>NC_091109.1:0-1200000 GCF_024713975.1 Paralichthys olivaceus | reverse complement strand
TACTACAGCATGAATAATGTGAGATAGTGAAAATACGAACGCATGACAGTGTGATAATCGAATTATTTTACTTTACAAATATGTGACATATAAACCATTCTCCACAACATTTATTCCACACATTTTCAACATTGAGTAATAAAGCAGGGTCAATCTTGACACCAGGGGATATTGATCATGTAAAACAAACCAGCTGATATGCTTAAAGACAGGAAGTCTGTGTTAAGGGTAGAGATTGTCATATACAGCACAGATTGTGAAGCCCTTTAAATCAAATTAAAAGTTTGATTTGGGGATTAATGAATACACATTCTGTGAGTTATAAATAAGCAGTGATGATTAAACTTAATAGCTTTCATGGTGAAAAAGGACTGCAACTAGTAATATTTATTTGTATTAACAGTGAATCCGTTAATAAATCAATGGATTCTTTGTTTATTGTGATAAAACAGTGAAAAATATTAACATGTTTCCAAATTGTATTAGTTTTTATAATCTATTAAACTGAAAACAGCAAATTCTCACATTAGAGAAAGAGAAATCAGTTCAGCTTCGGGCTTTCATTGTTTGTATGAAAAGTTAATTGTGTGCCAGTGATTAATCAATGAATCCACTCCTTGTTTCAGCTCTAATGGTGATGACGTTGACTATTCGACTTCTTTAAGCTCCTGAAGTAACTTTACTCAGAAAATGACTCATCGTACAGATGAAATCTCGGATATCAGAGGTCAAGTTTCTGCATCATAACGGAAACTTCGTCTCCCTCAGGCTTTCATCAGAAACATGATTCATCTTCTACGCATGCGCAGAAACCTGAGTTTGGAGAAGATGGTGACCAATTTAACAGAAATATCCGATGCACACCGGAACGAGATGGATGTCACCTCCAAAATAAATCTACTCTTTTTTAATAAGGTTATCCTCGAATAAAGCATTCTTTGTTTTTATGATAGTTTTCTCCACTAAAAAGCAAAAGAAGCAAAGACATTGTTATCTAGCTTGACATAAATAAATCATAACACTGGCTGCACACAAAGCTGATACATCAGTAAAATGCAGCTCATACACATAGATGCATTCCTATTAAAAATGAATTATGCCAGATAGAATCAGATGACAGTCATGTGTCATGGGAGCTTTTACCACAGAATGAATTATTTTCGGCTTATACTTAAAGCACTGGTAATATTACTACTACTACTAATAATAATAATAATACTGCTGCTACTACTGATAATAATGATAACAATAAAACAAAGTGCTTCACAAAAAAGGACAAATAAAAAAGAGAGCACAAAACATCAAAAGTCTAGAAAATATGTTTTATAATGCGAAATCAAAAATAACAAATAAAGTAATATAACAGCGTTTTAAATGAATAAGCATACAGATGAAATAAACAAGTTTAAAAATATATCTTGCACTTGTTCTGAATCTGAGCACTTCCTCTAGGCCTCTGCCTGCTCACACCTTTAATTTGAAAGTCCCTCCCGGATGTGAGAGGTGTTTCCATGATGGCGCGGTGACAGCGGTGCAGCAGCAGGTCCTCCACACAGTCTGAGGTGAGAAACACGCACCGGTGAGTGAATAACATTTATCAACGTGTTGTGGTTGTTGTTGTGACTCTCGGAAAAAAAACCTCCCGACAAAGACGATAAGTTGTTCGGAGGCGACGTGGCCCCGGACACCGTTAGAAACCGTTAGCCGGTGGTTAGCCGGTGTCTTATTGTGACAGTGCCACACGCGCACACATGAACGTGTCTTCTTCGTCTTCTTCTTCTTCTGGACCTCGTCTCCTCGGCGCTCGGCTTCAGGAGCAGGTAAAACATGGAGGAACAACCGCAGACACACGAGGAGCTCCTGGGCGGTGAAGCATCTTAACTCGGTGTGGACGGGGTTTGTGGTTAAACTGCTCCTGGAAGCTGTGGGGCGAGATCCAGACCTCATCACGTCCCCATTTTAATGTTTCATTTCATGTGTTCATGAATGAATGAGTCATTCAACAGGAGGAGGTGTGGTCAGCTTTTGCTCACCCATTCCTCACTCATTCATTGTGAATGAGTTTCTTTTGTTTCCCAGGTCATGAGGTGACATGAGCACAACATGTCTGTGTGTGTGTGTGTGTGTGTGTGTGTGTGTGTGTGTGTGTGTGTGTGTGTATAGGAGGGGGACGTATTCATGCATGAGTGAATGTTCAGCAACAACACAATTACTGTTTTCACTGTGGAGTTCGACTAATATATCTGTTAATCTGTAAACTATTTCAATGATGAGATGAAAACTCCTAGAAGTTTGTCAGATAATCAATTGGCTCCTTGACAGAAAATGAATCTGCAACTATTTTAATATCGATGAATCACCTTTTCTGTCTCCAGCTTCTGAAATGTTTGCGTTCTAGTTTCTTGCTCTTGTCGTCGTAAACCGAATGTGTGGAATTGGAAGATGTCGCTTTGGGCACAATTCGTGTTTTACCCATTTCCATTTTCCGACACTTTACAAACATCTAATTGATAGAATCAGTCAATCAGCTGTGATGATCTGCTGGGAAAATACAAAATGAAATTAGGATCCTGGTTAATTTGGAAATCTAAAGAAACATAGAAGCTCTGAAACCAGCAAGTCAACCAACTAGCAAGGTTTATTCAGACAGCAGATCAACAGATGTGTAAACAGTGACACGCCTGAAGTCAAAGCTAATCTCTCGAGTTTATTGTCACTATAACGATACAGACGTTGACAATGTGGGGAAATTTAACCCGGCTCACTTAATCACTGGTTTGCCATAAATTCTGCTACTGATTGATATAAATTTAATCACATTATGGGTTGGGGAGGATTTTTGTTTCTCATTGTCGAAAGTGGGATGTGACTGAAAAAGTCAATGAACCACACCTCAGTCTATAAATATTGGATTCGTCTCCATCAGTTGATTATCTTCCCCAGGGTGGTTGTGTTTCCATCTGCATTTGTTGATTGTCTGTCAGCAGGATAACGCCAAAACTACTCCTCCGGTGGAAGACGGAGATGAAGCGTTTTTCATGTTTTCGTTAATTTGTCAGAGAAATCTTCATGAGTATGAAAACAGGCATGTTTAGGGGAATTATATTGAGTGTGTGCAATTTGGTGCAGAGCCAATACAAATCTGGTGAATTTAAATGAGGTTTCAGAAGGTGACAGTTGGGCCTTGGCTGACATACTGTAGAGGTCTAGTTTTACTATTGAAATTTTGCTGTTGATAAAAATTCAATATTTGGTGACAGATGATTTCTTTTTTCAACTTCCAAAGTGGGATGTGACTGAATAATCCAGTGAACCACACTGTGATATGTCATAAATATTGGATTCATCTACATGAATTGATTAATCAATAGACACTAGTTAAATTGAATTTATGACTACCTGTGAAATAACTCCATTTTAACCACCCCCCACTTTGGGACCCTGTAGTCCCAGAATTGCTTGTGTCACGTTGCTAATAGATGTCAGGACGTGCCCTCTGGCAGGATGGAGGAAGGATGCGTCTCCTCTGCTGACTCAGCAAAATCATCTCCGTGTGCCCTCCAGGTTATTTGAGGCAACACTTTATGTAGAAAAGCTCAGATACGAGGTAAAGCTATTTTCTTCTCCTAGAGAATATGAAATCTAACTGAAACCACTGCAATGTTATTTTTAACCAGAGCACACCATGACTCGTAAGATAATGGATTCTGGAGCGTTCGTCTCGCTCAACGTGACCTTGTTTGATCCTTTAACATGAACACATCACATAGATCCATCTTATCTTTGTGATTGCACTCTCAGCTTTTATTTGTTTTCCTTCGCCTCAGTGGAATTTGTCAAACAGACTTAGTGTTAACTGTGGAAAGAAAAAAAATGTCAGAGCACAAACAGTTAAGCAGAGCGTCTCCACATTCCTGCCGTGAATTGCTTGGTCATGCAGAAGAGAAGGAAGGAAAAGAGGTAGATAATAAATAGTTTTTTTAATCAGAGGTGCTCGGTTCTTCGTGTTTATTTGACCTTCCCCTCTGCAGATAAACACACCCAATATTTTGTCTGTAAACACATCAAGTCTCAAAATTCTCTAGACCTAAACCCCTTGATTTAAAGCCAGTTTACTATCGGAGATCAGAGTCCCATCATTCAGTTTCCTTACTTGATTGTTGCTCTGTTGCTAATTTGCATTCAATCTCCATTAAGTGCTATGGCAACACATTTGGGAACATGCATAGTTTAGGCTACTGCTGAGCTGTCTGCAGTTTGGAGTCTCTTCTGAGATTCTAATTACACATTTAGCTACATAAAATATAGTCTGCCATCTTTTCTACTCCCCCTCCATCCACCTTCACTGTCGTCGTCCATTCCCACAGGAGTGCGAGGTTCAATCCTGTGTCATCTGTCACACAAACGCACTTTATTCATATCACGTTCTTTCCCAGGAAATCAATCAATGGCTGATTTGTGTGTGACCTCAGTGTGAGATGATATAGTCCTTTGTCTGTGTTCTGAGAACCGTGAGGAGATTTTCTTACCGTCCCCAGTCTGAGTCGTATGAGAGTAAATACAGTTATCACAAGCATTCTGCGTCTAAGCTTCACAATTACCACGTTTCTGTGAGAACATGCTTTTAGCTTTTGTGCAGCTCGTGCAACCTGAGCAGCTCTGGATGTGTTTTTGAGCAGAAGTGCCGCACCCTCAAAACTGCTGGAGTCATAAGGGGGATATTAAAAACAAGAAAATAAACCTCCTCACTAACTTATACTGTTAATATATAGGCTGAGAGTAGCTAAGAAACAAGGGCAATAGGACATGGTTGTACTTGACCCAGGTATTTAACTTCTGTGGGGTCAGTATCAAATCATTTTTGTTTTTTTTCTGTGGTCAAACTAGAACAAAGCTACCTCGACACAAATAAGCTTTTAAAATACATGCACCCATATGTGCATAGGTCAAAATTTTGGTAAACCTTATGTACAATTGAAGGATAAGAGAGACTAAATATTTGCATTTTCTGGCAAACATTTCTTTATTATGAACTCTGCTCTTCAGAAATGTTCCTGTGGATAAAGTTGTCTAGATAATTTTCTATTTCAAAATATTGACCCACCTCTTCTTGCACCATAACCCTCTTCAAGATATAAAAATGCTTGACTAGTGAGTGGGCGGCCATTATGTTCGCTGCCTCTTTAATCCCTCTTCACCCCAGAGACAGGTGCCATCTCAGCCCTAAGCACAGCCGCCGCTGCCTGAAGCCTGTGCTGGAATAGAAGGAGAGATAAAGATGAGAGGCATACATTGACCCGAGTGCAGCTGTTAGCTCTGTGAGACTGGACGTGTTCCAGTGGCTGCATACACAAAGAGTAACTTAGCACAGTTGCTATGAAGTGTGGGACCCTGCCAGAGCGAGGTCTGTGTGGTCACTGGGCTGTGAAGCAGGGAGGTAGAGATGTCTGCATGTTGAAAGGCTCAGGGTCTGGCTGGGTGACTTGTAAACTGTTGAGCTATTTCAGGCTGAAACACTCGGAGGCAACAGAGGCACAGCTATCAACATACACCACTGCCAAATCCCCATAGAGACCCGCCAACAGGGCAGCTGTCAGAGGTATACTGCGTCTCCGAGGGCAGTGTTTGCATTAGGAGGCTGGACTGGGTGAGAGCACCGGGCTCAGTTCTGGTGAGTCTCTCTCAATTCTGCTTGCGGAAGTTCATTTTTCTTTATGTCTCGGAGTATGGCCTAGTTTTAGACTCAGAGGAAGAGAGGAATAACAGGAAGCTGGAGAGAGAATTTCCAAGTTGTGTTAACACTGACGATAAAAGCATGAAAACTGAGCATGGGATGTTATTGTGTAGAAAAAGAAACGTTGTTACATGTTGTTTCTTTCTTTTTTCAGCAGAGAAAGTTGTTTTGAAATGTAGACAAGAATCTTTGCTGTGTTTCTCCACATTTAGCCAATGAAATTTAAAACTGTCAAATTGTGCAAAGCAGCAAGTGTGATGACAGTGTCTGCTCTCTGTGCAGGTTAAGTGTTGTGAAATGAGTATATCATCTAATGCTCATGGTTGAGACAAAGTTGCAGACCGTCCCTGCATGCATGAAGTCACACCTCGTAATAAGGTTGACCACAGCAGACGATGCTATTATCAGCACACTGCTGGGATTGAGGAAAGCCTCAGACTTTGAAGTGGACTACAATTGTAGCTGCTTGTGGCCTTGACTGTGTTTCTTTCCCCCCGCAAGACATGCATGTGACTCCACAGTGAGTCCACATCCCTGGGGACAAACAATTATACACACACTCCTCCGGGGTATGGGTATTTCTTTAGCCCTAAGGCTCATGTAAGCTGATGTGGAATGCAGCACTTATTTGGCGAAGGGGTAAGCAACTTGTTTAGATCACAGAACTGTTCTTTGTTCGCTGCAAAGCACAATTATTCCAGCGGCTTTTATGACTTTAGGTGGGATTAATTGTGTAATAGTGTTGATTCCTCCAATATATGACAAGTTATTTTTTCCATTGCCAAATACACTAAGAACCTGCGGCATGTGTGTGTATTTCGTCCCTAAATTTACACCAAAACTGATATTTCACCAGAACAAGCTGATAATCCAGGGGAACCGCGACAAATGATATTCAGACCATCTGACCTAAGGATGCAGGGTGTGGACATTTCTGCATCCACACCTATACTGAAAGTCATTACCGATTAATAATTAAAGACATATTTGGTAACATGTTTTGGTTTTCCTGCTCATTTCAGGAGGAGACTTATTCACAAATGAATAAACATCCTGTGCAGCTTTATAAACATGTCCACAAAAACGTGTAAATCCAAAGTTAGTACTAAGAACCTGGGGACAAGTTGCGCTGCCCTTCATGAGAAGTAAAGTTCAACTTCATAATGACTCACTCGCTGTCCTGCAGTTTGTATTATCTCAAATGATTATTTGCTTGAATGTGGTGGTAAACCAGGCTTTTGTGGAAATCCTTCTCTTCAGCAAATGATCACTGTCTGTGTCGCAACAGGAAATTTCTGTCCCTGCCTAAAATAGGCTGTTTTAGAATAGATACGGTATTTCCACACATGTAATCCTCATGTGATTAAGGGACCATACAACACATATGTAGCCATGACAGCACCATGGCTCCATGTCTGTTGGCCAGGGCAATATCTTCACGTCTTATCATAGACATTGTCTGTGTTTACATGGAAATATTCTGTTGATCTTATTCTGAATAAGACCTGATTTTGATTATTTGCTAGTAGAGCATCCCACATGTCACAGAGCATAGTCTGATTATGACACACATCAAAATTACTTTCACGACAGAACACACTAAGGTCGGAATACTCCACATGTTCTAATATCAGGTCGTAATCTTAATTTGTCCAACACTTTGGTTTCTGGACAAATACCCACAAAACCAGTTTTGTGTGTGTGTGTGTGTGTGTGTGTGTGTGTGTGTGTGTGTGTGTGTGTGTGTGTGTGTGTGTGTGTGTGTGTGTGTGTGTGTGTGTGTGTGTGTGTGTGTGTGGCAGCCTCTGACTCAGTGCTGAATGGGCCCTGGAGTCACATGGTTGCTTGTCAGCTGGCTGGAGGAGGAAACATAATCCTGAGGAGGAAGGCTGCTGTTATCAGTCGGTGCATGTTGGTCTGAGACAGCACTCAGCTCGTCGAGGGGCTGGACGGCGCTCACTTGCCACATCTCTGACTCTTGCCTCTTTTGTCTCCCTATCTCTTTCCTCTCTCCCTCTGTTTGTTTTTGTCATGCACTCTGACCAGCACCGGGTCGCTCTTCACAGCAGAGTTCAGAATTGCACTACAATGTCTGCGGTGGCTTCTCTGCAGTAAGCACACAAAGGTATGGTACAGTCTAATTTTTTATATTTCTTAACCACTTGTCATGTTTTCAATTGATCTCCTTTGTCAGTTTGTTTAAATATATGTATTTATGGTCAATTTAATTCATTGTTTATTTTGTGTTGGTCGTTAATTAGAAGAGCTGAGCTGCTGACATGGGTCAGGTCGAATCAAACTTATCAAGAATCTTTCTGTTAGTGTCACACTTTCTTAACAATTGACTTGAATGAGGAGTTGAGGTGAGTCAGGCTCAGAGAATGAGGATGATGAGGATGTGAAGTCATAGCAAGAATGACTGTAAACAAATCCTGCTAAGTTCAACAGGTCTCACAGAAGAGAAACTCACCAAAACGCACCTCTTGACTTTTAAAAGGTGAAAGATGCTTTTCCACTTTTATAAGTGGCTTTAAATTCAATGTATTTGGAATTGATAGCTGTAAATGATGAATTATTGCTTCATCAAATCACTGAGCTTGCTTTATTATCCTTTATATTCTGCGTATATCTAACACATGATAAAAGTGTTCAGAATGTTCCTGTTCTGTGTCACTGTGCAAGATAAAAAAGCCACAAATTATCCCCACATCATTTGGAACTATCACAGCTCCACAATCACTTGTTGTCACTCTCTTAAATAATGCATCGTCCGCTAAACAAAAGCCACTCACTCACTCACTCTTATTTTTAAACCCAGTTCACCACTCCTGTCCCCTCTGTTATCGTCCATCAGGTCTGTGTGTCAGCGAGGTTTGAAATCTTCCTTTTCTGCAGAGACGACTTTATTGTCAGTTTGTTTATTTAATTGAACTGATCTTTAATTATGCCTCTCTGACAGAATTTGCAGATGAGCATTCAGTCTGTGGCCAAAACATACACGAGCCAAGCTGGCGACGGAAGTCGGGCCCGGCTGAGCGTCCAGGCGGATCACTGGTTTTGGTGACATGTGGGCTTGTGTTGGCTTGTAAACTCCGTCCAGTGGTCTGACTGTCTCATTCCTTTATGTTGATGTCTTTTTGTTGACCTTTTCTCTATTTTTAACCCAAAAGGTCAAATGAGATGACAAAATTAACCTTTCTTACTTGACTTAGATTAAAAGAAATCGGACAGTGCCTTGTCATATTTAACCATTTGTAAGATGTTCATTGGGATTTTGTGCTAACTCATCACTTCCCAGTGCTCCTGTGAAAAAAACACTTTAATTGTCTATAACATACTTTATATTCTTAGTGAAAGCAGGAAATTGCTCTTCTCAGACAGTAACCAGAGCAGTTTTAATATAATATTTAATATATTATATAAGCTAATCAAAAGACACCAAAGAGACTTTTTCATGTATATCTTTCTGTCTGGGACAAGTTAGTCACCATAAGTGTATGACAGTTTTGCAATACTGACTTAAAAAGCCAAACCTCTTATCTGATCTATCTCTTACATCTAAAGATGTGACACGTGTCAACATTTTAGTGATATTCATATGAACTTAGACTTGATATGATCGGCCTGTAGATTCCAGTGAAGAAACCATAATTTCCTCAGAACCACTGCAATGTTACTGCAGCATCTACACACACTTGACCTGGTTGTACACTGTGATCTTCCTGTCCTCTCTGTCTGTACGAGGGACAGATGACGATGGCAGCTCAGCTCGTTATGCTGTCACATATTGAGTTAACCTATAATGCCACAGGGTAGACATTATGGGTTTATAGCACGTTTTGTATTAACCCAGATTAGTTCAGGTATATAGATCCAGGTCAATGTAAACGCCTGTCATTCAGTTAACTCTTTCCAATGTCTGAAATTATGGATACTAGAAAGACCATCATCTTTCCATTTTTATACATTTATAGCTGTTTGTGACAAGACTCAGTTTGTAGCAGTTACCTTCTTCCTGTTTTCATACTTACTTCCTCCCAGAAGGATAGTTTTCCCAAGCCCTTGTCCGCGCACAATTTGGGGATGTGGCTAAATCCAGTATGGAAAGGTTTTGAAGTCTGAAGGAGAAATAAATGCTACACACCTCGTCTTCTTTTAGGAACAGTTTGCGAGGTGGTGCACTCCGATGACTCCTGGAAGACATGATGAATTGTTCCAGGAGAAAAACACTGAGCATCTTGTCCTCACTTCCTCATGCAGTGTCAGCACCCCCCCATGTCCTTTTGGGCAATTCACTTATTACACAAGAAACAATCAGTTCCTTTTTATGCATCTGATTGTACCTGCAGACTGCAGACATCATTTAGATATTGAATGTACGTGCCTACTCTTGTGATTGTGGATGGTATTATTGTTTTCTTCTGATCATTATTGTTATCCTAACAGTATTATTACAGACATGCCCGGAGGTAGATAAGCTGGTTCCCATGGTTTTTGCCCAGTATCCCAGAGTTCTGTAACTTTATCCCTGTGTAGCCAGCCCTGCCTGTTCCACGGTGCCGGAGTCTAGGTTTACTGAGAAACTAATCTTCGAGCACGCCAAGCTAATATAGTAGTCTCCTGTATCAAAATCAATGCACGGATTGAAATGTCCCCAACCAGTTGACGTTGTTGTGTCGCAGTGGAACAGCTGATGGTTTGTAATTAACAACTGGTGCATTGATAAGTGGTTTGGCAGAGCAAACGTAGAGCTTTGCCAGAACGGTGTGTCGTGTACACTCAGTTTCAGGTCTCTGAGGGAGGTGATGTCTTTGTTTAAGCCTCGTCTGAGTACAAGTTCACTCTGTCCAGCTCCTTCATGCTCCCACATCTCTCGTCATTGATTGTACGTTAGTGAAACATACATAGAAGTCCCTCGCTGTCGACAAGGTCATTGATATGATTGTGCTCAGGCATCAGGAAAGCTTATCGTTTCTTTGATAGCTGCTGCCAGAGAGCTTGATTTCTAACTATGACTCTGAAAAAGAAGAGCGCTCTGCTATTAGACTGAAGGAGAACCATTGCTCTGCTGTTAATGTTACTAGAGGGACACTTTCAGAACTACGTATCAGAATAACTGCTTCAGGTAGTTTTAAAATATCATGTTTTGCAATGCATCCTCTGCAATTGGGATCATTTTTACCAGTACTACTTTCATGCAAATATTAATTGATCTTATTAGCCAACAATGATATCAATGGTTATTGTATTAATATCAATTAGTTATGTTACAAGATTTTATTGAGGCGAAAGAGATTGATATCATAAATGTAGAGCAAGCATTTTTATATTATATCTCCAATTTAAAAAGCTGCGGTACATATATTATAATAAATCATAAACGATAATAATTAGAATATTAATCATTATGAAGGACAAACTACTAAAATAGGAACAAAATGGTAAAAACTTTCTTTAAATGTCTTGTCAGAGATTTTGGCCCCCTTTCGTGCCCCGCCTCTAATCAACCCCAACCAATCCGAAGCTGTCATGCCATCATGCCAATGGGTGGGTATGATGACATGCATCATCTGATTGGTTGGGGGTGGGGCACCTGTCACCTTTGAAGAAAGGTGTCCCTCTATATTTTGTTTTAATCTCTGAATTCTTGTCAAAAAATTAATTGATTGCAAAAAAAATAGTAGAAATCATTAATTTTGTACATTATTGTCGCCTTGTAGTATTATCATTAACTTCTTATCCTGTCTCTGGTCGAGTTTCTGCCCAAGTGATGATTATCTATCATCCTGCAGTTCCGTCATATAAAGGAGACTCTGGAATGACAGAGGTGGAGATTAGCTGAGGCACGTGCTGCTCTACTTATCAAAGGGTCGTCTACACAGTAGCACTGTGTTATCTGGCTCTTATCTGACTAATGGTTAATGACCTTGAATGGCAGTGAGGAAGTTCTGCAGGGCTTCAAATCATAAGTCTTACAAATAAAATAAAAAAATACGTGAGTGTCACTGTTTATAAAAGCTTGTACCTCCTCCACAGTTGTTGCCTTATGTCTCAAGTATAATGTAACTATCTCAAGGTTTTTCCAGCACGTCACAAATCTGACATTTAGCTGAAGCCATGAGTGATTCTGAAGTGGGATCCCGGTCTCAAAGGTACTTGAGGGGCTTCCAGGAAATCCTGAAACTGATGATTAGTTCTTGGATGACAGCGTGTCACAGTACGGACAGTGTTAGGACAGTGAAGTGTGTTTAGCTCGGCTTTGGCTTTTAGCACGCTGGCTGGGAGATGCAAAAACAACAGAGATTAAAGTGATGACTTGTTTAGATGTCGACAACATTTTTATCCATAAGAGGAGTGAAGAAAGTTCAAGGGACTCAAATGTATGTTGGTCAATACACTTTGTTTATGACTGAAATGTGCTTATAACAATTTGATAGATTACCATTCAATTTTGTACAGACATCCATGTTTCTTAGAGCAGAGGTTCCCAAACGTTTCAGCCCCTGACACCCAAAATAACTGCACCACAGACATACAACCCCCATTATCCAGAACGATTTTATTTCCCAGGGGGTCCAGACCTCTAGAATGGGAACCACTTTCCTAGGGAATGAACTGTAATAACTCACTTTTCCTCTATTGCCACCATCACATCAAAACTTACTGTTACTGCAAAACATTCCCATCATCCTCAGCTGTACTTTGTGTTTAGCTCAAATCACTAATGTGTATAGTCTCATGGCAGTAACACACACGTTTGTTTTGGGGTATTTTTGCCATGAGATTAACCGTCAATACCGTCAACAGTTTACTGTCTTTGCCTTAAAATCTTTTTCATGTGTGTTTATGATTTATGATTGGTGTAGTGTAAAATGGGTTTTAGGTCCTACATTGTTTACCAGATATGAATGTGAACATCCTTTAAGCCCAAAATCAGACCTTTAACCTCAAATATATATTTTTAATTTCAAATCCAATGTCCTGTAATATACTGTATAGCCGTCCTTTTACTTTTTGGTCATGCTTCATATTCAGAGATTACTTTCCCACAGCTATATTACTCTACCTGTAAGTTATAAATCTCCAGCTTCATGTGAACTAACTCCTGGATCTGTGTCTGTCTCCAGGTTATGCTGCCCAAAAGCTGTCTGAGTCCCAGTGAGAAAGAGAAGGGCTAAAGCCGCACTGATCCACGCCAGCTTTCCAGATCCTCTCCAGCAGCGACTCCACTGCGGAGCCATGAGCAACCCCAGCGTTCCCAACCAGATTACAGATGCCATGGCAGCGGTCATTCACAGTGTAAGTCCGCGCAGACAAGTCCTTCCAGTCAGGGCACCGAGGAAGAGTCGGTGAAAAACCAGGTTAGGTTAAATTATGGTCGTTTCATGTATGAGACGGTGGCTCTTCAGCTCCAAACCTGCCTTTACTGTAGTTCACATTCTGCCACATTTATGCTGCATCAGCTCTCTCCGTCCTCTCTGGCATCGCAGTGTGTACTTTGGACGTGCCGTTCCCTCTGAGGTTATGTATGTACAAATCCAGTCACATCTTAGAGCCAGGACCCTGATGTACTTATGTCCGCAACAATAAAAAGTGTTCAGAATAGCTCAAAAACGTTTCAGATCGGCACAGAGAGCTGCTCCTGTTGAAATATCCCTTTTCATTAGAGCATGGGAGAACGTGAGCGGTCCCACAACTAACACAGTTTCCCTCCTCTTCTCTTTAACTTGACGGGCTGCCAGAGTTGGAAACACTAAAGTAATACTGGCACACGATAATGAAAAACATAATTGCATGGCTGCGTGGTGGGATTGATGTGATAAACATGACTGGCAAAGCCCAGGAGAGCAGCTGGTCAGCGGCCAAGGAAAGCAGCATTCCTTGACTCAAGATCTCCTCAACAAGTTCATCTCAGGATCATTAAGATGCTGAGGCAGAAAACATCAGGAGCTTAAAGGAAGAATCCACACACAGATAGTTTCATTTTGTAAGATACAGCATAGTTTACGGTGTTTAATGAATTCCAAGATTTGTTTTGCTCATTTTATTCCCGGAATAATAAGGATGATTGTGTTTTCCTTAGAAATGTACCCAACACTCTCAACAAATCATGTTTAACATTTCCTATGTTTCCCTACACTGTCAACCTTCACGTGTTGATGATCAGTCACTGTGCTGTTGGCTGAATGAGATATAATCTGCTGAGTAACAAGTGATAGAGGCTACTTGGAGAGACGTCTCATGAGAGATAGTGACAGTACATATTCTAATCAAATCGTCCTGTTCATGGTTTTCACTCGGCAGCATCAGCATTGTTCTGTTCTTCACTCTGACCGCAATCGAGGAAACGTGAGCTTTCTCTTAGCGCAGCACTTTTGTCAGTGTTCTGTTAGCTGCTTCCTTTTCCAACAGTGCACAACTGTGCAACAACCCCTGCGTGCACACTACCTGCTCGGAGTCTGGAAGGGACTTAGGGACATATATGTTGTTCTAGTTTGTAATCTTATCCCAGCTGTCAAGGCACCTTTTAACACAAAATAACAGCCTCTCGTTATGACATTTCTCAAAATTGTTAACGTGTGGGATTATTTAATAAACTTTATTTTCATCTTAAAACTAGAATGGCAGTCTGTAGAGCACATGCCTCTGCCAAGGCCCAGCAGTCCCCTTTAATTCAATCAGGCTGCACCAAATTTCACACACTCATAGATATCGGTCCCATCGGTCAATGAGTATTTCCCTGGGAAATTGGTGACAGCCCTTTTGACCAGAGCGTTTCTTTTTTCAGTATGTCGACCACCAAGTTGCTTTTGTGTAATACTGCTGACTAACAAACAAATGGGGGCAACAATATCTCAACAATAACCACAAACCAGCACAAAACTTAACAAACAAAATAAAACAATGCAATGTAAGAAAATGGCGAGTTTAGAAAGCAAGTTTAGAAATATAAAAATATTAGTGTGATGTCAGGACACATTGTTTAATGATTTACATCATACAGCATAAATTACAGTGTTAGAGGCTGTAAAGATCAGTACAACACCCACAGCAACATTGCCGACCTTGAACTTTTATTTTTCACAGTGAAGGTGTTGAATGACGCCAAAGGGATCTTCTTTCCGGCCAGTTCAGAATCTGCATGTCTTTAGAGCTAATTATAGCCAGAAAGACAAACAACGTACAGAGACACATTGGACAAGAGTGTGACTCTGCTTAATAAGACTCACCAGCAGGAAGCTCGAGATCAAGAAGCTCAGTAAAGATAAAACATGTTTGCTGTATGACACTGGCGTTGCAGTTATTGGCTGATCCTCATGCCTCCAACTCTCCCAAGTTAATTATTATCTCCTTAACAATGTGTGTTTTTGTGTGCGTGGCCAGGGAGAGTTCAGATAATCCTGTTTAGATTTTCAAGGGCTAACATTGTGAAACTAATGTCTTCTTCCTACCCAGACGATCTGCCCCGGTCATGTGGCACGGGGGTAACTGAAATGGGAAACATTTTCCAGAGAAGAGACCTACACTTCTTGCTTTTGCTCTTGAAACCAGAGAACCAGATACAGTATAGTTTTCTATCTATGTTCAAGGCTGCAGCTCTGCTCCTGTGTGTTATTTGATGGATTATCTTTATGCGTTGAAGGTGAGTTTGTTCAGTTCCAGCGTAGAGGACTCAACTTGACATGTGAGTCTAAACATAGTTCGCTTTCTTGTTGGTGTGCGTGACATTCACTTTCGTTCTTATCATCAGTCATTATACGTAATTCTAAATAGTGCAAATAGACATTTTCGAAGCCTATATGTATCCTGACTTTGCTTCTTTAGGTGAATTTGACCTCAGTACAAACTCTGACGCTGGTTAATGTTCAGTTCAGTTCTTCCTCTCTCTTCTTCTCTCTTTCACTTTTGCTATGTCAACAGCTGAACGACTTTTCCCAGTTATTAGAAATTCAAGGTAATAATTACAACCAACCACAGTTAACTTAATGTGTCACTGTTTAGTCCCCCCTCTAATGTCCGCAGGTGGATTACGAAATATTTCTCGACGGGAGAACAGAAAGCTTTAACCTGTGATGGCCATTTTAACCAACTGGTGAAATATTGAGATCTTGGGAAACTTTACAGATGAACTTCAGATTTTATGAAAACTGACAAACTGCCAGTAACTGTGCTTTGCTTGTTTTAGTGCAGATTAAACAAGCATTGATTTGAGTGATATTTATAATTGTGTCGTGCACATTCTGTACCCAGCCTTATAACACTATTATTTAGAAGAACAAAAAAAGAGAGAGAAACCAGAAACCAGAGTTGCAAAAATAACAATAATAGACAAATAAACCATTCTGATGGTTTTCCGAAAGATTTAGAAATAAAGATATAGCCAACTTGTAAACATTAAAATAAAACAACAATTCTAATCTGCCATCATCAGTGCACCACAACATTTGTAGATTCTTTTTTCAACAGTTCCTGTAATATAGATTTTCTCAACTTCTCTAAGATCACACAATTCAGGAAGTCTGATGTCCTCCGTCAGCAGGATTATGCAAAACTACTGAATCGATTTCCATGAAACTTGGTGAAAGGCTGGTACATGGGCCAAGATCCAGGAATCTTTTAATCATTTTTTCTTTGACATTGCAAAATCAGGTGTTTTTGACGATTTCCCAAAGAATAATTAATGGATATTGATGGAAAAAAACAGGTTTATTTAGGGGACTGAGATCAATGAGTGTGTTAAACTTGGCATGGATCCAAATAAAAATCAATCGTGGATTTAAATGTGGTTTCATGGAGGGGAGAGGCTTTAACTACCTCCGCCAAAAAGAGGTTATGTTTTCCCTTTCCATGTGTTGCTTGGTTTGAGTGTTTGTTTGTTAAAGAAGGGTTAGACAAAAAGAACCAAAAGAACTGAACAGATAAGGTTTTTGATTCCGCTTTGTCGTGGTGAACGCTTTTGTTACGTCTCGGTTTCTTCTTTGTGGGGAGAACTGCCAGTCCTGATCATGTTGTGCATCCAGAATATTTCTCGTCATCATCGTCATGTCTTCATTTATGTATCGTAGAACTGTATCAGTGACCCAGTGAGGATCAGTAGGGTTACACCACCTTGCCCTATCACATTACCTCATATACTTCCGCTGACGTGCATCTGGTCGTCTCCGCAGAATCTTCTTACTCAATAGTCTTATCACATCTTCAATGAGATAAAGCTAAAGGGAGACAACAATATCTCAGGCAGATGTCCTGTTTGTCTTTGACTACTGAGAAGCTTGTGACGAAATTGAAAGTTTAGTTTTGATTTTGATTGTTAGCTGAGCAAATAGAAATCATGATGCAATAGGAGGAATGACAGTCATTGCTTGTGTAATGCACAAGTTGTCAGAGGACAGAACTGGGTTAAACCTCCATCACTTGTAATCATAATCAGAAACCCTGAGCCACTGGGATCTGCTTGCAGACTCATGTTAAGATATGAAGGAATGCAGCGACTCATCAGCCACCCAGTCCGACGCCGTGATCACTACAACATTCCCACCCTATCTCACCCTTTCCCCTCCGATGCTGACTGTGTGGGATTTGAGACAACCTTACGACACAGATAATCTCCCTCTGCAGCGCCTGCTCGCCGTCACCCCATGAAAAACACAGACACTGCAAATACACAGAAACTTTACAAACTATGCTGCTTCTGAAGATGAACTCCTTTAGTAGCTAGTTCTCATTTATCAGTCATTTAAATTCCCTTAAGCTAGAAAGCCAGAGAATTTCATTATCTTTTTTTTTTCTGCAGTTGTTTTACAGCTCACTGTATTCCTTGGATTGAAATTTCAAATGATAGTCTCAGCCATCCTTACCATTGAGCTCTCGGGATGCCAATGTCAGTCTGTCAGTCTGCCACTTTGGTCCAGACTCAAATACCTCAACTACTGGAGAGATCACTACTGCATCCGAGATCCTCACCACAGACCACAGACTCTGAGTCTTGTTCACTGGCATTACTTCAGCTCATATTAGTAATTCAAGCAGATGAAATCGTGACATTATCTGAGCTGCTTTTTCTTTTTCAGTGCAATATTTTGCATAAATCGTAAGGGTTAAACATTTCAAATGCATGACACTACACTGACCCTTTTTTTCAATATCTTTTGCATCTATTGAAGTGTGGTGAATTAGCTTCTTGTGTGTTATTAAATTATGTTGGAGAGCTCCTAATACACTTCAGCAGACAGGCCAACAATCTGAAAGTCTTTTAATAAAATTTCCACATGCAGCTGTTTTATTTGACTTATTATAGTTAAGCAGTTTAATATTTGTCCTCTCCAGTCCAATCCATCTTGCTGAAATATTTGTTTTAGTCATTTGTCATGTAGAAATAGTTTGTCGCTGGTTTCACACAACATTGAAATCCCATTTCATTACTGCCTCTTTCTTATTATGTCATTTGTCAATATTAGCCATCAAAAATACGCCTTTTGAAGAGTGTGTCGTTTAGTTCCTGTGCATTTACATTGCCCTTGAAGGCATATTGACTAAAAGCACCTCGGTCAATATTTAGGCTTCATGTGGCAAAGTTAAAATGTGGACATGAATGTCAACGTGAGGTTTTTGTTCTGAGCTGTTCAAACACGGCGTGTCCTTTCACGCTGCGTTTGTCCTCAAAGCGAGAATGACAGTCTTGTTTATTCAGCCCTGGCACAATGAGCAGACTCGTGAAGGTGGCAGGTTGGCCGATAGGGCTCTGATTAGGGTATCACGAGGCTTTGATAAGCTGGGGCAGAGGGATATCGTCCCCCTGCACTTCTTAATAGAGGCGTTGAGTGTCAGAGCTCCAGTGTTGTCATGGTGGAGGGCTCTGAAGCTTGTTGCCTCCAAAAACCACAGACTGTGATCAAGCTCACGTGGCCATGAGCGAGGTAAGTCTCTGAACCTCCTCGCCGAAGTCAAAGGTTCCTTCAATGTTTTTGTTTTCGCTCGGCTCTCCTCTGCTTGTTTTTGCACATGGTTCTGGTTGTGGAAGGTTCACCTCCTGGAGAATCCCTCACGCATCTCTCCCACCTCCAGGGATTCACTGTGAAACCATGATATGAATGAGAGCTCAGTAAAAATAAACTGCCGGATTGTGTAGCAGTGCTCAGAGGGCTTACAGTCATCTGGTGAGGATATGTGTACTTCAGCTTCTAGATTCGGTCATCCATATTGAGATTTCGTGTGGATGCAGGGTGAGACTCACTGACAGAAAAAGGGTTCTCATTTTAAAATGTTTGATTTATTTCCAAATGTGCAGGTTATTTTCCATTCAGGCCTGTTTTTAAAAACATGAAAGTCCATTCAAAGAAACTGTGTGAGAGTCGTCTGTGCCTACAAAGCGCTGCATTGTCTTTGCGGTTTGCTCTGGAGGTCAGCAAGTTAAATGTAGAGTTTGTTCATTCCTCATTTTGACTGTCTTTGTTGGTCTGTCAGAAAAATAGGCACATGAGGAATTGAACGTTGGGTCAATATTGAACAAACAGGCTGACCTGTTTCTACTTAAACTCCCGAGGGCGTCTGCAGCTCTGCTGCCCAGTGCAGTTTCCTACTTCTGTCACCTGTGTGTGGCATGTAAAAAAAGGTCAGGGCAAAAAGCCGCACGGCCGTTTGGGTCATGGGAGTCGGGTTTTCACACGTTCTTCGGACATTCCCCCGATTCCTGAATATTTGGTGAGTCTTATGAAACCAGATCATGTTTTCTTGTCTTGATGGATTTGATGAGCTGAATGTGTTGAAAGTGGGACATACAGGATGTTTGTACATGACACAGCGGTGGATGAAGCTTTACAGAATGTGAACAATACTAAGCTGGTTTTCATCATGTGTGAATGTAGATACCAGCTGTTGTTTAGGCAATTTAATTCAGAGGAAAGAGTTATTGTAATTTGAATTCATGTATTTTATGCTTATTTGTTTATTATTATGAATTCATTTATTAGATTGTTAATACCGATGCATCAGTATGAAACCAGCATTTTACTGTGGTAGATGTTCTCGATTGAGCTTGTTCCAACTATATTATATTCAGTTAGTTTAGTCCAGGTGTACCCAGCACAGGGATCAAGTGAGTGGGTCGAGAGGAAGGAAAAACTCCCACCCCACCTCCTTAGCAACAGCTATTCATAATAAAACATCTGATAAGTTTAAAGGGGATATTTCCCTTTGGTGAAAGTAGTTAATGTGAAACGTGAACCAGACATTGGATCGCATGTCAAAAAGATTTAACTGCTTTCTATCACTGCAGTTATAGATACATTATATTTCGTGTAAGTTTTTGGATGTCTGCTGTGCATCAACTAAAGTGTGATTGACACTAAACGGAGCAGGAGCTGCAGGTTGGAGGAGAGTATTTATATTTCATCAGGTGGTTTCTGTGGCTTCCTGCTGCGCCGAGGAAAATCTAATCTATGGCAAATACGTTGGGTGTCCTGAGAACCACCTGAGGGCGCATCAGTAGACGTGTGGCCCCTGAGTTTTTCCACAGGTTGGGTTCGCCGCAGGATCTGAGGCCTTCGGGCTGTAGTCATAGCAACATTTACTTTGTGGTGAGGAGTCTACAGCACAACCCTGTCAGCCAGAGTCGATCCACTATTCCTATTACTCCAGACAATCCTTATCACAACATCCCACCAGCAGAGCCGGGCACAGCGGGGCAACGCGTCCTGCTGCAGGAAAACAGATCTCTTATCACTCACATGATTCCTGTCAAACCACAGCCCTGAAAACAAGGAACTGATCAAAGCTCAGGGCCATTGTTTCCAATTTAAAGCTTATTTTCAAGAATGCATGAGTTAGACGACTCCTCATATGATGCCCTGACTCTGGTGTATTCACAGCACCACAACGCCCTCTAGTGTCGGTTTAGGTGAAAGGCAAACACAAGCTGTTTCCCCAAATCCACACTGCATACTAATTCGAAGCAGGTTTTGAGTATGTAGTGATTTTTATTTATTTGTTCTGTTGTTGTTTGTGTTGCAGCCAGAGGCTCCTGCAGCCTCATCACTACATGGGACTCCACGCAAAGAGGAAGAGGATGATGGGGACCTGAACAAAGCTCTGGGCGTCCAGCGCTTCCAGCAGATCCTCAGCCCTGCTTCTGTCGTACCTGACGAGCAGCACCACAACTACCATGAGGAGGACATCGAATGTAAGCACACACACAAATCATAGTTCCCGTTTGCACTTTCAGTAAGCTCTACATTTAAAATGGCAACTGCTTAGCATTGTGTCGGCGCTCCATCTTCTCCGCAGACCACCGTCACTCCTCTCACCACATCCACCGGCCTCTGTCCAAACTGCCCTCAGAGGGACGCAGGAAGAAGAGCGGCAAGAAGAGGAAGAAGGACAAAGATCACAAAAGCAGCCACGTACCCAGCAGTGGCCCCATCGAGGAAGGAGAGGATGAAGAGGAAGAGGAGGAGGAGGGGACGGAGGCAAGTTCTGCTCCCTCTGACTCGGAGAGAGCCAAAGATGTGGAGGTAATTCTTTGGCTTCATATTAGTCTTTTAATGAAGGTTTTACTCCTTTGAAACTGTATTTTAGAGTAAAATTATTCTAATATAGACACACGGAAATGTCTTTTTATTCACTGAGGATATAAACACCCTGACATATTAGCCACACTAGTGTCTTGCATGTGTTTATATCTTGGGTTCGTGTTTCATTCCATTGTCTGAAACTGTCCATTGGAAAGTAGAACACCTGTTAATGTAAAGCATCTGTTTTTATCTGCATCAATTTGCCTTCATCCATTCGCACGGCCGGTCAGGAATGTGATTCAGAACAAATGACCATAGTCTTCTCATTACTATATTTTCCTCTATGAATATTTCAGTACAGTCTGAATTATTCATCAGTGGGTTTCATGTTTGGCTGTTATGATACTTCACTGAATCAAAAGACTGTAACAGGACCAGATTTAACAGTGTAACTAAGTAGTATTCACTGTCGCAGGATTTTATGTATCGTATTTTAGACATACAACTTAATTAAAATGTCATTGTTCTTGTTTTTATTCAGTGGTTGTTACTTTATATGCACAGCACGTTTAATAGTGATAAACAGTAAGAAAATGTTTTTACATAAGAAAGTCTCTGTAACATTAAAAGATTCAGGCTTTAATTTTTCATAAAATTAAATTCTGTGCTTTGGTTTAATGTTCAAACACAGTCCAAGCAAATGTTTGTTTCAATTATAATAAATTGAAAATACGAGTCTTCATCCGTCTTCAAATAGCATAGACGAAGAACAGTGTCAAGTGTAGATTTGTACTCGAGTTGTGATGGTGAACAGAAGAGAGGGGTGATTATTTTCTTCTCAGTTCAAACATTTGTCTAATCGCTGTTTGAGTTCCTCGTTTCCATTTTGTGTCCATTGTCTGCTCTCGCTGTACACGGTGCTCTCACACTCTGCGTTCCCTCCACAGTTCTTTCTTTCGGATGAAGACAGTGCAGCCAAACGTGGCACAGAGAGCCCTCACGCAGCCCGAGAGCTGGACATCGTACCCCACACTGGTGTCGGAGCAGATCCTGAGGATGTAACTTCCACAGAGTGAGTCGACGTCTTGGATTCAGTAAATAAACATAAATGCTGTGACGGTCATCTTTATAATACGACCTAACCTGCTGCAGTGATTGTGTAATGTTCATATTTGCCATGTTGCTGAAATGTTCCCACAGCTGTTCTGATTGGGTTAGACTGCTCAGGCGCACAATGTGTAATTGGTCAGCGAGGCACACACTGTACGTTACCATGTCTCAGGCATCCAGTGGGCCTGCTGGGCCTGATCTGATGGGCCAAAGTAATCCTCTCCTCAGAGACCCATATATCACCTGTCGCTCCAGACGACACAACACACCTCAGCTGCAGCAGGCTCCACCTATGACATTTACTTTTTCACTTCATGAGGGTTTTAATGTGAGCTGGGATAAAGCTGCATTTACTCAGGCACGTTGCTTGTTTTCAGTCCACCGGAGAGGGACATACTCACAGAGGATTTTTAAATCAGGAGAGGAAAGTTGAGGGAAAGAAGGCGTCTTGAAAGAGAAGTGATACTGGAGGATAAGGACGGTGAGTTCATTATGTTCTAAAAGTTTTGTTGAGTATTTAATCGTGTGTATTATAGAAGAAGCATCAGTACAAGGGTGAAATACCTGGATCAAAAGGCCTAACTTAACTGCTGACTCACAAAGTGTTTGAAAGAAAGTAATGATAAAGAGCAGTAAAGGGTGTGTTTGTGGTTTCATAAGGAATGTCTGGGGAAAATAGGAAATCAGCTGAAGAAAAACAGCTTCTCAGGTACAGGTTTACCTGGTTTCTCTGCTCTTCTTTCCAGTAAGCTGGACACATCCGACACTTCCAGCCCCTCTCCTCCAGCAGTGCCACCTGATCACATACCGCTGGCCCGGGTGTCATCCGCCAGCCGCAGCTACGATCTGCAAGACCGCCGGCGGACGGGCAACATGACGGGTGCTGAGCAGGCCAAGTACCAGCGTATCCCCACTGATGAGAGCGAGGCTCAGACTCTGGCCTCCGCTGACCTGGACGGCATCAAGAGTGAGTGTTGAGGAAATGTCAAAAGATTAAGTTTACTTTCCCTTAGGAGGTTATGTTTCCATCTGTTTGTTTGTCTGTTAGCCAGCAGCATTGTTGGAAGGATGAAGTATGATCCTATAATTTCTGCTTTCTGTGTTGTTTTTGTAAAAATAATCTATATTTTATTATTAATAATGACTTTTAATAATTTGTAGCTTCATTACCGCTGCATTCTTATGTGATTAGACAATAACAATTATGAAGTCCTGGCTTTGTTGAATATCAGTGCGAGTGCTGGGGGCCACCTCGAGTCCCCTTCTACATTGCAGTCTGCTCCCCACTGCACTGACGTCCCTGGGCCCCCAGGCCCAGCGTGGGGTTGTGTTCAGGGCCGGGGAGATTTACGTCAGGCAGCTGACCCCTCAGCGGAGAGCAGCAGCTTATCAGAGAGTGTGGCAGACAGGCTCGCATAATTAAATTAGGCGTTCCTACTGTCAGCTGAGGCCCCTGGACTCGGGCCCGAGCCATCATGGTAGCTAATTGAGAAACTTGGATCCAAGTTCATAAGCTTTAATTATTAGTGGAGTAAAACGAGCGGAATAGTTAAACTGCCTCACATGCAGGATGGAGAGGCTGTAGTTTTAGGTACTGGCTCAATATTTGGTGTTTGGTTGTTCTGAGCAGGTTCATCACCAGTGTCTTCTTTTATCTGCTTCCCGCCACCGTAAATCATCCTGGGAAAGTCTGTGTCTCTGGCTGCTGCTCAACTATAGGAATTATTAGATCACTGTCCCTCCCTTTTTGTTCACCCTGAGCCAATTAACACCTCTGCTCGCTGATGCTTTCTGATAGTTTCAGTCTCCGCGGGGTCGGACGCCGGTCAAGAAATTGCTACTTTTTCCATCTTGTCAAAACTTTTGCGTAAGTCACACTGTTCGGTTTGAGCGGCCGTGCCAGCGATAACCCAACGCCCACCGCAAACCTTCCTCCCCTCCTTCAAGAGCTACATGCCAGTCAGGCCCCATTTTACTCCAGAGTCCGCACCATACTTGACTCACACACCAGTGAACACATCATGGAGCAACTTGACAATGCACCTTCTCAGTAAGAGTTGAAGATTGTGCAGGTACAAGTAGAGTGAGGAGAGGATAGATGAACATTGATGAAGACCCTCAAAAGCGTCACTGTTTGTTACATAGAATTTACAAGCACTGATGAAGGTAAGACGACTGGTATTCACGAAGAGATTTTCTGTCCTTGCTTTTTAGCTTTTGCATCCTTTCGATATTGTGAAATTATATTTGCATGCTTATTTACAGAAAGGCACATTGATGTTTTAAATTGTAACGCCTGACAGAAACATTTGTGCTCGCGGTGCTGCGTCGTATCTGTGCCACCCTCTCAGCATCCTTTTCAGCGTCTGGGGTGCTGCCACCATGGGTAACTCTACTCTCTGCTGCGGGACCATGGAAACAAAAGAAAAGTGGCCTCACCCTGTGTGACTCCTTGGGCTGAGATTTGAACACACTGAACAGTGCAAATTATCTGCAGGATGTCACGTTTATGATTTGTGTTTAGAACAATTTTTAAAATGTTTTTAAAATGTAAAAGTAATTTCTCTGCTCAAAAGTGTATTCTCACCCCTCGTTTCCTGTCTCCATCAGGTCATCGTTTTGAAGATGTCCCCGGCATGCGCAGACACCTGGTCAGAAAGAGTGCCAAGGGACAAGTGGTGCACATCAGTAAAGACCACAAAGAGCCGACCACCCGCAGCCGCAAGCAGGACCGAACCCCACATGAGGTGAAACATTACTCACTTGTCATACAGCTGCTTCAGGCAAGACATGGATCATTTCATGTCCACTTATATAAACCTTCTGTCACAAGACTCATCTGTGCTTTAATTCATTTTGACTATACTTGGAAAAGTGTGGAGGGTTACTGGGTTTATTTATTAAACAGCTTTGCGATGAAATCAATCAATTTTGGTCAAATTAAAGATGAAATCAGGATCCTAACGTACAATGATAAAAAATAGCATCAAATTCAATTAATTGTTTAGTCTATTAAATACCAGAAAATAATAAAATAATAAGAATAACTTTTCATATAAGTGTTTTTCATATGGTCAGAAAAAAATACTGAGTGGGCCTTTTAATATACTTTCAGTTTGATGAAGCTTGGTGGGAGATTATTCTGTGTTCGACATTTCTAACTTCCTCAAATATGAAAATTAACTGTTGCTAATCCTGGGAAATGTCCCCCCTCTTTTCCTCTGTCACATTTAGTGCAGCCCTCTCCTTTTTTTGTGGATGGGACCGAGAGGGATGGAGACAATTAAAAATGAATGAATGAGTTCTTTTCTTTCACACATGGAAAGGAGAAGAGAGAGAGAGAGAGAGAGAGAGAGAGGAGCTTGAGTAACCAGACACTGGGAGCTCCTGAGAGAGGGAGAGCTATGTTTTATTAACACACACACTCTCATACAGTGCTCCGAGCCCCCAGCAGCCTGGGTAAACAACAGGTCCCTGTCAGGTGTGTGTGTGTTGTGGAACTTTTAGCTATGTGTGTCGTGGTGAAGGTCCCATCCTTTGTGTCGCTGTCTGTGTCAGTGTTTGAGTCCTCTCCTGCACCGTCTCGCTCCTCCAGCCGTTACCGGTGATTCTGTACCGCTGTGCCTCGCGGCCAGAAGGCTTCATGCTGGACATGCACTCCGGTCAAATGGCTCGGTACCAGAAGGTGAGGCTGGGTGACCGGCCAGAGTCAGGTCTGACTCGTGTGAGCGTGATTTCACTGGCATGCAGCAGGTGTTTGACGGCACATGGCGGCAAACTAGGGAATTTTTTCCAGCCTGATTTCGGACATTTTTATTTCACTCCGGACTGTGACTGACCTGCATGGTGTCCAGATAATAACCTGTATTATATATTGATATTTGATGCTGAGAGTGAAGAGATGCTCTGAACATTAGTGCCTCTCCTCTGACTTCTTTTAGGGTTAAGTTTTTAAGCCTTTTTAAATTGAACATCAAGGGCAATAAGTTGCTGCTTCTAAAGTGTGATTATATCAGCTGGGAAACTACACAGTGCTTTTGCTATGAGGTGGTATATCTGTGCATACTAAACATGCATGTTGTTTGGTTTGGATTGTTTGGTCTGTGTCGCATTCCACTCACTCCTGCATGATGTCTTTAGGTGTTTGTAGAGCTGAACGAACTGACCATGGACAAGAACCAGGAGATGCAGTGGAAGGAAACGGCTCGTTGGATCAAGTTTGAGGAGGATGTGGAGGAAGAGACGGACCGCTGGGGGAAACCTCATGTGGCGTCTCTGTCTTTCCGCAGTTTGCTGGAGCTCAGAAGGACCATCTCGCATGGTAAGAAAGAGAAACCGAGTCAAGTGTGTGCACAAGTACTTTCATAGAAGACAGAGCTCAGTGTGTGTGTCTGTGTGTATTTGCAGGTGCAGTGCTGCTGGACCTGGACCAGAAGACCCTTCCTGGCATCGCACATCAAGTGGTGGAGCAGATGATCATTTCTGATCAGATCAAAGCTGAAGACCGAGCCAACGTCCTGAGGGCCCTGCTGCTTAAACACAGGTGATTTATAACATCAGTTTGAAACGATCTAATGATCTATTAATTAGAAAATTAGTCAGTCAACAAAAAGAAAAGGTAACTTTGGTAATAAATTAATAACTTTAATCGTTTCTTCAACAAAAAATGGAAAAAAAAGCCACATATTTGTCTCTTAAAAGAAGATTGACATGCTTTTACTTGTTGTGTGTTATTGTAAACGGAATATTTGGGGGTTTTGGACGATGGTGCAAACAAAACAAGCTCATGTGCTCAGTGAGAATATAACCTTAGTTACCTTATTCATTTTAAAAAGCATTTGATTATGATTTTGAGCTGTGGAATGGAAAACTCTTCTTTTTGAATGTGGATAGAAAATCTGTTCTGTTGGTTATTGTGATATGTGTCTTATCATCTTATCGCCGCAGCGTGCATGTTGATACACAGAAGCTTCTTTTGTGAAACAGTTCGTTAAAGTCTCTTCTTCGACGGCTGCACACTTCCTGCTACTAGGTGGCTTCATGCCTGGTCGCTGCCTCTCTTCCTCCTGCTCACCCTCTCTCTGCCTCTCCCTGCCTCCCCTAGTCACCCGAGCGATGAGAAAGAGCACAGTAGCCCTTTCCCAAGGAACATCTCGGCTGCCAGCCTCGGCAGCCTGATGACACACCACCACAGTGCCAACCACAGCCATCAGCCCGAGCCGGCTGTCACCGACCCGCTCATGGGCACCGCCCATGCTGCGGGGGACACGGACACACGCATCGACATGGAGAAGAACGATGGACAGGTAATTCTAAAGCTCAGGTGTGGCCCAACAATCTCAATTACCAATATTTTTTTCTTTATCCTGATTTGACTCCCTGTCCTGTTTGTTCTCAGCAGAAGGAGCCGACCTTGATGCCCGGCATGCATCGATCCAAATCCAAACATGAGCTGAAGCTGCTGGAGAAGATTCCTGAAAATGCAGAGGCCACAGTTGTCCTTGTGGGTGAGTTACTCACATGACGTTTGGCACCTGAACAACTTAAGCTCACTTACATTCCTTCACCTTTCATTGACGATTGTGTCTCGTCGTCTTCTAGGTAGTGTGGACTTCCTGGAGCAGCCCACCATGGCGTTTGTGCGGCTGCAGGAGGCAGTGGAGCTGGAGTCCGTCCTTGAAGTCCCTGTGCCTGTCAGGTTCCTCTTCGTTCTGCTGGGACCCCCCACCACGAGCATGGACTACCACCAGATTGGACGCTCCATCTCCACGCTGATGTCTGACAAGGTGAGCGAGGGAGTTTTTTTAAAGATAAACCCCAAATCACATAAACACCGAAATGTATAAAATGACACCTACACACATTACTTATTATTTGTGGCTGAATTTTCATCCAGCAATTCCACGAGGCAGCCTATTTAGCAGATGACAGGCAGGACCTGCTGAACGCAATCAACAGCTTCCTGGACTGCAGCATCGTGCTGCCGCCGTCGGAGATGGGAGGTGATGAGCTGCTGCGCTCCGTCGCTCGCTTCCAGCGGGAGATGCTGCGCAAGAGGGCGGAGCAGGAGGTCAAACTGCTCAAAGAGCCTAAAAGCCTCGAAGAAAAAGGTGAACATCAGTAACTTTAGGAGCGTGACTTCCTGTTATATTTAAATAGATTAACAATGTCCTCTCTCCTGTCACCCAGAGGCCCTCCTCACACCTCTGAAAAAGTCAGGCGACCCTTTAGAGCGCACAGGACGCCCCTTTGGTGGCCTGGTACAAGACGTGCGGCGACGTTACCCGAAGTACGTCAGCGACTTCAAGGATGCCCTCAACAGTCAGTGCATGGCTGCGGTCATCTTCATCTACTTTGCTGCGC
Organism: Paralichthys olivaceus; assembly: GCF_024713975.1. Lineage (NCBI taxonomy): Eukaryota > Metazoa > Chordata > Actinopteri > Pleuronectiformes > Paralichthyidae > Paralichthys > Paralichthys olivaceus. The sequence goes on along the minus strand of NC_091109.1, from coordinate 1,171,284 downwards.
TCTCTCCAGCCATAACATTCGGAGGCCTGCTGGGTGAGTGTCACAAGAGCTGAACCATCGTGTCTCATGTGTCAAATCCATTTCATGCTTTCAGTGAGAAGTCAGTGAAACTTAAGACCCTGTTTGTGTCCGTGACGGTGTTAATGTGTTGCGTGTGTCTTGTTGTCAGGTGAGAAGACGGACGGTCTGATTGGTGTTTCTGAGCTGATTGTGTCAACAGCGGTGCAGGGCGTGATCTTCTGCCTGCTCGGAGCTCAGCCGCTGCTGGTCGTGGGCTTCTCCGGACCCCTGCTAGTTTTTGAGGAAGCCTTTTACAGTGTAAGTGTAAAACAGTCAACTTCTACTCATATACTTACTCATCAACTTACAAACATCTGACAGAGAGATTCTCTCTGTAATAATAAAATCTAGCTCAGGTACTTTCAATTTTAAAACCCCTGAAAACCTGGTTATTTATTTTTCTAAAATGATCTTGACTTTTGAATTTTCAGGGAAAACAATCATCTCTACATGCGAAATACAGTTTATTAAGATCAGGGGAAACAACTAGCCTGTGTGACAGAGTCTCTTTATTGTAGCTGCTGCATGTTATCTCTCCTCTCACACTAATAACTAGTCCTCTAAACAGTTCGTTAAAGTCTCTTCTTCGACGGCTGCACACCTCCTTTTACACTTAACTTAACTAATACACGAATAATATTTAATGTCTCTGTTTTCAGTTCTGCAAAGCAAATGCGATCGAGTACCTAACAGGCCGCGTCTGGATCGGGTTCTGGCTCATCATCATCGTGGTCGTCACTGTGGCGTTCGAAGGCAGTTTCCTGGTCCGCTTCGTCTCCCGCTTCACCCAGGAGATCTTCTCCTTCCTCATCTCCCTCATCTTCATCTGCGAGACCTTCATCAAGCTCGGCAGGGTACGCCCGAAACTTGAAATAACAACACCTGATTACAAAATCTTTTTGTTGGCACGCTGGGAGATTATGTCGCTGACACTAAACTGAGCCGACTAGACTTTGGATGATATTCAAACCCCAGGGTCGAAATTAGTATGTTTTTCTAGCAAGTGCACCTGAAATCATCTGTGATTGATTTGCCCTGAAAGTTAAATGGATTTAGAGTTGAACCATTATCCAAGCTTATGGTTTTGGAAGGTTTGCTTTATTGTGGTTTTATGGCACAGACTTGAAAGCCGTTTGATTTTAGGCTAATTTAATTTCCCAGAAAGTGTGATTCATGAGTAATCGCACAGATGTACATACAGTATGTGTGTGTTCTGTAGTAAACATATTGTGCTCTGATTCAAACCCTCTGTGTCGTCGGGCAGATTTTCAAGGAGCACCCACTGAAACGCTGCTCCCATGACAACAGCACCACAGCGGAAAACTTCACCCTGGATCTGGGCAACAGCAGCCTGTCTGTGAAGCCGAATGTCGAGCCCAACACGGCGCTGCTCTCTCTGGTCCTCATGGCCGGGACATTTTTCATCGCTTTCTACCTGCGCAAGTTCAAGAACAGTGCATTCTTCCCTGGAAGGGTGAGGAGCTGAAATCACTTTTAAACACTGATCCTGCAACATTAAGAATAATAAATTCACTTCCATATTTATCATCATACATCAAGGATACATGTGTGTTTCTATGTGTTTAGCTTCGCAGGGTTATTGGAGATTTCGGGGTTCCCATCGCCATCCTCATCATGGTGCTGGTAGATTACAGCATAGAAGACACGTACACACAAGTAAGACTTGAAACACTGAATCTTTATATTAATGTAAGATTCACATTGCAGACATTCATCATCCCTGTCTTCATCCTCTCTCCAGAAACTGAGTGTCCCCAGTGGACTTTCTGTGACGAGTCCCAACAAACGCGGCTGGATCATCAACCCTCTGGGTTCGGACGGTAAATTCCCCATCTGGATGATGTTCGCCTGCTGTTTGCCCGCTCTGCTGGTTTTCATCCTCATCTTCATGGAGACGCAGATCACCACGTGAGTTACCTGCAGTCCAGCAGGATTATTTTAATTAATTATTATATATATTAAAAGTATTTGACTATAATTCATTATAATTAACAGGTTTTTATTACAGAAAACTAAATCTTTTACATTTTATAGAAAAAATCCTCATCCACATCTGGAATTACAGCAACGTCACATAATTTCTAAACTAAATCAAAATAACATTTAAAAGGAGATAATGAATGCCTCTGCATTATCAGCTGTCACTTCCCCTGTATGATGTTGAACCATCAACAGAATATCACTGAATGTTTACCATGACAGTGTTTAGTCAAAAATATTGTTTGCTTTTGATTTATCTCTCCATACTTCACCCTAAATACTTAAAAAAAATAAAAAATGTATAGACACATCTGTTGTTTACCTCTGTGTGACCACCCCCAACTTCCTGCAGCCTGATAGTGAGTAAGAAGGAGCGGATGCTGGTGAAGGGCTCTGGTTTCCATCTGGACCTGCTGCTGATCGGGGTGCTGGGCGGGGGCTCGGCTCTGTTCGGCCTGCCGTGGATGGCGGCCGCGACCGTGCGCTCAGTGACCCACGTCAACGCCCTCACAGTCATGAGCAAGGCCGTCGCCCCTGGAGACAAGCCTCGCATCCAGGAGGTGAAGGAGCAGAGGGTCACTGGGCTCCTGGTCGCCATCATGGTTGGTGAGTGGTGGACACTGACACATCGCTGCTCTTCTCTCTATCACCGGACTCCTGTTTGGATTTTTAAATGTTTACACGTCTTCTCTCTTCAGGCATGTCCATTGTAATCGCTGACCTGTTGCGTCAGATCCCCCTGGCTGTCCTGTTTGGTATCTTCCTCTATATGGGCGTGATGTCTCTCAATGGCATCCAGCTCACAGAGCGCATGATGCTGCTGCTTATGCCACCAAAGTATCACCCTGACCACACCTACATACGCAAGGTGAGACACTCAAGGTCATTTTTAAAATGTGGGAACCAATGAAACACCATTTTGTTTTTTTTGTTTTTAAATCTGGATCTTAATGAATCTGTTTCCTGCAGGTCCGAACGCTGCGCATGCATCTGTTCACCTGCATCCAGCTGGTGTGTTTGGCGGTTCTGTGGGCGGTCATGTCCACACAGGCGTCCCTGGCTTTCCCCTTCGTCCTCATACTCACCATTCCTGTCAAGATGTTCGTGCTGCGCCGCATCTTCACCGCCAGAGAGATGGAATGTGTACGTTTACCACAGGGGGGCACCATACACTGCTTTATACTTCCTCGCCCCAGATGCAGCAAAGCACACTGGGCTTTAGACGAGAGAAAAGGATCATTAATGGAAACATCGTTTTAAATTGCTTCCAAAAATCTCATGCAGTTTCTTTATGCCTTCAAGCAGAAATACTGTTTATCCAACACAGCTGCCACAGTGAGGTTATTGCTAAGGCTTTAGGAAATGCAAGAGATTACTTTCTGAATATTAGAAAGATGCTGAGAATTGACAAGTAACCAAACAACCCATTACACTCATTCTATATTCAGAAATCTTTTTCTTTGTTAATCTGCTCATTCTGACGTCTCTCTGCTTCATCCAGTTGGACGCGGACGACGCGGAGCCAAAGTTTGACGAGCGCGAGTGTCATGACGAGTACTCGGAGATGCACATGCCTGTGTAACCCTGCAACATGCCCTCATCGTACCAGTCACCTCCTCTGAGTGGACACCAACATCTGTCGACCACCACCACTTGGATGCAGCGACTCCAACTTGAAGCCCTCATAAAGAAACTTGACGCCACATCACTGTGCACCGCCGGCCCTCATCATCATCATCATCATCATCCTCAAGACGCCAGCACACAGAACGTCAGAGGTGTGTCTGGTTGTTACTGGAGTCAAACTTTTCACTATTTAAGTAGCTTCTTTTATCAGATTGTTGGAGGCTTCTCTGATGGTGAGCAGCACTTTGTGGAACAAACGATGATCAAACTGTCGTTAGCTTGCGTTCATACTTTTTTAAAGTAAACAGGTATTTCAGGGGGGAAAAATCAAACGTGATCTGAAGCTCAGAATTAAATTAACAGTAGATAGATGTGCAAGACCGATTCACTTTTAGCCCTGAAAGGTTGCTCTCATTCACATTGAATATGTGGAGGATATGTGGTAAACATTCTTTTATATGCTAGCTTTTGCTTTTCTAGTTTGTTGCTTTTTTTCGTGTTTTAATCTCACCAAGCGCCTTATGAAGGAAATGAACCGTATATGAGGTGTTTATTTTTCCTCATTCTGTCTTATTGTAGACAGCTGATCACTTTGCCCGCCTCCTGAAGCTCGTAGCACTTTTTAAAGAAACCAAATCTGAACGATGACTGTATTTTATGTGATTTTTTTATCTCTTTAGCATCCTCTTAAATTCAAGAATCAATATCAGCGTAGCTTTAGTTCTCGTCTTCAATAACTGCTTGATTTTTTTTTAGCCTATCCTTCTATAAATACTCTTTATTTTTTTGTGCTCAAATGCAGCAGTTTATTTTGGCTTCAAGTCAACGTCTGTACCTGTAGTGAATGAAAAGCACCAACAGAGGGCGATATTGCAGGACTGTGATAATGACATACCAAAAAAAAAAAACCAATAACAGTAAATGAAAATGCAATTACACTAACGCCATGACATCATAACACGTTTTTGTGGAAGAAAGAAAACACAGTGGCACAATTTACTCTAAATGTCTCCACGCACATGTTTAGAGCACCAATGTTCTGAAGGTTTGTTTTGACGTCTCACTCGGTTCGGTTGGTTTTTTGGGAATCGCTGTAATTTATTGGTGTCTTTGTCCGAGTGCCAAAATCATGGCTCGTGTAAATAGTCTTGTGATCAGAACAATAAGCTGCAGTGCAGTCATCTCAATCACTGTAATGTTTTGGCCTAACTCACACATTTATCATGGTGTAACATTCCTCGTTTTATCCAAATTCTTGCTTTTTTGAGGGGGGGGGGGGACTAATCGTTAAAGCAATTTTATTCACTCATGAACTTGTTCGACCAAATTTCCACACGAGCTGTGTAGACAATCTCAATATTGTTGTTACTAAGAGGGAAGGTTTTAAAAAGAAATAATAATAATTAATATAGATACGATATTTGTGATTCTGTTCACGTTGAGTCAGTGTGACAGTGGTTGGTTAGAGCTCGACTCTCCAGTGTGCATGTGAATCGCCACTCGTCCCACCTCAGCCTGTCGCCGTGATCTTGTGCCTGTTCGGTGTCACAAAGCTGCACAAAATCTCAAGTGCCTGTGGGACCATGAAGTGATCAAGTGTCTGTTGTTGTTTGTACGAGCGACACGCGTTACAATAGTTTGCACTTTTCAGACGCTCACAAATCAAACATCTCTCCATTATTTATCTGTTGCAATATGAGGCATTATACAGTAACTGTTTTTATATATATATATATAAAAAAAGATTCATTCAGAGTATTTCACGGAACCTTTTTTCTTGGCTGCGTCACGGCCGTGACACTGAAGAGTATATTTATTAGAAGTACATTGTCAGTTTTATGTCTGCTTATTGTGCCTGTGGATGGAGTGAACGTCGTCCGCGTACGTCAAAGTGTTTGTGATGTGTTGATTCATTTCGAAAGCAATACAAAGTCTGAGAGGATATTGCTGATGCTCCCTTGTACATTAATGGTTCAAATATTGATGACAAATAAAAGTTATTTTCTATTTATCCTGGTGAATGCTCTGTCGTGTTTTCAATAGATCCGAGTTAAAAAAGAAATTTATTAGAAAATAAATGAAGAGAATACTATAAAAATACAGAAATACACAAATGTAAAAATATAAAGAACAGTTTAAAGATCTGAAAGAAAATGTGTACATGGTCGTAAATGGTTTATTCAGAACTATTCTGTCTATCCTGCAAATAAATTAAACCAGTTAGATTTTCTAGAATATCAATGAAACCTTAATGTTGAGCTGTAAAGACAAAGAAAACAACTGTAATAGGAACTGACTGTGCTGAGATTTAACATGAGGATTCCTTTAAATCCTCCTGTTGTGGATCAGCAGTGAGTTGCTCTGCGTGTGCAAAGAGGGCTGGATGTCCTGCCCTGCTCATATAGGGGGGGGGTGGTTCCCATCACAGCTCCCCCACTGTTACAGACACAGGGAAAAAGATGGCTGCTTTGTTGCTGCTGCTGCTGTCGAGCGCCGGAGCTTTGTTCCTCTCCTCCGATGCGCAGGAGGCGTACAACAAACTCCCAGAAACCTACAGGAGAGGAGTGGATCTGGCTCTGGGGAAGCTCAACTCTCACACTGGGATCCAGCACCATTTTCTCTTCTTCAGGAGCGTCACAAAGTCAGACATCGAGGTACTTGCGCAGTCATATGTGTTGTTATGTATTTACTGGATGTGCAGTTGACTCATCACGGGGAGTTTTTCTGATAAGCTGTGACTAATATCCTCAGGGAAGGATACTCATCACAGAATGGATTTTGTTTAATCAGTAATCAGTTGTTCAGCTCAGTTCTAACCTTCCTCTTCCTCCCCAGCCTGGATTTGATGTGAGCTACATCTACCACCACTTCTACCTTAAAGCCACCAAGTGCCAAAGAGGAACGGTGGACTCCTCGGCGTGCCGGTTCAGGAACGACAGAGTGAGCTTGACCTGATTTCCAGAGCTGTTACTCAACTGAAAAATGTTTCAATGAGGGCGACTGCCTGTTCTAACTTGTCCGTGTCTTTTTGTTTGTGTGCGTTCATGCAGCCGCTGGTCGACTGTGCAGTCTGCTACAAGACTTTCAGAGGAGAGATTGAACAAGAACCCACACCTTATGTTCACTGTATCCACAAACCGGCCCTGACGGAGGTTAGTCCACAGTCTCTCCTCGTCTCCTTTGTGATTTCAGTGTCTTATAAATAAAACAACCTCTAACTGTTTTAATCCCATCTTTCTGACTGGCAGGACATGAGGGCGGGCAGAGTGGAGCACTGCAACAGAATGGGCTACAGCAGCGGAGCGCCAACTCTACTGGCATCAACAGGAGCCGACTGAACGCTGTTGTTAACATTGTTGATGACTGTTCTCTCTGGAGACTTGTTTTGAATAGAAGCAGTGAACTGTGTGAGAGTTGTTTATCTGCACGTTAGCGTTCCAAACAGTTGAGAAACGTTTCTGTGTGTGTTTACGTCCACATCAATCTCTCACAATAAAGATAACATGTAAATGGTGAACAATCAAGTGTGTGTTCCTGGTCTTATATCTTTGTGAGGACTTTTTAAAAAGATCCTACATAGTGAGGACATTTTGACTGGCCCTCACTTCTTCAATGTTTGAGGGTTAGAATTAGTTTTAGATTAGAGTCAGGTATTTAGTTTGGATGGTTACGGTTGGGGTAAGGGGCTAGGGAATGTATTATGTCGATGAGTGACCTCACTAAGATAGAAGTAAAAACACGTGTGACTAGTTGCTGCACATTCAGTTTCATTCATCATCGACTGAATTCAAAGAAAATCTCCGTTTCCTGTCAGTGACCCACTCTCCTGTTCCTGCAGCAGCCACAGAGGATGAAGTGGTTTTAAAAGAATTCCTTCACTCTCTGTTTAGCTTGTTTCTGTCAGTGATATTTATACTGTCAGCCTTGAGGCTTGTTTCCACGACTTGGTTTACTCATCCAAGTCTCCGGTATGATAACATTACTGGATATGAGTGTAGTTCTACAGCTGGAAACTCCCCATTGAGAGTGGGTTTTGTTTCCCATGCGGGAATTTATGGGAACTGGGGCTTAAAAGCCAACAGCTTGAGACCCTTTGGCAATCCCTGTGTAACTTCTGTAGCCATAATAGGGCTTGTCTTAAAGAGGAGGGAGCTGATCCTCTCAGAACAGCTCTACACACACACACACACACACACACACACACTGAGTGAAGATGATGGCTGCTGGGCTGCTGCTGCTGCTGCTCTGTGCCGGAGCTGGGTTTCACTCTGCCGAAGCCCAGGAGCTTTACGATGAGCTGCCTGATGCCTACAAGTTTGGAGTGGACCTGGCGTTCCAGCAGCTCAACCTGCATTCTGGGGTCCAGCATCATTTTAGCTTCTGGAAGACGGTGGATAAGTCCGAAATCGAGGTAGACTCTGAGTTTCTTTATTTTCATGCGATTCATCACTTTAAAAGAGACAAATGTTCTCGACCCAAACTACATCATGGACTTAATAACCCACGTGTGCCCGAGTGTTCACTCAGATGTGTGCATGGAGCTCTGCTGGTTATTCCCTGGTCTCGTTTGGTGACGTTAGAGCCTGAAACTGTGGAACAGCTGTTGAACAGCTGGAGATCAGAGCGACATCCTCATAATGTCTTTTAAAACATTTGAAATTGTAAAGCTTTCATGAGGATTTGACATATTCTGTGTTCTATATCACCTTCTTTCTCTTGCTCTTCTTTTAATCCCCATTTATTTTTTCTGTGTAGTACAGTTTGTTTAAAGTGCAGTGCATGAAGAAAGTGTATTATCATTATTCTTATTCTTTTTTTATATATGGAATCATTTTTATTTTCGTTTCATGTGATGTTTCAGATTCGTTTTTGTTTCAGTATCCTGGTCCTGGCTCTGCCTCCAGGGGATTCTGGTTAATACTTGTTTTCACATCTGCTTCAGGTCAAGTTTACTTTGAATCTTTTAACGTCAACATGTTTTCAGCAGAGAAGACACGGAGGAGGGACATCACGTTCCTCCCATCATCCTTTACTCTAATTCTCTGAAACTCAGTGTGAACTGGCAGCGATTCGGGTTTTGATATTTATGGCTTTCAGTTGTCGACTTGGAGAAATGCCACCGCTGGAAATGAAGCAACTGCAAAACAGTGAAAAGAATTTACTCCACAGAGACATTTTATTATCAGTTATTAATCGAAGACACATAGAAGCTGATACGTTTAAATTTCGCTTTGTGAACTGGCAGCAATTAAGACAAATATCAGCAGAGAAATTAGAAACATGTTTTAAATTATTAAATATATTAGATTTAATATGACTCATTTATAATCTGAGAACTGAACCTGTTTATAATTTGAACTGAATTTGAACTAAGGTCTCTGATGTGAATGAATGAAATAATCTCTAGATTACAACAGCAAGTCATTGTTAATTAGATTAGTTAGATAAAAATAATAATGAAAGAGTAAAATATAATATAATACAATATAATTAGTACCAGATTATATCGTCCTTTCTGAGAAAATTCTTGAAAAAATAATGAAGTAATAAATGATCACAGATTTATTGGGTAATTTATTTGATTTAAAGATTCAAACATTATTTATTTTTTCCTTCTTTTTTTTGTGTCATCTCTTCTCTACGTCACTACTTTATGTTTGGTCAGATCCGACTGAAGTATATTCAACAGGCGATAAGAAATAATAATAATATGTTAAATAAATAATAAATCCACTGTTTAGATGTTTCCAGCTTTGCTGCTTTTTTTTATTTTTATCTCATATTGAAATTGCACCTCGTTCTCTTTCAGGGAGGATTCGCTGTGAAATACATCTACCACCACTTTTACATGAAACCCACCACGTGTCCCAAAGGAACGAATGAGTCCAGCCCTGTGAGATGTCCCTTCAGGAACGACAGAGTGAGCAGACGTCAAGGAGACAAACATTAGTTTTCACATAAACACCAACAGCTTCCTCATGCTCTGTCTGTAATCTTCTTCCACCTCCCAGCCACTGATGGATTGTGCCGTTTGCTACAAAACAGCAGCCGAGCAGATAGAGGCCAGCCCCAAGCCGTACGTTAACTGCATCCAGAAGCGGAGACTTACAAAGGTAGTGTAATTACCCATCATGCCATCTGTTCGCTATGGTTTCCTCAGCAAAATGTTCTCACATACTTTTCACTTTATGGCTTTGAAGTTGGCTTTGAAGAATCTTTATGTGTTGATACATCAGAACACATCATGTAACTCCTCCTATAAGGAGCCGTTTAAATTCAAATACTTTATATTTACATCAGGAGCGGGTCCTCTCTATGGAGGCCGCCATGTTAAACACCCTTTGAGTTTTTATGACAAATGAAGTTTACCACAGGTTCTCGTGTTTGGAAGGGGAGGGTGAGATGAGGGGGTATTCAGCTGCAACATGCAACCTCACCACTAGATGTCACTATATTCTACACACTGAATCTCTAATGTGTTTATCTCTCATCTTTCAGGAAATGAGGCTGAGCAGGGTGGAGCACTGCAAAAAAATGAGCTACAACAGTGGAGCTCCGACACTTTTGGCCGTGTCCACCGGCTAAACAGATATTCAGAATCAAACTAGCATGCTTGATATAATAACATGTCTCATATCATAGTATATCTGGCAACATGCTTAAGAATCCACAGCCCTGTTAAGCTGCTTCCTGTAATCACTCTGAAATGTTGAAATCTCTAAAGGCTCCTCACCGCTGTGATGCAATATCCTCTTCACTCTGATCTCTGATGTGATGTTTAATTAAAGACTGGTTTATCTGCAACCACAGAATCCAGCAGAGTGTGTTCATCCGTGAGAAATCACTGATATAATTTATCTGGGTTGTGTGTGGACTTGTTAGACGACCACAACAAATAAAGTTAATCTTACACAATTCTCACTTCTTGACTACTTGACTGAAGGACTGCAACTGAGATCCACCTCTTTTCTTTCATTTGTCACGGTGCATAAAATCAATGAAAATGATCTTTCAGGACTTAAAGTGTTTTCTGTAAGACTCAAAACAGGAATATCGAATTCTAAAAAAAATATAGAGGATAAAGATATAAAAAAATAAAAATTAATGTGACATCCAAAATAAAACTCTTAATTATTTCCCCTCAGTTACTGTAAAGAACAAACAGTAAAATGGATAAAATAAATAGAAAAGTTTTTTTTTTAAATTATTTGTTCATCTGTAAAGAAAGTTATTGCAATAACAATTGACCACAAGATGTCGCTCTAATCCTTCTCTAGTCACGTGTGTTTCAACTGATCTGTGACAGTTGCATATTAAGATTTGAGTATTTTGTGTACTTTGATTAATCTTCATAGTAAATCTTTGAAGGATTTAGAAATGTCTGATTTCAACTCCAACATAAGCTTCATTATATTATTATTAGTATTATTAGCTCCATATCATACACAAGAATATTGTGTTGTGTTTGGGCAGAAATATAATTTATTAAAATATCTGATGTTACATAAACTTGAAATCGCCCTGGAGTCAATATTGATTTTTTAAATCTTTAGACTCTAATGCATTTACATTATCATGAGGGATGACTGAAACCAACAAGCAAAGAAAGAGTCATGGATTTGAAGTTTGCACTTAAATCTGAAACACTTTGGAACATTAAAAATACCCAAGATTTGCAAATGTGTTCTCAAATATGCAAAACAAGTTTCTTCTTTTTTTTTTTTTTTACATCATTTTTATTTGGGTTTTCAACATTGAACAATTAATTTAAGAAAAGAAAATACAACTAAAGAGAAAGTCTTCATTCAGGTCCAAATATATTTTCTGTTATATATAATGTTCTTGAAATGAAGGAAGACATAATTTAACCTTCCCAGCATAGAGACACAAACATCAGCACAATCCTCTGCTCATGTGTGTCACGTCTGCTCCTGATTAATTAAACAAACAATGACAAAGAAATCTGAGAAGACCGAATGGAATCTTTTTATAGATTTGACATATTTAGAGCAGATTTTCCCACTTTGTGCCAAAACTGTTGTCGCAGACAGAGCCTCGTTGTTAACGGGTCATTGTGATGAAGGCGCTGTGTCTCCCCTTGTTACTGCTGCCATCTCTGAAACAGCCACCCTGGGCCCTGGACGTCTAGACAACACCATTGTCTGCTTGTCTCTGCTTCCTGTGCCAAGAGCAAATCTCATTAAGAGTGAGAGGGATCGGCCCGAGCACAGACTCTGTGTGAACACTAAAAATAGAGAAAGACTGTGATTACAACACAAATCTCAAGTGAAGTGAACGAGGGTGAATCTCATGCTGCTTCCACTGAGGAGCAGAAAAGACAAGTGGAAGTGTGAAAGTCACAGAGGAGGCAAATGGACGATATAGAAATTATATTATCTCATTTTGATCGAGACATTAAATCAAAATACAATGAAGTTAATGTACTTTGTGCTGCAAATAAAAAATCAACATCAACATCATTTCCCTCCAGATGTGATAGAAACCAGAACCACTAGATGGCAAACATGTTTTTATTTTGAAATACAGTTTCCATGAAGTAATTCAAACCTCTGCTTGATACTTGGAAACACAGACTGATACCGTATTCTTTCTCTAGTGGCTCAGAGGGAAACCGGCCGAGGAGACACAGGGATGCTGCATCTTTAAATCCTTATTGTCAGATTTGAGTTTTTCAGTGGATCAGGATTGAGTCAGTCATTTAGAGATTTAACGACCTCCAGGATTTATTTTATCATAAATAATAGAATTCATAGCTTCAAACAGAGACACACACATAATGAACAGAGCATAAACTGGAACAAACAGAAAAATCATAGAAGAGAATATGTCAATTATGAGATTAATTTTGAATATTACCAGTCAATTCCATTCACTGAACCATATGATTTTATCACCCATTCTTCCTCTTCTAAAATTGTATGAATGATTCTTAGAAAATATGAATTATATTATGTTATTTTGTTATATTTACCAGTCAGCCTCCACATGAGAGTTCCATTGTATTCCCAGAAACCAGAACTCCTGCTGGATTAAAACCACCACTCTGTGTTTGGATTAGTTTCTGGCAATTTGATCAAATTTAGGAATCTGGGCCAAGTGATCACAGTGCAAATTATTATAACAATAATAATATTTATAATATATATATTATAATAATTAATAAATCATTCACATTTATTTACAAGACAAAGCTTTAAAAACCGCCCCATTCATTTGGTCAATTTGTCTTAAAAATGATAAATATTAATTATTTGATCTTGTAGATCTAATACCACTACTGAATACCTCGATTTTCTTATTATTTTCTGGCATCACAGGATGAAATACTGTGTTTCTCTTTTATTTTTATTATGATTTTAATCTGTATGATTTAATATCGGCCTTGGATGGTATTATTTTATTATTATTATATTATATAGTATAATCCTATTATTATTATAGTATTATTATATTATATAGTATTATCTTATTATTATTAAAGTATTATTATATTATATAGTATTATCTCTTTTATCTTGTCCTGTCAGCAGCCTTAAAAAAAACACTGAAAATAATATCAATACATTTGGAATTTTTCTAATAATTATATTTTTATTTTATCATATCGTTTATTATTATTTATTCATTTTCAACTTTTTTTAAGAACCCAATGTGCTTGACCAATGTTTGGCTTTGCTCAAAGTTATGGAGCAGACAGTAAAGACGGAATAACTTTACCTGAATCAGGAATTGTGTTCAGAAGTTGGACACATAATTGGCCCCTCTGTGTAACTTGTGGCCCCTGGGTTAGAAAAATCCCAGACACGCCCCTGGGTTTGAGCCACTGCTCCATAAATGTCTGGTGCGCAGTCGCGGGAGGTTTTACGGTACCCGGTGTGTGCGCACCGTGCCTGGCAGCAGCAGCAGCAGCAGCTCGCGGGTTCTTCAGACACAGCGACACCGACAATGACGCGTGTGGGAGATGGTCGCAGAACGTGACTCTCCTCCACTGAACAGGCAGGAATCTGCGGCATTACGCGCACCGGGAATCTTTACGCATCGCCGGGCGAACTTGTAACCGTCCGCTGCTGCTTCTGTGAAACCGGGAGGAAGATTAAAAACCATTTTGCTCGCAGCCTTCAGGAAGTCTGGGACATAATTCTCCACAGAGCCCAGTTCCTCCGGCGACCCGGCGGCGTGCGCACCGCTGGGTGTTTAATGCGCATCGGCTGTTTTCAGTGAGAGGAGGCGGTTTCCAGATATTTGAATTGTCCCCTGCAGGATGTTTTGAGCGGTGAAGGATCCGAGAGAGGCTGGTGTCGTCTGGGTGGGAGGGAGGGAGGGTGAGGGTAGGGGGGGGCTCTCCATTACGCAGACGGTGCGTCTCTGCGCTGCGCACCGCTCCCGCCGCGTCCTCCTCCGCCACAACAACACACACAGCACGGGAGGGAGAGAGAGAGAGAGGGGAGGGAAGGAAGGCGGGGGGAAGTAAGAGAGGTGAGGAGAGAAGAAGGAGGAGAAGGAGAAGAAGAAGGTCCCGGTGAGGAATTCTGGAAATATACGGCGTGAAAATGACGATGTCCGTCCCGGAGAGGAAATCAGGATCTGAGGGGAAGGAGGAGGAGAGCGAGGATGAGAGCGAGATCCTGGAGGAGAGCCCGTGCGGCCGCTGGCAGAAGCGCAAGGAGCAGGTTGGTGCTCTGTGTGTGTGTGTGTGTGTGTGTGTGTGTGTGTGTGTGTGTGTGTGTGTGTGTGTGTGTGTGTGTGTGTGTGTGTCCTGGTCAGGGAATCCATCAGCTTCCTGCTCTGGACATCCTCTTGTTACGCAATGTCTGATCCGAGGGCCGAGGGTAGGTGTTGTGCAGCCTCCAGACCTCAGGGCATTGAACCTGGGAGTTCAATCTCAAACCAGGGCTGAAACCCAACTGTGTGTTTGTGTCTGACTCAATTAGTCAATTAGTTGAAATACATTGAACGGGCAACTATTTTAAAAATCAATCAGGTTATCAGACCTTATTATTTCAATGATTAATGGAGGATCAAAATAGTTTTAGTTGTAATTTTCTGGTAAGTCTCAGTTTTACATAAATTACATATAGCACAAAATAATCTGTGCAGCATGTGACCACTTCCTCTGATTGCTGCATCATCGTTGACCAATAAGACCAACCATGTGTAGACCTGTAGAGTTATCTATAGAGATATCTATAGAGTGATATATAGAGTGATGTATAGAGTGATGTATAGTGATGTAATGATGAAGCTCTATAGTGGCTCCAGCTCATGGAAAAGGAAACTGGTTCTTAAAAGGTTCACAAGTTGAACCAACTACGAGCCAGCACCAGGTTCACCTCCGTCAAAATAATGTATGTGATGCTGTATATGTGTGTGTGTGTGTGTGTGTGTGTGTGTGTGTGTGTGTGATCTATCAGCAGTACTTGGATTGTTCAGACAACACGTGAGCGACAGGATAGAAAATAACCCAGTGGCCTCGTTGGCAACTTCCTCTCCCATAAATAATCCTGTTTGTTTCATGTCAGCATCAAACATTTAAAGAGCAGCTCAGTGTCTGTGACGCTCTCCGCTGGTTGATGCGACTGACACGCGCCTGCTTTGACTCTGGTCGGCCCCTCGCTCCAAAAAGGCCCAGTTGTTATCAGGCAGAAAGAAACACACGTTTAAAAGCGTCAGTATTGTGAGGGTGAGGTGACGCCTCCACTAACGGCTCCAGATAAGATGGAGAGAAGAGAAGGTTATCTCTCACACACACACACACACACACACACACACACACACACACACACACACACACACACACACACACACCATGTCACAACCGCTTTCTCTACTTTTGAGTATTCTTCACATTGGAAAGAAAGCACACACACACACACACACACACACACACACACACACACACACACACACACACACATGGTCACCACCCCACCATACTGTTTTTCCACCCATTGATTATCAGTTTGATTTATGAGCTAAAACTGTCACATGTCCACCCCCCCCCCATCCTGACCCCCTACCACCGCCACACACACACACACACGTGATTTCAATGTGCTATATATTTAAATCGGACACAACACGACATGTACATTTTCTCTCCGCATTTTTGTCGATTCATTTTGTGTTGATTTATTTTGGATGCAGTTTGATCTCATGATCGAGGCCATCGAAGGTCACCGAATGAAAATATTGAATTACAACTGACAGTCTTTGTGTCCGTGTTACAGTCGACTCACACCAGTTAAAACCTAATTATAGTGAGACAATAAACAGTATGATGGTTCAGTCTTTCACTTCATGCTCACCTTGACATAACCCAGTTGGTGTTTGTGCAAATTCAACCCTGAACGCTTTTCTCTAAGTGATGGGAAACATTTGACAGGCGAATGTGGAGGAAATAACTTTTAGCTCCAGCAGATTAAAATAAAGCTGCGCTAACCTGTGACACGTTTCGATAAATTTTGGATCTCGAACCTCGTTACTTGCAATGCAACCTTTCTGATGTGGACGTCTCCCTGCGGTTTCCTGTGCCTCTCCGTCCAGCAGTTATTGGCGCGTCTGAGCGTCGGCCTTGAAATGCACATGAATGCTCAGTAAATTCAGTCAGTAGGTGAAAGTTCACAGTGCTCACACACCGCCATATCTGTCATTGGGCTCAGCCATTAAAGCAAACACAGGCCTCCAGCACATAAGCACATGGAATCGTAGCCTCGGATGTTTTTCTCAGCAGTGGCACAGGCGGAGGTTTCAGATTGTGAAACTGGATGAATGTGCTGCCTTTTTAAAGTGGAGTTTATCCCTCTTGACTCCACACGCTGAGCATTGATTTTTCTCGGGGACTCCACAAGCTGGATTGGAAATAAAAGCTATGCGAGTGGAAGCACGACAACTGTGGGTGAGAGGCTTTTTCAAGGTCTCTGGTTCCAGTCGATGTTTGTGAGAAATTAACCAAACTGAAAATTTGTTGCACAAAATGACTGTTGGTCTTTTTGTGAAAATGATTACATGGAAACCTGCACGTCAGCAGCGTGATTTTACTTGTCATGATGCATTTCCCACAGTGACGCCAGTCAGGACATTTTGCAAATAGTGACTCACAAAATATTATTGTTGAGGCACGAATCTGACAAAAAAACCTCTCTCCAGTTTATCTTTCAATTTTGCATTAATGAGAAATCCATGAAATAATTCACAAAATGTTTAGGGATCAGATATAAGATGCTCTAAAGCTAAAGAGGTTTTCGAGCACTGAGGCGAGATGTCAGCCAAAGATCTGATGCTTTAAAAACTCTCGTTCCTGTAATTCGCAATAGGATATTTTATCCCCTCAGAACACATGAACGCAATTCTGATTTTCTAACTTCCCGAGATCATCATCCTCTCCTACATCCATCTCCACTTTTTTTTATTTAACCTTCCAGATTGGCAATGTTTCAGAAACAGGCCCCTCTTCAGACTAAAATGCAAACAGGTTCTACTAAGAGGTCATTTGGTTTATTTTTAAAGGTGCAAAAATTTAGGCTAAACTGGAAATCGGTGCGGTAGTTTTCACATATTCCTGCTGACAGATATAATTGGGGTCAAGTTGCTGCCCAGCGAGCTAACTGGACGTCCACAGCACCTGATTCCTGAAGAGTCTCGACACAGGGATTATTTTACGGAGCAGGTCCAACCTGACCTGTGACCCTGAGCCTGTTTTATTACAGTCCAGCTTGGACAGAAGATTATCACCGGCCCCCCTGTGATCTCGGGCTCAATAATGCAGCCGGCTGAAACCTCCTGAAGTGAATCCATACCCAGCCCCGGGTCTGTGCGCCGGAGCAGCTCGTTCCAGTAATAGCTCCACCTTCCATTCCCAGGATCTGCCTCCATCTGCTCGCAGGGCTGCGTTTGTTCCTCGAGGTGTAAACTCACAGATCAGCGTGTGGGGATGAATGTGATGGGCAGATGCTGATTTCTGCGTAAGCATGTTAACAAATATCCCACGCATGTGCCGGTGTTCACATGCTTTTGTCTGGATGCTGTGGCCAAAACCCACTCCCAGGGTGAAATGACTCTGACAGTCGGCAATGATTGAAACGTGACATGCAGCTGAATGAGGTAATTTTCTCTACTGGCAATGGGAAAGGAGTCAGTCGCCTCCTAGGGCTTTTTTTATCCACATTAAACAGTGTCTCAGAGAGCCAATCAGAAGTGAGCCTCAGAGTCCGAGAGAGGAAATACACAGTAAAACTACATTGTGATGATGTGCAGTTCTTAAAACTACCAATATATCTCCTTATGTGTCAAAACGTCAAATAAAACACCAGGAAACATATGATGAATACATCAGAGGCCAGTGACACACGCTGGGATCTTTTTTATTAGTCAAATCAACGGCAACCAATTGTCGTCACCTTACATTTGCCGTGAAGCAATAAACCTTCAGCAGTTTTTGGACGTTTTCAATCTCCGAGCTTGTAAAGACGAGTCATTAAACCCAGCAAATGAATCCTCAGCACAGAGCGTTGCCCCTCGTGAGCTCATGTCAAGTCGTGGCTTGCAGTGAACGTCTCCGGTCCTGAGGGGGGATCTGCCTAATGACAGACTCCATGCTAATCCGGCAGCGCAGGCATGTCGCTGGTTTGACAGCTGCCCTGTGAGGAATGACACTCAGATTTCCCTGGAGGGGAAACAAGGAGCAGGGAGCGCCATCTTTGATGCACCTGTTAAACACTTAAAGGGTTTACCAGGAATCACTTCCACACCCTGTGAGTCCTCAAATACAAGAGTAATGATTTGTGTTTGACGATGGTGTCTCCATTGATTGACTCTGGGGACGGTGGTCTCACTCTGTGGCTGTTGTCTCAAAATGGTTCGTCTCTGTGTTTACATTTGTGGTTTTGAGTGAAATGTCTCAATAGACTATTTGATTTATTTCCTCAGAAATAAATCAAATAGTCTATTCACTTTCACATCCACACACAGAAATCGTTCAGGTGCTTGGGATGTTTTTTATTATTAAGATGCTGTTTCCGTATTTCTGCTTCAATCGAAAAATAAATACTAAGTCTTAGTGTCAGTATCAGATCCACCATGACACATGACAAACTCGACCAGATGGTGTTCAGCCCCATCGTGAAACTTCCTCACGTGCTTCCCTGACCCTTTCAAACCTGTATTTTTTATTCGCCTCAGAATACTTTAATGTTGTGATGTGCATTCGGGGGTCATGTGATCTCGAGGGAGTCCTGTCACCTGGTTGTGAAATGCGAGCCGGTCTGTCAGCGAGGCCTCTGGGGGGTCATCAGATCCGGTGGGTTGTGCGGAGCGGTGGCTGTCAGCGTTTTCCACTCCAGCTGTGTGAAATGGAGCCACCAACCCCCCGGATCTTCTGCCAGTCACGGCCAGGAAAGCTGGCATGGAAAGGAATCCTCTAGGAATGGCTGACATGTCTGCAGGCTGAGTTGCCAGAGTAGCTCACATCACATGACATCGATGCCTCGTACCTACTTCAGATCGACTCATTTTTTGCGCTGCTGTTTCATAAATGTCTTGAGTAGAGAGGCCTGGGGCATTAATCACACTGAAACTGGAGGCTCAACAGTTGCATCTGGATTTTCATAATTCAGGCTGAGTAATCCCCTCCATTTTTCATCGCTCTGCACAAAATAAACTATCTACTTATCACCTCTGTCAAAGATTTTAGTTTTTGCCCCCTGTCCATTTGAAAAGATTTCAACTAAGCGTGGTGGAAGGAGGGGACATGGGCCATGAAAGAACCCATTACATTTGGGTACAGATCAGGACAAAGGAGCGGCTCCAGGAATATACTTTTTACTTTCTTTTACTGTCGGGCCTTGGAAGAAGTTTGTGCTCTACTGCCGTTCTTGTATTTGTTCCGTTTTGTTTGGATTAGTCAAAAACATTGTTCGTAAGTGTTGCAGAAAGATAAAACAGTCAGAGACAAATAAACCCTCAGGGTGTAGCTTCGTCGGGCGCTGAGCAGCATTTCCAAAGAATTGCTGGAAACGGTGGAATCTATAATTGGGAGAAAAGCTGAAATGAGGTGAGAGGCTAACTTAAAGTCTGTAGCTTACATGTTTCTACGAGGCCAAGGAATCATGTTTTTCCAAATAAATCCAGCTTCGTTCACCAGCTTTCTTTAATCTCACACCCCGTTTAGGTTTCAGAAAGCCAACAATAACCAGATTAGTAAAAAGATGAAGGACATCAGGATTAGTTCTGTCAACCCGAGTGTTTAACAGGAAGTCAGACAAGGGGCAGCAGACACAATTACAAAAATGTGTGAAAGACTAATTGTGATGGACGCTCCTCCTTCCATCCTTCCACCAAGTTTCAATAGATTTACTTCTGTAGTTGTTGTGCAACCATCAGACAAACAGCAAATAAAAAAACAGAACATCTGTGGTGAAAGTAATAAAATTACATAACGACCTCTCGCTTTGACACGTGATGCATAAAGTGGAGACGTTTTACATTCAGAGCTTTGCAGATTAAGTCTTGTGCCAGTGACACACTCGGTTTCAGGTTTTAATAATAGTCTCAGGCACAGGTTAGTTCCTGTAACGTGAAGCCTGTAATAAATGTTTGTCTTCTGAGTCGTGACTGATTCCGACTCCTGCTCCTTTTAAAGAGCTGCTATCAGAGCGAGGAGGAGATAAAACCATTAAAGACACAGCGATGCTCAGATTGTTATTGCAGTTGGATGTGAGGGTTTTCACCGCTCCCTCTGCTTTAAGGCAAAGGTCACACCGCTGCCCTGCTGTTCTACGGGACTTCAAAGTGTGGGAATATGAGCCTGAAAGAACGTTACACAAACCCTGCTGAGTCAGACGGTGACATAAGGTTGTGTAACGCTTCTTTAAACACAACTTCTCCCATAGATTATAATTGTACTTGTACTTTATTTGCACTAAGCGTTTTCCAATGGTGAGAAATTCAAAACATAATCAACATTAAACCGATAATAATGACATTCGTAAAGAATTAGAATGGTTTACAGATACACGATTCTCAATGAAGTAAAGCCAAAGTGTCTTGGTCGCCCCCTGGTGGCTGGCTGCAGTACAGGTCATAAACTTACACACAGATTAAAAAATTTACGTCAAGTCTCAAAGATGGTTTCTGGCATTGTAGTTAGTTTTTGGTCAGTCTGGTGATGTTGCATCATGTCCCTCCTGTAGAAATCACATCTCACTTGTGAGACGTCCCCCTGCTCCTTCATCAATCCGCTGACGTCAACTGTTTGGCAGATGCAACCTCATTTGCATTCAGAATTTGAATGTGTCTGAGTTTCTTATGCAGCTCCGGACGCTGAAAGTAAAACAGGAGCCACAGTTAAATCAGAATTGGATCCGAGCGTCCCAGCAACCATCAATCAGCGAGAGGGCCGATGAATTAAATATGGAGCCACCCCCCCCCCACCCTTTGTTACGCACTGATGGTCAGGCCTGTGCTGCTGTAAGGACACAGAGGTCATGTCCTCACATGGAGAGTACATGTAGATTTTAAAGGCAGATACTATATTATATCAGTAGAGTCAGATAAAAGTGTTTATTTAAAAGAAATGAATGAATACACACATGAAAAAAGTCTATTTTTCAGTGATTGGATAGAAATGTCAGTCTGACGTATTCGAACGACTGAGAGGACGCTGTTAGAATTCAGCTTTTATCAAACGGGACGATAGAATAAGTTAAACATGAAGATCATTAAAGTTTCTTATGGTCCCTTCTATCTTCTTCATTGAACTTGGCTCAGCTTTTTAGTTGCCTTGCAAATCAGTGTCATCCGTCAATCAAATATGTGTGAGCACATATTCCTGGAAGGTCACTTTGTAATCCTGTCTACTGTTACTCCATGATAGTGTTGATGAAAGATAAAAATATTGCCACCATGCTAACATTCCAGGGTAGTAAAATACTATCTCAGGGGCATTATAAATAGCTGTGTGGTGTTTCGGCTCATGCGTCTGTTACTTTGAACGTCCTGGTTTTCAGTGTGAACTCGTGCAGCGCCTGTTCTAAACCTGCCTGTTTGTGAAAGGGTTGTTTGTTCGGCCTGTGGCGATGCTGGTTGTAGTTTTCTTTCTAAAACTGTAAAAATGACCTGCAGTGATTGAGCCGAGGCGAATAAAGACCCGCTGCTGGACACAGTCTGCGATGACGCTGATAAGATGAACGTTGTACGTGTTTCACAGACGGACAGAGATTTCAGAAACTCTGGACAGGAACATGCATCTCGCTGTCTCCATGCATGTCTGCCGACCGGCTTTCTGTTTGAACGGCTCATGTTGACTCTCACTATCTCCCACTGGACGATAAACGTGATGAACACGCCTATCCTCCGCTCTTGTTCATATCTGCCTCTCCGTCCACATGGGGCCTTCTTAACAAGCTCAATTCCAGCCGCTTGACTAATTGTGGACTATAAACACAACAATCTCTGAGCTGTAAATGCATTCCCACACGCCTCACACAAGTTCTCCTACTTGTTGTTTTTCTTGCTTTTACCTTCAGTCGTGAGCTAATGTTCTTCCCAGCATGCACAGGGACACGGCTCCTGTGCTCAAACCAAGCTTTTAGCTCTTCCTGGTTGGCCGCTGTGGCCAAATCTAAAAGAAAAACAACTTTGCATTGTATGCCAAGCCTTTTGAGCCTTTACCCTGAGTCACCTCTTTTGCTGGAGAGCTGTACTGCAGTAACCTCCGCCTGAGTTGCAGCAGAGGGGGGTGCGGTCGCTGGAGCTCACATAACATATTGCTCTTCCTTTCTGGGTTTGTAGTAGCAATGAAGCAAGCAGTGTGTGTGGATTTACAAGCATGGAGTTGGGTAATCCAGTGGGCAGAAAGTGCCCTGCTTTATGGAGAACTTGAACACTGAGGCACACTCTGCCAGACCTCGTAAACCTCCTCCAGGAACACACACTTTTTTAAAAACAAGTGGGAAAGGGGCCAGTTTCAGGTCGGAGCAAACACTTTTTGAAACACTGCTTCTATTCCAGGCCTCCTGGCGAGAAAAAATGACCAGTTGCAAAACACTCCCTCCCTGTTTAGTAAAGCTTCTCCCTCTTCGTCTCACACGTGTCAGCGAGTTTTGTGTGAAACCCAGTGATTATATTACAAATGGATCTTTGAAGCCGAGTCTGCACATTTTTATTAACGCCATCGAGTTCCTCAACGCAAGAAGGTGCCAATTTTTTTAAGAGGATTGAATCAGCACTTTTGAAATTAGAGGCATCTGTGTGGCCAGTTAAAGTACATGGCTCCAACAGAACAGAGGGTTCTCTATCACTTTCTGATTATGTAAATCAATATGTTGTTCATTTAAAAACAGATGAAAACACATCAATATGCCCTCTGCTCCCATCTGTTGTTTCTGACTGTAACAGGCAGCTTGTTCAGCGAATAATTGTTCAAAGTAAACCTTGTACGCAACTATAGCTCAGCACTCGACAGATAACGTTTGCAAATATCTGGGGAACTCAGAGTGGAGGGTTAAAGTTTCTATAAATGGGGATGATATGTTCCTGGTGGAGGAGACCAAACCCAGAGCTGAAACCTCCACAAAGGTTAATGCGGTAAACATGGGTGAACAACCTTAAGTAAAAGAACTTGTTATACAGATAATGGTCAATATTGTTATTTGTTGGATATTTATTATAATAAAAGTTTTTTTAAGGAGTGAGAACTACAATATTCTCCGCTGAAGTGTACTGCAGTGGAGTAGAAGTATAAAGTTCCATAACAAGTACTCGAGTAGAGTAAAGATAACTGAAAATGATTTTCGACAGACGTGGAAAATAGAGAGCCTCAAAAAGGCCTCAAAATGTTTAGAAAATGGACCATAATAACACTTATCAAGGATCTGAGTCAAAGTCTGTGAGTCTGCAAGGCCTTAGACAAAAACAGAGAGTTTTTCTGTTGGAGTTGTTTTACCTGAGAAGAGCGATTGTGAAATATCACTTAGTGTTTTTCATTGAGAAGATTCTTATCGTGTGAATGAGACCTGAACTGGGACGATGCCAAGCAGCTGTAACATCAGTCGGTATCATCGAGAAGGAGCGAGAAGAAAAGAGCTGTTCATCACTCACGCAGATTTTCTACAATTATGACTCAGCACGAGAGCTGTGAATTGGCCGGGCCAAGGTTGTGTAAGGATGTGGGCCAGAAGTCATTTCTCTGCACTTTCTTTCGTTGCTGCTGCAGAAGAGATTAGTGAGATAGAATCTTAACGTCAGGCTGTGTCAGTGTTTCACAACGATTCATCGCGGTGGTTTTACGCCATAAACTGGATTCTTTCTAACACAACTGGTAATTGTCAGGAATCTGTTTGCCATCAGCAGCTTTTTTAAAACAATGGATGACTTTATAATTTAATTTACAGACTTACAGCATGCATCAGATATTCGTTTGGTTCTATCAGGTTTCTGCAGCCGGCTCGCTCTGCACAACTAACTACTAACGACTGCAGGACGTCTGCTGCAGCACTGGACCTCTGTTTGTTCAGAGGTCTATTTGCTTTATTGGAGATGACACACACAGCAGGTCAGCCTTGTTAACCCTGTGCTCCTCACAGGCGCAGAACAGAAAGGAGCGCTGTGGCCTCCCCACAGGAAATATCCAATTCCTCTCGTTATTTCAGGCACAAATTACATTTCAAAACAAATGATTGTTTTATCAATTGAAGCCGGCGGTGATGAGGATTAATGTGAAATCAAATCTGACATAATTGAAATAATTCTCAGTAGAGGGTAATTTATTCATTAAATATCTGAAAATATCAAATTACATTTGATGATGTTGATGTGACGTTAGGTTTGCGCTGATGCTTTCGTCTTGAAAAATATTGTCGGCCATTTTTTTGGACATATTTTATCATATTTGCAGTTTACACTTAAGAAATAAAATAGCTGTTCGAATCTGCGCCAAAAATTTATGTTTCATTAAAATCCATTCAGTAGTTTTTCTGTAATCCTGCCGCCAAACAAAAACCCACTGATGTGAAAACATGAAATTAGCTTTTTGCCTCCTGCAGCACCTGCCAACATAAATACTTAGCCTCATGGAGCTGTGGTGTGTCGGCTCTAATCGTGACATTGGGATTTCCCCTCCACTTCATGACCTTTTCGTAACGTCCCCTCTCTTCGTTTTGTCCTTTGAAAATCAGCAAATCAAAAGAAAAACACAGATTAGATAAAAGACTGCAAAGCGGCCGTAACTCGTAAAGATTATTTGAGGAAAATGCAGAGGGCAGCAACTCTGTGGCGA
The DNA here is from genome assembly GCF_024713975.1 of Paralichthys olivaceus. Lineage (NCBI taxonomy): Eukaryota > Metazoa > Chordata > Actinopteri > Pleuronectiformes > Paralichthyidae > Paralichthys > Paralichthys olivaceus. The sequence continues at coordinate 1,146,305 of NC_091109.1, read as the reverse complement.
TAAAGGATTATCTGCGTTTTAACCCCTCACAGTGGAGGAGAGCCACGTGGGTCAGGGAGGCCGTGATGAGGCCTTTTCCCTTCACTGGGATCTGACAGCTAACGATGAGGTTCTGTCTCTCAGCCGAGATGCTGGTTCACATTCTCACAATCAGATGTCAACTACGACTCATGCTCGTCATGCCAGCTCACGACCGATACCGATCTCACTCCTGAATGAAAGACAAACACCAGATAAACGCTGTCATCAGCTTTATTGGATTCCTGTTGTGTAAACATGCTTCTTGACTCTGCATTGTATGAATCTGTCTTCATACCTTTAACCCAAATGCTCTAAATGTCAGTCGAGGGGTTTTTATCTGTCCTCAGAGGTTGAGCAGACATTTTTTTTGTAAACACACACGTAAGCATATAAAAGTGACCTTGTGTGTTTTTCTGTCCGTGTGAGTGTTTGATTGGTTGGAATACGGGGGTGTGGGAGTGTGACCAGCTCACTGACTCCAGGTCAGAGGTTTGAACGTGTTCACAGTTCACAGCAGACTGATGAACAGATTTACCTGATCAATCGAGTGGAATTGGATCCTGATCAGTACTAAATCCATTCATTGATTTTTTTTTGATTAGTCGTTTGATCAGGAATTCTACTGATATTCTTTCTTAATTATCTCTGTAGAATTTATATTTTTGAGTTTGGGACTTTGAGTCAGAAAAAACAAGCTGAAAATACGATGTTGGGGCTGAGCAAAGGTTTCCATCTTGTCTTTTATGTATTTAATAATTACAACCACTTCCAAGAAAGATTACAAATTCGAGAAGTTCAAATCACCTCTTCATATTTTTGTGAAACACACAAAGAATAATTTAGCCAAATTAGTATTTCAGCTAAATATTCAATATTTCTGAAAATAAGTAGGACTGAAATAATGGTAATTTAATATATTTTAATATTTATATATTTATTAGTATTATTTGAATATATTATTATTGTTATATTTAATCTAAACTATATATTTTGTATTAAACATTTTTTATAATAATTCATGCATAGCTGTGAATATCAAAAACAGGAAAATTCTAATTCTTTGAATAAACCAGAATAACAGGAACCTGATTTTTCTTCTCCAAATATCTGTATTAATGAATTAGGAATATATAATTAAGTAAAAAGTAAACAAGGCTCAAGTACTCAACCGGAGGTCAAAAATCACACGTCACGAGAGAAAGTGACGGATTTATTAAAATAGCTGAAAATAGATTAATTGACGCAGACAAGTGCATGATGGGAAAAAAAGCCTGGTTTCATTTAAAAAGAATTGTGGTTTAAAAGTCTTATGTAACGCTGCTCTTTAACGCTCCATATGCTCATCACGTCCGGGTCGGGGGGGGGGGGCAGCCTCTTTCTTCTCCAATGCATTTGTGGTTTTGCAGACTCTCTCCCGCCGGACTTATAAATCTGCAGCTTTGTCTCAGTCACAATGGGAGCGAGGACAGCGCGGTTACAGCCCCAGACTGAAACACAGACAAACACAATCCCAAAGACAAAGCATGTGCAAGAAAGGCATGTTTTTAATCTCACGTGAAGGCCTCACACTGCTCATCATGCTCCAGAAATATTGATATCACACAAAGCTTTTTATTAAAAATGGGTCATTCTCTTCCAGCACAACAGGACATTCATTTACTCTTTTCTGCTTCAGAGCTTCATGAAGCAAGCTGAAAAAACCTTCCCTGGTCTTTCGCTGTGTTTTGACTGTGTTGTGTCCTGTTGCTGTTTGTTTTGCAGCCGCTCTCCGCTCTGCATCCATCTGCTCTGCTGAACCCGCCTCGCTCTGCCTGCATTCCTCTTCGCGGGGAGCTTTAACTGCCCCACGAGAAAATGAACAAGTGAGACATGATGAGGGCTGATGTGTCTAATATCTGCTCACCGGCTTGTGTGACCCCTGCTCGTCCTTTGGCAGAGTTATGCTCCGGAGAGTCAGGGACCCTGGCAGCACTTTAATTTAGATAATGTGGGATAGGACAGGCATCGATTTGAGAAACGCTGCAGACCCGTTAACGCGATTTCTTCTTTGCTGATGAAAAATCTTTCACAGATATAATCTGTCGTCTGAATGAAGACTAGACGTTTCCTGTCACCTGCTCTCGGCTGGTGCCATCGAGTTATGACTTCACGCTGAGCGGACGCACGCACATTATCCGAGAGGCTGACTTTATTGTGTTCATGTGACATCCTGAGGCGAGGGGTGGGGGGGTGTGGAGGCGGACAGTTGAGCGGCTCGTGGGGATGGTGAAGGTCAGCAGACGGTCAGTGGCTCAGGGCCCAGACACCAGCAGAGTGAGAGTCGGGGATCTCGTCTTGTCTGGTTTAAACTGTTGACTCATTAGATCGTGGTTTGCAGTGTGACGCTGCTTTGTGAAAGTTAACAGGGTTTGAAAGTAAAAATGTTTTTATGATTCTCAGTATTTTTCTGTAACGAGTTTGATTGAAATGCAGCTTATCCCTCAACTGTCCTCGTCATGTTACTCATCCGAGGTTCAGTCATTTTCTTTAGGACCAAACAAACCAATGACGTCAGCTGCAGATTTACTTGAAGCCACATGACTAATATTTTCACGCTAGTGTGTTAAACTCATAGACTGTATATATAAGCATCTCCACTTCCTCCTACTCCCCGGAAATGAATCTAAAATAACCTGGATGTGAAATCAATTTCAGATTATCAGTTGTAGCTGTAGCTACCTCATCCAAACTGTCATCTCCATGGTTACAGAAATGTATTTGAATGTCCAAGGAGATTTTTACAGACGTAAATTTGCAGCCTTACAGACAGATTTAATAAAACACCAATATACAGTAAACATGTTTCTGTCACTGCGGTATATACACCCTGTTGGTACTGAAGAGGCCGTTTCTTTTTCCTCTCCAACATCCTCACGGCAGAGTTTGAGATGATTTTCCTCTTTTGCATTTTTCCACAACACTCGAGTCCAACTCTTTGATCCTGCTCCTCTTTGATGCCAGTGAAATCTCTTAGCGACGCAGCGGCACAACGTGGACGAGAAAGAGGCCTGCGCTCATTTACATACATTACACTCGCCCAGCCACTCACACAGCGTTACAGGCGTTTTACTTGGGTGTAGCCTTGTTTCTGTACCAGATCTGGTGATTAAATATTCATAGTGTGCGGCGTATCCGCTCATCGTTAAGGTATGAGATGTAGGAAGAGGCGAGACGCTGACATGTAGGAGACAAAGCTCTTTGTTACTGTACAGCTTGGACCCACACACAGTCTCAGACAAAGACGTGCTTTCATTTAAGATGCCTCGGCAACAAGAGTCACACAGAAAGAGCTGCCATGCTGTACTTTGTTCCTCTCTTGTAATCCCCCCCGTCTGTTCTCCCTCTGGCTCATCGGACCCTGATTTTCAGATAATGCTCCGGCCTTGGGCCAAATGTAAAAGCAACCTCACCCTGAATCTCTGCGTTAGAAATCAGACGGTTCAGCTATAGCTTCTGTGATCATCGGGTTGTGGAGGTGAAGGTTTGTGTTTTTCGTCTGCGTGGATCGATACCACGAGCCAGTCGAGCTCTGCACAGAGAGCAGGGTGTGTCTATTTACACATAATAAACTGAAATCTTACACAATACAACCCAGAGACGCACAAACTGCATCCTCCTCATAAAGATGAACCACCTTCCCTTTAAAACAAAAAGTAAACATCAAAATATCATTAAAATTTGATTTATTTTCCATGAAACTGCTCAACATTAGATTTGTATTTCGGAAACTGAGTTTATCAGAAGTCTAAAATTAGTTTTCTGCAGAATTAAATCTCACAATGCCTCTTTAATTCAGTTTTAAGTTAATTGTAAATGCAAATGAGTAAAATGCACACATTGTCTATGCCCTCATACATATATACATGAGTACTGTGAGTACACTTATAAACAATAAGGTTGCACATTGAAGAGCTTGCCAAACAAATACTGTATATTTTACTCTAATTAAAATTTTGTCCCTTGTTAACTGCTCACGAGCTCCAGAAAGATCCGCAATGAGCAATTAGACCAGAAACACTAAATTCACTATGATACAGCAGGAACATTTCTGAAATCTGTTCCACTTAAAACAGAAACTGATTAAGTAGAAAAGTAGTCATTTAGTCATTTATATATATATATATATATATTATATTATTATGAGTGTATATAATAGAGTGTAAGTGAAGAGACTGATGGGTCTTGAATGGAATAGCTGTCCTTTACTTAGGTCGTGTATAAGGATCAATCTAATTAACAATCAACACTGAGCCAGCATCATATTCACACCCACACCTTTAACTTAATATTCAGTTTATCCCTGGTGCTGTATTGTCATCAAATGACCTCTGAGTGGTATTTCTCTCCCACACGCTGAACATGAGGGAACTCTCAGACCACAACCGCCATGGTGTGAGTGAGGAGCGCACAGGAATAAACTGTGTGGTGATGTAATGAGAGGCTGGTGTCAGATCCAGTTTAACCCGGCTCAGATGCAGACTTGACAAACATCAGGACAGAAGTTGGTGTTGTTATGACATGAACACATGATTCATAAATCCCTCTCCACACCCTAAAACCCACCTCCCCTCCAAAAGCCAATCAGGGAGCAGCATCCAGGGCGCTGTTTACGAGTCTCACGCTACCATGACCGAGCAGCAGACCTCTTGGGAGACGCGGGGACAGGGGACGAAGTGTTTCTCAGCATCGAGAGAAAATAAACAGCAGCCGAGTCCCGACGCCAGTGGGAAACTGACATGGGTCTGTCCTGACATCTATCCAAGCAACGGAATTCCTTCTGCTGTTGAACCGTGGTTCTGTAATACCAGTAATCAGATTATCTTCTTTGGTGGAGTAGAGAGATTATATGTCATGTTGTTCCTGCTGCCCACCTCATCTGTAAAGAAAACCCTGCAGGGAGCGTCAGTGTGGGCCGAGCCAGAAACACACCAGAAAACATTTGGTGGAGCATTTCTTTCCCTTGCTCACTTCATGAAGACATCTGTGGTGTCTGAAAAGACTGATTGTAAAATTCTATCAGCTCTTTGTGGGCGCTTGGAATTTTCTCCCCGTTTGGTTCAATAAACAACCGTCCTCGTGTTGCTCCAGTCTGATGCTGAAAGACGTTTTTTTTGACCCGCAGAGTTAAAGATGACGACGTCACAAGTGGAGCTCTGTGGAAAATCTCAATGGTTAGCATTTAGCAGTAATAAGCATCATTGAGACGGAGGGAGAAGCCCAAATAATAGTTGTTCAGATGCCCCCCCCCCCCCCCCCCCCCCCCCGTCATTTCAAGTGAGTTTGTGTTTAATTAGTTACTGCAAAGTCTCCAAAAGACGTCGAAAGAACAAGACGGCAGCTTTCGTATCAGGGCCAGTTTAACTTAATTTTTATGTATGATGGGAGGAGGTGGAGACATGTGGTCCATCTTTAGAGTCTACAAGTTCAACTTGCTCCTGTGCACAAGGCCAAGTTACAAGCTAAAATTAATAATAACAGTGTTTTACGTCCTGGTGTTTTAATATGGACCCTTGTCTCATTTTTTATTTGTGCTTTATTGTTTATTTTATTTATCACATTTTGATTCCCTTTTAATCTCTCTATAATTGATATCTTCAGAACAGCACTTCCAGTAAAGGTAGAAGCACTGTGATACTTGCATGGGACGACTGTTCTCATTTTATCAAGTGCACTCGTCCCTAACAAATAAACCATGAATAAATTAATAATTGTAGGTCTATCCACAAAACAATTTTGCTATTAATTTGGCAAGATGCAATTATTGGATCTTAGATTTGTTAAATGCTTATTAGCAAAAAACGTTGGACCCACTTCAGTCTCTTTAAACTGACTAAACCACCACTTCCAAGTTCAGGTCGACTCAGCTGAAGCAGCAATATCCTGTGAAGAGCAGTCCTGAGCGCTTTGTTGCATAAGACGCTGCCTCATGCAGTGATGGAGCCCCGGGCGGTCTGCGTCTGCCAGATTATAGACCCGGCCACTGCCTCTTCTCTGCTTCGGGTTTTTTTTTTTTTATTGAAGCTTGTGTGCCGCCACCTCCTCCATCTTGTCTCATCTCTCTAAATCCCTCATCCACAATCCCCCTCTCTCTCCTTCTCCCGCTAATCCATCTCTTCCCTCCTGACACAAGCTGCTGCTCACCCCCCCTCCCGCCCCCCATCGCTGTTCATTCTCATCTCATCCTGTACATGGCTGGCAGCACTGAACACATAACCCAAGTGGAGTGAATTATCGTCCACACTGATTAGATCAAACTGAATTCGATGTGGTTTAAATACTCTACCTTACAGACCGCCCTACACCGAGAGGCCCAGATACAACTTTTCACTAACGGAGTTACCAGCGTCAGATCTGCGTGAATAGATTACATGGAGCTTTTATCAGATATTATCGTCACAGCGGGGAGGGAGAGGATTTCTAATCATTTCAAACCTGCTTTTTTATTTTAGCGAGTGCCCGCTAATGCCCTGCTGCTTTACAGCAACATCTACTACGTGTTGTTATGGGTCACCAGCATGCTCTCGTGCTTTTGTCTCCATTGTCATTGGTTGGTCACTGGCCTATGATTGAACTGCGATGGCAGTGCTGGAGCCATGTCTCTCTCTGACTCTGTCTTTGTTCCAGTTCTGCATGTTTTTTTCTTTTACTTTAATTTTTTATAACAAAAAAGGCTTCAATGACTGTGTACGTAAAAAGCGTTGAAGTTGAAAAGCTAATATTGCTTCATGACTGCAGATTGTGTAAACAGGTGACTCAGGTTTATCTTTATCTAAGTGTAACTTTTGGATTTGCAATTTGAGATTTTGCAGCTGCTGTGTTTGCATTTCGCTAAATCCGATATCTGCTACTTTCTGCCCCCTGCAGGTCAGCCAAGGTAATGTCCCTGGGGTGGAGAGTGCGTCTCTGGCCATGGACACAGAGGAAGGTGTGGAGGTGGTGTGGAACGAGGTGCTCTTCTCCGACAAGAAGGTCTTCAAAGCACAGGAGGTATGATGGCTCTTTTTACCTGAAGCCAACACAATGAATTTACTTTAATTTGATTTGTTGCCTTTATTAACATTATTGTTTTACATTATGTGTATGACATGTGTTTTCCAGTACGATAAAGGTCGGTTTGTCTGTATAGGTTAGATAATTCCAGTCATCCTTTGTCTGGAGGCTCCACCTGTATCCATTTCCATGAGTTGGCTTTAGCAGCGGATGTAATTTTAAAGAGATATTCGGTAATCAGTCCCTTGTCAATATCAACAGTAATAAAAAAGAGGAAATTAAAGGACAAAAGTATGAAACTACTTTGAGACATATTTATCACATTGCCTCCAGCTTTTGTTTATTCTCGTTGCGTCATTAAAATATCAAGGTTGAATGAAGACGTATGAATAACTGAGAAGTTTGTTTTCCAGGAGAAGATCAAGGAGATGTTTGAGAACCTGATGCAGGTCGAACACCCAAACATCGTCAAGTTCCACAAGTACTGGCTGGACATGAAGGAGAGCCAGGCTCGGGTAAGAGGTCTTCACACACACACACACACACACACACACACTACACACTGATCCGTGTTCTCCTCCTCCACAGGTTATATTCATCACAGAATACATGTCGTCAGGCAGCCTTAAGCAGTTCCTGAAGAAAACTAAGAAGAACCACAAGACTATGAATGTGAAGGTCAGTGTTTTGACTCTGGTCACATACTGTATCGTCTGTCTGACGCGCGGCGCTGCTGTCCAATCACTGTCCATATTTCCTGCAGGATTAGAGGTTATGTAACCTGACGTGGCCTGATATATATTGCATTTTGCAATGTTGTGGGTTTGAAAACCAAAACCTATTTTATTATTTATCCAGCAAGTCGTTTTTTTTTCTCTTTGGTCAGTGCACATTTGGTGTTTTAATAATTCAAAGCCTGGAATGATTGTTAAAAGTTCTATACATTGGCTGGAGTATAGCCTTATTTCCAATAATTCCTAAGAACAAAGGATCAATACCGTACTCTAATGTGTTCGAGTAAATGATATAAATATTTTAGAAGGTTCCTGTTGCTTTATTTTAGGCCTGGAAGAGATGGTGCACCCAGATTCTCTCAGCTCTCAGGTACAGATTGATTTTATTCTCCAGGATTCTAACATGAAACACATCTGTTATCGCAGCCTGAACATTAATCTGATGTTTTTTTATTTCCTGTCAGTTATCTCCACTCCTGTGATCCACCAATAATCCATGGCAACCTGACGTGCGACACCATCTTCATCCAGCACAACGGCCTCATCAAGATCGGCTCAGGTCTGCTCCCAGCAGGGCTTTTTATGTTACTGCAGCGAGCAGCCTCCTCTGCTGTTATCTCAGACTGTGGCTCTCTGGATTCATTAATCTCTGCAGTTTTACAAAACACACTAAATATCTAAATTATGCCTAATTTTCTTTCCACAGTGTGGCATCGGCTATTTGTTAATGGTAAGAAATAGATCATTCTGTTGTGGATACATGTGTTTTCATTGGTGTCATATGTCACTTAACCTTATCTTTGTTTTCTCTGACCAGTGTTCCCAGATGCCAGTGTTCACGGTAAAGGGAGGCAACATCGTGACGAGCAGAGGAATCTGCATTTTTTCGCTCCAGAATACGGAGGCAAGTGTAACGGAGTCAGTCTGTGTTTAGGTTTCAGCCGTAAAAGATCACACACATGCCCAACAGTTTGCTTAAATTCAACCAAGCTGCACCAAATTACCTTTTCACTTCGGCGGAAACCTTTTCCTTCTCGTTTTTCTATGATTCTCATCTTCTTTTGTCTCCAATTCCAGCCGGCGAAGATGATTACGCCATAGACATTTTCTCCTTTGGCATCTGCGCTCTAGAGGTGAGAGAAACACATGGATGCTGTAAGATTCACTCCTGTGTGTCTGTTTATAAGCGAGTGTGTGTTAACACAGATTTCTTGCACCTCTAGATGGCAGTACTGGAGATCCAGGCTAACGGAGATACAGCTGTGTCCAAGGAGGCCATCGTCAATGCAGGTCAATCTCTGGAAGACCCTCTCATGAGAGTGAGTGTCCAAAATACCTCTTGTCCTAAATAGACACCAGTGCAACCAAGGAAACATGGAGATTAAAAACAAACTGTCCCACACGGCTCAGTTAACACTCGCCCACACACACCACCTTGCTTCTTGGTTTATTTCAAACCTCATGCAGGAAAACTGTGTCAGGTTCCGGTGAAACATGGCGTCAGTGACGCTCAATAAACTGTCTCACAGTGCTGTCATGTAATGTGTTGGACTGGGCGTGTTGTTGCAGGAGTTCACACAGTCTTGTTTGCGTCACGAAGCCAAGCTCCGTCCTACAGCTCACGACCTTCTGTTCCACCGAGTTCTGTTCGAGGTCCACTCCCTCAAACTGCTCGCCGCCCACTGCCTCATCAATAACCAGTGTGAGTTTCTCACCTCCACAGGACGAGTTCGCTGAACGAAAATCCCTTTGTTCCCTCTTTTCAGGCAAACAGCACATTTTAGACCTAATATTGACACATTACATTAAAAATTACATTATGTTTGTATATTTACCTTGAAATATTTTTTTATAAAGTCATAGGACCATGAAATCACATTGATGTTTTTATTCACCTCTATTTACAGTTAAAGGTCTCAAATTGAGTTTAAAATGATATTTGAGAAGAAAAATGTATTTCCACATTGCGGACAAACTTTATCAGTTGTGTAAGTGTCAGTATAATTCATTAAATCAGTAGAAATCACTGTAATTAGTCTCAAATCTGTGTTTCATCCACAGACCTGCTCCCTGAGAACTGTGTGGAGGAGAAAACCAAGTCCTTTGACCCCAGTGCTGTCATGGCAGAGATTAAACATGAGGACAGACAGGGAGTTCAGCTCAAGTAAAATCAAATTATCTCATATCTTTGGCTTCCTGTAATTGTCTCACGGCAAATCATGACAAAACCCTCACTCTGCTCCTTTCTGTGTTCTTTCTTATTTAACAGATACTCCCACGTGTCTCCTTTGGAGCTTGATAAGTTTCTGGAGGATGTAAAGTGAGTGAAACCACAGCATGTGACTTTTCACCCGACAAGTGCAGAAGGTTTTTAACACTTCTTCCTCTCCTCTCTTCAGGAATGGGATTTACCCGCTAATGAACTTTGCATCGTCCCGGCCTCATCCCGTCCCTCGTGCCCTGTCCTTGTCTCAGGAGCAGGTCGAGACAGTCAAGACGCCGACTCCTGAACCCCAGGAGACAGAAACTAGAAAGGTCAACAACACAACTGTGATAGATACGCAGTCACACAGATACACAGCAAACATGTCTTCTAAAGTTCAGTTCTTCTTCCTGCAAATTTTACTTTTCCGCATGGAAAAACCCTCTCATTGCCAATTTAGCTAAACTAACAGGACCTGCATGTTACGCCTGTTTACTATCAACCAAAACATACGTAAGACTTTTTTGCTGTGTCTCCATTTTACTGTTGATTTTACTCTGTGACCTTTTTTGCTCTGTTGATGTTGTAGGTTGTTCAGATGCACTGTAATTTGGAGTCAAATGAAGAAGGGACCAAAACTCATGTGAGTCACGTAGTGTTACAGGTACTCTGCCCATTTGCCAACACTTTCTTTGGGCTTTTTAATGATTAATAAGCTAATTGATAGTTTTCTTTTTATTATTGTTCCAGCAGCTTTGTGTGGTGCAACACTTATTTTAATTAAAATAAGCACTAATCCAGTCTGATTTAATTTGACCTTGTGATGTTTCCTCAGCTCTCGTTGTTTCTGAAGATGGATGATAAACTTCACAGGCAGCTCAGCTGTGACATCCTTCCAAGTGAGTTGATTTTCAACCAACACAATGTCAGTCTGTCTCTAAGTACCTGACATTTTTGAGATAAATGGGCTAAAAAAAGTGTATTTCTTGACTAATATTTTTAACAGCAGATTATGTGGTTAGATGTAGGCTCTGGTCTTAACATGGGAATTGCTGATAATACAGAGAATATCGAGTCTTTTAGAATGGCAACCTAGTAAAGTGCATTCCTCCACAAACAGCCCCCTAATGAAACCACATTTTAATTCACGAGATCCAGATTTTTATTTCACACATTCATGTCAGTATAAGTCCCCTAAAAATTATTATTGTTCTCTGTGAAATCAATTTTTTTTTTTGAAAAAAGCCCCATCTCGCCATCTTAGATTATCCACCCACTGATTCAGATGCACACCAACATTTAATGGGTTCTTACTTGACACATATTGCATCCTTTCACTCAGCTTCATGGTACAAACAAAAAATCCAGACATAACCTCTTTGGCAGAATTACACATCACCAGCTCTATCCCTTAAATGTCCATGTTTTGTGAACTCTGTAGGCTCATTTGTGTTGCAGATTATTGTAACTGAAGTATTTTATGTGAAACTTTCAGCTGACACCTCCAAAGACCTTGCCAGTGAACTTGTTCACTATGCCTTCATTAATGAGGTTAATATAAAAGCTTATTTACTTCTTATCCTTATCAACAACATTGGAAAATTCTTGAATTTATATTGGTATTTCATATCTAGTCTTGAAAATGTACTGAACTGTCTTTTTTGTTGTGCGTAGGAGGACAGTGAGAAGGTGGCAGGGTTCCTGGAGGACGCCATCAGCCGACACCGGGTCCGAGCGCTCGCCTCTGGGAGCACACAGTGAGGAGAGGGTCACAACGATGTCTGACCTGGACTTAAGGGGCCCGCGGTGTTGACCATAAGGATAAAGAAAGGGAGAGGGCAGGATCACATAGCCGGGAACAGAGGGGAGCCGACCCAGCTGGGGATAAAATGGGGACAAATGCAGAAGGACGCTGGGCCTTGACAGTCAGTAAACCATCCCAGAGAGAAAGAGGAGACACGAGCACTGACAGAGGAACTGAAGGCACCTCTGGTTGGACGACTAGAGGCATCATGGCTGTGTTCAGCAATCCCACAATGCAGTGGAAGATCGACAAACTCCCTGCCTAAAAGGGCTATCACGCCTTAATATATTTTACAACTTAGGTTTTTCCGTAACGCCACTAATCAGAATGGATATGATTTACTTTCAAATCAGCAGCTGTGTTTGCAGAAACGTTTTATCGCTCATAAGCCTCATCTGCACTTGGTGACGACTTACTAAAGCCTCTCTCTCCCTCCTCAGCCAGAACATTCATTTTATTACTGTTTTTGGAATTTTATATTCCATAAAAACTGTACTGTTCATACTTATTTATTTCTGTTTAACTGTGAACTAAGCATCTAATATGTTTTTTTTAATATAATCTGCAAAATTAACACACCTTACTGAACTCTTGGGTTAAAGGCTCTTTCTCCCGGAGGTAAACACGCCATGCCTACATGTAATGATGAGATGATGCCTCTCTTTTAGCCTGTAGTGCTCTTAAGGGGTTTCCCTGTAAAAGAGTTCTGAAAGCCAAAGACTTGCAAAGTGCCTGATATGGCAATGTACTTTGGACAAAGATTTCCGAATGAAACAATCACATCCAACTTGAAAATTTTGAATTCAACTTACTCAGGCTGACCATTTTAAAACTAGAAATATTTGGGCGAGTTCCTGTCTCTTATTCACATTGTCACAATAGGAGCATGAACACAACACCCGATAATGGAAGCTCCACTAAGAGCTGCAGCCGCTGTATATTTGACATATGAATTAGAAGATAATTCTCTCCGCTTCAGTCAATATTGGTTTTGGAAGAGCTGCTGCTTATATAAAAAAACAACAACTGGAATACATCACAAGAAGCCTGAGATTTAGAGGCATAGTCCTACGTGAATGGGAGAAAAGCTTTTGGTGATGCGACCTTGAGACTTATCAATACAAATGCTATATTGTTAATAAATGTTACTGCTATAGTTACTTTGCTGTATCCCCCAAACCATCTGAAAATACTTTCTAACAATGAATTTGATTTGTAAACATGTCGCGAGGAGTGTGAAAGGAAAAATCCACCCAAACGTTCAGAAAACTTATGGTGCAAGTAGAGAATATTAAAAGGAGAAGTGTCTCAGCTCATTGTTTTAAAAGACTACACATACTCATTAAACTGTTTATTGACCCCTCGTGACTCAGCTCATCATATCACTGTTTTCCACATCTATGGTTTTTGCACAGCTGAACTCTCAAATGTGCATTAATGTTTGTAATGAAGGATTTTTGCACAGCAACCAGGATACGATAACATCCCTCTCTAAGTAACAGTCTGTCTTGTGTTGTGTTCCTCACAGCTCACTCATCACGTGTGTGTGATTTCTGAACCTATTTACTATTTTCTCTGAAGTTACTGTTGCTATTGAAACACTCAGCTGAACTCCGGCCATCCGTGCCTCAACAATGAAACCTCTTTCAACATCACTTGGAACTTTTCCTTCTCCCATCTTGATACAAAATCAAAATTAACCAGATTTAGCATTTTCATACATGCCACAGAATACGACTCGTGTTAACTGCTTCTTTGCATCATGCAGTGCATCTGCATTGTTTATCTTTCTCCAATCATTATTTCATTTTTTTCCTTTAATAGTTAATCAATTTATATTTATATCTGAATGTCTAAGTACTTTTATTATACACAAGCATTTAGCATTTCAATTGGATTCTGAAACGTAGTTTCTGACAAAATGTTCTGTATGAGGCTCATTTCCAAGAACAAAATCTACTGTGCTTCTCTTTCAGACAATGTCAGAGTGAACCTTGGAATTGATTGCACTGCAGCCCACACAAACACAAAAATAGAGAACATCTTCGGCTCTGTGAGATTTGCTCGTATAAAAGCTCAACATTTGCACCATAAAACAACTTTTGGATGGATTTTTCCTTCACAAAAAACAACAGTGAATTGTTTCATGAGTTTTCAGGAGAATACTCTCATTTGTCAGACTCACTTAGTTCTGCTTCATTTGTTTCCCGCGTGTGTAAAGTGGCAGTTTCATAACAGTTGCGCTGCTGTACAGTCATTGCTTACAGTGCTTACTTACTATACTCTGTGTCGAGCCTTTTTATCAGCGTGTCCTTGAAGACAGGGGCCCTGAATTCTCCCAGACATTCACTTTCTAGATGCCGTGGTGTACATATTTGTTTGTGGCTATTAAAGCGGGGTTTACTCTGGACAGAATTTCAAAGCACAGCAGTGCCATTGTTCTCATTTGATCTTGTAAGCTGCATGTCTTAATAGCCTGCGACCATTCAAAACTTAGCATTTTGCCTTTTTCTCAGTCACAGTTTGGTTCCAGTGGGGACCTGACCAAGGAAATGAATGTTTAGACTGTGCAAACATGACAAAAAAAAAATCCATATCAGTCTTACATTATGTCAGATTACTTTTGTTTCCTGTGACTCTGTTGAATGAAACTTGCCTTTGGATGTGTTCCACTTAAACCTTTGTTAAATATCGTTGGTACTGCAATCAATAACATGACAATAAACTATATGTAAAATGTTGGTTTTGTCTAAAATTAGTACAATATTTTATTCATAATTGTATCATCAAGTGTTGTGTTGTGCTGAAACATATACTAGTATATATACACCTTATATATGTATTGTCAAACTGTCCATCAGGTCATAATGTCAGTGGTATGATCAAATTCATCCAGTGAACGGAACAGTAGATGTTAAGGTTGTTTTTTAGTGAGTGCACAAGCACATTAATACATTTAGTAGAATTTAGTAAAATTATTAAAAAACATAATGACTCTACCCATGAATAAGCAGATTAAAATTGTAAAACAAATACAGATTATATAGATATTTACAAGGCTCATGAAATTATCCGGTAGAAACAACAGCCTTATTTTAGTTTGATGGTAAGAAATTTTAAGGTAGAAAAGGTACACAATGAATAATGGGCGAGCTTGTTTATCAGCTATCTAAACACAGTAGTCTGGAGGTACCATGACGAAAATAACAATATTTAAGTATCATGATACAGGTGAAAAAATGTCCATGAGTGAAACTGAATCAGGTCACACAACCTAAATAAAATAAAGGCTTTTATTTTGAAAGGGTCCAGGACGAACTCCTTGTACAAACACATCATCGCGAGGATTCGCTGCGGTATCGCGATATCCTGCGTTGAAAGCGTGATCTCGCGAGACTTGCAGCCCGCGGGCCTCTAGAAGAAGGTGTGCTTCATGGCGGTGACGGAGTCTGCGGTAAATAAATTCTTCGATAAAGAGACAATTTAGCCGATTTTCGTCCCCTGGCGGATGAGGCGTGAGTAGTACGCGATGTCTGGCGGAGGCGAACCGGGATAAATACGCAGTAAATAGAGAGGAAATATTAGCGGGAGGGGGAACCAGCTACTTCACGCGCCATTGTAATGAATGCCTGACATTAGCTAGTATGAGCTAGCTAGCTAGCTAACAATAATGAAAGCGCAATGTGAAGCTAATCAGAAAGCAGGCCTTGCTAATGTCGTGCTCTTGTTATAATAATGCTGTTTGCTTTATTGTGGTGTAACAAAGCCAAACCGTAGTTAATGTCCAATATTAGCTCAACACCGTTCCGGCTAATGTTAGCCGTAGCCCGTTGTTGGTACTTTTCCTAGCTAGCATATGTTAGGGTTAGCTCATCGTTAGCATCCATGCGTCTCAAGCTAACGTTAGCTCAATGGAGTCCCAGGGAAAACAGGCTAGCTGTTTGTATATTGCTCTGTAAAGAAAATATTGCAAGCTGCCTGATTCTTATTTGTTAGTCTGAAGGCATTTTTTATTTCCCCTAGAAGTTGTTGAATTGTTAAAGCTTCCCCATCAGTCATCTTCCCCTTGGGGGCTTTCCTGCCTCAGTCTGGTGGACCCAGCCATTAGCGGGTTGCGTAGGTAAGGAGTTCGTCCGGTCCGACCTGGTCTAAATCCGGGTGTGTGTCCTGTATATGCCATCATATTCAATTATTATCTGTGCTGTGTGAAGTTATGTGACTTATGATTGCAATACAGGATGAGTCTTTAATTGGGTGAATGTTGCTGTGGATGTACATGCAGCCAGATGTTGGTGCTGCAGACCAAGTTTCTCAGTTTTTGTGTGAATTGCTGTTTCTGAATTTCAGGGAGGTGAAGCTCTGACGATGGAGAATGGACAGGGCACAGGCTCCAAGCTTGGCCTGCCGCCTCTCACTCCAGAGCAGCAGGAGGCACTTCAGAGGGTAGGAAACCATTGACATACAGTTCTATATATTCACCTGATCCATGTTGATTCTACTTACAGTACAAAGTTACTACCATATATGTATACATGGCCTCCAGCATCTGTCAAAGTTCCGTTTGAGGAATTCAAATTAATGTCTTTCTTCTTTTCAGGCAAAGAAGTATGCCATGGAACAAAGCATTAAGAGTGTGTTGGTGAAGCAGACCATTGCCCATCAGCAACAACAGCTCACCAACCTGCAGGTGAGATATGTAGAAAGTTTTTGGATCGCTGCTAAAAAGGATTGTATTGGGTGTGTCGCCTGGAAGTCTTGATTCTAGACAGTATCTTAGGCCTTTAAGTAATTCAGACATCACTTGTCTCATAAGTCTGTTTTGAGTTAGCTGCATTAGAAGTCTTATTCGCCTGTGCTCTGAAACCCAAATCAAATGTGTAGACCATGTACCCTTGCTTTTGCTTCTGCTCTTTTTCAGATGGTGAAGATCGTCATGAATTGTTAATTGCTTTGCATTTTTAAAGGGGACCTGTTTATATTTATTGCTTGTGGTGATTAATAATTCAGATAGGAGATGCACCTCTCCAAACTGTATGTTATTTAGAGGGAGGGTGTGAATATAATTTTAGCCTAACCTCTTTTGCTAATCTAGCAAAGCAATGACCTTTTTGAAAAAGCAAAGCTAAGGGATATCTAACCTACTTTTCAGCACTTTTTTCATCTTTACTGTCTTTCAGATGGCAGCAGTGACAATGGGCTTTGGAGATCCTCTCTCACCTTTACAATCGGTCAATAGATATTAAATTTTTTTTCTGTGCGCATTCCCAATGGAAAAGGACTGTTACCCTTCTTTTACTCGTTGCTTCTGCAACAATCCCTGCCTTTTTATCTAACCCAAGAATGCATATTTTGTTAGAAACAAGGCTTTCTTACTGCTAGTGTAACCAAGACTATGCCTGTAATTCAGTGCGAGATGAATGACTGTTAATCAATGAGGCACTTGGGTCCTCTCCACGTAGACCGCCTTTTTTTTTTTTTTTTTTTACAGTAGCCCAGACTGGACAAACTAAACACTTTTGAAGTTTTTATGACAACTGAAGACTATCAGAGGTTCTCTTTAATTTTCGGGAGGGTGAGGGGTATTCAGCTGCAATATGCAACTTCGCCACTAGATATCATTAAAGTTTACACGCTGAACCTTTAAAGGGATTTTAGAGGACTTTATAAAGGGATTATAAATTTGAGAAAAGTCAAGTCTCTGAAAAATATGCATTGGCTCCATTTACAAACACAAAGCTCTTGGCATGGGACGAAAGAGGGATAGCAATCCCTTTAATGGACCAAAATGAGAGAACTGCTGGAACAGGGATCTTTTTGGCCATCTCAAAGTCAAGTTTTTTTCTGTTATTGAACAAGTTAACTTTTCACTACGTCCTGAATAAGGCCCATGTAATACTTTGTTGGTGATGGAAAGAAATGAACAGAAGCAGACAATAAAACACAGCAACTTCTGGTGGTTAAACCATCGCTCCCCCTTAGACTTGAGAAGAAAGTGTCAAATGCTTTCATCAAGACTTTGTATGGATTTCGTTTGAACTCCACCATTACTTTTGTTACCTTACTTGCATCCCTGGACTACAGGTTAGTTACTGAAGCCAAATATTTGTGAGGGCTGTGCATGTCAATCACTTCAGTGTGTTTTCCTCCATATGTCTGTTCAGTAGTAACAGAGTAGAGGCCATATTGTAATTACAAGTGGTGACATCAGTATTTGATAACTGTTATATATGTTAGAGTTTTCCCCACACAGTTCTTTCCATTGATTACGATAGTATCCGATTCTTACCCTATTTACCTGTCCAGACCCCCTAACTTGGATTTGGCCCCTAACTAAGTTTGGGGAAAGCAAGCACAGTAGAAAATACACATTTATTTTTAGCGGTTGTGTTTGTTAGTCTTCTTTCTTTTACTCTCTAATGCTTATCGTGTGGTGTTTTTCCTGGTTGGCAGGTGGCTGCTCAGAGGCAACGTGCTCTAGCCATCATGTGTCGAGTGTATGTTGGCTCCATATATTATGAGCTTGGTGAAGACACCATCAGACAGGCCTTTGCCCCTTTCGGCCCAATCAAGAGCATTGACATGTCTTGGGATTCTGTAACAATGAAACACAAGGTCAGTATCATACAAAATCTTCTGCCTCACTGAGATTTTAATGCAAAAAATCATTAATAGACATGTCTCAGTTTTTTTACATGTTCTGATTCTGTTGTTTTGCATGACTGTACAGGGCTTTGCCTTTGTGGAGTATGATGTGCCAGAAGCTGCTCAGCTGGCTCTGGAGCAGATGAACTCAGTCATGTTAGGGGGGAGAAACATTAAGGTAAGTTGTCCGGAGGTATCTGGGTCTCTCAAATTCTTAGGAAACCACAAGTAATATATCAAGTTCTATAACTGCCTTTTTTGGTGTAGTCTGATTGAACAGGAGTTTTGGATTCCCTCCTGCCATTTGGGATACTGAGTCAATTTGTAAATTATCTACATTTGTGATTCTTAAAAGACTTTTATGTTACTAATTTTTCTCTTTTTGCTTGTCTGTGTCTGTTGATTTCCAGGTGCGTGTGTATGTCTGGGTGTATGCTTAGTGTACTGTCTGCTCGTGTTGTGTGTTTCCATGATGTCATCAAGGCTGTTTTAGTGACCAGTTGCAGTACGATGCCCAGCGGCGCATGGCATCGCTCCGTGTCCATGGTGTGCTGATGATGGGCTGCGCCTGGTTGGTGTTGCTTGGCCGCCCCATCTGTAGTACAGATCCCAGTCGCACTTATATGCTCGTGTTACATAGAGTTCTTTGGTTAAAGAGAGGTGTCAGAGTGCATAGCTGTAGTATAAGGCATTTATTATGTCCACCTTTCGGTGTTGCCATCAGCTCAGCGAGTCACGCTGTGTAAATCTGGTGTTTTGAAGCTGTACTTCTTTTTTTAACTGTTGCAGTTATAATTTGGAATCATGTTAAAAATTTGGTTTAAAATTAAGTAATATTTGTCACGATTGAGTGCCAACTGTTAATCTAGTTAACATAACATCACGCCTTTAAGTGATAGTAAAGCGATTGGAATCATGTCAAATTTTGGTGCTCAACTGACAAACGTCTTAGTTTGAAAAAAGTAAACCTTAAAAAAAGTGCAAATCTAAACTATAGGTGAAGTGTTGTCCAATTATTTAATCACATTTTGTTTCAAAGCTTTATGAATTTATTAACTTTAAATAATAAATTTAGTTTGAATCCCTCCTTGTTTGGAAAAGATGGGTTATTAGGGAGTTTGGTACATGGTGACCTAGATGACAATGATCAAGCTAGACATAGATTTCAGATCAATATCAAAACCACTTATTCAGGCTTTAGTGTAGTAATGGACATGTACCACTGCAATACCAGAGGATAATTGAAAGGTCAGGTTTGTGTCATGATTAAAGAGAGTGGCTTTGACTGAACTCGGTGGCTGCCGAAACTTAGCTCTGCAGGGATATACAGTTTGCGTTAGTGCGTTCTCGGTTGGTACTACAAACCCCATACTCAGTAGCCTTGCTGGTATGATCTGTGCTATAGGTTGGGCGGCCAAGTAACATCGGTCAGGCGCAACCCATCATTGACCAGCTGGCAGAGGAGGCGCGCGCCTTTAACCGGATCTACGTGGCATCTGTCCACCCTGACCTGTCAGATGATGACATCAAGAGTGTGTTTGAGGCCTTCGGGAGGATCAAGTCTTGCACGTTAGCCAGAGACCCCACAACAGGGCGACACCGAGGCTTTGGCTTCATTGGTGAGCTGGGGACCCTCATTCGCTCGTGCTCTTGCGTTGCTGTTGCTCTGCTACTAACTACTGTTTTTATTCCCTTACAGAGTATGAAAAGCCTCAGTCAGCCCTGGACGCTGTGTCTTCTATGAACCTCTTTGACCTGGGGGGTCAGTACCTACGGGTGGGCAAAGCAGTGACGCCGCCCATACCCCTACTGACCCCCACAACCCCTGGTGGTCTGCCACCTGCTGCAGCTGTGGCTGCAGCGGCAGCCACTGCTAAGATAACGGCCCAGGCAAGTATGAATCCCTTCCAAAGGGATTTAATGGCCTTCCAGGTAAATATAACCCAGATTTAGCTAGAATTGACACCTAAAAGCACAGATAACTTGGGCATAAAACTTAAATTGACGTGACTGGGAGAAGGCCAGTTTTGTAGAAAACAGTAGATGCCCTGACAGAGTGTCAATTTAACTGCCCTCAAATGTAAGACATTTGGGTTTAATCTTTATTTTAATCCAGTTTAATGTGAAACAAACCTGAATCTGTACACATATATAAATATTCCATTTTTTTTGTATAGTGCTAATTAACATTAGTAATCAATGCTCCTCCCATTCACTGATCAGGTGTGTGAGCTAAGAGTCTTCTCTCTTAGCTAGCACCTTTACTGTTATTTTTCAGTGTAAAGAGTCGATGACTAACCAGACGATTGTGTTGTGATTAAAAGTTTTAGTCATTACTGCTGAACATATTTTCACTTGCTAAGAATAATCAATGAATGTTTACCAAATGTGAAATACTGTTGGTGACCTTGTTTCCCAGTAAGAGGCAAGGTTGAGTTCACTCTATGCCATGCTGTGTGATCGTTGACTGTGCTGCCTTGTGCTGTGTTCTGTGTGTTTCCCTTACCTAATGTCTTCGGCCCCCCTCTCTCAAGGAGGCTGTAGCCGGGGCATCAGTCTTGGGGGCGTTAGCTGCGCCCCAACTTCTCGGTCAGCAAATGGGAATACCACAGGCTGTTATGGCTGCCCAGGCACCCGGGGTCATTACAGGTGGGTATAAAGATAAGTGAGGGAGCTTTTTATCAAAGCAGCAGCTTAATTCATCTTAACGAACAGATTTAAAAACCATGCACTTTACTGGTTGTGCAAGTTTATTCTCACTTGCCTAATTTGTTTTACAATGGATAATGCTTCTATGTGTAGCATTTGATACCGGTCACAAACATCAATCATGTTGTATTCCCTCTCCCATTATCTTCATCATTCCATTTTAATTTTCTAGTGCGCGTGCATATCCAAGGATTTTGGTCTCTTTTGCTTCTTTTAGGTTCAAAGCTGCATCAGTCAAAACCCTCACTATGACTTTACCATTGTCATGTTTAACATTTATCGTTTATTCATTATTGTCATTACTTTCCAAGCTTATTTCTTTTGTTTTGTGTGTGAGTGTTTGTACAGTTGACCGCACGTCTGTCTTCTCTCGACAGGTGTGACACCGGTGCGTCCTCCCATACCAGTGCTTCCCCAGGTTGGTCTTGTGAACCCCGTGCTTGCGTCTCCACCAGTCCTGTCTAATCAAGCCGGTGGCTCCAGCCTACAGGAGAAGAAGGAGGAGAAAGAAGAGATGCTTCAAGATGGTACAGGACAGGAAATGTTGAGTGACCAAGAGCACATGAGCATCTCAGGCAGTAGTGCCAGACATATGGTGATGCAGAAACTTCTTAGAAAATCAGAGGTGAGATTCAGCAGTGGAACGGAGGGAAGAAAGAAAACCTTTTATTCTGTGAATGATCAAACTCATTTGTGCTTGCTTGTTCTCTCCAGTCTACAGTGATGGTGCTTCGAAATATGGTTGGACCAGAGGACATCGATGATGACCTGGAGGGTGAGGTGACGGAAGAGTGCGGCAAGTTTGGCTCCGTCAACAGAGTCATCATTTACCAGGAAAAGCAAGGAGAAGAGGAGGATGCAGATATCATTGTCAAAATCTTTGTAGAGTTTTCCATGGCCTCAGAGATGAACAAAGCCATCCAGGCCCTGAATGACCGCTGGTTCGGGGGTCGCAAAGTTGTGGCAGAGATTTACGACCAAGATCGATTTAACAGCAGTGACCTGTCTGCATAAAATGGTTCACCAGCACCCATCCCTATACCTGTTGCCCAAACTCATGTCAACCAATGTCATTGCAGCTAGAGATCTGGGCCTCTGAACCTTGTAATTATTTTTATTTTCTTTTTTAATATTGCTGTTGATATTAATGTTTAACGCCCCATCAAGGGGGATTCATTCAAAAATACTCCTATGTCAGGTTTTGCTTTGTGATCTGTGAAGGCTCCCTTTTTGGTGCAAGTTTCTTTTCTTTCTTTTTTTTGTAATCCAGTATTGTAAAACGTTATTATTTTCCTGCTTTAGTTACTTTTTATTTTCTTTCATGAATTTGCCAGGACTTGTAAACACTTTCTTACTATGATTAAAGTTTGTTTGTCCACGAAAAGTGTGCAAATGAATAATCACTTCGAAGATGTATTTGGAAACTTGTGTATTCTGGTTGTAGAACATAGCATAGGATAACTAAGGAAGTTACAAGTAGCCAAGTAAATAAGTGAAAAGCAACTTCTGCTTCAGTAGTGAACTGAGAAACTTGCCAAACAACTTACAGCAGAGTTTCTCATTTTTTTCCTGAACCAAGGACCCCTCCCCATTTGATATGGCTGATATTGTGAAAGAACCAGATAAATGACGCAGGCTACTATTCTCCAGTTTAACTTTTTAACAGTTATTTTGTTTAATGGTCAAGTTCGACAATGTAAAATAATTTTACCGTAGTAGGTTCGATAATATTATCGATGGTTCTGCAATTCGAAGCAAGCACTCATCTGTTTGCTGTACATATTCACACTGCACATATTTTTCATGTCTTTACACTGTGTATATATGAGTTTCTATCCCGATCAAATGCTTTGTATTACTTACAAAAGTATTACCCTCACACATAGGTACTGCATGTTACTTATTATAACTTACTTATGCCTATTTTTGACTCTTAACTAGATATTCCTAATATCCCCATTATGGGGCTAATAAAGAATTATCTTATCTTAAAGTTATGTCAGACTTGAACTAACCAAATAGTGAGTAGGGGGAGAATATATGAAGAAACTAAAATTGTCAAACGTGTCATCAAACACAGAGGCATCTGTTGATGTGATCATTCAGCTCTTCCTAGCGATGGACTTCCCTGTGCAGTCACCGCGTGAACGGAGGAAAACATTTAAGAATATAATAAAAGTTTTCAGGCATTGGAAGAAAACCTGGAACAGTTTTCATCAGTAGTCGAATTCTCAGGATTGCGTAATGACAACGACCCGCCGCTGGATGGCGCCACACAGCTGCGTGTGGCCTGTGCTACACGGGCGAAAAAGCGGCGGGGCTCCAGCTCGACTCTCGCCCAGCCCCCCACACGCCAAACCGGCCTGCCTCGGCTCAACAAGGTGGGGGGTGTCGGAGCGCGGCTGTTGCTGAAGCCCCTGTTCTCGCTCGCCTGGCAGTCTGTAGCCCCGTCGCCCTGGAAGAGAAGCCACCGGGCGGGTTTCCCTCGCGTGTTTTTTGGGATGTTCTCTCCGGCTAAAGAAGGAGCCCTTTTCCGTAGCTTTTCGCGATACGAGCGTTAGCCGGCGGAGGCTAAGCACAAAGGCGTTCAATCCAGCCACCGGCCGACGTTAGCTGACGGGAGCTAGCTCGCTAACAACACAGCCGGTGAGGACGTCCCCTGCGCAGCCGTACGCGGGCTAATCCCCGCCGAGTCGCGTTGGCTGTTTTGTGATATCGGTGCCGGCATTGAGCCGTCGCCACTCATGACTTGGACACTTGGAGCTGCGTGTGTGCGTAGCGGGCTCGACTGCGTGTTTTTTCCAGCTAGCAAGCGACGGAGCTTCGGTCGGAGCGCAGGGATGGTGGCGGTAGCAGAAACGCGCTAACGCCGCTTCTTCGCCAGTGCGAACCAGTGAGTGGGAGAAGCGAGGAGACGCTCCAGCCTGCCGGGGGGGGGGCTCTCCTCGGTTGTGTGCGAGGATTGTCATTCCGGAGGTGGATGCCGCTGACAACACTCGGGACACGGAGGAGCTGACGCTGGGGAGATCGCTAACCGACCGAAGGGATTCATTCTGCGTCTCTGAAAGTGGATTTCGGCCTCTTCCTCTTCAGGGTACGTGGGAACACCGTGAAGTGATTTGACATTGGGGTGAGCCCCAACAACTATTCTCTGTCCCCGCGACCTTCCCCCCCTCCGCTGCTGCATCCCCCCTCCGATGCGGAGATCTCAGTAGCACCGGCGACCACATCCCCCCCACACGGCGGCCCCGGACATGCTGAAGTGTATCCCCCTGTGGCGCTGCAACCGCCACGTCGAGTCGGTGGACAAGCGGCATTGCAACTTGGCGACGGTCCCCGATGAGGTGTTCCGCTACAGTCGCAGCCTGGAAGAGCTTCTGCTCGATGCCAACCAACTGAAAGAGCTACCAAAGGTACGCAGGGTCCACGCTGTCACACACTGATGGGATTCGAACCTTATTAACCACCACACACGTGCACAAAGTTTTATTCACATGTGTTCTGCAGAGACCAGGTGACATAAGCTGCAGAAAAGCCTGCAGGATGTGACCTGCTCAGGCACTTTGCATCACAGGTACCTCCTTCCTTGCTCCCTTGGAAAAATGGTGTAGTCACTCTGGGCTGCGGTGGAGTGTTTGTTTTGTGCAGAGCACATCGGGGTCTCAGAAGAGTGGAGCTTGAGTCGTGATGATTGGAAACGCAGTTAACGCTTTTCATATTTTTGCAGGAATGCACGCACAAGTATTTCCCAGAACATTTTAAGGGATAAATAATCACGTGTGAGTGGGTGTTGATCAATCATGAGCCCAGAGGATGAGCCCAGAATAAAACAGCTGGCACACTCCATGTTGCCTGTAGTAAGGGCATCGGTGGCCAGTTGGACTGGATGCAGTGTAGGAAGGCATGCGTGGAATGAGCTTCAATGCAGTCCCCACCCACACTCCCACTATTTAGAATATGACAAAAGCTCTCTTTGCATGGTGAGAGAGTTTATTTCAAGGGAAATAGAATTGCTGTCCGTCTGTTTTCTTCGGAGCAGTGGAATTTAACTTTTGCTTGCTCAACTTTCTCCTTCATGTCTTTAGCATCTTGCATTATCAAGACAAGGCAGTGGCTGTGATTGTGGTGGAGAAGGGGTTTTTATTAATAGCCAGCCGGTGGTAGTAGAGTGGTCAGTAGTAAACATTGTTGGTCTCTCACATTTCATGGCTTTAGGTCAGTGGTGAAAGGGACAAGTGGCACATTCACTAATTAAGATTGTGTCACCCAGAGAGGCGTGCTTTCGAACAATTAATTTCCTGTAAGTTGTTAAATTAATATATTTAAGATCAGTCCTCCTTGTGTTAGTTAGATAAAGACATCCTTTTGCATAACGACCCTCAGGACTCCAATTTGGCTGAAGGTTTTAGTACAGATGGACAGAGCAGCTCATAAAGACACACACACAGTAGTTGATCAATATTTAACCTGTCTTCAATCCCGTTCCTGGGTTAGGGATGTTTCTTGGCATTAAAACTGACGCCTACTTTGTCTGATGAGGCTTCTCTGCAGACAGTGCATGTTTCCACCTCTGAGTTCATACCTGTCAGACATCCACTGTGTAACTGGTCCCTTGAATACTAAATGACAGGATATGCACAAGTGCTTTGGTGCAGACAGCTAACTAAGCGGCACTGCCTCTTGTTGTGTCGCTGGATTCACCCAGGAGACATAAATGCATGGTGACAGAATGTCTCGTGTGGTCGCGGTGAATACATAGCGTGCAGACATAAAGCATACGGGCCCTCTCTGGTCCTTAGGAGTCAGCGGGGCTTCGGCGGGGGAGTAGTGTGAGAGGTCAGGCACATACACAAAACCACTGACTGTATGATGATGGTATTACCATAATGAGCAGAGAAGCGGGTGAGGGTCTGAACGCCTTTTACAGTTGCGTGCTCCTTTCTTGTCAGTGTTCATTCATGTCAGAGACGAGTCTGTGGACTTACTTGTCAATTTTTGGCTGTTTTTAGACGTCAGCCTAACATCTCGGTTTATTTCTGCTCGTCAGTTCATCCTGTGAGCCTGACTTTGATGAAAGACAAATGTTTGCATGATTTTGGGCTAGCCCAGGGGACACAGTCTAATGCATGCACACCCGTCTAACAGGATTAGTTTGAGTCAGGTGAATTTGTGTGCACTAACATTTTGAAATCATTGAAATACGCAGTGACATAATCAATGGAACCATAAATTGTCAAGCTGGAAAGTGGTTATGACCAATAAGGTTTGATGTGTAGCTGTATTTAATGTGGCAGCGCTGTGGGTGTGTATGGTGTAGATTGCACTGGAGGGGGTTTAAGATAGAGAACAGATGGAGATTTAGACATCCTGACAGTTTCTTAAGTTTGTTGTGACTCACCCCCACCACCCTGCCCACCAATCTCCGATTATGCTCTTTGTGGTAGTGATGTCTCCATTCGCCACATCAAGAGCGTTTGTGAAAAAAATCAAATGTATTCCTGTTGTTGTGGGACGATATGGTATCCAGGCAGTGATGTTCTTTTATTACATGGTTCTGAAGCACAATGTTGTGACATATCTGTATGAAAGGACTGTATAGAAACTGTTGAGGAGGCAGCTGGTCGGGAATTCCCCTCATGCCCTCACATCTTTAGCTCTTAATGCTGCGTTGCAGCTCTTTTTTCTCATTGGCCAAAAACTAATCTCAGGTAGCCCTTAATGGCTCTTTTGTGTTGCAATTAGTACATTGTTTTGTGTGTTTTCAGCCAGTTAAACCATAAAGGAGCCATGATGATGACACTAAGTTAGTTTGATACTTATAGATTAAGATTTTTCATTCATTTATGTTAGCAGGTGCTTGTTCTGTGTTTAAGCAGCAAAGTTTGCACTGAAGTGATGTGAACTTCTCTTTTGCTGCTTTGGAAAACTAGCCCTGCTTCAAAGATCATGTTGAGGAACAGGGAATTAAATTTTTAGCCAGTCTCCAGTCCCATGACAGGTTACAAAGAAGTCCATTCACCAGTCTGATCGCCTCCCTCATATCCAGTGTCATGGCTCTTCCTGCCCTGCCTCTGACAAAGCTTACATTAAGTATATCATGACTCAAATGATAATTTTTGGAGATTGGTTGTAGGTCAGGCGCACCTGCTTAAAAGTACACGATGGGCCCTTTCTCTGGAGTCTCCATGTGGACTGTAGGAGCAGCAGCTTTAACACATTTACAGAACCATGTTTATCTACTTGTTCTTTCCATAGATGAAAAGGGAAACACATCCTCCAATGGGTGTGTCCCTGCCAGCCTTTGCGAAACAGGTTTTATATTGCTCCTGGTATTATTACCTAATAGGAAGTACTAGGTGCAGTTGATATGTTACACTACTGATTGTCTGTGTCAACACTTCAGATCTATAAATGTCAGAACTGTAGCAGCAAATTTCTGGCCTACCAGGACGTGTCCTTGCTAACACCGGATAGACAACTGATTTCAGGTTATATTCTTTATTGAACAGTGTTTTAATTGGACGTCCGGTTTCTGTCTTAATAGGAAAAATGATATGTTTACATACTTTGCACTCTGACTGATGTGGAAGTATATGTGCATGATAAATAGAAAGGATGACTCTGCAGTTTTTGTAATCCTCAGCTGTCACCAGTGTCCTCTCTGTGTGTGCTAACAGATCTGTGGCTAAAGGGCAGATTAGGGCTTCACCCGGCCGTGAAAACTCCCCTCAGCACCACAGTTATGACACGCACCCCCCCCCTGCATGTACAGACCAGTGCGTTTCACTGAACACCTCCTCTGGGATCTGCTTTTCTTCCATTTTCGTTTTCTTTTCGAGAACATAAACACACTGATAAAAATCTGAGGCCCTTTCTCTGGAGTCCCTCGTGTATGTTCAGCTTCGGGTCAAGTACGACCCAAATTAGGCCCCTTCACTCAGCCCATGCTGAATGTGATTTGGTCCACCATTGTTTACTCAAGCCTGAATAGTGACATGTTTTGTTTTGTGTCTTTGTTTGTTATATCTTTATCTTAAAGAAGAAAATAGCATTGTCTGATTTGAGAATGGAGGCTGCTCCACCTATCCTCTGTATAATTGCATAAGTACATTAATTATGGTGCAGCCTGGGCTTTAAAACTTGAAGTTTGGTGCACAGTGAACAAAGATTGCTTTAATAATATATGACATATACACTCCCTACTGTATCCTCAGCCTGTCTGTCGAGTTTGGTCGTGTCTCTTCCCTCCCACAGTTTCCAGTGAAATTACAAGGAAGCCCTGGTTTGTCTCTCCCCAGCGAGTGGCTGAACTGGACTAGGACCTAAGATAAATTACACCTGCCATCGTCCTTGCTGCAGTAAATCACACATTGTTCTTCTATCTCAGCTCTTTCTCACCCCTCTGCTCATCTCTCTCCTGCTTTGTTGAAACATTTTGAGGTTTACAGACTACATTCGTGAGAAAAAAGAAGTTGAGGTTTTTCAAAACTTTTGTAATACGTTTACCCCCCTCCCCCCGTGCAGGATCGGGTGCCTGAAAAGTGAGAGATCCAGAGCTGTCAAGGCCATGAAGAAACAACAGTGTGCGAGTCCTGAATTTCTTTTTGATGCAAGAGCGCATTCAGCAGGTTTCTTTGTCTGAGCTGATGACCAGCTGGTCCTCACATCCTGCCTGCCCCCCTCCCCCTCAATCTAGTGGGAGGGGTAAAGGGAGGTGTGGGTGAGTGTGTGTGAGAGAGAGAGTGAGTATGTTGTGGTGGTGCTGGTAGGGGGGGTCATTTTATTCCGGAGAAGGATTAACAGGGGGTAGAGGGAGGGGTGGGAGCTCTTGCACGTCCAATGGAGGAGTTGATCTGGGAGCTGAGCTCAACTGATCCTCAGTCCTCAGGGGCTCTGATGTTAGGGCCATCCATCCACCCATGAACACTGCAGTCTGGGCTGATATGTCGTGTCAGGTGGGAAGGCAGCAGCCTGAGAAGTGGTCACAGAGCAAACAGCCGGTTCCCTGGAGTTTTCTAAACAGTGTAGATGAATCTTCTGCTTTGCTTCACACAGTCTCCGACCTTCTGTTACTTTCAGTTGAAGAAATGATGCACTCTTCATGGACAATGCAGCAGTGTAACATGGATATGGACAGTGACCCACAGTGTTTTTAATGTGATGCCCTGCTTCTTTTTTTACAGCACTGACCTCTTCCGCAGGTTCATTGTCCTTCAAATGCAGCTTCTTTGTCTCTAAAGTTAAATCCATGCTTAACCATTCACATCCAGAGTAGTACAGTTTTTTGGCGGTCAATGAGTAAAATATATACTATTAATATATTAGATGTTGTAATCAAACCAAGGACAAATACATTAGACTGATATTTTACAGGTCAACCATACATTTTTATCATAAATGACAATAAATAAGGAGAAAACACAGATTCAAGCATTATTCCATTATTCAATAATGGAAAACAATCAATAGTTACAAGCCCATGAGGGAGAGAAACACGGAAACTCACAGTCCCATTATTATAATATTGGCTCCACCCTGTGTGGTCACGGTTACTTTCAGCACGTATCATTTCCCATTCAAGGTTGGGCCGTCACGTGACATGCGTGACGTGATTCCTTACCTCATTGCAGTGGCAGAGTGATTTGGACCCGACACTGTCTCGCCACTCTCCCATGCACTGTGGCCTCGGTCACCAGCCTGAAAGGTAAACAAGAAGGCAAAGCTCTAGTGAATAATTGATGACAGTGGCAGCTGTTTGTGATAAAGGAGAGTTTGCGGCTGTGCTGCTGCAGCACTGTGATAGGATAGGATAGGATGGGAGATCTCTAGGCTACAGACATTAAGTCCACACAGACAAGAAGTTTGTTTAGTCTTTTTTTTGTCCAACTGTCTATTTTGTGTGGTGAGTTCATCCACTCGGTAACCAGTGTTTTTAGAAACATCAGATCTAAAGGGCACAGGTCTGCCTGTTTTCATGATGCAGGGAGTGGCACATTTAAATGCTTATTACAAGCGAACTTTTTCTTAAGTGATAAAATGAGCTTTGTGTTAAGTCTCTTCATTTTAAGGCTACAACGAACATTCTAATATTCTTGATCGGTCGATTACTTCAATGCGAAATCTGGAGATGTTGTGTTTTGACCAACCAATAGTCAAAACCTCAAATATAATCGATTTGCCAAGAAATAAGAATGGATTTTCGAGTGGTTGAATTCAGCACTGACATTTCTTTGGGGTTGATGCTATTTCCGAACCTTTCGATCACACAGGAGCTCGGGATCTTCACTCTTTGTCACACAAATGGCCCTTTGAGGCTAATCTGTCAGGGGGCTGTGGGGGAATAGGTCACCTGGGATGACATTAAAACTGACCACAAACAAATACCACCCTTTATCTTCTGACCACACACACAGTCATTGAAGGCCTCTATCTGTCACTGTAAAACCTGATAGCCCTCGCATCCTCACCCCAGTGTTCTTTTCTCGCCAGTTGCTGTGTCCCCTCCGTCTCCTTCAGCTCTCATATCTCCAGCTCTAGTATTGGAAATTGGATTAACTAATTTAACCCATCAGCCATCGTTTTTCTATCCTACACAACAGCTACCACAACAACAGCTCAGTTTTTATATTGTGGCAGGTGGCCGATTCAGAATGACTCAAAGTCTGGGTTAGTGCTTGCTTCAATGCACACAAAGCTCTGGTTTGTTTTTGTCCATGGGGCAACTCAGGCACTCGGTCAGCGTCTAGGTCGTCTAGCTAGTCTGATTTGTTGATGCGTGTGTTTCTCTTGTTGATTCCTCTTTGTTGGGAGCGTCCCCATGAGCAGGAAGTGGGAATAATCAAGTGAGCCGTGGAATGCCCTGTTTTGTGAGACCATCACCACTCGGGACCTTGTTTGTGTAGCATGTAGGCATATTAACAAATTGTCATGTGTATTCACTGTGCACTCTCCTCCCTCCTGGAACAGCATCGCTTTTTTTCCCCTGTGCACACACTTAAAAGCTCACAGTGTCTCAAACTGATGGTGTTTATGATAAATGATGTAAATCTCCTTGTTTCTCCGTAATCCTACAAGATGTGGCACCAGCCCATGAAGGAATGTTAAGCCCAAGAGCTCAGGAGTCCTGACACATGAGTACAGTTATAAAGTTATGGCTGCTGGAGTGTTTACTACTACGATGGCGGTGTCTGCACCACTTTAATACTCACTATCTCACAGCCTCTCATCCACAAGTCTCCAGAGTTAAAAAACATTTGGCTCCATTTGGGAGAATATTTTCCCAGACACATCCAAGGATTGATGACTCTAATCTACTTATCTGGTAAAATATTAATTATGTGTAATATCTGGGGATGCTGAGAGCGTTGTGACACTTTGTCCACACTTTTATTTCTATATCAACTTTGTGCTTCAGTATTTACTTGCCGACTGATAAAAATACAAATGTGTACTATGCAGTAATAGAGCCCTGTTGCATAGCTGTGCGTTTTGAACTTCCTGATCACCAGCCATTATTGACTGAATAATCATTTACAACTTATCTAAATTGCTATGCTGTCTACTTCTTTTCCACATTGATCCGAATATTGATTTTGCCTGCCATTAGCCAGTATTATAGAAGCATGTTTTCTTTGTCTGTTGCTAGCAGATTATGACAGTGGTTTATTAACTGTAATGCCTATACTGCTCCATGAGATTGTCAGTTGCTGACTAAATAAATCCACTGCGAGCTCCGGAACCTTTATGCACTTGGAATAACTTACACAAACCCTCAAAGTATAGAAATGTTTTAAGCGTAGACAGTTCACTGTTTAATTTGTTCATCCTCCATGTTGATTGAGTGTCTTGCTTTAATGCATTTTCTTCTTGCTTCTGCCTGCACAGAGCTTTGTGAATATTAATGTCAATTTTATTGTACAGAGAAATTCCTATAATAGTTGCTTTGAGGCACAATATATTTAAAATAACATTGATCTTAAAATTGCCCCCAAAATAATTTAGCTCTTTTTCTGCATCCTGCTTCAGGCGCTCACTGACAGGTATGAGTTAAATCTGGAACTATTCCCCTGAAGCGACACAGCTGTGTTAAAGTACAGAAAAGTACCTGGGGCATCTTGTATGTATGTATGTGTCCATATGCTGGGAATTGAGAACCAGGTCCATATTTTCAAAACTATTTTAATCATGCTCCTCAGAGCGCATCAGTTTCTGCTGGCATGATTCGTACAGTTGTGCATTGCAAAACAATGACCTGAGGCTGATTTGACTTGAAACAAGATGTAGTCAGCGCAGAGGAGCAACAGTATGAACTTAGTTTCATGAAGAAAGATAGTGTGATGTCTGTAAAGTGCTTAAACTTTCTGGGCTTAATATTCAGTAATGTGGTGTATTTTTGACATTGCCACTGCTCGCCAAATGAGCCACACGTTCATTACTGAATGGATTTTTTTCCACACAGAAAAATGCTCAGGAGTTTTTTAGTGAATCATAATAAGAATCTGACCAACAAGCAGAGTTTATAATGGCATTTCTAAAAATGGCCAGAGATACTTGTGTGGAAAAGACTTTAGTTCTGCTTTGGGAAGATTTATAAGGAAACAACATTCCCATGGTCATGGTTTGTTAATTGGTTTGTGAGTTAATACAATATAACACAGGCTGAATGTCTGGGTTGTGACACATGACCAGTTTCAGGCGTCTAATAGAGAAGTGCTGATGGGTGAATGTTTATGTCTGTGACAGAGAATAGATGTGAGAGGTCAATAGAAAGCACAGCAGGGTTCTTTAGAGACAACAAAGCATGTATGTGTCATGCTCACGCTAGCGATGAACAACACACGAAGCAGTAACAGGTCTGTAGAGAAGAGAATTGGACAGCAATTCATGTCCACTATGTGTGCATGCAAGAGTGCACATCAGCGGGTCTGGCAGAAGGCCCCCGAGCTCGTCTTTTCATCTCCAGAGCAGCCAGAATACTTAGATTCTTCTGCTCCCCACTTTCCTTTTGTGAAAATGCTTCCTCAGCAGTTAACCTCGTTCCTCCACCACGTCTTGTGTTGATGTCTCGGCTTTTAAATCAGTTGACATGGTCAGAACAGAAGAGCTGGATCTGATGACTCATTCAGTGTGTGTTGATGGTTCGGGCATTGTCTACAGTGAAAGGGTCAGTTATTTAAAGTTAAGGAAGTGGAGCAATTCACAATGCAACTCATTGTCTGCTTTATTCTTTCATCAGACATTTCTTCCCTCACAGTCGTGTGAGAGTTCAAACTTTACAAAACAATATTTATTCTCCTGGAGCAGCACAGGAAATAGAAATCATTTGTGCTTAGGGGCGCACTATTCTACTCTTTCATTTAAAATGCCTGTATTTTTCCAGTTGTGAGTCTTAATATAACCAGCATTTTTAGAAGGACTGCCTCAACTTTTCTTTAAGTGTGAAAGATTTAGGGAGAGGTGAGTGGCCTTGTGTGCTCTGTGTAATTAACTCTGCACAGCCATGTTTGCACTCCAGCACGTGACATCCGAGGAAATGCAGGCATGCCTGGAATCTCCAGGAGTTTGCCCTGCCCTCCGTGAAGCTCCACTCACTCCTCTCTCACATACACTTGAACCTTTTAGATTTGTGTTGGTGAAGCCCACACACAGACACCATACACAGACCGACACTGAGGGGTGCACGATTCGCGGATCTTGCTCCAGTTGAATAGTGAAGCTAAGCAAACCTAGTTTCAGCCTTTCATTGTTAAACATGAGTCTCAGCTGTTGTAATTAAGTCAGACCGCGTTCTTCTGGGTCTTAAAACACAAATGGGAATACTATTACAGTACTGAGCTGAAATTATGTAAAAAAGAAGAACTCAACTGCTTTCAATTAACTGCCTGTGTATTTATATTCATATTTTTGCCTGGTTTCAATAAGATAATTTCTTGATTTTTAGATGCACACTGACTGATACTGAGCCATAACTTGGCGGCACAAATATGTCTGAGGAAAGAGTGATGCTATAAAGTAGTTTGTCCTGCAGAGACCACAGACAAGTTCAGTTTATTCATTTGGCTGTTGGAGTGTGTTTTGTACTTTGCCATAACAACATGCATAGAATAAGAATTTGCTGAACTGTATTATGCTAATGTTTAACCTCAATGTCAAAATCAGTTAAACTTGATTTGGAATGTTTCCACTTCGCCTCATCTCTTTCTGAAATACAGAAGGTAAAACAATTGCAGTTGTGTGTTAGGGGAAGCGTGAGAGAGGTTTAATACAGCAAATGTATTAATGTTTTGCACTTTTATAGTCTACTCACCAAAACATTTCTTATAGTAGGCATGCTGGGCAGACTGCAGAATATTTAAGTTCACAGGCTACTCCATGAAAAGTGATTGACGCTTGGTGCAGCTCTGCAGGCTGTTGACACTTTAGAGTACAGATACAAGGCAGCTGAGTTTAAGGACATGTACGGAGTGAGCATATGTATATCATGTTTGGTTGGACCTTGTCACCTCATACTATGTTAAGGAACATGGCAGCCTGACAAAAGAACATGTGCTGCTTGTGCTCTTTACGCCTGTGTGATTATCCTTGTTTTTATCAGCTTCCTCACAAGTGTGTTTTTAGAGCTGCCGTCACAAACCAGGTCCATGATATTGCCCATGTAGCAGAGCATGCATCCGATGGCCTCTGCAGATCAGTATGTGCTTGCTTGTGGGCTTAGTACTAGTGTTTTGGTCTCTGGCGTTGATCCTCTCTGGAGTCGTGTGGGAGGGTTGTGCAGACAACTCTTTAATTATGCTGTCTCCATGACATATTAATGGGGGTTGGCTTGTTATCCAAAGTAACGGCGTCCTTTTCTTGTGTATTGTCTTGACGCAGAAATTGTCAGGCTAGATGTTCACATGCTACTTTGCTATCTTTGAGCAGATAAATTGTGTGAATCAAGTGAGGCTCAGTTTTCATTTTATCATCAGTCGAGCGTCACTTGGGAGGTTTCTGCTTCCCCTGGCTTCTTCATTGAACAAATGCTGGTCTCCACGGTGATGGATCTCCCAGGGCCAGTGGGTTGCCTAACGCGGGGGTGCATTCACTCTGTTGTCAGGGAGAGATACCAGATGTGCTGGGGCTTCCCTGTCACTGCAGATGCAATGCACTGTTGACTGTGCAAGAGGGCCGAGCCATTACTGTTCTAAATCTGCTTGCAACACAAACTGTGGCCTCTGCCCGAGTGAAACATATAGTACAGAAGCGCAGGGAGAGAGTAGGTCTGCTTGTGTCAAAGCCACAATTTGTCCTTGGACTTTGAAAAAGCCGCAGCAGCAAAGCAGAGACACTGTACAGCAACAGCTAAAGTGGAGCAGTTATTTTTCCACAGGGGCAAGGATACTAGAGCAGTGAACTACATAGAGGTGACTTTGTGCTTCTCTTTAGGACCACTTACCCAAGTTAGTGTTGTAGCCTTACAGGTATTTGTGCAGCCCTAAATATATAATTCTATGCAAGCCACCCATGCGTTTAAGACTCACTACATGCAGTAAATTAAGTAGCCTAACTGAATTTCTTGTATTCAGTTGCGCTTTGGTAACACACGCGTAGAAAAATGTCCTCTAACTCTGACCTTTTTAAAAATTCATTTTAAAACAGCAGCAGTCCTTGTGTAATCCAGATTTGTTGGATGCAGGCAGAACTGACAGATGTTTGTCAGCTCACGGCTAAGCACCACACGACTGCCTGTTAATGCCACCTGATAGGGTCACTTTTATTCCAACCCTGCGGACGAGTCAAATATATGCAAATGAATAAATGCGATTTGATTTAAAAATGTGGGATGATAAAGGCAAGAAGACAAGAAATGTTCATTGAGCAGTTGCTCCCAAAAACTTCTAATTACCTCCCATATAATTTTTTAGACGGTGCCTGAAACGTTACCTGGGAAGTAATAAAAGTTTTGTGTGAGCATCAACTGTTGTGTGTAAGGTTCTTGTCTTATGGTTTTCATAGCCCCTGTCCAGCACCTTTCAGGTTTGGCTAAAATGTTCCCTGAATAAAGATCATTATATGGCATGTTTTTTTGCCTGAATTCTCTTAATTTCAACAAAAATGTCCGTTATCCTTAAATATACCTGGTAAAGATTTGGGGGTGTATGGTGCATCCTTAGCTGTTTCAATGTCAGTTTCAAACGGTCGGGGAACATTCCTGAGAGAGAAATGTGAGGTGAGAGTGAGACCTGTGTGAACCGCCCGTTGCAAGACAGAGAGAATGCCAAGACCGTTACTAGAAAACGATAGACACTGAGCCACACGATCCTGTGAGGGAGGCCCCAACCTGGACACACACAATGAATCAATTGTAGTGAGGCTGCAAGTGCAATCACAATACACTAGAACTTTTAGTATGTTTTTTAAAGTTGTAATACTCAACGTCCTCCCTGTAGTAAAATATGTCAAGGATCTGAAGCTTTAATACTATTCTGTAACCACTTAGCTGTGTACTTGTTACACATTTGTATGTGTCCATATGTTCTGCACATCCTATTTAATGCAGCTTTTTTTGATTTACGCTCTATACTGTTGTTAGTGATTTTATTTACAATATCCTCTGACTCTACGCTAGCTATCCAGAAAAGTACTTGTATATACAACACCCGGGTAATGCAGTGCCAGGGGCTCTGGTTGCTGTGTTGATCCCCTGCAGCATGGCTCCACCGTGGGACAGACTGAGAGCTGGCAGGCAGGCAGGCAGGCAGGCAGCACATACCGGAACCAGCCCATCCAGGAAAGAGCCAAACGTCCTCTGTGGACTATAAACAATAGAGCTTCTGCTTTTGTCTTATGTTTGTGGGAACACAGAAAGAGAATGAGAAAGCGTGTGATGAAGTCAGAGGGGTGTGGGTGGAGGTGGAGGGTCTCCTCTACAGTTTCTGATTTCCCTGTGTACTCCTTCATTCGTGCTGGATGAGCACATAGCTGAAGAATCTCAGGCCATTAGCTTAACTAAACAGCAAAGTCTGAATGGGAGCAGTGTGCACTTCATTGGTCATTATTACATTGATGAATAATTGGTGCTCACAAAACTTTGGCTGATGTCTTTGTGTTCACTTTGTGGTCGTGTTTTGCTCGGGGACTTAGCAGCCACCTGCAGGACCAGTCATCATTTACATTTCCAGGCAGCGCTGGTGTTGATTATGCTGCACCCTCTTTGGACAGAGGCATTAAGATTTAGTTCATCTCCACAGAAACCTCCCAGCGCTCGGCTGTTTGCTCATTCCCTCTTGCAGATTTCCTGAGCTTGTAGCTCAGTTTGTAGTTTTAATTTGTTTAATTGTTTCCTTTTTTTTTCTCTTATGCCGAATGCTGTCAATAACAATGTATTGATTATACATTAGTGTTCTGATTGTAAGGGGATGAGAGGCTGTGTGAAATCTGAAACATGCAAACTGTGGGCAGGTGTGAGTGTTTGAAAAGATCAAGTTCAAGGCTTCCAGCTCAGCTGCTGCTTTGAATTTGATTTGGATTGCAAATCTGCACCGGGAGTCTGTGCTAACTCTCTTCCTCTCTCTCTCTCTCACTGTGAGTTTGTGTTAATCAAGTTGTAGTCGCAGTGTCCCAGAGCTGGTGGTGCAGGCTTTTCTATCACTGTGACAGTTTTAGAAACCAAAGCAGTGATTAGCCCACCAATATGGCAACGGCAGAGGGATTACCCGTCTATTCTTAAAATGCTGACTGGAAATCTCTTTACTGCACCAAGCAATCACCATTCTTGGTTGTGGATAAGTGCCATATGCCACATTCTTTACCTTTATTATACATTTAGGGGTTAAATATAATTCATTGCACTTAAACATTTATTCTTATAGAAAACTGCCTCAACCTTTAATTATGTTTTTCCCATGGATAAAATGGGGACATATAGGAGGAATGAAGTTCATGTTCATGTGTCACAGAGGTTTTCTTGTAGCCATGTGTATTTATGAGTAGAGGATCCTCTTAGCCGCACAATGTCCTGTCCAACTGTTCGCTCTCAATCATCCTCCTTCAGCTCTCTGGAGTCTCTACATCACCACATTTGGCTGAATTCAGGCAGGATTTGCTGAAACTTAACAGTGTTTTGTTAACTCAACAAAAACTCAACAGAATTCCCAGAAGGCAAAGGGGAAGGGTCATGGTGGTTGTTTATTAACCATGTTGATTTTGGAACTGCATTTTGCCTAACAGTAGCTCAGGAGAAACACCATCAGGCTGTGCTCTAGTTCTCATGGTTTGACGTGTTGTGTGCTACATCGTCATCGTGTCAGTGTTTACTCTCTATAGAAGATTCCCTGAGTTGTTCTTGTTTTCTTCAGTGACATCCTTCCCCATGTCCCCCTGTTTATACAGGCAATGGTGCTGTGAGGCAGCAAGCATAAATACACAAGTTCACTCACATAGACACACAATCATGTAAACACACATTGACTGTACGTGTGCACAGCCTGGGGCCAAACCCCTTCAGCCTTGGCCAATCTACCCATTCCTTAGAACCTGTCCTGACACATCCTCAAAAATTGGTTTGTATCATCCATTTGTATGTGTTACTGAAATAGACAATAAAACTGATTAAAAACTGTAGCTAGCAATAAAGAAAAATTAACTAAGCATATCTTGGCTACTAAAGTTCAAAACATAGCTGGTGTGGTGCGGGAGGCTCACTGGGCCTGACTTTGGGCTGTGTTAGATTTCTGATCAAAGTCACCAGGACAGGTGTAAGTAGATGGAAGCTTGTGAGGCTGTCAGTCACGCTGGCTATCCCACGCCCATCTCTCTGTGTGGCCTGCTCAGCCTGGGGGACTGGAGCCGAATAAGGTAGTCGAGACTGCCACTTAAGTTAAACACAAAAACTTAATGCCTGCTTTTTTATAACATAACACAAATAAATGGGCGTGCAAAGACATGTACACACTTCACTTATAGATTTAGTGGATATTTGATTAAGTAAATAGAATTAGCTGTGCTGTTTTAAATGAAACACACATGACCCTCTGCACTGTGTACTGCTGCAGTGTTTGTTTCCTTTTAGTCTTTATCTCTCAGATGCAAGCACCTGATATACAAGCAGAAGAAGGAGATTGTGTGGGAGATTGTGGGTGGAGGGAGAAGAATTTAGGTATGTGGCTGTGAGTAGGTGATGTGGTGAAAGTGTTTGTTGGCACCGGATTCTCTCTTATAATTTATCGGGTGTCTGTGGGTAATAAATTAACCTTGATCTGTGCATCACTAGTGAGTGTTTTTTTTTAATGATCCAACAGCTGCATTGTATTTAACACTATGAGGCCCAGTGCACAAGACAAAACCACATTAATGACAGTCTGTTGAGTTGTTGGATGTTTTGGTTCATAAATTACATTATTCATCTATCAGGGAATGAGGCAGT
Source organism: Paralichthys olivaceus (assembly GCF_024713975.1). Lineage (NCBI taxonomy): Eukaryota > Metazoa > Chordata > Actinopteri > Pleuronectiformes > Paralichthyidae > Paralichthys > Paralichthys olivaceus. The sequence continues at coordinate 1,106,760 of NC_091109.1, read as the reverse complement.
GAGTTGAGATAATTTGTTGGTTAGTGGTTTAAGTCTCTGTCCCCATTAGTGGAGCGGTGTGTCCAGAGCACTGTGGGAGTCCATTGTTTACCCTCCATTCTTCATTACCGGTTTACTGTCACTCCCTTTCTCCCAGCTCCCTTTGCACATGGGCTTCCTTTTCTTCCCAGCACTGTTCACTCCCCTGCTCTGTCCTTTCTAAGCCATCCCTGCCTTTTTGTTATCCTTTGCCACTTTCCTCTCTCAAGTCTTCATCCGTTCATTTCCAGCCCTCTCCCTCTCTGCTTCTTCTCCGCGGTACCCTTTTGGACAATGGAGGAATCCCCTGGCCTGGCTGCAGGGCCGGGGGCAGCGGGGGCTAGTCTGTGACTGACAGTCCTGTGTGGCGCTGCTGCTTGGCCTTTGTCCTTCTGCCAAGGAAAATTGAGAGAACCCAGGGAGGAGGTGGAGCAGTGGGAAAGAGGAGGGGGAGAGGACCAGTTAGGGTGTCATTCATGTGTAGAGTTTTTGGGAACTCTGGGTTTCAAAAAGTGCACTGTAGGGGGAGGGGGGAGGCTTCGGCCAAGCAGCCGAGCAACTCACGTTGCTCCATTAGCATTGGCCTTGAAATGACTGCACTAGTAGTCATGCTGGTGCATGTGCTTTTAGTTTCAAATAACTCTGCACAGCAGATATTGGATTTAGAAAGATGAGGAGGACTGATTCTTGAATGCACAACTACCTAACGCTGGAGCTGTCTTGGCTCCGTGGACATTCATGTACTGAGTTTATACCATAACAATATCTGCTGCTATCTATAGAAACGAGTGGGCTGTAATGAGACTCACCACTCGAGTGACCGACCAAGTTACTCAGTCAACCAAATCCTCTCTGCTTTTTATTTGCCCGGACACTGAAAGAGTCCAGGCCAGCACAAAAGCATGTGCCCTCCCCTCCCCGCTCTTTGAGCCCCTCACCCCCAGTAGTGTGTGTAGTTTGTGTGGGCATTGTGGGGGGAATGGACACTGGGAAGAGTGGGGACATGAGGACTAGGCTGGAGACGGGGCAGATTTGGCAAAAGATTAAGAGGCTGCGGAATGTGTGAATAGGAATTCCAGGGTACTTACAGAGGAAAGGAAGTGTGCAAGAGTAATACAAAAAAAATGAAGAAAGAATATAAGAGAGGTTCATTGATGGTATGTTGCTGTAAATGTTGCCAGCTCAGATGATGAAAGTGAGAAGAGTGGGTCCATGGATTAAATGCCTAGGCGAGCTGAGACCTGATCGAGTTGGTTCAGCTCCATTTTTTTTTAACTTTAATGCCAAGTCTTTGCAGAAGTTATAGAAACTCCCCTTCTGCTGTCAGAAATAAGTCTTTTTATGGATATTTACACTGTTGTTTTTAAACAATGAATTTGGTCTCAGGTTTATGATTTAGGACGAACATGGAGTTAGTTGTCTGGAGTTTCTCTACGGTCTCCTGCACACTAAATACTCCCTGCAAGTGGAAGGTTGGAATTAGATAAGATAAGATAAAACTTTATTGATCCACACAACGAGGAAATTCAGTTGTTACAGCAGCAGGCAAGTCAGAATGAGGTAGACACGGGAATAAAAATATAAAAAAGGCAATAGAATAAAAAAAATAAAAGAGTATGTGCATAATATACACTTGTCACTGTATTGTTTTGTATAGAAACTTTAGAAAGTAATTATTTGTGTGTGGACAGGCAGGCGTGTGTGTGTGTGTGTGTGTGTGTGTGTGCAAACCAGGAAGAGCCTGCTTGGTCTGTAGTCTGATGGTATGATTGGAGGGAAACCGTAAGCTAAATGGAGTCACTTGACTGGAACACTGCAGCCTCTGTGATCTGGCTTCAGCTCACTGCACCTACAGTGGAATGCTACTCATATACTCACGCGTTTCCCAAACGTTTTTTATATCTGTTGTAGTCACATTTAAGTTAATTTAGTTATTTGCGCTCCTTCTTGTGAATTTACGGTCTCTTCCAGTGCACATAAACACTCCCATTAACACCTAGTTCGACTGAAACACATGAACACACAAATATGCATGTTTACTTACTGCTGTATCCCCCAGGCGCGCACATGCTGAGTCCTACGACTGTAGCCAGAGTTATTGGCAAGTAAGACTGTGTGCTGACTTTTAATGTAAGCACCGGGTCTTCTCTCCAGTGATTCGACACATTTGCAATAATGACCGGGATTCATTCACTGTATAAAAATGGGGAATATTTTGAATAAAAACCCACAGCACAGAATCCTTTTCACACTCGCACGAGTTGGCCACACTGGGTGCTGCACAGACCCGATCCTCCCCCCGTGTGAAGCTCTTATCATATTCATAACTGAATCAGTGTGGCTGTGACAGCTCTCATCGCCGCCCTTATCACCATTAATGTGATTTGTCGTCTACATTTTACCCTGGAATTCAAAGCTGTGCAAGAGGAAACATGGCATGAAGATGTTTTAACTTCCCAAGCGTCTCTTAGAAATGTACAAACTCGTCAAACAAAGTCTGCTGAACAGATTTATCAACATTTAGCATGTGGCTAGTGTTGAATTCCAGTCTTGACGATTGCCTCGTTCTCCTTATTTTGTTGAAATTTCACAGTCAATGCTTTTAAAGTAGTATTGATGTGCAAAAGGACTTTGCTTAAAATGCCCAAGAATATTTGTGTATAGTATTCTTATGGCTGTTTGTGGTGAATGGTGAAGTGAATTGTATGGTTTATATTTACAGTAAGTGCTGTGAGACCCCACGCTGCCCTCTGCTGACATGGCTTTCATTTACCCTCTCCCTTCCCACTCCGCTGCACCGAATCCTCCTGTTCACAGCTTCACTCCCTCCTTAACCAAACAACTCTTGCATGTCCCTCATAAAAACATCCCACTTGCAAAGTTGTATAGGAAACAGCTCAATTTTCCACATGTCAAATAACCCACTAACTTTTGCTGGCTTTTGTCTGCAGGCATGGACACAATCAGCAGTTACCCCTGGGTCTAGAGACAGGTTTTTATTTGCTTCGTTTGACGGTGATCACAACATGGCCCCCTGGTGACCGCACCAATTTCTTTTTTATTTTGTCAATCTAGAAGAAAATAGAAGTGCAAACTCCTGTACTGTCAGTGAGAAAGGAGTCGATCACCTTTGTTGGTTTTCATCAACTTGCCCTCTCGCTCTTTCTGTAAAGACTGGGTCACAACGAAGACACACAATATCCCACTTGTTTTTCCAATTGACCTATTGATTTCTATAACACTTTTGACTCCTGTTTAATTTGAAAGCGCATTAGTCAGTAGGAAACAGCAGGGACATCAGATCCAGTTTCATTGATATAAATAGCAGTTATTGACTGTCGAAAACAAAGAACAGATTTATTACATGTTACACATGAAGAATGTCAGCACGTTATTTGGCATAGTTGTTTCCCAGAAAAACACTGGCGAGCTTTAACGAGTGGCCACTCAGGAGTGAATGGCCATCTTTGTGAGTGTTCCTAATTACTTGTTCACAGGCCTGATTGCATTACTGTGAAGCTCTCCCTCATCGCCAGTGGAGCTCTGGACGATATCAAAAGTGGAGAGGAATGCACCAATGCAGACGCATTTATTGGGGTATTGCTTTAGTTTGAACGGAAGAATTGCCTATTGTGTGTCTGCAGTAAAATGGCCTCTCATGCTTCGGTATAAGAGTTCTTTCTCAGCTCAGGCAGACTTTTTACAGAGTTATAATTGTATTGTACAATTGTCAACGCTGCTCATTCTGAGAGCGTATCCCAGCAGCCCCTGCCTGAGTAGCTCTCTTTCTGAATGTCACCTGTTCTCCTACTCTGGGAGCTGGCTCCCATCTGGGCTTGGCCTGATCACATGGTTTGCCCTCCGCTCCTGTTTCCTATTCCTGCCACATGATACCTGTCACCTGCTCCTCAGTTGGCCAACACCCTCTTTGTCTCTCCCTGGCTGTGTCCTTTCCTGTGTTTATCATCTCTTTCCACCTCCCACTTCTCCCTCCATCAGGTGGGGCTGCAGTGTAAAGTACTAAACTCACTCTGGGAAATGTTTTAAACTGCAAAAATACTGGCAAGCTGTTTTCACTGCCAGCAAAACCTTCTGGGGGGAAAACAGTCTTGTTTGTAGCCACATACACAAAACTAGTTAAGAGCAGGAAGTGTCTGTCAGCGAGGAACAGAGTGGCGCTCAAGTGCCGCAGTTCTTTTGGCAGCGTAATTGTAGAGCTGTCTCCCAGAAATGCTGGAGTGTGTGTGTGTGTTGCACGTCTGTCAACCATAAACCTGACAGTAAACACCAAAGAAGGGTTTGTGTTATCTGATTTACTACATTTTTGTGCAACAGTCAGTAGACAGAGGTGTAAAGGCTCATTTATGCTTCCTTAACGTACGACAACAAAAATTTCAGTTTCAAAAAACGTAACCATTACTGCTCATACTCCTGTGTGTCCTTAATGTTGGCATGGTTGATAAGCAATACATCCACTAGAGAGCAGCACAGAGTTTAGAGTTTCTGACAACAAACATGGCGACAGGGCGGTGGAGGAGGATGTAATGAAGAGGTAAAACAGTACATTTGTCCCTGTGTCCTGTAGTTTCTTACCAAGATGCAGAGTCTCTCCCCCAAAAGTTTTGCATCAATATCATTGATGACATTTTTGTCCTCGTGTCCTATGGCCAATCTCGCTTGAACCATTGGCTATGCTGCCCCCCCATGCTTTTTTGTGGTACTGGTTTGTTTTGTCTATTTGTTCTGCATCTATATGATTTCAGAAGACATGCATAAATATGAATGAAATGAACGCAGAGTACAAACAAAACGCTTGGCCTGTTTCTGTATCTTAACATTGAGCATAAATGAGCCTTAACAGTGCCACATTTTTAAACATAAATCCCAATGAAGGAGGAGGAGCTTGGAAATTGTCTGGATTTTCCAATTAAGCATATTGATCACTGTTATTGACACACATTGTATTTGACCTTTTTATAGTCAGCTCTTTCTACCTTGCTTTTATTTAAATGTAATTTTTGCACTGCTGAGCAGACCGGTTTCTTCTTGTCCAACACCTTTCATTGTACTGTTGACCCTGTGTTAACTTGCATAGGACAAATAAAACTTGAACACAAGGGATGTTTTCAGTGCAGGACTTTGCTGACAGCATGAGGTTTAATTTGAATTAAAGTTTAGGCCCCAAGCTCGCTGACGAGTAATGAGTTTAAACAAATTCCTACCCAAAAAGCATGTCTTCCGTCCCACCGTCTGAGAAGTCGATTGGTGTTTCACAGAACGGACAGTGGGTCCTCTGTGGCCTGCAGAACCAGGGACTGGTTGAGGGGGTAATAACTGCATAGTTTTGGCCTGTTGCTCTTGATGTTCCCTGCTAGCCTGTCTTGTCTGTCAATCTGAACCACAGATGACACACAGACGCACGCAGCGCTGCTGGCAGAGGAATGTTTCTGAAAGCTGTCCTGTTCAACAACCAGGCTCTTGTGAAAGCACTTGGCATGGCCACAGCCGCAGCACTCTCCTCAGCTCTCCTATCGAAAGACGCTTTGTTCGGTTGGCTTTGCCACAGCAAGAAGGAGTTTAATTATATTAATAATGATAACTGTCAGTTTGGTTTTTAACTTATATCACTATAGGTATTTGGGTTTTCGACTGGTCAGACAATGCAGTGGCCATTTTTCCGAATTTATTAGCAACTATTTGAATTTATGATGTGCATTATCCACTGTCTTGTGATTTGATATATCAACAAGGGAAATGTACTGGTGCTTCAATTGGAATTTCATACAGAAATCTTCTCTTTCAACTAACTTTCATTATTTGTGTCTGCAGCCTTTCTTCAGACTACTGAACCTACGGAAGCTTGGCCTGAGTGACAATGAGATCCAGAGGCTACCACCCGAGGTGGCCAACTTTATGCAGCTGGTGGAACTGGACATCTCCAGAAACGGTACATAAATACATGCATATAGAGCAGGGTGGGGAATTCTGATACCGAGTGGTTATCATATAAATCTCCATGCCCTGGATATACACCTATAAGATAATCAGAACAGTGCTTAATCTCCATGAAGCACCTACAACTGAATGCCAACTGTGCCCTTAGTTATACATGTCACAGAGATGTAAGAAAAAACTCATTCCAGTTATGCCTGCATATATTATATTCTGCTACTCAGCGTCTAAAACACACACACACAAATATGTTGCCCTCTCTTTGTCCTTGCATGCTGCACACAAACACACTGAGGCAGGGAGGGCCTGTGTGGTAGATATGAGACATCTGCTCTGCTCCACACTGCACCAGGTGCTGTGAGAGCACTGTGCAGTGGCCTGTAAGGGCCTTTCCCATCTGTCTGCCTGTCTGCTTTCCTGCTCCTGCTGCAGGACTACACCGGACCAGATGAGTGTCATTGGCTCAGTAGGGTTTTTTAACATGCACCTGCAGGGTCCAGTGCGTCTGTTTCTCTCCTTTTTCTTTTCCGTTCTCTCACTTCTCTACTTTTGCCATCTGGTTGTGATTTCAAGAACTTAAAATGATCGGTCTATAGAATTTGACCCCATTTCTTTCCCCATCCGTGTGTTCATGGTGCTGACTCTAGTCTCCCACCCCCCTACCTCCTCTTTTCTCCTGCAGACATTCCTGAGATCCCCGAGAGCATAAAATTTTGCAGGGCCTTAGAGATCGCAGACTTCAGTGGAAATCCCCTCTCCAGGTAAGTGGATTGGAACGGCCCATCGCTCCGTTCATCAACACTGTGAGAAAATGTTGTGTTTGCTGGGATAGAACAAGGAAAAGAGATGCAGCACTGGCCTGAAAAATGAAATAAATTATAGTAGAAAATAATAAGCAAAAAGACTACAGTTCTTATATTGTCCAATGCATTTAATACTGTCTCATAGCAGAGTCCACAGATCTTATCAGCGCCAGATATCTTGGTTATAAACAAAAATTATTTGGCGACTTCATGCGGTCAGTCAGTTCTATGAAATCTGCCCGATTTTAGATAACTGCCCGACCAGTTTCTGGAGGGATGAATGGAAATCGGTCTGAATAGGAGTCGGGCCAGAACCATCTGTGAGAGGGAATAAATATGAGCTCATTGATTTGTCTGGTTTCCAGGCTGAGATTTATTCATCGTACAGAACAAAAGCCTGAAGGAGATCATGCCTCGTGAGATGATCTTTGCAAACATGGCTGTGAATTAAATAAAGTGTCTTTATAAACGAGTCAGGAAACCAGTATCCTGTAGTAAAAACATTGAATTTTTGTCAGACCCCTGATAAGTGATGTCCAAGTTGGCATATAGAAAAGCAATGGAACCACTGACAAAAGCTTTGTTTGTGAAAACTGTGATAAAGGGGTTTATCTAAAGGGCCTGCCGTGTGTGTGAGTCAAGTGTTCCCAGGCATTGTACAACAGAGACCAAAGAGTCACTCTCCACTAATTTCCCCTCCTGTCTTTCTCCCTCAGATTGCCAGATGGTTTCACTCAACTCCGAGCGCTGGCTCACTTGGCACTCAACGATGTGTCATTGCAGACGCTGCCCAACGACATTGGAAAGTATGTGTACATGTGCACAATAGCTCATAGTAGAGAATTTGATACAAAATATAATTGAAGAAAAATTAAATGTGCTCTTCTCTTTCAGCATTTATCATTTTTTATACCTTTTAGGCCTAAAATGTTTTATCACATCAATTTTCCAACTCTACTCCTGCATAGTTTAGAATATTGGATTATAAATACTTGGGAAGAGAGCACAAGTTATTTCTCAATTTTTTCAATGAGCTGATTCAAAATGAATTAGTAACAATCACTAACTTATCAAAGAAAAATACCTACACTGTTTGAGTTTTCTGTCGCTGTGTGTTAAATAACTGGGATTTTGGGGTAAAACAAACAATTTGAGAATATTACTTAAATAAATTACTTAGGTAAATTCTACCGACTAAAGATCCTGGACACAAATGGAGCCATGCTGCATCAGAAAACTGAGCAGATTTCCCTCGGAGTGTAATTCTGTTGTCAAGTGGGCTCTGAGGCAGCTGGACTCTGGGCTCCGGGCCACTGTTGCGTTCAGACAGATGGAAGAGCCCCTCACCATGCCAGGCACCCCAGACAAACAGAGCTGCCATCTGACTAACCAACCTGCCTCTCCTCTCCCCTCTACGACTCCCCCAACCTCTCTTCCCAACACCTGCCAACCTCTACCCCTCTTTCTTATTCCTCTTGCCTCCTCTCGCAGCCTGGCCAACCTGGTGACGTTGGAGCTCAGGGAGAACCTCCTGAAGTCCCTGCCCTCGTAAGTGTCATCTTAAGTATACATCTACCGAGCTTAGTGTTCTATCTAATTCCTCATCATCTCCATCAAGCAAAATAAGCTTGTGTTGACAGCACGGTATGACAATGGTTATATAATGCACGAACTGTCAACACTGTCTCTCCTACTGTTACTTTTGCTGTTCACATGAGCATCATATTCCTCATGAACACAAACTCTTTGGATAAAATATCTCTCAATGCAAATGCAGCAGCTGAGTGTGAGTGGATAGTATGTTGAAGTCAAATGCAAAGCTCTTCCCTTTGTTGTTACAGGGTCCATATTTGTGTGACTTACCACTTTTATGTGTGTGTTTGTTCAGGTCGCTCTCTTTCTTGGTGAAACTGGAACAACTGGACCTGGGCAGCAATGAACTGGAAGTTTTGGTAAGTGAACAACTCATCCTGTTTAATCCCAAAATAAACAGTAGATGATTCATTCTGTCCTCAAGCGATCCAAGAACAAACATAGTTGTGCCTTAAAATAATAAATGGTATACTGTATTTGCACTATTACAGTGAGTGACACATGTCACAAATATCCTCCTCACCTTCCCACGAGAGTAATTATGTTTACCTTACATAACACAGCAGAGCCGGTCTGTCAGACCTGAGGCCTGCACTGTACCCCAGGGTGAGCACTACTTTTAACCTGGGAACGCCCACCTGTCTCAATAGAACAGGGTAAACAATGCCTAATGACCTGACAGGGGCCGAGACTGAGCAAACAGTTGACATCATGATGAAACCTTGCCTGCCTTTCATGTCTGACATAAGCCACTGCTTCTCCGAGAGTCTCCTTAATTTCATTTATCACTTAGACTTTAGTTTGACCTAATTTTCGGAGTCTTCAGCTCAGTGCGACTGTGACGGCAAACAATAATATGCTTGATTTTTGAGCCTTGATAAAATTGTAAGCAAAAAAGATCCCACAAAGAGGAGCATACATTTTATGATTCTGCTCTGAAAGATGATAAATAACTTATATAGCAAATAAAATAATCTGAAATCAAATTAATCAATTTAATTGAAATCTAGTTTGTCTCTGTGTGTGGGGGTGTTTGAGGCACATGATTTCTGTTTGCTAAGGCCACAACCTCACTTAATAGTTTTCAAATGGTTCAGATTTCCACTCAATGTTACGTGTGTTCACTCCCCTGACTTTGCTCCACAAATATTACCAAAAATAAACAACCTTCTCTTATCTCTTAGCCCGACACCCTTGGTGCCCTCCCCAACCTGCGGGAGCTGTGGCTGGACCGTAACCAGTTGTCCTCATTACCACCAGTGAGTATCATTTCATAATACAATTTTTTTTTACTGTTTCCCTGTTGCAAACACTTTTCTAGAGGATACACGTGCAGGATTAACTCCCACCAGCAGACTTCCTCCCCTTGTTTCTGTTATGAACGTATTGGTTGTGTTGTGTCTCTAACTGTAAGTGGTATTTATTGTGCGTAGGAGCTGGGGAACCTCCGGAGACTGGTGTGTCTGGATGTGTCAGAGAATCGTCTGGAGGAGCTTCCCTCTGAGATCAACGGCCTCCTGGCTCTCACTGATCTGCTGCTCACACAGAACCTGCTGGAGGTTGTCCCAGACAGCATAGGTGAATAATACAGAGAGGGAGAGAAGGAAACATTGATCTACTGATGGATCTAATTGTGAAATTAGTGTCACCATAGCAGCGGTTACTGTCATTGCCACCATACTCATTTTTCCTCCAATGATAAAGCTCAAAGAAGAACAAGTTGCTCAAGGGTACTTTGTTTGCTGAAGGTTTTTGTTCTTTCTTGTGATGTTAAAATGTAATAATTGTATTTCAAATATGTTATTATATATTATATATATATAATTGTTGAAGTAAATCCAGGGACATTCTCACTGTTGGTGGCTTTGCTACTCTAAGTAAGAACAGCACTGCCCTCTAGTGGAAAAAATAGTCCAGAGCATGGGTTTTAAAAAAAACTGTTAAGACTTTAATATTGCTCGTTAAGATTTTAACAAACACTGATGATAAATGAGTTTGTCAGTGAAGATTTGTATGGTCCTCAAGTTGTAATTATATTGGTGTCTTATTGCTGCAGTTTGTTCAACACCTTCCTGCTTTGCTCCTAGGTTGTTTGAAACAGCTGTCTATACTGAAGGTGGACCAGAACAGACTGACCCACCTGACCGATTCAATAGGAGAGTGTGAAAACCTCACAGAGCTGGTCTTGACGGAGAACCTTTTACAAGTAAGGATTTAAACTGCTAACGACTGCCTTGCAGGATTTAATGCAGGTCCATTATTATCTGAGTCCCATTAGCAGCTATTACCTGTCAATATTGATTTTACTGATTATTGATGGCCTCTGTCTCCCTCCCTTAAAGTCACTTCCTCGCTCTCTGGGCAAACTAAAGAAGCTGACCAACCTGAATGTAGACCGCAACCGTTTGGGCAGTGTACCCAAAGAGCTGGGCGGTTGTTCCAGCCTCAACGTTCTCTCATTGAGAGACAACCGCCTTGGCAAACTGCCTGCTGAGCTTGCAGATGCTACTGAGCTGCATGTGCTGGATGTGGCTGGAAACAGGTAACTTCACTGAACACTTTAAGTTATCTAAACAACTTCTAATACACAACATTATTCAATCATCTTCTCTTAAATACAAAAAAATATGACAAAAAACAAAGTATGCACTGCAAGGCATTATTCCACAACAAAAAATAGCCCAGTCTGAACCGCTAATCTGCCTTTTACAGTACCAAACAACCAATAGCACTATTTTGCCAATCGTTCCCTTTCACCTATTATACAGCAGCTCAGAGTCACACTTTATAGGCTATAGGGAGTTGTGGCTTTGATCTCCTGCCATCTAGGTAAATCATAGCAATCTGCAGGAGATTCTTCAGTTGCTTCCTTGATATTGAACAGAGCAACAGCGTTTTCTGACAAGAGACCGAACCACCATTTGAGACACCGATTTCCCTCAATAGCAACAAGTACTTCTACTAACCGAGAATGAACCAGAACATTGTCAAGAGCCTCGAGAATGAATTCCTGAGCGCTGAAGCCGAGATCATACAGAGGGAGATGGAGAAAAGTCAAGCTCGAACCAACGCTTACATCGACGACCTGAGCCCCCTTACGTTGAAGGAGAATGAGCTGAAGTGCTGTAAGGCCCAGTATGATGCACTGAAGGCAAGTCACCACCTGGAGCTCACTCAGGTGGAAGAGACCTGCCGAAAGAAGGTGGGGGTTCTCCAGGAGGAAAACACTGCTCTGAAGCAGACAGTGAACAGGCTGATCAGCGAAAAAAACAATCTGGAAGATGAGGTCAGACAGAGGGACAAACTCATACAGAAGGAAAGGGAGAAAATGCGAGCTCGAACCAGCAATTACCTTGACTGCCTTGGCACCCTCACCCTGAAGGAGAGTGAGCTTCAGTGCTGTAAGGCCCAGTGTGATGTACTGAAGAAAAGTTACCACCTGGCCCTCACTTACTTGGAAGAGGCCTGTGGAAAAAAGGTGGGGGTTCTGAAGATGAAAATAATTGCTCTGAAGGAGACAGTGAAAAGGCTGATCAGCGAAAAAAACAAGCTTGAAGATGAGGGTAGAGAGAGAGACAAACTCATTCAGAGGGAGATTGAGAAAAAGCAAACCAATGCCTACATTGACTGCCCGGACGCCCTCACCGTGAAGGAAAAGGAGCCGAAGAGCTGTGAGGCCCAGTGTGATGCACTGAAGGAAAGTCACCACCTGGACCTCACTCAGGTGGAAGAGAGCCTGAGCTCAAACATAAAGACAGTGAGCCACTGTGGAAACTGTGAAGAAGGACGACGAGGTGAAATAGACTAAACCTCAGGAGCAGGAAAGACAAGGAGACAAGTGGTGGACGATGTTCTTACAAGACTAAAACACTTCCTCTCTTCTTTACCTACCCACTCCCCTCCTCTCCTTCCTCCCCTTCACTCCTTACCCGCAAACCTCTTTGTGAATACGTAAATAATGTTCATAAAGGCGGGGAGCTCTCCAGTCCCACCTACCAGGGCGGTGCTCTAACTCCGAGCTGTCATCCCTCGCAATATGATCATGAATCAGTTTGGAAATGAATGAGTCTTAATGCTGTCGACACGGTTCACTTTGACAACTCAGAGAGACAAAATCGTTTACATGAGCTGATTAAAACCACTCCTTCCTTAATGGTAACGCGCCTCAATCAATTGTCTTCACTATTCTGGAGGAGAAAACTTAAGGCCATCCAATAAAGCGAAGAAACATACTAACATTTTCCTTCACAAATTTCAAATATCAAATATTGTCAATCAATCAAATATTAGAATTATTTATTTCCACGTTGAACTGCAGGGTACTCTCATAATAAAATATCAATAAAATAAATTCTTGTTTCAATTCAAATAAAGTTTAATTTATTTATTTGATTCAAAAACAAAATTGCCTACATCCGTACTTTTGACCCATGTTGTGTATTAGAAGTGGTTCAGGTCATAGGTGGATCGTATTTCACCTTAAATCACTGATAAAGAAGATGTTGCAGCTCATCTCACCTCATTTCCTCTTCTCACCAGATTACAAAACTTGCCTTTTGCTCTGACAAACCTCAATCTGAAGGCCATGTGGCTCGCAGAGAACCAGTCACAGCCAATGCTCAAGTTCCAGACAGAGGACGATGAGCGAACAGGAGAGAAGGTGTTGACCTGCTATTTACTGCCCCAGCAACCTTCCCCAAGCCTAGGTGAGTGGCACTTTGCTCGTACATTTTGATGTGTGCGTATCTTATACGTCAGTTTGACATCCTTCTCTGTGTGCACTTTTCATTCTTTTCCCCCACAGAAAACTTGCTGCAGAACAGTGTGGATGACAGCTGGACAGACAGCAACCTGAACCGAGTGTCGGTCATTCAGTTCCAGGAAGAGACCAAGGCTGAGGAGGAGGATGATGAGGCTGCTGCAGAGCGCAGAGTGAGGAATCTTAATCAATGAGCTAATTGAGCTAATTATCACTGAGTTGTAACTCTTCAAGTAAAGAATAAATCAAGTCCTAAAGATTATGGATTGTTTTTTATTTTCACAATGATCCACATTTGTTGTCAAAATGAGGTTTTTAATCTGTTGCCTTTTCTGCAGGGTCTTCAGCGCAGAGCCACACCGCACCCCAGTGAGCTGAAGGTGATGAAGAAGGTGATTGAGGAAAGGAGGAACGAGGCTTATACAACCAGACTTGATGGAGAAGATGAGTCCTCTGACCCACAGGTGCAACACATACTATAACATGATGATTATGTCAGGTCTGCAGGTTGACTTAATCTAACAGGCTGGTGAAGTAGTACAAGCAGCATTTTTTGTCTTAATCATTAAACTTCCAAAATCTTGTGAACACTTGAATTAACTAATTAACTATCTAATTAACTAACACTGGTGTTATTGGTTTTAGGAGAAACGGCTCAGCGACCTCTCCAATCAAAGTCATGATTCCCAGGTATCCAACAGCACACTATCGGCCACCTCCCATGACGAGAGACAAAACACGACTGCTGTCTCGCAGAGGGAGGATCTTGTGGACGGCCATTCCCCTCAGGAGGAGGAAGAGCTTGATGAGATGGAGGTGGAGTACATTGAGGTGAAAAATCAAAACTTCTTCAGACTTGGTGACAGAGAGTATTTTCATTAGTGTATATTTGTTTTGAAACTCTAAACTCTCCTGTTCTCCAGCCCACTGTGCACTTTGCAGAAGAGCCTATCATCCGCGGTGGGGATGAGGACGACGATGAGGATGGGGAAGATGGTGAGAGGAGTGATGAAGAAGACGATAGACCGTCTTTTCCTGCAGAGAAGCAGCGTCTGATCAGAAAGGACACGCCACATTACAAGAAGCACTTCAAGATCACCAAGTTGCCCAAACCCGAGGCTGTCGCCGCACTGCTGCAGGGCTACGGCCCTGACGGCCTCAACTCTCCGATACAGGCGGCTGAGGATGAGGAGGATGAGCACAGTATTGGTACCCCTCAGCACCATCACAGAATGGATGAGCTGGAGGACAGCCGGCAACAGGTCAACTCCAGTCAAGTAAAGGTAAAGGAGAGATCCCAGCACTGGTAGGATGCAGCTCCAGGAGTAGCTGGATAGAAATAAGAACATATAAGAAAGGGAATTTCACTTGGAGAAAAATACAGCTACATAACACATCAAATCAGTAAATTCGCTTGTTTTGTGCTTCGAAATATTCTTATGTTGTAAGAATATATTTTAATGAATATTGTTTTGACTTGCTCATCGCCTCTATGCAAACAATTAATACTGTATGCATAGAGTGCCCTTACCACCTTGCAAGTTGCATTAAGTTTGGAGTGGGCTGCTTGCATCTTTTAAGTATGCGGCATGGCATGCAGGGTCATTGTGAAAATAAAGACGTCTACACCTGTGCTGTAAATCAAGGGGGATTTTTTTCCCACCTCAGAATTTTTTTTTATTTAAACCTCAAACTCTTCAGTATTATCAGCTCCTGCAGAACTTTCATTTACTATGTCTCACAAAAACAAGATGTCTTTAGCTTTACATATCATGTCATTAGCACCACAGGGACTATGATTACATGGACACCAGTATTCTAATATTAACCTGATTAAGACAATAGTCTCAATAAAACACTGCAATGTAAACAGCCCTTTCTCATTACCTCAACCCAAATAAGGTCATACACGAAATAAGCATTGTGGAGACAGACATGTGAAGTACTCAGACTTTGGTCATAAGACATAAATAATAATGTTCCATTGGATTTTTCACAGCATTTTCAATGTACAGCAGTCACTTACTGCTTGATGATGCACGTCCTGGGTGTAAACAAGAAGGAAAAATAAAAAGTACTTTATGCAAAATTAGACTGAAACACCCAACTGAGGTTGGATGTAATGATAATCAGACTCTGTAACGTAAACTGGAATATAAATGGAATATTCTGTTAGCAACTCATGTAAACATAATCAAAATGTCTTTTTCTGAAAAAGGTCAATAATCGGAATATTGGTGTCCATGTAAACATAATTATTATCTTAATTTTCAGTGAAAGATCAGAGAAACAGCACTTAAAATGTTTCTGTGTCCGTAAACGTAGATCTTTGTTTACGTAGAGATACGAGATATGAGCACAAGCGGCTGCAGGCTGAGTTCAGCCCTTCTTGCACAACACTCGCCTGATTCAATACTAAACTTCTCACCATATTATCAGCCATCTCCTGATTTATTAGAATTTTTACATTTTCACATTTCGCTGCTTTTTTTTTTTTTATAACATTGTGTGTGTCTGCTGGTGTGAATGGAGTGAGTGAAGTGCTGAGGTGCTACTTATGAAAACAAATCTTATTGATCATTAGTATTTGCAGGAGGCTTCTGTTGATTTATCATGCCAATTGTAGAAATACTTTTTTTAACACTATGATCAAACATCATCTCTCCAAATCTGTTTTGTGTGTGTGGGTGTATTTTGTGTTGATGACATCAGACCAACCAGAACATGTATCGGCAGAGCTGGAATGTGAGATCTAACGAGCCTTGTTTGTGTCATATGGTAATAATCTATCATGGGATGTTTAAGTTACTATTGATAATAAGATTCTAATATTTTCTAGAATTTTACCTATTTTCTTAAACTTTTTTAATGATATTTTTTAGGCTGAATCTTCTGTAATGTCTCGTAGTGTTTAAAGAGGCCTTATGTCTAAATTAAGACTTGCTACTGGAGGAAACTGCTATTTGTGGTGTGGAGGCTGGGCTTCTTCTGGTTTGGGAGCTTTTGCCTTCTTTTGTCCGCTCTCTCTACACTGTATGTTTTGCACTGTAGCTCAGCTCCTTGGGTCTTGTCTTTCCATCTCTGCCTGTATTTGCTTTTGGTGGCTGGGGAGCAAATGAAACATATCGCTTCTGCTTGGCGGTGGCCTCTCCCGGTGGAGACAGTGGACAGACAGCGGAGTGTGTGTGCGTGTGTGTGTTTGGTGACGTTTATGGAAAGTGTGTGAAAGTGTTTTTCTTGTGTGTGCGCGTGAGCATATTTTTATTTTGGCCTGACTAATCCGCATGCCTCTTGCTGGTTCCTGTCCTAACAGGGGGTGTCATTTGATCAAGTCAATAATCTGCTGATTGAACCTGCTCGAATTGAGGAGGAAGAGGTCTGTACCTACTCTTTCCACTCTGTCTTTCTGTGTCCCTCACTCACCCACTCTCTCACCCACCTGTACTCAGAGGTGGAGAAAATACCCACAGAAATCCATTGTTATTCCAAGCCAATCACTAGGGACCCCCTAACCATAACTCATTTGTGAGATGGGCAGTGTGGCAGAGCCCGGATGCAAGAGCACAATGACCATATTTTATTTAAATATATTGTTTTCCACTACAACAGGAGTTCAGGGGCCCTAAATTGTGATACTGAAATGCAATGAGGGTTTTATAAACTTTTTTTTGTCAGAATCAGAGTCCGTCAGGGATTTTAGACAAAATTTCCATATATTTCACAGAAACCTCCGAAATGCTGCTGTTTCTTTTGTTCCTCTGTGGAAGATCCATGTCAGGAGAGCAGCATTTGTGGGCCACTGCCCTTTTTCTGTTGATACTTGAAAAGGTTAGGTTCAACGCCCTGCATGGTTAGATGCACAGAGTAATTATGTGTAATCCACCGAGTCCTGTTCGGCTATTCGCTGAATAAACAGTGCAAAGTAAATATTGAGAGCAGGTTGTTAGTGCAACAGACTAACATCTAACTCAGTAACGCTGGGTGAAGTAGGGCCCGAATAAACGTTTGTTTGCACAGCATCTGAAACTTGTTGGTGCCTTATTTACATTTTTGGAAACTTCATTAGTCCCCTACATCTACAAAGTTCCTTATTTAGGTGATATATATTTTCTTATATTAACTTGCCATCCCGTCACCTTTTTACCCATGAATGCTGAGAAAGCTTGATATAGTTAAACCTGTCAGCATAATTATACAAATCCCAGTCCTGTATCCGGTTCTGCCACACTACACCTCTCCTGCCTTTCCTCTGCTTCTGCCGCTTCGCCCCTTTTCATCCTCCTGTCCACGCTGTGTTGCCCTGGTGTGAGTGGGCTTACGTTATTACACTGTGATGAGGCAAGTCCGCATCACCTGTTTCCTCCAGGTTTTTATTTCTGTTTTAGATACACAGGTAAACAGAAAGAGCCTGTAGCTCAGCTGCCAGAAGAAGAGCTCCAGATGAGAGAAGAAGCTGACTTCCTGATAGATAATATTATTTTCTATAACGTCACGATGCATAGATCAGATACTAAACATAGCGTACTCTATATATTTGCCATCATGACTTCCCGTGTTGATTTGTTTTCCTTTTTTTTTTTTGCATGTTTTTTTGCAGTATTGCATATGATTGTGTATGAAAACTGCATTTTGTTGAACATTTTATTGGATGATATCATCTTATTATCACATCTGCTGGGGTTTGAACACCACTAAAGAACTGTCTCCACATCCAGGACATGGCACACTCCTCTTTCCCTTTTCCCTTCCACCTGTACCTCATCTGTCTTTATTCCTCCTCCTTTTTGCATGGCTTGCATTTACACAGAATGTATACACAGTCTGTTAAGACTTATTTAGTTCTACCTCACATTTTGACCACTATTCCAAATATATACAATACATTGCAGTATATTTTCTGTGAGGGTCTAGACTCTGAATCCAAGTGCTTCTGACAGTTTATATCTGAAGTCTAACGTCAGTAAAGTGAGAAGACATGTTTTGAACAAACCTACAAACACGATCTCGAATTAAGGCACAAAAAAACTCCACCTTCCACTTTTATTGACATTAGGCTTCTAACAAGTCAAAATGTCTCTCTGTCATTCGTACATCCACATGGCATGATCACAGGATGACCCTTAAAGGATTGACGCCACCTTCTGGCAGGAAGAGGGAGATCACCCACAACTTAAATTTAAAAGTAACTGTGAAAATAACTGGCAAAATTATCAACAAAATTGTGGGCTTACCTCCCTCTCAATCTGTCCCAAGTGAAGTGGTGTTAAACAGGATTTCACTTGTAGTTGTGCTGACTCCCCCCTCCTCAACTTGCAGCACACCCTGACCATCCAACGACAAACAGGCGGTCTGGGAATCAGCATTGCCGGTGGGAAAGGATCCACGCCTTACAAAGGAGATGACGAGGTGAGAGCCCCACCTGCAATCTGGATATGTTTGGTAATTCAGTAATAGACAACATATCTTCATGTTTCTGTTTTCATTGTGTCTGCAGGGAATCTTTATCTCCAGAGTATCTGAAGAGGGACCTGCAGCCAGAGCAGGGATCAAAGTGGGAGACAAACTCTTAGAGGTAAAGACCCGAGGAAACACACCAACATTTTCACTTTACGTTTGTTTATCTTTTGAAACTCTCCTCTGTTTGATAAGAAGATCTATCATTAGGAAGCATTTCATGTTCTCTGTTCCTTGTCACAGGTGAATGGAGTCGACCTCAATGAGGCAGAACATCACACAGCGGTGGAAGCTCTCCGCAGCTCTGGTGCTTCAGTTTCCATGTCAGTGCTACGGGAGCGCATGGTGGAACCAGAGAACGCCATCACCACCACGCCGCTGAGGCCGGAGGACGACTACTTCCCACGGGAGAGGCGCAGCAGCGGCATCGCCTTCAACATGGAGCCGAGCCTCAGCGGGCCCAGGCAGCGGCTGTCCACCTCCCTGTTCCGCAATGACAAGGGGCTGGGATTCAGCATCGCAGGGGGGAAAGGCTCCACGGCGTACCGCACAGGAGACACGGTGAGACTCAAACATACTCATCACCACGAGTCTGTTTGTCTGTAGACAAAAAATTATACATATTTTAACTTGTTATGTTTTCAATAGGTTAATATTTAAAGCACACAGTGGAACGTGTAAATCAACATGTTTCAGGTCACTTCCCTGACCTATGACATTCTTCACATCAATATTTAAATTGTCCAAGTGCAAATCAGACTAATGAAGTCTGTAGATTCAGATCACGTGTTTCATTTAAAGGGGAAAGATGAAGCTGAGACAAATATTTAAGGCTGCAGACACAATCTATGGTTCGTTAAATAAATGACCTATTTATAACATGTGCGTATAATCTTGAAATTGGGGAGTTGGGTCACAAAGTGTTTTCAGTGACTGTCTCAGCCATTGGGATCTGCGTTTACAGCCATCACCAGGGAGACAGAGATATGAATAGCCAGCCCTGACACCTGATAGGTTCGCTGTAACTGGACAGGGTGAGGTGTATATTTGGGCCAGGGCGATACCACATTGCAACTTGTGCAGCTCATGAAGCCCACAAAGAGGAAAGGACTCATAAACGTGTGATTTAGGCTGATCTCAGTGTAAGTCATGCCTCCCTTTCAGAAGCTTTTTGAAATAGATGCAGTGGCATTGCAGTTGTTGATGTGAGGAGACGTTGCTGTAAACTTAGCTCCTGCGTGTGTTTACACATTTAGTTTTGGTGTCACCGACTAGAAGTTCAGCAGCATTTTATTTGGTGTAACAAAGTGTGTAATTTGTTTGGACCATGGGGGTAACATACCTCAGGGGTTCTGCTCTTAATGATAAAATACTTTGCTGTTAATCAGTTGTTCTGAATTTGTTTGTTTTTACATTATGTACAAATTAGTGGGATTGTGGGCTGTCTCACTATTACCTTTTATAAAACCTTCTGTTCGTAATGAGTGAAATTATCATTTGTCTTTTTGTCTGTGGTTCTCAATGTGGGACATCACATACTCACTAATAACAGAATTAGCAAGAAAAGTGGAAATTTCCCAGTATTTAGATGCATCACAATGTGGACGTGGACTTGATTGTTGTAGTGATGGTCCACCGCTGAATAATGAGGCTGTGTAGTCACATGGGAAAACAAAATATTTATGTAATAATGACTTATTTATCGATTTTAAATTACAGTCTATTACCAACACCTTTTAAAACAATAGTCATGGTTTTAAAACAGAAAAGAAAGTGCATCATAGTTAATAACATGTTTCTTTTGTCTGTTTTTTAGGGAATCTACATCTCTCGCATTGCAGAGGGTGGAGCGGCACACAGAGACAGCACGCTGCGTGTAGGCGACAGGGTGATCTCTGTGAGTACTTCCCCCACACCCACCTCTCCATCTGGGCACGACTGTACAAAATGTGAAAAGAAGTGAAATGTTTGGGAGCATTTTTAGTTTTAATGATGCAGAATTTCTCATTTTCCTCCCTCACTTTTACTTCCAGTATTAATGTAAGAATGGATGATGACACTGAATTTCACCATTAATGTCAGTATAACAGTTTGGGGCCTGACTACAGACAACAATGGAGGATGCCTCATTAAAAAAAACAACACTGCTTTCATTATATCTGGCCCCAACAATAATAGATCACACTTGGGTTATATAAATATAGATGGATAGATTTTACAATAATGCAGCTGACAAAGTTCACTAATGAACAACTGCTCATCAATCATATCTTTGCTTTTCTGTCCTGTATCTAGTCAGCACAATAGTTAGTGCTTGATTTTATTCATTATTGTGTCACTCACTGTTTCTGTAAATCCACCAATGATGACAGATTTTAAAAAGTCCCTCAAGTCCACTGAATATAAAAGTGCTCCTCTTTTATTGTAACAGTTGCTCCTCTTTCCTGCGGCAGTTTCTCTTTCTCTTCTCTCGTAGCCTTCCTCCTTTCCTCTCTCCCTCTTCCTCTGCATGCTCACTAATGCATTAAGTGCCTCTCTCTGCCGGCGTGGTGGTGGGGATGGTGTTGGGGTGGTGGTCTAAGCCTGCAGGCCTGCTAACATGGTAGACGTGTGTTACCATGGCAGCAGGCACAGCAGCATTTCCGCCGATGGTAAGAGCTGGTGCTGTCGGGTCAGTGCTGACCTCTGCTTGTCGCAGTACAGTTTTTAAGATCGTGCATGCCGGAGAGACAGCTCTTCTTTTAATCCGACAGAGGGACGTTTTAAAAAACTAATGAATGGATATTTTCGTAAAAAAAAAAAAAAAGTTTCTCTGCAAAGTTGCAGATGATAAAGAACTTCCCTGTTTGCCTTTGTTGACTTAAGCTCAAACGTTTTGGACACTTGCACTTGTGATTTAAGTAAACAAAGGCAAGAAAGGGTGGGGAAGTCTGTTAAAAGATTGCAGCACAAGCATTAATAAACTGATTTTATGGAATTTCATGGAAGAAATAGCTTTGCTTGCTCTTAGCCTCTCTCCCTCAGGGAAGCTCTACCAGCTTAATCCGCCTGCAGCAGCCTGCTGTTACTCCTGCTCCCTCTTTTCTCTGCCTGTTCCTCTTGCTCTGTAGGTGTTGGGCTCTTCTTTAAATAGCACTCACACAATCCCAGTGGATTCAAATCACAATGTGATAGATGTTAAACAGATTTCTAAAACAGTTTTGATTACAAAGATGTAGAATCTGATGAGAGATAAATGTTTATCCTCCCAGCGGCAAGTGGGGCCAGTTGTCACTGACGGCGTTGTGGTGGGCTGACACCTTTCGTGGTTGCTTTTACTGTCAATTCAGATCAATGGTGTAGACATGACAGAGGCCAGGCATGACCAGGCAGTAGCGCTCCTTACCGGCACCTCCCCCACAATCGCTCTCCTGGTGGAGCGAGACCCGAATTCACCAGGGGGCTCTCCAGGTCAATCCCGGGCACGTGCCCACTCCCCTCCACCGCCAGAACCCTCCGATTCACCGGACCAGGAGGAAGAAGGCCTCTCGATTCACGGGAACCACCTGGGTCGGATGGAAGACGAGTACCCAATCGAGGTGAGGCGCATGGAAGTGACTTGAGCACTTTTACTGACAAGACTTTTGGGTTCTTTGGCTCATGCTGTAGAAGCCTCATTGAAGAACTCAGCGTTAATGTTTGTTCATGTGGCTCCTGCCTTATCCTTAATGCCGTCCAGTTCCAGAGAAGATGGAGCATGGTATGAGGACTTGATCTCATTTAAACAATGGTGTACTTTAGATGGCAGCTGTATCATTCCCAGACAGGGAATAATGCAAAGATATTACTAAGTTAGCTACTGATAGCTGTAAACATGTCACAGTGAAAACAGGTTGGTTTGTGTTTTTAGAAATAGAGACCTGTCTGTTAGAAACAAAACGGGTTGGTAATGATGGATTTCTGTTGTTTGTCTTTAGTAGATTTTACTTGTGACATGTTTTGTTAAATAACTTTTCTTGCACTCGGTCTGCATCCATTATAATCTATTTTCTTTTTCTACCTCTAATCCTAACAGGAGGTAATCCTGGTGAAATCAGGTGGCCCCCTTGGCTTGAGCATTGTGGGAGGTAGTGATCACGCCAGTCATCCATTCGGCATCAACGAGCCTGGGGTGTTCATCTCAAAGGTATTTTTTTAAGATTTCCTTGTTTTTTTTTTTTTTTTAAATGTTCCTACTCCTAAAATCTGTTGTAGTACTACCACTGCTATGGTGTCTCACTTTCCATGCCCCCTCTCAACATTAGGTGATTCCTCAGGGCCTGGCATGTCAAAGCGGACTTCGCGTTGGAGACCGAATATTGGAGGTGAACGCCATCGACCTGCGTCATGCCACTCACCAGGAGGCTGTGCGAGCCCTGCTGGCCAACAAGCAAGAGATTCGTATGTTGGTGCGGAGGGATCCTTCACCGCCCGGGATGCAGGAAATTATTATCCAGAAGCAGCCGGGGGAGAAGCTCGGCATCAGTATTCGTGGAGGGGCCAAGGGTCATGCTGGAAACCCCTTTGACCCCACGGATGAAGGAATCTTCATCTCAAAGGTAAAAGGTTTAATTATCACTTCATCGTTACACATTTGGAAGCTTTTTGACCACATTTGAAGGTGCTGGAGCCCAGAGTTCCTTCTCTTTGCTTCAGCCGAGCTGGTTGAAGTTAATATGTGACTGTCAATTTCATTTGAAAAATGTGTACATTTGAGGCTTGGCTCTTCCTGTGTTAAACCGCTTGTCATTGGTTGTCAAACAGGTGAGCTCAAGCGGAGCAGCAGCAAGAGACGCCCGACTGCAGGTTGGCATGCGGATCCTGGAGGTGAACAACCACAGCCTGCTGGGGATGACGCACACGGAGGCAGTGCGGGTGCTTCGTGCTGTGGGAGACTCTCTGGTCATGCTGGTGTGTGACGGTTTCGACCCAAACAAAGTGGCAGCTGGGGAGGTGAGAAATTTAACACGTCTAAAGAAATACGTCTTCAGATTCTGAAATCCAATGACGCATGACATTTAAGGGGCTGGAACTTGGAAATATTTTGTGTTTTACCATCAAATTCTTTAAAATTGTCCACTGTTTTAAAAAGTATTCTGTCTATTTCCAGGCATCTCCTGGCATCATTGCAAACCCGTTTGCAACAGGGATTGTGCGTAAGAACAGCATGGAAAGCATCTCTTCTATAGACCGAGATCTGAGCCCAGAGGAAATAGACATCATGCAGAAGGTGAAATACAGATTAAATATTCTTTTATACACTCATAATTCATCATAACTGATTATATATACTTAGTCATCAACGACAGACCAGACACCAGAACCCACAGTACAATTTGGCATCGTCAAAATACTTTTCATGTCGACGCGTGAATCAAATGTTTAGTTCAGCGATTCAGTTACACCAACACTGCTTCCACAGCAGTTTGGTGTTAGAAATGGAATCACGTTTGACTCACTCCAACCATGCACACTGCACATACCCGTGTTTCCACCAGATCAGCCAGAAAGCGCCAGCACAGTTGTTTATTTTGTCCAGATTAGCGTTTGGGAGGCTGCCCATCCTAAAGGAATGTAGGGGCCCGTTGGTTTTATTGAATACTAGTTTTTGTTGTTCCTCTGGACCTACGCACGCAGTAATCGAGAGTTTCTGGTGACACAACCTTCGTCAGAGCAGACACTGTCAAAACATGATTCACATGGACATTTTGTTGGTTTAAATCACGCAGGCGATCTAAGATGATTATTGATCATTTATTGGGGCAGTAAGGATCTTTATATCTTGCTCTTCTCCAGGAGTCTGAGATGGTGAGAGAAACGTCACAGTGGGAGCGTGAAGAGATGGAGAAAGTGGTAAGTTAGACTGACAATCAATTACTGTTGGGGGGAAAGGTGAGATCTGCTGAAACATAAAAATACAAGGAGGCGTTAGACTTTAATTTTTGCAAAACTCGAGGTGGAGCGTTAGAGTCAGATGCTCAGGTTTGTCTGTTACCGCGTGAATGAAGCTTCTCCTCTGCACCGTATGTGGGTATTGTGTTTGACAGAAATCCTGCAATGTCCCGCCTCGCATGCTTTTTCTGCTCCCGTAGCTAATGAATAGATCACTTTCTAATGTGTGTGGATTCTATCCTTTTTCCCCTTCTTTTTTTCTCTCATCTCTCCTTCACCTTTGGCGTGTTTGGTGTGATACGAATTCATCCAATCATCTCCATACCACCTCCATACTCTTCTGTTATTTCTCTCCACTTCTCCCCCTGCATCACTTCTTTTCCTCCTCATTGCATCACTGTGTGGCTGTGTGGTTGGGTGTCTTCCCCTCTGTACTCTCCTCCTCCTCCACTTCCTGTCTTGGTGAAGGAGCGAATGCGCTTGGATCGTGAGGAGGCAACTCGCCTGCTAGAAGAGGAGACTGAGGTGAGACACTCCTCGACGGCAGGTCCTCAGACAAACTCTCCTGTCGGAGTAAAAAAAAAGAAACACAGCTCCTGAACCACAAACACCACAGATCAGCTGCCACAGGATTTCTTCCTGTGCAACTTATCCCTGGATTTTCAATAAATCCATTTCTGGCATTATTCAGAATGGGTTAGTTTAACTGGACAGGGGATGGTGAGCTATGAAAACAGATGTTCAGGGGACATAAAGGTAAAATCTCCATATCCTTCAGTTTTTTGGCCACATGTTAATGTTCCTAAATGGTAGTCCAGGTTGGTTTTGTTTCAGGCGGAAAGGATGAAACCATTTCAAACTTTGACTTTACCTTCCTTTAATATAAAAACACATAACATGTTGAGAGTTTTGGGTTTTCTCTAGTCTGTTTATTTTGGAAATAAGAAGTTTGGGTCCTTAACCTCGCAGCAGGTTGTCTACACTTCCATTAACAGGCCTGTCCCAGTTAAACTAGATGCCTGTTGCTGTATAATAAACTTTAGCCTAGACCTCTTCTCACCTCTGTTTCTATTTATTTCAATGTAGAACATCGGCACTGGACCTTTAAAACTTGACTACAAAACCCTGGCTGCACTTCCCACCACCAGTCTGCAGAAGGTCAACAGGGTGAGTGTCACTGATCTAAGATCTTAAAAATCGTATGGAAAGCATTTTTGAAAAGAGTGCAGTCTTCTCAAGAAAAGGTTCGTTTCTTTTGGGTTGTAAATTGCGGGCAGTCTTGTGTGGCCTATGTGAGAAACGGCCCCCAAAGCTCAGAATAGATTTCCTTGTGGAATCCGTCATGTTTATGTCCCCTGAAAACTCTTCAGTGACCCACGGTCGACCAATTTCGGCTCTGGGAGCGAGAATGTTGACCTTCCGTCCATGTGCATAACCCTAAGTCCACATGACGGACTGGACACCTCAGGCTCCAAGGCCAAACCCATACACCGAATCAAGTCAGTTGATTTACATTAAAAAACAAGAGCGGCCTCGACCAACTTGGACCAAGGATTTATCATGGAGTTCGGAAAAAGGATCTCAAGATCAAACTCATCTGGGAAAAACAGAAAGGAAAGAAGACTAAAAGAAGTATACATACAGTACAACGGAAGCTTGGCACTGTCCTGGTTGATAAATGGTCTAAGTGTGTAAGAGAGAGGTGGCGTGATGGGGGAAGGGGACAGCTGCCCACTATCAAGCGGCCTGTTCTCTGTGATATTTTAAACCTGCATCTCGCTCAGAATTGGATGGAGTCTCTCTGGTGGGTGGGGTTCCAGACAGAGAAGGGAGGGTATCGTCAAACACACAAGTGTTTCAGTTGAAGTTCTCAAAGTCCTCGGAGGAGTAAGTTTGACATCCAGTGCTGTCCCGTCACCACCCTACAGTGAGTATCAAGCTGCTCAACGGACGAGAGTTAACGGTCTTACCTTTTATTTCCTTTTTGTTGTTGTCTCTGATTCTCGTCTGTCTTTCTGTGTCTGTGTTGAGTTTGATTGTTCTGTGAAGAATTCAGGATTTTTTTTTTCTTGATTTAGAAAAAATAATCACTTATTTAAATAAATATTTTCAAACTATATCCAGCATTAAGATAAATTACTGCTTACTTACACATCTCAGGTCTTTTTAGATTGTCGAGCAGAGCGAACATACTCTATTCATGCTCTGGGTATCAAAGCAGGACTTGCTGCTCCAGCACATGTGGTCCTGCTAAAAAAATGTGTCCCAATAGTGACCCAGTAAGA
Source organism: Paralichthys olivaceus (assembly GCF_024713975.1). Taxonomy (NCBI): domain Eukaryota; kingdom Metazoa; phylum Chordata; class Actinopteri; order Pleuronectiformes; family Paralichthyidae; genus Paralichthys; species Paralichthys olivaceus. Next base: position 1,079,986 of record NC_091109.1, on the reverse strand, counting down.
CTGATTTCAAGTATTTTGTTGGACATGCCGGTAAAGCAGCCGATAAATTCAAACCCTGTGTGTATTTTAGTGAACTTTTAACCAATGAATCAATAAGCAGAAAGCTGTTAAGAGTCTTGATTTGATTTGACCTGATCATTCTGATGAACGCACACCCACAATTAGCTGCTTATCATTGCATTGATATATTTTAAATAGGTTTAAACTTGCCTAAACCATCGGTAATACAAGATAACCACACTTACTTTCACATAAAAGTGACCAGGGTGCCTATTAATTAAATTGCATCATTTTAACATAAACTTAGCCCCAGGTTTTCTTTATTTCTGATCGAGAATTCAATCTCAGAAAAACCATGAAGGTGTCTGTCCTGAATGTGTTTTGAGAATCCTCAAAGATGATTTGTTCAGATTCATGAATCAAATATTTCACGGAGGACTCTCTTTATATGTCTTTCATATAAATTGATCATAATTTTAAGATACTTTGAAAACGACTTTATGTTTGTGACCAACATTTCACCTATTAAATAAAGATTTCAGTAAGAGTATCAGTTGTTCAGTTCTCGGTCTCTTTGACGCGCAGCTTTTCCCAGCAGGGCGAACTCAGTATGTTGGCATCCCAGCGAGCCGGCAGCCTCGCTTTCCTCTCACACCACAACCCCAGCTGTCCCTCACAGTCCGTGTCGGTGCCAAAAGGCCACTCGTTCACATTCCATCCCACTGACCCTCATCACGCTACCGACTCTTATAGTCAGCATGTAGACACGCACGCACACACAATGCACGTTCTTCTTGGTGTGACTATTTTGATAATGACCAGATATGTCGCTGTCACATCCATAAATATATATTCCAATGTTTGCATGCTTAATTTTATGGATTAACTTAAAGGTTTCTGCATTTTTAGGTCTTAAATATGTAAAAACACCCGACGTGTACTTCCAGTATCATGTTTCTTTACGAGGGTTGATTCAAACGTCACATATTTTCTCTCCTCGTGTCACCAGCTGTCTTCTCTGCTAAGTACAGTAGGAGTGAAGTTGTGCTGGAGCCCAAATGTCTCGCTGCTCTGATAATATGGTTATTTAAGGCAGAGGCCTGAAGTGCCTGAACTGCAGTTATGTGTCCAGTATCATCAGTCTTGAATGATGAGCAGCGACAAACGTATCTTAACGTGTCTCTAACTTTCATTTAACGAGTTATAGTGAGTGAGTGAATTTTTTCTGTCCTCCCTTCTGTCACTTCACTGCATCTGTCCTCCTCCTTTTACTTCTTGTTCAGTTCTCTACCTCTTCCACTGTGACTGCTCCCATGGAGGCCCCCCTGCAGGCCCAGTACGGAGCCCCTTTAGAGCCTGTGGGCTTCAGCTTAGTTCACCCCACAAACCCTCTCAGCCACATGGATCCCGAGTCCTGCCCTGGTCTAAACTCAGAGCATGATTTTCTCAACGGATCCCAGTTCGCCCCCAATGGGAGTTCCAGTGCCGACAGCGCCGGCTCATCAACAACCATAAACTCAGCAACATTTGCTCCTGAAGACGAGGAGTGCATGGTGGACTCTCAGTCTATCTGCTTCAAAGAGAACCCTTTCTTGTTGGCCAATCGCAAGGGAAAGGGACGCCCCCCTGGACAGCAGATCCTGTCAGGCCCTCCTGTCGGCTACGGGAAACAAGGCCAGCTGCAGCCGTGGTTGTTCAGCAAGGCAAGCCGCCTGCTTGAGTGTGGTTTGGAGGCAGCATGGAGTGTTACTGCACACTGTTTGTTGTTTGGCTTCATTGTGTCCTCTGTACTGGATCGTACGTTTTATATCGCGACTGTACGCAAGTTTTAAATCGTTAACAGTCACAAGTAAAAGATTTTTAGATCAAATTAGCGTTAACAGATTTTAATATTGACGTTTATCGAAGTACCACATATGTAAGAACAAATCATTCAGATGTAGAGCTGCTGCAGTTTCTGCAAATTGATATGATACGATTTAATTATAGCTTTTAATCCTTTTTAAAGGAAAAAATGCCAAAATTATCTGATTTATCTGCTTTAAAATGTGAATACTTGCCAATTCTAGAACCAAGTTTGTTTTGGGTTTCTAATTGTTTGGAAGAAATCTGATGATGTTGCAGGGAGATACCTTTTCTCTCGGGAAGTGCCTCCATGTTTGCGTGTATTGATCTCGGTGTAATAAGGAGCTGGACCTGTGCATGTTTTTGCTGTGAGCACAGAACTTGTGGCACCTCGTGAGGTATTCGGGCACATAGTCGGTTTGGAGTTAGGATCGAGTGGAATGTCTGCCCCAGCAGCTGTGAGCAGGGTCATAAGTCATGAAGGAACGCGACCTACAACACGCACAGTGAAGTGCATGTTTATCAGCAGGAGCTTGTTGTGGGTTTAATCTGAGTGAAACACGTTTTTTTGTGTTTTTCTTCACTTTTTCTTTCAGCTGCCTTCAGTGAAAGTAGAAGCAGGTGTAAAGTGTGTTTTCCTCTTTTATTGTCCAGGCACCTTCCTCTGATTTCACCAGGACAGACAGCCCCATCAGGGAGACACCCTACTCCCCCACTATCCAACCGGTGAGCAGCTCTAACACCCACCAGTCATCTCTATTACAAATCATGTGTTCATATCATCTCTTTTCTTTATTTTCTCCTTCTCCATGAGTCACCTCCAACACTATACAAGAGCTATTTTACATTTGACCCTTTGACCTCTCCTCACACCTGTAGCCCAGCCACCACTCTTCCAACAGCTCCCTGACAGGCAGGGAGACCCGCTTCGTAAGTGGGTCGTGTGGCCCTCTCTGCTCTGGCCTGGATTTATTTTTTTAACCTTTTTTAGCACGTGTCAGCCTCTCTGCATCTCTTTATAAAACACAGAGACTAGTTCAGCTATCGTGTCTGGCAATCTGAAAAGCATGTGACTGCTTCTCTGTGGCCAGCTGACGACTGATGCTTTGCCTCATGCAGACTGGATGAGCCTTTATATAAATTCTTAATTATTAACTATTTCCAGTGTAGTTCAGACAGTATATATACACTTAAAAAAAGTAAAATGGAGACAACTGTAATTACAAAAAATGTCTTAAATACAATGAAATATTACTTACAAGGTCTTAAATGTTAAAACATAATGAAGCCCTAGATCTAAACGTATTTAACACTTCTTCTGCTGTGCTATAAAATGAGTCCTTGAAAGAGAAATGTTGTGGCGGCATGCATAGTTTGTAGCGTGTGTTTTTGGTCTTTCATGGACACCAACATTCTGATAATAACCAGATTAAAACAATAGTCCGAAGTCATGTTACCAACTGCAGTTACCAACGGCTTGACTTCAATTCATTGTGGTCTTAAAAAAGGTCTTAAATTAACAATAAAATGTGTTTGGAAAAAAATAAAAAAAGGTCTTAAATTAACAATAAAATGTGTTTGAAAAAAAAAAAAGGTCTTAAATTAACAATAAAATGTGTTTGAAAAAAAAAAAAGGTCTTAAATTAACAATAAAATGTGTTTGAAAAAAAAAAAAAGGTCTTAAATTAACAATAAAATGTGTTTGGAAAAGAAAAAGGTCTTAAATTAACAATAAAGTGTGTTTGGGAAAAAAAAAAAGGTCTTAAATTAACAATAAAATGTGTTTGAAAAAAAAGGTCTTAAATTAACAATAAAATGTGTTTGGAAAAAAAAAGGTCTTAAATTAACAATAAAATGTGTTTGGAAAAAAAAAAGGTCTTAAATTAAAATCTGCAGAAAGATATAAATTACTTTTGGAAGTGATGGTCTGTTCATTTTTATTCAATCTTCATTATTTTTATTTATCAATTTTTTTTTTTTGCAGGCAAACATTCATTGCACCTCCACTCCCACTGCCAAGGACAACAGCCCATCATCAGTGAGTGTCTATGGAGCCACTCAGAAAATAACGGCTGTAGCAGTCGTATCGATCTTACTGGTTTATAAATACTTTTCATATTTCTCACTGATACCACCAAAGAGATTACATTTCATGCAATGAATGCATTATTTACAATAATTTGTGTTATTGTTCAGAGTTATATCTACTTTTCTAGGTTTTCATTCTGTTGGATTATTGGAGCTTCTAACCCTAAAATAAAAACACATTCATCTTTCAAACACCGCCCATCACTTATCTTACACTAGGTGCATTTCTTTCATTGACTCCAGTCATTTTTCAGTTGTCCTTCATCCTAAAGTTTGGCTTCTCCAACTCTTCTATCTATAATATCTTTTGTTTTTTTCTCCATCTCCAGACGCGACCCGGTGCCATCCAGCCCGTCGGCCGTGTGTGGCCAAGTACCTCCCCCGCCACTCCAGACGGCCACAGTCCCAACCCCTTTCAGCATGGCCCCTCCCCCTTCAACTCCCAGACCTCTGTAAGACCCCTCACCACCACATAGGGCTGTTCTATCACCTCTGTCAGCTCTGTGCTACGTCCTGTGACAGCACAGTTCACTTTAATGGTGTCCAAGAACGGAACAGAAAATACAGATGTTCATGGCACGAGAATGATTTTAGTTTCTAAATGAGTCTAGAACCAAAGAAGGGAAGGCCGGTGTTAGAAGTCACCGCTGCCGTCTGTGACCTTCAGGCACACCTAGAGGTCACCTGTGTTTGAACTACACCTGCGTCCGACCTGACTCCGAGCTCCTGAGTCAAACTCATGATTTCACCTTTCTAAAATTTCCGTTTCTTCTCTTGGCAGCAGCTCAACTCAATTGGTAAATACTGACAAACCCATAATTTCATCTCACATCGTCCAGATTGTTTCACGAAGGTGCTCACACAGAAAAATCAGTCATGGCGTGGAAGTTTCCGAGCCCTACTGTCTGTCTCTCTCTGGCATACTCCCTCCTCTCTCTCATGAAACCAGCTGCCATGCTGTTCACCTTTCTCCTCCACAGTCTTCTTCAACTTTGCTGGTTTTTTTCATAGTCTACCCTCTCCTCCATCTGTCTGTCTGTCCTCCCCACCTCCTCCTCTCCTCTTCCTCTCCTCTTCGCCTCCTTCTACCATATGGACCTACCCCACCCTCCATGCCCCCTGCTCCCTCCCCCCTGCAGCCTCGCGCCCCCTCCCCCACCTCGCCTGACGAGTTCCCCATGAATGTCAAGCAGGCATACAAGGCGTTTGCCGCCGTGCCTCGCTCACTGGCAGTGCTGGAGCCGCCGCAGGTAGGCCAAGCTGCCCGGACTCGCCCGGGTCACGACACAAGCATGCTCTGGTGATTGGTTGATCTCACCCCGCCCCCTCCTGACTGGAGCAGGCTGTCCTTTTAGGAGCCTGTGCCTGGTTGGGGGTCCTGTGACGTGCTGTGACGTGTGGAATGCCTTCATCGTGCGTTGTTGTACTCCAGTGCCATCATCTGTCATACCGGTGTTGACTCATTCGTCCATTCCGTGTGTGACTCGTGTACTAATATTCAACCCTCTTTCTTTGTGTATTCTGAATCCCAGCTGTTCATGAGACTGCCTGCTCTCTAACTGTCGTGTCCTGAGTTTATTGCTCATCACATTTATTAACACCTTCCCTGTTTTTTCCTACAGGACCTGTTTGGTGTGAGGAACAATTTTCATCCAAAGCAAGTTTCTCCAGAGGTGAGGAAACATGTCGACAAGTTACCACAGAAAGTTCAGCTTTCTGTCACAGTAACATGCTCACATTAGAGATTTTGCTTCTGTAGGAATGAACAGTTACATGTTAGTTTGCTTTAAAAGTTTTTTAGAAGCCGGGTTTATCCAACTGGAGTTTCAGATGATTCGAGTTAGGAAAGATTCTCGACATAAAAACAGATTAAAAACTCTGCTCAGTGGCAGATAAAGACTTAATCGCCGGATTAGTGTTTTTCAAAGTTAGCAAATGAGCAACATGGTGATTAAATGACACAATAAATATAAGTAATTCAACAATCTGAGAATAATTCAGTGGTCGACCTTTGTGGCTTTTTCAGCCTGAGTTGAACAACGAGGTGTTTGATGATGACATAGATGGTCAGGAGGGAGCTGGAAGGGGTCTGACCAGCAAGGTCTCCCCCCGGCAGGACTATTTGAACCTGGCAGCAGTGCCTCGTCTCTCCAGGCCCTCAGCGGACCTGCAGGTACCCACCGCCTCTGGGCTGTGGTGTGCTTGGCTTGACCGGTGGTGGGGTGAGGCAGCCGTGCTACTTCTGTCAATAGTGGGGCTGCCAGATAATTCAGCTTAAATCAGCTCCATGGTGCTGGGTTCTTATTCATATTCATTCATTTCTCTTTCTCCTTGGTCCAAAGTACTTTTCCCCTATTGCATCTCTGGTGTTTGCTCTTTTGGCAAATGGCTCTGCAACAATGAAAACAGCAAAAAAACTAAACGTTTGCCTTTATTTTGCTGTCCTCTCATTCGTTAATATCTCAGCTACTCTTAACCTTTATCGTTTCCGTTACCCTACAGAGTCCGTCTCCTAGCGGTAAGGACAGCCCAGAGCAGCGCTCTTTCAGGGACAGACAGAAGTACTTTGAGATCGACGTGAAGCAGCAGACTCCTGAAAAACCCAAACCTCGAGTCTCTCTTGTTGGAGAGGATGACCTCAAGAAAATGAGGGAGGAAGAAGGTACGTGTGCGTCTCCTTCTACATCCCTTCCTAAACATTTGACTCTGTGACATTTAACAACCTGTCTGTTCATCTCACTCCAGCGAGGAAGTTTGATCAGCGGGCGCAGGAGTACCTTCTGGACGAAGATGAAGAGGATGAGGAGGAGGACTTGGCTCAGCAGGTGGCTCAGATGAAGGCCACGGGCAAAGTGTTGCTGGACGGTGTAGAGTATAAAGTGGAGCCAGTGTCCAGCCCATCTCAGCACTGCACACCTCCGAGCTACAACGTCACACCACCGAGCTACTGTGGCAGCTCAGGGTAATAATCCGTGTGCTGCTTTTGCTTTACACATAACGTTTCTCTCCATCTCTTCAGCTAACTGTTCTTCTTGTGTGTAGACCCTCCTCCGTTGACGGTAAAGGAGACTCTCAGAGGAATTCACTGGAGGACAGCTTCAGGCTGGAACAGAGGCCCAACTCCATGACTGGGTAATGACAACGCACAGCATCACATCTTTTAAATTTAGTCTGTGTTGTTGTCTTTGTCACTGAATCTCCTCCTCTGGCTCGTCAGTCTGATCCCAGTGTATCCAGGGGAGTCGGCGGCTCCCATCCGCACAGCCAAGGCAGAGCGCCGACATCAAGAGAGACTTCGTATGCAGAGCCCCGAGCTGTCTGTAGCCCTCGACAAGGACCTGTCCCCAGCTGAGAAACGAGCTCTGGAGGCTGAGAAACGAGCCATGTGGAGAGCAGCACGGTAAAAGAACAAATTTACACATGGTGACTCCAGATAATCCAACAGGTCCTTTGGCGCATTAAACCTTTTCTTTACTTTTCTATTTATCCTCAACTTGTTTTTTTGATAAAAAAAGAAGAAGGGTCGACTGATTCGACCCCTAGAAATCGTTTTATGGACTTTGTGTGAAGTCGTCATGTCTTAAACACAGTTCTCTCTATAGTGACGTAAAGATACAGAAAATAAAAGCTCACACTTGGTTTGATGTAGCCTCCGTTAAGACTTCTCTTCCCTCTGTCACTTTTCCTGATAAACAGGAAGCTGCTCAATAACAAAGAAAAGGATTTTGTTCAGTTAGCACAAATACAGGTTTACAGCTAAATGTGTGTTGTGGCAGCAGCATCCTCTGTGTGTGTGTGTGTGGTTGTTAGCCCCCTCCCCTCTTATTATTTTAAGTCTAAAACATCTAGAAAAGAAAAAGCCTATTTATTATTTCTGCTTCTCTTAATTGTGTGAGTGTTTTATCTTCCACTCTTTGGTTTTCTTCTCTTTTTCTGTCTTTGTGCCTTTTCTTTCCTCCTTCCTCTCTCCTTGTTTCTTCCTCTTCATCTCTCTCCTTCACCCTGGTGTACTTCATTCCTCTCTCCCCTCCTCTGTCCCCCTCTTCCTCCCCCTGTCTTCGGCCTCGTGGGCACAGGCCCTGTGGTCTAGAGGAGGATGTTAGGCAGTATGAGCAGGACCTGGCTAAGAGGCTCTACCAGGCCCGGGTGAGGGCGTCTCAGGGCACGGCTGCGGCCCCCCAGCCCCCTACCTCTTCCTCTACCTCCTCCTCTGCAGCCTCCCAGCTCAGGTCTGCTCCGCGGCTCAGGCCACCAGGGCCAGACGCACGGCATCATGGGGGTGTGCTGGGGTGCTTTGCCGTTGGTATTTTTGCTAGAGGCCGATTTTGGAAAGGTCCAAGCAAGCACTCGCAGCGACGACACTGTGACAGTGCTTCACTGCCTTTCTAGTGCTGTCTTGCTTCTGCACGTCTTTGCTGTTTCCATTTCTAGCTCCCTCTGTTTCCTCCCTCTCTGCCCTTTGTCTTGTCTCCCTCTCTCTGCAGTACTCTCTCCATTTTCATTTGTGCCTTGCTGTTCTCTTGAGTTTTCATTCTGTGATTTGTACTAACACAGCAGTAAGTTTGCAAGCTATTTGTGAGTTCAGGGTAAACCTACTCGCAGTAGGTCGTCCTTTTCCTGGAATGCTCCAATGTTTTTAATCGTGCAATGAAATTCAAGCGGTTTGTCACAGCAGACCAGGACAAGGAGAACCCAGAATTAGTGACTGGTGCTGCACCCACCTCAGTGGTGTGTGCCTGTTTGAGTCATTACCTGTTTAAGGCTTTAATTTCCTTTTTATAGTTACTGTCATTCGTCTGATAATGATTGTGTCTCTTGCAGAATGAAGTCTCTGGAGCAGGATGCACTAAAGGCTCAGATGGTCATTGCAAAGTCTCGGGATGGAAAGAAACGTGGGACGTTAGACCAGCTGACGGAGTCGCCGTCGCCTGCTCCCACACCCTCTCCTACACCTATGGAAGGTAGGGCGCTGCTCTCTGTACGAGCACTGAGGCCTATTTACATGACAATCATCTTCTCATGGACTGATGTCGTGGATTTAAAGTTTCTCATGTCTGATAATTAGTGGAATAGATTTTAGGCTTGATTTCAGATCTCACAAATCCACCGAGACAATTGCAAAAACTGTGTTACTGTCCAATTACTTATGGACTGGACTGTATGTCTTGAAGTACTTAAAGAAAGTACTTTTAAGAAAACTTTTAATTTCTAAGTAGATCTTTATATCTTTTAAGTATATCTTTTCTTAACTTTTCCGTTTTGGTTTTCGAGCATCTAAATTGTAGAAGTTTGGAAACACTGCCTCATTTTAGTAGACAATCTGCTTCCTGTTTACACCGGCACACACGTTACGTCTTGTGTGGATGGAGTTTACTGACACGAAGCTACAACACGCCTGTGGACAGATATCACTTTAGTTTTCAAACAGAATTTATTTGTGTTCATCATGAAGCCTAATCCTACTTTGTTTTTCTCTGACAGAGCTCAGTCCTAGTGGAGTAACTTCACCGGGCAGACTGGTAAGAATTCACTTTAAAACTTTCTTGGTTTCAAGTTTGTTTTTCCCTGATTTCTCCACTGGCCCTGGTGTCAGTGTGAATGTTTCCTCTGTGAGGACAACAAACAAACAACAAATCTCTGATTTTGCAGTTTATTCTGAGGAGTTTTACTTGAAAGTCAACAAATGAGGTTGTTTGTTTACAAGCTGGAAAAGGTAAAAGTAGATTTGCTTCCACACACATTAATTCATCATCTTGCTCATCGTCACTCTGGCCTATCAGCGCTGAGAACACACCGCTCTCCCATCATACGCCACAGCTGGCTGTCTGAATCACCCATGAGCCTCTCTGCCTCCTACCTCTCCTTTTTTCCATTTCCTCAACTTTTTTCTCTCTCCCTCCTCTTTTATTTTGATATTCTCCCTCTGCAACACTTTCTCCTCTGACCTATTTTGTCCCCTCCTCTTCCATCCTCTTTTCTCTCTCCCTTGACCTCTGCTCATCCCTGTTTACTATCCTTCTAGTCCCTGTCGTCAAAGAAGTTTGACTACCGACAGTTTGCCGCCATTCCTTCTTCCAAACCCGTATACGACATCCAGGTATTGGCTGCATGCTGAGATCCTCCCGGGCCTCGTCCCTCCTTCCCGTGGCTTTCCCTGCTGCCCCTCTCCCCCTCTAGTTTCTCTGTTAATCATGAGGCATCAGTGTTAACGCAGTCTCGGTTGTGGCTCCACGATTGATCAACACTTCCTGCTCTGCACTGCTACGGTGGTGTGGCTCACTCACTAACTCTCACTGACACAATGAAGAGACACAAAATTCAGCCCGGGTCTCCCTCTCCTCTCCCCCCCAACACTCACATGCAAGAGCACCAGCTGCTACCATCACAACCATCGATCTCTCAGCTAATCAGTCACAGACGTTAACACTCACCTGCTGCAGAGACACATCACTAACCAGATTCAGTTCCAGAAGGAAAATTTGCAACAAACTCTGCATCTCATCCACTGTCATATTAACTTCTGTCGGCTTGTTCCACGCATGTGTTGCACTTCAGTCGGGGGAATAACACGTCCAACGCGGATCTTTCCTCTCATGCTCCAGCTTCTGCGGAAGGGTCTTCTCCTGCACTTTCAATAGTTTGGTGTAGGTTTGTGCCAGATGTTTAATTTCTTTGCGAGACCTAAGAGAGAAGGGGGGTGAAGCAGGGTGAAGCAGGGTAGTGGTGTTTTATTTGTTCTTCATCTGTTTGCCCCTCTGTGGATGTGCCCGCACCACACACTGAACCTGGAGCCTGACGACTGAACTAAACCTCCCTCTGCTTTAACATGCCAGTCTCTCCCAGGGGAGTAGTGGAGTAGAGACACTCTGGGAGCTCACATGTCTCCTCCCCTCGCTCCCAGCTCCACTACTCACATGGTGAAGGTTTCCCCAAGGATACAGGTGTAACACCCCCCCGCTGCTCCGTTACTCACTGTCTTGTCTTTTCTTCCAGTCTCCTGACACAGTCGACGACCTGCAGTTTATTGACGACGGCTCCAGCAACCCAGGTGAGAACCAGAGCGACTCAGTGTGTGTGTGTGTGTGTGTGTGTGTGTGTGTGTGTGTGTGTGTGTGTGTGTGTGTGTGTGTGTGTGTGTGTGTGTGTGTGTGTGTGTGTGTGTGTGTGTGTGGACACTCAGTAAAGATTTTATCACCTCACAATCTTCTGTCCCCTTTGATTCAGGTGACTACCTGGGATAAGCAGCTCCTATTGGTAGGATTCTGTGTGCATGTGTTAGTTTGTGGTTTTATCTCTAACCTGCTTGTGTGGCAAACTGGGTTCAGGTTCAGGTTCACCCGCTCTGATCTGAAGAGACACGCGTCAGATTGATACTAACTTTGATCTGGAGCGAGCATGATTGTGTTCAGAGTGATTATGAGGAGCTCATCAAACTAGATCACTGTAAAGCTGCGTCACAAGGTTGAAACTATAACAAGGATAGAATCCACAAATACAGACGGCAGGTCCGAAATCAACGAGAATTTTTAATTTTAATTCTACATTCATCCACCTGGAAAAAGTCTCAAAAATTGGGTCTAGACATTTTCCGTTCACTTCAGCAGGAAAATGTCCGGAACATTCAGGCGGGGGGGTGGCGGAGGCAGGACATGACGTAGGAATTCCACTGTGGAAAGATTGTTTTTGTTGACAGCACAGCGTCGGCCCTTTACACCAAAGTGCTCGAATCTCGTTGTTTTTCCAGGCTGACAAAGATGTCAGCATCTTCTACGTGTTCGGCTGCTCTGCTTCATCCAGTTTTGTGTCCGTCACGTGTTAGAAACGTTGTCAACACGCCGCCCGCTCGCTGTAAATCTTCCAAACAAAGAACTCCAGATTTCAGTGCATGTCTGAAACACGTTGGTTCCTGAAGTAGCTTCGTTGTTATAGTAGCTCAGGGAGGTGGCAGGTTTTAACAGTCACTAGTGCTTCGGTTTTCTGCTCCTGCTTTTTCTCAGCTGCTGGTTTGAATGTGGCGTTTCTCCAGCAGGTTGAAAGGATCCGCCCACTTTGAGTGCTGCGCAGGAGTGTTCTGTCTTCATCTTTCTGGCTCTGCTGGTGATGGGGTTTGACTGTCGAACGAAAAGAAACACAAGTGACTCATCTTGTTGCGTCTGTTTTGTTGTTTTCTAGGACCCGCCGCAAACCCAGAGGCAGAGGTCGCCCCCCCCGCTGCCCGCCACCTCAGCCCTGGAGGAGATGGCCTTGTACAGCAACAAGCGCAAACTGAGGCAGGGACGCCGCAGCCTGGAAACCGCCGTGCCCACGTAACCCCCCCCTCACACACACCGAGAGAAGAAACCCGAACACACACGTTTCCATGCGCCGTGGAACACTGGCGAATCACGAAGGGCGCGGAGTCACTCAACACTACATGTGTCAGTAGAGCGAGATTCACTCTCACATATATAACCACTGCAGAGACTACAGAGCTTGATAGTTGCCACACATACACACTCACTTATATCCTGCGTGCCAGTCTTGCCTTTACAGTCTGGGTGAGTTGGCAAGTTGCTCAACGGTCCACGAGAAAGAGCTTGTGTGGTTAGCTAGGATCGCTACTTACAGACATTCTGTTTTTATTTTTATCCACGCTCTGCTCTAGTAGATCTATTTTAACAAGAGGTGACCGAAATATTTAGTTTTTGTTTTTTTATCTGTCTCGCTCCATTGATTGTTTAAAAAAGAAAAAAAAAAAAAAAAAACTTACTGGAAGAGAAAAGAAATGGGTCATAGCTGTACTAATGATATTTTTAGGATTTCAGTGACTAGATTGTAAAACGTCGGGGGGGGTGCTTGAGACGGGGGCGGACAGGAGTGTACATATTAACTGAGGGAACATCCTGCTACCTTCACGCTCGCTAGCTTTTAAAAAACAGACATATTGTTTTTGCACTGCCACTGATCAGCTTTTTAAGAAGAACATATCTTTACTAATTTATTCTTTTACTCAAATTGAAGGCCTTCTATTTTACACTGTTTTAACACATCCGGTCCTTTTGGGTTCAAGAGGATTCGTAATCTAACATTATACATTTCTCAGTAAGGAATTGCTTATTACTTTATAATTAAATCTACTTCATTAACACTTTGATTCGAGCATATCTGCAGCTTTACAAAGCTTGGATGAAATCTAGCATCATGACATTGTCGTTGTTATCACAGATTTCAAAATAAAGCATCTGTTTAGTTGTTTATTCTGTGTTTACATTCCCCCTGTAAAGAATATGACAACATGCTGGAGGTCCCAGCCGTTACTCAAAACTTTAGAATATTGAATATCAACGTTTTGGAACATGCATCATTTACTAATTATCGGTACTTACCCTGCCTTACCCTCACCCCTATTTTTTTTTTTTTTTTTAATCAATGTGAATCATTAGTTTCTACCTTGTTGTATCTGGAGGTGTTCCAGAGTGACGTGAAGGTAGCAGGTGTTTTTTTTCTGTCTATGGTTAATTTAAATCTGATGCCACTGAGAAAAAAAAATCATTTATGGTTGTGTGAATAATGTACAAATACTGAAAGGAAAAAAGCAAACTTTGGGTTTGAAACTGAGCCGGTTTGAACGGGCTCGGTGTCGGGACGCTCTCTGCATGTATATTGACTCGTTGATGGGAGAGGCAGAGCCGATGAGGAATTCCTCTCGAGATATTGATGACATTCAGCTCACTGCTTGACGTTCTGTCGGTTTAGGAATCTGACGGGTATTTTTGCAGAATCACCGCATTGTAGCATTTGTGTTAATTTAATGTAGGGTCTTCTAATTCTAGCTTTCCGTGTTGCTCTCACTGACTGAAATTCAGTTTGTTTGATAACATTTTCAATGGCTGATCTCTTTTTTTTAAACTTACAGTAGATGCATCTTTTTTTTTTTCAGGTGGGTTTCACTACATTATTCATGCAGTGTTTCAAGTTTGTGTTCATTCTTTTGTCTTGAGTTCTGTTTGGGGGCTTTTACTTGCAAATAGGTTTGAGGGATTGGGTCAGACGTCCTGGGGTCGAGGGTTAGAGCTCATACAAGACTGTAACTAGTGAATTTGTACAACCAAAGAAGTCTATTTTGTCGTTCAGGAATAATAAATTTTACTTTTCATTTAAGAAGCTGATTTGTGGTGCAGTGTCTTTTGTTTGTGATTCATGTCTCGTGGTTTTAAAAGTTTAAAAAAAAAATTTGTGGAGTGCTTTCTAAATGACGTCTGTGTGTAAATCAACAATTTCTCGAGGTCAGCAAACTTATATGTTTATATATTTATATATTCCCTGTTTATATAACGTATGATGAGTTAATATAGTCATAATTGCAGTAACAGTAACATCAACACATCCCGTGGCGTCATTCATTTACTGTAGTTTGAACATGGAACTCACTTAAGTAGCAGGTTGAGTTGAAGGGAGACTCCTGTCACTGAACCTTGCAGAAGAGTTCCTCTGAGCCCTGACGATTCTCTGCAGGGGGAGAAATCAATTTACTGTGAGTGACAATATCTGATTCATTTCAAAATCAGGGAAAATAACAATCGAGAAGTTGGAAGACACACGAACCCTTTTCTGCGTCCGCTGGTGAGCGTTGTAGAAGGACTGAGCACTGGGGCACTGCTCCTTATTGTTAATCTGGATGTGAGGGAAGTTTAGAATGACACGTTACTGAATTTGACTGAAAAACATTTACTGGAAGGTCGTGTTCCTCAATGTAGCACTCAGTTTAATTCATGGAGAACAGACTCACCAGTTCAAGTCTCTTCACAGATGAATCCAGCTCCTCCTCAGGTAACAGGAAAGTCTTCTCATACCACGTTTCAAATTCTGTGAAGCACATGGAGAATTCATTATTTTATATCAATTATCTTGGAGGCAGTGTGTTCAAAACTATTCATGAGCAGAAGACTTGAGGACTGACCGGCGACGAGGCGCGCCCCGCACTGATCCACCAGATGTTCTTGGACGACATAGTAACCTATGACTTTTTTATCATATTTCGGACGACATACTAACCTATGACTTTTTTATCATATTTCGGACGACATACTAACCTGTGACTTTTTTATCATATTTCGGACGACATAGTAACCTATGACTTTTTTATCATATTTCGGACGACATACTAACCTATGACTTTTTAATCATATTTTGGACGACATACTAACCTATGACTTTTTTATCATATTTTGGACGACATACTAACCTGTGACTTTTTTATCATATTTCGGATGACATACTAACCTATGACTTTTTTATCATATTTCGGACGACATACTAACCTTGACCTATGACTTTTTTATCATATTTTGGACGACATACTAACCTATGACTTTTTTATCATATTTCGGACGACATAGTAACCTATGACTTTTTTATCATATTTTGGACGACATACTAACCTATGACTTTTTTATCATATTTCGGACGACATACTAACCTGTGACTTTTTAATCATATTTTGGACGACATAGTAACCTATGACTTTTTTATCATATTTTGGACGACATACTAACCTGTGACTTTTTTATCATATTTTGGACGACATGGTAACCTATGACTTTTTTATCATATTTCGGACGACATACTAACCTGTGACTTTTTAATCATATTTTGGACGACATGCTAACCTATGACTTTTTTATCATATTTTGGACGACATGGTAACCTGTGACTTTTTTTATCATATTTTGGACGACATACTAACCTGTGACTTTTTTAATCGATTTTGGACGACATACTAACCTGTGACTTTTTTTATCATATTTTGGACGACATGGTAACCTGTGACTTTTTTATCATGTTTCGGACGACATACTAACCTGTGACTTTTTTTTAATCATATTTTGGACGACATACTAACCTGTGACTTTTTTTTATCATATTTTGGACGACATACTAACCTGTGACTTTTTTATCATATTTTGGACGACATACTAACCTGTGACTTTTTTATCATATTTTGGACGACATACTAACCTGTGACTTTTTTTATCATATTTTGGACGACATACTAACCTGTGACTTTTTTATCATATTTCGGATGACATACTAACCTGTGACTTTTTCATCATATTTTGGATGACATACTAACCTGTGACTTTTTTATCATATTTCGGACGACATGCTAACCTATGACTTTTTAAGCGATTTTGGACGACATACTAACCTGTGACTTTTTAAGCGATTTTGGACGACATACTAACCTATGACTTTTTTATCATATTTCGGACGACATGCTAACCTATGACTTTTTAAGCGATTTTGGACGACATACTAACCTGTGACTTTTTAAGTGATTTTGGACGACATACTAACCTGTGACTTTTTAAGCGATTTTGGACGACATACTAACCTGTGACTTTTTAAGTGATTTTGGACGACATACTAACCTGTGACTTTTTAAGCGATTTTGGACGACATGCTAACCTATTACTTTTTTATCATATTTTGGACGACATACTAACCTTAGACTTTTTTATCATATTTCGGACGACATACTAACCTATGACTTTTTTATCATATTTCGGACGACATAGTAACCTATGACTTTTTTTATCATATTTTGGACGACATACTAACCTGTGACTTTTTTATCATATTTTGGACGACATACTAACCTGTGACTTTTTTATCATATTTTTGACGACATACTAACCTGTGACTTTTTTTTTATCATATTTTGGACGACATGCTAACCTATGACTTTTTTATCATATTTTGGACGACATGGTAACCTATGACTTTTTTATCATATTTTGGACGACATACTAACCTATGACTTTTTTAATCGATTTTGGACGACATACTAACCTATGACTTTTTTATCATATTTCGGACGACATACTAACCTGTGACTTTTTAAGCGATTTTGGACGACATGCTAACCTATGACTTTTTTATCATATTTTGGACGACATGCTAACCTATGACTTTTTTATCATATTTTGGACGACATACTAACCTTAGACTTTTTTATCATATTTCGGACGACATAGTAACCTATGACTTTTTTATCATATTTCGGACGACATAGTAACCTATGACTTTTTAATCATATTTCGGACGACATACTAACCTGTGACTTTTTTAAGCGATTTTGGACGACATAGTAACCTATGACTTTTTTAATCGATTTTGGACGACATAGTAACCTATGACTTTTTTATCATATTTCGGACGACATACTAACCTGTGACTTTTTAAGCGATTTTGGACGACATGCTAACCTATGACTTTTTTATCATATTTTGGACGACATACTAACCTTAGACTTTTTTATCATATTTCGGACGACATACTAACCTGTGACTTTTTTATCATATTTCGGACGACATAGTAACCTGTGACTTTTTTATCATATTTTGGACGACATACTAACCTGTGACTTTTTTATCATATTTCGGACGACATACCTATGACTTTTTTATCATATTTCGGACGACATACTAACCTGTGACTTTTTCAAGCGATTTTGGACGACATACTAACCTATGACTTTTTTTATCATATTTCGGACGACATACTAACCTGTGACTTTTTAAGCGATTTTGGACGACATACTAACCTTAGACTTTTTTATCATATTTCGGACGACATACTAACCTGTGACTTTTTTTTTATCATATTTTGGACGACATACTAACCTGTGACTTTTTTATCATATTTTTGACGACATACTAACCTGTGACTTTTTTTTTTATCATATTTTGGACGACATGCTAACCTATGACTTTTTTATCATATTTTGGACGACATGGTAACCTATGACTTTTTTATCATATTTTGGACGACATACTAACCTATGACTTTTTTAATCGATTTTGGACGACATACTAACCTGTGACTTTTTTTTAATCATATTTTGGACGACATACTAACCTGTGACTTTTTTATCATATTTTGGACGACATACTAACCTGTGACTTTTTTATCATATTTTGGACGACATACTAACCTATTACTTTTTTTATCATATTTCGGACGACATACTAACCTATTACTTTTTTATCATATTTCGGACGACATACTAACCTTAGACTTTTTTATCATATTTCGGACGACATACTAACCTGTGACTTTTTTTTTATCATATTTTGGACGACATACTAACCTGTGACTTTTTTATCATATTTTTGACGACATACTAACCTGTGACTTTTTTTTTTATCATATTTTGGACGACATGCTAACCTATGACTTTTTTATCATATTTTGGACGACATGGTAACCTATGACTTTTTTATCATATTTTGGACGACATACTAACCTCTGACTTTTTTTTTATCATATTTTGGACGACATACTAACCTGTGACTTTTTTTCTTATCATATTTTGGACGACATACTAACCTATGACTTTTTTATCATATTTTGGACGACATGGTAACCTATGACTTTTTTATCATATTTTGGACGACATACTAACCTATGACTTTTTTAATCGATTTTGGACGACATACTAACCTGTGACTTTTTTTTAATCATATTTTGGACGACATACTAACCTGTGACTTTTTTATCATATTTTGGACGACATACTAACCTGTGACTTTTTTATCATATTTTGGACGACATACTAACCTATTACTTTTTTATCATATTTCGGACGACATACTAACCTCTGACTTTTTTATCATATTTCGGACGACATACTAACCTCTGACTTTTTTATCATATTTCGGACGACATACTAACCTATGACTTTTTTGAGCGATTTTGGACGACATACTAACCTATGACTTTTTTATCATATTTTGGACGACATACTAACCTGTGACTTTTTTTTATCATATTTCGGACGACATACTAACCTATGACTTTTTTATCATATTTCGGACGACATACTAACCTTAGACTTTTTTATCATATTTTGGACGACATACTAACCTGTGACTTTTTTTTATCATATTTCGGACGACATACTAACCTATGACTTTTTTTATCATATTTCTGACGACATACTAACCTGTGACTTTTTTATCATATTTTGGACGACATACTAACCTGTGACTTTTTTATCATATTTTGGACGACATACTAACCTATGACTTTTTTATCATATTTTGGACGACATACTAACCTATGACTTTTTAAGCGATTTTGGACGACATACTAACCTATGACTTTTTAAGCGATTTTGGACGACATACTAACCTATGACTTTTTTATCATATTTTGGACGACATACTAACCTATGACTTTTTCAAGCGATTTTGGACGACATACTAACCTGTGACTTTTTTATCATATTTTGGACGACATACTAACCTGTGACTTTTTTTTAATCATATTTTGGACGACATACTAACCTGTGACTTTTTTATCATATTTTGGACGACATACTAACCTGTGACTTTTTCATCATATTTTGGACGACATACTAACCTCTGACTTTTTTATCATATTTCGGACGACATAGTAACCTATGACTTTTTTATCATATTTCGGACGACATAGTAACCTATGACTTTTTTATCATATTTCAGACGACATACTAACCTATGACTTTTTTATCATATTTCGGACGACATAGTAACCTATGACTTTTTTATCATATTTTGGACGACATACTAACCTGTGACTTTTTTATCATATTTCGGACGACATGCTAACCTATGACTTTTTTATCATATTTTGGACGACATGGTAACCTATGACTTTTTTATCATATTTCGGACGACATACTAACCTATGACTTTTTTATCATGTTTCGGACGACATACTAACCTGTGACTTTTTTTATCATATTTTGGACGACATGGTAACCTGTGACTTTTTTATCATATTTTGGACGACATACTAACCTCTGACTTTTTTAATCGATTTTGGACGACATGCTAACCTATGACTTTTTTAATCGATTTTGGACGACATACTAACCTGTGACTTTTTTATCATATTTTGGACGACATACTAACCTATGACTTTTTTATCATATTTTGGACGACATGCTAACCTATGACTTTTTTATCATATTTTGGACGACATGGTAACCTATGACTTTTTTATCATATTTCGGACGACATAGTAACCTATGACTTTTTAAGCGATTTTGGACGACATACTAACCTGTGACTTTTTTATCATATTTCGGACGACATAGTAACCTATGACTTTTTTATCATATTTTGGACGACATACTAACCTATGACTTTTTTGAGCGATTTTGGACGACATACTAACCTATGACTTTTTTATCATATTTTGGACGACATACTAACCTGTGACTTTTTTTTAATCATATTTCGGACGACATACTAACCTATGACTTTTTTATCATATTTCGGACGACATACTAACCTATGACTTTTTTATCATATTTTGGACGACATGGTAACCTATGACTTTTTTATCATATTTTGGACGACATACTAACCTGTGACTTTTTTTTATCATATTTCGGACGACATACTAACCTGTGACTTTTTTTATCATATTTCGGACGACATACTAACCTATGACTTTTTAAGCGATTTTGGACGACATACTAACCTGTGACTTTTTTTTTATCATATTTCGGACGACATGCTAACCTGTGACTTTTTTATCATATTTTGGACGACATACTAACCTGTGACTTTTTTTATCATATTTTGGACGACATACTAACCTGTGACTTTTTTTTTATCATATTTCGGACGACATGCTAACCTGTGACTTTTTTATCATATTTTGGACGACATAGTAACCTATGACTTTTTTTTTTATCATATTTTGGACGACATACTAACCTGTGACTTTTTTTTTATCATATTTCGGACGACATGCTAACCTGTGACTTTTTTTACCATATTTTGGACGACATACTAACCTGTGACTTTTTTTACCATATTTTGGACGACATGCTAACCTATGACTTTTTTATCATATTTTGGACGACATACTAACCTCCGACTTTTTTATCATATTTTGGACGACATAGTAACCTATGACTTTTTTATCATATTTTGGACGACATACTAACCTATGACATTTTTATCATATTTTGGACGACATACTAACCTGTGACTTTTTTTTTATCATATTTTGGACGACATACTAACCTGTGACTTTTTTATCATATTTTTGACGACATACTAACCTGTGACTTTTTTTTTTATCATATTTTGGACGACATGCTAACCTATGACTTTTTTATCATATTTTGGACGACATGCTAACCTATGACTTTTTTATCATATTTTGGACGACATACTAACCTGTGACTTTTTTTTAATCATATTTTGGATGACATACTAACCTGTGACTTTTTTATCATATTTCGGACGACATACTAACCTGTGACTTTTTTATCATATTTTGGACGACATACTAACCTGTGACTTTTTTATCATATTTTTGACGACATACTAACCTGTGACTTTTTTTTTTATCATATTTTGGACGACATGCTAACCTATGACTTTTTTATCATATTTTGGACGACATAGTAACCTATGACTTTTTTAATCGATTTTGGACGACATACTAACCTCTGACTTTTTTTTTATCATATTTTGGACGACATACTAACCTGTGACTTTTTTTCTTATCATATTTTGGACGACATACTAACCTATGACTTTTTTATCATATTTTGGACGACATACTAACCTATGACTTTTTTAATCGATTTTGGACGACATACTAACCTGTGACTTTTTTTTAATCATATTTTGGACGACATACTAACCTGTGACTTTTTTATCATATTTTGGACGACATACTAACCTGTGACTTTTTTATCATATTTTGGACGACATACTAACCTATTACTTTTTTATCATATTTCGGACGACATACTAACCTCTGACTTTTTTATCATATTTCGGACGACATACTAACCTCTGACTTTTTTATCATATTTCGGACGACATACTAACCTATGACTTTTTTGAGCGATTTTGGACGACATACTAACCTATGACTTTTTTATCATATTTTGGACGACATACTAACCTGTGACTTTTTTTTATCATATTTCGGACGACATACTAACCTATGACTTTTTTATCATATTTCGGACGACATACTAACCTTAGACTTTTTTATCATATTTTGGACGACATACTAACCTGTGACTTTTTTTTATCATATTTCGGACGACATACTAACCTATGACTTTTTTTATCATATTTCTGACGACATACTAACCTGTGACTTTTTTATCATATTTTGGACGACATACTAACCTGTGACTTTTTTATCATATTTCGGACAACATACTAACCTATGACTTTTTTTATCATATTTTGGACGACATACTAACCTATGACTTTTTTATCATATTTTGGACGACATACTAACCTGTGACTTTTTTATCATATTTTGGACGACATACTAACCTATGACTTTTTTATCATATTTTGGACGACATACTAACCTATGACTTTTTAAGCGATTTTGGACGACATACTAACCTATGACTTTTTAAGCGATTTTGGACGACATACTAACCTATGACTTTTTTATCATATTTTGGACGACATGCTAACCTGTGACTTTTTTTTATCATATTTCGGACGACATACTAACCTGTGACTTTTTTTATCATATTTCGGACGACATACTAACCTATGACTTTTTTATCATATTTTGGACGACATACTAACCTATGACTTTTTCAAGCGATTTTGGACGACATACTAACCTGTGACTTTTTTATCATATTTTGGACGACATACTAACCTGTGACTTTTTTTTAATCATATTTTGGACAACATACTAACCTGTGACTTTTTTATCATATTTTGGACGACATACTAACCTATGACTTTTTAAGCGATTTTGGACGACATACTAACCTATGACTTTTTAAGCGATTTTGGACGACATACTAACCTATGACTTTTTTATCATATTTCGGACGACATACTAACCTGTGACTTTTTTATCATATTTTGGACGACATACTAACCTGTGACTTTTTTATCATATTTTGGACGACATACTAACCTCTGACTTTTTTATCATATTTCGGACGACATAGTAACCTATGACTTTTTTATCATATTTCGGACGACATAGTAACCTATGACTTTTTTATCATATTTCAGACGACATACTAACCTATGACTTTTTTATCATATTTCGGACGACATAGTAACCTATGACTTTTTTATCATATTTTGGACGACATACTAACCTGTGACTTTTTTATCATATTTCGGACGACATGCTAACCTATGACTTTTTTATCATATTTTGGACGACATGGTAACCTATGACTTTTTTATCATATTTCGGACGACATACTAACCTATGACTTTTTTATCATGTTTCGGACGACATACTAACCTGTGACTTTTTTTATCATATTTTGGACGACATGGTAACCTGTGACTTTTTTATCATATTTTGGACGACATACTAACCTCTGACTTTTTTAATCGATTTTGGACGACATACTAACCTGTGACTTTTTTATCATATTTTGGACGACATACTAACCTATGACTTTTTTATCATATTTTGGACGACATGCTAACCTATGACTTTTTTATCATATTTTGGACGACATGGTAACCTATGACTTTTTTATCATATTTCGGACGACATAGTAACCTATGACTTTTTAAGCGATTTTGGACGACATACTAACCTGTGACTTTTTTATCATATTTCGGACGACATAGTAACCTATGACTTTTTTATCATATTTTGGACGACATACTAACCTATGACTTTTTTGAGCGATTTTGGACGACATACTAACCTGTGACTTTTTTTTAATCATATTTCGGACGACATACTAACCTATGACTTTTTTATCATATTTCGGACGACATACTAACCTATGACTTTTTTATCATATTTTGGACGACATGGTAACCTATGACTTTTTTATCATATTTTGGACGACATACTAACCTGTGACTTTTTTTTATCATATTTCGGACGACATACTAACCTGTGACTTTTTTTATCATATTTCGGACGACATACTAACCTATGACTTTTTAAGCGATTTTGGACGACATACTAACCTGTGACTTTTTTTTTATCATATTTCGGACGACATGCTAACCTGTGACTTTTTTATCATATTTTGGACGACATACTAACCTGTGACTTTTTTTATCATATTTTGGACGACATACTAACCTGTGACTTTTTTTTTATCATATTTCGGACGACATGCTAACCTGTGACTTTTTTATCATATTTTGGACGACATACTAACCTGTGACTTTTTTTTTATCATATTTCGGACGACATGCTAACCTGTGACTTTTTTTACCATATTTTGGACGACATACTAACCTGTGACTTTTTTTACCATATTTTGGACGACATGCTAACCTATGACTTTTTTATCATATTTTGGACGACATACTAACCTCCGACTTTTTTATCATATTTTGGACGACATAGTAACCTATGACTTTTTTATCATATTTTGGACGACATACTAACCTATGACATTTTTATCATATTTTGGACGACATACTAACCTCTGACTTTTTTATCATATTTTGGACGACATACTAACCTCCGACTTTTTTATCATATTTTGGACGACATACTAACCTGTGACTTTTTTATCATATTTCGGACGACATACTAACCTGTGACTTTTTTTTTTATCATATTTTGGACGACATACTAACCTGTGACTTTTTTTTTTATCATATTTTGGACGACATGCTAACCTATGACTTTTTTATCATATTTTGGACGACATGGTAACCTATGACTTTTTTATCATATTTTGGACGACATACTAACCTATGACTTTTTTAATCGATTTTGGACGACATACTAACCTGTGACTTTTTTTTAATCATATTTTGGACGACATACTAACCTGTGACTTTTTTATCATATTTCGGACGACATACTAACCTGTGACTTTTTTTTTATCATATTTTTGACGACATACTAACCTGTGACTTTTTTATCATATTTTTGACGACATACTAACCTGTGACTTTTTTTTTTATCATATTTTGGACGACATGCTAACCTGTGACTTTTTTATCATATTTCGGACGACATAGTAACCTATGACTTTTTTATCATATTTCAGACGACATAGTAACCTATGACTTTTTTATCATATTTTGGACGACATACTAACCTGTGACTTTTTTATCATATTTCGGACGACATACTAACCTATGACTTTTTTATCATATTTTGGACGACATACTAACCTGTGACTTTTTTATCATATTTCGGACGACATAGTAACCTATGACTTTTTTATCATATTTTGGACGACATACTAACCTGTGACTTTTTTATCATATTTCGGACAACATACTAACCTGTGACTTTTTTATCATATTTTGGACGACATACTAACCTGTGACTTTTTTATCATATTTCGGACGACATACTAACCTGTGACTTTTTTATCATATTTCGGACGACATACTAACCTGTGACTTTTTTATCATATTTTGGACGACATACTAACCTGTGACTTTTTTATCATATTTCGGACGACATACTAACCTGTGACTTTTTTATCATATTTTGGACGACATACTAACCTGTGACTTTTTTTTTTATCATATTTTGGACGACATGCTAACCTATGACTTTTTTATCATATTTTGGACGACATGGTAACCTATGACTTTTTTATCATATTTTGGACGACATACTAACCTATGACTTTTTTAATCGATTTTGGACGACATACTAACCTGTGACTTTTTTTTAATCATATTTTGGACGACATACTAACCTGTGACTTTTTTATCATATTTCGGACGACATACTAACCTGTGACTTTTTTTTTATCATATTTTTGACGACATACTAACCTGTGACTTTTTTATCATATTTTTGACGACATACTAACCTGTGACTTTTTTTTTTATCATATTTTGGACGACATGCTAACCTATGACTTTTTTATCATATTTTGGACGACATAGTAACCTATGACTTTTTTAATCGATTTTGGACGACATACTAACCTCTGACTTTTTTTTATCATATTTTGGACGACATACTAACCTGTGACTTTTTTATCATATTTTTGACGACATACTAACCTGTGACTTTTTTTTTTATCATATTTTGGACGACATGCTAACCTATGACTTTTTTATCATATTTTGGACGACATGGTAACCTATGACTTTTTTATCATATTTTGGACGAAATACTAACCTATGACTTTTTTAATCGATTTTGGACGACATACTAACCTGTGACTTTTTTTTAATCATATTTTGGACGACATACTAACCTGTGACTTTTTTATCATATTTTGGACGACATACTAACCTGTGACTTTTTTATCATATTTTGGACGACATACTAACCTATTACTTTTTTATCATATTTCGGACGACATACTAACCTCTGACTTTTTTATCATATTTCGGACGACATACTAACCTATGACTTTTTTGAGCGATTTTGGACGACATACTAACCTATGACTTTTTTATCATATTTTGGACGACATACTAACCTGTGACTTTTTTTATCATATTTTGGACGACATACTAACCTGTGACTTTTTTATCATATTTTGGACGACATACTAACCTATGACTTTTTTATCATATTTCGGATGACATACTAACCTGTGACTTTCTAAGCGATTTTGGACGACATACTAACCTGTGACTTTTTTATCATATTTTGGACGACATAGTAACCTATGACTTTTTAATCATATTTTGGACGACATAGTAACCTGTGACTTTTTTATCATATTTTGGACGACGTACTAACCTGTGACTTTTTTATCATATTTTGGACGACATACTAACCTATGACTTTTTTTATCATATTTTGGACGACATAGTAACCTATGACTTTCTTATCATATTTTGGACGACATACTAACCTGTGACTTTTTTAAGCAATTTTGGACGACATACTAACCTATGACTTTTTTATCATATTTTGGACGACATAGTAACCTATGACTTTTTAATCATATTTTGGACGACATAGTAACCTGTGACTTTTTTATCATATTTTGGACGACGTACTAACCTGTGACTTTTTTATCATATTTTGGACGACATACTAACCTATGACTTTTTTTATCATATTTTGGACGACATAGTAACCTGTGACTTTTTTATCATATTTTGGACGACATACTAACCTATGACTTTCTTATCATATTTTGGACGACATACTAACCTGTGACTTTTTTAAGCAATTTTGGACGACATACTAACCTGTGACTTTTTTATCATATTTTGGACGACGTACTAACCTATGACTTTTTTATCATATTTCGGACGACATAGTAACCTATGACTTTTTAAGCGATTTTGGACGACATAGTAACCTGTGACTTTTTTATCATATTTCGGACGACATAGTAACCTATGACTTTTTTATCATATTTTGGACGACATAGTAACCTATGACTTTTTTTTTATCATATTTTGGACGACATAGTAACCTGTGACTTTTTTATCATATTTTGGACGACATACTAACCTATGACTTTTTTATCATATTTTGGACGACATACTAACCTGTGACTTTTTTATCATATTTTGGACGACATACTAACCTGTGACTTTTTTTATCATATTTTGGACGACATACTAACCTGTGACTTTTTTTTTATCATATTTCGGACGACATACTAACCTGTGACTTTTTTTATCATATTTCGGACGACATACTAACCTATGACTTTTTTATCATATTTTGGACGACATACTAACCTGTGACTTTTTTTTAATCATATTTTGGACGACATACTAACCTGTGACTTTTTTATCATATTTTGGACGACATACTAACCTGTGACTTTTTTATCATATTTTGGACGACATAGTAACCTGTGACTTTTTTATCATATTTTGGACGACATACTAACCTATGACTTTCTTATCATATTTTGGACGACATACTAACCTGTGACTTTTTTAAGCGATTTTGGACGACATACTAACCTGTGACTTTTTTAAGCAATTTTGGACGACATACTAACCTATGACTTTTTTATCATATTTTGGACGACATAGTAACCTATGACTTTTTAATCATATTTTGGACGACATAGTAACCTGTGACTTTTTTATCATATTTTGGACGACGTACTAACCTGTGACTTTTTTATCATATTTTGGACGACATACTAACCTATGACTTTTTTTATCATATTTTGGACGACATAGTAACCTATGACTTTCTTATCATATTTTGGACGACATACTAACCTGTGACTTTTTTAAGCAATTTTGGACGACATACTAACCTGTGACTTTTTTATCATATTTTGGACGACGTACTAACCTATGACTTTTTTATCATATTTCGGACGACATAGTAACCTATGACTTTTTAAGCGATTTTGGACGACATACTAACCTGTGACTTTTTTATCATATTTCGGACGACATAGTAACCTATGACTTTTTTATCATATTTTGGACGACATAGTAACCTATGACTTTTTTTTTATCATATTTTGGACGACATAGTAACCTGTGACTTTTTTATCATATTTTGGACGACATACTAACCTATGACTTTTTTATCATATTTTGGACGACATACTAACCTGTGACTTTTTTATCATATTTTGGACGACATACTAACCTGTGACTTTTTTTATCATATTTTGGACGACATACTAACCTGTGACTTTTTTTTTATCATATTTCGGACGACATACTAACCTGTGACTTTTTTTATCATATTTCGGACGACATACTAACCTATGACTTTTTTATCATATTTTGGACGACATACTAACCTGTGACTTTTTTTTAATCATATTTTGGACGACATACTAACCTGTGACTTTTTTATCATATTTTGGACGACATACTAACCTGTGACTTTTTTATCATATTTTGGACGACATAGTAACCTGTGACTTTTTTATCATATTTCGGACGACATACTAACCTATGACTTTCTTATCATATTTTGGACGACATACTAACCTGTGACTTTTTTAAGCGATTTTGGACGACATAGTAACCTGTGACTTTTTTTATCATATTTTGGACGACATAGTAACCTGTGACTTTTTTATCATATTTTGGACGACGTACTAACCTATGACTTTTTTATCATATTTCGGACGACATAGTAACCTATGACTTTTTAAGCGATTTTGGACGACATACTAACCTGTGACTTTTTTATCATATTTCGGACGACATACTAACCTGTGACTTTTTTATCATATTTCGGACGACATACTAACCTGTGACTTTTTTATCATATTTCGGACAACATACTAACCTATGACTTTTTTATCATATTTTGGACGACATACTAACCTATGACTTTTTAAGCGATTTTGGACGACATACTAACCTGTGACTTTTTTATCATATTTCGGACGACATGCTAACCTATGACTTTTTTATCATATTTTGGACGACATACTAACCTGTGACTTTTTTATCATATTTTGGACGACATACTAACCTATGACTTTTTAAGCGATTTTGGACGACATACTAACCTGTGACTTTTTTATCATATTTTGGACGACATACTAACCTGTGACTTTTTTATCATATTTTGGACGACATACTAACCTATGACTTTTTTATCATATTTCGGACGACATACTAACCTATGACTTTTTTATCATATTTTGGACGACATACTAACCTATGACTTTTTTTATCATATTTCGGACGACATACTAACCTATGACTTTTTTATCATATTTTGGACGACATACTAACCTATGACTTTTTCAAGCGATTTTGGACGACATACTAACCTGTGACTTTTTTATCATATTTCGGACGACATAGTAACCTATGACTTTTTTATCATATTTCAGACGACATACTAACCTATGACTTTTTTATCATATTTCGGACGACATAGTAACCTATGACTTTTTTATCATATTTTGGACGACATACTAACCTGTGACTTTTTTATCATATTTTGGACGACATACTAACCTGTGACTTTTTTATCATATTTCGGACGACATACTAACCTGTGACTTTTTTATCATATTTTGGACGACATACTAACCTATGACTTTTTTATCATATTTTGGACGACATGCTAACCTGTGACTTTTTTTATCATATTTCGGACGACATAGTAACCTGTGACTTTTTAAGCGATTTTGGACGACATACTAACCTGTGACTTTTTTATCATATTTTGGACGACATACTAACCTATGACTTTTTTATCATATTTTGGACGACATGCTAACCTGTGACTTTTTTTATCATATTTCGGACGACATAGTAACCTGTGACTTTTTAAGCGATTTTGGACGACATAGTAACCTATGACTTTTTTATCATATTTCGGACGACATGCTAACCTATGACTTTTTTATCATATTTTGGACGACATACTAACCTATGACTTTTTTTATCATATTTCGGACGACATACTAACCTGTGACTTTTTTATCATATTTTGGACGACATACTAACCTATGACTTTTTTATCATATTTTGGACGACATGCTAACCTGTGACTTTTTTTACCATATTTTGGACGACATACTAACCTGTGACTTTTTTATCATATTTTGGACGACATACTAACCTATGACTTTTTTTATCATATTTCGGACGACATACTAACCTGTGACTTTTTTATCATATT
The DNA here is from genome assembly GCF_024713975.1 of Paralichthys olivaceus. Lineage (NCBI taxonomy): Eukaryota > Metazoa > Chordata > Actinopteri > Pleuronectiformes > Paralichthyidae > Paralichthys > Paralichthys olivaceus. The sequence goes on along the minus strand of NC_091109.1, from coordinate 1,049,509 downwards.
TTGGACGACATACTAACCTGTGACTTTTTTATCATATTTTGGACGACATGCTAACCTGTGACTTTTTTTTACCATATTTTGGACGACATACTAACCTGTGACTTTTTTATCATATTTTGGACGACATACTAACCTATGACTTTTTTTTATCATATTTCGGACGACATACTAACCTGTGACTTTTTAATCATATTTTGGACGACATACTAACCTATGACTTTTTTATCATATTTTGGACGACATACTAACCTGTGACTTTTTTAAGCGATTTTGGACGACATAGTAACCTGTGACTTTTTTATCATATTTTGGACGACATACTAACCTGTGACTTTTTTATCATATTTCGGACGACATACTAACCTGTGACTTTTTTATCATATTTTGGACGACATACTAACCTATGACTTTTTTATCATATTTTGGACGACATACTAACCTGTGACTTTTTAAGCGATTTTGGACGACATACTAACCTGTGACTTTTTTATCATATTTTGGACGACATGCTAACCTATGACTTTTTTATCATATTTTGGACGACATGCTAACCTATGACTTTTTTATCATATTTTGGACGACATACTAACCTGTGACTTTTTTTTTACCATATTTTGGACGACATACTAACCTGTGACTTTTTTATCATATTTTGGACGACATGCTAACCTGTGACTTTTTTTTACCATATATTGGACGACATGCTAACCTGTGACTTTTTTATCATATTTTGGACGACATACTAACCTATGACTTTTTTATCATATTTTGGACGACATAGTAACCTATGACTTTTTTATCATATTTCGGACGACATAGTAACCTATGACTTTTTAAGCGATTTTGGACGACATACTAACATATGACTTTTTTACCATATATTGGACGACATGCTAACCTGTGACTTTTTTATCATATTTCTGACGACATACTAACCTGTGACTTTTTTATCATATTTTGGACGACATACTAACCTGTGACTTTTTTTTATCATATTTCGGACGACATACTAACCTGTGACTTTTTAATCATATTTTGGACGACATACTAACCTATGACTTTTTTATCATATTTCGGACGACATACTAACCTATGACTTTTTTATCATATTTTGGACGACATACTAACCTGTGACTTTTTTATCATATTTCGGACGACATAGTAACCTATGACTTTTTTAAGCGATTTGGGACGACATACTAACCTATGACTTTTTTATCATATTTCGGACGACATACTAACCTATGACTTTTTTAAGCGATTTGGGACGACATACTAACCTATGACTTTTTTAAGCGATTTGGGACGACATACTAACCTATGACTTTTTTAAGCGATTTGGGACGACATAGTAACCTATGACTTTTTTTATCATATTGTTACACCTGGCTCTGAGGCCGCAACAACACAGACAATGCAGCGTGATATAGCGAATTACAATATGCTTTATTGATTTAACATAAACGGAAATGAGCGATGGAGTGTGAAAATGAGCGTCAGTAGTGTGTGAGGGTGTTTGCTATGTAGTATGTGTGGTGCATGTTGTCAGGTGCAGAACATAACAAAAGTAGATGCAGAAGGATGGAGATCTCAGGGATGAGTGAGAGAGCAAGACAGCCCACGGCAGGGGGTTTATAACAGCAAGCCAATCAGGGAGCCAAGCACAGGAACTTCCAGCCGGCCAACAATCAGCAACCTGCAAGACACACCCACAGAGCATACACACCATACACAGGCAGGACACAGACATGGGCTGGGGCCGTAACACATATTTTGGACGACATGCTAACCTATGACTTTTTAATCATATTTTGGACGACATACTAACCTATGACTTTTTTATCATATTTTGGACGACATGCTAACCTGTGACTTTTTTATCATATTTCGGACGACATACTAACCTATGACTTTTTTATCATATTTCGGACGACATAGTAACCTATGACTTTTTTTTATCATATTTTGGACGACATACTAACCTGTGACTTTTTAATCATATTTTGGACGACATACTAACCTGTGACTTTTTTATCATATTTCGGACGACATAGTAACCTATGACTTTTTTTTATCATATTTTGGACGACATACTAACCTATGACTTTTTAATCATATTTCGGACGACATACTAACCTATGACTTTTTTTTATCATATTTTGGACGACATACTAACCTGTGACTTTTTTATCATATTTCGGACGACATAGTAACCTATGACTTTTTTATCATATTTTGGACGACATGCTAACCTGTGACTTTTTTATCATATTTTGGACGACATACTAACCTATGACTTTTTTATCATATTTTGGACGACATACTAACCTATGACTTTTTTTTATCATATTTTGGAGGACATACTAACCTATGACTTTTTTATCATATTTTGGACGACATACTAACCTGTGACTTTTTTATCATATTTCGGACGACATAGTAACCTATGACTTTTTTATCATATTTTGGAGGACATGCTAACCTATGACTTTTTTATCATATTTCGGACGACATAGTAACCTATGACTTTTTAATCATATTTTGGACGACATGCTAACCTATGACTTTTTTATCATATTTCGGACGACATAGTAACCTATGACTTTTTTATCATATTTTGGACGACATACTAACCTATGACTTTTTTATCATATTTCGGACGACATAGTAACCTATGACTTTTTAATCATATTTTGGACGACATGCTAACCTATGACTTTTTTATCATATTTCGGACGACATAGTAACCTATGACTTTTTTATCATATTTTGGACGACATAGTAACCTATGACTTTTTTATCATATTTTGGACGACATAGTAACCTATGACTTTTTTATCATATTTTGGACGACATAGTAACCTATGACTTTTTTATCATATTTTGGACGACATGCTAACCTATGACTTTTTTATCATATTTTGGACGACATAGTAACCTATGACTTTTTTATCATATTTTGGACGACATACTAACCTATGACTTTTTTATCATATTTCGGACGACATAGTAACCTATGACTTTTTAATCATATTTTGGACGACATGCTAACCTATGACTTTTTTATCATATTTCGGACGACATAGTAACCTATGACTTTTTTATCATATTTTGGACGACATAGTAACCTATGACTTTTTTATCATATTTTGGACGACATAGTAACCTATGACTTTTTTATCATATTTTGGACGACATGCTAACCTATGACTTTTTTATCATATTTTGGACGACATAGTAACCTATGACTTTTTTATCATATTTTGGACGACATAGTAACCTATGACTTTTTTATCATATTTTGGACGACATGCTAACCTATGACTTTTTTATCATATTTTGGACGACATAGTAACCTATGACTTTTTAATCATATTTTGGACGACATACTAACCTATGACTTTTTTATCATATTTTGGACGACATACTAACCTATGACATTTTTATCATATTTTGGACGACATACTAACCTCCGACTTTTTTATCATATTTTGGACGACATAGTAACCTATGACTTTTTTATCATATTTTGGACGACATACTAACCTATGACATTTTTATCATATTTTGGACGACATACTAACCTCTGACTTTTTTTTACCATATTTTGGACGACATGCTAACCTATGACTTTTTTTACCATATTTTGGACGACATAGTAACCTATGACTTTTTTATCATATTTTGGACGACATACTAACCTATGACATTTTTATCATATTTTGGACGACATACTAACCTATGACTTTTTTTACCATATTTTGGACGACATGCTAACCTATGACTTTTTTATCATATTTTGGACGACATACTAACCTCCGACTTTTTTATCATATTTTGGACGACATAGTAACCTATGACTTTTTTATCATATTTTGGACGACATACTAACCTATGACATTTTTATCATATTTTGGACGACATACTAACCTCTGACTTTTTTATCATATTTTGGACGACATACTAACCTATGACTTTTTTATCATATTTTGGACAACATACTAACCTCCGACTTTTTTATCATATTTTGGACGACATACTAACCTATGACTTTTTTATCATATTTCGGACGACATACTAACCTGTGACTTTTTTATCATATTTTGGACGACATACTAACCTATGACTTTTTTATCATATTTTGGACGACATACTAACCTATGACTTTTTAATCATATTTTGGACGACATACTAACCTGTGACTTTTTTATCATATTTCGGACGACATAGTAACCTATGACTTTTTTATCATATTTTAAACGACATGCTAACCTGTGACTTTTTTATCATATTTTGGACGACATACTAACCTATGACTTTTTTATCATATTTCGGACGACATAGTAACCTATGACTTTTTTATCATATTTTGGACGACATAGTAACCTATGACTTTTTTATCATATTTTGGACGACATGCTAACCTATGACTTTTTTATCATATTTTGGACGACATAGTAACCTATGACTTTTTTATCATATTTTGGACGACATAGTAACCTATGACTTTTTTATCATATTTTGGACGACATGCTAACCTATGACTTTTTTATCATATTTTGGACGACATACTAACCTATGACTTTTTAATCATATTTTGGACGACATGCTAACCTATGACTTTTTTATCATATTTTGGACGACATACTAACCTCCGACTTTTTTATCATATTTTGGACGACATAGTAACCTATGACTTTTTTATCATATTTTGGACGACATACTAACCTCTGACTTTTTTTACCATATTTTGGACGACATGCTAACCTATGACTTTTTTATCATATTTTGGACGACATACTAACCTCCGACTTTTTTATCATATTTTGGACGACATAGTAACCTATGACTTTTTTATCATATTTTGGACGACATACTAACCTATGACATTTTTATCATATTTTGGACGACATACTAACCTCTGACTTTTTTTACCATATTTTGGACGACATGCTAACCTATGACTTTTTTTACCATATTTTGGACGACATAGGAACCTATGACTTTTTTATCATATTTTGGACGACATACTAACCTATGACATTTTTATCATATTTTGGACGACATACTAACCTATGACTTTTTTTACCATATTTTGGACGACATGCTAACCTATGACTTTTTTATCATATTTTGGACGACATACTAACCTCTGACTTTTTTTACCATATTTTGGACGACATAGTAACCTATGACTTTTTTATCATATTTTGGACGACATACTAACCTATGACATTTTTATCATATTTTGGACGACATACTAACCTATGACTTTTTTTACCATATTTTGGACGACATGCTAACCTATGACTTTTTTATCATATTTTGGACGACATACTAACCTATGACATTTTTATCATATTTTGGACGACATACTAACCTCTGACTTTTTTATCATATTTTGGACGACATACTAACCTATGACTTTTTTATCATATTTTGGACAACATACTAACCTCCGACTTTTTTATCATATTTTGGACGACATACTAACCTATGACTTTTTTATCATATTTCGGACGACATACTAACCTGTGACTTTTTTATCATATTTTGGACGACATACTAACCTATGACTTTTTTATCATATTTTGGACGACATACTAACCTATGACTTTTTAATCATATTTTGGACGACATACTAACCTGTGACTTTTTTATCATATTTCGGACGACATAGTAACCTATGACTTTTTTATCATATTTTAAACGACATGCTAACCTGTGACTTTTTTATCATATTTTGGACGACATACTAACCTATGACTTTTTTATCATATTTCGGACGACATAGTAACCTATGACTTTTTTATCATATTTTGGACGACATGCTAACCTGTGACTTTTTTATCATATTTCGGACGACATAGTAACCTATAACTTTTTTATCATATTTTGGACGACATGCTAACCTGTGACTTTTTTATCATATTTTGGACGACATACTGACCTATGACTTTTTTATCATATTTCGGACGACATACTAACCTGTGAGTTTTTTATCATATTTCGGACGACATACTAACCTATGACTTTTTAATCATATTTTGGACGACATGCTAACCTATGACTTTTTAATCATATTTCGGACGACATAGTAACCTGTGACTTTTTTATCATATTTCGGACGACATAGTAACCTATGACTTTTTTATCATATTTTGGACGACATGCTAACCTATGACTTTTTTATCATATTTCGGACGACATAGTAACCTATAACTTTTTTATCATATTTTGGACGACATGCTAACCTGTGACTTTTTTATCATATTTTGGACGACATACTAACCTATGACTTTTTAATCATATTTTGGACGACATACTAACCTGTGACTTTTTTATCATATTTCGGACGACATAGTAACCTATAACTTTTTTATCATATTTTGGACGACATGCTAACCTGTGACTTTTTTATCATATTTTGGACGACATACTAACCTATGACTTTTTAATCATATTTTGGACGACATACTAACCTGTGACTTTTTTATCATATTTCGGACGACATAGTAACCTATGACTTTTTAATCATATTTTGGACGACATGCTAACCTATGACTTTTTAATCATATTTCGGACGACATACTGACCTATGACTTTTTTATCATATTTCGGACGACATACTAACCTATGAGTTTTTTATCATATTTTGGACGACATACTAACCTATGACTTTTTTATCATATTTCGGACGACATAGTAACCTATGACTTTTTTATCATATTTTGGACGACATACTAACCTGTGACTTTTTTTATCATATTTCGGACGACATACTAACCTATGATTCTTTTAAGTATATCTTTTCTTAACTTTTCCGTTTTGGTGTACACACCAGAGTTTTCGAGCATCTAAATTGTAGAAGTTTGGAAACACTGCCTCATTTTAGTAGACAATCTGCTTCCTGTTTACACCGGCACACACGTTACGTCATGTGTGGATAGAGTTTACTGACACGAAGCTATTGCAGTTTATTGACGACGGCTCCAGCCACCCAGGTGAGAACCAGAGCGACTCAGTGTGACTGTGTGTGTGTGGACACTCAGTAAAGATTTTATCACCTCACAATCTTCTGTCCCCTTTGATTCAGGTGTCTACCTGGGATAAGCAGCTCCTATTGGTAGGATTCTGTGTGCATGTGTTAGTTTGTGGTTTTATCTCTAACCTGCTTGTGTGGCAAACTGGGTTCAGGTTCACCCGCTCTGATCTGAAGAGACACACGTCAGATTGATACTAACTTTGATCCGGAGCGAGCATGATTGTGTTCAGAGTGATTATGAGGAGCTCATCAAACTAGATCACTGTAAAGCTGCGTCACAAGGTTGAAACTATAACAAGGATAGAATCCACAAATACAGACGGCAGGTCCGAAATCAACGAGAATTTTTAATTTTAATTCTACATCCACCTGGAAAAAGTCTCAAAAATTGGGTCTAGACATTTTCCGTTCACTTCAGCAGGAAAATGTCCAGAACATTCAGGCGGGGGGGTGGCGGAGGCAGGACATGACGTAGGAATTCCACTGTGGAAAGATTGTTTTTGTTGACAGCACAGCGTCGGCCCTTTACACCAAAGTGCTCGAATCTCGTTGTTTTTCCAGGCTGACAAAGATGTCAGCATCTTCTACGTGTTCGGCTGCTCTGCTTCATCCAGTTTTGTGTCCGTCACGTTGTCAACACGCTGCCCGCTCGCTGTAAATCTTCCAAACAAAGAACTCCAGATTTCAGTGCATGTCTGAAACACGTTGGTTCCTGAAGTAGCTTCGTTGTTATAGTAGCTCAGGGAGGTGGCAGGTTTTAACAGTCACTAGTGCTTCGGTTTTCTGCTCCTGCTTTTTCTCAGCTGCTGGTTTGAATGTGGCGTTTCTCCAGCAGGTTGAAAGGATCCGCCCACTTTGAGTGCTGCGCAGGAGTGTTCTGTCTTCATCTTTCTGGCTCTGCTGGTGATGGGGTTTGACTGTCGAACGAAAAGAAACACAAGTGACTCATCTTGTTGCGTCTGTTTTGTTGTTTTCTAGGACCCGCCGCAAACCCAGAGGCAGAGGTCGCCCCCCCCGCTGCCCGCCACCTCAGCCCTGGAGGAGATGGCCTTGTACAGCAACAAGCGCAAACTGAGGCAGGGCCGCCGCAGCCTGGAAACCGCCGTGCCCACGTAACATCCCCCTCACACACACCGAGAGAAGAAACCCGAACACACACATTTCCATGCGCCGTGGAACACTGGCGAATCACGAAGGGCGCGGAGTCACTCAACACTACATGTGTCAGTAGAGCGAGATTCACTCTCACATGTATAACCACTGCAGAGACTACAGAGCTTGATAGTTGCCACACATACACACTCACTTATATCCTGCGTGCCAGTCTTGCCTTTACAGTCTGGGTGAGTTGGCAAGTTGCTCAACGGTCCACGAGAAAGAGCTTGTGTGGTTAGCTAGGATCGCTACTTACAGACATTCTGTTTTTATTTTTATCCACGCTCTGCTCTAGTAGATCTATTTTAACAAGAGGTGACCGAAATATTTAGTTTTTGTTTTTTATCTGTCTCGCTCCATTGATTGTTTAAAAAAGAAAAAAAAAAAAAAAAAAACTTACTGGAAGAGAAAAGAAATGGGTCATAGCTGTACTAATGATATTTTTAGGATTTCAGTGACTAGATTGTAAAACGTCGGGGGGGTGCTTGAGACGGGGGCGGACAGGAGTGTACATATTAACTGAGGGAACATCCTGCTACCTTCACGCTCGCTAGCTTTTAAAAAACAGACATATTGTTTTTGCACTGCCACTGATCAGCTTTTTAAGAAGAACATATCTTTACTAATTTATTCTTTTACTCAAATTGAAGGCCTTCTATTTTACACTGTTTTAACACATCCGGTCCTTTTGGGTTCAAGAGGATTCGTAATCTAACATTATACATTTCTCAGTAAGGAATTGCTTATTACTTTATAATTAAATCTACTTCATTAACACTTTGATTCGAGCATATCTGCAGCTTTACAAAGCTTGGATGAAATCTAGCATCATGACATTGTCGTTGTTATCACAGATTTCAAAATAAAGCATCTGTTTAGTTGTTTATTCTGTGTTTACATTCCCCCTGTAAAGAATATGACAACATGCTGGAGGTCCCAGCCGTTACTCAAAACTTTAGAATATTGAATATCAACGTTTTGGAACATGCATCATTTACTAATTATCGGTACTTACCCTGCCTTACCCTCACCCCTATTTTTTTTTTTTTTTTTAATTAATGTGAATCATTAGTTTCTACCTTGTTGTATCTGGAGGTGTTCCAGAGTGACGTGAAGGTAGCAGGTGTTTTTTTTCTGTCTATGGTTAATTTAAATCTGATGCCACTGAGAAAAAAAAATCATTTATGGTTGTGTGAATAATGTACAAATACTGAAAGGAAAAAAGCAAACTTTGGGTTTGAAACTGAGCCGGTTTGAACGGGCTCGGTGTCGGGACGCTCTCTGCATGTATATTGACTCGTTGATGGGAGAGGCAGAGCCGATGAGGAATTCCTCTCGAGATATTGATGACATTCAGCTCACTGCTTGACGTTCTGTCGGTTTAGGAATCTGACGGGTATTTTTGCAGAATCACCGCATTGTAGCATTTGTGTTAATTTAATGTAGGGTCTTCTAATTCTAGCTTTCCGTGTTGCTCTCACTGACTGAAATTCAGTTTGTTTGATAACATTTTCAATGGCTGATCTCTTTTTTTTTAAACTTACAGTAGATGCATCTTTTTTTTTTTCAGGTGGGTTTCACTACATTATTCATGCAGTGTTTCAAGTTTGTGTTCATTCTTTTGTCTTGAGTTCTGTTTGGGGGCTTTTACTTGCAAATAGGTTTGAGGGATTGGGTCAGACGTCCTGGGGTCGAGGGTTAGAGCTCATACAAGACTGTAACTAGTGAATTTGTACAACCAAAGAAGTCTATTTTGTCGTTCAGGAATAATAAATTTTACTTTTCATTTAAGAAGCTGATTTGTGGTGCAGTGTCTTTTGTTTGTGATTCATGTCTTGTGGTTTTAAAAGCTACAGTGTTTCCTTTAAGATGAATTTGTGGAGTGCTTGCTAAATGACGTCCGTGTGTAAATCAACAATTTCTCGAGGTCAGCAAACTTATATGTTTATATATTTATATATTCCCTGTTTATATAACGTATGATGAGTTAATATAGTAATAATTGCAGTAACAGTAACATCAACACATCCCGTGGCGTCATTCATTTACTGTAGTTTGAACATGGAACTCACTTAAGTAGCAGGTTGAGTTGAAGGGAGACTCCTGTCACTGAACCTTGCAGAAGAGTTCCTCTGAGCCCTGACGATTCTCTGCAGGGGGAGAAATCAATTTACTGTGAGTGACAATATCTGATTCATTTCAAAATCAGGGAAAATAACAATCGAGAAGTTGGAAGACACACGAACCCTTTTCTGCGTCCGCTGGTGAGCGTTGTAGAAGGACTGAGCACTGGGGCACTGCTCCTTATTGTTAATCTGGATGTGAGGGAAGTTTAGAATGACACGTTACTGAATTTGACCCAAAAAACATTTACTGGAAGGTCGTGTTCCTCAATGTAGCACTCAGTTTAATTCATGGAGAACAGACTCACCAGTTCAAGTCTCTTCACAGATGAATCCAGCTCCTCCTCAGGTAACAGGAAAGTCTTCTCATACCACGTTTCAAATTCTGTGATGCACATGGAGAATTCATTATTTTATATTAATTATCTTGGAGGCAGTGTGTTCAAAACTATTCATGAGCAGAAGACTTGAGGACTGACCGGCGACGAGGCGCGCCCCGCACTGATCCACCAGATGTTCACAGTAGTTGACCTCTTCCTTGATGTCGAGCAGCGCCTTGTGCCTCTGTTGATACAGAGTCTTCAGCTCACTGAGCTGCAGCACTAATTCGGCTTCTTCCTCATCATCATCATCATCTTACAAAAAAACACATTAAAAATGTAAAAACCTATGATGCGTGTGTCAGGTCCTTCAATTATATAAACTCTCTCAAACTCTTTACACTTCAAAATACAAGATGTTTCCACAAAAACAACAACGTCCATTAAGAGCAACAAAGCTCAAAGCCTCGATCACGAATATGAACATGACAAATACCTGGAGCCGCTCTCATCTGCTTGCGTTGCTGTATGGTAAACATCACACCCTCGATCGCTCTCTTGACAGCCTTGACCTTCTCGGTGAGCTGAAGGAGGAGACTGTGGCGTTCCAGCAGCACAGCCTTGTTGTCCCTCAGGATGCCGTTGATCTGGCTGCCTCGTCCCAACTTAAAATTCTCAAAGGCTTTTGATTTATGTGAAGGAGACCTGGACAAAGACGGAGAACTTATCAATAAAGATAAATAGTAAAGATAAATAAATAAATAACCATGTTCTTTCTGTTTATAAGATGATCAATATCTGCGCTCACAGAAATGACTACATGTACATTAGTTACATCCACTTACTCGGATTCAGGTGGCTGTGACTTCTGAGTGTCCGGGTTCTCATCGTCTGGTTCCGGTGACTCGAGTTCTCCATCAGACGTCTGGACAGAACTCATCTTCCTGGAGGAACTCTCGCTACGCGGCCTTGGAGATGGACTCCCTTCTCCCAGCGTCGTGCTTTGGTTGAATTGAAACCCAAACTTATGCATTAAACTCAGTCCATTCATGAACGACATCAGGCAAATGTTGCTACGATTACATAGAAGATCAAGGTCAACAAAAGTTTTATTTATCCCTGAGAGAAGTGCAGAGGAGGTAAAATCAGTGGCGACCCCCCATGGACATCAACTATAAGTACAATTTACTGGTCACTGCAGTTTTCATCTGTCTGTTTGCAGGATGACACAAAAACTACTCGATCTTTATTTACCTGTGTTTGTCTCTGGACTTCTTCCTTCTGGACGTGACCTTACTTGGACGCTGAGTCTGTTTCTGAGTAGACGCCCCAATGCTGCCGGCCTCCGCATCCTGTCTTCTGTCCGACTCCTACAAAAGCACCATGGAATCAAAGCTCAGTCACAGTGAGTTGTTCTGGAAACAGACAGAGCAGCAACATGTCCTGCACAGATGTTGACTGACCTTGACGGGACCTTGGTCTTTCTTCATCAAGCTGCAGGTGTCGCATGTCTGAGCCTTCTGCTCCTGTTTCCTGCTCACAGACAAACATTCGATTAACTCGCCGATTACAAATAAAGCATCGTTCCAAAATGTTCTCCTGTATTTTTAAAGATTTCAATGGGAGGTTAATACTCACTGCACAGCAAGTTTAAACTGGGCAAATACTCCTTGGACCTGCTTGATACTTATGACCTGTAATTCAAAGTCACGCACAGAGAAATTAAAAGGCTGAACTCCGAGTCTAACTGGAATTAAAGTGATAATATTTGAATCTTAATGTTTTTACATTGATTTCCTTTAGGCTTCCGTCAAGGTAGCTCTGAACCTGACTGCTGATGTCAGCCAACTGGGCTTCGGACAGCGGCTCATACTTGACATCCGGCCTCATCGCCTGGTGAAAGGAGGAGGCCAGTTATTGTTGTGCCCACAGTGAACCAGGGATATAATGAAACATGTGTTGGCTCATTATTTTCCACTTGGCTTCACTCACCAGAGTATTATGGATAGCCAACTCCTCTTTCAGCACCTGCACCTCCCTCTCAAGTTTCTTGATCTGGAGCTAATCACGACAGAGAAATGAATCAGATCACATATTTGTACGCGTATATAATTACGTATAAGTGCACGTTTGTTGAATGAACTCACAACTGGATCCATTTGTTCATTAATAGCAGGTTCGGTCTGGACGTTTTTCATTCGACTTGCAAAACGCAAAGTAGAAATCTGCAAAGAATAGAAAAGATCATCCAGAGGTGAAATGAGGGCATGTGTGATCTTATACTTTGTGTATATTAAATAATCCAGCCCTTACTGTTTCGTCTATATGTTTAGCTTCTCCGTAGATGTTGGCCACAAGCACAGTGTTGCAGTTCCCTCCTAAAGAAACAAACATTATTGTAACACCACAGAAGAAGACTGTTGTTAACAGCCTGAACATGTGCTCGTCTCACCCAGCGAATCTTTGAGGACATATGTGAGTTTGGTCTGTCTGAAGGGAACGTGGTCTCTGCGGCGGTCTGCCAGGGCCAGGATGGCCTGCTCCAGGAATGACAAGGACTTGTTGATGTACGTGGCTTCTTTAAACATCTGACCCTCTGACTGGAAGAGCGGGTACGTGAAATACAGTGGGGGAGGAAAAGTAAAGAGAAATGTGAAATGATGAAAGATAAAAATCAAAATGATTTAACTGAGCAGTTAGGCTTCATTATTCCTGCAGACTCACCCCGGTCTTTCCCACTCTCTCCGACCCAGCTAGATCCACCAGACTCAGCTTGGAGGTGATGTATTTGGCCTCACATAAAGTCCGCGAGCGAGACTGACGAAGGAAGACGTGTTTACAATTAAGGCTGACTTCATAACAAGTGGTGAATGTCTGAGTATCAAGTGAACGACTCACCTCTATGTGAATATTGAAGATACAGTGGGACCTGGAGGAGTTTCTGTTCAGGCTATTAGATCCAGTGATGCAGTTCATCTTACCCTGAGTAAAGACAGAGCGATGCTTCAATCAGTTCATCCATAAACGTGTGAAAGCTACATCACTCCCATCAAAGTCAAACACTGACTTTAAAACAATATACAACTCCACTCTCGTGCACTTTATCAGGAACACCGTACTAATAGCTTGAACCTGTGTCCACTGAAGCATCAGATTTCGGATCTTGACCGACAGGAGTGGAACCCGACGCGGTTTTCAACTGTTGTAACCCAAGCGCCTTAAAGATCCACGTGTTGTGCATCCTGAGATATCGTTCTGCTCGACACAGGTGTAAAGAGAGGCTGGTCTGAGCTACTGGGACCGTTCAGCTCTCATCAACATTGTGTTTCTCTGTGTCAGAAATCCTCAAACTAGCACAAATGGCGTCACATTATAATGAAGTCAGAACTCTCTGAGCATTAACACGAGCTCCTGGCCTGAATCATTCGATTTGCTGATTGGATAAAGAATGAATGTAGATGTACTGGTGTTCCCCATAAAGTGCTTGGTAAGAGAGTATTTGACAGAACAAGGTTGAAAGAGGTTTTCTTTTTTTAGGCCAGAAAGTATTGACACACCTCAAAGAACAGGTCAAGTGCATCTTCCTCGGTCAACACTGGGTGAACAGACAGACCTCTGATCAACACTCCTCGTCCCGGCTCCTCCAGCACCACTATGCCCTGAGGAGACGGAGGGGACAAGTCCTGCACTTGTGACAGCAGGTCAAACAGCGTCTCATTGTAGATCTCCATGAAAGACACGTGCACTGAGAAGGACGAGTCAGTCCTCTTCTTCATGTCCTGAAACACCTGAGCACAGTGTCAGAGGTTAAAGGAAAGGTTTCAAGTGGAGCGGTCAGAGTTTCCCAAGATAAGAGTTACCTGTTGAAGAGCTCGAGGAATGAATCCTCGCTGCTGGTAGGATTTTGTGGACCCGGTCAGGGTGTAGGTTTTTCCTGCACCTGTCTGCCCAAAGCACATCACAGTACCTGGCGAAAACACAAGACCACTATCAAGACTATCCACTTATTTACTGGAAGTTAAATAAGGAAAATCTCTGACGCAAACAAAATCTAGGGAATACTGGTTATTTTATTGTCACGAGAAATGTGTTGATGAGATCTACCATTATAACCGTCCAATGCTCCCTGCACCACCGGGCGACACACTCTGTCATACATCTCCTCCTGGGACACGTTATCCAGGACCCCTTTAAGGCGGAATGACCAGGAGTTCTGTGGGCCTCTTTTAGGCTCCTGCATCTTTCTGACGTCTCTTCTGTGATAGATGTTCAGAGTCTGAGGGCCAAGACACAAACAAGTTATTATTAGTTTACGTTACCAAACAGAGAATTTGTTGTTAAGCAGAAAAAAGAAATGCAATCACTGGAATAAATCACCCAACAAGATGCCATCTGAGTTAGACTAAATATTGATGAGATCAATTTTGAGATTAACATTTAAAATTAAATTTCTGCCTGACTCTTATTTTTGAGATATCTGCAATTATATTAGAAGTTAAGGTTTCATAATACAGGTTGAGATAACGAGATATTCTAGATTAATATATTCATTGTTTGGTGTTTAAATAAATAGTGTTGAAATTGAAACAAGGTGAAAAATGATCAAATTGCTTAATTTGTCCAGCTATGAGTTCAAAACCCAGAGATGTTTGATTTACGATCATAAAGGACTAAAAGAGATGTTCTTGGTGTTCTAGATTAGTTGAAATGTTTATTAAAAAAACAACAATGTCGTTTCAAAGATGCCAAAGCGTTTTTATATTATCTCTATATTATATTAATACAATCCTTCACCAAAGAATGCAAACAACTCTGTCTCATCTGATCCAGAACTGACCCGACTTTAACTAAAGTTTAGCTGAAAACAAACTAGCTTAGCTTCCTCATATCTTCTCTGGCAGGTGTAAATGAAAGGCTGTGATTACCTGTCCGTCAGGTAGAACCTCAACAAGGTCCTGACTGAACTGTGCCGTGGGTCTGATCCGGACAAACACACCAACATCCCCGCTGTGAGTCCTCATCGTGCAGTAAGGTCAAGTTCAAATCGTCTCTCAAGTGACGTCAAGTTCAAATCGTCTCTCAAGTGACGTCAAGTTCAAATCGTCTCTCAAGTGACGTCAAGTTCAAATGGTGGCAGCAGAAGCTCGAAGATGAACTTCAGGTGTCGACAGACGTTGTCTGTGTTGTCCCTCCTTTGAAGGCATGACATCAAAGGCAGCAGACATTGTTATATAGCCTTCCACGAATCCTTCAGTGAAAACACTCAATTCTGAAATGCAGCTCAAACACATGAGGACACAAAACTAAAGAGACAAAGTAGCAGCTTGACATTGTTCTCTTGGATCTTTATGGAAACTTAAAGCTGACGAGTCGACTTCTTTTTCCTGTGGAGACTGTTTTTTTTTTTTTTTTTGGCTTTGATAAAAAAATGATCATTATGTTATTTGTGTCGCTGTCATGAGTCTGAAGTTTGGCACAGCCACAAATAAAAGAATGAACATGGAGAAATAAAACCCTTCATTAACCTTATTAAAGGTTCAATAATAGTAAATATTTTAAATAAATGAGTTATTGTAAATAAATGAGAGTCAGTGTAAATAAATGAGAGTGAATGTTAATGACGGTCTGTGATTACCTGTCCGTCAGGAAGAGCGAAGTTTGTGGTTGGTCTGATCCGGACAAACTCACCGACATCCCCGCTGTGAGCCTTCATCATGTCCGGAACACAACAACCCTCCGTGGATCACAGGCCATCACCACCGTGAAGTGTCCGGAGTGTTTTTTATTCTTCTGCTCGATCAAGGTTGATCTGTGGTTTCCACGTAGCCATGGCAACCGCGCGTGCACAGCGTGGCATGGCGGCAGAGCGCGCTCCCGCACAGGAGCCACTCGATGAGGTCTATATCCGTGTTTGACGTATTCATCATTAACCAGAACTAATTATGAACCAATCGTTTGTAATCGCGAGGCTCTAATGGAGGCTGATCGAACTGACACGTTTAAAGTTCCCTGGAAGTTTCCACGTGGTCTCAAACACGTGGTAGAAGCTAACAGTGAAAACGTGATTTACCTGCAGGCTCAGGTGACGTCGCTGCTAGCTAACATTAGCTCCACAGGCAGCCTCGCTGTGGGTGGAGCTGTCGTTAAGAGTTTCTTCCTCGTCAGTGAAACAACCTGAAGTCTGCGGATGAAACTGATCTGAACTTTGTTTGACTGTGAACTCTGCACCGCACGTTTTCAAACAGGTGTGTCACAGCGCCCCCTGTGGCCGGCGACAGGGACAGCAGGAGGAAGCGTCGCACCGTGGACATGAAACTGCGCCGATTCAACGATGAACAACAAAAAAAAAAGTTTAAGTAAAAAAATATATATATATTTGTAGATTCCAGCTTCTGACATGTGGAGTTTGTTTGTTCTATTATGGTTCATTGTTTAATGTCAATAACAAATTAAATTAAAACCTAAATCAGTGTTTCAATACATAAGATATGTTAATTTATAATGATTATTATTTAGCTTTACACTTTTTTTGTCTCAGGCAAAACCATTAAACAAGAAAATTCAAATAATCACAAATTTCAAACTGAATGTACATTTTCTTGAATTGATCCGTTATAATAAAAAATATATTGTTATATGAATACAAGTTTCTAACATAAGCTGTTTAAAAAAAAAAATGAAATGCCTATTTCTCTCAATTTAAGTCAGACAATTGTTGAGTTCTACATTACAAGATGTACAGATCAAAGTGTAAAAGTTAAGAATGTGTTATATGAAGATTTTTCAAAGAATATATTTAGGATTTTGCAGCAGACTTCCAAAGTATTCAGTATGCTTCATGTTGAGATTATTTGAAATGTTTGAGGGTCATTTGGTGGTTTTGGATGGTTGTTAAAAAACTACATGTTGCCACTTTAACATAAGTTTCCACTTACTTGAGACATCACAGGAATAAACGAAATGTATATGGGAGCGTAACACAAGAAAAAAAATTGTAAAAAATGAAATTTTTCAATTTAAAAATTCAGACGAGACTTAATTCAAGAGGATCACTTTATTTTTTTGTGTTAGACTCTTCTCTTTTCATCACAAATATCTGTCCACATGAAGTGTCCCAGCAGGGATCAACCTTCCCTAACATCTGTATGGAAAGGACAGAAACACAGAACATAAATCCAGTTCATCTTCACCTCTCTAAACATAACTAAGCTTGTAGTAAAAACCCATTTGATTTGAACTGGGCAAACCACTGTTTTGGACGTGGATAGCACTCATGATGGTTTGGTGACAGTTTGTATTTACAGACCAGCGGTCACTGTAACTCTCTGGAGATGAACTTATTCACACACTACCAGTTCTACACAGTTGCAATGAGGGCTGAGAAAGTCTGATAATCATGGAGGAAAGGATAAAAAAAACTAAGATAAGTCTTTTGTTGGCATTGTAACATCTGTGACAACTGAAATGCTGTCAAATGACAGTAAAGCATTTGTTGCCAGAAGAATGATTCGGATTAGAAGCTAGCTTTAGTTACTCTCTTGTGGATGTCTAAAAGATAGCAAAATAACGTCAGGGAAGCAAAATCAAACAGTGGATATGAAAGACAGTTAGTAGTTGAAATCATCAGGCAAACTACATCAGCACTACATTCTTCAACAGAAGGATTCTTTTCATTTGTATGTTGGTCTTTTTCACTAAGTGGTGAGATCCAGAGGCAGGCAACAGCCCGGGAGACAACAAGCAATGTTCTCTTCAGATGACAAAGCAGTTTCTATCAGTAAGGCCACTTAATATAGAAATTCTAAATGAGGACCACAACCTATCCCTTCTTGTCCATAGATCTCAGCAGGGTGTCATCATCATCATCACCATGATGAGGGGGAAAAAAACATAGCTTCAAGTTTCTAAATCGAAGAGCCTGATGGCCAGCTCTTATGTGGGGGGATTGGTGTTTGCCCCCTTTACCACCACAGCGGAAAAAAACAGCTCAGTCCACATGGTCACCACCAGCTGTGCTGCTGAGGTAGTTTCCCCACTCCCAAACCCCAATTGCAACTCAAAAACACACCTCAAAATAACCATGTGCGATTGGGTTATAGCAATCTTGCAAAAAAATAGATATTTTCACAGAAGTTTGTAAAATCATCTTGCCTAAAGTCTTCTTCGATCCTCAGTGGCTTTATCAAAGCAAGTTGAAGTCCAGAGAGAAGTTGCGCCATACAACCGCTGCTCTGAGTACAATCCCAAAGGACAACTATGTTGTTGTTGTTGTGGTTGGATGTTGCTGCAGTGTTGTACGATTGGGTGTATTTTGCTAATTCCTTTTCTATTATTCCCTCTTTTAACAGCCCCTTCAGATGCAGTCCTTTAGGTTTGCCAACCAAATGTGTGTGACGCGTTGAATTGATCTAATTAAAAGGGAGTGTCACTATATGTGTGTGTGTGTGTGTGTGTGCTGCTGTGTGTGAATCTATGTATGTGTGTTTGTGTGTGTGTGTGAATACAGGCCTGTGTGTTTGTGTAAGTAACCAGTGTGGTGATAGAGGCAGCATGAGCTCGGTCAGGACTGCAGTCCACATAGCTGGAGTTCAGCTTCCTTCGAGGGGCTGGGCAGGACCGTGCTGGAGGGGCCAGGGGACGGAGGGGAGCGGCTCTACTTATCCCCGAGGATTGCGTACTGGTTGTCAAGCTGCAACTGCTGCATAGAAGCGCCACTGGTCTCATCTCTACCACGGTTCCTGTGTTTCACAACCTCAAAGGTCTTCTCCATTTCTCTGTCCCTAAAAGACAGATGTATAACTTAAGTGTTGAAAACAACTGGTCAGGTAGCTGAACAGAAAAATTACTTAAATATACCATTTTAAACAAACTATTCTTACTTGCGTGTCTCCACATGCTTGGCTGTGCTCAGTAGAGAGGGGAACTGTGCGTCATTGAAGATCTCAGGAGGGCCTTGAGTGGGACCTCGTTTGGTGGTGGTCAGCCGAGCCCCCGGAGGGCGATATACGCCAGAAGGCTTCGATTCGGGAACCTCTTCCTCCTCTGAAAGCAAAGAGACGACATGTGTTAGATAAGAAACCACATTCTCTGGGTTGATCCCGGTTTTATTTACTAAACTCACAATACATAACCCCCAGTTATTAGATGTTTAAAACAGCTTCAGGCCGTGTATGATTACTTAAAAAATAAATAAAACTAAAAGGCACTTTATTTATGTGGCTTGGAATGCACAGTTAAACTATCGTACGCTTACAGGAGCCTTAAGACCAACACAGGTTTTACGTTTACAAGCAAGTGTCATCGGAGTTCTGAACCTTTAGAAAGTAATATTTTCCTCTTTCAACCCTCAGGTCTTATGTTGGAAACAAAGGAGGGCTGAAGTTGGTTTACCCACCGACGGGCGCAGCAGCAGGAGGAGGAGCAGCTCCAGGTTTGTTCCAGGGCCCCGACATCTTGTCTCCGCTGACCTGAATGATCTCTCCATCCTCACCAACCTCCTCCTTCTCGTACTCATCTTCCTCTCTCTCGTCACTGCAAACAACCAGACGGACAGTTGAGAAGAGATGAAGAGCCTCCAGACAGTGAAAGGTCAGGTTTACCTCTGCTTATGTTTGTCTCATCTAAAATCATTTGAATGGAAACACACGTCATATCTGAAGAGTTTATCTCTAACCAAAACGTTCGCAGTGAAATGGTGTCCTATATTATCTGGTTCCATTTGACAAAGATGTGTGAAACAAGTTGATAAATGAATGAATTTATGAGCATGTAATATCTGAATGTTTGCACCACGACAGAAACAACTGATTAAAATAAGGGGGGATGGAATTTGAGATTTAAACATTTTAAAAACAGAGATAAAAAACCTTTTGCTGATGTTATGCTTATAAACATTGCGAGTGCTTTATAATACTTCCCTGTGTCGTGCATCAATCCAAATAATATGTTCACCTTATAATAGCTTGATAACTGGAATACAGTCCTGAAAACATATCTATCTATAAATCTGAAGCTGAGATAATTGTATTTTTTATCATCTGAATCTGCCACGATGCAGAGGAAGCTCCAGAAACATGTGGATCAAACTCTTACTGATGCAGACTCTCTTAGAATAATCTAACCACGGTCAAATCAATATCCGTGATATAACAATACCAGCCCTCAGCTGGTGGCACTGACATGCAAATGACGAGGACTCCTGACAACCACACATTTCCATCTCACCTCATCTGTAAAGCTTGGAGCCGGAGACCACTGTAGTCCACTTCTCTCTGCTCAAACTCTTTCCATTCCTCGTCCTCCTGGGCAAACGGAAACATTAACTCAAGAACACAACACAGTGAAACCACACAGAGGAAAGAAAAAAAGATTGTGCTGCCTGGGTCCAGATTGTGCACATCTGGATCCAGGCCCCGATCTGAACCCCCCGGATTACTGGCCTCACAGAGGCAGGGCTGCACGGTGTGGATCCACCTGGTTCAGCTCTCAATGCACAGCCGGGTTGGATCCCTGAGCTTCGTGTGATGTGGAAGCTCTCATGCTGTTAGCCCCCGTGAGAACTTGTGACTAATGGCGGCCCGGCCTTGCTGGATTCTCGGCTAGGAGGAGAGGGGGGGGGGGATGACAGCTCGCCCGTGGAAACACTAGGCCACTGACACCGCGGTTCAAAATGAACGAGGCCTAACATTGAGTATCCAGCACCAGGCAGCAGCTGCTAGCATTAAACCGAGGTTGTTGAAGAAACGTGTTATGCTAACGCGTGCCGGGGGGGTGGGGGTGGGGTGGTGTACATATGCTAGCTAGCAACCGGCGTCCCCCCTCCTCCTCCTCCTCCCCGCATGCTGGACTGAATCCCGGGGTTTTACGTGATAACCGGGCGGAATAACAGCGGCCTGTCAGGAGGGTGGCTGCGGGCAGAGCACCGACTGTGACCGGGACACTCGGTGTGACACGACGCGGCGGAGGAAAGACTGCTAACCGGCGGCGAGGTGGAGGGAGGGGGGGGGAGAGAGAAGCTGCGTCGGTTACCTTCTCGATCTGCGCGTCCTGGTTCTCGCTCTTCGTCGACTTCTCCTTCTCCCTCTTCGTCTTCTTCACCGCCGCAGACACGAGTCCGGCGGGCGGCTCCTTGCCCTTGCCCTTCTCCTTCTTCTTCTTCTTGTCCCGCTTCGCGAAGAAGTCGTCCAGGCTCTTCTCCGTCGGCATATCCGCCATTTTCAGAGAGGCAGCGTTGGGGAGTTAGCTTCTTTTTTTTTTTTTTTTTTTTTAAGGTGGTGGAGCGGCGACAAACGCGCGCGTGTGTGTGTGTGTGTTGGGGGGGGGATCAGCGGCGGGGACAAGCGGGTCACACGGTCAGCACACACGGACTCGAACCTTGTTGTCACACTTTCTCCCGTGTCTCGGGCAGATGAACAGAAGATGTCCTCCCTCTTCCCTCACCACACCGCTGGCTAACCTGTCCACCATGCCATGCACGGGCTATGTGACAAATCTCCGCCGTCACCCGGAAGCGCTTCAGCCCTCAACCGGATGTGGTCGGACCGTGACACAGAGACTAAAAGGCCACAGCGTCACGACGTTTTAACACGAGTCACTTTATTTCACATTTAGTCAAATAAGATTAAAAACTAACTCATCGTGACACTTTGTGATGAGGTGACGTTTAAAGTCAAGTTTGTATTAAAGCGAATTTATCAAACAAGTGAATTTAAAGTGCTGCACATTAAAACATGGAGAAGAAGAGTATTAGATAAAATAATAGATTATCATACAGTATTAGATAAAATAATAGATTATCATACAGTATGATAAGATAATATATTATGATACTGTAATAAGATACAATGAGATAATAATGATATGATGAGAAAATAATATATGATACAGTAAGATTAGACAAGAAAATAAAATAAAGATTTAATGGCTAAGAAGTAAATACAAGTGTTATGTTGAATCTAACATTATTGTGTTTCATTACAGTGAAGTTACATTATTTACTTTGCAGCTCAGAAAACACAATGTGTGTGTGCACGTGTGGGCTTTAACAAGTTAAAAGGACGATGACCAGATCAAGTTAACTCCATATCTGGGTCTAAAGAATTGAATTCACTGCAAATGTGTTAAAAACGGATAATGCAAAGATTATTGGTGAAGGTTCAATAACAGGAGTCATGTCCACTTTGATTAGAGAGGAGCAAACTCCATCATGACCCAGAGGTGTTTTTTTTATAATTCTAATATAGTGTCAGTCATTTTCTTCATGTCAAGCAAATCAATATGACTAAAATATGGAAAAGAACATTTTTCTCTTGTGGTAGAATCTGATTTGTTCATTAATGAACTTATATTGACTGAAGACACAAATGTATGAGCAGCCAACGTATGTAATTTGACAAAGTTGTGAGTTGAAATCCCTTAAAATGTAACATGGATGTCAAAACAAATCTTAAAAAGCAATATTAGACATAAAGCAAACAATTAACACATCATTATTTGACTGGATATAACCTCCAAAAATGTTTTTATCAAATTTCTGTGATATTACCTCAGCTTTTCAAACTTGAGCACAAAAAAACCCCGTCAGAGGTCATGTTTTGAACAGACGCACAAATCTACAAATATCTCTCACATCAAATTAAGCCTCTCCTCAGCAGAAAAGCAGGCTTGTAAACAGATTATTGAACTGACGTCAGTTTCCCTGAGCTGGAGGTCATTTGACCAGATGCAGGACAAAGAGAAAATTCCAGCTCCCTTCACCAATGGATGTGCCGCTGTCAGCAAGGCTATCAACTCTGCTTTGTTATATAAGCAACAGGTGTGATATCAAACATGCACGTGTACTTCAGATTTATTGTTATCATACATTTTTATTTATGGATGATCATAGAGCCATGACGAGGTATGAGGAAGTGAAATCTTCAAGAGAATAAATCAGACAATAGACCTGTCAGAGTTTTTTTGTTTGTTTTATTGCTCAGCAGTAAAAAGTACAGTGTATACTACAGTACAAAAAATACATAATGTTGAACACTGCTTCACCGAACGTTTTGTAAAATATCCACTTTTTGAGCGTGCAAAACAACAAGCCCACCTGTGAGCATCCGATGCAGGAAATATCAATATGTTTAACTGTGTCATTCACCATCACCGCTTGAATCGGTGACTTCTGAACAACATCGCACAATGCAGAAAATCTTTAGCGACAATAGAGGCAGGCAGCGTCGATTATTGAATAAAACTGCAGCAATGCAAAGTAAAAGAGATGATAGAAGGGCCACAGGGTCAATAATTCAACAAAAGAACGATTCAAACGCCTCTGTATGTGCTCACAGTAAATACTCAGCATACTGTACATTTTTTGTCTCAGTGTTTTCAATGGTCAGGATCTTTGACAGACTCTAACACACGTCGTGTTGTCCAGAGGAATCATTCACAATCATTCGACATTTCAACAAACACGATTTACATTAATGGACTAACACAGTATCTGGGGAAACACTTACAGTAGCAACGGATGGTCTAATTGTTTCCATACAGCGCTGAGAAATGATTTCTCACGTTGGGCTATAACCAGTAGCGACTCCACAAAACAGCGAAGAGGATGAACAGACAGAAAGACACACACACACACACACACAGAGAAACAGATGTGATACAAAGTCTTGTTTGACTTAAAGTAACAGTGATATTTGGTTAAGTGGGGGCAGCTCGCTTCAACTGATCCGTCCACTCTCGCACATTCTACTCCACGCTCACAGTTTGCTTACATGCACGAACAAGGCATTCACACACACACACTGATATATAAAGGGCCAACGTAAAGAGTTAAGACATCTATGTGGTCCCTCTTAAGAGAAGCTGGTGACACACAAGGGGGAAAGCCACTTTAAGTCAGTTCCACTCGACCGACCGACTCACCATCGTTCAGAACAGCCAGATGTAAAGACCGTAAATCATCCAAATATACCGTTAAAACCTGGGCTGATATTTATCAAACTGTACTTTATATTTATACAACTGCTTTGAAACTTAAGAATAAAATGTGCTCGTCTACTTTTTTTACGAGTTTAACAGAGAAAGAAGTGAGCACATGCCCTAAAGTGATTTTGCAGAATATTATTGTCATTATATGAATAACATGATTAGCTGTATAATCCATAATCAGGTTTGTTTAGGCTGCTATTTAGATTGAACAAGATCTTACACTGTTTTCTTTTTGTTTTGTATTTTTACCTTTGTCAGGCTGTAAAACAACAAATCTGGCTCTGATTTTGATTCCAATCACTTCCCATGCATCTTCATTGTCTGAATGGTACTAAATTATTCTTATTACACTGTGTAGCCTCTAATGTACAGTAATTTACAGTAATCATTTTGTTTACATCCTATTTCCTCTGATTTATTCCTTATTCAAAATGTAAAAATCCTCTATTTGTTACTGTTTTTAATGTCAGATTTATGTTTAGCTCAATTCTTTCATGCTACATATCAAATGTATTGTTATTATTCACAAATGTGTTGTTTATTATAGAAGTATAAGGTCTTTGTGTCATTTAACTGAGGGAAACGGAGTTCACACAATGAAAATGAACTAAAAATGACATATTCAGAATAACATGAAAAAATAAGTTTTCCTGAAAAATGATCAATGGGGCACAATCCTGTCTCTGATTGCCGATGAGCAGATTCATCACGTGATCACTTGAGAATCAGATATCACTCTTTCTTTCAATTCTTCAACTTGACTTTCTTAGTTTAATAGTTTGATAAATACAGACCCTGATTTCACTCACAGCATTTTGCGACAAATCTCTGCCCCCTCCCCCGAGTTAATATTGTAGGTGCTATATTCAAGTTCAACAGGCTATAAGTATTTTGGGATTGATTTGAAAGGAAAAAGTAAAATTACAGCTTTAATGTTTTCATAGCACGTCTCTCTCTCTCTCTCTCTCAAGCAGGTTTATGTGGCAATATTCACAGTGCACTCGCCATCAAGCCACTGTCATGAAACAAAACCACATATACTCTGTATTTTATAAAGACAATAAAAACCTTTTTTTTAAATCACAATTAAGCC
This sequence comes from Paralichthys olivaceus, assembly GCF_024713975.1. Lineage (NCBI taxonomy): Eukaryota > Metazoa > Chordata > Actinopteri > Pleuronectiformes > Paralichthyidae > Paralichthys > Paralichthys olivaceus. The sequence continues at coordinate 1,023,790 of NC_091109.1, read as the reverse complement.
TTTTTGTAGAAAATGTACATCAGAAAAATATGCAGGTGCATCCTCATAGTAAATAGTGTCTGTTTACATCCTTCCAGGTTGCTCTTTGTTTTTATAATATACAGTATAAAGTCAAAAGTCTCTGAATATTTACCACATATATAAAATAGACAACGACAGCAGGGGGAGTAGAGGAGGAGACTCAGTCAACGTCTTCTCATTTTCTGTCTCTAGATGGCAGAAGCTTTGTCTCTGTTGATGAAGAGGGTCTCCTGGCAGAAAGGGTTAACCAGGACCACGCTGCTGCCGCTGTAGTCTCCATTAGGGGGTAGACAGGTGTCATGGTCCTGCAAATGCACAAATAACGTTAACACAGGTGTCTGGCTGTTAAACGAAAGCTGTGAGACATGATTCAGGTTACTGGGTTCACCTTCAGGGCACAAACTGCAGTCTACTGTATGTAAGTCACTCTACAGGCAGACAGCTGAGCGTGGAGGCAAACAGAATAAGATATGGGTTTGTGCACCCTGGGGGCTTTTAAGGAGATGGTGAACAAAGATATCTGACAACGCTAGATGAGCAGGGACACAAGCGGAGGTGGAGGGGAGGATGTAACAGCTTAATGGGAGGAGAGACAAAAGGGAGGGATGACTCAGAGGAAACAAGGCAACACAGCGGTCCAATGCCTAGAAGGGTGGAGGGTGATGATGAGGTAGAATTGGTGGTTGGTGGTGAGTCAGCAGTAATGAGGCAGTGCCGGAGGAGGGAGGTGTGAAAAACAAAATGATTTGTTTTACAGCGGCAATGAGGCCATTTTTATCAGCAGGATCCAATCAAATCAAATTAACTCTGTCATTTAGGTTTACGATCATTTCTACCAGAGCTCTCTCACTGACCTACAGCACCAGGGAGGCTATAACACGTGCGGCTGCTGCTCTACAGAGATAAAGGTAAAAGGCAGGGGAGAGAAAATAAAACCTGGGTGTCACCAGGGGCATCCTACACATGATCCAACCTCAGCTTCCCTCTCCTGCCGCCCCCACAGACGGCAAATCGTGCAACGGTCGAGGAATAAAAGAGATGAGACACACACACACACACACACACACAGTGAAACGGTCAGTGGAGAGAAGATGATAAAAACATGCCAAATGAACGAAGCAGTGATGAACAAATCACAATGATACGAGAAGAACGAGGAGCGAGATTGCAGATTTAATACTAACTAAAAGCCCATATGCCTGTTGTACATTACAGTATCCAACAGATGGTGCTATAATGCTCCAAACAACAAGCTGCTCCCCAGTGAGGTTTGAATTCATCATCATTGAGGGACCACGACAACCTCTGGCCTGAGTGACTCCCTGTAGATCACAGGAATCTTATTGATCTCACTCAGGTTTCCAGCAATAATCATCTTCTTTCTGTGCATTTTCAATATCACACACGTGCAATACTGTAACATTGAATATATTCTACACGGTATCTTTATTTATTACTTACTGAGTGTGTATTAGTAGTACCATAGCAGGACTAATAAAGGATGCTCATATCTTATCCTATAATAATGTAAACACCTAATTGAAAAAGAAAGTCTGTAAGATCTCTCTGTCGCCGACTTGTCAGTTATTAAATCAGTGTGTGCAAGAATATTTCCAGTTGATGGATTGATTCAGCCATAACAATGGAGCCTTGGCTGGGTTTCCTATTAAACTCATTGCAAATATAATAAAGGTTCAACTAAGATAAACTAAGCTAGAGCATGATATTACACAGCACGATAAGATCAGGCTATTACCACGTCAAAAGCTAATAAATGGAAAACTAAACAGTGTGATAAGGAAATAAGCTCTTAAGTAACTTCATACTTATAAATCACTGCCAATTAGCAGTGACATAAATATAACTTAAGATTTACAATACTGTACAGACTTAAAATCTGTGCAACATGCAGAGGCATGTTAGGAGCTGGTTCTCTTCCTCTGGCAACTGTCACACAGAGATTCCTGAAGAGAAACAGTGTTGCTCAGTGTAAGTGTCCTAAAGGCATTTTAAAGATTAATAATTTAATGAGATTGTTGTTTTGGCCAGATTTCAGAAAGACAGAATGCCCTGTATCGTTCATAAAAGGACTTTTTGAAATGGTTCCTCCACGAATTTGTGGATCTGTTTAAAATCATTTGCAGAGTGATCACGTTGTTGCTCTCTCAGGAGGCTACGAACTGGGAGCCTTCTGGTGCAGAACACTCTAATAAAGCCATCCGTCAATGGCCGAGAGGGTTGATTCTCTGAATTTTGAATATAAGATTTGAAAAACTGTCTAATAATCAGTATTCTAACATTATGTCTGCAGGGAAATCCTCTTTTTGCTTCCTTTAAATTGTAGTAATACAGAGTCATGATCAAGTGCACATCAGCCGGCCAGAGGCTTTGCTGATGGGAGGGATTAGAACGTGGATCCTCTTGTTGTTTCCATTCTCATTAAAACCATTGTGCTGACTGATAGTGAAACATCCAGTAAATATCCCACCACCTGAATGTGCAGTGTTGTGTTCTAATAGTCGGCAGTGTAGTTCTTACCTCACTCTCCAGAGTGTGGATCTCTCTGGGCAGCTCCACAGCGTGCCTGCTGAAGTAGTCCATGGTGATGGCGTTGTTCCAGTAGCTGAGGTTGTTCTCCTGACTGGACGACTTCCTCTTCCTCCTCATGCAGCACACGGTCAACAGCACAGCTATGAGGGGGGCGGCAGGGAAAGTAAAATGGAGGTGTTAGCAGGGCAGTTGGAGAAGACGCTGCTTCAGATAAATAGATTTTGAAAGTGCCCTCGAGAGCGGCTCAGGTAGTGGCTGTCATTTTTCAGGAAAATATTCCACTGGTGGAATACAAGGTGGTGGAAATAAAGAAGTTCAACCTTGACAAATATTCAAGAATCATCCAAAAATATCATTAAAGGGGAAGAAATACTTGTATTTGTACTTGTATCTATTTATGTATGTATGCATGTATCTATGTATTTATCTATCTACTTAAAAAAGTTTTCTAAAAGGATCATTTTGGAAAATAGATGATGAAGTCTATTAAAATCCATCCATCCATCTCTATGCTAAGCTAAGCTAACCACCAGCTGGCTCTCTTACAAATGTGTTATCGATTTTCTCATATAACCCAAATAATCCAGTTCCTGGAAATGTCAAAGTGCTCATCGTTGTTTGTGTCAGTGACAGTAATGAATTTTTGTGAAGGTCAGCAACACACTAAAGAACAAAAGCACTTTTATACTCGTGAATTAAATCTCTTTTACAGCTGCACAGACTTTACTTACAACATGAGGACACGGGCACACTGATGGCCAGCACGATCCACACGATGTCCATCCTGCTCAGGCAGATGGTCATGCGGGACGGTGGGGAGTCCACGGTGGGGTCGGAGCTGTTGCCGGGTGTCCAGGGGTCCTGGGTGGTGGCGGGAACCTGCCTGTTGAGGAAGTTCCTGCTGGCGGTGGAGGCGTTCTCAGAGCTGTTCCCCTTAGCAGGCGACTCCTCGGCCGAGCTGCCGTTGGGGAGCAGCCCTCCGTACGTCGTTACATTCCCAGGCCACTGTCTCAGAGGAGGACTGTCTGTGCCGTTACCATGGGAAACCCGACCATGACCCACAGCGGTGGTCTCGATGGGTGCAGTGTGGTTGACTGTGGGATCCGGTGTTTTAAGGCCCAGCTCAGTGGACAGGGCTGGGGTGGACGCAGTAGAGGTTTGATTCTCTGGTGGGCTCTCCAGCAGGGAAGCAGACCTTGCCTGTGAGTCTACCACCAGCCCGTCGGTGGGGGGCTCGTTCGCTGCATGCACCTCCCTCAGGGTGATGGCGTGGTGTGCAGCCACCTCCGGGACACCCCGAGCATGCTCAGTGGGTTGTTCCAAGCTCGACTTGTGAGGCTCTCGAGCAAGTGTGTCTCCTCTGTCTGATCCAGAGTTGGACATGAGACCCAGGGGGTTCGGAGCACTTCTGGTTGTAGAGTCCATGTCTATATTTGGGAGCGCTGTGCTGCTGGCCTGGTTTGCGTTCACTCTAACTGGGTTGTGGACTTGAGAAACCCTGACCAACTTATTCATATGGCCTTGGCTTCCATCAGAGCTGGACTCCTGGGGCTGATTAACCCAGCTTCCAGTGCTCAACGTGTTTGGCAGGACAGTATTTGTGTCATGAACAGGAGGGTCTTCATGCAGGTTGGAGATTTGGGTGGTGTGCGGCCAGGTTGACGGGTGGAGAAGAGGAGGGAGAATGACACCTGTTGCTTGAGTACCTCCTTTGGACGACCATTCCCCGCTACTGGAGCCTTCCTGACGCCAGTCCAGGTGGGGAGGATCGGGGAGAGACGAGGTGGCGCTGTGGGCAGCTGCCATGGAGACAGAGTCCTGGGACGTCTGGCTGAGGTGCAGCTCCTGTGCTGATGAAACCAGTCCTACTGGCAGTGCTAGGAATGCTAGAACACCTGCAAAGAGAAAGATGATGGTCAGTCCAAGATAACATAGAATTTCCATGAACCTTCTTCACAATATTTCAGAGAGAAATTCCTTATAAAAAACAGCAATGCCTTCTGAGGTGTCTGTTTATGAATTGTTCGTTGGGAAAGCGCTTGGTTGGTTTAATTTGAATAACAAATTATCTGTTATTTCACAAAAAGAAAAGCCCAAAACATCAATACCAATGTGCTTTTCTTCTTTTACACCCCATTAATGATTGATATCATCAAAACATCACGTTTTTGACAAATGACTCAGGTATTCAGTGTAATGTTGGTGCAGTGGATTGCATCAATATTTAAATCGCTTTACAGTGAAGCCACTAGATGAAGTCATGACGGTGTCAGAAGAGCCTACTTAACATGCTAAAACCATCTCAGACAGCCTGACAGAGTCACTTCTTCCCAGCTCAATCCCATAAGGCGGCTGTGTAGTGACAAGTCATTAGCAGGTGCCTGTGGGGAATATCGGTCCTATTATGTTAACCAGACAGCAAGAAAGTCACAGAGAGATGACCGTGCTATTACTTATTAATTTCCCCTTTGCTTCCACCCCTCTGTCCCTTATTGACACTCTTACAAACAACTAATGTGACACATTAGTGGAGCTCACATCGAGCGTTCGGAAACGATATGCATCAATGCAGAGCCGCTATCATTTAAATCCCGTCTGAAAGAAAGAGAATGCAACATTCATGACAACAAATCCAGCGAAGAGAGCAAAACAGTGTGTTGAATGTCATTCAGCACTTTCCCACCTCTCAGAGCTGCCTGTGGCACTCAGCCCGAGGACAATCATTCCAAGCGAAGATGTAATCGGTCACAACTATATCATTGTACACTCTCTAGGGACCATTTTCAGCCAAGGAGTGACACATATTTGTTTTGCTCATGAGCGTTTTCCAAGTGCAGGATTAAAAGAAATACTAGGATGCCCACGTTTGTAATATTGAAGGAAAATCCAGATTAACAGAAGTGTTTAATGATGTATGTTTAATATTTTAATGATAGAGCTAGAATAATAGAAACTGGAATAATGCTTCACTCTGCAGATCCTAAGTCATTTATTAAGGTCTAGTCAGATAAAAAAAAAGTACAAAGCTATTGAGGATCATTTACAAATGTCACGATATTTACACACTGTCATAAGGTATATGCTAATAAGCAGTAGCGGTATAGATGCACGTTAACTCCACAGGCCTGGATACATATCTTGCTTTTGTCAAAGACCTCAGCAGACAAAGCAAAATTAAGAACATGCATCTGCATTAAAGAAAATTAACCATATTAATTATTAGACTGCATTATTTTGGCGTTAATAAGCCCCTTAAAAAACAAAAGTCTTACAAAACACACTGTCTAAAGCAACACGAGACCTCGATGTTGTGACCATCACTATAGTGCTCCTTCTGTCACTATGGAAACCAACTTTCCATTTCCAAGGGGAGCAGAGGAGAAGAAAATGGGAGGAGAGGTGAGAAGAGACATTTCTACAAAGCAAAAGGGCACGAAAAAGACAGAATAAAGGAAAAAGAGCAATTAAAAAAAAAACGTCACAGTTAATATCATTAATCTCACATTTCTTTGCCATAGAAAATGTCTCTGTCCCTTTCCTCCTTGTTCGCTGGAGGATTTAAATTACAGGACAGCAGAACCCCAAAGCACTGACTATTTAAACTCGGTGGCTAAATCATTAATCATATTCCTCCATACTCAGGCACACAGACTACACCAGGAGAGAGGGTCCAGGTCCTGCCTTCCATTAACCACGCCTGTCACGTCTCTAATCCGTGGAGCACACTCCAGACCCATATCTGCGGAGATAACACACATGGCCATCCTTGATTTATGACTGCTCGTCTTTGCTGAGATGATCATTTGGGCAGGGAAATGGAACACAGGCAAACAGACCCTATCAAGGCTTAAGTGCATGGGCTGTTGTTGATGGTTGGTAATGTGATGAGCGGTCACATTAAGGCAAAAAGAAAAGAATTGCCTGAAGGTGTTCCTGAAACGTTGTGATCACAAGGCAAAAAATATGCTTTGTGAGGTCACAGCGACCTTGACCTTTGAGCACCAAAACCGAATCAGTTCATCCATGAGTCCAAGTGAACGTTTGTACCAAACTTTAGGAAATTCCCTGACGGCCTTCTTGAGATATCATGTTCACAAGGATGGGATGGATGGACAGACAACTTGAAGGTATAATCCGGCCACTGGCTGTCGTCAGCTGAATAAAAGACTCTATAAAACCATCACTATGACAAAAAGTCATAGGTGTGATGTTTATTTTTAACATTTCAAATCTACCTCACATGACATATACATGATGTGACGCCTTACAGCTGCAAGCAATGTAGAATAATAATGTGTTTTTTAAAAGCTAAAGAAAGTAGATTTGAGATTTAATAACAGAGGGCAGTTAAGAGAGAGGACGTTTACCATGCTGAGGTCTGGCTGGACTCACATCTTCAATCAGTACCCAGAACTGTCACAACCTGGCAACCTGCTGCTACTGAATAAAACATAAAGCCCAGACTCCCTTTACAAACAAAGTCATAAAAGAAATGGGCAAAGTAAACGCTCACACACTCACACACACAAACACGACCACATTCGTTTTGATTTGTCCATCAGAAAATTGGAATAAAGCATATATGTGATTCCATCAAGTTGTTTTATGTTATTTTACTTTTGAAGCTCCAGCACATGAAGCAGTTAGTTTCTTAATATTTCTCTTAAAGATGCTTTATTTTTAGATATGAACTAACTACATGGCTATAAATATCTATATATTAGCTGTAATGACATAGTAACCGTGTGTTTTCCAACCCCCTGCTGTGAAACAAACCTGTCTATTTTGTTTCATACAGTGTTTGTTGTATTGCTGAATGTATGTGTGTGTGTGTGTGCAGGGATTACATGTGTATCTGTGTGTTTTTACAGACGAATGGATATAATTTGTCACAGCGTCTGTGCGCCTGGCTGATGGAGTGAGAGCGTAAGCAGGACGAACGCAGACAGAGCGCCTGGCCCCTGCCTCCACAAAGACGTGCAGCTGAGAGGCAGGCGCACGGAGTGAATTAACAAGAGACATGATTGAAAAGGCCCAAGAAGGAAACTGGGCTTCAAGAACATCCATTATTGAGTTGTAGCACTGAGAAGAACATGAGAAAATTGGATGGGAAAAGGTGAAGAATAGTGAGGTCGGACAGGGCGGGAAAATGTGCAAAAGCCAGAGCCAGAGGTGACGTGTGGATTAAGAGACGTGTGGGCGTTACGTCCATGATAAGACGTGGACAAAAGAAAAAACAATGGATTAAATACATTAGACCAAGGAGCAAAAGAGAAAAGACAAAGGAGAATAAGGTGCGAGAGATAAGGGAATGTCGAAGGCACAAAAACATGTATCTTGCTCAGCAACACTCAGCATGATTTCTTTGTGCCTATTGGCTGATTTTGTCCTGACATGCATGAAAACAAGCAGCAACTGGTGTGAGCAGATTTAAGTTGTAAGCATTGAATAGCAGCTCTTTCTCTTTGTCCTTCCACTGTTTGCTTTTATCTGCAGGAGAGGTGACATGCAGCGAACATTGTTATCACTCACACCAACCTGTTGCCCTCACTATCTATATCACCCAACCCATCACCTCAGAATAGCACATGCTAATATCACGGAGACAAACAACGGCGAGTTAATTTGACATTATGCTGCTATCGGCCGCCATTTATTTGACAAATGGCATCACAACTGTTTTCTATTCGCTTGTAGTGAGGGAGGGGGAGGGGGGGGGGTTTATGCAGGAAAGCTGCTGAATTAGGGCTCTTTTGAATGCATAGGGAGCTGCTGACATTCGTTGAAGTCCTCCATTGATGTCATCAGGGACATCAATAAATCATGTTGCAAAGCAGGATCCTGTGCACTGATCCAACGCAGGCTTTGTCCCGCCAATCGTTCACGATTAGACTCAATGTCAGGGGACGGTGAAGAGAGCGGGCGTCACTGAATCTAAAGTTACACCGAAAGAGATGGATCATAACATTTAGTCCTGCTGATGAAACTCTGCCTTTTCTTTCATGGACCAACTCATACGCAAAGACTCCATTCCAGATGAACAGTATCATTAAGACTCTTCCAGCCTGATCAATCATATTGGAGCACTTAGCGTAGCACGCAGGCGATCAGTGCTTATGCATCAGCCTGACTGCGTGATCAATCCTGAGAAGGGTTATACTCGCTTTCTGTGGAGGTTGGGATATTTACTTTTCTTTCCAGGGGTTGAAATTGATGTGGCTTGAACGTGCACGGCGACAATCTGCAGACAAAGCAGGAGCCGGAGCCAGGCTGGTTGTGCCGCATCATCAGTGGGCAGCTGGCAGTGGCACTGTGTGAATTGGAGACTCAACAGGAAGCCAAAAATAGAAGCTGCAAAATCATCCATCAATGAGGCTCGTGACGGTTCGTCAGGTTGTTCTTCTGGACTGTTACTGCTCCGGCAGCAGGACGGGGAATAATGAAAGAACTGTGTGTGCAGCACAGGGAACAAAATCCAACGAGAATCTGGCCAAGGTCACTTGAATAAATCAAACTGCAATACACTGATAAAACCTGTATTAAGATTAAATACGTGATAGGGGTTGCACACCTTCAAAATTTTAAAGAGTCAACTGTTAGGTGAAGGAAATTGAGTTGACTTTGACACATGGGAGGTGATTCAGCTCCAAACTGTGCTAACGCTCTCTTGTAAAAGACAAAATAACAGGACAGCAACACTTTCGTTTTACTGCTTCTGGAGTAATCTGAGGAAATCGTATCATCATCATCGCTGATCTCAGAAAGTAGCCAAGGCTTGTTGCACGAACTCAGAAGTTTAATCGATTCATCAGCAATGTAGGAAACTTGTCGTCTCATGTTTGTGAAGGTTGTTTTCATTTAAAGGTTACGGTTTTCACGATGTTTTGTCAGACGCACCTTCCACTTCCTTTGTCTTCTCAAGTGTTGAAAGTGAAATGAAAGTGGCCCCTAAAAACGACCAGATCTGAAGTTAACCTCTATGCAGGAGAGCTGAAACACAAAAATACAATCCAGCTTGTTGCTGTGTTAAAACGGATCCATCTTAGTTTGTGCTTCTGTCAGTGTTAGAGTCTTAGTTTGAGAAGTTTTGGTGGATAAAAGTGTGTTTTTCTCTGTTTTTGACTTGACGTTCGCAGCCACTGTGACCCATGTAACAACTGAAGGTATTTAAATAACAGATATATGCTTAAACTACGTCCATCAATAATCATGTAGAAATGCCCGTGAGCAAGACACCGACCCTCAGCCTGCCACTCTGGAGAAAACCATTAATACTTGACATGCCTTCACGCCTGAGAGTGTAAATGTAAAAGAAGTGAAGGGAGTTACTGAGCCCACTTCATTATCTAATAGGATAAACATGCATAACCACTGGTGTGGATGCCCCCAGGCATTGGACCATAACCAGTAATTACGGACGTCCTCCTCACCACCCAGCCTCCTCTCCATGGATCACATTCAGCCTCATTTATGGAAATAATAAGAACTCCACAGACCCGGACAAACCTCCATGGAATTCCCCCCAAATCCCTTGGGGCAAATGAAGAGGGCTTTATCTACGGTGTTCATCAGAATACCAATGAGTCGATATCACATCATAGCAGCACACACGCAAACCACGGCTCTGTTCTCTTAACACAACATCCACTGCTCACTTTTGAAAATAAAGACTGTCGGACCCAAATCAAAGCAACCAGGAGTCTTACATGGAGGATATCTGTTGAAGGTGTTCCAAACCTTTTATTTTAAGCTTTGACGCGGCGTCAGAGCGAGACACAGAAACAGATCAGATGCATCAGCTTCAAGAGGACGGACGTCTTTATCAGCAGCGTGACTGGAGAGTTGTCTGACTAACTGCTGGTGTGATTGGATTATGACGCCTGGACGGAGCGCTGTCGGCACGGACTGACTTCAATGGACCCACTGCTCTTCTGCCAATAGATCCACTACTGTTCTATCAATACTGCATCCTCTATCATTACTACTACGACACTGTACAACCACTACTAGTACTACAACTATCAATACTGTATCGATATCAATATCAGCCGCTAATAATAAAACAAGTACTACAACTAATAATATACATTATACTGCTGCTACAGTTGTAACCCTCTTTTACTACTTCTTCTACTACAATTACAGCAATTACAACTACTACAAATAGCATTTAGTACTAAATCCCAACTAATCCCACTGCAATTACTACTGTACTAGCTTAACACCTGCTTCTACTACTACAATAATTTCTACCCCATTACTACAAGAAGAGCCAGAAGAGCCAGTTCACAGTGGGGTAATCTTATTTAGTTTGAATAAATATACACTAAAAATGCAGAAATTTAGCAGAAGTTAGTTTATCTATGGTATTTCACTAAAACTTGGGGTTCCTGGCGGCACGAGCGGATTTAAAACAACAGCAACCTTTATCTTTTATCCTTTATCCACCGACGTTGTAATATCTTTAAGCCGTAAAGGTGAAAATACAAATACTACTATGTTATATACGTTAACTTTGTGTCAAGCAATAAAAAGTGGGTGAGTCACATTCTGCAGGGGTTGATCATACATTTCACCCTAAAAGGAAACTTCCTGTTTGGTGCACTCATCTTTCAAGAATGCAGCTCTTCATTTAAGATTAAATGAAATATGGGAGTATAAATAGCGTCGTCTTTACAGTAGAACAAACACACACATTCCTTTGGTTTGTTCTTGGGTGTGTTCCGCTGCCACTCTGGGTAGAGCGTCTGTCCCGTGGGGGGTGAACGGACAGATAGGGCACATCCTGTGGACCACTGAGACCGTCCTGGAGGAGGACTGGATGGGCGGAGTGGTGCAGGGGTGGAGCCGGGTGGGCTCTACAGATGTGAGCCCCGTGATAAGAGGGAGAGCTTTCGTAACAGGATAATGGCTTCCTGTTTGAATGCTCCGCAAATTGTCTGTCAGGTTGCAGCGGCTTTGAACACAGACGTGTTTATCTGAGGATCAGGCGAAGGGAGGACGCGAAAACAAGCACAACAAAGAGCCCTTGTGCTATTTACTGGGATAATGATTTAGCTACAGCGACTGTGACAGCGGCAGCGGCTCTGACAGGAAGGAGAAACATTAAACAGGAAGTTGTCTGGAAGCTGGGGAGAACACTGAATTGCCGGCTTTAAAACAACTCCATTTATGTCACAAACATAGAGAATTCCAACATTCCTGCTGTCGTTTGCGGCTTTAAAACAAAACACGACTGTTGGCAACAACACACGTTAATCACCCTAGACAAAGCTCAGGCCTCGTGAACTTACTTACAATTCACACCAACTGCTCTGCCAAGTTATTGTTCTTATTTTTTCCGGAGCCGACTTCCAAATGCAATTTGCACCTTTCGATAGACATTTGGAATCGACTGGCTTATTTATCGGAATTTGCTTTGAAGCTGCCAGACCAATTCTAATTTCCTAGAAATAAGTGATAACTTCTCTCCATGAATTCAGGTGTGTAATGCAGAGGGGTTGTCTGGAGCTTCGAAGACAGAGCAGCCAAAAACAGCACAGAGGGTGACCAGAGCAAAACGAATCCCGTCATGACGGAGGATCATCCGTCTTATTTCTCCTCTATCTGCAGCATCTTCTCTCTTGCCTGCGGCTGTAGGATGTTAAAGCACATCTGTCCCGTGCAGATGGCCGGCCCCGAGGGAGAAATGAGAAATGTCTCCGTGCCGCACAGAGACAGAGATTTCAGGTAGGCCTCTTAGCTCTGCACATTGTAAAAAGGCGAACCTGACGGGTACGGGAAGGCAGACTTCAGCAGAATGCATGAAATTAGAAGTGAAGTGAGCGTTGTGCTTTGGAAGGTTGGATTTATCTGGACAAGAGAGGCTTGAATATATGGTGTTAATATAAACTTTGTACATGGCTCCACAGCTTCGACTCAGACCTTTAGATTAAAGTCACCTTGCTCCACCTCTGCCGCAGCTTAACGCACTTCGCTCACACTTCTCAGGGATTGAGTCAGATTTGTCAGAGGCTGCACTGGCCCGAGGTGGAGCTTGAGGGAAAAATACCAGATATCATCGGCCTCTTTAGCGAACCGTCCTGGTGGGTCTGCTGGGTCCCAGACTGACCCCTGAACGTTCCATATTCATGTGACATTCAGCGCTGGTCGTCTGCCAGAGCTTTGTAGATCCAGTCCCAGAGCCTTGATCCTGTCCTATGAATCTAAAGCAGCACAGGCTCAAAGAACGACAAGAACTAAAGTGATGCAGCCCTGAAAGTACAGTATGTGATGTCGACAGACCGGGGCTGCCTGAAGACGTTTCACAGGGTCTCTAGCAACAAACGAATAATGTTCCGTTCATGTGCAGAAGGGGAGGTAAAACTTGTTTAAAGCAGCGTGCCTGAAACAAATCAAAGAAATGTATTTACCGCCCCCCGATCTATAAACGGACTGAAAACTTCTTGTTTTTAAAAATGACTCATCTGAGATTTCATTAAGTTGTCTGACAAACAGATTAATGACAGTGCCTGCGCTCTCCATGTCTTATCCGTGGGAGTTAATGTACTTACCAGTTCCCAACAGTACCATCACAGTGGTTTTGATATATACAGCACTACTATGTGCTCCAATATGTCTAACATGGTATTTGATAAAACAGAAATGGCTGAAAAGCAAACACAATTTCTCACATGGGCCAAAGTCTGTTGCTCGAGTCAAATAAACCCAAACATAATTGATATAATTCTGTACAGTTCATGTATATATACAATACAACAAACTTAAGTTATACGATGATGCGATCATGTGACGTGAACATCACATCGAGCAACAACCCCCTCAACCATTAATAATCTGTGAGTCCTCTAATAATCTGCGTTTTACGGACTCGCACAGTTTTTTATAACTGTTTTACATCTGATATAGTTTTTTCTAATCACAGCTGACTATAAATATATTAAGAGTACACTGAGTTTCTATATAATTCATAGCCGCTGTCCTGTTTCGCCCTCTGGCATGTGAGCCCCTGGTTGATGCCCCCCCCACCAACCCTTGGTCCACTCACTCAGCAGCTGGCAGCGCAGAACCTGCAGGCTCGTCTTCATGGTATCATGTGATCCGGCTCCTCCTCCACAGTGCTCATGGCTCTCTGGTAAAGAGAGAGAGAGAAAGAGAGAGAGAGAGGTTAGATGGAACTCACGTATGAAAATCACATTCAAGTCACGGTACAGTATCAGCGTGATGCACTGTGATTATGTCAAGGCTGGTTTAAGTGGAGTAGACACAGAGAAGGAAGAAAGGTTTTCCTGGACAAGATTGTGAAGCTCAACTTTGACAGTTTAATCCATGTAATGACTGTCAGGCAGCAGTTACCTCTCACAGCGGATTAACTGGATCATACACAACCAGCGTTTACAATAAAACCCTGTAGGACTGCAGCGGTGGAGGTCGGCCTCAGCTGCTGGCATCCTACAGGCTGTGATGGTCGGTAAAACCAATTACTGAACATTAAACATTGACCAGTGAGCCTTGTTCTGAGATCACCACTGCTTGCGTGTCAGTGACACAAGCACCCAAGGGTGCTCTTTAGGAGAATGACTCACTGAAGGCCCTCTGCTAAATGAAAGGCCACACACATGCATACAATCTCCCGCTGGGGGATTGTGTGCATCTGACTGTGTGCATGTTTGCTTCTTTCGGGGCACACACCACTCAATCCTTGTAAACGTGTATTCAAACACACACACACACACGCGCACACCTAAACACCCTTCACCCTATACCTGCAGGAATAATCTGTTGCGAGTGGGACGTGTGAAATTGGATTTGTGCCTCCCAGGACGAGGGGTCTGGTTGCAGGCAACCTCTGGTTCTGTGGGAGATGTGTGAGATGAGAGGGACGACAACAAAAGGGACAGATACTAATCCGTTCACAAGTCTTATAAACTGAGAGGAGGCGACACATCACATCTGACTCATCCTGTTTATATCACTTTTATAGTTGTTAACTATACACAGAATATTTCAGCATCTATCCATCTATCCATCTATCTATCTATCTATCTATCTATCTATCTATCCTTCTCACTGAATAATGGCATGAAACTGTAATTGACTTTTGGGGTGTTAGCCTCCCACCAAGGGGAAATAGAAAGCATTCAATATGGGGCACAGCAGGGCATCAAATGATAAATTGGAAAACCACTTCTCTCTCACTCCTCCTGGCTCCACTTTTCTATTGCACAGAAAAATAAAGGAGAAAAAAAAAGTAAAATATGAAACTAACCCGTCACATTTTTACATGACAGTTGCACAAAATTCTGTTCTTGTAAAGTAAAAAAAAATTGATGCTCACTATGTCGACACTCTTAAGTCACAGCTGTGACTATACAAAGGGCTCAGTCACATATTACTGTGCTGGTAACTGCAAAAAAGATGAGGCTGCAAGAATACAGAAGTAGCAGGAGCAGAAAATGACTTTTCCCATCTCCGCATCAGAAGAAATGACACCTGCAAAACTGTTCCTGCCTCCACTCACCAACATAATGATGCTGCAGAGAAACCACTGTGTCTCTGCTTTAATTTATTTTGCATCATGTTCCTGGTCTAATGAGCTCAATGGCAGGGTGTGAAGAGAGCAGCTGAGCCTCTCCACGGTGATTACACCTCATCAGCTGCTGCCACGCCGGCGTGGTCTCGTAGACACGCTCTAATTTGCAGGGCATAAGGGGTGAGGCAGGGGGAAGGTGGGTAAGGGGGAGTGAAGAAGAAGACATAGTGACAGGGAGCGTTTCATTTGTGCTTGTTATCACAGAGCAGAGCGAGATTTCTGTAAAGGACAAGCTGCATGTGGACAAAAGACAGTTCTCCTGCTGGGGAGCTGAATCAGAGTTCAGCTCTATGCACAGTCGCACACATGCAGGTACAAGATAACACAGAACGACAAGTCAGGGTCGCGGCTCTGCCAAAACACCCCCGACAGGATGAGAGGTTCCGTGGCAACTGCTGACAGTTTAGTTTCGAAGAGGTGAAACACTCGATTTTTGATGTGGGGAGTTCAGGTCCATCACCTCAGATGGGATTATGTCTTTGTTACTACAGACTCCAGCTTGGTGAATGGATGCAGGGTGCAGACAGGGCAGTGTGTGAAAATAATTCAGTGAGAACAGACTTCAAACTCATGGATCTATAACTAAAAGTAGACTTCTAGTGATATATCTCATTGTCTCACCAGTACCTAAAGCAACAATATGTTCCACCAATGCAACACCTGATGGTCTCAGTCAGCAGAAGAAGGCAACTCCATATTTATCCAACACAGCAGATTAATGCCCCCTCTCCAAGTCAAGTAAAATTTGATCTAATTATTTTTTCTGTTGTTCATCTTTGTTGTGTGTGTCTGTGCATGTGTGTATGTGCTTGTATCCAAATATCGTGTGCAGGTATGAGGACGTGGTTGGTGCTCGCTCGATGGTGATTGGCTGCCTGGCGGACATATGAGAAACCAAGATGGCAGTGTCTGTGGCACATGAGAGCAGATTTTTGTCCACCTGAAGTCCGAGCGGTTATTATTTCCAAGCTTATTCATATTCAATGTTTCATTTTAAAATACATTTCCCAGATTTTGCATTTGCAAGGTGCTTAACAACCTGTACAGCAGATATACAGATAAACCATCCCCCACCCGTACAAACTGTTTCTGTCTGGCTGCAGATAGATTTTGCCTACATGCAAAACATAGATACAGACACAGGATCATGTGGATCCAAATTTGTCCCATCGGCCTTTTAAAAATGTGTTGTGATTTGAATTAACTGGGACAGATTTTTGTAATTCTATGTCTATATTTCATGTTATTGTCCATCTCTTGTGTCAGCAGTGGTTTGTGTGGATACCGCTGTATGAACAAATTGCCCCACGGAGATAATAAAGCTTTCTTTGATCCCCTCCCAGTAAAATATCAGTTAAGAACTGATAACACGATTTCTTACTTAGAGAAGATAACCCTCCTCTGCCTCTCATGAGGGAGAGTGAACATGCACCAGAGATCAACACTGACTTCAGCAATAACTGATAATAATAGATTCCCAGGTAAAAATACATTCACAGCCCAGCTTCCTGCAGAAGAGGGAAAAAAAAAAAGTTGCATGGCAACTGACATGCACAGAGACGGCAGCCATCACCATAGCAACCCTAATAGTAGTGAAATTCAAATTCATTCACAAGGACGTTTTGGGGCTTAAATAGAATTGGGTAAAGAAAAAAAAGGGAGATTTGGGATCACTGGATTTCTCACTCACCACAGGCAGAGTCAGAAATCCAGTGACAGGTCTGAAGGTCCCAGTCTGCAGCTCTGAATTATGGGAGGAGACACAGACTACAGGCCACAGCCAAGGTCACCAGAGACGGCACAGTGTATTACGCCTGTCACTCCATCTCCCTCCGCGGCCACCAGCCGCAGGGATAACAATGCTTTTTTAATTTTGGACTTCCCTCTATTCTGTGGTTATCTATAGGTGGCGTGGCGGCAGGCTGGCTGTTTGCCCGCAGCGGCCACAGCCTGAGAGAAGGAGAGAAGAGGAGGAGGGAAGGGAAGTGTGGGAGTCGGCGATGACGGCGTGAACCATAGTGGTGTGTTCTCACGGTCAACTGATAACTGGACCTCCAATCAGAACCGCTCTAACCCAGGCTTTTCTTCTCTCGCTCTCTGGATTATCTCTCTTTAAGAAGAGAGTGACTTCTGTCAGCTTGAGTCTGCATGAGGGGGATGTTCCAGAGAAAAGAGAGGTGAAGTGTGAAATCTGCGGCTTTCAAGGAAATGGACAGATAAATACAGAAATGTATAAAGTCCAAGAAAACTGCTGCCGCGCTATCTTTCCTATTTTTTTGAAAGTCATTCATTAAAAATGTTCTTTTTCATCCTCCAGCATTTACAGCAGACTTGTGATCACAGCAGATCTTTGGCGGAGCTGTGCCATTAAAAACGCTGGTTTCATCCGTGATTTCATCAAAGCCGGGACTCGATGTGATCTCAGAGAGTTTGGTTCCATTTCAAGTTGTGCATGACCAACTTTTTCTCAGCCCTTCCACAGAGGGCGTCCATTCCTGCTTTAATGTAGATGAAATCAGCCCAGGCCCGGATAGCGCTGCGGCTGCTGCCTCGCTCTGAACATGTGTTTCCTGCGCTTGTGTCGATGAGATTGTGCTGAGGCTTTACCTCTGGGTGTCGATGCCATCTAGGTGACCTTGCAAAACAACCAGCTGCTTGGCACCAATCACAGAAGACTGTTGTGCAGTGGAAAAGCAGATCACTGATTAAGACTGTAAACAATTATGTTATGAAACCATTTATCATCAGTGGGATGGTTAAAAGTGACTCAATCACACTCTGGAGCCTTGAGAACTTCATTGTTCTGCCAGGATAAACACAACCAGTGTGTTGATGACCAGTATTGATTCAGAGCAAATACAGGCTGGAATTAAACGTAAGCAGCAAGAGCTACAAAGTACGGAAAACCTGGCAGGTTCAACTGCTGATGCTGAGTCATGATGGTTGGAGGAGGAGGTGCGGGTTATCAGAAAGTGCCATCGCTGCCCTCCAGCCCCGGCCTGCAGCCCAGCAACACACCAGTCATTAAAAGAACATTAGGCTCCCAGCATGCAGTTCACTTTGACCATAACAGCGGAAGTCAGACATCAACCTCCCTGTCCAGGTCGCTCACAAACAATATCTCACACATAGAAGCAGGAACACTGTTAAACCGTGCACGTGTGTAACAGTGCTCATCATGTTTTTAGAGAAGTTTAGCATTAAAGACGATTCACTCATCGATGGTCATTAATGTAGAAGGCACAGCACATCACAGGAGCTGGAACCTACTTTCCTGAATCAGTGTTAGTCACGGTTTATTTGATATTTAGCATGTGTGCTTCCAAACACAACATTTCACCTCCATACTCACAGCACATGAACAATGTAGAGAGACGCTGCAGCTCTCACAGGATGAATGAATCTCTGACTCGTTCAGTGGAGAACTCCCACTCAGGACGAGCAGAGCACCTGTGCTCAGGGCCGACTGAGGAGGAGTGGAACAGCACCAGCGGCCTCTTCATCACTCAACACACACACACACACACGCACGCAGCCACGACCAATGACTAAAACCATTTATCAGAGGAATCGTGACCAGAGCCCAAACTGTGGGTGTGTAAGCACATGTGAGACTCAGACCGAGAGATAAATGGTGGCCAGTTAGAATTCCTGCTGGTTTGTGCGACTGCCACAGAATCCATTTACAAGCATAAAAGTTTTACAGTACGAGCTTCCTGTGCAGGTTTTTAATATTCTGGAGTGGGTCTGAGTCAAGTCTTGAGTTCTGCAGGAGCTTCAGCAACTGAGTTACCAACAGTTTTTCAAGTCTTCCTGGAGGAAGGTCTGAAATATATCACGTCTTAGGCCCAGTTGATATTCTCAATGCTTTTTACACTGTGACAGACGGTGTCGGGCAGCTTCACTGCATCACAATGGGCAGTCATTAAAGCCGCGGCAAGGCCAGACAGTCTGACGGATTCTGCAGGGGATTGAATCAATGAAGGGGGCTTCGGCGATGCTGTGTAACACACACCTGAGGTCGGGTCTGGAACAGAGAGTGAGACCAGTAACAGAGCCCCGGGGAGGGACGTGTGACAGACTTGTTATATCACTGGGAAGAGGACACCACAAACTGAATATCCAGCACTTAGAGAGATTGAGGGAGAAGGGGCTGTCAGTGGATGGATTTGATTAGTGTTGAAGTCGGGCCTGACAGGACAACAACACACACCAAAAACTTTATTAGTGCTGTCCCCTGTGGCTCCACGCCCAGATTGTTTTCTTTTTTCTTTTTTTTTTATGACATCACATTATGATGTTGGCAGAATCGTCACTATGGAATCAGCAAGTGAGAGCTTATTATTTAGCACCAGAGGTCAACTGTCAGCCCCGGATGGAAATCCGCTTCAGAAGATACAAAAATGTGTCAATTAACAAAAGCGATAATTGATGCATTTACAGAAAGGAAGTGGGAAATCAAACAGCACGAAATCAAGTGAAGGGGGAAAAGAAGAGACAGAAAAAGGACAAGGATCAGGAGAGCGTACACTTTCTTTAAGACCCATCTGTCTCTTTAACCACATTTAAATTCACCACATCCAGATTTTGCACACACTCATAAATACCAGTCCCCTTTCCACCAAGATCCATGAATTATTCTCTGTTGAAAAACACAATATCTCATTAAAGAAAGTGAATCTGCACCATAATTTAATGGCTTCCTCCTCGAGTCACGCTTCACCGCTCCATAAAATTCAATCCAAATCAGTTGAGTAGTGAAACAAACAAATGCAGAATTAAACATAACCTCCTCGGTGGAGACAGATAAAACACTAGATGACTTCTTGTGAGGATTTCTACCCGGCGGTTAATATTTGGCTTCTCTCTCACACCTGAAGACCTGTGACACCTGCAAATTCTCTGCAGCAGCTTCCTCCTTCCCTCCTGAGAGTTATTGAGCCAGGCAGTAAAGCAGCAGACATTGGGATGCAGCTCAGCCATCACCACTGTCTGAGCTGTAAATATCCTCCGCTCTGTCTCACTCCCTCTTTCTTCCTCCCGTCCTTACGTGACCCCTGACTGACTGACTGACTGAGCGACTGACTGACTGATGGAGTGCTGCTGCCAGTGATGAAGAGTAACGTGAAACTACAAGTCCCACGACGCTTGTCACAACCGCAAACAAAATCAAAAAATAACAATGCCACAAAATGTAAATGAATAGGTGAGAGGGGTGTAGGGTGACAGTTGAATTAAACACACTCAGTGTGTGTTCAGACACACAGTCCTCCAGGTTTGATGCATTGGTCTGAACACAACCTCGACTGCTTATTTTCATCCCGAGATGTTTGTGTTACAACAGTTTCATGTCCAACTGTGAATTTTCTGGATATTTTACTCTGACGCTGACAGGAAAGGTTCTGGAAACATCATCACATCCGTGCATTAAAATATTACAATAATAAGGTATCTAAATTTCACTATATCAAAGTTTTCTAGCAACTTTTTGTGCCTGCCTTCATCCACACCTCTTTCATTTTGTGATTCTGCTCGATGAGTTGCTGTGTCGCAAATCGCTTTGTTCAACAAATCAGGCCGACGTTGGAGACAGAGCAGGTCAAACGTCTGCATGACTGATGTGGAAAAAAAAAAAAAAAAAGTCAGCCTGAATATTTCACCCTGCAAAGAAAAAAGAAATCTGAAAGCAAACCTTTCTTTGCCCCTTTTCGCTTTCAGATCTAGAAACACATCCAGGGAGAAACATTTGATCAAAGCCTCATCTCAGGCTTCTGTCTCTGGCAGATCTCCAGAGCATTACATCTCGTGGTGGAAACTGTCAGGCCCGACAGACGGATTGAAATATAAAGTCTGCCTCTCCGCCTTGGCTACATTGATTATTGGACCGGTGCCGCTCAGCGAGGCCACAGCAACAGATAACAAGCACATAATCCTCCGCGTAATGTCTGTCAAAGATTGAAATTCACACCAGGAAAATCGTCTGGAAGACTTTTGATGAAGTGCTTAACCTCATCCATCAAAAATTCCATCAGCGCTGGATGGATACTTCTCTGGAGACTCTCCTTTCTCACTTCTGGAGCATTACTTTCATACTTGTAAAGATTATTTTCAGATTTGATTTAGACTAAACTAATTTCTTTTTCATTCTCCTGGTTTAGCGACAAACACTTTGAGTGTCAGCTTGGTGATAGCTTTCAGGGCTCCAGGACAAACTTGGCAGGACAAACTTTGCATAAGTCCGTGGCCGTCTAACTCCCTGAAGCTGGGAGATGTCAGAGGGAGAAAAGTAAAGGGATCTCCAACAGTGACTCTAACACATGGAGCTTGATGTTGTAGAGAAGCCCAGAGCTGCAGGGCCTTTCTGCTCCTTCATCTCCCATCTCTCTTTGCTCCCCACTTCTTTAATGTCATGCCACGCTTTAATCCGAATAAGTATCTTCCTCATTCCGTCGTCTCATCTTTACTTCAGCCTCGCTCTGTCTGCTCTGAGTCCCTTGAACCAAAGAGGGTGTTTTAAAGTTGCCAGAATATGGTGGCTGTGAAGGGGGATCTTTTTTTTTTTTTTTTTTAAAGTTTTACTGTGATAAATTATATATGAGTTTATCTCAGTGACACTTTGAGTAAATGCAAAGCTGATTGTGTTGTTACCTCTGGCAAGGAAGTTAGGTTTTCATCCCTGTCTGTAATTTAGTGCAGCTTGGTTGAACTCAAGGAGACTGTTGAGCCGTGGCGGGGGGGTATGTGCCATTCCAGTTTTGTTTGGTAGTTACAGGAAATCAAGGAATATGTGCAAAAATAAACTTAAATTTTCAAACTAAAAAGCAGTTTTCTTCATCACTGGAACAGAATCCATATTTGACAAACTCATCCAGCGCTGCAGTTCATCTCAGACCCTTTAGTGCCTTTCATCTTGTTGTTTTGATGTTGGTTCAGTCTCAGTTTTATTGTCGTTAAAAGCAGCAGCTGGTGAAAAAAACCCCCGAAGCCTTTCATTCGCCTACACTGTGAAAACACTTTAAACACAGTGAGCACACAATTCTGCTCGAGATTTTAATATTTGTTGTAACGCCCAAAGATACTTAACGGTTAGTCATCCTGCAAATGTCAGCTCACAAAGGGACAAGAAGACAAGCTCTTATTATCCCTAAAGAATTAGAAGCTTTTTTAATAGAAAATTTGTCAAAAACATGAGCAGAGTTAATATAAAAAAATATCCTGTGCACCACTGATCCCTGAATGCCTCTGGAAAGCTGCTCCAGCATCACTTGGACAGAAAATGTATCTGAGGGGCACACCTGTCCTCCTGCTTCACCTCCCTCCTACATTCAGCTCAGCAGGAAATTTAAAAAGCTGTTTAAAGCTTTATGTGTTTTAGGTAGAGACAGGTTCGAGCAGAGAGAGATTCATACTAAAACAGTGCCTGCTGCAAATAAGGGCTAGAAACACACATTTTTCCAGCTGGACAGAATAGAAGAAGCCTATGAGATGTTCTGTGAGGTCACCATGACTGTGACTTTTGACCTTTCTCCACACAAATATAATCTGTTCATCTGTGAGTCGAAGGGAATGACTGAACTAAAGGTCGAAGAGGTTCCCTCAAGGTGTTCTCGAGATATCGTGTTCACAAGGCAAAACATGTGCATGGTGAGGCCACAGCTGCTTTGACCTCTGAACTTTACCCACAAAATCAATAAAGTTCATCCTCCAGTCAAACTGAACTTTTGTACCAAATTTGAAGAACTTCCCTCGAACTGTTCCTGAACAATTTGACGGATTGTGCTTTTTTACCTAAATCAAAATGAATCTGTTCTATATTACAAACCCACAAATACTCCTTAAATTAATCACTAGTGGTTCAGCGTAATGTGTCTGAGGTCAACGCTATCGTCAGATTTCCTGTAACTCAGGTGACATCTGTCTGCAGCGGGTCGAACACCTGTCACACGTCACTGTCTGCCAGTGAAGGTGACGGCCGACCTGCCAGAGGACGAACTGTTCTCCAGGGTGAGCTGACATCACGTGAGGGCGGCCAGAGGCCGGTCTCGAGAAGCAGAGCGGCTTTACAAGAGGAAGCTTCAAGCTACATCTCATTTCTTTATTTTTTTCCAAAGGATGAAAGACTGACTTAATACAAATCTATTCAAACAACAGGGAAAATATTCACTTACTAAAAAAACATCAGAGATCTGGGCCACCGATCTGACCCTGAACATTCTGAAGTTATTGTTCTAAATTCAAAAAGAATATTTGCAAACAAATGCATTGTTGAGAGAACCATAGACAAGATCATCACAAGAGGGAGGGATATGCAGATGGATCTCTGGATGAAGAATCTTAAATTTATAAAGTCTGTGTGTCTGGTGCAACATAAAATCCTGATTTTGATGTATGAAAATGCTTTGTTTTTCAGATTTACTTTTATATCCTTCATCCAATCACATCTGTTCTAAATTCTGATTGGTGGGGCAGGAGATATTTTTGGCCACACATATTCAATAAAAGCAGACACTCCAGCGATTTTAAATTAAGACAAACAGACAAGCCAGCAACACTGCAAAATAACATGACACAGCAGTAGCAGTACAACGCCGAGGGTGCTGTCAGCCACCATCTATCCTCCTGCCTCCAGGCGGGCATCACTGTTACCACCTCTTCTACCGAGCAGGTGAATTCTTAAATGGAAGCCAGTGATCACAAAACACAAGCTTTGATCCACCGACTCAAAACTTTGGCACCAGAGAGGAGAGCAGATGAAGTGATTATGACCGGAGTGTTTCCCAACAGAGGTCACCGACCTGAGGCTGTTTCTGAGGGAGGAGGTGGTCTTCAACCTCCTCCACTCGGACATCGGTGGAGCTGAACTGAACTGCTGATGAAATGACGGATATTTGCGTGTGATCTAAGTGAGTCACGGTTTTATTTGCCTTGAGGGTGAGAGATTAAAAATGTGAATGTGGAAAATGCCAAACGAAGGCTTGTATTTATTTAACACAACACCTGGCCCCTGTGGTTGGCACCAACACTGAGGACACAACACCACAAACAAACTTAATCCTTTAAATCAACAGAACAGATGAAACAGGGCGGGACAGGGTGCGACACACTGAGGACGAAAACAAACACGGGGATGAGTTTTGTCAGAGTGAAGTCTAATGGGACTCAAATGATTATTAGTATCAGTGATGACGCTTCAGAGACTAATGCAACAGATCAGTGGTTCCCAACCGTCGGGTCAGGGTCCCACATGGGGGCATCTGATAAATCACAGGGGTCAGGAGATCATTTACACAGTCGGGGAAAAAATCAGCTTCAAACACTAGAGGAGCACAACCATCCCTTTATCATCATATCGCATATATACATGTATTGAGATCTCAGTATGTTTGTGTGTAATCCTGCAAATAGACAAATGGACGATATAGAATGGCACATACCTCGATCAAGGCCTAAATCAGAAATCAATGAAAATTTTGAAAAATGGGAGAAAAACAATCCTGCATCCAAACCACGATTTAAAGGGTTCTTCCCGGACCAATACTACATCCTTTCCTGATAATCTGTCAAATAGTTTTTGCGTAATTCTACCACCTAACAAAGGAACACAGATGAAAACATTGTCTCCCTGATGAAGATGTAGAACAAACTATTCTTAGAAGTATGCAACCTGTGACGAGGGGATGTCAGTAGAAACTGCTGGTTTTAAAGCAACACAATAAAAAAAAATGTTGGGAAATAAAATATGCTGAGTGTCTTTTACAAATGCAACATAAATGTACGGCTCTAAGGAAGCTGAGGTAAGCATAGTAGGAAATAACTAACTGAGGAAATCTCTTTGTTCCCGAACAATGGTGTCATATAAAATTCAATGTGTCAGTGAAGAAAAATGTGACAATAGACGGTGGATTTCACTCTTTCCTGTGATGTCATGACCTTACTGAGGGTATCTATGAACCAAACAGGAGCTACGTCTGCAGAGGGTCAGGAAACAAGGCCCTTTGGAATGTCCGTGAGGTAGTCACAGCAAATCTCAACACAGGAATGAGCGTACACTTGAGGAGATATATACTGTTTCCAGAGTGTCTCTACACTTCCTGCCTCAGTTTGGCTGCAAACATTTAGTAAATCACACAACTCAGTGGAGCAAAAAACTCCAGGAAGTTCCTTACTCCACACGCACATCCCGAATCGTACCCCTTGACGCAGCCTCTCGTCGGGTGACAATGGCAGGAACGAAAATCAGTGGGGGAGGATGTGTTTTGGAGGGAGCGAGCGTATTGTACCTCGTTTCCTTGAGCGATGCCGCAGAAACTGCTGAGAGCCGGCTGGGAGCCGAGAACGAGAGGAGCGACATCCGGACAAAACGTCCAAGGTCCAGAGAGTTCCCGCCGGGCGCTGACCACGTGTCTGGAAAGCCAGAGAGCGAGACAGAGAGAGACGAAAGGAGAGATGTTGTATTGTTCTCCTCTCTCCTCCTCCTCCTCCCCCTCGGCTTGAACCCACACTATTAGTGAGGCGGATTAACTCCAAGAGCTGCTGGTCCTGAGAGTCTGCAGGACTCTGTATGCAGACGTACACACACTGTGTCCATTAGGCTTTGTCCATGTGAGGCAGACTGACAGATGAAGAGGACGCACTCCACAAAAAGAAACACAACAGGCCCCAAACCGGAGAATTTACCCACAGATGAGTGGCTCAGTTACTCAATTCTCCAAACAGACAAATGCGGCAATGACACCAAGACTACATTACACACACACACACATACATTTGCAGGCTTGTGATTGCCTCACTCCTACGGTGGTTCAGCTTCAGACTGACGGGACCTGAAGTCTTTTATCCGGACAGAGGTGATCTTTCTCGTTCAGTCTTCACAGGACGGAGCGATGATTACAGAAGTAATATTTGGTTTGGAGGTGGATGTGTAAAACTTCATGGGAAACGTAGCGTTGGCAGACGCCGCTGTGATGACTTGAGCCGGCTCCGGGACTGATGTTTACCTGAGGATGACGCGAGATATGACGGCGAGGGGACTTGACAGGGTTGACATTTTAAAGTGAGATCCTGCCGAGGCCGGTCCAGTGGGAGTCCGGTTATTATGGTGGAGGGGCATTGTGACACGTTCTTTGGATTAATATCACGCAGCAGCACTGTGTGGTGCAGATATTGTCGGAAACGCGGTGGATAAGCAATGGCAGAATTTGAACAACCTTGCATATACTTATACTGACGACAGGGGGAGGAACAAAGAATCAAGTAGATGAGCTGTTCGGGAAGAAATAGATCAGAGAGGATTTTTAAAAATCCAGCACGCTCTTGAACTTGAACTTTATTTTGAATTGTTTGAATGAGTTTTTTTTTATTCTGAATTTAAGTTCATGATCTCTCTTTGAATCTGACGTGCACGAGCTTTGTGTTAAAAAGAAATTTAGTGTTCACTGATAACAAGTGCAGTTTGGTGCAACTTCATTGAAAGGGACTCTTGGGCCTTGGTGGACGAATGGATATAATAGAATGGTGATAATTTTAAATATTATTTTCTAGTTTCGATAAGCTACGCTAGTGTGGCTGAAAATGACATAAACACGACAACTAATCATGTTGTTGTCGAAAATCAGCGTTTGAACAACAACGTTCACTCCAGACACATCTACCACCTCACAAACACTCTGTTTCAAAGACACTGATTAAAACTGTTGTCTACAACACAAACGCACATTGAGAAATCTTGTAGCGTACAAAAATAATCCTCGTCTGCGAGACTGAGCCACAGGCCTGATAATTGCCGTCCTGCTCGCAGCATCAGGCCGAGCCGCCGCGAGAAAAACAAACCAATTACTCTCGTTCTGTTCTGAAGTCTTACGACGAAACTGAGGAGGATCTGAGCCGCGCTGATGTGCATTCGGAAGAAAACATCTTTCACAAACATAACACTCCTTAATGGGAGCCCACGAGCCGCGACAGGATTTATGTGTTTATGGTGAAGAACTGCACGGTGATGGTGGTTAATTGCGTTGAGATTTGGTTGTACGGAGCAAATGTGATGCAAGAGGATCAGGGTGTGAGCGCTTTTTCAGCAGGATTCTACATTTAGTAAATAACATGAGGTCCTAACGGTGTAAAGAGAAAGAGCGTCAGCTGCGTTTCATATTGTGGAGCCTCAAAGTGTGAAATGCATGATGCATATATAACCAGCTTTAGCATGGATTACTGTCGAATATGCAACATCCATCAAATATCTCTCACAGATGCCTATCGGAGAAATAATGAAGCAATCAGTGCAACCACTCAGCACGCTAATTATCAACAGTAGCCTGGGACACCCACCAGCAGCATCTCAGAGTGTGTGTCTGTGTGTGTGTGTGAGTGTGTGTGTGTGTGTCTGTGTGTGTCTGTGTGTGTGTGTGTGTGTGTGTGTGTGTGTGTGTGTGTGTGTGTGTGTGTGTGTGTGTCACATGTGCACCAGTTTTTAAAAATGCTTTCCAGGAGAAAAATGTCTCACCACAAGACGTTTAATTGCCAGAGGATGGAGAGCTTTGGTTCGCCTGCGCCATCACTCAGAGCTGAATTAATGAATAGGTAAACAGCAGAGGAACCAGCCACACTCAGCATGATGTGGATGAGATCTGTGACACACACACACACACACACACACACACAGACACAGACACACAGAGTCAGCTGTGTTTAATATTATGGATGAAGCGGTGGTGGTCGTGCGACATGGTTGGAGGCTGGAGATGGAACTCACGAGAAGAGCATGGGCTTGTGGGTGATTTGTTTGGTAAGCTTCACGGTCTATGATTAAAAGATGATATACACACGCCCTCTTGTTCTGACTTGCAACAGGTAGAATAATGAACAACATGAGGAATATGATGAGTGTGTTTCATCAGGAAAGTGTCTGAGTAATGGGTTTTTTTCACCGTGTTTACCTTCACCGAGGAGGCTTTGTTTTCACCCCCGTTCGTTCATATGTTGTTTGTTAGTTTCGTAAGTAAGATCACACAAAACAGCCAAACAGATTTCCTCAGAACCCATTCAATTTCGGTGCAGATCTGGATCAAGGGGCCTGGATCAGATCAAGGGTCTTTGTTGAGCTACACGAACTACTGAGTGCAAGTCTAGATACAAAAGAAGTTTCCTCATTTGCTGTTTTGATGACCTAAATGTATTTCACAATAAACAGAAATACAGAGACGAGCCCCTTTTCCTCGACGTTGTACTTTTGTCTGGACTTTCCTCTCAGACACTGAAGTATCCAGTGGGTTTAAACCGTCACGGAGCAGAGCTGCAGAAAGACAAACCCCACCCGGTGAAAGAAAAAAACCTGTGCCAGACAAAATGAATGTCAATGGCATTCCAGCCGCCTGTTTACGGCTATCGTAGTTAAATGTCAAATGGTTGGCCCCTGGGGGGACACGGAGCGGGCTGGGACAGAATTTGCAGGTGTCTCTCCCTCCATCACTCCTCTCCTCTGTCTGATGATGTCTGCGGGCACGGGACAATTCAGCAGGATGGGCAGCAGAGGTCTATTATTAGTGAACGAGTGAAGAATGGAGGGAGTGCCCGGGGGGAAGCAGAGGAGCTGACTGAACCTCGCTGACATTATTTTAAGAGCTGCTGTGGTGACAAATTTCTGCAGGAGATTACTTGTGTGCCGCAGACGACAAAGTGTGTGAGTTTGCGTCGTAATTCAAAGGAGAACTCCAGTGGTTTCACAAGTTGTAGATCACAATTCACTTTGTGCTGCATTTCACAACTGCCAGTCTTCAAGAGCAGATTTCTTTTGAGATATTTGCTGCATCCATTGTTTCCCATTTTATGATTCAGGAAAAAAAACAAAAGCTTAAGTTTTGTCTGCAACAATTAAAATTACATTATTGTGTTGTGGCTGAAGGGATGAGATTATGAATATAAAACGTCCAGAATGGGGCCGAGCTGAGCCTTAAATGGTCTTTATAATTAAATGTTCTATATCATCAAGTGTGTGTTTGTGCAGCACTTTTTCTATCACACTAAACTCCCAGCACAGTCGTCAGGTGCAATTTAGGGTTCAGTATTTTGCCGCAGGCAGAACGAGGGGAGATTGAACCACTGAAACTCTGGTTAGTGGACAATCCACTCTACCTCCTGAGCCACAGTCACCCAAGAGAGGAGGGGTTCGGACATCCAGAGTAGAGACCGTGTCGGACAACGATGTCAGGGCGTACATCGACCCAGTGGCCTAATGGATAAGGCATCAGCCTCCGGAGCTGGGAATTGTGGGTTCAAGTCCCATCTGGGTCGTGTCATCTTACTGCGATGACAATAATGATAATATAATTCTACCACCACAGATCAGATATATAGAGAAACAAAAAACTGATGGAATAATACCAGTAGCAACGCAAACATAAACTCTCATTCACAGTGTTGTAAACTAACTGCAGCTCTACATCTCGTATGCTACAGGCAGCTGCAGTGCTTTTACTGCACAAACAGCCTGCGCAGCAACCAGTGTGTCCAAGTAATTTGCAGCTTCTGACAAACCCAAAGCATCAACTCATCTCTCCTCCCCGAAGGACAGTGTCGTTGTCGGGGAAGGGAAGGAGCGGGAGAGTCACTCTGGCAGATTCGCTTGTCTCGAGCCGCCTGTCGTTCACAGCTCTGCCGTTCTCAGCACACGGATAATCTGGACGTGAACACGAATCTTCTGGTTCACTTGGATCCGGGGCCAGGATCAAGTGGAGGTATAAATGTGGAAGATGCTTGAAAGAGGAAATATCTCCAAGTCCATCTGTCCAATTATCGTCTACTCAGATTTTGTTGTTGCCATGTTGCTCTACTCTCTCCAGCATCCTCAACCGCCTCCCTATGCAAGAATGCCACGGTCTCCATGGTGATGTACGGTAGCTGCCACCACCACCACCAGAACCACAAACACAAACAAACAAACACTAGACAAAACCCTTCGGCAGGTTTTTTAAGATCTGCGTGTGGAATAGATTTGCGGGGCCGACACCTCGCTCCATCTTATTCAGTATTAACGCTGTTTCAGATTACTCCACAGCTTTCAGGCCCCCTGGGGCCGCGGTTCTCTTCGACTGGACAGTGAGACAGAGGAGGAGAACGAAAGCAAAACCATGTGACTCCACTCTCTAAATTTGGGGGGGGGGGGCAAGCACAGATTGTTTTGTATTTGGCGACTTCTCTCAGCGGTGGTTAATACAATATTAACAATGAAATGTCAGCATGAAGCGTTGGGAGAGGAAGACATCAGAAAGCTGCTGTAGTAGCTTACATGTCGTCTAATGGTTCCTTGGAAAATCCCCCTTCATGTGCTTTTGTTACGAGTCTGTCGCAGTCTGACGAGTCCTCCTCCTTCTATATATTACTGCTCACCTCACGTGACCTTGCTGAGGACTTGGCTCTCGTCTTTGCAGGCGCTGTACATGAGGAGTTTCAGCCCCGCTGCTCTTCAACCCATCAATCTGAGTCTCCAGCAGCCATGAAATGAGCCATATGCGGCAGGGGCAGGGCGTGGAGAACAAAATAATGCTTTTACACACTCAAGAGCTCCAGGTTTCCTTTTTGAGGCTCAACTGGGGGCTCAAACAGCTCAAACAAGGGGAAGTGGAAGTCACAAATTCAAATGCTGGCTTTGACTTTTGCAAATACTCTGGGTGTGTGTTTGCATATTTAGAAAAGGAGAGGCTTCGACTCAGGGAGCAGAGTAAAGATGACCAGGCATTAAAGACAAGATAGGAGAGCTGTTCTCCCCGTCACCTCAATCCTCCATAACAATTAGTTGCTGACAGTGACATAGGAGTCCAATAATAAGCTCTACCCAGGGGAAGGGACTCATTCCACAGCATATGGTGCCAACTTAATCTGCAGCCTCTGTCAGACGAGCCTGGCCAGGAGACAAGGTTTAAAAAGCATCAACATAAAAATAACAGACAAGTATACAGAAAACAATTTAGAAATTAAATTATCTTTATCCTTTTACAGTTGTGCGAAGTTCAAAGACGTTGCCAAGGAAACCAGACACTAAAAATGCCCTCTCTCCTGTTCTGATTTGATAGCCTGGCGCTTTTCTGGGTGAGATGGTGGCGATTCTGCTCCCTCGTTAGCCGAGGGCCACGACCTGTCGTCCATTAGAGGCTCGGAGTAATCCTAGTTCATAGGTGAGCCTCAGACACAGTAATCATCGGACTGACACCTGCTTCTATTGTCCCCCTCCGTCACATGACCCCCCCTCCCCCAGGGGCCAGCTCATGCTGGGTTTTGCGGTGGTAACGTGCGGTTCCCGGGGACGACTTCTCCTCCCACCAGACCTTCTCATAATCCTATTAGACCCAGTCATCTGCACTGCATTAAAAATACGGGCTGATTGATCCCACAACACGAACCCACTGTGTCCCGAGGCGGAAGTGGATACGACACAACTTCATGGCTGCACCAAATTTCACACACTCATAGAAATCAGTCTCCTACATACAACAGATTTTTCCATCAAGATTAATTAATCATTCCCAGGGAAAATGGTGAAAATTTAAAAAAACACTAAATGTTAAAGAAAGAGATAAAAAAAATTACTGGATCAGCACGAAATTGAATGGATTCTTCCTCGGACTCGAACTACATCCTTCCCCCAAGTTCTGTGTTAATCCGTCAGGTGGTTATTGAGTAATCCTGCTTACTGACAAACATAAAAACTTGGTCCAAGTATAAAAAAAAATCACTTCTCAGATATTGAGAAAGAAAATAATAAATGTTGAGCGACTGTAACTGTCAAGCTTAAAGGTCTTGCCTGCAGAAAAAAAAAATAGTTTCATAGACTGAGGAAATAAAAGACAAGAGTTAAGCTCAGTCTCATGACTTCCTCTCACAAAAGGCACCAGAGAATCACTTCTGAGTATTTAGCAAGAAAAAAAGCTTGAAATATATCCACAGATTTAAGTTGATTTACCTCCTGATTATAAAATATCACTGTAAAATACAGTTTCATATTCTCTGTCTCACAGGTTTACAGACTCGTGTGTGAAGGAATGTTAAACTTACAACACTGAGCGCTCCGTTGGGAATTATGGTGACGTGCTGAGGATCTGCTGCAGTTACATATTCTACCACAAAGCAGCTCTTTGTTGAATTTAAAGCTGAAATACAGACTGTTTTCTCTTGAACACATCTTCTTTATATAAGTCTGTGTCGTAAAAATAGACTGTAGGCTATACATTGGTGAAAGTATGGTACTTTACTCTCAACAGGCCATAATGTTTTCTCTGTACATTGCAATCTATGAAACAGCTGTTAGGATATTTCAGGACCGATCAAATGATAGTCGACTTGACCAAAACCGTACCCGACATGAAACTAACACCACGCCAATAATATCTAACCTTATCCCTCCAGAGGTTAGTGATCACTAGTTCAGCTAAATGGATACCAACACCAAAGAAGTGAAACTCACAAGTCGATCAAAAGTCTGGTCATTTTTCAAAAAGCTGATTTCCATCTCTCCGAGGATCCAGAGAAAATATTGCTCAGCTCGGTGTATCAGCTCAATCAAACGCACCTAAAAGTCTCTAAAGCAACAACTGAGAAATCTCCTTACATAACTCATTTACTGAGGCTTTCTGCTGCAAAGGAACTACCGGGCCTTTGGGTCCCTCTTGGCACAGAGGGTGACCATCAGTGGGTGGAGGTGCAGATTGGAGTGGCATGGCTGCAGCTGAGGAATGTGAGGAATTCCCCCTGTAAACACCTCATGCTCGGAAGGTCACCACGCTCTTATCTCACCGTGCCCATTGCCCCCCTTAATCACCGTAATGGTGGGTTATTCATTACCTCCTCGTCTTCCTCTATCTGCCTTTCCTGTGACCTCTGCTCCTCAGTCAGGGCAGGTGAGCTTCCTGCCTCCCCCACAAACTCCAGACCTTTGTTTACCTGAGGCACCACATGGTTTTATTCCCTCTGATACCCCCAGAGGGCAAACAACCCGCTCTGATACCACTGTATACAGTAGAATGGCTTTCAAATGTCAGGACCTTGAAAGAAAGAGCTTTTTCTATTTTTTTGAAGCCAAGCAGTTGTGCAGAACCAGCCCAGGCTCTGGTCTTGTGGGAACACTCTTTAGCCGATAGGATCATAAGTGGCTAAGGAGGGGGAATGTTTTATTTTTCTTACTGGTTGAATGAGGCGGCTTTCGCTTGCTTTTCAGCGAGGCACCTCCCCCTGTGGTTCCTGTGTGTGAGCCCCTCTCTCAGCTTAAATGAAAGTAATTTCGAAAGCAGCTGAGCGCCTTTGTTAATGCTTCTTGGCATTTAGAAAACGCAGGAAAGAGAAACACAGACACAAGCTGGATTTTGCCGAGGTGAAATCCTGTTTTGGCCACTTGCTGTTTGGTCAGGCTGGAGGAAGGTGCGAAGTCCATCCTGAGCACATGGTGCAGCATGAGGGGCCCATGGGGGCTGCATTCCTCCTCATGTACCACTCTCCGGCGGTCATGACGGATGCTTATGTACAAGCATGAAACCTGCTCACAATGACACTGCCACATTCCCCCGAAACTTTCCCATCAGCTCAGACTTTCTGTTGCAGGAGATCAAAACCAGATTTTTCCTTTTCCTGGAACGTCCCTGATAAGTTTGTTTAAGGGCGGTCTGTCGCTCTGGATGGGAAAGTTGATATTTTCCGAGTGGTTTTCATTGTTAACATAGACTTTTCCTGACGCTGGTGATAAAAGAGCAGCTGCAGAGATTGTTCTGCTGCCGTCCTCTGAAAATTCTTCCTAATGTTGACAGTGGATATCTCACCACATTGAAAGATGTTGAAATGACTGGCGGACATTTTACCCTCCGGGATTTGTTATTAGTTTTACCTTTATGAGGTGGTGTGAGCAGCAGATTCCTTCAAATGACTTGTTCTGTCCAATCAATACATCCTGACAACTGAGGACCAGAACACAGAACTCATGCCAGCTGAATAGAAATCAACATTTCAACAGGTATTAGATGGATCACCATGAAGTCACCGTTACTGGTTCGAAGATGAACCCAACAGACTTTGATAATCCCTCGACTTCCTTCCAGCACCAGTTTGATTCATTTCATTCATTTTCAGACAACACATCCGTCACAGTGAAATGCCAAAGCAACTCTTGGAATCGATTGCGATGACATTTCGTTCAGACGCTCGTTGTGTCCAGAGGATGAATCCTACAAACTATGATGATCCTCTAGACTTCATGTCTGGTGCAACCTTCGGATTGACATTTGTGTCTTTTGTTAAACGTCTCATCACCTGCTGGATGCATTGTCGTGAGGTTTTGTAAACATCAGTGTTCTTCTTTTGGATGAACTTTAATAACATTGATGATTCTTTGACTTTCCCCTCAAGGCCGTCAAAACATCTGACCTCAAACAATATCAATCGATCAAACTCAGTCCAGTGAAAAACACCAGAGTTTGGAATTTCTGATGCCAACAAACGAAACTCTTTCAATTGCGTGCACCCAGAAGAAGAAGAAGAAGAAGAAGAAGCATCTATGGCACAAATCATCATTATGCACCAAAGTTACATTAACGACAGAGCTGTTGGCGTCGCATGATATTTCTCTGGTGATATACGACTGCTCCTTGAGCTTCGTGCACAGAGCGTACATGTCCTCATTAGGGTTAAGTGCTGCGCTCATATGTCCCCTAATACCTATTCATGGTATCACAGCATGTCAGCTCGCCCTGAGGAAGCTGTCAGCCACATATGTCAATACCCCCACTGACCCCGCTCCACCCCCCCCCCCCCCCCCCAACCACTGCACACATGGCACTGGAGGATTGTCCCCCCAGAACAAAGGAGCGGGGGGTTTCTGTGGAGAACACACAGCCAAACATTCCTGTCTCAATGGGGAGAGTGGCCGACAGGTTCAATTAGAAAACACTTTAAACTCTGCTTCTATATGATCCCAGTGTTCCTGAAAACAAAGCTGCAGCTCCCACATTCAAATGGGGTATTTGGTGACGCCGGCTTGTTCGTGGTGGTCTTTAGCTTCTCCTATTATCTGCTTTGTTGCTGCCATGTTGCCCCAGACATAAAACCACTTGAAGGCCACTCAGGGTCGAGATACTCAGGTTGGAAGATTTATGTTTTCCCCTCTCCTGTAGAAACTTTATTTTCTCAAGTTAAAACAGCCGACCACTGCTGTAAATAAACTGAGACGAGAGCAAGCAACTGCAAGGAGTCTTTACCATTAATCTACTCAGGACTAAAGTGTCACCCAAAGTCTAAACACAACATTTTCCTGATTACCTATGACCCTCCACATTTTGGGGATTTGTGGAGACACAATGTTGAATCCCACACAAAATAAAATCAGATATATCTTTCCAATGAAAATGTTGCTTTCAAGGAATCTTCCCCTGCAGCAGCTCAACATCTGCTCTGTCTCTGTCAGTATCTAGATCATGAAGTGCATTGATCCCGTTTGGATTTGATGGATTCAGATGTGTTGCGGTGTTTGGTTGGATGCAGCACCAACAGTGATTTGATGCTTTTCTCTGTGACTGTCACCGATGCTCGTGAAACCTGGAAAGCTGTCAGCCAGCAGGACTTCCAACAAAT
Organism: Paralichthys olivaceus; assembly: GCF_024713975.1. Lineage (NCBI taxonomy): Eukaryota > Metazoa > Chordata > Actinopteri > Pleuronectiformes > Paralichthyidae > Paralichthys > Paralichthys olivaceus. Next base: position 988,026 of record NC_091109.1, on the reverse strand, counting down.
CCGACGCTGATCATGATCAGTACGCAGAGGTGAAGTGAGAGCAGCCAATAAAACACAGCAGAGGCACAAAGTGGAGCTGAGCTGTCAGATGTGGAGAAATATACACGGATGCACTCACCTATTACACAAGGTGCGTCGTAACGTCGGGTACTTGGCGTATCCGAGGGAAATGTCCACTTCACACCACCCAGGCGCACATGTTGCCGGTCACCGCGGAGAAATGAGCCAGTGGAGACCGGGGCAGAGGAGCTGCAGGAGCGGGCTGTGACTGTGGGTCCCCCCGGGCCCCTGGGAGGCGACACGGTGAGTCCAGGCGTTGGATGAGATGCGCAGGGCGCCACCCTTCGCTGGACCTCCGGGGACGCACCTCTCCTCTTTCTCGGCAGTAAATCACGGGACGTGCAGAGCCTCTCTCTCCGCCTTCACGGCTGCGTGATCCGCGGCCGCCGGTGCCGCTGGAAGTGAGATCCGCGGTGCGCAATTACGAGGCGCGCAGGACGTCGGTGCCACCCACGACAGGAGGGTTTGTGTGGTGAGTGTACGGACAGGGAATTTTAATGAGGGCTGCTGCAGAGTTTCCTCCCAGAGCGGAGACTCATGCTCTCTCTCTCTCTCTGTGAGTGTGTGTGTGTGAAAGTTACCTCACAGTGGAGGAAGAGCTGCGGGATGAGGAGCGATGGAGGCGCCAGGAGACTCCGGGTCACCTGCCAGTGAGAGGAGAGGGGGAGCAGCTCACCTCCAGGAGACACCTGTTGAATGAAAACAGTTCAGACATCCTGACCTGAGAGGACAAACTCGCACCAAGTACAATGAAAGGTTGAAATATGTCTCTTATCATTGTGCAGCTTACAAATGGTTTTCATTACAGCAGCAGGGAGAAGAGAATGTTCGGCAGAGACACTAAACATCACTATGAAACGGTTGGATGGTTCATAAATCATGTTTTAAATCATTAACTTCTCACTAAATACTTCTTGCATCAACTGAAATGCATACCTCCTGCATATAACACTATTTCCCCATTCAGCTGATGCATGTAATATAAAGACTCCTGAGTGGTTTGTAAAAATAAACCCAGTTTATCATCCTCTAATTCTGTCACCTCTCAAACAGCAGCTCAACACACGAGTCTGTCAGCTGGTCCTGTGGTTAAACCACTTATCCGTCCATATGGGAGGAAACTAGGGGCCTCTGACCTCGGCAGACACCTTAGAATGAAGCAGCATCACAGCCCTGAATCAACAGCAGGTAAACTAAATCTGGTGTTGACTGTTCGTGGGAGATGAACGGCAGATCATAATCACTGGGTGGGGAAAAGCATGTTTGTTTTAACCCTGTTTTAGAATTTAAATGGATTTCATGAGTTTTTTCAGCCACGATGACGTCTTTGTGTTACTGAATGAACCAGACAGCATCACCAGAAACACAACAGCTCCTGTTCCAGAGATATTACTGAGGCTGTTTGCAATTAGAAAACAACCAAAATAATAACACAAAGACAAACACGGACGGAAATCAGACATAAGGATTAATACAGCGTCATCCTTTATATTCAGTCAGTCTGAATCAGACTGTGATGATCCACTGTCCCCTACAGGTTAGAAAACACCATTGCACTCAATTACAAAACGTGACTCAACATTTTCTGCAGACCGTCACTGAGTCACTCATCACAGCTGCAGTCTCACGGTGCAGCTGCAGTGCTGGTATATGGAAATGTCAGAATGGAAGAAAAATAAACAGTGCTAAATGTATTTTATTTATATACAGGACATTTTGTAACAAGTCTAATTTTACAGTCATTTTCACATTAGTGTAACAAATATAACAGTTTCAGTTCAGACGGCTCTTTTTCAGCCTGGATGTGTCGGAAGCTGCTTTACGTTTACGTGACGGAGTGTCTGGAGTTTCCTCTGGACGAGCTTCGGTCAGGTAGTACGGCTCAATAGGTGGAGTGGGCTCCTGGAGGAAAGGATGAAAAAAAGGGCTGTGTCAGCACAGTAATGTGCAATTTCAAGCAGTATTGACACTGACCCAAGCATACGGAGGAAAAGACTTTAAGATAAAGTTGTGTTATATTCTGGGAAGGTCAAAGTTTCTCATACGCAGGGAATAAAAAACAGAATACATAAATAAAACATCTGTTACCGTCCATCGTCGCCATGTTTTGTATCCTTGTTCAACTATAACATGCAGCCGTGGTTATACTGAAGAGACTACTTGTTAGGTTTATGTAATCATTACAAAGAGACCTGCAGAAGTCAAGTGATAACGTATAGAAAGAGCTCCGTTAACCTGCATGAGGTAGTCTGCGATGTACTCCGGCTTCAAGCATGTGACACCATCTGTGGTGGCCTCTGATACGTCAACTCTGAAGTCTCCAGGCTTCAGTCGACTGAAGTCAGCGAACAGGTGAGTGGCCTCTTTGTACAAGGATGGAGAGGGACTGGGCAAGACCTGGACAGGAAGTACAGATAAGAAATGGAACTTCAACATTTTATCTCCCAACATGAACTTTTTTCAACTTGCAGCTTCTTCGAAGGACAGATTTTCTACTGAGCCTCAGTTCAACACAACATTTTAAGATCTTTCCCTTTTATCAACATTTGCACTCTCGCTGATTTGGTAACTACACGAGAGGGTGAAGGACACGTGACTTCAGATTTAGGACAACAAATAAAACAAACACCGACCTTTGCTCCACCACTCTGCAGTAACCGCCTGAAGCCTGATTCTCTGTTCTGGTCGATGTTCAGCATGACTGTCCATCCACTGAAGGCACCCTGAAAAATACAAATGTTTCAACCCAATTGATTTCAACTGAGAAAAAGTCATAGTCGCCTGTCGTGTTAATATTGTATAAGTGTATATGTACCCCTTGTTCAGAGCGTCCCTGCAGAGCTTTCCTCCAGCGCATGGCAGCCAATGCCAGTCTTCTCTGCTGGGAGTTGATGGAGGGTAACGCATCCAGGATGGAGCTGCTGCCCCACTCATAGTCATCCTCCTGGAACAAAAACACACGAGTGGAAAATCTGATTTAGAATACTTTTCATCAATTATCTTACAATATTTGAGTACAAATCTGTGCAACAAGAAATGTTAAACTGAGAAATCTAAAAAGATTATTATCATAATAAAAATTGAGATGTCAGTAAACTGATGCAGATTATGGTCAAGTTTCAAAGACTAAAGCTGCAACTCTCAGACAACTACAAACAACTTCAGGCCTTTTTTGAAAACATACAGAAATTAATCTCTTAAAAAGTCCATCTGGAAATATACACAATGCAATTGCAGAACCAGTAAAGGATCTTTAATTCTATATGAGCTGTTCCATTAACTTAAATTCGGTGTCGTCTGCACTAAAACATTGGGGTGCGATCTTTAAATTCTGACCTGGATGAAGCAACCCACAGATCGGCAGGCCTCCAGGTACGAGCGGTGCAGGATCCATTTTCCAGCTGCCATTGCTGCCAGGTACTTCTCATTGCGCAGAGGAGTCCCGACGATGATGTGAGAGCAGCTGGGGTCAAATGACTGCTTGTCCAGGATGATGCCGCCTAAAAATATAAAGAGACAGAAACTGATGGTCCGACTATACAGATGGTATACTGCACACTGTTACATGTCCATGTCAGCAATGTACTTAATAAAGACATTCGTCTCCACTTTATTATCTGTTCCTTTTTGTTCTTGATGATTCTAAATTGTTTTCTCTGTAAGATTCAACTTGTCGTGACAAGTGAAAACCTGACTCATTTGATAAAGCTGTGCTTTTGGTGGAGGAAGACGGATATTCCTCTTCAGTCATCAGGGATTAACTCCTCTGACTTCAGGCCTGACCCGAACTCTGTTCGAACCCTAATTAGGCAGAACTCTTACCCAGCTCCTCTATGAGGTGACTGTAATCAATGCGTTCCTGAGGGGTGAGAGAGGAAAGCTGGAATCTGGGTGGCTGCTTATCTTCCTCTGGCTCCTCCTGAGAGAAAGAAAGATATTTTTAGCTGCACTGGCCTCGACTGTAAGAGACGCTTTGAGGTGCAGAGTAAAAAAGGTAAACTCTAAAAATCATATCCATTGTAGTTTGAACCAAGTTACACTGATGATGAAAGTTAATATTTACACATCAACTTCTTTACGTAAAGATGAATCTGTACCTGTGGCTCTGGTGCTACTGGGGGGTTGGCGAGGGGGAAGGCGATGCTGGGGGCTTTAGGAGTGAGGATGTCATCCTCAGGCTCTTTTGATGGAGGGGTGGTGAACTTCTGGCCCATGTGCTGTTCAATGACATCACAAGCAGCTGCAGGAGGACAGAGCGATTACAGTGAAAGTCAAGTTACAACTGAAGTCACGCGTCTCCATCGGTTACATTATTGGTGAAATTAGTCTTTTTAGTTCGGCTTCCTGATCTCTTACCCATCTCCACCAGCTCAGAGTCGGTCATGGAATCCCTGAACTGGGGGCCGTTTTCTGCAGTGGGGGGAGGTGGAGGTGCGAGGGTCTCAGAATGCTGCGAGGGGCTACCAGGCCACTGTAAGTTGTCAGCCAGCTTAGCCCGCTCCTCCCTGGCTGTAGGGTCATCCCAAACTATCTGCTCGCTCTGAGACGGCTCTGTGTTAATGTCCATGGCTGCTTCTCTGGAAACTCTGGAATTAGGACACATCAGTCGCTATTACACAAGGAATAAGGACGTAACATGCATGGTAGGTGGATGTTTGTTTCACCACTTTGACTGAAATTCACTACATGACCTCCTTACCTCAGGGCTTCCAGAGTACGCCTACTCCCACTACGTCCCACTCGGCTCCCATCGGGTGTGTGGGGCCTGGAATCTGCACCCCCTGACCCCTTCCTGGTTAGTCTGACTGAGGTTCGCCTCCCTGTCGTCAACTTGGTGGCTGACATGATCTCCTGGAGCTGCCTGTGCAGGTTCTCTCTCATCTCCAAAGTCTCTGAAATATCTGGAAAAGGGGAATTAATCAAATATATAACTATCTTTATTTTAAAAAATATTGCATTTAACATGAAGCAGCAAAAGCTTGGGAAAAAACACCCACCGCTCCTTTCTGCTGTATCATTCATCTCATCTTGGTTTACACTTCCATCACTAACATGACGTAGATTTGTAGCTTCTTCTGTGGCAACATGCTCAGACTGAGGGATAGATCATTTAAAAACATAATTAACAGGGTCATATAACTAAGATAAAATATTCCTATGAGAAACAAATCGACACAGACTATATAATGACACTCACTTTGTTTTCACTAGTTTCAGAGATGTTTCTGAGCTGTGTTCGTGTTATAGGTGGAGACTTCTGGGAGCAGTTGGGCACCTGGCTCAGGTTGAGGCTCATCTTGGGGTTGTAGGTGAAAGGATACAGAGACTCTGCGACGTGCCTTCCCTCATCAGCACACTGTACCAACGGCACAAGTTGATTGTTGTCAGGAACACACAAAACGCTCTTTTCCTTTGTGATTTATGAATTGGACCCTATTTGAAATAAATGGCTATAACGAATGGATGAACATATTTTTATTTGATCACAAATTTTCCTGAATTCTAAAATATGATTTGTGATGATCTGCAATCAGAATATAGGATACATTATGGATAACGTGTGTATATTTGATAGTAGGACACGTACAGCCTGCAGCCAGGACTGGGAGACCACATGCAGTCCTCTCTCCTTCACTCCTCTGTATTCGCGGGTGTTGTCTCCCACACGACCTTGGTAGATGTAGTGTGTCACTGTATCGTCACACGCCCACCTAAAAAGAAGGTAATGAAAAGATGTTGTGTTCCGTGTGTGCACTGTGTTTGTTAATCCATATTCATCAAGATAAGAACTGAGCATTTGTTGAATACCTGAAGTCAGCTCCAAGCGAGGCGGCGATGGCGTTTAGTTCACTTTGCATTTTGCTGAGTTTCTTTCCCACACAGATCACAACACCAGTCAGGGGAGGAGCTTCCTTTTCTGGAGGCTTTAAAAACAAAATTGGTGCAAAAATTAATATGGATCACACAGAGAATATTGTTTGTGTAATATGTGCTAGTGAGAGTGTATGTAAGGGCTTTCTGACTATTTTACCTCCTTCTCAGTTGTCTTTGTGAGCTGTGGACTAGCTGAGACTGCCTGCATGTCTGAGACCTGACTGCGAGAGCTATTAGCCAATGCCACCTTCAAGTTCCTGTTGATGACATCAGTCAGAGGAGTCTCCACCTTTTCTCCTGGCTTCGATCTCCCACCTGGCGTCTCCAAAACTCCTAGTGCATCCTATACATAAATGAAACAGTTCATGAATTAGCTTTTGAATTTTACGGCTGTAAGTCTATATAAACATCATGTTTCTTGAATTCTGTTTCCTCCAGTCAGTCCCAACCTTGACATTAAAAGAGGGCCTGAAGAGCTGGTCTCTGCTGAGGAAACGAGACGGAGTGTCCAGTTGCAGGGACGGCTCCTTTTGAAGGGGGTTCCTTCTGCCGCCCTCCTGGATTTGTTTTGGGGTGCTCATGTTGTCACTGGGCTTCATCTTGTCCAAAACAGAGTGGAACACTTTGCTCTGGAAGCGACCTACATCAAGCGGGGTAACGGCCTTACCGCTCTGGAAACCAAGCAAAGGGATCTCTGGAGACGAACGAGCTGGAGGCGGCATACTTGGTTTCTGAGAACCACCAACAAAACTCTCATCATCCCTCTCTGTGGAATAACAAAATAGAAAATAGAGATCAATGAAAGCTGAGCCTGTGATCAGACGCAAAATAAAATCCTTCTGTCTATACACTAAAAAAACATAAATGAATGCAACATATAGTTGGTAAACATGAGCTTATATGTTAGTTTCTTTAGTAAGTTTACTCAAAATATCTTATTTCGATATTCAAAGAAGCTCTTAGATAAATGCTATTGTGAAATAAGCTGACAATAACAAAATATGTACATTTTAAAAACTTTTAAAAATATTAAAATCAGTATATCCAGTCCATGCTACTAAAACAAACACGATGCTATTTTCAGAACAGCACAGACAAACTCATTTTCACCTGGTGACGGGGGCAGGTCTACTTGAAATCTCTCCTCCTCTGCTCTCCTGCCGCTCCGAGCAGACTCTAATATCCAGTGCAAGGTGACGGCAGGAAGCCCCCATTTCTTTGCTGCCTGGTACTTTGTGCCTTCAGGGCTCTGCAACACCAGATGAGTGCTGGCCAGCATGCCTTTCTTCTGGTTGGCCAGACGAACAAAGTAATCCTGCACACTGCAGGTGGGAGAGAGGAAAAGATGTAGATTTAGCATAAGCTGTTCACAATGAGAGGATAAGCCACATGTGGGTAAGTAGTATGCAGCAGAGAATTCATTTATAAAAGAACAATGTTTAAACGAGGTAAATTTAAAGTAGAATAGTTTTTGTGAGATTTCATTTCGGCTTAGTCATACTTGGCTCCGAGATGCTTTGCCAGCTCCACCAAAGACTCTCTCTCTGCTCCAATGAACTGGCTGATGGAGAGAACACAATCCTTGAGAGGAAAACGTCCATCCATCACAGGAACAGGGGTGAACAGAGGGTTGGAGGAAAGTGGCAGGACAAACTCTTTCTCCACACACATGGCCTGAAAATGAACACAGCAACATTTAATTGTTAGTTCGACGACTTCACTTGTTGAAGAAATCAAAACAATGCATTAAAAACATGTACATGCACGTGTGCTGTGTTCAACAATAACTTATATAAAAACACAATCGTGCTTGCATAAGAGGAACTGTCTGGCGTACGTGCAGATGGACGATTCGAAACTAGACAGACTCCTTTTACTTTTTTACCCTTAACTATCAAATGCCCTGACTGTTGCAATGCACTTGGCAGATGTAACCTCAGAGTTCCTGTCCTCTCTTGATGATGATCCTCTTGTTGACCCTGATCTGTGCAGTAGCAAACTTCTTTTATGCAGAAGCAAGAGCAGACAGCTTCCTGTGTTAACCAGACTACAGGTGGCTTCAGTTTTTTTATGCTATTACTCAGGAACAGTTGTCTCTTAAGTTTCCTGTTTACCTGACTGTACAAAAATCTTCTTCTTTCCCTATTCGGTGTTGTTCCACTTTGAGCATTTATGCTGACTGTGCAACCCTCTGCAGAGCTTTCTATTAAATGAACTAAAGACAACTCCAGTCTGAGAAACTCAAGATAAATTTCCATCACAGTGTGATCTTACCAGCCAGGTATCAGTGACCACCTCGTCCACTGTGGCCTCCACTGAACAGCCCAACAGTGGCACCACAGCATAGTCAGCCACAACCCGTGTGCGACCCATCAGCACCCTGCCTCCATGTTCTGTCACCAGCAGAGAGAGCTGGGTTTCGGCCTCCGTGCCAAAGCCCACTAGTAGGAAACATTTCCCAACAAACAGTCCGGCCGCACTGGCCTCCTGCAGGGTCGAGTCTGGCTCTTGTCCTCTGGTCTGGTTTGGTGCCCACGGTTCAGGCTGAGGCTCTGCCGTTGTACTCATGAACTTCCTCTGCTCTGTTTCTGGCGGGGGCATGTCAACTGGAGGATAAAAGTGCAACAAGATATAACCAGCAGGCTTCAGATGTCTTGAACATTAACTTAATGATTTGTAATTACATCACACACAGAAACACCCTCTACATACCTACTGTTGGGTCATCATCCATATACTGTGATAACAGATCCTCCTCTGCTCGCATTGGAGTGCGAGGGCTGGCTGCAGGGGGACCGACTGATGGCCTGGAGGTGAGAGTGTTACGGCGCGACACAGTTACAGAAGCTGCAGCAGGGGGAAGACAGTCAGGGTGGAGGTAATCTGATTCTGGGAGTAAACTGCCTTTGGTGAAACTGTCCAGCAGCCACGGTACTTTTACTACATGCGGCCTGGGAAGTAAAACAGAAAAAATATTAGTATCATATAAATTTTTTAAAAGTTAAATGGATTTAGTATTTTTGATCATTCTGCAGGTTGAAAAGTTACAACAGGCCATATCCTAAACTGGAGCCAGTAAATATTATGAAGAGTAGTAATCCCTGTCGTTCAAACCTATGAGTCACTTTGGAGATGAAGTTTTTTACGTCCTGGTCCAGCTCTCCCATGACCACATGAGTGAGTTCTTCACTGGGTTGGTTGAAGCGTAGACCACCCGCAGCGTTCACGAGACGCCGCAGCTTCTCCAGCTTCTTCCCCGGCAGGCCACACAGATACAGCTGTACAACAGTGGACATGTGGAATAAGTCTCAGTTCTGCCTTTCACATTATCCACATTAAAATATCCACATTAAAATAGTGGAGAAGGAATTTTCCCCTCTTTATGAAAAAAATATTTTACTTACTTTACAGCCATCCAGTATATCATCAGCTGGACAGACGGTAAAGTCCAGGTTATCTATCCGGTCTGGAGCCTCCAGATGGCTGATGGTGCAATTGGTCAGAGCCGTGTCATTTATCGTCACGCTGGCATTGACAGAGATGTGGCTCAAGCCCAACAGAGATGGACCCTCTAGTGTTAGAAAAAACATCATTATATTTAATAGGTCTAATGCTGCAAATCAGAAATGGTAACATAACATTATTAAATGTAGTAAAAAACAATCTTGCATTTGTGGCTAACCTTCCTTCTTGCTGGAGCCTGTAGGGGTAGAAGTGTGCGGTCGAGTTGCCTTTGAAGTGTTGCGCTCCACGGTGTACCTGCTCTCGTCTTGACAAAAGCCCTTCTCTATGCTGTCAAACAGCCAGTGCAGGGACACGCAATACACGTTCCACTTCCGAGCACACTCGTACTTCTGACCTATAACCAAATACAAATACTCTGAATTAAACTGACGTTAATGATGGTACCAAGTTCATGAACACAGCGAGAAAGTTTTATTCAGTTTGAGTTCTTAAACTGCAGGTGACTGACCTGTTGCTTCGCTGACGATGAGGTGTGTACACTCATTCATTTTGAGCTGACCCGTATAGCTGCCTCCATGCTGCTCACAGAGCCGCTGCACCTCTTTACGCTCGGTGCTAGAGAGGCCAGTCACACACACAGTACAGCCACGCAGCACTGGGCACAGATACTCCTCAATGGGTAGTTCTGTATACCTGAAAAGACTGAGGGAGACAGAAAGATTTGCATATTTCTATGTACATGTAACCTGCTATGATGCAACCAGGTTAACGAATCGTGTCATGCAGATATCAGAAAGGCGAAGTGGGTGGAATTTTAAGTGCGAGTATACCTGTCTTGAGATTTCTCCCAGCAGGCTTTGACCCACGTGGGCAGCAGGATGGGTTTACCCAGGCTGGCAGCTACCAGGTATTTCTTGCTGCCCACCTCTCCGGCTATCAGGTGAGTGACAGACACATTTAGGTCAAGATAGACTCGTCCACCCATGAGCTGCACCAGATCCATCACCTCGGACTGTAGAGAGAGACAGACATTCAAAGACTGAAATAAATCACAACTTTATCCTCTATGATATAAGATTCCCAACTAGCTCTAATACTACTATGCGTTAATGGAGTACTAAAATCTTCTCAACGTGCATTAGAAAGCTGTTGTAGGTGAGAGACACCAAAAATAATCTCACACATAACTACAAGTTTCACAAAGAAGTAAAGGAGACATTTCTGCAACTTTTACTGTATCTGTACAACAAAATAAAAAAATAAAAAGCCATAACAAACAAATCCCAGACACTTAACATCAACAGTTAAAAACTATTAGTGCTTGATGGTTTTTGTCCATCACTGATTATTGATTCATATTTTACTTCTTTATCTTTCAAACCCTCACTAACGTGTTTGACATATTTTCAAGTGCTGACTTCAAAAGAGCAACCATTTATAATCAGATGCAGTGAACCGACCCGTGTTGCTTTGTCCAGGCTGGTGCAGGAAACAGTGACGTCAGCCATGGCCATGTTGTAGACGGGCTTCTCTGCTTTGGGGACACAACGTTGCTGCTGCAGGCAGAACAACACCACCAGCGGACTAACGACCCGGCAGCCGAGCTACAAGACAAATAACAGAAAGGGGAAAAGAAATATCTCCATTATGGCGTCTCATCTATTCCTGTGACATTCTGGATTTATTTGTCGTGTGTGGTTGAGACCTTCTCGCAGTGCAGAAAGGCCGGAGAGGTGAAGGAGCTGAACACAAACAGAGACTTGTCCTTCTGGTCCATCTGCATAACTGCATCCTCCTCGACGGTTTTCAGGTACTTGTCAGACTGCAGCTCCAAAATGGCCTGAACACAAAACAATATTATTATTATTGTTATATCGTTAACTCCAGAGACAGGAGAGCAATGACAAGACGGAGCAGGAGAGTTTACCTCATAAGCTTTGACAGCACACTCTGTTTTTCGACCTTCGCTTTCCACAAACTTCACAATGAAGCCTCCTTTGTCTCCTTTGGACATGATCGACCTTAACGTGTGTTATGATAGCATAGCATAGCATTAGCAGGGTTAGCAGCTGCACTGACAACAATGGTCGTTGATGAATCTATGACTCTTGGTAAAGCAGATGTGAAACAGTCTGTAGACCGGGACAGAGTTAAACACACAATCTCACCTGTTTTACGAGTTATCTTTATATATTAGCGCAGCCGGTTGGTACTCGCCTCCTCTTACCGTCGGTGAAATACAACTATCTGCCAGTGGACAGTCTGAACTGAGTGTTAGCTCAACGTCGCGATGTGTTGTCGAGGGACTCTGATCGAAATAAAACTGTGAAAGTGACGCTGCTGTCAGACTCACGGGGAAGGAGAGGAAACATTCAAATGAGCCACAAAGTTAAAAGAATCTTTCAGAAACAATAGTAATCGCTGTGCGGTGAGCGAGCAGCGACCCGTCTTCACATGTTTCACTGGATTAATGACAAACCGATCGAATGAGTTAAAGAGCGAACATTGAAAATCTTCTCCTTGTTGATGTTATTCCTATTCGCGCCTTTTGCGTAATTTCCGGTTTTCACTCCTAACCTGACCGGAAGGAGTCGGACTCCAGCGGTGAAAGGTTCCGCAGTCAACTAAACACGAAGAAGCGTCAGTAACTAAAACAAGACTTTTATAATGTTGTGTCGTGTTTACAGAAATAATAATGCACAGAGTGTTAATGTCCTACGTCTTGCTCGATCAATACAAAACTACACAGATATTCATATGTATCTATAGCCACCAAACAAGCTGTAGCTTAAAAAACTCTATTTATATCCATGTAAACAACATTATGTAAATTCAATAGATTATAAAATCTGTTTCCATCCAGACATGTTGTTTTTACATCAGTTCACTTAAATGACCTTTTAGTTTTGAGAATAATTCTGCAAAATGGACGATGCTTGTTTTTTAAATATATATCTGAGAAGAAGTGATTGGTAAAATCATTTTAAACATCTCCATGTTAAAATGATGTTGTCAGACCAGTTCTTCTTGCTTAAAGCTTTCAGGATACATACGTATTTAAACCATCTTTCAAATGTTTATCCTCCAAATAAAAAGATATCTACAGGATCCTGCACGTAACATTTAATAGTTTTATTAGTTAAACCCCTTGAAAACAAAAAGCCTCTCACTTTTAATTCAGTCTGTATTTTATAATCAAGCTGGAAGGGTTCAGCCAGGACAGTGGGTCATGACTCCCACTTATGTCCAGTCACCAAAAATTACATCTCTGAAAGTATTTATTTGTTGAGTTATGTATTCCACTAGTTTGTCGTTTTTATTTCTCCAACATAAAAATAAAAATGTTGAGTGAAAGTCGAGTTCACACGGTCAAGGAACCAATAAAAAACTTGATTTAATGCTTTGTTTGAGTTTTTGTCATTGGTCAGATGTTAATACTGTTTATTGTGACAATGCTAAAAATCTACATCAGTTTTATGTCCGTCAAGTGTAAAGTAATTTAATTCCTAGAAAATCCTTGTGTTCAGTGATACGTGGGGCTGTTAAGTTCGAAGCTGTTTTAACTGGTATGTACAAAGCAGATGATCATTGTGATAATTTGGTAACATCACAAACACAACGTAAAAATAATGTTGAAATCTTACCTCCACAAGACAAATGTAAATACAAAAGAACAACACTGTGGGTTCCCTTTTATTCTTAAAATTTTTATGTACAAGTGCGACCGATTTTTTTTTTTTCAATGTACATTCAATATAGAAAGTTTATATACGTAATATTACATTACACATTTCACAAATTGCACTAGTCTTTCACATAGATTCAGAATCAGAGTCAACATCATTCGTCACGTGGTAGCAGAAGCTCATTTCCGGTAGTTATTATTCTTTATAAATATTCTAGTGCTTTTTGCATTCTGGGGGGGGGGGGGGGGAAGAATTACTTTAAAAAAAAAAAAACGTGAGACAGAAGACGGAAGCCTTCAGAGAGAGAATAGAATGAAATATGAAAACCAAAGGAATAAGAGGCTGGACATTTTCAGATCTGCGTCAACCTTGAAAGAGTGGATGGAATCAGTCTGAGGGCTAGAGTGGCATTTTCTCATTAAGAAGTAAGAGAGAGAAATCATATGCATCCGTTTTGTGATTTCCTATTTTAACTGTGTTAACTTTTTCCAAATGACTCATTAAATAGACAAGTAATCGACATATTTATGCAAGAGGTGGAGAGTTCCTCTGCACAACTGTGTCAGGAATGAGGCCACCCTCAGGTACCCAGAATATACAAGAAGCCAATCAAGAACTGGATAATGGAGAAAAGACAACTAACCTATAGTAAGCTTAAGTCTTCTTATGAAAAAAAGAATCTAGTAAAAAATATATTCATACAAAAAGTAAACTCTTCTGTGTTGTCGGAAGAAACAAGAAAAGTAGCACAGAAACAAAACAAACGTGGTCATCCGTTAAAATAATTTCAAAGTGTTTGTGAAGACTTTTGTAGGGGGGGGAGGAGGAGAGTGATGCTGGAGGAGGTGTCGCAGAGATTTTGGTGATAGTCAATGACGGCCCGCTCTCCTCCGTCTTTCTCTCTCCATGCCCTCGTCTGGGGAGCGGAACAGTTTCTGTCTGAGCCGCGGCGGTGAAGCTGCAGGGCAGTCTGGGTGCCTGGGCGTGACTCTATGTGTGTGTGTGTGTGTGTGTGTGTGTGTATATGTGTGTTTTCGTCAGCCCAGGTCTCCAATGTCGTTGTCCACAGGGGGTGGGACGCTGGGCATTACTGTGGTGCCAGTTCCTGCTGTAAGGTAACCTGCTACTCCTGGACCTGCAGGGGGGGAGAAGGGGAGATGAGAGGCAGCGCAGGTGGGAATTCTGAGGATGGAGCTAAACCGATGTACTAAACTACAGGATATTAACACGTGCATGTATGAAGGGATGATCACTACAATGACAGAAATGTTCCAACTTTGGTCCGAAAGACTGAAAACAAATGTCATGTAGCAGGGATTCTAATAATCTAACTACACAAAGTATATTCTTTGGTTGACATGATGTCGAGTGGTTTTACAAAGGCACTATTTTCTTCTCCATTGCTGGCTACATGGTGCCACCATTTTTTATTTCTTCAGGCTTTTTGGTTTTCCCAATAAAAAACAATACAATTGTCCACAGAAGAGATTCTGTATTTTGGTAAATTTCTGACACAGTGGTAGGAAGTCGGTGAGTGAAGATAGAATGACGAGGTTTACAGTGCTGCAAGATGGAAAATGAAAAAAATTAAGTGGGTGGGGGGTTGAAGATGAAGGTAAAGAGGGAGGAAATGACGTCAGGACTGAGGTCAACGTCTACCTGCATCAGAGCAAGAGAGAGGAGAGCTGTGAGGGCCCAGCTCAGGAGTCTAGAGCCCACCTCGCAGTGGGCTGCTGGCAGCCAGGAGAGAGGGAGTGGAAACCCCTGAGAAGGAAAATATGGAGGACAACAAGGAAGGGAAGGGCAGAGCCAGGAAGTTATAGGACGTGGATAGAAAAAGGGTCGCTGGTTTTAAGTATAAGTGAGGAGTCAGCCACAAGGTGTTGTTAGGATAAAGCAAAGCAACAAGATTCAACAACAGCTCAAAGACACATAGGACTTACCTTGTAAGCAGTCAGGAAATATTTCAAACTCTTTGCTTCATTAAGAAACTGTGTTCGACAGTAGGTTAAATACTTTACCTGTCAGGTAACCTGCTGTCTGAGACTCTGAGATGAACAGATCATGTTTCTGGTCTTTGAAGGCACTCCACACCGAGGACCTCGCAAGAATTTCATTCACCTGTACAACAAGGATAGATGAGAGGAATGAGCAACACAATTAAAAAGAAATAAACAGCAGCACTAATCACTCGAGGGATTTGACTGATAATCTTTTACCTGTTCACCGAACTGAAGACTGCGAGTCATGGACTTTAGAGTCTTTACTATCTGGGCCTTGGTGGCTGACGGGTTGTCTAATGTCTCCAGGCCGATTCCTTCCAGTAACTTCAGGAGGTATGGGACCAGCTCCACTCTTAAAGCCTGTTCAGTTCAGTTACAGTATTAGTCAGACGACAAGTCATCAAACATGTGAGAAAAAAAAACAGCACCATAATGTTGACATTTTACCTGAGCGACCAGTTCTGTCTGTTCTTTCTGAAACATGCGGTTGAGAGCTTCACACGCTAATCCAGCCATGTCTGCCCGAACTTTCATCCCAGTCATGAGGGGACCGATGGTTTCCAGAGAAGCCATGGAGCGAACACACAGCTACACACACACACAACAAATGATTTAGTTAATGTGTCGTGTTTTAAGGAAGGAAAAGTTAATCAAGCAGCACTGTGTTTATTATTTTCAAGTCTAAATCCCTGATAATGTTTTGATGCTTCATGCTGAGGTTCCCACAGAGCACAAATTATCTGAGTAATACTGGATCAGTAAAATAAACCTTCATCTATTTATTCAGACTCTTCACCTCATTGTCTGACAGCACGTGGATGAGGCGGATCGAGCTCTTGGGTACGGCGTTGTTCTTGTGGTTGAGCGCTGATATGACGCGAGGCAGGTGACCCAGAGGAGGAACCTGGTCAGCCAGCTGGCTCTGTGTGCTGAACAGACAAACTGCTGCCGTGGTAACTGTCTCCAGGGCTTCACCCTGCAGGAGGACCAGAGCCATCAGTAAGAAGTGTGACAACAAAAGAGCAAAAGTATTGTTTGCATTTCTCAGTAAAGTAAACTCACATTGGGATTGTTCTTTTCCAACAGCTCGGTAAGAATCTCCAGGAGGGACACCAGGAACTCACGAGGCTTGCGTAGCACCCAGCCGGGCTGAGCAATGAAGATACGCAGGAAGACTCCACCAACTTCAAGCTCACCCTGTCCTGCTCCATAAGCCACCGTGAAGTCCTCTGGTAACTGAGCACACAGGCCGAGAATTTATTGTCGCAATCAATCAAACACAATAAATGACTTTAGTGAAACAATATCAGTATTTTTGCACTTACTTTCCAGTTCACATCAGGATTATCCTTCTGCTGTTTAAAGTGCCTGAAAGAATTCATTTAAACATTAGACAGATCGACAAGCTACTAGCTAGCAGTCAAATGGCTTAAAATGAAATGTGTCGTACTCAAGCATCATCTCCCGAACAGTGGTGGACACTTTCTCCCTTGAGCTGTCATTCCAGATCAGTTCAGGGTTTTCGTGCGTTCCCTCAAATATGTGCACTGCTGCCTCGGCATTGTCTCGCATGGCGTCCATGAACACACCGGGAAGGAAACGCATCAGTGTCAGACGCACCTGGCAGAGAGTAAACATTGTTTTATTTGTTTATTGACTCATTTCTATTCATTTATTATTCTTTTCCACTTCAGACTGACCTTTGGTCCAACCAGCTTGTCTGAGGTCATTTTGGAGAAGAGCTCTGCCGTCTGTGTGCGGACCTGGGGGTGTGTGCAGTTACAGAAGAGGTCTAACAAGTATATCAGGGCACCTGAGGAGCAGACAGATGAACATGAACATCTGAGCATTAAGAATTCATGGAAATATGGAGCAATCAACAGGAAATAGTACAAACACTAGAATTCTACGGACCTTTGGCCATAGCCTCTTTGACTATCTTTGTGTTCGAGGTCAGTGCATACAGGGTTTCCAGCACCATCTGTCTGCCTAAAAGATGTTAAGAAAAGTTTTAGTCCAAAGATACAACACGATAATGAGTACAGGGAAAAAAGACAGGATAATTATAAGACAGTGAGTTGTTTCTTGTGTCTGTCTTCTTACTGGAGGGGAGCGAGTGCAGCAGCAACAGAAGGTTGGACAACACCAGAGACTCAGCAATGTTGCTCACACATTCTTGGTTTGATGTCACTGTATTCACAACCTGCAGAAGAAACCAATATGATCAAAACAAGGGGACTTCAGCAAACAAAGACATTTCCAGTATTTAGCAAAAGTTTATTTATACCTCCAGAACCAGCTGCTGCACTTTGCCAGCTCCGTGAACTCGCAACAAAGAGAACAGCAGCTTGAAATGACCGATACACTCTGACTCCGAACCTGTAAGTTGAAAGAGGAACGTCTTTAGAAAAGGAACACAGCAGATATATATATTTTGCTCCTCAGGTAAAGCGGCCTCATATCTCACCAGGGTTGTTCTTGATGACATTGCGAAGAGCCTCTAAAGCCATCTCAGCAAAGCGGAGCCTCTCTGCGTGCTGCTGGGACTCCACCTTGTTACTCTGACTCATGGCCAGTAGAGTGTGGAGGTACTGAGCCTGGGATCCAACATAGTCCAGCAGACTGGCCGCAAATGCTTTGGGATACTAAAAGCCGAGATGATAAAACAACATTACAGAATTTGAAGAGGCTTTTGTCTATTTTACAGAAAAAATTAATCCAAAACCAAAAATGTGAGTTTCACACAATACATCATGATCTGCTTTACTTTACATCTTGAGAGAAGTTAAATGTGGTTGTGACATTAAGCTGATCTTTTACTCACCTCAAGAGGAAAAGATGGCTGCTCGTTGTAGACCCGCACAAAGATCTCTCCCACTATGAGCTCTTTGCTGTGATCAGTGAACACAAATTCTGCACCGAAGCTTTTATCGTTTTCACCCTGGAGGGAACACATGAGTACATTCATCACTTGTTGGGTTACTACGATAAAGATTACCAATCCAATCTCATGTTAATATCTATGAAAATACAATTTCAATCCCTCTGTCATGAAAAAGGGACACGAGTGTTTCTTACCCTCTTGATGTTTCCCTCCTGTTGACCCTCCAGAAACTCCAGCAGTTCGGCTCGCGTTAGGTTGTTCCAGATCAGGTACGGATTCTCTGAGTTACTATTCAGCAGCTTCAAGACCTGAACGTAACACAAAGAATGTCAAAGTCAATCTGTTGTGTTTGTCTATATGAGTTAATGATTTGTTCCTTTCCATATGTTCAGCTGACCTCAGCAGGAGATCCTCTTCCCAGCTTCCTTGAGATGTACGGCGTTAACATGGCTGCTAAGCTCTTTCTGATGGTGGGGTTCTCAGGAGGCGTGCCATCGATGCCATTGGTCTCTGAAACGGGATTGTTACCGTCTGGGTTGTGCGGAGGCTGGGTGTAGCCTCCCAGGCGGCTGAGAGCTACTAGGCTGAGCTTAGCCAGGCTGTTTGCAACCTCCTGCTGATTTGTGTCCTGGCTCGCCTGCACACCGCTCTCCTCCAGTGTGTAGTCGTAGTTGAAGAGGTGCACCAGCAGATGCCAGAGCACACCAGCATGGTACAGATGGGTCTGTAGGAAGAAGTCCACTGCAAAGGAGCTGATGCACTGCACTGCCAGTGCTGCAGTCTTTGGGAGACCCTGAGAAAAGAGACAACATGAATCACTACAGAGAAAAAAACACATCTTTATAGATTGTAATTAATTGTCTCGTTGCAGAAAAAGAAAAAGGCTTTTTGTAGCAAAGCATCCATCACTATACAGAACAAGATTATTACAAAGTGTAATAAATCACAAATCGATATTAAAATCTTAAAAAAAACATCTCACCTTTCCATAGAACAAGATATGACACAGGTCCCTGATGATATTTGGCAGTTCAATGATCTTTTCCCTGCATTCCTCAAATTGAGCTGCCACACTGTAGCACTTACAGATGTGCCCGCACACCTGAGGCACAGTAAGAGGTTGAAATAGTGTTAAAGAACTCATCAACACTCTTCTGTGAAGAGAGGTGACAACAGGAGAATAAAGAATCAAGTGCTTAGTGAGGATTTTACCTGCACAGCCATGTCATCAGGCTTACTGGACGCAGTTAATACAGCAACACATCGAGAGAGAGCCTCCAACAATATCTGATTAAATACAAGCAAAAGTTTACAATCTCATCATTCACAGTTTCACAATACAGCGTTCTCCAAGTACATACACAGCTTGAAATTACATTAATTAGTTAATATGTGCATTTACCTCGATGCCGCTCTCGCGACGCAGCTCCTCAGCATTAAGAGCAGAGCAGTTGACCGTGTGGAAGGCCAGTTCAGCGGCAGCCGGGAGGAGAGGGGAGGTTTTAGAGAAGAGCTGCCCGTCCTGCGTCTCCATTGTGATTGTTTTGATGAGCATGGGATAACCGGCGTATTTGTAGGGTTCCAGTTCTGTTTATAGACAAAGAAGTAGTCAGAGGACTCACAGTATAAGACGCCCCAATTGATCCATGACTTTTATAATCCATGAAATGAAATGAAATCTATCTGCATACCTTGTTTGTGTATATTGAACAGGATGCTTTGGGTTTTGAGGATGAGGATGATGTTTTCTGGGTCGGGTCCATCCAGGATTCGGGCCGATTTTGTGCAGAGGAACTCGTAGGCTTTGTTGACTTTCTCAAACATGTCCTGAAGAAAAAGAAACAGATTGAAAACAAATATGGGGAAATTCCAAGTCCTGTACATATTAGATCAGGAATGACTGTAATACACACCCTGCCCTCTGGGTTCTTGTCAGGATGGTACTTCTGAGCCAGTCTGAAGTAAGCCTTCCTGATTTTACTCTCCTCGTGCCTGAAAGAAAAATGTCACACACAGGGATGGAGAAATATTAAATAGATATTAACTAATGCTGCTGCTCAATATTTTTAAACCAAAACACTATTATTTGATTTTAAATTACTGAAATTACATAATTAAGAATTTCAGAGAAGTTACAAGTCAAAGGCCACTCACTGCCCCTGTCCTTTGGGGAGGTTGAGGACTTCATAGGCATCATCGACAGACATGGAGGGAGGCTTCTTCTCCACTTCTCTCTTCCAGGCTTCAAGGGTGTCTTTTAGCAGCTTCACCTGTGGGGATGATAGTTGTGAATCAACATATCACAAGAGCCTCTCTGAGAAATACAAGCAGGACATTAATAAGAGGTAGAAAAAAAGAGACATACAGCATCTCTTATTGTCCAGTTAGGGAAGCGGGAGGTGTCACACAGATGTCTGAGGTAGTAGATGTTGCAGAAGAGCTCGTTGTCCAGCTGAGGGAAGCTGATCATGGGGATGGGGCAGTACTGGTAGAGGGCCCGTGTGTTGCTCTGCAGTCTGGGACTGAAGTCAGCTACATGGGCCGCTATCTTCTCAATCATCATGCGTCTGAGACAATTCGAAAAGAAGGTTTTAAAATTCCTATAAACCACACAGGGGCTTTTAATTGTTGCACTTCTAGTCCTTTAAGAGTAGAAACTAATTAAACATGACGGTAACTAATTTCTACCTCATCTCGCTGCTCCAAATTGCCTCAGGTGTATCGAATTCCCCGAGGAATATCTCAGAGAAGCGCTCAGCCTCGTAGTTCTCCAGATAACACACCATCGCCTCAGGAAGCACGGGCCCCAGAACACTACGCTGCACGATGTCCTGACCCTTAGACTGTGGACAGAGAAACAGTCAAATGTCAGTTTGGATTCATAAAATATAACTAATTTCAATGTATACTGTCAGATTTATATCTGTGTCTAAAAAAAACAACTATTTCACCTCCTCTGATTTGAACGCTTGCTTCAGGTGAGTGTATTTCAGGAACCTACAACCACAAGAAAATCTGTTATGATCACTCTGATCCCTCTTTTTCTTTATTTATGAACAAAAAGCCAAATAGTAAAATATACTCATATTTTATAATTACTCTGGAAATACTTCTGGCAAGTCAGGATGTTTGTACAAAATGTTCACTTGTATGTGTCAGTCGTTTGTGGTGAGTCCTCACCTTGCTACAGGAAGCACGTTGGAGCCTGTGTACATCATGATGAAGAAGAAGATTCCAGTTAGATAGAGGCGCTGCAGATTGGGGTTGTCTTGCATCACCAGGTACAAAACATTGGCAACTTTTTCAACCAGGATTGGGTCAAAAGTCAACAACAGCTGGAGATGACAGAGAAAAACAATGGAAGACCATCAAGATAGTGTTCAATTTCATTCATTGGAGTAGATATGACAATTTAAGAACACATAAATCAAACAATTACCTGGACAATGTGCGGGAGACAAGCATTGTCACTGATCATTCTCTTGATTTTAGGTAAAGGACGGATAATAGCATTATCTTGGTCCCTGAGTAAAAGATAAATAAACAGGTATTTTACAGTTGTGGTCTCATAATTTACTGCTCCAATCAAAACTTACAGAGAACAAGAATTCTAATAGATATCACATTAAACAAAAGACACAGCCTCAGTCTGTGTGGTCCTCACCTGCTGGGGTAGTAGGAGCACATAGTGATAAGCATGTTAAGGATTAGTGTGGCCAGATCAGACTCATTCATTACTGCCTGTCCTGTGGCCAGGAGGCACCATTTCAGCTGCGGGATGGCCTGCAGGGGGCGCCAACCATCCATGCCCTGGGCCCAGCAGCGTGTCTTTGCCGTCAGTACACCAGTGCTCCAAAACTCCTGCATCTGTGAGAGTAAGAACATAACACATGGATATGCAGGGGGGGGGGGGCTACTACAAAATACAGTAAAATCAACATTTAAAAGAAAAAACACCCGGGAAAATAAACTGCAAGAGATCAACTAAAATGGGGCGGGTTTTTTAAGGTGTCATCTTTGGATAACATGACATTACATTAACTGGCCATTATGTTAGAATAGATTTTTTATCTCTATTTATACTGTTTTGATAAGCTATTGTTCGCAGGACTTTTCTTGGTGTCCTTTTCATACCTCCTCAAAACTGAAAGGTCCTCTTCTTTCTTTGTCTGCGTTGCCAAAGTACCACTCTTTCTCACTCTCCCTCTTCATGTCTGGCGATGCCTCCAGCACATTGGTCTGTGGAAAAGAAGATGAACTCTGTTTGACACGCCACATAGATTAATTAAAAGATTCTCACGCTTGAATCACTGTTGAATTAAATCTCATCTATGGCTCAGTGAGAATTACAACACCCTGTGTCATGCGTGATTTATCAAATCAGTGGAGCCATACTTCTTAAATAATGCTGTAATGTAATTCTAAAACCACAGTAGCAATGTTTTTTTACCTGCAGGGGCACAGTAGCTCGGCTGGTATGCAGATGAGCTAGTGTCAGCAGGTCCACTAAGATACGCACTCCATTTGAATCCATCACCTCCTTCACATTTTTCTGCAGAATAAAAAGTGAATTATTATTCAAGACACAAATAAAATTGTGGGTAAAATGAACAGGTGATGCCAAAAGCCCCATCTGCTTTTATAAGCTCACCTTGTTGAGAATCAGTTTGTTGAGGAAGAGGATGAGTCGATCTCTCTCCAGTTTGTCTGTACACTGAAACCACAGAGGTGTATTTTAGATTTCAGGATCCATTAAAAGACATGGAAACTGCTGCCTCGCTGTATTTATTAAAACCTGCAGTGACATTTTCACCGTACTCACTCGGTCCAACATGCCCACGATGTATTTTGTATCTGTGAAAGGGCCGATCTCCTCGTAGCACTTGCCATAGACGATAGAGAGGGCCTGCAGGCACAAGCACTTCATCGAAACTTTGGGTGTAAGCAGAAAGCGATGGTAGAGCTCGTTGAAGAACTCATATCTGAGAGAAAAGAAAGGGAGAAAAAACTTTAATTAACTGTTGATATTCAGATGATAACGATAATATTAGTGCAGCTATTTGGTTGTTGTCTTACGATCTCTTGATGGCACTTGATTCTTCATTTTCATCCTCCTCGAGCAGCAGACGCAGATAATAATCCCCAATCTTTATCTCATCTGAAAGGCACTCATATCGCACCTGCAAATTATCATTAGTATTAGATGTATCCGTTGGGGGGATTCACAGCAGTATTGCAATGGGAGCTAATCACATTCAGTCATAAATGAGTGCAACAAACCTCAAACTCCTGGTGATTCCAGGAGATGACGGTGGCATTGCCAAGCTCGCGGTCCACGCTGAACGCGCGCATCTCCCCCTCCAGAGCGTCCCGTAGCTCCTCCCTCGTCTTCAGGTTCCAGATGAGGTTGGACCGTGCATGGTCGACCTGGAATCTTGAGAAGATCAGAAAAAATAGTTAGGAGAGTAACTAGTAAAATAAATGATCTAAGATGAGCACCAGACATAAAGTTCTCTCTATGGAACATAACATACCTGTAGTAAAAAAGCTCCCAGTTGGCTTCAATCTTTATTCTCTGTCGTCTTTTCCTCAGGATGACGGGTTTTTGGTTTGGGTTCTGCAAACAAAAGACAAGAAATATTGAAGAGCCACATCAGTTTATCATTATTGAATATTTGTACTTTTTTATTTTTTTTTTACTTATTACAAAAAGAGAGTTGAGGAGTTAAAATGGCGACAACATGAGCAACACTTTACACAGAGAAGGACACCTGAAATACATGTAAATGACACCAGTAACAAAAATGCTTTTGAGAATGGAGAAAGACGATGAGACAAAAATACTAACCTGTTAAAACAAAGTCAACAATGCACCAACAAAGGAAATAAGTTCATAAAATACAAAAACCAAGATGGGATCCCAAAATTGGGTGTGGTGTGTTCTGTAATTCTTCCAGGATGAGTCAGGCATTTGCAGTGTGTTCATTTAAAAATAGCTTTTTGAGCATTTTCTGCTTTTCAAAATTAGGCCCAAATTTTCCATAAACAAATCTTTGCTGCAAAGACAAAGTTGCTTATATGACCCGAAGAGTCAAAATAAATTGGACAAATATTTGTTGATACAAGACAGAACAGGTTCTATGAACATGTCCTCTACTGAGAGCAGCACAAGAAGAAACGTGTTCAAATACTGACGTTATCTCTTGTAATGTGTTATTATACAGCGGGTAGTGGGTCATCAGCTTTCTGAATTAAAAAACACACTTAATATGCCACATGAAGATGGAAACATGGTTGGGTCAAAGAGAAAGAATACAGCAAGGAAACGGCATGGATCCCGTTGGTCAGTCCTACTTACCAGGTTATTTCTGTCCTGCTGCATTGTTTGACAGCAGAGAAACCACACAAGACAAAGGGAGGGTAGGGTAGAGACAACACAGAGAGATTATTGTTCCTCGAATCAAACACAGAAGAATTACAACAGGGTCACAGGTCACTAGACTACTGATGCAAGAGAGTTTCGTACAAATCTGTCACTAAATCCTGCAGATGTATTATCTATTTTTAATTGCTAACAACAAACATGTAGGGAGCGTGTGGAGCAAATATAAAATACTGGATGTCACGGGGAAATATCCAGTGAATGCAAGCCAATCAAAATTGATCAGCTTCAGCCATTTTGAAAATGAAGAAAAAGAAACCAGAGCACAGTGACATTCAGGTGAAAGAGGTTTTGAGTTACAGCTTTGTTTGAAGATAGAATTGATTTTGTTGAAAAGCCAGAGAGCAGGCAGTCGCAGGCAACAGTTAAACTGACACCGTCAACCTCCACCCACACACACACACACTTTCTATTAGAACCACACAGATCTAATCTGAATTCTCTTGAATCTATTATATTTATTATCCTAACAGATGTATCCTTAGAGAGATAGAGAGTGAGCATTGGAATTAAATAACACTTTGGTCATATTTACCACAACAGACTATGGGAAACAGACAAAATACACCTGTAATGGAAAACTTTTGTCAAACGAAAAGCTGCACATGCAGTCTGAACAGTAAATAGGCAAGGCTCTGCATCTTGCTCTCCTCTAGGTCAGGAAGCAACAGCTCTGGCAATGCTTCCAAAGCAAAATGCAGAACAGCTGCAGCTGAAAAGTATGTTGCTGTTTGTCTCTGGACTCTGCAGCGAAGTCCAGAATCAGCAGGATGAGCAACAGCTAGAGAAACCAGAGCAGCAGCAGCAGCAGCATCAGAGGAGTGTCTGATTAGTGAATCAGCTTTTTAATCATTTTGTAAGGGAAAATAAATCCTCACCTCCTTTTGTGCTATGCCCATCTTATCTCTCCAGTGCATCAGAACTATATCAGCCTTCTCCTTGGCAAACTTCTCCACCTCTTTGGCTGCTTTGCCGGCTATCCGCTGCCAATCAGGCACTTTGTTTCGGTTTAGCTGGTCCTGTGGAAATCACAGAAAGGCATGTTTAGAACCATGTGGAAATATAAAGCATTGATTTAAAACTCCTTATTTGGCTTTTTGCTACATGTGCAAAAAATGTATGTGTTTGTCTGGATACCGTGGCAATTTTCAAGTTGTCCCGAATGTGCATTCTGTCCACATCTTTCTCTGGGACAGGGTCAGGACTGTCCAGGTAAGCCAGCAGGCCTGTTGGCTGAGAGCGAAGTGAGAGAACAGGATGTCAAAGCTGCCAGACAAAAAGCGTTGGCTTCCATCCTGCAGCCTGTACCAACTTCATTACAATAATAGCTTCTGCCATGAGTATTGGACGGGCATCAAATACTTGTTTAAAAGTGCCAACTGGGCTAATTTGGAGGCGTACCAGTATCCTCTTCAGGAGGTTCATGGCAACAGGGTTCTCTGCTGTCCACAGTCCCACCAGGTGACGACTCAGTTGTCTGATAAAGAAACATCTGATGTAAGCAGCTGAGCCATTGTGTTATTTGTCAGCAAATATGCCTTCTTGTTTATCCACTGTAACAAGTATAGCTTATTCTACTGCTACAATATGTTTATATAACTGTTTGGGGTAAGTGTGATTTGTTGAGGTTGGACCTGTTGGTGAGCATCCTCTGATCAGAGCTGATGGTGAACAAAGATGTGTGTAGATGCCTTGGAAGAGCTCCTTCACTCAAAGCCAGCTCCTGCATCTTAGTGGCTATTTCCTTGTCTCCCTCCTAAAACAAACGCGCAAATATATTATCAACATAAATCCTGAACATTAAAGACAGAATAATTCATACTGAAGAGCACCTAACCCATGAAAGACCTACCTCAATAATGGCCTTCATTACCAGCCCAGCTCCCTTCACTATGGCCATGGAGGGATGCTAGAGATAAAAACAACAGATTTTAGTTCATAAGAATGTAATGAATTTATAGGAGTCATATTACTATCTATTCAATAATTCCAGAAATCTCGCAGATCTCTGTTGTAAAGAGCCCAAAGAAGTGCAGTGTTGTGTGTTGAATAAAACATTTTTGAATAAACAGGCGACCATCGCTCTGAAGCAGGGGGCGACTGGGACTCATTGATGTAACTGACGCTGTTGATCACGACAAAAGTGCTTTCACAACAACAGCAATAACAACCAAGTGTTCAGTTGAGGGTTCCACATACTGTCCCCTCACTATATATATATATACTGTATATATACTATATATATATACTGTGAATAAACAGACAGACAGCTCTTCAGGGTCTGTCGAATGATTCCTGCAGTGTCTTTACTTGACACGGCTCGATTACTGAACGTCACTTTTACAGTTTCAGAAAGCTGTAGGTTAAGAATGGTCATTGGACTCTAAATTATTGAAGCAGATGTATTTATTCATCTGTATGTAAACCAGTCACCTGGAAGAGTTTGAACAAGGTGCGTCCGTTTGATGCCACCATCTCAAGCAGCATGTCAAACTGCTGCCCCTCTGTGGTTTCACTGTAGGGGGCGCAGAGGGCAAATGTTAAGAAGTCCAGCAAGGAGCTGATGACCAAGGCTCCTGTTCCATGGTCCTGGAAAAAAAATGAGAGTGACAAATGAGCGGGTGACACTGAAAAAAACCCCCATCTCCAGTTCCTAATTAGCCTGAGCTAATGCTGAATGAAGCTTTGACAATGAAAAGAAATGTACCACATTAGTGATGAATTTTTCAAGGAGGTTTTCCAGGAACTTCTTAGACGACAACAGAGAGGCCTTGTTCAGCTGCTCCTGCCTCAGGTCATAGTCATCGTGCATCGGCTGGAGGAAAAGACAAAAGAAAAGGTCTCAGCCAAAGAGCAAGAAACATATCAATCAATTAAATCATTATTTCTCCAGCTGTAAAAAAACAAGTTACTTACACACATAAGGGCGCAGAGCATGTCTATAGCAGCATGTGTCACACCGTTGTTGTTCCTTTTTAAAGCTTTTACTGTCTTTACCCCCAACTTTTCCCTAAACCTGGAACACACAAACATAAATTCACAGATTAAGTAACACTACTACATCGATCATGCACTGAAAAAATCCATAAAGAACTGAAGTACAGCAGAATATAAAACATACAAATACTATATTATTTAAAAAAGGTCTGGGGGTGGATACACAAAGAATTCATTGCTTTAGAAGTGGCTCGTTTCTTTTGCTCATCAACAGCCTCATTTTTCTACTGAACTTCAGCGAGTAGCATCATTAAAGGAGGATTTCCTGAAAGCAAAAATAAAACATTTAAGTATTTATAGAGATCTGTGTTTGAAGCTGTGTGAGGGAGACACCAAACTGCAGCAATGAATTTTTCAGGAAAAACCAATCTGGCTCATTTGCTTCATAAGAACAAGGAATAAACAGTAAATACAGTTTCTCTCATACATCTCAGTGATGCGGAAAGATTAAAAGTTTCTATAATGTATATGCTATTTCCAGAAATGTAGAGGATAGATGGACCAAAGCGGATACTGGGAGAGAGATGAAGCCACAAAAATAAGAGGATGAAATGGCGAGAGTGAAAGGTCAAGACAAATCAAGGCAGACAGCTCGACTGAACAGAATGAAGTGACAAACCCTCTGCTCTGAAGTGCCCGTAAAAGGCCTGAGATGAAAGCAGAGCAAAGATAAAAGAAGAGTAGGCCGACCAACAGACAGCTAAGAGGTGCGCTTGAAAAGAACGAGAAGGAGAAGAAGTATAGACGGACAAAGGGCAGACTGAGATGTATGGATTGATATTTACGTAGCATCTGTGAGTCCAGACCCTTGACCAGACCTTGGAATGACAGAGCATGCCTGTTACAAGCAGCCCAACAAAAGTGTATTTTGAAGAAATAAAGCTAGAAGGTAAAGCAGAGTATCTGTTGCGTCCTTACTTAGGCAGCTGGGTGAAGGCCTGGAAGCCAGCCTTGGAGGCCACTAGGCGTCGTATGGCCTGGAAATGGCTCTCCAGCTCAGCGTTAAGGGTGGGCAGCTCAGTCTCCTGGGATAAGAGAGCCAGGATGGCGTTGTTGATGAGCTTCTCCTTGTTCTCAGAGAAAAGACCCTGAGGAGAACAGACAGAGAACACAAAGACAACGATGAGGGAAATTAGTGTGAATCCTGTCTGAGCAGATGAGTAAGTTAATTAAACAGGAGCCGAGCACACTCACATCTTGGGTTACTGCATGCAGCACTCCACTGTACGATATGTTGGCGTTGAATCTGAACACTGCATCTGCAAAGTTTCCATCTGAGCAGAGGAAGGAGGGACGGAATAATTTAACAAAAGAAAATATCGACATTTTTAACAAGGCTTGTTAGAAGCAGTGTGAGGCTGTAATCACAAACATAACCCCATAACTAATGTATTACCATTTTATTTGATAAAGGATGAAACAGATTCAGTTCAGTGTTATTTATCAACACATCACTGTTTATTTTCCAATAAATGTTAGCTTAGCATAGTGACTCCAATTCAATGGTAGCGCAGTGGTGGTGTGATGTAAATGCTCATGATAGCATGCTAACAGTGTCACAGTTGGCAGGCTTATATGCTAAGGTTTGGCAGGGGTTATGTTTACCATTTATAGCAAGTTAGCATGCTGTCAATTGTAAAGCTGAGGCTGATGGGAATGTAAGTTAGATTTTGACTGAAATGGTGGATGAAAAGTAAAGAAATCCCGAGAGTTGTTAAATTGATCACGAGGGTCAACAAATGTATTATAATCAATCTGAAACTGTTGAATTTAAAAATAATAAATCTACATATAAACCAATGTGAACATTGATATTAAATCAATTTTGCTTCATGAGGATTAAGGGCTCTGACTCACTGGGAGGTGCTGCCAGGAATTTGAGATGCAAACTCTCCACCTCCTCATCAACGGGCATGCTCAGCAGGCCCCATCTCTGCCCCCGCTGCGTGGGGGCCATCTTAACGCAAACGTCCCTGTTGCCGGATGCACGGACTCCATCAAGCAGGCTGGCTAACAGGGAGTCCCTACACACACAAACAAATGTAGTTCAATGCATGACACTGACGTGTGGTGGGGAGCACTGGCGGTGTATTTAAGATGTGCAGCAGACACAGGCACAAGAAACTTTCTCATCTTGTACAGAATATAAATAGAACATTAAAAAGGGGTGAAATAGGTGAATACAATTACAAAAGACATTTTACAAAAACTGAGGAATTGCAGTGTCACCACGTACATAAAGAAGGATGGACGTCTTACCTTTCTGTGGAGGAGAACTTCCTGATCTGACCTCTGATGAACTCTACAGTAAACACCTGTGGGTTGTCTACATCACAGATGAGAGCAAATACCTGAAGGGAGAGGAAACTTTCACTGTTTCAACTCATACATGATGACATAAAGACAGATGGTGCAGTTAACATTTATCTTCACAGGACGACAACTAGAGAGAAGATAGAGATTCTGGGTATTTCAGCCTAAACATCTTTATGACTTGCTGTTGGTTTAGTGTTTACCTCTCCGAAGGGTTTGATGGTGACTATGTTGTATGACGCTGGGTCTCTCTCCACTAGACATGTCTCTGTCAGTGCCAGGATGCGCTTAACAGGTTCCTGGAGGAAATCAAATGAGAGGGCATAAACTATGAAAACTGCAAACGTGCTGCACTGACAGAAGCAAGATTCTGCAAAGTGTTCTGACCGGGTGACGAGGTGTGATCTTCTGCACCACGAACTCTGCCAGTGAAGTTATGCTGTCATCTGAGCTGTACTTCCCCAACCTGTCCGTCACGAAATCCTCGAAGGTAAGAGTCTCCTTCCTCAGTCGTAGCGTGATGCCAATGAAGTTCCCAGCATGCTCTATGGCGCTGCGGATGATTTCTTCTCTGTGCTCCGAGGCAAACAGATGCTGAGAGGCAACGGGACACGTGAAAGAAAATCTTATGTTAGTGGAGACAGAAAATAAATAAATCCACTGAAGCATAAACACAGAAACTCCATGAATGCATACCAGCCTGCTGAAGCCTCCATAGAGGATGCAGAATCCTCCCTGGTAATCAGAGACCTCGACGAAGCCCTCTACATTCCGATAGTCATACGAACACACCACTCGGTTAGTGTTCGGGTCAATCTGGTCGATGCCGCCCGGTGTCACCTCTAAACAAATCGGCTTTCGTGCATCACTCCAGTGGTGCTTGAAGCAGTTGTAACGCTGTTGCAGAGCACACACGTGGTGAGACATCATTCAGTTATATGTTACTACATATACTCAAAGGTGATTTTAGTTTTTATTGATCGTAGCACTTACCCTGCCAGTTATCTTCCCCTCTGAAAACTCTGTTCTGAATCTCTATGAAAAATAAAATAAAAGAGAGAAGGAAAGATGATATGATAGTGCTGACTTACACAGCTACTTGTCAAATTGTTGCAGTGTTCCACATATTAACACTTTAAATTGGTTCTATTGGGAAATACCCATCCTACTGTTTTAACACCTCAGCATAATGAGCTTATTTCTCCACAACAACAAAAAGCTATTTGCTGATTCACATCTGTGATTAACAGGCATCAAGTCAAAGGGCCTGTAATTTGCAACCACTGCATTCCCAAACGGTGTACATGTAGTGACTTTCCTGCAAATTTGTTTTCTTTTTTAACAACACAGCAAAATGTGCAGCCATGAAAACGAAATGAAAAATGTGTGTATGAGGTCTTTTTAATCATTCTCAATGATGGCGCTGAAGTGGTGCAGCTGTGAGTGTTTTGTTTTTCTCACCAGTGCTTCTGTGAGCAGCTCTGTTCGGTGCTCTGTCGAGAACTTGAGCGTTTCCGACTTCCTGCCACTGCCTTTACGGAATGTGAGGTTGAACTCTGTTCCCTGACCTTTTCCTACTGGACCGATACCGCAGATATCTCCGTAAGGCCACTGGTAAACATAAACAGCAACAGCACAGAGATTGATACAGAAGTCAAAGTCAGACAAAGTAAAGTTCCTAAATTTAGCATTTACACCATCAGCCACAACTTTAACACCAGTAAGTGGTTTTAATGTGGTGGGCTATTAGTATATAAGCAGTATATAATCATTTATTAATGTTTTATTACATACTGTAGTGAAGTTAGAAGCACATACAAATGTTTATTAATATAGTTGTTAACAGTGCCTACATTATGAGCAAATAATAAATTACACTTTATTATAAGACAGTTGTAAAAATATAAAATATATCTGCATAAGATATACCTGCTAACAAAGGGGACTTAAAGTGGTACAAATGTCATTTTTACAGTGTTTAATATCATTATATTTTGTGACTATATATACAAGATATAAATAACTACAACTAAGATTTAGAATGACTGGAGTTCCTCTTTGACAGACTGACCTGATTTGTTACTTCTAGCGTAGTAGGGTTGTATGTGGTGATGCCATGTGTCCCCACTGAGAAGACTCGCTTGTACCTTGAACACAGAGATGAGATGAGTCAGAAACAAAGTGGAACCATCACCGACTCGCACATGGAAGCAGCAGCAAGTCAGAACAGGGTGAGACGCACACGTACGATACAGATACTGTTAGCTATGGAAACTCTGAACATCACTTGAATAACCGCTGATCTCAAGATTTCCAATGTGCATATCTAAACGTGAATAAAGATCTGATAAATCTGACAGAGGGCCCACTCTAGACCTTCTCTGGGGTCGTGATGAGTCAAGGACAGATGACATCACTGGAGCGCAGTTACCTGATGATGTCAACCATTGAGCTTTATTGTTTCAGTTTCAAGACATTTCATGTGAGCAAGTGGTGCAGATGAGGCAGAAACAGGGTGAAGAGATGATGAGAACAGATCATGAACTAACACTTGGAGCTGAAATATGACATCATGTGAGCTGGAGTGAAAATGAACGAGTAGCCGTTAATTATTGTTGTTGCCTCTCATTGTAGACAAGTAAAATAAGACTGAGTATTTACCCATTCGATCCAGCTATAATTACAATGTAATTTGCTATTCTTTCAATGTATTTATCATATCAGTTCCCTCACGTTTCTTGTGATGAGTCACTTTCTGACACTGGAACAAAAAACACCAATTCACTCAAAGTGTTAAAGGAGGAGGGGGCATCACACATAGTAGGAAGGAAGTGTGAAATTCTATTTAGCAAATCTTTCTGCTTGCTAAGCTCTGTGAATTTGTGTGTGTGGTATGAGGATGCAGAAACATTGGTGTGTGTGTGGTTGATCAACAGTTCCAGTTGAGATTTTTGCAAAATTCATAACACTCTGCCTGGTGTTTGATTTGAAAATGGGTCATTTGAGGGTTTTGGGTGGTTTTTAGATTTGGGCAAAGTTTAAGGGGAGGCAGGAAGTGTTGTAAGATGATAAATGACAGGGTGGTGTAACGGTACACTTGTATATCATCTTCGTACAACATGTTCTTTTAGCACCTCCACTGTACACTCAACATGCTGACTTGGATCCTTTCTGTCCAGTACATCCTCATTAGCTGGATAACCCATTTCGGGGAACTGAAGCACTCAAAAAGCAGAGTTAAAGAAAGACAAATTGTGAGGTTACTTCCACATAACGCATTTTTTCTTGTGTACACAGTCCATGTTTAACACAATGAGACAGGACCGGCAGAAAGAAGCCTGAGGCAAGGCCGAAGTGGAATATTACTCCCACGGTCAGTCTCCCTCCTTGTACAAATGTCATGTCATTTTTTAGACACCTTGTCCATTAGAGAGGCTGAAGAAGTAAACTCTTTCTCTGATCTAATTACCTCTCCCTGCACTGTTATGTCATCTTACAAAGAATGAGACCAAAACTCTGTTCTGATGTCAGGGTGCCGCCTCCGTACACATTATAACCTTGGTTCTAAGTGGCTTGGGTGTCGGCACAGACCTAGTCAATTATTCATTGGCTCTGGGCTCATTTTATCCCCCCTAACTCTACAGTAAAACAAAGGCAATATCCGACCCTCCCTGGGGGGGTTTTAAGGGTAACAATGCATGATGTTTCATTTTTACTCTATTGTACTTTCCAAGGCAAAGCCAATCACTATAGTTGTGATCAATTTTAACAAGTGTGCAGGATGTAAATAAAAAAAAGAGTGGCCTAACATCCAACTGCTTGTGTTGGCACACTTATTTATCGGGTGTTCAGCTTGTCTTTGAAAATAAAAGGACAACAACATATAGTTGATCATGAAATCTATTTACATTGAAAGATAACCACAAAGACTGTTTTTCTCTAGACAGCTTCATAACCACAGCTTTTTGAACTCGTGCTGCTGTGGGTAAATTTAAGACATATACACACATAGTACCACAGATGTGAAGTAATTACCATCATTACCAATGCCTCCAAATAATTGAAAATAAGCTGAAGTAGGCAAGTAGAGAATAACCCTCAAAATGCCTAAATCTTATCTCTCAAACTACACGCAGGATTTGTTCTGAATGGTTAGAAAGATGGGAGATGATTTAAACTCTTCCATTAGGAAAATATAAGATGATTTACATATAAAAGATTTGATTACCTGATGTAAACCACACTTTACATCATACGTGCAGTTTGTGATAAGTATCAGGTTACTTTTTCTACCACGTCCACGGTTTCATAATGTATCACATTAAGCAACTTCCTGTATCTGACCAAACCTCTTCACAACTGCCACTCCTC
Organism: Paralichthys olivaceus; assembly: GCF_024713975.1. Classification (NCBI taxonomy): domain Eukaryota; kingdom Metazoa; phylum Chordata; class Actinopteri; order Pleuronectiformes; family Paralichthyidae; genus Paralichthys; species Paralichthys olivaceus. The sequence continues at coordinate 953,931 of NC_091109.1, read as the reverse complement.
TTTAAAGACGACAGGCTCAAGAAATATTTGTGTAACTACAAACAAGTTTCTATTTTCCACAAAGAGGAAAGATTTGAATATCTACAAACACGTCTAAGACAACGCTGCTTAATCCTCTAACCAAGACTGAACAAGCACAGGGTTTCATACGAGCAGAGAGAGTGGATAGAGAGCTGGATGTGAGCAACACACACATTAGAGAATGAAGGGAACAAGAGTGAACACAAGCTACAAAAGACAGTCACCGTACATCTCATGTAACAGCAGATCAAATATATTGTATTTGTATATAATGTATTTGTAACAGCTAATCCTAATTCATCAAGGAGCAACATAACGTCAGATAAATAAATAAATGTTTTTGATTTCTTGGCAATACTCCAAAATGACAAATAAAAAGATAAAACATTAGTTTAAAAATCATGAAATTGCCCTTCATTGGGAGGAAACAGACAAATCTAATATAGTCAATGAGCTACAGTCACAAGACTTGAACTAAACTTGATCATGAGCACAGAGAGAGAAGGGAAACGCTGCAGATAGTAAAACTGCACATGCTACATCTCTTTAGATCTAAGTTGCTTCTAAGGGAGGATCTGAGTGCCACTCAGTATTCAGCAGATCATCTAAAACATGTAGAAACCCTTTCTTCAGACATGTAAAAAGGAAATCAGGCAGAAAGTAGAGGAAACTACAACAGAATATCCTCCTGGCTTTATCCCCTTCAAAATATTCGGACAAAACCGCCACTTGGACACAAATGTACTCCTTAGTTTTGTACTTTCATTTGAATGAATGTTCAATTGGGCCTTCAAGAGAGAAATATTGGGAAATATTTGATCCCTACTGAAGACAACAGGAGCCAACAATGTCTGTGGATATGAGGCAAGCTTCAAAAGAGGATATCCTCTTTCAGCATCTCTAGCTTTCTGTTGACCTTTTGACGATTTCATACAATCCAACGTCTTCATACAGCAGACCTGCAGATGACACATACACACTAGTGTTTTCTGAATCAATCACAAGTACACTCATATAGAGAATGTGAGGACGGGACTGATGCAGACAGACATTCTCTATCTTCATGCTCACATTGATGTGAAGTGGAGGCCAGTGGCGATAAAATGTACACACACAGCAAAAGTTTTTATATAAGAATCAAAGATTAAAATTTTTAAAAAGTAGACTTGAATGAGTAGTTGGCGGTTTGCGCAAAAAAACAGCAGTTATGGGAAGCCTGATTTGACCCACTTATGAGGCTGCCACACAAAAGTTAAAGTTATGAAATTTTCTGCAACTGTAGTTAAACTTCATTGATATAAAAGACGGATATATTTCACACAAGCACCAAAGACGTTTTCCTTTTCATTTCTCTTGCTCTCTCATGTTCAGCTTTCTGTCTCTGTCTTAGTTAATTAACCTTTCAATGTAAATATCAATGAATCAAGTTTCTGATGTACAAAGACGCCCGTTCAGCCACGCCAGACAGTGTCCAACCCTTTTTTTAACTTAGGTCAGAAAGGAAGGTCCTGAACTCAGCTCAGCTAACGACTAATTTAGATAAACCACCAGTGCGGGTGCACTGTGTTGTTCTGACAGTAGAATCAGTCTCCAATGTCCATCACATGCATCGACGCCCGTCTTGGCCGGACACTTCAAGAGGCATTAGCAGGATGAAGCTTAAATGGCGGCTAATGCTCTGCAGCCCTGGTAAAGTTACCCGAGCCTTAATGGGGCCATTTAGAAGGCAGGTATTGGTAGTGTGATCGTTTTGGCTCACTGCTCAAACTGGAGCTTGACCATTATATAGATTGAGTCTCATCTAGTTTTAGGTCTGCATTGACATAAATGTGTAATTTAAGAATAAGTTATAATCTATACAATGAAAACAAACTGTATATGGATATAATTCAGAGAACACATAATGTATATTAGATTTAAAGGGCCATTCATACATGTTAACATAACCAATATGGTATGTTGGCCTCATTCTATTGTAATGTAATGTACCAGATCACATGTAATTCTATTTTAAACTTTTATTTAATATAAAAGTGTGAGAAAAGCACAACATGACAACTGTAATCATAATATTTTAAGGACAGTGTTCTAGTAATTTTTATGGAAATATTAGACAAAAAAGACGAGGTGATACAAATATTATATATATATATACCCTTGGTTTAAGAAGCTTTTTATGCAGTATATGGATGTAATTTGCTCAATACTAGTTCTGTGCTGCTTCACTATCAGAGTCTGTTACTTTGGTTTAGATTTCATAAGACTGCGCAGCTCTACAGAAACACAAGAGCTGATCAGTGTTCAGCAGACGTGGCCATCTTTGGCTGAGATAAGGAAGTAAACACAATGGAAGCACTGAGTCAGGATTTGAGTATTTTTCTAAACCTCCTTTTCAAGGTGACAAAGAGAAGAGTCGACATTAATGCTGTCTTGTAAACTGATACAAAGAAGATGTAATATAGACATTGCCATCAGCCCTGAAATCCTATCGGTTAGCTTAACAAAAAATTGTGGTTCTTACTTTCCCCTCCAGGAGTGTTTGGTGGTGTAGAAACAGGCCAGGTCTTTGTTGTCTTTGACGACATTCATCTTTTCACAGGACCTACGACACAAACACAAAGTTAGCCTTTCGATATATATATTCAAACCAGGTACAGGTAACATTTAGGGAAATAAAAAAGTGTAAGATTGAATGTTTGGTTACACAGCAGAATGAGGGAAGGATCTCAGTCAAGTCATCATATAACCAGCACCCAGACCTTTACAAGTCATTAGCATGTCAAATCCATATAACACACATTCCACCATACTGCCACACACTTAACGCAGACTTTCAACATTTTGCAGCTGATATGAAGAGACTCCCACCAGACGCTTCCATGGCTACAGAAACAACAGAGCTGATTCCACTCATATTACCTCAGCTATGAGACATAGCTTCACTGCAGTTGGTGGCACATCACTTCCAATTCATTACCACCCTCTCCTCTCTGATATCTCCACTGGGGTAAAGCATGTTCAGCAGAAAGTAGATAAAGTAAAGGTCTTCCATTCCATGCTGTTATCACAGGCACAAAAACAACACAACAGTGGACCAGCTGAGCATTTGTCAATACTGTCTGGTGCAGAGCCTGTGTGGTCTATTGATCCCCTTTAGATAAACAGCCTTGGTGACTAATTTGGATGAAAAATCATTGCAATTTGTAATAAGACAGCTACACACTCTCAAACCTGGACAGTATATTCACCAGTATCCATTTTCTTGTCACTAGATCTGAAGAGCTTCCTTCTGAAATAAGACACACAGCATCTTACGATGGTGTTAGACATGAAAGCTACAAACTGATAGTGACCAGACCATTGTCGGGAAAAATTAGGGATTAACTGCCCTTCCTATCGTTAGTGCAGTAATTTGCTTGCGACTGCACTGTGACAAGAGGAACCTGTGTCAGCACTCTGCCAGGATCCTGGAAAAATCTGACTCCAGTTTTCCTTTCTCTGCGTTTCAGTGCGCAAATGAAGCAAGGAGCACAAGAGTAGGGTCACATGATGGAATCCACCATTCACCAACAGTGTCTGAGGCAGGACACAGATATACAGACTGGTTTTCACAACACTGAATGACAATGTCTTCAAATGCTTGATGCCTGTGCTGGAGAAACAAAAGTTGCAAGGAACAGTCCAGGGCCAAGTTTCGTATCAACATTGTTTTTCTATCTCGAGCATGATGCATTCATGGAGCTGAATACTGAATCTATTACGAAGCAGGGGGCTGATAGAGGCACAATAGATGTGAGCAATAAGCAGAGCACAGCATGCACTGCTGCAAAAGAAGGCAATGCTGTTTTTGTTTTTGTTACTGTGATGCCATAAAAAAGCCATGAAGGCAGCTTCGGGGACTGGATCATGTGAGTACCCCCTCCCAGTACTTCCTCCCAGTATGCAGATCAATAGCTAATTATTCATGGTCTCAGTTTAGGAAGAGACGACAGCGAAGGAAATTAAATTGGAGTGTAGCACACAGCACTCACAAAATTAACATAAAACTTCAACACTGGTCTCACAACATTTGGTTTTGATAATTGATAACATACCTACATGCTGTAATGTGGTCAGCTGGGGCAGGGGGTACTATCCCATAGTGTATACTGGCTCTTGCAAGATGTCCTGCTAATAGGATTGAGTCAAACCTCTACATGGGGACAAACTGCAACAGGCCGCATGTTACTGGCAAGGCAGCAGCTACAGCCATGATATGACTAATGACAATTAAATCTCAAAACTGTGCAAACATCTTTTTCTCTACCTAATTTAAAGTGTCATGATTACCCAGTTTCTCACAGCTGCACCAACTGTTCCCTTAACAAAAGCATAAAGAACAGGACAACTGCAGGTACAAGGGTTAACTTCATCATGTGCTCACTATTACATCATTATATAGTCATAACCATTTTTCTCCAGTATAAAAAAACCCCATAAAGATCTGACCTGAGCTACAAGTGCAGAAACTAAACATGTAAATATAACAACGAACCAAATCAATGAAAACATCTGGTCCTTCAGAATAAAACATGACATGGGAACATCCTGCTGGCTCCCCTTCTTTAAAGATGTCCAGGCACAGAGGACATTTTGCAATGGCCTCTCTTTATTTACCAATTATATGAAGCACTGTCCCCACAACACAGGGACATTTAACCCCCCGAAACTTCTCAATACACCTCGTAGGATTGTGTCTGACATACACGAACGCCCTGGTCGTGATGCACTAAACCAATTATTTCACAAGTCTACAGATATGAAGATGAACGTTAGCTTCAAAATGGCTCATTTAAATTGTTAAAGGCTTTGGGGGGATGAGCGCTGGTGAAGCTCCCGATCTGTCAACTGTATCCATGACAGGCGGCGTTAACGTTACCTGGCTCCCGAGCAGCTAGCTTCATCGCAGCGGGCCTACGCGCTTCGCTATCCGGCTAAAAACAAGCACGACAGCGCCGTTTGTGCTCACGTCTTCGCCGCTGCTTCGCCTTTTACCAGCGACGGACACCTTCGCCGCCAGCGTTCATCTGTAACATGCGGGTGAAAACGCGCTGAAGGGGGGAGACGGCTGACGTTGGGCTAGCCCGCAAGCTAAGCGTGTAGCATACCAGAGAGGTTCGCTAGGCTAGTTAGCAGCGGGGTTCAGTGAAGCGGACATGGAGAGGATGGCTGCGGGGAGAGTGGCAGCTGCTCCCGGGTGCGTTTACCTGTCGACTCGCTAGCGGGCGTTGTTCGTAGGCGACCCTCAGCCCCCCACCCTCCTCCGACTGCGGCTGGGAGCTGCTCGGTTTTCCCACCGTGATGCTGGAGGTGCTCGGTTACGCCGTGTTCCCCCCGACAGGGCTCAGGACGCTGCCATATTCCTGGTACCACCAGTGTGCCGCTGCGCATGCGCCGCGCCTGCCCTGTCATGCGGCTGTCAGCTGATTGGTTTGTCTGGACGCGGAAGTATCGACGGACCTGACTCCAGATCAGTTTTACATTAAGTCTCCTCGGGGTTTACATAAACACACACAAAATAAACTGATCTGGGAACGGTTTAGACAGACTATGGGCAGAAGGGGTTTAAAAGTTTGGGGCAAAAGTATTTTCTTTCCATGCTACTGTGTTTCCAATTAGAATAAGTACTTTTCTTTAGCTTTAGTTATTGGACACATACAATAATCGTATTTAAAATATGAACATTGTATAACATTTATATTTAATACATTCATTTTGTTTATGTTTTAATATAACTCTTGCTCCTATTCTTTTTTATTTGAATTATATATTTGACTGGGCCACACCCCTGTTTCATCTCTATTTCCCTCTTGATATATTAATTAAATATCAATTAAATCTTTACATATTTATAATACACTCTGTGGGTTGATATGACTGTTGTGCCCTCTATGGGCGGTACGTCATCAGTGCAGGCGACAGTAATAAAGTCAGGTTTAACACCATTAGGCCACAGGAAGACTGAGTAACACAGCCAACACACTCACTCACACACACACACAGCAGTAGCAGTACATATAAAACATATAAAAGTTTTACAATCTTTTGGAATTACAGTTTACATTAACTTAATCTCTCTACTTAATGAGTGTATTACACCCAACATGAGCTGTATTGCTTCTAAGTCTGCTTTTTTGTTAAATTCTTTATTATTAGTAATATTCTGTGCTCGTATTTGATTTTTCTTTGCATCTCTTTCAACCACTTTATTATATTTTTGAAGGTTTGCTAAAATAGCTTACAGACCAGCTGCTGGCCATCAACATCCACAAATATTTAACTTGCCACACAAGCTAAAACACACTAAGACTAACACATTGGCCCCTTACACACTCCTGTACTGGTTATGGTTGTAAACTAGTGTTTTCTAGTTTCAGTATTAAATTGCAAGTGACTCACCGTGACTGAAGGTAAAGGGGAAACATCTTGGCCTCTGTGACTGACTGATGTTGCACAGTGAAGTTGAGCGGGACAGCACAGAGTGGTCACATTATGAAGCACTGATTAGGTGACCAACCATGCGCTGCCCGTTAGTCTAATTCAATTACAGCAAGAGAGACATTAGGGGGAAAAGAATTTCCTTCTTTTCTCTTTGGACCCGCCTTGACAGAATGGATAGCGATATTCTTTAGGCTTCAGTGACAGAGGATAAGAAGGAGGCGCAACTTTATCTCTGAATAGTTTTTATTCAGCTCATGTGGACTCTAATGAGTTTAACTGATGGAGAAGCTGTCATGTTGACTCCCATCTGAATTTAGAGGCTGTGTGTTAAAAGATCACTCATGGTTGATTGAGCTGTAAATGAACAAATAAAAGCTCTGCATTAACAAAGACTAGTTTATCTGTAGTTTGATTAGAAATGAAGAGAGACACAGAGGCTACATGATCAACAGTGAAATATGTTAGTTAATGGAGAAAAGCTCAATGGAAATGGCGTCATGTGACTCAATATACAACAGATCAAATGAATGTGGAGCAAAATTTTTGTATGAACTCAGTAAGTGAGGAAATACAATTTAAAGAGCTTTCTCTGTTGTCAAGGTGTTGATAATAAAATTATGGTTTCTTTGAAATTGCTTTTCTTATTTCCACATTTTCTAATATTGTGATAGAGGGTTCAAAACCACTGCTACATAGCTCCACGTCACGCGACTTCAAACAAATGCCAAATTGTATTACTACCATTGACAAACAGGACACATCTATTCTTTTACTAGATTTTAACGCTTCTTATATTTTGTATTAATATTAGAATTAATACGTCTTTTCCCCCCCAATAGCTTCCATGTCATGTGACCCACTGACTCGACGAATGCTGAATTGTAATACCACTATATTCTATATCTATATTACGAATACAAAATGACCCATACTATAATTATTATGATGATGATGATAATTATTATTATTAATCATCACGTTTTGTTTCGTGTTGTACGTAGCACCCTTGAACGCACCGCCCGTAACCAAGGCAATGACGCTCTTCTCCGTTACCAAGGCGCTCTCACGGCAAACACTAGCAGCGTAGCTAGGCTAAGCTAACGGGACAGATAATCTTATAGCCATGATATAACATCCGCCTCTTCACCGGGACGAACTTTACGTCAACTTGAGATTCATTTAAACCTTCGCCTCCAGCTCATCACCTTCACATTCACCTTCACTTCGCTGTTGTCGCTTTAGTTAGAGGCTGAAACACGCGTTTCCAGGATCGCCTCAGTCTGAAAGCTAGCTAACTTAGTTGCCTCAACGTTAGCTGCGCAGCCACCATGGTGAGTAGCCGCTTCCCTCCGCTGTCCGTGGCCAGCCAGGCCACCTGTTTGCGTTTAGAAGTTAGCATGCTAAATGTTTAGTCTCTCTAAACCCCAGGGCACGATCAGGATTCACTGACGTTGCACACAGACAGATATGAAGTGTGTGAGGGAGTGTGTGTGTGTGTGGACGGGCCCTGTCACACACGAGCAGGAGAAAATCCTCTTGGAGTTAGCTGATCAGCTAGCTGTGGATGCTAGTACAGTATCTCCCCCATGTCTACACACTTCTTTGGTTTTCACGTCACTCTTTGTCACCTATTTCTCGCTGCTTGTCTCTGCACAGGCTGAATTTGGATTCAATGAACAGCACCAGGGTGAAGTCATCAATTACATGCGGTTTGCACGTTCAAAGAGGGTCCTGAGGCTCAAGACTATTGATTCATGCTTTGAGGAACTCAAGGATAGCAGGTGATCGGTGATCAGCAAGTTTTTGGTGCCATTGTTTTGATGTAAACTCAACTTTTCAGCTCAAGTGGATCTGTGATGTGAAACTGTGTGTGTATGTGATGTGTGTTGTCTGCAGGCTGGTGGAGGAAACCTTCACCGTGGACGAGGTGAGGGAGATGCTGGACGGGCTGCAGGTGGTGGTGCGTGGGGAGGTGGAGATGGAGCTCATCAACACGGCCCACACCAATGTGCTGCTGCTCAGGCAGCTCTTCTCCCAGGCTGAGAAGTTTTACCTCCGGCTGCAGAGCGACATCTCAGAGCTCGAGAACAGGTGAGTGAGGCAGACATTTTTGGCAGAGGGTGACAAATACACGAATGTTCCCACAGGAGTACAACATGTATTATGAGGTAAACAGCACTTCCAAGTACAAGATCATAACAAGTGCACAAATGAATGATGTTTGTGGTCACGATGTGGAACTTGTACGCAAAGATTGAGCGTTACACTTACATGTTACAATTTAAAAACTGTGCTACGCTTCTATACACCACACCTAATGTTCAGGTGCAGAAAAGGCCCTATATGCTTTGAAACATCGTATTTCCTCCTCCGTACAGATCTGCTGTGTCTCTGTTGTGTCAGGAAAAAAAGGTCATCGCCAGGCCACATATGCAATTTACACCTTTTTTCCATCACACAGGTTTTCTCTCTGCAGTAATGCTCAGTTATTCTGAAAAGCACAACTTCTGCCATCTTTTCACTACATTCAAAAAGTTTTCTTCTAACTATAACATGGTGTGTTTTTTAAATAAAATGCGCCAATTCTTAAAGGGGTACAAAGTTATGTGATCACATGAAGTGTCATTGGTTTATGGCCACATGTGATGAAGTCTGAGCAAAAACTTAAAGGTGGTGTTGTATGTGGTGTTTCTGAAGATGCCAAGAGGGTTTTTGTTCATATTACAAGTCTGAGCATAGATCAAAGACTACAGGTGATACCAGGAACTATGATAAATTACATTTGAACTGTTGCCAGAATCTACAGTGCATTCTTGACATTATGGCAAAGGAAGTTTTAGGGCTTTTTGACATATAGGTGTTTATGTTTTGTTTTTTTTACAATAATTCACTGTAGCACACACTCATACCCACTCACAATATATTATAATCTTTAGCATCAAAGACAACGGTCAAATATTTTAAAAAGTACTAACAAGCCAGTGCCAGTTTGATCATAAAGCTCCAGAGTACACGTGCAGAGGGTTGAATGCATTCTCCGTCTTCTGTGATATTCAGATGAACTTTATTTAACGTTTGACCTCTGGAACCTTTTGCACTTATTTGTGTTTTGGAAAAGTATGTAGTATGCACTCAGTGGGTGGATCAAGAAGCCCTGATGCTTTTTAGTATTTTGCAGGGCTCAGCTCTACGTGACTTGATATGGTGTGTAAAGTAGGCAATACGCCCCATGTCACAGTCTACGTGTGTTCAGCTGCTTTTGAAAAACCACATTTAAGCTTTTTAGAAAACTGATCTGTTCACCACAGGCATCTCATTGCCTAAGTGTTAAACTGCCGAAAACAAGGGTGTTTATTTATGTACTTTACATTTGCCGTGGGAAGCTGACAATTGTGTAAAGTGATAGATTATCAGTCACTCAGTGATGCGTACACAGTCTTAACTGTATGTTATCCACCAATGCTTGATTAAATCTAAAAAATAAAGAGTTAGATAGATAATATTTTTTTATGTAAAAACCTATATTTTCTTCTTTTCTCTGATCTTGTCATCGTTATTGGGATGTTTAATTCTTTGCTAATCTCTGCTCATCTAGGGAGCTGTTAGAACAAGTGGCTGAATTTGAGAAGACTGACTTTAAAACCACTGATAAGGTGAGATGAATGTGCAGCTCTGTCATTCGTAGACCGTAGAACTCCACCACCAGCATAGTCATCATTAATCATGAGTTAAAAGCGTTTTTTTATACCCAGATGGAATAGAGTAAGTGGAGAGGAGCACAATGCTTCTGTGCGTTTTGTAAGATTTGTCGCGTCGCTTGGCCTTACGAAGCAGCTCAGCAATCACTCAACGCTGTGGCTGTCGTGTGGCTTCACACATTTACTTTGTAATGCTTTTCCACCACATTGGTGATCTTACTCATTTACAGACAGTAAAGTCGCATGTCACGTTTCTTAGAAAAGGAAGATTTATCAGATGTAAAATCTGTGTTTTAGTTTGACTGTTAAATCTTATATCCAGTATTAGCGAAGCAAATGTGATGTTTTTCAAGATTAAGAATGTCACTGTTTTTTTATCAGATAAACCAGGAAACAAACAAACCCAAGTTAGCACCGCTGAATGAAGGTGGGGTGTCGGAACTTCTCAACAAGGTGAAGAAACACATTGCATTAGATTTAACGTTCAGTTGTTGCACTGGATTATTATCAGGTTCACACACCCATGTGCATCTGTGTTAAATATTTCTACAGGAGATAGCGAGACTACAGGAGGAAAACAATAAACTGAAAACCAGGCTGCGGACTTTAGAATCCCAGGTATAAAAATAAGTCACATTCTTTTTTTTTTTAAAGCAGACTTTTACGTATTTTCATTGTTAACTTCTTACTCTGATTAATGTTCCCTAGACTATGAGTGCACTCGATGAGAGAACCAGGGCCGAGCGAGCACTGAAAGACCTTCAGAAGGTGCAAGGTGAACAGCAGGTACTGTTCCATGTTTGATCTACAAGTTACTTCATTGTCATTGGTGACATTTTGAGTTTGCTTTCTGTTTTACTACTTACATTTGTTTTAGTAATTATCATTTATATCAACACTGTCTGTCATTGTGCTTTTTGTGTGCTAACTTGGATCTGAAATGGTATGTATGTAGCTGATCAGTGTGTCTTGGAATTTAGGAATAGAAGGTATCCATCGTGTAGAATAAACATGCAACTGAACTCGTTTGTTGTTTCTTTTTCCTTCAAGTTTGCTGCTCAATCCCAGGAGATCAACTGTCTAGAGGACACCGTGGCGTCTCTGAAAGAGGACTATGAAAGGTCTCTCAACGCCAACGCAGCCTCCCAGAAGGATCTGCAGGAGAACCTGATCTCTGCCAAACATGAGCTGCTTCGAGTGCAGGAGCAGCTGACCCTGGCAGAGAAGGTACATCACTGTGGTCTTCACCCCCAACTGAAAAAAAGTGAAATATCCTGAAAACCTATTTTCTGTCCATGCAGCTAAAGTCAAAGCAGCTCTGTTTATGTCCTATGAAGTGGGCAGGGCTCAGTTGGTTTTAGATGAAGTCATCTACTTCTGTGCACCAATTAGAATTTAGCTCAACTTGATTCCACAGTTGTGGGTTTGTTGGCTGATGCTTGTAGGCCACTGTGTCAGTCAGTTTGATCAAATCACCGGATGTAACAACCTTGGCTGGTCCCACCATACAACAAAGATAAAATGTGCTTCAAATAGATAAACCAATATCAGATACTTGCTTCTCTGGCCAGTTTTCAGTACGGGTACATTCAGCCTCTGCTCACATGTTTCTATGTGTATGTTGTGCAGGAGTTGGAGAGGAAGTTCCAGCAAACTGCAGCCTACCGCAACATGAAGGAAATCCTGACCAAGAAAAACGAGCAGATCAAAGATATTAGAAAACGACTGCAGAGGTGAGCACCTCTTACGACATGTTCTGCTCCCTGTGTAGATCACACAGGAATTGTACACATTTTAACTTTTATTAAATTCCATCAAAGTCTTCTCTTCACACATTATATGAGTGTGGACAGATATGGACGTAAATTATAACTTTTCTGGTGGCGAGAACACACGACCAAAAGGCCTTAATTCTATATTAATCCTAAAACTGTGTTCTCTGTTTCAGATACGAGCCCAGTGAATGAGATGTATCCAGGACAGCTGGGTATACAGAGAGAGGACCGAGCTGAACATTTAATGACTGCGGTTCAGACAAGAAACCATCAGTTCCAACGCTGTGAGACAAGAGACACAGAAACAAGTGTCTCTTTGCTTTATGTGGTGTCTTCAGTAGAGTTGGTAGCAGGGAAGTCGACAGTAGGCCGAGCTGAATCCACAAATTAAATAGTAAGAAATAATAGCTTTCTCCAGCTGTGCTTATTTTCTGTCTCGGTTTCAGAGTTCACTAACAGTAGCTAGCAGACTTCCCTCAGTGCTCTATGCAATGACCATCATGTCCCTGTTTGAAGAGGCCTTTTCCATGTTCTAAAGCTTCGCAGTCTACTATCAGACGGATCTGAGTAACTTAGCTTATCACAACTGGATTATTGGTTGTTGATTTTTAGTCGCTCCTGTGTAGTCAAAATCTATTATTGAGAGTTTCAATCAAACCCCAGGATAGTTTGTTTATTATTAGTGAACAGCTTTGAAATGTTTCCTGACCCTTTTTCACTAAACATTAAACAGCATTTTACAAAAACATTTTCAGTGACCTGACATTCTGTGAAAGTCTGATCATTGAAAATACAAACACACATTTTTTTTGCATTATTTTTCCAGTTTTGAAAATTGAATGATACAGATAGTGATAGATTGATTTCCCTACACCCCCTTGAACAGAGGACATAGAATATTTTGTCTGTGTACTTTTCATTTTGCTGTGGGTGACAGAGTGCAAGTGGAAAAAAAGAAATAAATCTATACATGATGTTCATGAAGTAATGCTCTTGCAAAGTATGATACATCTACCCTATATTACACTAGACGTGCATTTGTTTGTATTGTGCAAAGTATGGGGTAATAAAAGCTATTACCAAATATATCATGTGTGGTCACTATCATATCTTTGATATTTTTACTTTACGTATATAATCAGAAACTTTCAAAATATCTTAAACTCAAGAATCTTTTTTTTTGGAACTGACTAATTCAACAAGGGGGTGCTGTACTGCAATAAAACAGGAGACATAAATTACAGCATGACCCCTAATGAACTTAAACAATTCTGATCACGTCATTTGATCAATATTTTAATCATTTACACACAGATATATATATATATATATAATAAGTGCATCACTTTGAGGTATGAAGGAGATTAAAGTGAGCTGTTGATCAAGTGAAGTTTCAGTATTGCTTCATACATGAACTGCTCTGTTTTTTCTAACCATATTTTCTCAGTAGTGACTCACTGGTCAGAACTCCGAGAAGAAAGACAAGAGAGAAGTAACGACGTTCTGTAAATTCTGTTTAGATGGAGGAGGATATCTCAAACTTCAACTAATATAAAGTGTGTGAGTTCAGCAACACAATGAAATCTGTAACAACTAGATATGTTAGAAAATCTGTATTAGATAGTAAGATTAGAGAAAGTGGAGATTTGACTCGATGGAGGGAACACTAGTCTTAAATTACAATTATTTGGACTTTGTGTTGTTTTGTGTGCAGGAATCGTGCAGTGCAAAGAAAGAGGCGGAGGATGATATCACACTAAATATCCTTCAAATCTTTTTCTCCTCCTGACAAAATATTGGAGATAGAAACTGAAAAAAGGCAAATAATTTCTCAGACACTTTTTCTTTTCCAAAATACAGATCAGAAAAACAAAAGAGTATCGTGTTCATTTGCTTACTGAGTGTGTTTGTGTCAGTGTTACAATTTTCGCGTGCGTGCATCTGTTTCCTATCAGCCACAGCTGAAGAGAAACCGTCATGATGATTTCAGGGTGCAGAGAGCTGAACAGTTGTGTATCAGTGCATGAAATAAATCACAGCCAGCAGGTACACAGGAAGTGGTGACTACAGTCTCTCAGTTACAAGCTCGACAGTGGCAGAACTTTCCCACAATATGGGGCCAATGTTAATATGTGTCTGAGCGACGTGCTGGTATACAGCAGCTTCCTGTTCCCTGTCACTGGGCATCAAAGGGGTTTTCTCAGTTTCAATAGAGAGACAATAGCTCCTGTTGCCTGGATTTTCTTTAGAATCACCAGGCAATGACGCACATTTCGGCATTTCGTTTCTTTGTTCTTGTGACGTGTGCAATGACAATAAAGTTGAATCTAATCTATTCTAAATATGAGGTGATGTCCAGAGTACAGTCTGATTCTTAAAAACAATAACAACGTGATCTTTAGCAGAACAGCAGATGCACTATAGTAGCTTCTTCATTACAAATACATGTTGCGGGCCCAAAATGGAAGATACAGATTATGCAGGACAAAATGAAATGATGTAACAGCCGGTTTACAGTTTAAAATTAGGTAAAGTGGTCATTTAGACAGAAAGTGAAGGGATCACCACTAGTTATTGAACTTTACCTGTTTTCCAAAAGAAGAATGCAGACTGTGATACATGAACGTAGCAGTTTCAGATATACATTTGATGCAGGTTTCATTCCTGTGTTAACTTTCAGACACTTCCGTTATCTAGATTCTTATCCAGCATTCAACGCCAACATCCTGAAACATGCAGCCAGAGTCAAAGCAGAACTATCTTCAGCCTTGCTCTCTTTTCTCTACACGTCGTGTTTCAAGTTCAATTGGAAAGCGTCACTTTCTTCAACAACCGGTTCCCAGGAGAAAACACTCGCCCGTTTGTGACACACAGTCTGTTTCCCCTGTGCCACGCTGTGATCACAACTGAAAAACGCACCCAACAGTCCGAGGGGCCCTTGCGCTGTTGCACCAAGAGTTCCTGGTGGCAAGAGACTGAGAATGTTCTTTCAGTCACGGGAGTGAAACTCAAGAAAGAGAGAGCGGCCAACGCGTTACCTCTGCATGACACAACCAGGAACCTGATCTGAACATTTCCAATAAGTACTAAACATTTCAAACAGGGCTGTCGTTAGTTTTCATTCATGTGGCTGAATTGCTTTATTCAGTATGATTTTTTTAAATTTTTATTTTAGCTGAAGCAGGTGGTGTGACTGGGACTTTCTGCTGTGCAATGTTGTGACGTTGTGGTCAGCTGTGAGCATGTGATTGCTTTTGTCTAGTTGATTCAGTTCCACTTTGCTTTCTGTGCAGCAAGTAGATTTTTTTAGTAAATATCATGTGAATTTCTTTCACTTTACAACTGACAGTGAACAATCACTGGGTGAACAGAGGCTTAAGTTATCCTGCCTGGTTCCAACCTGGACCTTTGCTGCGTGTCTTCCCCCACCACCACCCTGCTCCACATTTCACACTTACTACCCTGGCGATAAAGGTGAAATCCACGAAAAAATATCTTTAAAAGCAAACAAGTATATTTATCACAGAACACTTCAGGAACACCATCTTAATTCTGGTCAGGGCCAACCTTTGCATTTCTTTCTAGTGAATTTAAATGTGTTTTCATAAGGGGACCGTGGGGTGTTTTATTTTATTCTATATTTTTACAGAGCTAAAGAATCCCAAGGTAAATGTCCCTGAAACCCGGAGCCTCACTATTTCTTCATTGGGAGGTTGGTGACAGTGATTTACTGCTTCCAGACACTGAAGCTTACAACATCTCAGCATCAGCTACCTCCTTCAGTTCTGGGCTTTAATCACACCTGGTTTTCAGTTTCACACATCTGTCGTGTTAAGTGCTCCACCTGTGTACACAACACTGTGTCAAAAATGGACTCCGACTTGAAACTCAATCGACCGTGGAGTCAGTGTGGGTCTGTTGCTTTGGCTCAAACCTGATGGCCGTGGTTCAGAAGGCGTTGTTTAAAAAGTCACTGATTCCGTGTGAAACTAGCTGTTATCACCTTTCAAAGATCAGTCTTTCAGTCATTTATCTTTAATGTGTGCATCTGAAAAAAAAAGGAATGGTGCAGCGCCGAGGGTTGTGAGTGGTTCTTTCTTCACCAGACATAGTAAACAGCATGTGACCTGTGGTTAAAGGGAAACCATATAAGTAAGTGAAGATGAAGTCACACAGAACATAGAAGCAGCAGAGCAACTTTCTTCATTTTATCACTGAAACGGTAAGAGATATGTTGCACCGCTGCAAAACTTGAAAAAGGTTTGCAGTGCATTTCGTATTTAACCATTAAGCTTTTTCGTCAGATGTTGCAATTATTAATAATTTATATATTTTTAAACATTTTGCGAGGTTTTGGTGTTTTGTGTTCCGTTATCATCCTCTGATTCTTTGCAGATAGGATGGAGGAACCACTGACAACTCTCATGACCACGGTCGCTGGTTATTACAATGAAAATGTAAGTTCGACTTCGACAATATAATACAACTTGATTAATCCTAAAATCTAAAATTTGGTTTAGAATAAATCAAAAGAGAAAACAAGAACAAAACATCGAAAATGAGGAAGAGACACAATGCTGATGACTTATTATAGCTGATGTGTTCTATAATTGAGTTTAAGTAAAATATCATTTGAAATACAGTGAAACGTAAAGGTTAGAATAGAATACCAAATCACTTATATGTACAACATTTACTTTTTATTTTATGTCCTTATTTGTTGTTAATGTTACTGGTGTAAAGTAACAGTAGATTTATTGGACTCTATCAGACATTGAAATGCCACATATAAGAGTCAAAGCATCACGTTTTCCATTACTTGTGAAAACACAAGCCCCAGTCTCACACCTCGCTGTTTATCTCTGCTCTACATCTAAACTTTATGCATCTGGGGCACTGCTGAGTTCTGCTGCGGGGGCCCCTCTCTGGAGCCCCTCAGGATGGTTTAACCCCCTCGTCCCCCTCAGGCTTGGATAGCAGCAGGAAGTTGTGCAGTACTGTGGTTTCTCCTGCACAGACACAACACCTGCACCTGAAAGCCGTTTCTTTCCCACACTCTGGTTAGCATGTACGTCACTGATGGCATTCGATGTCGCTTCAATATGTTCCGACTAGAAACCTGTTATGAAACCATAAAAGCAGCAAGCTTTGACAGAAAATGCAACTGCACGCAACCCTGTTTTATTACCACTACTTCTTTTAGTAATTTTCTATTTTTAAATGCAGGACACCAGTGATGACTACTCAGATTATGACACGGGGCCAACTGAACCCACAGGCATGTGCGACAAACGGTTGGTCCGGGAATTTCGTGGCCGGTACGAGCCACCTCTCTTCTGGATCATCTTCATCCTCGGGGCCCTGGGTAACCTGATGGTGGTGTGGATCTACACGACCGTGCGCAACCGCCTGAAAACCATGACCGACGTGTACTTGCTGAACCTGGCTGTGGCCGATCTCCTCTTCCTGTGCATGCTGCCCTTCTGGGCAAACAACGCCTTCAATGGCTGGGAGTTTGACGAGAGGTTTTGCAAACTGGTGTCCGGGGTCTACAAGATCAACTTCTTCAGCAGCACGTTCCTGCTCACCTGCATAAGCGTGGACCGCTACATTGCTATCGTACAGGTCACCAAGGCCCAGAACCTGAAGAAAAAGAGACTCTTCTACAGTAAACTCGCCTGCTTGGTTGTCTGGTCTGTCTCCATTCTCCTGGCCCTCCCTGAGTTCATATTTGCTCGGGTGAAGCCGGACCAAAACGGCCGGTCCTTCTGCACTCTCATCTACTGGAACAACAAATACAACCGGATTAAGATCCTGGTGCTGTCCCTGCAGATCTGCATGGGCTTCTGCCTCCCTCTGCTAGTGATGGTCTTCTGTTACTCTGTCATCATACGCACGCTTCTGCAGGCCAAGAGCTTTGAGAAGCACAAGGCCCTGCGCGTCATCTTTGTCGTGGTGCTTGTGTTCGTCCTCTCCCAGCTGCCATACAACAGCCTGCTCATAGTGGAGGCCGCGCAGGCAGCTAATACAACCATAACCGACTGCAACATGGCAATTCGTTTTGATGTGGCAGGGCAAGTCGCCAAGAGCCTGGCCTACACTCATGCCTGCCTCAACCCTTTCCTGTACGTCTTCGTTGGAGTCCGGTTCAGACAAGACCTCCTGAGGATGGTGAAGAGGTGTGTCGGTCGTCTGAGAACAGGAGGGTTGAGTAAAGCAAACGTAGTTCCCAAACGTCCGTCCATCATGTCAGAGACTGAGACTACCCCCGCCCTGTCATTATAAACACACATTCTCCTACAGTCCTTTTATAGACACTTGAGCATTTAGTGTCTAGTTGTAAACATGATTAAGTTTTCCCAGCATGCATTACCTGCCACCAGAGCAGCAATACAATATTCATCTCTGAAAGCAAATAAGAGTTTATGTTCATTTACATTCTCACAGTCACCAGCTTGGTAATAATTGTATAACCTGTACATTAGTGTAAATACAGTTTTTTGTTTGTATCTTTGCATCAATTCCACCATCTGTTGGTTTGTGTGCTGTTGTAAAACAATAAAAAGTCTGAAAAATCTAAATCAAGTTGCAGTTTTCTTCTGTCCACAGCACAAAAACATGCTTCAAGTATGAGCCAGAGTGGTTGAAGTACCAATGATGGACAGTAACTCAGTACATTTACTCAAGTACACATTAGAAGGTACTTGTACTGTACATTAGTTCTGGCACTTATGCAACTTTCTACTTTAACTCCGCTACAATTGTCAATCAGCTTTATTTGCCTTTCAGGTGATGCTGTTAATGATGATGAACTGAGGATGAACTTTTCCTTTTCTATTTTTTAGAATATTATGATTTTCTATAGCCTGAATTAAAATACAGTATATAAAAGTTTATGAAGCAGTTCAAATGAGCTCAATCTTTAACATCTTCAGTAAAAAGCAGCAAGCACATAAATAAGTAATGTTGCTCCTAAAATATCAGATGGAACAATAAATTGCACTCTAAGTATAAATATATCATTTCACATACAGACTGAATTATCTCAATGATGAGATGAGCAATTGATGTGTGTGCATACTATAAATGGAAAAGTACTTGTGTGCTTTCTCTGGTCTAACGTATCGTCTGTGGTGAAAACACAAGCTGGGGAATGTGACTTGTCTGATTCAGTATCTTTCGAAATGACTGGACGTCCTCCTGATGACTGTCTGTGCCACTGTCCATGCTGACTGTTGAAACTTATCTGAGTTCACTTATGACTTAGTACTTTCAACAGTCTGTTGAAACTGCAAATGAAAAAAGTTTCCCACATTAGTGTTGCAACGACAGATGGAAGACAGACAGACAAGTGACTGTGTTCTAATCTTTCCAAATCCACCACTTCAGGACACAATCAGCAAGTACTTTTACTTTTAATACTCTAAGTATATTTAAAAGCATTATACTCACTTTTGCTCAAGTAGAAACGATGTGGTACTTTTACTTGAGTACATTTCTGTTTATATTTACTTTTACTTGAGTAAATAGTTGAATACTTCCTCCATCACCACCAAATGAACAGACCCAGGCCACAGATTCGACAGTATGGTCGTGTGCTCATCAGAAGAGAGTGGGGGAATTAAGACATCTTGAATACCATCTCTGTCTATTGTTACCATCAGCCTGTTGACTTACAGAGAGCCGAGAAGAAAAGATAGATGGAGCATGAAAAAGACAGAAACATCATAAAGTACCGATTGGTTATGATCTCGCACGATGCAGCAAACAAATCTTGTGTGGTCACTGAGGTCGGCTCCAGACGTTCAGAGCCAACCTGCTGCGTTCTGGTTAGACCACAGATACATTCTTCTGTTTCCCTCAGTTGTTCATGGTTCTTTCTCTCTCACGACAGGAAACCATCAGTCAAGGCAATAACAACATGAGGGGCTGGAGCATGCTGTGGATGTTTCTAGGGCACTGGGCAGATGTCTTGCATTTGAATGAACTTCAGAGATGCTGATATTACTCAGCACAGCTTTAGTGTACTTGTGTAAAAACTTGTGTATTTCAGTTTCATATTCAAGTTTTGCAGTGATTCTTATTCTGTTTCTATCTAGTTCCCTTGAAAACAATCAAGCTGCTCCACATCGCACTAATAGATATCAGCCCCTCAATATGTCTCATTTGTTTCATCAAGATCCATGAATTAATCCCTGTTGAAAAGCTTGCAATGTCAAAGACAGACAAAATTCCTGGATCCACACCAACGTTTTTTTTGCATGCTGTTGCTTGGACAGCAGTGAAAAGGTCATAATTATTCCAGAAGTATTATTTTATATGAGTTGTTCCCAACCTTGTTTTCTTCTTCTTGGCTTGAGTACAACTTTTTTCTCACAATATTTGTCATATTTGAGGTAAAAGTTTCAAAATAAAACTCAAAGGGCAAACAAAGACAAATCCAAAAGTCCAAACACAAGAACATACTGAAGCGTCCAAACACAAAAATTCTCTCATAAGAAGAATCACAACAAGTTCTCTTTCTTTTCCTCTGTAGTTAATCAGACTGATGTCAACCTGGGTGTTGAAACCGTTTATTATATCAAACTTTAATGGGGTAGAGAGAAAAAAACTTAAAATGGTACATTTACTTTCATCTGAAAACATTTAGTTTATGTATTTGTACGTTTACATAAGTAAAACGTTTAAATGCTTCCTCCACCACCACTATACTGAGGGTTATCCTGGGTTTTAGTGCTGGCTACCAGTAATTTCAACCACAAGGTGGCGCACCTCGCTCAGCAGAGTTGGTTTCAGCAAAAACACGTGTTAGAAGAGAATCTAGCGCCATCTAGTGGCGGTTTGGAGGAGATGAGCGGTCATACATTCAGTGTCAAGTTCATGAGGGTTCTCCTCTCCTTCCCACAGAGCTGCTAATAGACAGGCAGATTGATTGTGTACTGCAAGACTAAAACTCCACGTTCCTCATTATCCCACAGCTCTGGAGCAGCACGGTAATCACCACCGGGGAGAACGGCAAAAACGCAAAGAAGAAAAAAGAAGTGAGCAGGTCTGAAGTGTGTTGTGAAGAATGCAAAAGACTCACAAGTAGAGCAGCACCTGTGGTTTGGGAGCATCCCATCCATCTTTGTGCACAGGGGGGAATTATGTGTGTGTGTGTGTGTGTGTGAAGGAGACGTGTGAAAGGAGGATGTACTGTGAGTAATAGGAGAGAAAGAAAGAGCATATGTGACCCATTGATACTGAATGAGCTGCTCTCAGCCGTCCTCTGGTCCTGTTCTGTGGACCACAGGGACGAGGACTCCACCGGCTTTGAGCTCCATGTTCTACCTTCACAAGTCACAAATAGCCCGTCGTGAAAGTTTGGGCCTGCGTTGGTAAATTTGAGGCACACTGGGAAGGAAACAGTGAAATAATGTGCAACAAACTGAATGAAAAACAGACAATATCTGTTATCCAGGCAAACAGGATCTTCATTCAGCTCCACGGAGTAAAAGGAAATGTAATAGAACTTAGACCTCCACAATTCCAGCCCAAACAGGGAGCTGCTTATCACCCGCCATCTCTCCCACAGCTAATATTTCACTTCAGCTTCAGCGGGGCCCACAGAATGAGAGACGTTTCCATTTCATGTCAGTCATTTCCAGGCCTGTGTGTTACCTGTGTGGTGATAAGTGTTTGACTGACTGGGAACGTCGTTAGTCACTGTCCGGCTCCGAGTGACAGCCGCAGATTGACGCCGATGATGAGAGGAAGGAGAGGTGTGTTGGGGGACGGAAATAAAAAAGAAAAACATGGATGATGTTGAGGGAGGAGGAAACACATTTACACACGTGTGATAACAAATACAAAGCCACGCACCGACACACTGAGCACATCACGGTGCATTAAAAGAGGAGGCGTGTTGTGAGGACACAATCAATGTATACGGACAAATGGGATCACATGCTTTACACATTTAGTTTATTTTATCATCTACTTATGTCTGTTGTCTTTGTTTGTTTGTGGACACTTTTTAATATTCATTCAAGTGTGTTATAAAACTGTTTACAGAATTCTTTTCAAGGAAGCTTCCTGAAAATTAAGTTATTTCATAGTAAATTACAGCAAAGTTCCCTAAATGTGTTTAATTTTATCGCCTACATCCATGAGAAATATGTGAAAACATCAAATAACGGTCTATTTCATAATGTTCAGAATTTAATGGGTTCTATCCTGACCCATAATGCACCCCCCCCCCCCCCCCCCCCCCCATTAAGTTTCATCGTAATCCGTCAACCAGTTTTTCTTTAATGCTGCTTAAAAAACAAACAAATGTAATTAAAGGAAACAGTCATATTAGGGTGACCTTTGACTTGACAGGATCTTCAAATGTTTCCAGTCATCAGAAGCAGTTGCTGCTGCTGCTGCTGGTGATGAGGATGGTGATGACAAGGAACAAGAAAGTAAGCAACACTATTTCCTCCAAAGACAAATGACAACAGCCGCTGTTTGATTTCCCCTTTAGTTTCACTCTGGGCCAACCAGTGGGGGGGAGGGAAGGAAATAACACAGCACTGCCAGGCCAAGAAGTTCAATCTCTGGACATCTCTGGAACATGTTTTCACCCTCACGGTCTCTACTCTTCCCTTTTACCTCCTCCTCCACAAGCTCGGCAGTAAAGCTGCGAGATGGATGGGCTGAGCGTTGCAAGCGAGCGCCGTCTGACTGCTGCTCTACCTGAGGAGCAAAAACAAAAGAGTCCTCTCTACCTGTAGGACTGTGGGAGTCGAGGCTTTGATCTGGACCAGAAAGAGAGAGTAGTTTGATGAAATATTGATGCTTTTTTTTTTAACTGTGTCCTGTGGGAGCTCAGTCTGCTCTCAGGATGTGTGCGCTGATCCACAATACTGCTCCGTGCCTCCACCGGATGAGAATGGACTTGAATACGTGGCTCAACGAGTCTTGTTGCTCCAAATGGGTCTAATGATGACCCCCCCCTCCCTACAACCGACTCATGAGCTTGAACTGGTTTGGGACTTTTTCTTGCTGAAGACAAACGTACTTTTAATCAGTCGGAATCGATAACACAACAATGTAATCAGTGAGTCTCCACAGCAAAGCCTGTGCATGACTGAAATCTTTATGTTGGATGGTTTGTTTGTCTTTGAAACAAAGGACAGCTGTTGTATCCTCAACATTTGTAAAAAAGGAGAAAAATGAACCCCTGTTAATTTGGGCCCAGACATCACAAGAATGTAAAACATATATTATATATCGATGATGTTAAATTTCAGTTTAGAAATTGGCCTTGTAGCATGAATAAATATTTAAATCCATATTAACACTGGAAAATTGGCTGCGTATGTTTGAGCTGACGACGACTCTTACACAGCGATGCAGTCTACAGTGAGTGAAGCATGGGTAAGTCCAGTGTCAGACCATGTAATGTGATTCCAGCTGGGTGCTCGGAAACTTTGATTTGAGTTTGCATGAAAGTGACCCACATTCTTCCAGCAACAATGATCTCTGTGCAGGAGAGAGACCAAAATCTGAATATTGATAATTGCCTTGAGTGAAAGTTAAGAGGCCAATACACTCCAATCACAGAGGGGAAGAAAAGTGAGGAAGGGGGGGGGGGTTTATCACTCTCCCATGCTCACGTTCATACACAGAGATATAGACGGCGGGCATAATGAGTTGTGTGGAGAAAAAAAAAGCAGACTGATTATTTAAACTTAAAGGAAGAGGAGAAAGAGGCAGAGAGACGAGGGAAGGAGGGCGTCTTAGGAGGAGCCAGGGGCAGGAGATAGTCTGGGAAAGGTCTCGCGTTAAAGTGGAATTAACATGCCTTTCCATTGGAGTCCATTAGATAATCATATTCATGCCACACAAGGCTCCAAACCCTCTCTGTTTCATTATTCCCTTTTAATCCAGCCTGATAAGGGGGTGCAGGCGTCGTGGTTTTATTATGTCGTCATTTGGAATCCACATGAAATCCCCAAGGGATGTTATCACGGGGAAATTGCTTAAATAGCCCAAGTGGATATAGTTTTGCGTTTTATTATTTCTGACGGATTCAAAATAACTGCAAATATCCCCTTCTGTCCCCGATTATTGGGGGCTGAGAGTCTTATCAGTCATTCACACTAATGGCCCACTCAAGCCACTCGATACCTCCGGCGGGGGGAGGAGAAGGAGGAATGTTGGCGGGAGAGGAGGGGAGCTCTGTGTTGCGGTTGCTTGTAGTGTGCACATGCAGGTGCAGCATGTGTGAGAAGACAGACACAGAAAAGGGAAAACGAGGTAGAAGGAGACTTTGAACTCAGGCTCAGGATGGATAACGCTCAGATAATCACCTGACAGAGGAGGAGAGGTCACAGGAGCTTCAGTTTGGTTTGTTTTGGAGTCAAATCACAGGCCCCGGTGTCGGGTCGCACTTGTAGTTAGAGGTCAAGCAAACACTTTGGGTAAATTCTTCAGGGCCTGTAGCGACAGTGCAGAAGGAAACAGCAGACAGTGTTCTCTGTTTTAATGAATACAGTAGAATATTTCCGCTGAACTATGAAAACAATGTATCTCCAAATTTGGTGAAATTGAATTTTTCAGATATCTTGAAGGATCAAGTGTGTCTCTAAGGGATGAAACCACCTCTCGAGCTTGATAAATCATTTAAAATCCACTGGATTATTAGAAAACACGTGTGATGGTTCTTCCTAACCCGTAAAGCTCCTTGTTTTCCAAGGACAGTGATTACAACACAAGGACATCCAGGACGGTAAAGGTTAAATGTGCTGTCTTTATACAGCACGTCTTCATTCTGTATCTTACCTATTGAAAAGGTGGACGACCGAAGGAGCCGGGGATTGAACCGGTGACTGTTGAGCAAGTGGATGAGCTGCTCTACCACCAAAGCCGATTTCCCATTTTTCCTTATAGCTAATCAGATGCTTCACTTGAGTAAAAGTAGCCATGCTGCCATATTAAATACTCCATCACAACTTCTGAAGACACCTGGATCACTGAGAATCAACTTGAGTGAAAGTAAGTAAAATATATAAAATCTCTTCCGAGTGGATTTCAGGTGTTTCCTTCAGAACGCTTTGCTCTCGTTGAAGTTGTCGAAGGAGGCGTGGTTCAATGTTACCTCCCCCTCTTAGTATTAATCACTTTTAAAACACCACGTAACTTCAACCCCTCTGATACACTGGTGGTGGTGGCGGTTGGGGTCTTGGTGGTCCTCACAGTGTCCACAGAAAAGTGTCCTTGTCAGTCCTTTACTGTTTGTTTTGCCTTTTTGTAAGTGTGTGAATGAGACAGACAGGAAACATGTGGAAAGAGAGAAGAGCTACGACAAGAACAAAGGACCCGGACTGACGTCAAAACCTCCAGCACTGCAGTCGAGGAGTCTGAACCACGAGGCCACCAGATGCCCCATCCTTAATGCTCCTCTTAACAACCCACATGCAGGACACTGTATACCTCACTTTTCAAAGAGAATTTCTTTCTGCGGTAGAAAACTCCTTCCAGATGAGAAAATATGTATTGTTGTAGCTGTAGACCAAATGAAACCATCAAAACGTTTAGATTTCTTAAAGCAGGACAGTCGTTCCAGGCAGATTAGAAACACAGACATAAGATTAAATATTTAAAAACATGTGTTCTTAAATATCATGTGCAAATAAAATGCATTTGTCATCCTGAATTTTCAATTATACGTTACTTCTTCATCATCATTCCTATTTCTAGGAAGAAAATAACAACTCTTATACGCTAAATTATTTTTGTGGAATAAACCAAACTGTATATTAATAAAAATCCAAATGGATCTCTACCTTAACAGCTTCAATATGATACATACACACAGTAGTTATGCAATATTATTTATATATTATAAACACAACACTCACAGATTATTTTTTGCAGATCGAGAACCATTACTTTTGGTTCTCGAATGCAAGAGTCCTACTTGTAATAGAGTATTTTTGAGCTTGCTGTTTCCACGCTGCTGCTCACAGGATCGTCTGTCATCCCTTTTTCAGCGGCCACATCTGTGTGGATATAATATGCTCGTTCTGCCGTATCCATTTCACATGTGACATCTGTCCAGCAGCGACGCATTAAAGGCAAAAATCCAAATGCCTACACAACATTCTGCCAAATATTGATTTACTGTTACTCGTGTAACATACGTGGACACACTGAGCACCACACATCATTTCAGTGAGATCACGGCCGAACACTGGGAACACGCTCCGTCGGTCGGTCATTATTTGAAAAAAATAAGCACACAGCAAGGCCCAGATGTTGATCTTCAGCGTTTCCTTCAACGCTGGACACGGTGCCGCGAAGAAAAGTGTCAATGTACTTGAGCGTGTGAATGTGTGCGATTGTGCGTTTGGGAGGTTCTCTACCTTAGTGAGTGCACCTCCCTGTCTGTAGATCGCAGGGTCTGCAACAAACAGGAGTTCCTTCTTAATTGGGGTGAGATCAGGGGCTCAAAGGAGGCCAAGAAGGGACCCGAACCCCTTTCTTTCTCCTCCAGAATCGCTTTGGCTACAGAGGTGCTTTTGATGTGTGCTTTGGCTCTGTGAGTCCTACTTTGGAGTATGTTCTTGGGAGACCATTGGTTACTTGCCTCCAGGCAGAATCTCAATCCCTGGGATCCTGGCCCTCTTTGATGAAATACTTTCGGGAGCCGCTAACCCTACTGATACCCATGTGCGCCCCCTCCCCACCTCCCTCCTCCTTTACCCTCTTGTTCTCCCCCCCCCATCCGCCCGCCATTCCCCCACCTCCTCCACGTTCCTCGGATTCTCTTTGAGAAATTCATAACAAGGACTTTATCTCTGTGTAGTCCGGGGCCAGATGAGCACCGCCTGACAAACTGACAGGAGAATTAGTCGTGTCTTACAGAGCATCTTTGATTGTCTCTCTCTCTCGGCCTCGACTTCCTGTCGTCACAGACACAAGCATTTTCATTGTATTGACACTGATTTATATCACAGCTTATTTTCTGTCACTGCGCATTTGTAGCATTTCTGTGTTCACCTGCTTTTCAGTGTCCGTATTTTCATTTAGGATCAAATATCAACTTGTGACATTTTATGGGCAGCGAGTAGAAAATGCAAAGAATGCAAATGTCTGATTTTACACTTTGTGGCTGAGTCAACTTGTTAAATCCATCTTCGTGTTCTGACAAAATCAGATCTGAACATTTATTGATGACTCAGATGTCGACAGTTGTGACAGAAGATCTCAGTCTCTGATTGATTGAGGCAGTGATTACCCAGTCTGAACTTAATTGGCAGAATAATCAGGAAAAGTGTTTTTTAAAACACATAAATTCCTTTAAATAACACATGTTCTTTGTTTCTCACAGTATCTGCTCCTCTGTGTGCGACTCTCAGGGTAAACTCACTAACTGTGGCTTCATGGACTTGACCTCTCGGCCACACACACTCATTTAAATCCTAGTTAAACGATTAGCCGGTGATTTTCCCTCTCCAAACTCCCACCTCCTCATTGATTGAAGCGGCACCCTAAAGACCTCTCCTTACCACATAATTTCCCTGTATATTGATTATGTATATTGATTATACCTAACCCTACAGGAAGGCTCTCCTCTGGCTTTAATGCAGCTTTATAGCTGAGGCCAAGGAGACGGGTTTAGCTGCCATAAATTGACACATTTCCGATATGTGAGTCAAACTGCTGTAAAATCTAAATGTTTTAGTTTTAAGGTGAGTATTTTAAGGATTATTAAGAAGTGGAGTGAGTGAGTTACCTGGATAACAGAAGTTAAAAAACAAAACATGCTCGTGTTGGAAAACAAATCCTCAGATCTGCCAGTTGCTGTGGTTTTCTCCAGCAAATTCATCCATGCCATTGTTTATTTTAGTGATTTAATCAGGATTAAGAGCAAAGGTTTTGGTGGAAATCACTTTAGCTGAATTGTGCAGGGAGGTTTTCAAAGTGCCAATATGTGGCATTACTTTAATTATTTGGGATTTGTGTTAATGGACATAGAAAAAGGCATTTCTGGGTAATTTATGCAAGTTTATGTAAAACATGCTAAAGTGGTTTCACTGTATGAAGAGGTTTTTGTCCACATTCAAGTTATATGGCACAAACAAACAGGAAAACAACTCAGACATGAAAACAAAAAAAAAAACTATTTCCAAAAATAGTAGAAGCCATATGAGGAAAATGAAGCTGTATGATCTAAGTTTAATGTTTGTTTGTGCTCTGCAAGTTAAAACATTCTGCTTCTCAGGACCAAAGTTTCTAAAAAAAATGCTAAGTTCATGAAAGAAAGAAAGAAAAGAAAAGAAAGAAAGAAATGGGGGGGTCCACCAAATTTAAAAAAGGAGGGAGGCAGTGAGTAAAGGAGGGAGCAATCCGAAGGGAGGAGTCAAGCGAGGGAAGGAGCAGCTGGAGATCCACACTTCGCCCTCTCCCTCTCTTCTCCTCGGAAAAAAAGCGCTCCAAATGTAATAACAAACTCTCCATGCGCTTCTCTCACGCTCCTGTCGGTTTTTACGCACGTCTGCGGTCTGCTATCGGCAGATATCATCGGCGGGCTGATGGTGTTGGTCCGGCGGTGGTTGACAAACACAGCAAACTGTGAGAAGGAGGAGAAAGACAAGCAGGAGGAAAAACTCTGGCTGCGCCGCTTTGGAGTTGGAGCGTAAAGAGAAAAAAAAAGTCCCACAGGCAACTCCAGAAGCACATCTGCAACTTAGGAGCAAGAGGAGAAGAAGAAGAAGAAGAAGAAGAAGAGAGAGAGAAGACAAATCACCTCTTTTTCTGAGAAGATTTAAAAAGAGAATTACACCCACAGAAAGAAGTAAGTACTGAATTCAAACAGGCGGAATAGAGTTTTTTTTTTAAACCAAACACTGTCGTGCGTAATTTGTGTGCTTGTAAAAGTTTGGGAAGCGGCTCAGAGGAGGTTTCTCATTTCAGAACGATGGAATTTCATACAAGTTTAAAGACGTGGATTAAAGTGCAGGAGCTTTGCCATCAAAACTGCGGCTTTTCCTTTAAAACAACGATGAAAGCGTCGGTTGTGAGGATCCCAAAAAACAGACCTCGTAGCCCAGGCTGCGTCTGGATGTGATTAATTCTGTGTGAAATAAGTGTAGGTGGTTAGAAACCCTCGGGTGACACGCTAAACAAGTGTCCGGCTCACAGATGTGCTGCGTAAAACTGCAACCTGGAGCCTGAGTCAGTGGGAAAAGTAGTTTTTGGGGTATTTGAAGTGTTGTGTAAGACAAACAAAAACACGTGCTGGGAGTTTTTCAACTGGAACTTTATGAACTCCTGCAGACGTGATCAAACTTTATTGGACTTTTGCCTTATGAAACACGCGTGGGAGTGGGTGGGGGTCGTGTTTGAGCGTGCATGTTTTACGTGCACGTGTGATTATATTTCAGTGTCTGTTAATGAGTCTGTTTATTCTGTTGGACTCAGAGGGGAAAAAAAAGGTTTATGGAGACATACAGGGGCATGGTGTACTTTTCTTTTTTTTTCGAAATGCAACCTGGTCTGTGGCTGACCCTCATCTTGACCTTTGACATTTACACGTAATTCATTTTACAGCTTAAACATTTTTACCTGACATGATTTGGAGTTTTTCTTTTGACTAAAACAAAAGTTAAATGTCAACACGAGGCCTTTTTAAAAAAAATTCTTGCAAGAAAGGTTTTCTCTGCAAAAATGTCCACATCCCCTCCTAACATTGAATTCATTTTTAAAAATTATATTATATGTATATTATATTCTGCCACTGAGGTGAAATAATTCTTAACACCTCCTCACATTTAAATGTTTTTCCCCTGCAGAAGATGTCTGTCACTTTCTGCAAACCTGACCTAATTTAAAACAAATCACTCAGCGACAGGAAATCATTCTTTATCTGTTCTGTCTTGTTTAATTTATCTGCTTCACATTTGAAAAAAGGAGAGATATATTTTTGGCAACATCAGTAGTTGATGGTGTGTTTGAAGGCATGTGCTCAGAGAGAAATTTAAGCCCATTACAGTGAGGTCTGTGTCCCGGCAGGGGTCCATGTGGGGAGTTTTATGGGGCCCCAAGCAAAATGAGAAATAGTATAAATCCACTGTGATTTAGCTTATTAGAATTTACTGGAATTGTAAGTAACAAGTAGATAAGATTTATTAAAACAATCACAGGTTTATGCTTTTTGTAGTCAGTCATTCATTTAAAAACAATATGAACATTAAAAAAAAAACCACCTCTCACATACCGAGTGAAAGAAAATCTCCTACCAGAGGTGTGTGTGTTCATTTTGAGGGTGCGGGACATGAAAACGTTCGAGAGCCCCCCCGAGCCTCCACATGTGCAGATATTTGTTTGAAACTTTCCCTCCTGTCCTCGCCAGCTGTTCCACATTTTATCTGCTTGTCTGCTCTCGGGTTTCATTCGGACGACGAGGGTCCGAGGTGCTCAGCCATGCGGTGCAGCTCAAATCCTCCTTTTTTTTTTGACACTTGGCAAATTATTAACGCAGGTCTGGCTGCCTTGAGACAGAGCAGTGGCTGAACGCACCAAATAAGATGTTAAACGGCACAAGTTCGCACAGATAAAAATCTCCCTTTAGCCATTTTTATGAGGCACTTTCCATCATTCATCATTGCTGTGGATTTGGCCATTTACCAGGGAGCAGTATTTTTTTTTTTTTTCCTGGGTCTTGGTTACATTTGTCTAATAAAAATAAAAACAAATGGGCTGTCACATAAATTATCATTTTAATATTTCCACTGTTTTTATTTACAATAACTAAATAATATTTTACAGGCCTCACAAGTGGAAAATGAATCACAGTCAAAATGTTACTAGAAATATTTTAAACACACATCAGGCCTTTATC
This sequence comes from Paralichthys olivaceus, assembly GCF_024713975.1. Lineage (NCBI taxonomy): Eukaryota > Metazoa > Chordata > Actinopteri > Pleuronectiformes > Paralichthyidae > Paralichthys > Paralichthys olivaceus. Next base: position 923,083 of record NC_091109.1, on the reverse strand, counting down.
CAGATCCGATATTAAGCCTCATGTGATTTTGAAATGACCACATTGCAACTGATTATTTGTAATTAATTTTTTATTTATTGAGGTTAAACAATGACGGCTGTACTTTTTTCTCTTGTATATTTTACATTTTGTGGAGTGTGACCTGTTATTTAAGTTTTTTAAAATAATACAAATTAACTCTCTATCTTTATTATTGAAAGTCAAATTTGTGACAGCATTTATTTTTCAATGTGCAAACATTTTTTTTCACCGTTCTTAAATTAAGCATTATCAATCAAATCTTCAGTGACTTTTTTTCCTTCAATGAGAATTTTCTTTGGAGAGAAATGACTGAAATCATTTTTATTTTTTCTTATATTTCCTTTTCCAAGAATAAACCATAAAAAATGTCTCCATGATATTAAAAAAAAACAAATTCCTATTCAGGATATGTAAGAATATTATGAGTTCGTAGAATTACATTTTGAAGGTGAATCGTGATAGTGATGTCAAACAGGTGCACGTTAACCGAGAAACAACTTTGCCTCATTATGATGCGGCGGCGGTGATGAATGCAGCAGTGTTTAAGATGCTAATCTGCAGGAATGAGATGCACAACTCCGAGCCACTCGCTTACTGTAGCCAGCAAAGATGCATCATCGCTGCTCTCTGCTTCTCCTGCTCCATACGTGAGGAACAGGCGGATAACGCTCCCCTCTGCAGGAGTGACTCCGTCCGATAGCAGCAGCAGCCAAGTGCTATTTTATCTCAGCGTTAAGTAATTCTATGCATATGGTGACACTGGCCCGGGACACCCGTGACCTGGCAGAATAAGGGCTGTCATGTTAATGCAGGGAGATGACATGCTATTAGCTTTTGAGGTATGGCCCTCTCTCCTCTTTCTAAAGGCCTAAAGGCAGGTTGTGTCCTCAGGCCTTTTACACCCCGTAGGAAGAATACCTGTTATCGGTTTGTATGCAAGAGGTCCTAATGAGCTGTGTTGTTGTGCTAATGCTGCGACCTGAAGTATTCAAAGAGGTGGCGAGTGTTTTGTTAAAGCCAGGGTAATGTGAAGGAAGCTGCTTTTCCCCGAGTTAATGAGGATTGTTGTGTATTTTCAGTGTTAGTTTGCTTTTTTTAAATGGCACGTTTCTTGAAATCACACAGAAGTGGAACTAGTAACACGTCTGACAATCGTTGGTTTATTGTGACCAGTGAAAGTTTGGAGTAATTCCCTGTGTAATATGATTAGCTGTTGCTTTCCTTGCATATAACTGGTGCGGTTGAATAGATGGGCCCCCAAAAGACATGTCTCACTTTGATGATTCGGTACTTTGATATGTTGACATCAAATGAAACAGACACAGTGGGGAAAGAAAGAGGACAAGTCAGACAGAGGTAGTGATTGAGGAAGAAAAAAAAAAGGCTGTGCATGAGAGCGTGTGGAAATGTGTGTGTGTGTGTGTGTGTGTGTGTGTGTGTGTGTGTGTGTGTGCAGGGGGTTTTCACGAGGCGCAGAGGAGCGCAGTGAAAAGTTGGGTTGAGATGGCAAACCTGAGGAGCGTCAAAACGTCTGGATGCATTTGCGTGCGAGCAGAGACAAGAAGGGGTCTTCGGGTGCGCGAGGGCTTCTCCTTGGCCTCCTAATCCCCAGGCCCAGCCATCCCTTCAGGGCATGCCTCAGATCTGGCTCTCTGGCTCTCTGGGCAGACGACCTAGCTCCGCCAGCAGATTTAATATGCTATGTGTTCCTGCTCCCCCGGCTCCCCTCCACCTCAACCATCATTGTCCCAGAGCGGGACCCCCACTCCCCGCTTCAAGGAGCCTGCTAAAGGCACCTTTCAAGCCGGGTGATGTCTTTGGATAAGGCGTATGATTGGTGGGGGGGTTGGCGATGAAGAGGGTGTGAGACTCAAGATATCACACTGTAATTTTAGATATGTGCGTTGCTCCCATTCAGGAATATTAAGCAAACACCCATCCACACTTTACACTTGAAATTCTGCTTCTCGTTCACACGTCTATTTTTCTTCCTTATTTTTTCACATACACAAACATGCATGCTTTTTATTTTCTCTTCTCTTCCCCTACTCCTGCAGGAGCAACCTTCTTTTTTTTTTTTTCATTTGTCTGAAGAAATAAGAAAAGGGAAGAAAAAGTGGGAGCTCAAGTTGCGTTAGCAGGAGCTGAGAGAGGCCTGGTTTGTTTTCCTTTGGCCTGTTGGAAACTTAAACTGGACCTGACAATTAGTCTGGTCAACTTCTCTCCCAGAGTGAGGCTCCGAAGATGGCAATAAAATAAAATTTAAAAAAAAAACTGTGAAAAGAATCAGAAACAAGTGACTTGATTTTACGATTGATGAAGGTGTGTGTGTGTGTGACACCTCAACATAAGCCCTGTAGGTCATGGTACATTTTTAATATGCAGGTTTGAGTGCGAGAACAGAGAGTGTGCCAGCTTGCGGCTGCGTTTTCTTTTCTCACACACTTGAGGGGAAGCAGGACAACTCGCGCCTGCATGTGGGCGCCGCTCGTACCCTCCTCTGTTTGCTGTAGCCGCCGTAAAAATGTCCTTAAGTCTGCCGCGTGAAGTATAGCAGCAAGAGGTGAAGTGCTTTGGTTTGGGGCCCATTTGTTTGTGGGCCGTGTGTAAAGTCGGGCGCCTAAAGAGACAGTTTCTCGGTGTCGGGCCTGTTTTTGCAGCTTTGATGGGAGCTGGTAGTGGCATCCGTGAGGGGGTCTGCGCCTCTCCACCCGGGTGGGGATTGGGGGGAACTGGCCACTTGCTGCGAACAATGATCTGTCACTTACTCCTGCTTTTTGATGTGTGAAGCCATGACACAGGCTCTGTCTACAACATACACACACACACAAAATTATTTAAACCGAGCAAAAAAAGCTAAAAACTATTTTGGCAGTTGTGCTTTTCTTTTTAAAAACAACTCCAGTCCTTAAACCAGTAATGAAGTTATAAGTATTATCATGCAGTAATGCTCTCAATGTGAACCCCATGTGTTTGTAATCCCATGCTGCTTGTCGTTGTCTTTCAGTGGGAGTTATCCCTGAGTCCTCTTGCATCCTGGAGTGGTGGTCAAGAACGCACTATTGTTTGAATGACAAATGTAAATCCCAAGGTTAATACATGAATGCATTCACTCTGCTCTCCAAACATGTTGAGATGAGTTCCTCTAACCCCCCACTCTGTCCCCTCATGTTTTCTCTGCGGACTTGCGGGGGCAAGTTAGAAAAGGAGAGCGGCGAGCATCCTGTATAAACTCCACTAGTGTGTTCATCTCAGCAATGAATGCTAACAGTCCCCGGCTCTAATAATGCCTCATCTAAAAAAACAAAACAAAAGAGGAATGCTACTATCTGAGCAAATTGCTGCCCCCAATCCGAAAGAGCCCTCCTTTGACAGTGTAGCATTTGAAGACTAATCGTTTTTTCTCATGCAAAGCACGCTGTTTTAAGAGCCCGGGCCACGGAAAGAGAAGGGGGCTGTGTTTTAACAATACTCTGCAGGGAGTTAGGAACAGGGTTTTGGGAGGGGAGTGGAGGGGAGGTCGGGTTGAGGGGGGGGGGGTTCTCTCCTTTGCTCCTCAGACAAAGCCCAGTTCCTTTCAGGGTTGCATGGGGGGTAGGGTGCGTGGGGGAAGAGGAGAGAACATCCAAGAGTTTGAGTTCCTTGAAAGAGAGAGAGTCCAGCCATTTATAATGACAGTTTGTCATCGTGGCTCCTCCACCTTCCAGGGAAAAGTAGGGCCGACCCTACACTGACAGGCCTGGAAAGAAGTGGGCCTGAGAAAATTTATAGAGAAACAGAAATATTAACGTGTACATGGGGCCCTAAAACGTCTTTGGCTATTCCTGCCAGACTAGTGTTTTTATTAAGAGGGGTCGACATGCTTTGGAAATATATCTTATTCATGAAGAAAGCCAGGTTAGACTTCCCAAAGAATTCATTATATTCCCCCAGATGCGGCTTTGTGGGTTGCAGCCGTCCCTCGGAGGACGTGGAGCGTGGAGCGCGACATTGTAAAGCCTCCCTCAGTGGGCACAGGAGTGCGAAGGGTTCCATTTGTCAAAGGTGCTGGAGTCTTTTTCCCTCCTCAACACTTTCCCGGCTCAGCCTCAAACTCATTGTCTGAGCAAAGGCAGGACATTAGTCACCGCAACACCACGGGAGCCTGCGGGGCTAAGGACCAGTGCTCTGGAGCCCGGGCTGGGACAGAGGGGAGGAGAGAGGGGAGAGGGAAGAATGGAGGGAGGGAGGGAGTGACGGCAAAGGTGAGGGAAGGGCAAGAGAGGAGGAGGAAATGTGGGGTAGATGGAAAGTGAGGAAGAGAGAGGATGAGAGTGCAGAGTATGTGTGTGGGAGAGGGAGAAAGACCATGAGGGGGTTAGAGGGAGTGGAGTCTGTAGCTCTACCTCAGGGCTCAGTGTGTAAGCCCCTGTCTACCCCCCAAAGCTGCTTTCACAAAGAGATTTACAAGACAGGTCTCCGGTGTGCTTTGCTGCCCTGCATTATGAGTGAGCGAGTGTGCGAGCGTGTAACTGTGTGTGCATGTCTTCTGTATTTTTTTCTTTTTTAAAGGCTGGTTTTTTTTCTTAGCATCATCTATGCAAGAAAGATATTCACCCAAATTTTTACCAATCCAGGCAGGTCAGACCCACAACAGCCCCGGTGGAGCAGTGTAAATAACCTATTCCCGCTGGTGGCAGGGTGGGTGTGTGTGTGTGTGTGCATCCATGTGTGAATGTATTTCACAGATTCACACATACAAGGGATCCTGTTAGCTTTTGGAATTATTTATAAAGCCTGGCTTTTGTGTGGTGCTCTAAGTCCCTGTCTCCTCCCATTACTGCCTATGACTCTACCTGGGCTTCTTTCAGCCCCCAAATGCTCCCTCAGCCACCCTCCCAGCACAAGGAACCCAGTTTGGTGATACGGCAAAACCATTTACAGCCACTAGTTTCCAGAGAGAAACACTTTTTTTCTCGCTTTCGCTACATCCATCATCTGAAAATGGTGTTTTCGAACTTGAACGATCTCTATCCACACAAGGGTTCTTGTTCCGTATCAGTTTTCATCCCCAACAAGCCTGAAAACGCATTTCACACGACCACTCATGTACACGAGTTGCACGTGCCGATGTTAACAGGAAGACAAGTGTGTCCACAGACTGCTGGAATAACAGCTTGTTACCGCAACATGTGAACAGTTATCATTGTAAAATGCAGAATTTAACAGGACAACAGCTGTTAGCAAAAAAAACAAGTGGGTCAGCAACACTTGTAATTGATTATCCTTGTTGTGTTTTACACTGGTAGCCGAGGCTGATGCAGGTTGGTTTCTTCCAGAAGAGGGTCATGTGATAGGAGCCTGAGGAATAAGGGAATCAGCAAGTGGTTGTGAGTGTCACTGTTCCCCAACGTCTCTGTTTCTGCCAGAGTTTTCAAACTAACCAAGGGGTCGGCAGCGTTTCCAAACTTCTCAGTTATACTGGCTCTAAAACTCCAAACCTATAAGAAGTAGAGTTGTTTTCAGACTAAAATGTCGTAGAGTGGATATATATACTCATATATACTGAGATAAATGTTTTCTCCTTTGGCAAAAATGTCAGTTAGAAACTTGAAGACAAAGTGAATGCTCATCAGACAGAGACACAAAAAGTTATATGGACCCATCCCATATGGGCTTGATTACCCTGTAATCCAGGAAAGTTTTTTCCCCCCTTTTTCTTGCACGGACCGAGCGGGGGTGAAGGTTTTAGTGTGTTTGAGATGGCTTATGTTAATGTTGCTTTTATTGAAACAAGCTGGGATGTGATTATAGTCCTGCTCCGTACATATAAGCAGTGAACTGCTCCAGTTTTCCCCATCTCCCTCTGGCATGGAGATCAATGCAAACCAACTAACGCAGGGTAATAAGCCATTAGTACACACATTGTTGGAGAGATTTACATACATCGACCGGCGAACTGATAAACTGGGTTCTGTGTCCTAGAGGTAAGTATTATTGTGTGTGTGAGTGATTAGCTGAATGAATGTCAGGATAGTGTGTGTGTGTGTGTGTGTGTGAGAGAGAGGGAGGGAGAGAGAGAGAGAGAGAACCATAGCCGCGTGATCTCTTCCCTGTGACTACTCGTCCTGTGTGATAGGTGCCAGATTGCGTAGCTGAGAGCCAGGTTGTCTCTGCTCGTCAGGAGCACAGGGTGGAGGAGGGGAGATGTGAGGATGATTACAGTACACTGTTCCTCTGATCTGATTCATCACTAACTGTCTCTCCTGCAAAGGGTGAACTTATTATCCCTGTCTCTACTTCCACGGTGGAGCCAGATGCTCTCCATGCTTCCCAATTAACCCCAGGCACCCGTCAAATGCTCCAATTAAGGCCTCCTCCTCCTCCTCCTCCTCTTCACAAATGTATTTGCCTGCGTTAACCGGCCCGGCTCTGGTTGGGATGCTTCAACATGCAGGGGTGAGTGAGTGAGCCTGCAAAGCGTGGAGCTTGTTTGTTTAGGAGCTGTCCTAAGCAATGGTGTTCCAGCTCCCAGATTTATTTGAGGCGGGTTTGCAAACAGCTGAAACGAGTAAATACGCCCAGATGTTTGGCCTCCTCACGATCAAGTCGGCAGGCCTGAGGGGGCTGCCTCTCTAATGACAGTCTTGTTCCTCTGTCTTTATGCCAGGGATTTTTAGGGGGCCATTTTGTGACGACATGCTTTGGAGTTTATGGGAAGTTTTTCTGTGTTAAACACTCAGAAATGACTCTCATCCCAGCGCCGCGTGGTGTGATGTTTTCTTGGTGTTGGAGTTGCGTGAGTCTCTTTCGCTGGGCTGAGAGTTTCTTCCCAGCGCTGCCTTTCAAAATCCAAAATATTCAGCTGTGTGTTTTTGATGCATAGGTTTCAGATGAGCAACTGTTCGTGTGTGTGTGTGTGTGTGTGTGTGTGTGTGTGTGTGTGTGTGTGTGTGTGTGTGTGTGTGTGTGTGTGTGTGTGTGTGTGTGTGTGTGTGTGTGTGTGTGTGTGTGTGTGTGTTGCTGTAGGTGAGGTACAGGTTTCAGCAGTACTGCCAAATCCTCTGAGACTGCTCGTGTGTGTGTGTGTGGAGCCTGTGAGTCGGCACAGAGGAATGGGGGGGCTCTGTGGCTGATATGAAAGTGAAGGGAGAGAGTTGTCTCCCGACGCTGCCGTTGGGAGAGCCGTCAGGGAACGAAGAGTCTGCGGAACTCCCTCTGAGCTTCAGCTGTATTTGATCTGACACCTCCACTGCGGTATACTCCACATTACTCCATAGAACACATCCTCACCTGCCCCCAATCCTGCAACGCAGACCCACCAGAACCACCAGTCACACGATGTACGCTAGACTTCAAGCTGCTTTCATGAACTCCGGAGGGGCTGTATGTAAGAATGCAACTGTCCGAGTCGGTTACTCCGGACGTTCTCAGGAGTTTTGCCTGGCAGCCTCTTAAAAACTCCATAGAATGTCCGAGTGAGCCCATGTGAGAATACAGCAGGAGATTATCTGGAGAATTCCCAGCAAGCGAGTGGGCGCAAATATGTCAGGATGATAAACACGCAGAAGACACTGATGACGCTGTCAACTTGGAAAGACAATGAGATTCAAGAGATTTTGGAGATCAGGGCCAACGTCCGTGTCGATGTGCTGGTTTCTGCGATGGAAATTAATCGTCATGTCCTGTCTGCTGCAGACTCTACCCAGTTGCCACCCCTCATCTGAATGTTCCGGAGATTTTTCCTGTTGTTGTGAATGCATCGGACCTGGAGAATCTCCTGCTGCGTTTTACATGTGTGATAGACGAAGTGTTTTACAGACCTGCGGCTGAGCCAACTCAGAGAGGAAGCCTTTAAAACAGCAACTGCAAGAGCACAAGTTGAAAATATTTGGGCTTCAACCAGTGATTATTCACATTATTATTTGCAGTTGTCTATAAAGTTACAGAAATGAGTTCCCTTCAGATTTTCCAGGGTGATTTCATCATGTGTCTTGTTTGATGTCTAACCAAAACTTCAAATTCTAAAGTATTCAGTTTACAGTTTTATGATGTTCTCACTTTTAAGGAGCAAATGTTTGTACTTTCTTTTTGATAAATAGCTATTTGATTAATCAAGTTAGTATTTCAGCTCTGGATAATATACACAATTCATAGGTAACGGGTAATTTGACTGAGCTGATGAAAATAGACCCATTTAGTCGTTGGTTTTCCATGAGTGTGATTCATTGTTCTGTTGGTTTAAGGCCTGTGCAGCCCCCTCATTAACTGCATGTACTTTATGGTAGTGTACCCCTTCCCCCTCTCTTTACTCCTGTCTATCACTGACATGTTGAATTAAGGTTGGAGTGTTGATGGAGTGACCTTACTTTAAGGTATTTTTCAGCCCGTCTTTTGAAAGATAAGGAGAACGCAAAGATGCAACAGAGTCATCTGTTTCTGCATCTGTGGAATGTGTGACCCACTGTTACCCTTTTGGAACCATTCCCATTCACACAGGAAGTCTAGCATTAAAGCGATGCCATTTCTCCATTTTCTCTTCCCTTTCTCCCTCTCTCCCTCTCTCCCTGCATTCTTCTCACTGACTGCGGCACATTTCAGGACAGCTTCATTCAGCATTCCTTTACATCCCGATTTATTTGCCCACCCCCTCTTATTTTTTTCAAGTCTCCCTCCGTTTAGGTCCGGCTTTATCATGCGCGAGCCAAACACCAAGACAACTTCATCACATCCAATTTTCACCCCTTTAATTCGGTTTAAATGGCATGGCCGCGAGGGCCGGGACGGGAATTAATAAGAGCCAATAAAGCTCGCCACTGGGGCATCGAGGCCAGTCTTTAAGTAAACATTATGACTTCTTGAGGGGGGACTCGGGGGCAGCAATTGATGAATTGTGGCGGGGCTTGGGAAGGGCTAATTTCTCACTTAGCCGTCCTGATGGGGTTAGCTAATAGGCCTTGCTTTGCCTGGCTGATTGTCTGCTGGCTTTATTATTGTGCATTATCGCGCTGCCCCCTGGCTGTTGTTAGCGTTCAGCCCCGGAGATGCCGGGGCCCGTCATTAATCACATAGCAGCACTGACTCACCCAGCTTCAACACTTATCCCAATGACACAGAGGAATGGAGGGAAGGGAAGAGATGTAGCAATGAGAAGGTGGAGAAGAATGAGAGGAGACGAGGGAGTTTGCACAAAGTAAGCTGAACTGAAGAGAAAGAGAACTTCAAACCCAAGTGGGCATGAGAGTTTTACACTGACTCCATAACCTGTAGCTGTGTAGCCTCCGAAATGCGCTCAGTCATTTCGTTTCCTTCAGATAGCGCCGCTCTTTGTCACACACCTCAGTATAAGGCACCGAGGATAAGAGGAAGCATATTCCACACAGTCCCCTGGGCTAAGTGTGAAGACCTTCTGTCGAAGCCATACCTGCTGCCACTGCACTCACACAGGACCATCTATCTGCTTGATCCCTTCCTGAGTGCACAGGTGAGGAAGAGGCAGAGAGAGATGTGTGTGAGGCTTTCATCAGTACAGGAATTTTTCCATCTCCACTCATCTCCTCCCTGGGGTCCCCTTTCTTATTTATGTTCTGCACACAGTGTGATCGCACTTGCATACTGAAAGGTGTGTAGAGCACCTGGAGCACCCACTCCCACGCACATCGTCACATATCGAGGCTCATACGCTCCTCAAGGCAGCCGAGGCAGTCCCTCTTTCTCCCCGTGCTCACATACTGGCATTACATAGGAACCGCGCTCCTAAACAACACAGCACACAGCACAACATGTACTCTGTCGGTGTGAAAGCACAGTGAAGGATGGTGTCGTCGCGCTCTGACTGTGGCGTCACGCAGAGCTCCTTCTAAAGCCTCGTATGAAGAATGCCTTCACAAACACAAGACTGTTTTTCCTGGAGATGAGAGGCCCACTGACAGGATACAGACCCCACTCTCCTGTGCTTTACAGTTTGTGCCATGTGCAGGGGCCACTCCAGTGGAAAACTTGGCTATGGAGGACGCGGTGGCTGCTGTAACAGTCTGTAATCCTTCTAGTAAAGTTTCAAGCTCACGCAAGGATGATGTGTAAACAAAGTTTACTGTAAAGTCGGGAAATATAATTGCAATAATGCTAATTTTAATCTTTTTTGCTGAAGTGATAGGTTGCATTGTTTGCTTTGGCTGATCGGGCAGCTTTTCTGTCTTCTCAAGAATCAGGGAAAGTATCTGATCAAACAAAAGCTCTACCTTTTTAACATGAGAAAAAAAGCATACAGCTGGAGGACAGGGGAAACCAAGACTGTCTGACTGGGCCGCCGCAGCAATAAAGCTGCCGGCATTATCCATTGTCTCCGTCTTCACCGCGCAACTTGCCCTGACACAAGTGGCTCACAACAAATGCAAAATATATAAATAAACAATCTAATAAGCAGGGGGCTGTGGGGAAAAGGCACACAATTTCCATTGTGGAGCGCGCTTTATTTGGCCCTTATCTACTGGGTAGCGAGCGCAAAAGAGGCGTCGTGTAAGCATTACGATTACATCGTGTGGGTTTGTTACCCAGGAATGTAAGATGCACTCAGCTCATTCTGCTGTGCAGCACACAGGGTCCCTCACCAGCCCTACAAAGCATCTTAAGTGGAGAGGTCTGAGGGACCAAGACGCATGCAAGGATAATCTTATTAGCTCCGCTGAAAGCAAGTGATGGGCTGTGTTTGTAAACTGTTTGTCCTTGACAAAAAAATATAAACACCCCTCATTTCCACGCGATTTCCAATTCCTAGTTTTGTGCACTTGTGATAGCGCTGCACATTGTTCAGTGATGGAATAATATTATGATGCCCTACCTTGTTTTGTTTTTTAAGATTGTAAGGCAGAAAACTAAATATTTTTCCCCATGCAGCGTTCATGAGATGATTAAAAATTACGAACCAATAAATGATCCTAATAAATTTATCAACTTTATACTTTACAAAACTTTATAAAACATGGTGGGACTCGCACATTGTGCTTGTGCACAATATGAAAACCGATAAATGACCAATAATCTGAATAGTTTTAGAAGTTCACATCTTAAAAAAGGGTGAGAAAGACTAAAGCAGTCTGAATGTGCATATTTGGACTTCAATGTATGTGTGCGTGTGTGTGTGTGTGGCGGGGTGTGACTAAATCCAGCTAAATGGCCCTAACTTGAGGGGCTGGTCCCCGTCAGCTGTAGGCCAGACTTAGTGCCATCTGGGCACAATGTTAAGTTGCACTGGTGAATGGAAGCCACAGCCACCAAATCCCCAATCCTCCCTCCCCTTCCCCTTTGCCTTCCAGGGCCAAGGGCAATCCATAAGTGCAGTGTTGAACACAGCATAGAAACCTAAGTATGTGGTTTCCGCAGAGAGTCATTGAGTTCGGGAACACCTCCTCAGTGGGGATTTTGAACCAATGACAGGTCCTCCAACCACCAGCAAGCACCTCCACTGTCTCCTTAAGGGGCCTCATCCCCTCATTGACCTTATCCAATGCAAACACATGCAGCCGGAGCCAGCGCATTCTGTTTTATTGCTAGATTCAGCTAATCTTGCTGAAGGACTTGGACTCCTCCTCCTCCCCCATCGCCCCTCAGTGCTTTAGTTATTCCAGCTGTGCAGGAGCCCTTAATGTTGTTGGCATAGCTGCAAAACGTGCAAAAACACACAGGAAAACATGTGCAGGCATGCAGGGGCAAAGTGAAGAGGCCCGCACACACACACACACACACACACACACACACACACACACACACACACACACACACACACACACACAGTCTCACGCTCCACCCTTTCTCCATTCATTTTCTCCCTCTCTTATCCTACTTTTGCTCACAATCTCGCTCAATCGTCTCCATCTCCCATCTCTCCCCTCCCCTCTAACTCGCTGCGCCGCGGTGCGTTTGTGCCGTGTTGATAAGCCTAAGATACCAGATCTCGGTGGTCGCTGATGTAATGATGATGAATGCTGTGGCATTGCCAGTCTCCCCCCTTGAGGGGCCCTCCTCACTGAACGGTCGCCCTAATGAAATGAACACAAATACAGTACCTCGCCTGTGAGGGGGGGTTGCCAAATCTAAGAAGACACTTCAAGAGTTTATATAGAAATGTCCCCTATAGTTTCTGAGTGTGTGTGTGTGTGTGTACGCGCATGTGATCTCAGTGATGGAAAGCACCTTAAGCAGTTTCATTAAAGTAAAGCTTGTAAAGACGTTGCTTCTAAATAACAAACGGTCGTGATTTTTGATGCTGTTAGCAACTCGCAGGAAACAAGAAAAAAAAAAAAACGAACAGAATTTTTTTTCTATCAAAGCCAAAAGTTTATTTTGGTGTTACACTTTGATGTGCACAATTTGCAGATGACTTTCAACTGACTGCCTTTGTCACCGAGGCGTATAATTTATGTTAAATTGATTTGCTTAATGTGCTTATAAAATAAGAATGTTTTTTTTCTGAGGGAACTGTCTGAATTGTGGTATTTTAAACCTGTTTAATCGCCTCCCTTTCTGTGTGGAAGGATTACAGTGGAGCACAAATAAAGATACGCCCTCTTTCTCTCTTCTCTAATTGGGTGTAGGACTGACATTTCATGGGAAAGACATTAATATGAAATTAACATTTATTTTTGGTCACAACCGCAACCAGTGCCTCGTCGTGATGTTGTAACACACGTCTGATGCAGGGTCTGAACGGACGTCTCCTCACAGATGGTTACTACACCTCTGCAGAGGAGGTGATGTTTTAAACTCTGACAGTTTGTTTGTTCTTAAGCAAATTACACAAAAACAAGGACTTGTATGAGATTTGATGGAAACATATTGAGTCAGGGAGGAAACCATTAAGTTTGGGTTCAGATCCAGATCAGGGGACGGATCGAGGATTTGACACAATGACATATTTGACGTTTTAGCAGCAAATAAATCATGGATCTTGATGAAAAAAATACTTTATATTGAGGAGACTGATCTATGAGTGTGTTGAATTTGGTGCAGCTTGATTGAATTTAAGTGGACTTTTGGTGTAGGTATGCTTGAGTGCCATTCAAATGTAAATGTATCTAAAAATCTGATTTCTGCTTATGAGTGGACTGGAGTTTGTTTCTTCAGTGCGGGGTCAGAGTGACACAGTGAAAATGATGCTCAAACTGCAAAATGACATAAAAACACCAAAACAGTCACATCAGTTCTTTGCTTTGATGAACTGTAAACACAGATGGAAGTGCCTTCGTGTTGGTGGGACATGGACGAAAATGAGCAACACGAAAGGCAAAGACATGAACATCTGCAGGGATTGGGTGTGGGCGTCCAGGTCAGAGGGATTATGGGTGAAAAGGTCCTGCTTTTAATTGCTGCTTTGGAACTGTGGCCTGCCTTGTGGAGCACAAAAGGCCGGTCAGACATGCTTCAGTGGCTCGGACTTGTGAATATTTGCCTGACCGGTGGAATGCCCCGCTTTTTCCACAGCTCGCCTACAAACCCCCCCCCCCACCCCGGTCCTGATCATCGTATTCAGTGCACTCTCAGCTCCCACTAGCTCTGGTCTGACTCACCTGGGGGCCACAAGAAGACTCACACTAAACACACAAGACATTTTAGGAGCCATTCTTAAACAGCTGCATAGTAGCTCCTCTCTTGGTTCCTCTCCCCTGCACTGCTTTTGCTCAGGTTCAGTAATTAGAGTGATGTAATGGCAGTTAAGTTTTCTCTGATCATTTCAGGTCCTTGAAATAAAAGTAAAAAAACAAAGGCGTCTGTGATCAGATATGAGCAGAGCAATTGACAAATGTGCACATGCAGACATTCATGCACTGCACATATTCTTACAATTAACTTTGCTCATACCACAAAGACCCCCAGAAATGAAAGCATCCCCTCTATCAAATGCACGCAACAGTGATTTGAGATGATATCTGTGCAAGTAGGACAGAAAAATCTTTGGTTATGGATGACGGCTACACATGTATGCATGTGGGAGTGATTAGAGGACAAGCTCTTGTTTAATTCTGTTTTGATTGGTAGGGGAGTAATTGCATTGTGTTATTTTTTTCCTTTTCTTTTTTTGTAAGCCAGCAATTGCTTACAGATGTTGTTGCCGGGTCAGAATGGATGACAGACTCTGGTTTTTCAGGGGGTTGGGAAAAAAAACAAACAAAGCGCACAGTGTTTGTCTGAAGTTTACCCCTCACCACTTCCCCCTCGCTTTCCCTCCTTGGGGAGTTGGTAAAAACCTGCCCCCCCTTCCTCCCCACCACCCTTCTCTTGTAGTTTCAGCAGCACGCCTCTGTTTGCATTACAGCCGACTCTACTCCTGGCCTCTTATATCCGTGGATGTTTATAGGTTGGCCGACAATTAAATAGCACAGGTGGGGAATTAGCTTTTCTTCATTGGAAAGAAAATGTCACTCAGACTAAATATTTCCATGAATTATGGCGGCTAAGTAAAGGCTTTACATTGGACCGATGAAGCTGTCCTGTACTTTGTGCAAATAGGTAGTTGTGGTGCATCACCATGTAGTCTCCATAATCAGACACCTCCATGACCTAGATAGAGTTGAGTTTGTAGACGGCCTCTGAGGTGCTGAACTGAGCAGCATGTCTGCAAGACTGTTGGCTGAACCCCCTTCTAAACCCACAGACAGTATTAACTTGAACCACCTTTATTCTTTGAAAGAAAAATTGCCCGGCACCATGAGATTCCCAAAAGGGCCTTCAAACAACCCTTGTTTTTTTTCCAGGACTGTGAATGTTTCTCACTCTGTGGTATCCCCTTAAGGTTTCTGCTTTCTCTCTGGAAAGACTGCTAGAGCAGGATTATCAGTGTATCCACAAGCTACTTCTCCTCTGATATGTAAGACATAGTCAGGATGTCCTGCCTCTCAATGTTTTAATTCTGAAGTCAGAAGAATAGTGTGACATAGTTGAAAACCAGTTCATTTATATTTTGGTTTGGGTTATTTAGTTGCTGGACAAGATAACAGCCCGCTCCCAAGCAGATCAGAGCCCAGCAGGTTTGAGCTAAAATAAATGAGGGTGAGTTTCTGGGCTGACCCCTGGTCTGCTCTGGGCATCGTGGAAAGAGAGGATTGGATCTGAAGTTTTCCTCACAAGGTTCCCAGTGTTGAAGTCTTGTCTTGAGGCGGTCTATTGATAAAATGTTTAAAATGTGGTGGATCAAGCAAGAAGCAAATAATGCAGAAATCACCCACATGCTTTATTCTGGTTTTACAAGTGGAGAGATGACTAACTTTATTTTTCTTCAACAGTTACCTCGTCTCCATGAGTTGTTGAGGAATGAGCGATCGCCATGGAAAACCAGTCGCAGGCCAGTTCAGCAGCTGAGAAGAAGAAGAGAGTTGAGACCATTGTGGCGACCAAGGGCTCATCATTGCGCAATGACATCAGCGAGAAGGCCGTGGCTTCCAGTACCACCTCAAACGGTACGCATCGCCTCTAACCCACACCCAGCCCCTTCACATAAATATAACTTTGGTCTGTGGGAACACACAGAGTTTTAAGGCGACTCATTGGTCAGCTCACCATTTAAATAATGGCAACAAAGGCACAGCTGCTGTAAAGGTGTTTTTTCTTCAAATAATAATTGCTCCTGATAATTTCCAGTCTACCTGCTGATGTTGTGTAGTGCGATGGAATATTAGAGCCATATTGAAGAAAAAAAATTCTGAGATGACAAGAATAAAATTGGAATTTTATAACAATGAAGTTGTGATTTAGCAGAAAAAAAATCACAACATTACAAGAATAAAGTCTTAACATAAAAATAAAATCATAATCGAGAATACAGTTGTAATCTAATGAGAATTTATAATAATACTAAAATCAAGGAAACGTTTTTTTTTCTTCAATGTTAAAATTACGACCATATTCTCAAACTATTCTGACTTTATTCTTGTAACGTTTCTCATAAAATTATTAAATTTTTCTTGTAAAATTGTGACTATTCTCATAATTTCCCCCCCCCCCCCCCTTAAGTGGCTGTAATTTTCTGTCTTTGTGAAATAAACCCACGATTTTAAGACTATTAAAGAGAGTCACAGAGGCGTACAGGTTCTCACTGCTAAGTACTTTGTTGATGCGTTCCAGACCTGTCAGGATGAAATGAAGGCGTGGCTACAACACGTCATCTTCTGTCTCTTTACATTGTTTAGCTTCTGGGCGACTCATCTACTGAGGGACCGAGGAATGTTTTTCTTTGTACCCCGGCTCTCATCACTTGAAGATGAAACTGACCATTTCTCAAAAACATGATTTAAAGACAAAGACATGCACGGATCCTTTTCTTCTGACTGTTTACTTTTCCCTGTTCTCAGGCTTCACCGTGAGTCACATCCAACGCTCACTGGTAGCAGAACTCTGGCATGTTTACATAGCAATGTCTTCAACACATGCTATTAAAAGTGGTGTGGGGCTTACAGTTCATTAGGCCTTTCGTCATTCAGCCTTTCATTCTCGATTCAGATGCCGGAATCAGGAATATTAGAAGCCAGTGTGTGTGTGTGTGTGTGTTTCTTTTTCTACTGGAAGCCTCGGAGCATCAAGCTTAAGTCATAACAAAACCAGAGTTGAGATCACCACAGTCTAAGCTGCAGCTGTGCTCATTAGCAGTGAGAGGATTTGGATGGTTTTGTGTACGGTGGGTCGGCTCTTGTAGCTGGAGCTGGTGGCCTGATAGAGTTTTCTGTCACCCCCCCCCCACACACACACTCTGCTGTTGTCAAATATGATCACCGCAAGTGTGAACAGCAGACAAACCGTTTGGGGAAGGGTAAATAAACTGCTGTGACACGGTCCCCATATGGGAGTTATCGCAGGATATGGGTAAGGCAATGCATCCTGAGGCATCATGGGAACACTCACTCTTACTCACTCCCAGATGGCCAGCACGGTTTTATTTATTAAAAGGGCAGCAAGGGAAAAAAAAAATTTGTAGAAAAAGAATGGATGCAATTTGGCTCCGTGATTGTGGATTTTTTTTCTTCTCCGTAATGTTCCGGTAATTGCAGCACAACGTTTGTCTGGAAAACTTTCCTATACTGACTCAGCTACGCCGGACAGCGTTGCACTCCCTAAAATACAGTACACTCATAATTCACTTGAAGATGGGGAGGGATGATACTTATCTGTGCAGAAAGGTCCCTTTTAGATCCCAATCTTGGAATCATAAGATAGCTTACACATTCTTTGTGTGGTTATAATTACAGCGCATTCCCAAGTCGCCCCCAGAACTCATAACCTCTTATCAGGTGTAACCCTACACTCGCCTCAACTTTAACCCCCGTAGCCCTTGCCCTGCTGCCTCCGTGCAAACAAAAGGTAATTGTGAGCAGCTGCGGAACCCTAGTGGCGAAATATTTCCACCCGTCAAGCAGAGTGTAGCAGCCCCTGATCTCGCCACAGCGGAAACCCTGCGGTGTGCTCGGCAATAGTGTGGTACGATAAGTTGTGAAAAGTGGGAAATAAGTGTGAGGAGCAGGTGGAATGAACTTGGCGGATTTTTGGGATTTGGATCCGATCTTATCAGGTCTTGTAGATGATCGGTGGCAACCTGAATCTGTTTGGATTGACAAAATCCCTTTTTTTTTTTTTAAATCTTTACTAAAAGTGCACCAGTAAACACTTGTGTCTTCCCCTCCTGTCCTGTAAGTTTTGTCCAAGTTGAGCAGCCACAGAGTAATTATTGAGTCCTGGTAGAGCGTTCCCACATGCTTGGCTAAATGGTGGCTTCATCCTGTGTGCCATTCATCTCTGTGCCCCCTCCTCTTGCACTGACAGCTCAAAAGGGCCGACTGTGCCACAACAATGCTGTGATTGGTGCTCTTTAGGAGGGGTTTTGAGGGGGGGGTGCGCTCCCCTCCTACCCTCATCATTCGGCAGGCAGGTGGACCACAAAGTCCTCTGATTCTTTTGTTGGGTCTCAAGCTTAAAAAAAAAAAAAAAGATGTCCTTGCCTGGAGAAATCTTGTCGTCATGGGATAATTTGCTAATAAAAAAATAAAAAAAAGAGAAAAAACATGGCGGGAGCTGAAAGGTTGAGGAGAAGAAAAGTTTCTGGTTGGCCGGACTTTTTTTGATATGGGTTCTGCAAGGGAGCTAGTTTAAGTAACAGGATGAGACTTGAGGGGACAAACGGGACCCAGTTCAGAAAACTGTCATTGAACACTGTCTTAACACAACAGAGCTCCCGTAAAGCAGCTTGTGCAGTGGATGAGACGGGACCTTCTATAATGGCCGTGTGTAAAAGGGCAAGAGCAAGGGTCTCGGAGGCAAACAAGTTAAGCCTTAAAGGGCAACAAATGTTAGGCTTTGGTGTAGGTTACCAGAGAAATCCCTAAGCAAATGGAGAGCGTGGCTAAAGTGTTTAAAGAAGAAAAGGAACACTTCACTGCTTTGAACCCCCCCCCCCCCCCTCCTGACTGGGGAAGGGAGGGAAGAATGATACAGAGAGAGGGGAGAGATAGAAGAAGAGTGAGGGGCCACCTTCTTTTTAGGCAGCCATTTAAATGATCAACAGTAAATAGAGGGGAATGTCATCTGACAGAAATAAAGTTCCCGTTAACAGCGGGGATGGAAAGTAATTTACAGATATGCTGTCCCCGCCATCTTTGTGCCTCCCAGATAAGGTTTCATTTCAGAAACGGATAGGAGACATTTTCACTTAAGGGCCCCCATTCTGGGACACCTGTGATAACAGCTTGTGGACCCCTAATTGAAAATGGGTTTCAAAATGGATTTTCACTTTTCTTCCTGCCTCCTCTACCCCCTCCCTCATGACTACCCACCCCCCCACCTCCTCAACACCCAGCTCCATCCCTTGTTTCCTTGGCGTTCCCTCCTCGTTGGCAGAGGGAGGCAATATTGGAAAGAGGAAGGGAGGGAGGGAGAGGCTTTGGGGGGGGGGGAAATGGAGCGTTGGGAGCGGATCATCCCTCAGCTCGTGTCAAAGCTATGACAGCAGCGTGATCCGTCTTATTAATGAAATCATTGATCACTTGATGGGGCTCATAATCAACTGTTTCTCCGCTGTATCCTGCCCAGTCTCCTCCTCCTCCTCCTCCTCCTCCCTCCTAATCTCGCCACCTCTGCTTTCCACTTTTAAAAAGAAATCCCCCCTAAACAATGGTCCACTGTGGCAATCGGATCATTTCTGCGATGCTAAAGAAAATAGATGATTAATAAATTCATAAAATGAACATGAACACCCAACAACTGCCTGATGATAGATGCAGACTAGTAATTCAGCTCCAGGAGATCTGAAAAAGAATTGCAATAAATACAAACAGCTTGCTTTATTAAATTGAAATTCTTAGAGTTTACAAGCTGCCTGATATATTTTAGAAAAGATTTAGTGTATCACGACTGCTAAAAGGTGATCTCTGCCGTCTGTATTTGTGCTGTATGTATTTCATGGGGACCAGAGGAGGAAGTAGGGGCCCCTCTGTGTTGCCCTGCTCTGGGCTCTGCCTGTGGTGGCTAATGAGAGAGGACTGATGGAGGGATAAGGGACCTCATGGGAGCCCAGGCTGGCCCACAGGTCAAACAGCACAATGGAGGAGGCGTTATGGAGCCTGACACACAACCCCACACAGGAAAACTGGCTTTTAGTGTCAAAAGACCGCTCTGTGGTGCATAAATAAAACATACAAATACATTACAAGTTATTCAATAAACAAAACTACACTGAAGAAAAGAACGTATCCACAGTGTGGCTGTTTAAAATAAAAACATCATGAACTTAGACGAGGTATGAAACATAAAATCTACCTGTAGATTACTCTGAGTCCATGTGCACACACAGTGGATGTGCTCTGCCTTCACTGGTGAGCCACAGCCATTTCATGGACCTCTGCACTGAAGGCAATTTCCTGCAGCAGCAGGGGGACAGGCGTTTGGCAGCGCCACCTCACAGGGGCCCAAGGCGCAGGATTAGCTTAGCCTCGCTGCTAATCAGGGCGGAGGGGAACCTCAGCTGCTCAGCTCAGTCCAGCCCAGCCTGGCCTCTATTGTCTGGCACATTTCCGCCTGCCCAGAGCAGCCTGCTGGAGCTCCGCTGCTACTTCACTGCTGGAGGATGCACATAAGCCACCTCCTTTAGACTTATAGCATGCTGTGGAGATGTCGCCAGAACTTCACTGTAGTGGAATTGCATCTTCCTCTTTTTTTTGGTGTTCATCCTACTTGTTGACATTTTAACAAAAACTTAAAAATATTCCTTTATTTTTGAAGTTATGGTCGTGGATCCCTCAACTTTCTGCTAATATGCTGCCCCCTATTTGTGTGGAGTATGAATTTGAATTTAATATCACTAAGAATTCATGACAGAATGTAATCTCAATTCAGTAATTCAGTGATAGATTATTAAAACTAATATGTTATGAGAGTTCATGCTGACCATCACAAAGCGTCTTTAGAGGAACCTGAGGTGATTTTTCACTGACACGCTGAGAGCCCGAAAGGCCTGGGAGTCGGAGGTCACCGAGGTCAGAGGCGAGTCTCTGAACCGATAACCAGCCTCACAAAGACAAATCAGCGCTCGCCCTGTGTGACAGGATCGGGCTACATCGACCAGTCCGGCCCCGCTGCGTCCCAGCAGTGCCGCAACCATGCCAAATCCCACTCCTGTCGGAGAGGGAGGCACAGGGCGACCAAGGGCCCCATAAACTCATAAACCCATAAAGTGGAGAAACAGTAGTTGATTATTCTACCACTCTGTCCATTTGTTGTGAGGCATCAGTGGCTTCCCTCCTGCCAGGAGGAACAAAGCAGGAGTGTCCTGACCCTGCCAGGAGGATTTATTGTAGTGTGTTCTTATCCGCGTCCTCTCTGTTTTGTTCGCTCACTCACGCCTCCTTACAGCGGTCGGGTTCTAGTTGAATGTGATGAAACAGCAACCAGTGGTCTTACCACCGGGGCTGGAGTTTTTATGGAGAAAAGTGACTGAGATACTGAACTAAAACATGACAATACTATCATCAAGGGAGGTTTTTAAGATGATGTATATGTTAAAACATTATCTGCTTTTCCTCTTTTAGTTACTTGTTCATCACAAGAAAAACTACCACGTGCAAATTTAAAGATGCAGCATTTAAATTTAGTTTGTTGTGCCAAGATCATGGCTGGTGACCCGGTAAAGAAACAGTTTCAAGCCGTTTTCAGTTCTGTGCTCAGAGCTCCCTGGATTAAATCAAGACATGCTTTCAGGTTTGAGAGAGCAAAAAGCCCTATACCCCCTAATCTCTCTCCCCTGACCTCCACACCTCCTGGGCCTTGACTCTCACCCTTCTCCCTGCTCCCCCTTCTTGTTCCCCACCCAACCCTCTCCCTCATAGTGCGAAAGAGGAGCCAGGATCAAAGGCCATAAACCATGGCAGTGATTTCTAGTGATTGATTAGAAGCAGAGGTTGAGAAGCAGCAGCTCTCTCGCCTCCATTCTTCCCACCCTCTGGTGCTGCGCACGCATTCTCCCAGGGCTCTCATAAATAGCTCAGGCTTTAAGTGTGAAAAGAGCAGCCACGATTGGCAGACGGAGCCCAGAAACACATCCGTGCCGAAGCAGCTTGGCCAGTTTTTCTGCCTCTTCCTCCTGGATGGCAGGGGGGTGTCAGTTGATAAGAACCATTTGTTGTCTTGCTTGGATCTGGGGAGGGACAGTGTAATCCCCTTGCCCTGGTCTGTTTGCAGAGCTGGAGGAAAAGAGCAGAGAAGAGTAGGAGGAATTGATTTTCAGAGAGAGGGCATGCGGAGAATTGAACTCAGATGTGAAGCAGAGACGGGGTTTGAAAGAAACATTCTACTTGCGGGGAAACAAATGTCTGTAGCTTACAGCGGAGGGGCCGTGCAATTTGAACTTGAGCAAGTCCCTCTAATGTTAATCAATTGCATAGCTGTCTTTCACCATTCTCTCCCCTGCCTCCTCCTCCTCCCCTTGTCCTGAGCACAATTCAGCCCAGAGGCCCCTTGACAAGCGAGGAGTCCTGTAAAGGCATTTTAATAGACCATGGCCATTCAGTGGCACTGAGATTAATGCTCCCACATGCATGCTTTTGCGCAGAGACACAAACACACATGCACTTCGCTCTCTCTCTCCTACCCTGGCTGATCTCACCTGGAGCTGTGAGTCTAATGATGTTCCGAGTGTCGGCCTCGCAGCGACAGCTCCGGTCCCGGGGAGATGTGTCTCATGTCAGACTCTGCGCCAGACAGACTCCAATAAGAAAAGGGGTGGGGGTGGTGGGAGTGGGTGTTCTTCAACACAGCTGGAGCAGAGCCAAAACTAAAAGTGCAATTCTCCGAAGGTTTTGTTTTTCCTCTGTGGTATTTACAAAGTGATTGGGCGCATTTCTAAGTGTCATGGAGGATCTCATTACGCTCTTAAAAGCTTTTTATCCATCCACATGTTGTAAGATATGCACACGCTTTGCATACTGTAGATACTCTGTCATGCATGAATGCAGACACACAATCACAGATTTTCTCTCACTTTCCTCAACAATTACACACACACACACACACACACACACACACACACACACACACTTGGTGCAACTGGAGGATGGGGTCGCGATTATTAACTGTTTGGCAACCTCATGACTTCATCTTCGGTGCTGTCAGAGGCGGCCCACATTATGTCTTCGCTCGGCTCAATGGGCCCTTTGTTCTGGCTTGGCTCTGGAGCAGCTCAGCATGGGGCTGCGTGAGTCCAACAGTCCCACTGCGGCTCTGGAGGGAGGGAGACGGATGGATGGAGGGAGGTGGTGCATGGAGAGTGGGTGTTAGTGTGCGGGAAAGGGATGAGGAGAGAGGCAGGGAGCTTGAGGAGATTTGGGAAAGACATGGGAACTGAGAGAAGACTTGAGAGAGTGACGGATGACAGCAGGAAACCATGATTAGCAGGGAGAGAGTGAGAAAGAAATACTGGGGAGGTGGGATGTAGAGAGTTAAAAGAGGGGGAATGAAGGATGGAGGGGGACATGCCACAGGTGAGTCTTAAAGTAGCCTGGAGCAGCAGTCTTTCTCTATGATAATTTCAAGCACTGCTCTGCCTCCAGCCCACTGATTCATTCCAATGCGAGCACCAGATTATAAAGGCAACATGTCAGCTGAGCTCCCGCAGCCATCCTCATGTGGAATGTGGGATTAATGGCAAAGTAATGCAAGAGATTAGAGGAGGAGGCGAGAGTGGAGGATTCCACTGGCGGCAGTGACAGGAGAGGTCATACATGAGGGGAGCTCATTACCGAGAGCAGACAGCAGCAGACGTAGTACGGGTCGGGAGGACGTAAGGACAGAGAGCGTTGAAGCAGAAGATATGATGAGAAAAAACCAAGAGGTGAAAAGATGAAGCAAAAAAAGAAGTAGAGGGTTCTTCTTTATACGTGGGCAGATAGGAGCAGCGTTTACGTTAACTTTTTTATATTTTTATAACTATTATCTGCACCAGGTCCAACTCCCACTATAAATATACAACAGCAGGTACACTGTACGAGACTGAAATTGCTACTGGATTGTGCGTCCGCCTCTTCTTATTGTGCATTCACGTGGTGTCGGATTAATCTGAAAAAATACTTCCTATAGTTGGAACAACTTGTAAATTCAACTAATACAATTTTACAATCATATCTAAATAGAAGCTTATAATTAATGTCAACTTTTCAAATGTTGCACATGTTTTTCTGTCTTTACATAAGTCACAAATATGTTAAAACAGAATGTGTAAGTAAAATGCTCAAAGGCAACATATTAGTTTTACACCATTATATCCAATCTTAGGAGTAGCTCAGCCTCCAAATCTACATCCTTCATCCTATATTGTGCTTTCCTTTGCATTACAGAGGCGTTTATCTACTCACATAGACGGTGCCTCTTCCTTTTTCACCTCCAGCCGCTACCCAGCAGACAGTGGTTGAGTCTGTTTGGCCAACACAGCAGATCCTCTAATCTACAGAGCTTTCCCTACCTGCTGCAGACACTGGAATGAAGGGTCCAGATCTCTCCTGTATTGTAAAGGAGAGGGGGGGGGGTGAATAACACCCTGTTTTAAAGTTGTTTTCTTTAGAAGTCCAGCGATGGTTGACAAGTTTATAAAGGATTCATTGTGAGGTGATTTAGGACCTTTTAGTTCTTGAGGAGAGTAAGTGTGGAAAATTAACTAATGTTATTTTAAGTAGCTGATGTGTAAAGCTCCATGGGCAAGAATATGAATTTTTTTAACACCAGGTAACTTAATGTACGGCCTCCCGCTGTGGGAGCCGGGAGATGGAGTCAGTTGAGTTGTGTTATTTTTATGGTATTTGGCTTGTAGTTTGGAATTCTGATTGTCATGCTCTCTGGTAAAAAGGCCCTGTGTCCAAATGTGACGGGTTAGGAACAGTAAGCGTTACCAGCTGCAGCATCAAAGACCCGGGCGTGCTGTTCATTTAACCCAGATCCGTCACACTTGTGTGTAGCCTCCGATTCAACCTGTAATGTAGACATTCAGCAGAAAGCATAATACTGAGACTAATGTAGAGTTATTGATGCAAATTAACTCCCAGCACCTCTCTACCTGTAACACGTCAAAGGTTACCAGCTACATTTGAATGAATAAAAATCGCCACCAGCAAATTCTGTGCCAACACAGAAAGAGCAGATACACGTTTAGCCGTCTTGATTTAAATTGTTGTCTCTGTTCTCTGTCCGTGCTATGCCGGCATGAAACGCTTTCAAGTTCCCAAAAGTAGATGGGTCTGAAAATGGCCAGGCGTTGGATGGGACACACAATTACGTAAGCTTAGCCAGGACCTGTGTTTGGTATAAAGTTATTAAACTGACTGTGATCATTCATTGTGTGTGTCAAGTGTTTATTATGTCAGACAACTTAGGCCTACATTAGAGGTTTAGCTCAGGTTTCCAGCACTGGACCACAGGAATCACTGCTCGCATGTTTAACAGGTAGATGTAACTTTAACAACTGGGGTACGATAACCATTTTGTTCTATTACAGTTGCCTGATGACAAAAAACTGAAAAATATTTAAACTAGAATGGCTCCTCACCTTTTTTCAACAGTAAAAATGGCACACAATAAAAAAAAAAAATCAATTTCCTAAATATAAATATTTTTTTCATTAAGATCCACAAGTTATTCCACTGCAAATCTGTGAAAATATTAAATTGTCAAAGCAAGTGAGAAGAAATTCCTGGATCTGCCCCCTTAATCAAATCTATTCCAGAAGTTTATGTTTCTTCTTTGGCTGATACCCCACGCTTACACCAATTTTCAATAAAAATGGTTCCATTCTTTTTCTGTAATCCTTTTTGTGTAATAATGAAAATTCAATATGAGAGTCTTATTCATTTTCCTGTTGTATTGTTCATTTCAGCGTGAACAGTGATTTTTACGAAACCACCCGACAATGTCGTCCTCAAAACACATTTAAAGTTTTCAAATGATCTTTCTTATGAATTGAAACAGCCTCACTTGTCTTTACTGAGCTGCATAGCAGGTGTGAGAACAGATCAGCAACGATGGAGCAGGCAGTGAATTACACAGACGGATCCAAACATTCACAAGCCTAATCACCACAGAAGAGGGAGGGGAGGGGGAGCAAGAGAGAGAGAGAGAGAGAGAGAGTCCACTCTGGACTTAGACGTTCACCAGTCATTGATAAAGTGCTTAGCAGCAGGAAAATTAATGAATCCGGCCTGACTGGGAGAGGGGGGTTTGGGGTTGAAGGGGAGGGAGAGGAAGAGGAGGAGGGCTGTTGGGGTTGATAGGCTGGGTGGGTGTGTGTTTGGAGGGGGTAATCCTGTTCCAGCTAAATGGCTGATCCCTCTCATTCCTTAGATATCAAATGTCAAAAGTTAAATTAGCCTGCTAGCCTCAGATAGGAGTTAACATGGTTTTAAATGGGGTGTGGGGGTTGCTGATTCCTGCCTCCTCTGGGATGGTGGGCAGGTGCCTTTTGAAGTGTCTAATTATCCAGCTCCTAGTAAGTGCTGGCTAACTATCTTAATGAGGGCCTCTGTGCAGTGCACGCTCATGCACCTAAACACGTGTAACAGAAAGTGTGAATGTACGGTGGACCTGAAAGCTTGACGTATTGCAATTTAAGAAAAACACATGCATATAGATAACTTCCACTAGTGTCGTCACGATGCACAAACCGTGGCAACAACAGGCGGTTCTCAGCCCCGTAAACTTTTCAGTGTCTGCGTTTGTTGTGAGTATTTGCTGCATGTTTTCAATTTGCCGTGCATGTGTTTGATAATGTTTTCTCCCTCAAAGTTACGTGGAGCTCTCAGCGCCACTGCATGAATGTGCATTTTGAAGCTAACAAAAACACACAATATTTTACTATGTTTACATAAGAGAGCTCAGGGAAAAAAATACAACATGGACGTAAAGTCTGAGCAATTAACATTTATGTGAGAGAGGTTTATGATGTCATCCTATACTGTAAGGTGGAAACAGCCACAGTGGCATTTTGGAACGTTCTTGATGTGCTTGAAATTACTGTATTATTTCTTTTTTCTATTTTATCCTAACTGCTGGCTCTGTGTTTCTTTGCATTGGCTGGATATCCATTTTTCTTGGCACACGGTTCCTAATCTGAGTGCCACAGACTTGGTCCGAATCACTCTGGTGTCAGAAGTGGGATTCCAATGCTGAGGCCCAGTGGAAAACTGGCCCACTCTGGTCTGGTGGGCCGTGTGCCCAGGTTCACCCTAAAAAACCCATTTTCATAAATGGACATATTTCCGTCGTAGTCTTCCCCAGCACACAATCATTTTGCATTGTTGCAGAGAGCAGTTTGAATAACCAACAGGTCATGGCTGATCATTGCTGACTTGTGACTTTCTGAAGCAGTTTTAATGTAGTCTATAAGCCAAACTGCTAAATGGCATTTCTGCTTTGAAGCCTTGATCAAATGCATCTATTGGTGTTTGATTCCTTAAAGAATACAGAACAAGGTGCCCTCAAAAATGCATCAGGGTACATTTTAGAGCTTTCAGCTCTCACTGCAGTGCTCATTGCTCCCTCACAATGTGGCCCTGATGAAAAGGAAGTGGGGTTTCAGGCCGCTCTATGGTGGGCCTATGCCCCTAATGGGTGAATAAGGGGTAGCTGGGGGCAGCCGGAGGCTTGGCACGACACAACCCTGCTGTGAGGCTGATTTGAGGTGAGCACAGGGAAAATGGGAAGGAGCCATGCTGGCTTTGATTTGCCCCTCCCCAGCCTCAGGGCCTGGAGGCTGGAACTGCGAGATGCTGAGCTCTGGGTGCGTCCCTGCAGACCCCCGGCGGCAGCGAGCAGGCTGGGACTGAGGGCCACGGAGCTGGGGGTTGGGGCCTGCGCTGCCGAGAGCCAAATTGAGATGTGGGAGTCGTCAAATTTGCTTAGATGAATATTGAAGAGGGCATTTGTGGGCGCTGTGTGGGAAATCAGGAGCTGACAATAGACTGCTAACCAGGAGAGGGAACATCCTGACCTGCCCCTGCTTCTCTTTGCAATTCGTCTAAGCATCAGTCACACGCTTATGGTTAAATAATGCACCACCATGGATTCGCTCTTCAGAGACAGAATCAAACATGAGCACAAAGTCAGAGGAGGTGAACTTTATGTTTTCTGACAGATATTTTGACTGGGAATTGCTAATTATGCTGCCCACAGATATCAGGGTAATGGTCGGACTCTGCCGTGTGACTTTCAGAAGATTTGTCTGTCACGGAGTTTCCCAGAATGTCACCCATGTTAAGCAGATACAGGCACAAGCTGTATTAGGACTCTGTAACCTCCACATAATGCAGAACTGAACTTTGTTGTGGGGAAGGCACTGAGCTCCTTGTGGCACGGAGCCTGTCAGCCAAGAAGTTGATCAGAAAAATACCTCACACAATTGCCGTAATCCCCTGCGCTCTTGTCATGTTGGGTTTGGTGGAGTTTGAGCGGTCTCCCTCTCCCTCTCTTGTCTTTCAGTCTGCACTAATCGTGAATGATTCCCTCTGTCTATAGCGCCAATGCCAGGGCCGGTGAATCAGGTACATAAGCCTAAGCTGCTTGGAGAGGTGCTCTTATTAAACTCTAGCCAGCTGCTGGAATTTTTCTTCCCCCTCTCATTGTTAATTGGGGAGTCTTGAGTCTTTCCCGGGAGTTGATTTGCAAGAGAAAGAAAAAAGGAGCAAGAGATTATTGCACAGGAGGAGAGGAGCTTTGAAGAAGTGTTTTGTGATTTCACTGTATATCCTTCTCTACTCTCCTCCTTGCTCTCAGTGTGCTCCCCAGCCAAAATCTGTTTGTGCCACTGACAACGGGGCTTTGAGAAGTTCGAAGGTGGAACACAGCACATGTCTGGCTTTGGCTCAGAGGTACAACAACACCTCATCTGATGTTTTGGCTTTTAGGAAAGGCGGTAACAGAGGCGATGGCCCTTTGTGCACCCGTGAAACACACATGTCGTACCTTTAGACACTCTCTTGCTGTTTAAATGAGTTCAGGCTGGAGGGCAAATGGGATGCTTGAGAGTCAAGGGCAGATTGGCATGTGGAGGAACAGCAATCCTTGTTCTTAACCCCTGCCTCTAGAAAATACTTTCAAAAACAACAAGCCAAGGGTTTTGTTTCACTTTTCATTTCTTTGAATTGGCTGGGCACCCTTAACTTCAGCCCCCGCCCCTTGTCCCAGGGCCGAACTATTAGAGGAACTGGCCCCACTCCATTTCTCATTATCTCTTTTAAAATTTCATTTTGTCATTGCATCCATGCTCTCTTTTATACAGCCATATTAAAGGCCATGCAAAGGGTTTTCTCTGAAGGTATTTCGAACCAGAGTTTTACAATAGAGACCCCAGACAAGGGGAAAAAAGGGAGAAACCTGGGCTTTAGGATTTAATGAGTGGCTTGCTGGGGGTGAAAGGCAGATAGAAAGCAAGTGAAGGAGAGCAAGAGAGAGTGCATTTGTCGAGGGTTAGGGAGAGAGGAGAAAGAGTAGTAAGGGAAGAAGAATGCAGGAATGGAGCACCAGGTACCATTATAGTGGCAGAGAAAGCTCCTGAAATACTAGAGCTGGGGCGTGTGCTCTGATCAGGATGGCAGTGAGCACAATTACCTTCTTTTCAAATCCTTCAGTGACACTGCAGGAGGAAGGAGGACTTTGAAACTTGAAAGGCAGGAGCTCGCTTTCAACCTCAAACGCGAGCAGGAAAGGGCTCTGAAATTTGTTCAGTGCTCCCCATCCACCATTAGCTTGTTTCTTCCTCTCGCCTCCAGGCATTTAAGCGCTTTTTGAAAAGATGTTAAGAAATTCAATCACCATAGAGAGAGAGCAGGATGGTTCTTTTTCAGTTTTTTTTGAGAGGCATACTTTCCTCTGGTCCACAGAGGACCAGCCTGCTGCTTTTGTGTTCGGCTGAATAGACCTGCAAACTGGTGGAGGACTGGATGCAGCAACCATGGGAAAAGAGGAAATAAAAGAGGAATAAAAAATGAGGGAGGGAAAAGGGGAAAGGGTCTTTTGGGCTGATGGTCAGAGTTAGAGAAGTGTTGCAGGGTTGAACTTTTCAAAGTTGCACATGTTTACCTGTGTCTGCTGTGTCTTCATTATCCCATTTTTCTGACAGATACTTGACAAGTTATAAGGATACAAAAGGTTTCCACCAGCAGGTACAAGCAGCACAGAGGAGAAACCTTACTCCAGACTTCTCGGTCTCTTCCACCAGTCAGAAGAGTCAATTGACCCTTGTGCTGCTGAGTGTTTGTTTAAGCATTTAAGGTGCTATGAAGTGAAGTAATGAAGCCCCTTAAGGTGGTATATGGTGGAACGATGAACCCCCTCTGTGAGCTCACCATGGTGACTGGAGGGGGCTGGTGGGACTGTGACACCGCTGTGATTGAACTGTTAGTCGCTTGACCTCCCTTGGTGGAGAGAGTCATATCTGAATAGCAGTGAGGGGGCACACTCGAGAAGGAGAAAAAAAGAAAGGAAGAACAAGAGAGACTGGGGGAAAAGAGCCAATAAGACAAATTGAAATAACGAAAAATTGTGTTTTAATAAGATGTCTCACATTCTCCCTGTTGGGTTCTGACCCTGCCCTTTGCTCCTTGTCTTCCCTTTTCTTTCTCCACATTTCTTGCTTGAACTGTCGTGTCAATAAATGCGAAATGCCCAAAAAAGGTCTTAAAAAAAACACAAGAAAAACTGCATTTGCCCAGAGGCCTCCTAACTTCTCCGATATCTACTACCCTTGTGATGAATCTATTTCTAATACATCAAATATCAGTATGAACGTAAGAAAAAGGGCTTATAAATATGTAGCCAAATGTTTACTTTCCCAGATGATCAATGTGAGATTTCCTGGATGTGAAAGTGCTGAGAGTACACAGTGGAAGCCTGTACTACACGGCTACATGCTCTGCCCTGAGCAGCGCTTGCTCCCAGCATAGTTTACAGTTTCGACTTCTTTCATTCCATGACAGGAGATGAACCCAATTCCGAAATCCCTTTATGTTAATATTGCGCTTTGCAAGAGCAGACCTATTAATCCAGCTTTAACCGTATAAGTGCCATTATTCCCTTAATAAGATCACTGGCTGTGCAGTATAGGATTAAATACTTATATCATAACTGACACTGTCATTTCCTGCGGATGATAGAGGCTTGCCTCTCAGGCTGTCAGTTCCGCGTTAAGAATCCTTGAATCTGCTGCCAGTACTGCGCCGGGGCATGGCTGGCCTTGAATCCAGGTAATGGATGTGGGAGAGTGAGGGGAATAAAATTGGGACCCGTGGGTTGCTCCTTCAGCTCTCTCTCCTCGCCTCTCTCAATCTCATTCTCTCTTTCTGTTTCTCTCTCTTAACCTCCCCCTTGCTGATCGCTTCTCTTCTTCTGTGAAGTGCCACAGCATTATGCTGGTCCTCTTCGGTGCTTAAGGTAGTGCTCTTTAATCTGGCCCTCTCCTCCGTTTTTAATTGGTGGTTGGATGCTGTTGGGTTGCAGTGCGTGGTGGGGCAGCCCTGCGTCGCTTGGCTGCTAATACAACAGTACCTGTGGCACCAGCTCAGCAATGTTTAGCCAGGTTCTCAGTGAGCGATTAATGTGATTAATGCATCATAGAGCATTTGGATTGTACAGATGACCGACACCCTCAGTGGTGAGATCATATTTGTGTATAATCAGGGCTGAACACTGAACATTTACAGCAGCTGCTACTGAAGGAATCAGGGCCAGAAAAGAGATGAGAGCAGACTTCCTGGAACTAAATCTACACACACTGATGCATAAAAATATTATCTTCTTTATAAAATACAATGATTGAATCACAGATATCCACTAATACCATTAAGGGTTTTAATTAAAAAAAACAGTCAACCAAAATGTTGATTATTACCAATAAAGAATATACTTAAAAAATGCTTTAACAGAAAATGTACTTTTAAAATGAATAAAATACATACACTACATTAAAATGTCATAAAAAGTGACTGAGTTGGCCTGAGTTGTATCATACTACAGAAATGTCTAATTCCAGGTCAGGAGGCTAAATAACCCTTATATATATATATGTCAGTTCAGAGGTCAGGGTCAAGGGTCATGTATTCCTGGTGCAGCTCAGCCCTTGAACCCAAACTTCACATTTATCCCCTTTTTTTACCCAGCATGCCATTGAAATTTCTCCAGAGACCCCACTTCTCCTAATTTTCCCCCCAGAGAGAAAACGAGCATTAGATTTAGTTTGAGAACAGTGAGAGAGAGTGAGAGAGTGAGAGAGAGAGAGGAGGACGGCAGGGTTGATACAACCCATGACGCTGGTTAATGGGCAGTTTGGAATGCAGACGGAAAGCCGGCGCTGCCTCCCCATGGGAATCCATTTCTTTATAAAAAGAACAGACAGAGCTGAATTTAAGAACAGGCTTTGGGGAAAATCATGCCTCAATTGTGCGAAATGAAGAGGTTTTTTCATCAATGGTGCTATTTGCTCATACACCATCTGCCTCTGAACTCCGACTTTTGGTGCTGCGGAAGGCAAACCCCGGCAGATTTACTCTGATGACAGAGCATAGGTTTCAGGTGTACAGAGCTGATCCCCTGCTCCTCCCTTTACCTGTTCTCCCGCTACATGAACAGACTTCCTTACCAAGTGTGTGTGTGTGTGTGTGTGTGTACATCTGTGTGTGAAGCCGTTTTCAGACATGAACCCCAGATAATATAATGCTTGGACAATGCCTTTCACATATAAACAATGCAGCAGGAGGGAAATGCCTGAGTAGAGCACGCAGGAGGCAGGATATGATGTGTAATGTCCACCTGTTACTCCTCCAAAGTTTTCACGTCATACTTATGTTGCCTCTTTGAATCTGTCTACCCCAACAGAAGACGACAGTTCAGGTACACCCTACCACCGTGAGAGGCGCAATGCCATCAGCTCTCAGGCCCCAGCCAACGAGGAGCCCTCCACCTCCACAGAGGAACGCCCATCGCTGCTCAAGAAGGAGCTGCATGGTTCCCTGCCCCACCTGGCTGACCACGCCCTGCCCTACAGAGGAACTCTGTTCGCCATGGACCCCCGCAATGGCTACCTAGAGTCGCACTATCGTAAGTCCACTAAAAAAATTACCTTTTCTACCTCTATTTCTTTCTCTAAAAAGATTTAGCTCAAGGACGTGAATACAGCCGACCAAACACTGAGGCCAGTCTCTTCAATGTAGGTGAGAGGCAGGACTGGCTGAGATTGGCCCCGCTCTTGTGCTTGCTCTTTCCTACACACACACACACACACACACACACACACACACACACACACTTGTATTTCTGAACACATGCACACACTCCTGTCTTGTTTTGTGCTTGGGAAGTTAGTATGGGGAACGGCCAGCGTAGCTTCTTAATTCCCTCATTAGGGGCCTGTCTGAGCACAGTACTCCGCTTTCTCTCATCAACACACACTTCAAAGCCCCAAAGCAGCAGAGAGTCAAACCTCACCACTCCCTACTCTGCCTTTCTCTCTCTCTTTCTCTCTCTCTCTCTCTGGGACTCGGAAACTGTGAGAGAAAGGAAAGGCAGCGAGAGAGGGAAAAGGAGAGAGAGAGTAATGGAGACGAAGCCGGAGAGATTGAGGTGAAGGGAGAACTGTAGCCTGAGTTAGATCATTTGTAGAATAAGGTGAGATAGTGGGTAGATGAAAAGTGCAGCTGTGTGTATGTGGAACGACAGAACAGGAGATGATTGGGGAGTAAGAGGCTGATTAGGAGGTTAATTCAGGGGTGGCTGTTGCCAGGACTTAGCCTGGATTTGATGTGATAGCTTGTTTAGTTTGGTTAAATTGGCTCTGAATTGGGACAGACGAGTGGGACGGAGTGATTTTAATCCTGTGGCAGTAATAAAAGGTCTATTGGACCCCAACCTTATACTGTAACTCCAGCCGCTTCATTAGCTGTTACTCCCCCGTGCTTGGGTGCCTGGGAGTCACCAAGGTGCCTCTTTAAGCAAAAGGACAGGGTCCTCGAGGGCAGAACATTACTGCCCATTACATCCTGACCTACCTCAGCAACACTGCCACTTCTCATTTTATGTATGTCTGTGGGTACGTGTGAAGGAGCCCTGGCGGTTCCAGACCACTGAAGCCTTCGGGGTTGGAGCAGAGTGGGGGGGTTGCAGGGGTCACTGTGAGGCTTGGGGGTCATGTGGAAAAGTCACAGTCTGAAATGGAGAGTTCAAAAGCAGCAGGAAAAGTCAAAAGGGCCGCAGAGCTTCGAGAAGCTTTCATCTGGACTCAAGAGGCTTGAAGGCTGCAATCACACGAAACATGGTGGAGGAGAGCACAGTGATGCTTGCTGGGAAAATCTAGGTATGACGCACGCTGCTTCTAAACCCCTTCTTGCACATTTTAAGATACAAGAATTTAGTGTTGGGGCTAAAACAACAGAAGACTAATTGACAGCAATTTAATAATTGATTATTTTCTATTTTATCAAGCAGAAATGCCAAAACAGTTGCAGCTTCTGGAATATAAGGATTTGCTGCTTTTCTTTTATCACTACAGACTTTAGGAATAATCATGAATGAAAACTATTAAGAGAGTGCGTATCTCTGCCAGGACCAGAACAGTCCTCTTATGAAACCACATTTAAACTCACTTGGTCCAGATTTTTATTTGGATCTGCACCAAATTGAACAAACTCATAAATATTAGTCACATAAACATGCCAGATTTTTTTTCCCATTAAGAAAAAAGAAATATAATTATTCTCTTAGTTATCCTGCTAAATAACAAACAGAGAGACAAACTGAAAATATAATCTTAGCGGAGGAAATAGTATCAAGTATCAGCAGATAGAAAATAATTACTTTAAACAACTAAATAAATAAATTTAGACTTAAACACACAGTCTGAATGGCTCGTAGTGTTTTTTATTGATCCTCTCTGTCCGTTCCCTGATCCTGACTCTGCTCCGGAAGACCTGTGATCAGAGATGAGAGCATTGCTGTAACACCTCCTCCTGGCCCCAGGTGTTAAGGACATGGGGTGTCCCTTAAGGCAACGGTCCCATTTTGTCTGATTGAACCCAGTACCAGAGCTCAATCCCCATGAGCTCCGGCGGTCTGAGGGTCAGCAGAATGAAGGGGCTCCCCTAAAACCTCCACTTCCCCTCCCTCCCTCCGCCGCTTTGAACCAGGAGCCCGTAGCGTCTGTCGCCACTCTTATACCACAAGGTGTAAAAAGCCACTGGCTCCTGTTCTGGTTTCTGGTTCCATACATGTGAGCACACACATGTTAAACACACACACACACACACTCAGCCTTTAGTCCACCAGCGGCAGCCCCTCTCTATGAGGGCTTTGTCACCTCCTAAATTCATCCCAGGTGTGTGCATGTGTGTGTGTTTGTGATGGAGAGGGGGCCCTAAGCCTTTGTGCTGTGCTTGCACAGTGCACCACGCCACGCAGCAGACAGCCAGGTAAATCCGATTACTCTTAGCGCTGTTGTGTGTCAGTGCTTAATGTGCCTAAATGCGATGGCACCTGCAGCCTCCCCACACCTGGCCACTGGGTTTTGAAAATGGTAGCAACGTGCTGGGAAGCGTGGGAGTTGAACAACAGGAAAGAGAGCAAGGGGGGTTTATCTTCAGGGGTCTGCGCTCTGGGTAAATCTCTGCTATTCACCCAGACTTGTGGTCTCCCACTCCTCTTGCGTCCACGGCCTAAGACTGTGTTTACTCTGGTTTTTACACCCACTTCAGTGCAGAAAAGAGGAGACACTAAGGAAACATTGCCCCATTGTTACCATTAGCTAATCGTGGTGTTGCCTGAGTCTTAGCTGCTTTTCTTGGGCAAACACTGGATAAGAGTCCATATCCTTCTTACCACAACACTAATACATGGGGCTTTGCTGTGGGATAAGTTGAAAAGGATTGAGATGAGGATTAATGAGGAAGAAGTCTTTCTTTAAGATCTTAATTGTGTAGAAATGTGAATGGGATGTGCGGCGCCGACATCTGTTTACATTATGTGCTGATTAGCCGGTCAGTGGTCCTGCAGCAACAGTGAGCCCTCTTGCTGGCGAAGCATCTCTGGCTTCTTTTAAAGTGTCTTTCTTAAACACTTGCCCTTCTTTGCTGAACCAAACACATCCATGGAGGGACTTAATGCACATCCTTCTCAATGGTTTTCTTGCAAATGTTAAAACTGCACTGAAACACCAGAGAGTGTTGAGTGAAAAGGAGGCAACTAGCTTTAGAGACAATACTTGAGGATTTTAGTGGAGAAGTGACACCAGATTTGTGACTCTGTGGTATCAGTGATACAGTCGATCATTTATAGGACTAAACCAGACACATTAAGTTTGTCTCCAGTCTATGACGGCTGCCTTTCTGTCCTATAGTCTTTGGGTTAAAAAAAAAGAAGAAGAATCAAGCCCAGTTTTGGATCCCGGGGCATAATCCCGACACTAAAGCCTTGCTGTCCTTGACTGATCTCAGAAACCAAGCTTGCTAAGCTAGAGGCAGTGAAGGTATGGATCTCTTGGCTGAAGTTTTTTTTTCACATGTATCACAGCATCCCAACTCTCTGCGCCTGGCCAAAGGTGACTGCTCCCAGGTTCACACTGACCCTGTGTTCCGGGAAAGCTAGAACGAACACCGAGCCATGGCATAAAACCTGTTCCGGGGTTTTATGGCGTGGCGGGGGTGGTGGGTGTCCAATCATATGGGTTAAACTCTAAACTGCTGTTGCGAGCTGATCTCAGGTCTACTGGGCCGTAGCACGCCAGCCTCTGCCCTGGCGTCAGTCTGTCTGCCTCAATATCAAAATGCAGCTGACCACTGAACTGAATGAGCTAGCTGTCACCAAACTGAACGTGATCTGCACAGCAATGGCCCTGGACTCTCTACAGTTAATTACAGTGCTTGGTCATTCAGTTCGTATGGACCTTTCCAGATGTCTAGAAAGAGAAGCAGGAAAGAGGAATTATAAAGTGTGGGTGTATGTTTGGGATTTAAAAAAAAGTGCTCTTCTAAAATTGTGCTGAAAGAACCAACTTTCTGGCCCCTTGTTGGTTTAAACGTGAAAAAGGTTCAAACATCCTCCTCCAAAAAGAACTGAGGGGCGCAGAGGCGAGCCTGGGGTGAGGAGCCATGTGCCCGCTTCATGGGTAAGTGTTTGTCTTTGTGATTGTTACAATATTGGCTTTTTGAGCATGGTGGCACGTTGTAGTCCCCCAGCGGTGTGCCGGCACAGAGAAGCCTGGGGCACACTGCAGGCAATGGAGAGGGATTCCTTCCATCCACCTCCTTTCATCAAGAAAGAACAACATGGGCCTGTGCTCTGCTGTGGCCCCTTGGTCCAGCGCACCAGGGATAATCAGATGATCCCCTTTTATACAGCTTATTAGAGGCATCTCATGCTGTAGGATAGGCCATATTCTCACATGCATGTGCCCCTTTGTAGCGCTGGATGATTTAAGGGGGTTAAGCAGAGTCTGAAGTGCATCGAGAATGCACTTTTAAGGTTGCGTGGTGCTCTTACCACAGAGCTGATGCGTGTGAACTGGGTGTTTCGGAATAATGGCAGTTCTTACAATGACAAGATTAAATGTGAAGGGGCTAAGAGGAATTAAGAAGAATTTTCAGAGAACTTAAGATGTTCAAAGAATACTACTCAGCATTTCTTGGTATCATTATAGCAACATCTGTCAGTGTGTTTTACTTCTTTTCAAATGAGATTGGGTAATCAGTCAAGTGGCAGATGCGAGCAGGAACAATGAGCACTTTGCTGTCGTCGCAAAGGCTTAAAATGAAGATTTCTGCTGCATTTTGTTTCTCCAGAAGCAGAAGCCGCTGCAGCAGACACCACGGGCGACAACAAAATCAAGCACAATACTATAAAAAACAAGATGTCTAAATGCTCACGGGGCTTCTCCTCAGCTAGCTGGTTAAAGCCACAATATATTAAGCAGTTTCTCTCCTCCTTAAGTTGCCCTGTAGTCTCCAGTAGGATAATCACCTCTGTGTCTGCGGGAGAATCAAAGAATTGTTTCATGCCTTTCTGTGTTTGTTTTCCTGCGTATCCAATTCTCATCTTAGCCTCCTTTTTTATTTATTTATATATTTGCATTCCACTCACACAGTGGCAAAGATAAGCGCTGTATCCCTTCAGCCAACAACCCGTATCTTGCTCTTGTCTCTGGAGGGTCGCAAGTATATATTGTTCTACACGTAGGGGAGGCTGATGAACACAGTATAATTAAAATGTTTTCAGCAGCCTGGTGAAATGTGAGATATATCGCTGGAGAAACAAGAGAGGGAGTAAGGGCTGAGTGTGAGGGTATAAGTGAGACAGAAGGGT
Organism: Paralichthys olivaceus; assembly: GCF_024713975.1. NCBI lineage: Eukaryota > Metazoa > Chordata > Actinopteri > Pleuronectiformes > Paralichthyidae > Paralichthys > Paralichthys olivaceus. The sequence continues at coordinate 885,238 of NC_091109.1, read as the reverse complement.
AGGAAAAGGAGAGAAGGATTGGAGAAGAAGGAGGGGGTGTAACAAAGCAGAAAATGAAGAGAGACATAAAAGAATGGGAGCTCAAGGAGGTCAGCCCCATCACAGGCTTTAGTGTTGCCTTCAAAGATGCCTGGGACAGGTGGCAGCTCCAGACAATCTCGCACCACAGAGCAGCATCCTCTCAGGAGGAGATAAGGGATTCCTCCATCCAGGCACCCTCCTCTCCCTCCTCCTCCCTCGCTCACACTCTCCACCTCCCTCATACCCGCCCCCCTCTCCTCCTCCTCTTCTTTTTCCCATCTTCCCCAGTTCTCCCAGCCAGGCCTCTTTGATGTGGCTCAGTGTGAGCGGGCAGCTGTAGGCCATGGGGCTGCGGCAGCGCTGCTGGGCCACTGGGCCGGTGGACCGCTGGGAGCAGACTCAAGCGCGGCTCAATCAGTGGGGCTCTCCGGTGCCCGGCACTTTCAGGTCTCATTAAAGCGCTCCGGCAGGGTTAATCCTCTTTAAGGTTTACATGGGCCCCAGTTTGTCTCTCTGCCCAGGCTGAAGGAACCCCTGGGCGCCACCTGTGTGACAAAGACTCAAATCACTGTGACACAAGTTCCCTCCGTCTGCTGCCTCTCTCCTTTACTCCCCTTGTACCCTCTCCTCTCTCTTCCCTCTTTCTGTATGGCCTTTGCTTTCCGTCCCCTGTGCATTCTGCCCCTTCTTGCCTCCCTTTCCCTTGACAGTACCTAGGCCTGGTTGTAAGTCTTTTAGGATTATTTGGGTGGAAACTGTTGACAGGGAGTGCAGTAAACGGATTACAACTTTGTTCTTGTTTTGGGATGCTGTGTGGAGGGAAAGGGGAGAGATCAGGAGGATGCGCTTTGAATAATGAGAGAGGAGAGGAAAAAGAGATAGGCCTAGAGCGGGATTAATTGAAAGAATTAGGAGGACGATGCAAGAGTGAGGGAGAGAGGGTGAAAGAGAGGGTAAGGTGACAGCAATGCACAGAGCGTACAGAGTGTAAAAGAGGGAGAATCAGAGAATTCCAGATGTTGCTGCACTCATCAGACCCTAATTGGTCCAGAAGCGTCAACCCGTCTGGCCCTGCAGAGCCCAGTTTGTCTGATTGCTGACACTGGGCTTTGTCTTTGCTCTGTGACACACAATTTCCTCCATTTGCCCAAATAATGGCTACTTACCTCCAGAGTGTTTGTTTAATGTCTGTATAGGTTTGGTGGAAAATAGGAATATATGAATTTACAACACAAGGAAATACCATTTGATTATAAACTATATTAAACAACTGCATTTATGGTTTTGAATGTTAAAGGTTATACATTCAAACTCCTGCATGTGTGACCATTTTATAATGGATACAGTAAGTTTTTTGATTGATTTCCCACCTTCCCACTGGTTGCCACTAATTTTAACACCATATGAAAATATTGTAGCCAATTATGAGCTCAACCTTTTTTCTTGGATTTTTCCAAATATTGAGATTCCAGAGTTGGTTTTAAAATTGCAAGAAGCTGCTTTTTTTGTATGAGACAGCTCGCCTCCCTTTTCTTGCGATTTTCTCACTGGGTTACTTTTTTTTTCATCAGTTCACTCTCAAGTCTTTCTGCCCTTGAATGCACCTCGAAGAAGTATTTTTACACCGGCACCTTATTTTAACCACATTACCATGCGGTAATACATAATTTTGACAAAAAATAAATAAAGCTGACAAAATACTCGCTGTGATGGATTACCTCTCTAAATCAAGATTAAAGTACCTCCAAGTTGACATTCATATTGCACCGAGAACAACGGCGAACAGGAAATATTTTCTTTAGTAAACAAAGTTACATCAAAATGCCCGGTTTTAGTCAGTGACCCCCCAGCGTGGTTCAAAATTGAGAAGACGTCCATGTTCCCCGCACGGTGCCCAGCCTTTGTGTTATTATAATGCAGGTGTATTCACCTCACAGTCACAATCACAGAGGCCCAGGGAGGAGCTGTGACACAGGGCTACAGGGGGTCAGTCTTTCACAGTGTAGCTGTGTGGCATTGACGTCAATGACCTTGACTCTCGTGTATATATATGTATGTTATGCTACATTTTCTACGATATGGGCATTAAAAGGAGTTTTTAAAAACAGATAGTTGACACTGTGGATCTTTTCATTTCTTCTGTGACCCTAATTTCTAAATAAAGATCTCAAACAAAAGATCAAACCCTAGAGCGGCTTTGTATTTGAGAAGAGTAAATCACACAGGGGGAGTTGAAGCAAACTAAAAGTCCTGGTGAGTTAACCCCAGGTTTAAATCAACTCCCTTCTCTCTGTGTGGAGGGTTGGAGATAGACAGATGAGAGATAGAGAGTTGGAGAGAAGTGTAGTGCCATGTTTCAGTTACTAAACTGCTGTGTAAATCACTCCCCCAGCTGGGTGGGGGAGACGAGGCCGGAGGGTGGGGTAGGAAAGAGAGGGTGCTGAAGTGAGGGGAGAGAGAGCCAACGCGTGATGCTTTGTTCTGCTCCCCAGTTTATCCCAATCTGGAGAAATTCACCAAATGTAGGAGATAGATTGGCGCTGCGCAGGGGCCTCGTGAAATAACCCTCACTCCCTGATCCACACTGGGATACAGGGAGGTGGAGAGGGTTTGAAAAATGGGGGAATAGCTGGGGGCCCCTGGAAAAGCTGTGTGAATGCTCGGCTACAGAAGGGCAGGGGTAGCTATTGAAGTGCAGTTACAGGACGTCTGGTTGCTTAAAAAGTTTTCTATACAAATAGTATTTCAGATATTTGTCCTACACATTTCACAGGGGTTCAAAGATTTGAACTCTCAGATAGAGGTAGTTGGGTATTGTTGCATGTCGCGTGGATGATGTACGAGCACAATGAAGCCTTGAAAAATGATCCTGTACTTAGCTTTGTTGGTGCAGAGATAACCTGCGTAAAGATTAAATCCCAGAGCAAATATGTATAGACTTGTAGAACCATGAAGAGAAAGGACAGGCATTGACCGACTTGTTCAGTCTAGACAAACAAATTACTTCTGACAGCGAGTAGCGATGGAATGTATACTTGAACAGAGCAGCCTGTTATCGTGCGTAGCTGACGTCTCTCTTTTTTTACTGCTCACTTTCTCTCCTCCTCTCTGTTCTGCTTTCTTTCCCCCACTGCGTTAATTACTTTTACACACAGAAAAACTTTTTGTGTTTCAAGGGTGTGAGAGCAATTGTGCAAGAGAGACAGCGAAAGCAAAAATGGCGCAGAACGCAGCGGAGGAGAGAGAAAAAAAATCTATTGATTTTCAGAGGAAGGGCAGAGTGTGATCTAGCAGCCATACGTATATGATGAATGGCAGAGAGATTAGCAATCCAACACTTAACATTCTTCTGTTATTTAACCTCTCTGCTCGCTTTCTTCTCCCTTTTTCTTAACTCTTGCTCTTTGCAGAATAAAGAGCTGTTTTTTATCTTTCTCTGTTCCCGTGCCCAAACATTTCATACTGTACAGAAAGCTTTGCACAGCCAGAGCATTAGGCTAATTTATGCAGTGGTAATTAGGCCATTAGACCTGAAACAATCTGGGACCTGTAATTAAGCAAAGCGCTCCAAAAGTCAACCGCAACTCCCATTGAGCTTAGCTAAACACTCCCAAAGTGTTGTTTACATGTCCAAACAGCTTGAGGTCTCAGTGTAAGCAGACGTGATGAGAGACTGGTTGTGAGGGGATTGATCACAGGGAGAATTCCCCTTCACCAGCGGGCCAGCGTCCAGACTACTTCCGCTGATGGTCTGTATGAGCTCCATCTCCTGCCAGCCAGTTACTGATGGGAGGCCCGTGTGTCACGTGTCTCAGGGGAGGCAGGATGAAAAATGTTTAACGCACCAAAGTCACACACCATGCAAGCACGCAACATTCACAGTCATGCTTGACTGCAGACATTGTATTGTGTTTGTAGCCTTGAATTATGTAACTTTTTCATGACTTTATTTGTGGAATAATTTATGTTCCCCTCCTCAGACCCCCCCGCCTAACATTGAACCATTCCGACCCCCTCCAAAAACAAAGTGCATACTGTGCACAGGCATAGATATCAGTAAAGTCATAGTATATTATTATGTACATAGAACATTTTAAGTGCAATCCTCCACCATCATCCCAGACACGTCATACACACATATTTAGATGTTCTAGTCTTCTACCAAACCTCAAAGATTACGAGAATCGTTGCTGTGGACTCATTTAATCCGCCGTTCTCTGGGCCCCAGGCATGAGCCCACATTGCCTCCCCTGTTGCAGTGTCCCTGGTGACATCTCCAGATGACACCTTCAGGAGTAAGTAAGAACAGCAGTAACAGAATACGCCCTGCATCGTTACAGCAAACTCACGTACACGCTCAGGTACTCACTCCCAGAGAGGAGCGACACAAGTTTCACACACATGTACTTGTAAACATGCAGATACACAAAGTCTGGAGCATCTTTCACATAGTTTGCAAAGTGTTGCAGAAATATGGTGCAACTGCAGGCCTCGCTGCAGACGAGCGTGCCTGAGCAGTGAGATCATGAGCAGGGAAAGAGGTGGCATAATGAAATCTGGCAGTCTCAGCCACGGCACAGGCTTCATATGTTCCACATTAGCAATTCACAAACCTCTGGAGCAGGCCCCAGCAGCCCTTTTCTCCCTCCGCCTTAGTCACTTATGACAATCTGTCACTGGCTCTTTGTGCTCTCTCAGCGGCGTGTCGTTGAGGAGTGCCGTTTTTACAGAGGAGCGTTTCGTCCTCGGCTGCGGGCGACGCTCTGTTAGAGCAGAGTCAGTGAACCCTCACCAGCGCAGAGGAGGAGACCAGGTTTAGCCGTCAAGACAATAAACTCACAATGCTGAGTTGACAACAAAAGAGAAGGAAGAGAAATTGTTATTGTTGTGTATTATGAAAACCCAAATCAGAATTGTGAGTGACAGCACGAATTCTCCTAAAGTATCACATCACAAATGTTCCAAAGCCCGGTGAAGATCCTTTGTGGAAATACTTCCATTATGAAAGGAGATTAACCAATAAGGATATTGCAAATGATATGCTTTAGGCTTCATCCTCCCCTTGTCCTCCCCCTTCTTTTGAAATTATTCAAGTGTCCAATAAAGGACAAGGCAATTACCATCCTCTCTTTAATGAAGGAGAAGCCGGCTTCTCCCTCATTCCTGAGCATGGTGTTTGTACTGAATTAGAATTAATGAGCTTGGTCAAAGTTTGCCTCTAATTGCCCTTTCATTAAGACCCATTTGTAATCATGTCTTAATGACGTCTATCCAGTCTCCTGAAAGAATCAAAAAATTTTTAGCACAAAATTAATAATGCTGCTCTGAAAAGTTGCACTGGCCTCGTTAAAATGTTTGAGTACTGAAGAGCTATGAAAATGTTTTTCAGTGTCAGAAAGTTTGAAAACTACCTCGTGTTCCCAAAGTCCTGATTTTCAGTGTTTGGCTGATGTGATTTAATCCCCCTCTCTTTACCAGTGGTGGTTGATTCAGGTAAAAAAAAAACTGTGCCGCTTGTGTTTGCTATCTATGTGCCCTCCAGCTGTTTTCTCTATTAGAAGAATACCCCTGAATATCCAGAAGAGCAGGAGCAATTTAGTCCCGGAGTAAACAGTAAGGAGTCCCTGCAGGAAACACTGGAGATGGATTGCAGGATGGAGTCTCTCCCCCTCTCTCCTTCGCCCTCTGTTCTTTGCGACTGTATACATTCCCTCCAGTGACACAGGGCTGTTTGCCTTGCTAATGGAGAGCTGCGCTGGCGTAAAAGAGGTGGCAGGCTCTATTTAGATAGGGCCATGGTAAAGTAAACTTCTGAGTTAGATTTAAATAAACCTCGGCGGAACCGTTTGCCATGCGGCAAAGTCGTGGGCCACAGTGAGAGGAGGGAGGGGAAGAGTGATGAAGGAGCGAGAGGAAGAAAAAAAAAAAAGGTCCAGTCTAGGCACAGGGCTGTGCTGACTGAGGAGCTCCAGAGACATAAACATAGGGGGGATCTGGGCAATTCAATGAGGAGTGGCGGATGTGGGAATGAAGGGGTGGAGTCTTCAAAATGATTTCACGGTTTGTAATGTCTGCAGTCATCCCACATTGCCCAACAGGACAGAGGTCAGTGCAAAGTTCCTACAGGGATCAGCATCAACAACATGAAGCCTTTACTCCCATCAAGCTAGAACTCAGTACACAAACCTGAAGGTTCATTTCCGACTCTGACAGCTGAGGGCCGGCAGCCCAGGAGTGGAGCTACGGAGAGTAAACAAAACAGATTCTGCCCTTGTCTAACACCGGCCAATCTCTCCGTCCCAGCATCTCCTCATCCCTCCTTCCCTCAGCAGCTCTGGAATCGGCCGAGGTGAGCCAAGCCAAAACTGAGTCATCAGGAGGAAACTATTAAACAGACAGAGATGGAGTGGTCAGATAGCTGCCAGAGCTGTATGGAGGAGGCTTTTAATACTTATCTCTGCGTTTTGAAATCAGCCAGGATGAAAACCCTCGAATGGTTTCTCAAAGTTTGGACAGAAGTTTTCTTTTCACTCATCGAGCACAGTAACAAACCACAGTCAACAGGGGCATGAATTCCTTATGCTTGAAGCTTGTTTGTGCATTTCTTCACTTATAATAATATATAATACTTCCAAGGCTAATATTTGGGGCATCAAAAAGGGAAAATTACACAGTATCGTGGATGTCTGAGCCTCTTTGGGCTCTCTGGTCTGGACTCTCCATTTGTGTGGTTTAGTGCAGAAACTAATGGTGCTCCAGCAGATCAGGGTCACTGCCAGGATGTTAATTCATAGTGCACTCAAGAACCGCCAGCATGTAATGTCTCAACACATACAGCGACGATTGATTCTGTTAGTGTGTTTATTTTAAGAGGCGTCCACAGAAATCCAACCGGTAACAATACAAAATTATATATATATATATATATATATATATATATATATATATCATTCACAGCACGGGAAAGGGTGGAATTGAATGGATTATTTATTTACCATTACCACAACTCACAGTTGCGTCTTCATTTTTTTAAACCATTTCAAATATAGCCCCTGAAACACAATGACTGACAACTGCTTGAAGCAACGTGTCCGCGACTCGCGAGCTAAGCTTTGAGTATCGTGTATGCCTGTGAAGACTCCGGTCATGTGAGAGGTTGGAGACAGACAGGTACACCGACCAATCAGTTTATTACATACCAACTATAAGTACTCATTACCTCACCTAGGTGTCTCAGTTTGAAGTTTGGGCATGTGATACACAATCGTACCTGCGTTGGCGCAATGATCATCCCAATGAAAGAACGAGTGATGAGGTAAACAGACCTGAGTGGTGCTGGGGAGCAACACCTGCTGTGTTGCCCAGTGATGCAGCTGCGTTCGGCATCATGCATGTAAAAGCTCACGGGCACCCCAACCGGTTGGCCATCTGCCCTCTTGGCAAAAACTCTCCAATGTTTACAAGCAGAAACACACAGCTAGCAGCCTCGGAGACTTGTTGCGTGAACATGTGCAGACTCTGACACATGCTTTGCCTCAGGGTGGTGATATGCCACTTGGCAGCAGCCTCAGTAGAAAGGCAATAAAGTGGCGTGAGATTTGTTCAGACAGTGTGTGAGTGAAGAAGTGATTAATTTGTTCTCATGTTGAAACATAACAGTTGCAGTGTGTGCAACAGTCGTGTCGTTTCTGTCTCTCTGTGGAGGTTTTAACCTTCAACCCACAGGTGGGCAGTGTTTCAGAAGAAAATCCCACTCGTGGTTAACTTGTTGCAACTTTTCCAACAATGGATGCGCAGTTGCGACACAAAATTCCAGCTTTAGTTTTTGAGATTATGGTGCAGAGTGCAGTTCAGGTTAGAAGATGAGGCAGCACATCAGTTTCAATTTCAGGGGTAAAAATAGAGAAAGGCCTGGGAGCTCATGTTATGCAAATGTTTTAATGTTTTATCTGGCGGGGGGGGGGGGCTCTCGATTCTCTCTGGCAGTTGTGACAAAACAGTGAAACGGAAAAGGATGTTTTTGTTCTCGTTTCGTACGTTTCAGTGGTTGTACTTAAACATCATCCTTTGTACAAAACCATATTATGCTTGGCTCAGTGAGAAATGTGTCATTTGGCTGCTTTTTTTTACGGTTATTTATCTCTGTTTATTTTGAGTTCTGTCAGCCTTGAGACATTTACAGACTTCCTCAGCGAACATTTTGGAGCCGTGCAGCTTTTAGCTCGCTTAATGAGGTCTCATTTGGGTGGGTCTGCAGAAAGATAGCAATCAACCACTGCCTTTCATTATGGCTGCTATCGAGATTAGGAGGGAATGAAAAACCAGTGGTTTTGCAAAGTGTAAAAAAAATAATGGATTTTCTTTCTCTTTTCTTTTCTACACAGCTGCGCCACAGTTCTTCCCTACCTTCCATCCTCCTGTGCCCATTGACGACAGACATGCCCAGGGACGTTACATCTACGAGCCCTCCCCTGTGCCCCCTCTTCACGTGTAAGTGTCTCAAACTCTCTGTGTTTTATGTCAGAAATTAACCAAAGCCCAATATTCTCCTCGATTGCAGGCATGTGCAGAGTAAAAGAATCAAGTAGATGGATAGCTCAGCCAATGTGACGGAACCCTGCTCAAACTCAAATATCATTTTAAACATTTTGTTAGAACCTGGCCTGACCCGGAGTCAGGTCGTGTATCCACACTTACACTCAAAGCTGAAATATTGCCAATCGTACGTGAGAGAACATTTCATTCAGTTGCGTTACGAACATCGGCGGCGGCAAGCTCCCCATTATTAATGGTGATACAAATCGAGCCCCTCAACCTGCTTCCGCCCGTGGGCGTGGAGCATCCTCCTTGTGGGTGCCGAGCGCCTCTCTTTCCCCTTTTAAGGATCAAAAACCGCAGCCCTGTGAGTGCGCAACATGATCTGCGTGTCAGAGACACACAAATGAACATGTGTCAGAGACATGGAAACGAGAGCTGGGCGAGGGGGAGCCTGGGAGCGTGTGATTCTCATAAGAGCAGTGATCAAGCCCTGTCAAGAGAAGGAAGCAGTGCCTCCGCTGACATCTACCCATCTCTGACAGACACAGATGGGCTTCTGACACATGAACTGTATGCAACCAACCATCCCGCCTCATCCACTCACATGCATGTACAGTCTATGGAATGGGAGTGGGAAGAATTTGTAAACAGGGGACTCCTTATTAAAGTCGTCTCATGTTTTCCCAGGAGTAACTGACCGGCCAGCGTCACAGAGAACTTCAAAGCACTTCACTTACATTACACTCTTTTCTTCTCTCCCTCTTTTCGTCACCCTCTTTCACTCTTTCTACATCTTTCACTCTTGCCATCATTTGTATTCTTTCGTCGGAACAGTGAGTAACACAAGAAGATGCTTCATCGTCCTTGTGGCGCTTGTTTCTTACCCGCAGACACGAAGGAAGCGATCACCACGCGACGAGGACAAATTGGATGGGGCAGCTACTTGGGCCGTATTATGTTTGATATTCTTCATCATTATCAACTCCCCCCTTCCTTTCCTCAGGAGTCATATCTCTCCCTTGCTGATGTGCCACTAAGCGTAATGAATTTTTTATGTCCCCCCACCTCTGGCCCACCCCACCTTCAACCCCTCGTCTCCTGCTCAGGGGCTGCAGCAGAGGGAAAAGGGAGGGGGGGAGGCTCGAGGAAATAAAAAAGGGAGGTGATTGATGCCCCGTGTCACTGCAAACAAAATGGCAAATATAATTTAGCATTTAGCTTATGCAGAGATAATGGGGCGAACACGCCGCGGCAACACAGGCTTGAACAAAACAGCCAGGCTTGTTATCCGTCAGGAGCGCTTTGGTATGATCAGGAGCGCAGGTTAGAGAGGGGGGAGGAGAGAAATGAGGAGTGGGGGGTAGGGGGACAGCATGGAGCGAGGGAATTGAATTAAGGGGGAGAAGTTACGCAGAGTGTCTTCAGTCACTCCGTCCGGACAGGAGTTATCTGTACGGTTGGTTTGCTGTCACTGGAGACATGGCCGTGCTCTGCCATGCTACTTATGGCCTATTTATCCAAGCCATTAAGCATAGAGCTGTTTAATATGACACGTTACGCTGAGGGGGAACTATTTGTCATTATTATAAGACAGCTGTTAAGCAGCCAAGCTTGTTTAAATCAAGTCTGTGAACTCACCATCATGCATGTTAGCTATGAATTTACGTTTGCTCCACGTAGAAATCTCATCTACTTTCGGGTCTTTGCGCTGGGAAGCAGCAATATCGCCTGCTTGATTAAAAGCAGCACTGAATCCCTGGGTGAGCAGAAGCATCATCAGTAACAGCTGGGTCCAACCACCTGATGGCTAATTGGAGTTAATTGCACTCCCAGGTTTGGATTTTAGCAACTTTTAGCTGCGGCCAAACTTTATAACCGTAGAGCTACAGCAAAAAAAAAAGAGAAAAAAATCTCCCTGATGACTTAGAAGTGATGCATTCCCCTCGATAACGCAATGTTGCTTGTAGCCAGGCCAACGACATAAAGGCAGTCATCGTGTAGCTGTCGCTTCGGGGAAATGGAGGACAGGAGCCGGCTTATGGAGAAATATTGAATTGTTTTAAGACAAGTTTTCCTCGGTGAACAGAATTAATTGTTATTAGCTCTCTCAAAGATATGCCTAAGTACACAGGGACTATTATTGCAGTACTTCCCCATGCAGCCTCTCATTACGGCCTGTAATTACAGTTGGGTTGGCCCTGCGGCAGTTCCATCAATCCCGCCAGCTTCCCCCCGCCGCACGCTTGCGAGCCAGTCACCACTGGGCATCCGTGGCCGGAGCAAAACACAGCAGACGCCCAGCAGCTTGTTTCCTCTCTGCCACAATGACACATCCACCATCTATACGTGGCAAATGAACAGGATCATATCCTATTACCGTGAAGGGTCTAATTGAAACATGTTTATTTATGGCCCCGTTCTTGCACGAGGAGAGCGGCCGTTAGCTGCGCTAACAGGCTCCAGCAATATGAGGTGGTAGAATTAAATTAAAAGCTCATAAAATGAAATATGCTCCGTATTAGCTGTTTGACACTTAATTTGCCTTCAAATGAGCAGAGGAAATCACAAATTAACTGTCCTTTGTTTTTTTCCCTCTTTACCTCACCTCCCCTATTAGGCAAGGGAGGACGCAATTACAGACAGAGGCTAATCGTTTAGTTTATGAATTCTTGTGGGGAAGGTACCAATGTGCCATTCAATATTAAAGCCGCAGGGTCGGGAGGGAAGGGGAAGGGGGTGGGGGTGCCTTCTTGTGGTGCACTTGATTTACTGGGGAACTCGTGTGTCCCCGTGAAAGAACTGCGCTTTTGAAGAGTTTCAGCAACGTCAGTTTGAGCTGAAACTGAAACCAGGTTTCTGTGACTTTCAATTCAACCAAACTCCCGTTGTATCGCACTGATCCAGGACCAGTGAAAGCTGTTTTATCTGGTCCCTTCTCTCTGACCTCCAGCGCTACCAAACAGAGAAAAAAAAAACCCTTCCTGTTCCAGAGAAGATGCTTCCTGCTTAAATAAACACATTGATCGGTGAAGAGCAGGCTCTCCATGGGAGCTCTGGTCCCCTGTGCCACCACCATTGTGCGGGGACCAGCTTAATGAGAGTTTTTGGGGGGGATGCAGGGGGCCAAGAGAAGAGCCAGCTTCTTTCATTCTGGCTTTTTTTATTGCTGGACTATAGTACACAGGAAAACAAAACAGTGCCCCTCGTGTGGCTCAGCCCCGGCTGTCGGTCACCCGGAGACGGCTCAGAACAAACAGAGGTATTCGGCACAAGTCAATTATCAGGGACAGAGTTTGCTCTGGAGTCCCGGGCCCTCGTGCTGTGAGAATGGGGCCACAAAAACAACAAAACATTCTTATGGGATAAGCAATTGACTCACAGCCTTTAGTGCAGTTAACAAATGTGGATTTAGAAAAGAATCGGCCAAAACTCCTGAGTCAATGAGAGAGTTTATAAAGTTGTAAAACAAATAGAAAAGCCTGAGGTCGGAGTTTTTGCCTACTTTCAATTTGATTGAGTATTTAAGATAAAGTTTTTGTGCTATATTTATAATAGATCTTTTTGAAAATGTATAATTTGTTGAAGCATCTTATGCAAAATATTACATTTTAAACTAAGTAAATATACAAACAGAGGAGTCCAAAAGTCTTAAACCACTTTTCCATTCACTTGAACAGGAAGTAAATATACAGAATATAGATGAATGTATACATTTACTACTGTTGTATATTGATTTAGAAAAATGCAACAATCTGAATGAAGTCGTGAATGAAGTCGTGGACTGTACTTTCTGTCAGTGTGGGGGTAGAATGCGTCTGGGGGTTGTGAGGGTGTGTTTCCGTGTTCCCAGCCTGTGTGGTTTTCATTCAGGAGTGTGTTTGTTCAGCTGCGGGCCTGGCCTGACTGGAAGGTATTCTGGAGGTACCAGGGGAGAGCTGCGGCATGTCTCAGTCATTGCAGCACAACCTCAGCTCTGAAATGGTGAACCAGGAAGGAGTTTGTTGACTTTAATCCGTTGCCTCAGAAACATAATTTAATGTAAAGATCCATCGAAACCGAGCGAATCACCTCGTCACCCACTGACTTCCATCATTTTACACTGTTTCTGCACAACAGCTCTACTTTACACACTCACTCGCTCTTTTTAAAAAAAAAATGTGTTGACTGTTGTCTAGTTATTTACATAAACTGTTGTCAGAGCGCCCAGTCTGGGCATAAAGGAGCGGAATGTTGCTTAGCATAAAGACCACAGTCTTATCTCCACACCACTTTCCAGATGGGATGAGGCCGAGCATTGCAACACATATATATATACGCAAATACACACACACACACACACACACAGTGCAGACGTAACAATAGACAACAAAATGCAGTCTAGCTTTTATAGAAGCTTGATGAAAAGTGTTTTTAATTGTGTGGCTTCATTAGTCGGGTGATTTCACTTTGCTCCGTCAAGGCCTCGTGTTATAGTCGATATTTCGGTTTTCAGTTTTTGTGCTTTATTTTTATGGACGTGGTAGCTGGACTTTGTAACGGTTTATTTTCTGTTATTTACAAGCAACATTTTAGTTTACACGTTAAAGTATCTCATTGATATTCACATTTGAATATTGTCTAGACGAGAACAGAATGGGAAGTAAGGCCATAAATTACATTAGGAATTGATGATTATTTCGTAATCGCGTCTGATCATCTCTGTCCAGATATGGCTGCTGTCACTGAGAAGCAGGCGGAGGGAGACGAGGGCCACTTCTTCATCCTGCGCTCCAACTGTCCAAAACCCATTCTGTGTGACTTCGTAGGTCACCCCTCTCCGGTGCACTCACTGGTTTCCCTCCATCCTCCCCTCTCTCTCTTTCCATCTCTCCCCCTCCTGCTCCCCCTCTTTAATACTTTCTCTATGGAGTAAGTCAGGGGGACAGGCGGTCACGCAGTCGCTGGCTTCATGATTAATGGTGTTTATTCTTGACAGAAGGCTCCTTTATTTATCTGCATTGCAGTTTCACTGATACTATCAGTCACCTGAATGAAAAATATTCAGTCATACCAATTTTGCAGAATAATTGAGTAGAGTCACTTCCTTTCAGTTTTTTCCCCCTCTCCTCTCCCCCTCGCTCTCCTCTTCCACTCTATCTGGCAGCCTTATCATCACCACAGTAATTTTCGCGCTGCGTTGTTTGATATGGAGAGGCTGGCTTTAGCCGCATTTGACATAAAGCCTCTTCAATTTTCACTGGAGAGGAGAAGAAAAAAAAAAAGGAAAGAAAAGAAAGTTGTGCGCCACTCTGTGAAAATGTACGAGGAGGGGAAAATATCTCTCCCCTTTTTTCTGAGGCAATTTCAGGATTTAGAGAGAAAGGAGATAAATGCCTAAGCAGAAATGTGGGCAGATTGAAGTTACAGTATATCTTTTTTTTTTTTTGTAATACACCAGTTTCAGAGGCCTAAATGGGCAGTGTAGTCTTCTTTCCCCCCCTCTCTCTTCAGCCGGAGCACAGGACCATGATATTTTGAAGGCACCTGTGTATTTTGAGAATGATGGATCCAGCAGGTACAGGGGGAGAGGAGGAAAAAAACAACTTTGGCACAGCAGATATTTGACAAGGCCTGTAAAGGTTTTAGGGTTGAGTCATTACCCGTGGAGATCTGTAAAGACATGTTCCAAAACTCCACTTACCGGGCTAGGATTACCTATGCTGAGCCTGCAGCAGCCTCTGTGTCTACTACATATTTGTATTTCTCCCCCTGTTATTAAATATCACATGCATTTTTTATGTTTTCTTTCACTTTATGCTAAATGGTTTATGACTCATTTAGCATGTCTTTCAACCAAATAGTAATCTCTGCTAAAGACTTCCATCGTATTTCCAATCTACAAATGGATTCCTTACATAACACTTTACTCATGCAAATCAAATCCTGTTTGATTATACGTTCAGTAAATATTTCCCATTCTTTGTGATTCTGTGTTCGTCCTTGGTTGGATTTCATTTGAGGCTGCATTCAAAAATATATCTTACACTTTCGATAAAAGGGGGAACACATTAATCTCTAATACAAGGCCTGTGAATTTGCACATGTAACACATTAGCGGATTTGATTTTCTACACACAAGTCATTTGCCCCTCTTCATGTTTGAGATCTCAATTTGTAGCTCTCCCGTGGAGCACAATGGAAAACCAGGTCTGAGGGGAAGAGATAACAGACAGGTGCCAACAGCTCTGTGTGTGTGTGTGTGTGTGTGTGTGTGTGTGTGTGTGTGTGTGTGTGTGTGTGTGTGTGTGTGCGTGCCTGGATGCACAAGCAGCGCACACACACTCTTGAAACATTTTCTCCTCAGTCATTTGATTTATTATTTCACTGCCATTTTTCTAAAATTTTTCCATTTTCAGTTCTTCAGCTTCCATTTCTTATATTTAAAACAAATTAACTGAAATTCTCATTTGTTGTAGTTAACCTCATGTTGTATTTAAGACATTTAATTACTGTATGCAAAATAAAGATTTTATTCATGTGTTAAAATTATATTATGTCTGAGATAATACAACTAATAATTATTTTCATTGCTGCATCTGCTGATTTTAATATTAATTTTTTGTATAAAATGAAAGTTGAAAATTGTCCATCACTGAGGACACAACCCAAGGTGATTCACATTTTTATTAATCTGACATTTGCTCTAAAACCAAAATATTCACTTATATATAGGTACATATTTTTTATTTTAACATCAAACAGCATGTGATCTGCAGTGTGATGAAGGGCATACAAGTAAAAAGCTTATAAGAATTTTTTCTGTGGTAAATTATTTGCTGGGTGTGGACGTCTGTCAGTTTTACGAGCTGCGTCGCTTCTTAATTGGCTTTGTAAAAGACCCTCCTCTCATTGGCGGGGAGGTATTAGAGAGCAGCAGCGACTTGTCAAGATATTACCCATGCAGCGCTGGCAGCGCGCCGTCTCACATCGTCTCCACAACCTCAGGCAGAAGCCGCCCTGACGTCTGCTTCTCTTCACAAACACTCGTCCTGCTTTAAAGAGGCTGTCATGTAGAATTTATTTTCTGCAATTTGAGGAAATACGTTTTCTCTCACGAGAAAGGAAATATTTTGCATCTTATTACCTTGTGCAGAATATTCAGTTGTAGTTTTAAGAAATCAGGAGTCAGTTGACAGAGTTTTGACTCAGCCTGTGCCCTGCAGACGTCATGCTGCAGCGGCGAATAAATGTGGAATTTCCATTACTCTGATCTCTGGGCTCTGGGCTCCCGACCCTGCGATCCCACTCTGGGGGCCAGTTACAGCAAGTAACGAGAGCAGGGGAACAGGGTCATAAATCCTCTCCAACTCTCCTCATTTTCCATCCTCCCTCTGTTCCACCTTTTCCTTTCCTCCCTCTCTCTCTCTCCTCTGCTTCCATCCCTCCTTGTCAAAGTCCTTCAATAAATGATTTCGTAGGAACGTAAATGCAACAATGTAAAATACGACCACATGTTGGTTAAACAGTTCCGTTCGTCGAGCTAAGGACCCCTGACAGTTTTAATGTGGGAGGAAATGAGTTCATTACCTCTCTTTTTACAGCTTCTGCACCTCTTCTCCTCCCTTTTTCTATTTGTTTATCTTCTAAATCGCAGAGGATTTCGCTCCTTTTTACACTCTCCTCACCAATGAAAATTAATTCATATCACATAAAGCGATTCTTTTCTTTCAGCCCTTTTGTTATCTCCCTTATCAGATGTGGCGTCCATTACATCTGATAGTGTGATAGAAGATGGTTTCATCTAATAATGCCGTTTGGAGTTGGGTGTAACCCAAAAAGAAATCGTTCTCTATTTCTGTCTCCCATGATACTTTTATTTTTTGATAGCGTTGAGGTCAGCTTGTAAAGTTTTTTTTTTTTACTCCAGCGAACGTCCAATGGGAGTTGCACAAATATGCACAGTCATGCACGCAGCTGCAGGGTGACGGCTCTTTTAAGAATGCATTATTTTTTGTTGCGTGTCCATCGTTTATTTGATTCGCGTGAGTGATTTGTGAAGAATCAGGAATGACAGTATTATTCAAAGGGATTAAATAAAGGTGGAGAACTTCTTGTTTTGCTCTTTCAGACAAATAAAAGAAATGTTACCCAAATTGGACTTATTAGGAATTCCCATTCACATCAGTTTTGTTTCAGGTTTGTGAAACATTCTGCTTCGGGTGTTTCCAAAATTTCCAGAGGTCCGTGTTTAAGCCTCCCAAAGCTTAATCAAGCTCGAGCTTGGCACCACCACGCACTCAGCCCCTTCATGATTAAATATCAAGGAACTCCACTTGACATTTTATTAGTCCAACAAGATGGATGAAATGGCCAGAATAAAGTAGGCTGTGTCTGTTCACTTTCCCACCAGCGCTTGCCTTTCTTCTGTCCGGCTTTTCTTTTCCTTCCCCTCCTCTCCGAGAAGTATGTATTAGGAAAACGTGATGGATTTCATTCTGAAGAGGAGATTTCCAGTGCTGAGAAGGAAACATACATTTATGTGTCTTGTACCTGATGCTCCTGTTCTCTTCCCTCTCGTGTCTTAGCTCTCCCTCCCTCCTCTTCCTCCCGACCCCCTTTTTCTCTTCTGTTGTTCTTCCTCAGATCCCTGTCTGAAGGATTAACCATCTCCAGCGGTGTGTCTCTGCTGTCTTGTAGCGCCGTGTATTGTTTGTGATTTGCTCAGGCCCATCCGTGCGGCTGCTCATTTCAGCAGCCCAGTGTGACGTGGTGAATTGAGGAGGGGATCATGCCGAGCCGTCTCACCGAGCTGCTCCTCGCAGCCCTGGGCCACACTCATTCTTCCAGCCGCCCCTCACCTGCGATGGGATGTGCGCACACACGGACGTGCGCGCTCATTACCTGACTTGTCAGGGTAGTGAAGGCGATGGGGTGTGGAACCCAAAACCCTGTTTAGCTGCAGGCGTCAGGAAGGATAGGAAAAGGAAGGATAGATTTGCTTCCTCGTTGTTTTCAGAAGTTTAACACTTCAGCACCCTGGAGTCCCCTCCTGTCTTCTCCATAGCCTGGGGCTTGCCAGAGGAACTCAAAACACTAACTGCGAGCTGCGCTAATTCCACCTGCACTTGGTTTGAAGAAAACAGCAATCAAATGTGTAATTTGCAGCAAAGCAGAGCTGAAGGTTGAATGTTCCATGTAAAGTGATTGCTCTATTTGTAGAGGGGGGGGGGGGGGGGAATCAAGCACAGGAGAGGACCGAAAAAAGAACAAGAAAATCTGTTTCATGAAAATTTGTTTCATGTTTGTTCCCAGCCTCCTTGAAATGACAGGAAAAAAGATTTTGCTCGTTTTGTTTCATTCCACTTTCATGTTTTCATTTTCTTGCTATATACTGTGTTGATTCGTTTTGGTCGACGTTCTTATCTCGATGGTTGAAATTGCATTTAATTGCAGAGTGGAATTTTTCTTCAAGCAGCCTGAGAAAAAAAACACACCCCTGCTGCGTGGCAAAGCCAAACATAAACTTTCCAAAACGACGAATGTGTTTGGTCAGAACTTAGAAGCAGTGAAACAATGTGAGTCTCACTTTTTTTTTTTTTTTGATAAAGCATAATCCTCTCACTTTGTTGGGAGTGCAAGAATCAACGAGGAGCCTCTATCTGAAACAAGTTGCATATTTCCTGTGTGACACACCTTCACCGCGTGTGTGACCCCTCCTCGGAGTTCACACAAGAGCCTCTGACACCTGGGCCCGTTTGTTATGAGTTAAGTCCGTCACACTCACCGACTCCTGTTGATAAGCACATGTTAGTGCTCAGGTAACATGGGAGTGATACGTGCTCGCAGGGTTGTACTGTACGTCTTCCTGCTAGGACAAGTGTGGATGATGTGACTGAAACTCACAGGGGGAGGAGACGGAGAAACTAAAGTAGAACGCTGGGTATTCAAGTGGACAGCTGTATGTGTGTGAGTGTGTGTGTGACTGTTGGGTGTATGGGAATGTCTGGCACGCCTCCAGAGGTATCCCACAGAGAGGGAATCCTGCTTGATGGGACCATGAATAGAAAGTTTTCCCCACCCCCTGAACCCACCAGGCCCTTTGATGTCAGGGGGTCACACAGAGCCCTCGCAGCCCGGGAGAGTGGGGGGGCATAGTTCCAGTGAATGCCTGGCAACCTCTCTGTGCCCTGCCAGGTCCGTGCATGGTCTGCTCTGCCCGGCCCAGAAGAAAGGCCCACGAAGAGGAGGGGAGGGAACCCAGAGTGCAGGGACAACAAACTTCGAGTCTCACAAAAAAAAAAAAAAAAAAACTACACCATGAAGTTCTGAGGCTTAGAATACACCACTGCTGACATGCCCCCTTGAATATAAAACAATGGGGCCACAGAAGCTATGGGGACGACATGGAAACTGCGGGGCTGTGATTTCTAGCACGTGTTCACTAATTCCTCTTTTACACCAACTTCTTCGGGCATGAAACACCAACTGACTACGCTCCCATTGCCAGTATTTACTTTGTGAGTCACTGTCACAAACGTGTCTCAAACCTCGCTGTCCTGCACCTTGCACAATACGAAGAAAAGTTAGCGGTTGTGTCATTGTGTTCCCAGGAAAAGTACACAAACCTTCAGGGCTAATTACTCGCCAGTGTCTGGATGTTCAATGCTTGTCATAACGTTGAGCCAGAGAAGACGCAGCGTCGGCATCTAGACTGCCAAAGACAAGAAGAAGAGATTAGGTGTTTACCTGGGTGTCGTCTTAATGCCTGACAAAAGTTCATGCAACTGGATCATGTGTAAAATATGTCACTAAAATAGAAAGTTTGGACATGCAGAGCTCTGAGCAAAATCTATTTTCCCGGTGAAGGCCGTGCGATTTGTTTGAAAGCTCTAGAAGAAACTTCTACCTCAACCTTGAGGTAGTTTTGTTTTGCCAACATTTGATCATAAATTCCTTCAACCACTGAGAAATAATCAAATCGTCCGTTTGACAGCGGCAAAGAGAGAAACGTGTCAGTTACAGCTGTACTGTGTGATCAGCTACACAGTCAAAAAGAGTTTAAGCTCTTAACGTTGTAGGCAAACAGACGTGTGTCAGTCAGGTTACTGAAATATTTATGACATGACAATCACGTGTCAGCATTTGTGAAAATCTTTATTCACCACGTGCGTCATTTTAAGCGTATCCACTTCTCTGAGAGTGTAATGGAGTGTTTGCTATCCAGAGGTCTCTAGTTTGACATGAAGGACACTGGATCTGAATACAAAACTAAGCTGAGTTTAAGCCGCTCTGTAATTATCATTACTAACTTGTAAAGTCATTGGAAGTCATTGGAATGTGCTTCAGCCGCAGAACTTAATGAAGATTCTTCTCCCGTTGAATCATTAAGAAGCCAGAGTCTATATCTGCCTCCCTCTGTTTGTCTGTCTCCTCGTTTCTCTGTCTCTTGTCTCAGCTCCCTCTCCTCTCCTCTCTCTCTCTCTCTGGGACTCAGCTGGCTCTGTTCCTGTGGCCGTTTGATCTCACTGAAAGGGTTTGGAGCTTTAAAGTGCTTCTGTTTCCGCTGTCAGGAGCCCCTCTCTTCCTCCTCTCTGGTTTAGGCTTTCAGAGCGATGGCAGCCCTGTGGCTGGGTGGGTTAGAGGGTTGGCAGTGGAGGAGGGGGGGGGCGAGGTTTCTATAAAGGGGGTGAGATTGAGGTGAGGTTCGGTGGTGGGGGGGGGGGGGTGAGCGTGTGATGCTGCCAGCCTCGGTCAGGAGAGCAGCCGACACCTGAATGATCCCTGTGCCCTCGGTTCCCACCTCGCTCAGCCTCTCGCGGCCACAGGCTCGACGTGTCAGAGGAGGCAGTTCTACACTGGTTTGACCCGTGTGCTGCTGAATGTCCCTCCATTCAACATCAGGTTAAAATTCAGCACAACATGGCTGCAAAAGTTTTATTTTGTCAACCCGGATTGTACTTTTTTTCCTTTACTGGTACTCACAGCTCACAACACAGCTGTTTTTGCTCTGACTACAAGTTTGATGAGGATTTTCTCTGCATCACTCAGTACTCAGGCTAATACTAGACCATCTTTGCAGTTGCCCGCTCAACAGTTAAACCATACAGCCAACGTAAAACATGCCACAGCTGTTGAGTTGAGAACCTGAACTCTCTCTACAGAAAAGTGTGGTTTAGTGGTTGAAGAGTATAAATATATATATGAAGTTTCCATACGATCCTTTAGATGCCCCGTGCAGTAGCTGGTTGTGACCATGTAAGTATTGGGCTCAGGAGGTAGAGCGGGTCATCCAGTACCCAGAAGGTCATAGGTGCGATTCCATCAGTTTGAATATGTGATAGTAGCACAGTGTTTCGAGGCACTGAATGAATGCTGAAAGTTAAGACCAGAAAAGTTCCATATCAATGCTGTCCATTATTCACTGCGCCTGTGACCCAACCATCCATCCATCAACAGTAAATGATAATTATTACCAAGACGAAGACAAAACATTCGGTGACTTCTTGACTCACAGCTTGTGAAGTCATTGTTTCCCACAATTAAAGCCACATTTCACATTTCTCTGGCTGCGTGTCGGAGAGCGGTCACTTTAGTGAAGAGGATAAACGTTTCCATCTGTTGATAATACCAGTCGCTCAAAATCCTCAATATTAATTTGGTAATGTTTTATTGAGACTAAATGGGACACACACCGCACTGTCAAAATAAAATGATTGGGTTTAATCTCATTTCTGTTGGAGTTTGTTGACTCTCAGCTTTCATGTTTTTATACTTTTTCAACCGGACCAGTCCGGCAGCATCAGATGCTCCGTGAACATTCACAGTTGCTGGATTATTGAATTTAGACTCGCCAATTTCCTGTATCCTTCTGTGGAGCACACATCAAGAAATGTTCATTTTATTTCACGCGCAGCCATTTCATGCTTGAGCTAAAAGTATTTCGCTCAGCACGCATCCTGTTTTAGCTGCTGTGTCAATACCACCAGCTCTAAGTGCTGCACCACAATGATACCTTCTGTCCCTCTGTCCTAAATGAAGTCGTCAGTGTTCGCCCGCAACTGTGTGTTTCTACTGCAGCATGCACCCCGAAAAATTATTAGTGTTGATATAACCTTGTTCCAAACAAAGTCTCAAGGCCTGTTTACATGAACACACACCACCGACATGAAACCTCATGAAAATCTTTAGGGGGGATATTTACACTTGGTGAAATGAGACGACAGTGTAGAATCCGCAGACCGCCCCGTGTAAACATGCGATGTCTTAAAGAGGCGCTGACTGGTTTAAGCGAGGCCACGTGAAAGGAAATGGCTTCCATATGTCAGGAGCTCCGGCTTTCCTCGTGCCCTGTTTGCAGAATGCCTTGTCTGAGGGTTCGCAGGAATTATAAACCTACAAAGGGAAGTAGCGGAGTGAGGGGAAAGTTTTTCTCCCCAGTAAGAAGAAGCCTCCGAAACCCTGCGGTACAGCTTTGATGTAAATCTCAAATCAGGTGTAACTAAGACGCTACGTCTCTGAAACACACCTCCCTGAACATGAGCGCGCACACACACACACACACACACACACACACACACACACACAGGCCGAACATTCCTGCACGCACACACTGCTCGTTGTCAGATTACTTCCTTTCGTCATGTTGATTAATGCATGCTGGCAGATGCTAAGACGATCACGGCCATGCAGAGAGCGGCTGGACACGGAGGATCGGACCCTCTCTTGGTTTTTTCCCTCTCTCCTCTAAACCATCCATCTCTCCGCTGTCCTCCTCAAATCCCCTCACACCTGGCTCTGCACCCCCGAGACCTCTTTTTCTCTCCTCCCTCTCCAACTTGCCCTCTATCCTAACGCTTCTCTGTCCGCCCTTCCCTCCCAATTCATATCGTCACACTCCTCCTCCTGACTACCGTTCATGGTCTGCCTCTCTGTAGCCCTCCCTCCACACCTCTCTCCCCTTCTTCTCTGTTCTTTTCTAACTTTTCTTCCTGCTCGAATCTCCCTCCTCTCTGCATAGGCACCATCGTAACCACCAGTCAACAACGTGTGTGCTCTCTCTTCTTTTTGTTTTCTTACCACCTCCTTCTCTTCAGTCCTCCCTTCCTGCCAGTCGAGCTTTGTCCTTATGCGCTGAGTTAATTGGGAAAACAAGGCAAAGCAGAGGCATTTAGCCAGGGTCAGTGAAGAGAGACGCAGCCAACACATGACAGGGTTAATCAGTGTCATGGCAGCCGGAGCCGGTGTCTGGCTCCCTTCAAACAGGCCTGAGGACGGCCAGACGAGGAAAAGAACTCATGATTTTTTTTTTTAACCTTTCCTCTTGGGTTCTTATTTCTATATTGAAAATGTCTAATACCTCATGTGCCGCCATTTCAGGGACACAGAAATATTTGTCCCACATACTTTGCCTTTTACGTCTGGAAATTTTCATTGAAAACTTATTTCAGGATACGGTGAAGAGATTCATGTTTCTAGTTTCACTTTTTCCTCTCGTCTTCTGTCACGACGTGTGCATGTGTACGTGCAGCGTCAGCCATCAAAGTCAGTGTCACTCAGCAGCTGTGTGTGATGTGTGTAAACGAGGCATGCAATGGTGGCATGTGAGCACATGACTTGCTTATCAAAAACACACACACACACACACACACACACCTGTATTGAAGTTCAGCAATGCCCTCAGCTTGGCCTGCAAGGTGTGGAGGAAGTAAAACGTCCCATGAGGGTTTTGTCGACAGCAGACGTGCAGGAAAGCACTGATCGAATGGACGTGGGGGAAAAAAATACTACAATCATTGTGTTGCAGTGTCAGATGTGTTCCTTTAATCCGTCACGATTTCACAGCGAGGCGTTTACTGAGATTCCGCTCAGGACCATTTTTCACCTCCACCTGCTTCAGCATCATCACGAGACATGTTGTCAAACACTTGAACCCAGTGAAAGCCTTTAAAATCGTCCCACAGCCCCTTCGGCCTAATTACAGAAAGTCTCCCGAAGATGAAGTTTGTATGTGTGAATGCTTGTGTCTGTGTGTAACTGTGTCTGTCCTCAAAGTTGTGTGTGTGTGTTGTTTCTGGTCCTCAGTGCTCATTACCGGCCCTGGCCTGAGCTCTTTCATTAGGGCGGCTGTGAAATGGAGGGACGAAAAGGGCCGGTAGGGGATCAGGGGACGGGGTGGAGGTTGTAATTGGGCTGTTCCGCTCCCCTTGCCTTGCTCAAGGTCACTGTGAGACAAACTCTGGGCCAGGTCTCTCACTCTTCATTCCCAGCTCTCCTCTCTTTTCTCACCCTTCTCCACCTCCCTCTCAAACCCCTACTTTTTCCTCTCCCTCCCTCCTTCGCTCATCCTCTCCTTCTCCTGGGGTCTTTTGTCACAGTAGACTGGTCCACTGGGGAGCCATAGAGAAGTGGAGGGGCTAATTCAGTCTAATCTCTTAGCCTCTTAATGTCTGGCTGATATGTGGATTTCTCCACATCCTCAGGGGAAGGCCTTTGTGGTGAAGGCCATCATTATGAAGTTTCCGAGCCCTCCTAGCCAATTATAAGAAGGGAGACAAATTAGTTCATCTCAAACTTGGCTCCAAAGAAGTTTTCCTGATTGTTCTCAACTTTATTTCACATCTCGCACAATAGAGACAATTCACAGTAAAGGTTTGTGATAAAGAGAATAGCCCAATGTGCTCACATTATCCATTTAAAGGGAAATCGTGTGTGAGACTTGCTGATGGACACTGTGTCCATTTCTGTGCACGGTCTCAGCTCAGAGCCAAGTTTGAAGTCATCTGAGTAAAGTGGTGCAGCGTTGCTTGTCGTGGCGCTGGCCAGCGGTGAGCTCGGTCTTACGTTTCGCTCTGATTAAGACGCAGCGGTGAAAGCTGCCTTTGATCGGAGGAAATGTCTGCGTAGGGAGCAGTTGGAATGCAGCGCACTCCTCTCTGCTGTGCAGATGGAGGCAGAGAGATAGTGTCACAGTCCATTTGTCTGGCCTCGCCACCACCGCTCCAGTGTGGTAAAAACTGGATGTTCAGAGCTCGTCCGGCCTAATGAAAGGAGCGTGATGTCCCTGTTAAGTCTTTAGAGACAACTGAATTATTTATGTTTGGTTTACCAAAATGATGACATAAAAGCTGAGAGGAATCAAAAGACGTTACTGTTCCACATGTGGTGAATTAGTTAGTCTGATTGCTGTTATGAGACATAAAAAAATGATGCTCACAGAAGATTGACGTCATGCTTTAACTTTTTTAGATAGTTTATGATGTTTTGAGGTAATCTGCTTTTTTGGGCCATATATGGAACTTTTTTCGTGGTTTAAACTGCAAATGAATTTAAAATTTTCACAGCAATTACATGCTGTTCCCTGTGGAATTTCATGTGAGTTTGTAACACAATCTCAACACAAATACATGTTTTTCTCTGTGTCTCTGCAGGCCTCCTTCGCTGGCAGGCAGTCCGGCTTTCTCCGACATCTCCCTCATCCGGATCTCGCCCCAGCGGAACCCCTCCGTGGGGGCGGAGTCGCCCTTTCACCCTCCGCACCCCTACATTAACCCATACATGGACTACATCCGCTCGCTCCACAGCAGCCCCTCCATCTCCGTTCTGTCAGCCACCCGAGGCCTCAGCCCCGCAGATGGTAAAGTGAAACATACACCATCACACAAAGCATGATACACACAAACACACACACACACACATCTGCACGCAAACTCAGCAGAGCAGAAATGTGCGACAAAGCCTCGAGTGGACCCTTAAAAATAATTGTTGGAATTGATCAGTGAGGTTCGATTGCTATTAGATGGAATCTCGATTCTCTGTATCAGTTTAATTCCTGGTTGAGGTCAGAGGAGGTCAGGTGAGAGGCAACCAGATCCATCTCTATTAAGACCCAGGGGTTGGTGAGATGTTATCTGAGTGAGGGAACGGGTGCTGGGGAGTATTACGAGTGTGCGGGTGGGTGGGTGTGCAGGTTGGGGGGGGGGGGAGGCTAATCCTTTTGATCTGTGAGTCATGTCAGAGATCTCTGGGGGATGCATCAGTGAGCGGCAGGGTCACGTACAGTTGCATGGCACACACCGAGGGAGGGTCGGATTCAAGTTCAGGGTCGGCTGGTGGCGGGGGGGGGCTGGGGTTGTTATGGTGTCCTACAGGGAGCATTTGTTTCCTGAGATCTGAAGATGGATTTGGACTGTGAAATCAATTAAAGTGGACACTAGAGTCGGTTATATCATAAGAGAAATACAGACAAGAAACATCAACATTAGAAATGTAGAAGAAAAAAAAAAAAGCTTTATATCTGTGTCTGGATTTTAAAATGTTAAGATTTCCCTTTTTTTTAAGTTGAAGAATTGAAGCTGTTGGTTTGAACAAAACGAGAAACCTGAGAATATTAATGTGGCATTTCTATTGTCAGATATTTTATAAACTAAATAAATCCCTTTGTTACAGCGCTAGCGTTTAATATTTCCTGTTTTTTACAGTACAGGAAACTACTTCAACAACAAAACACTAAAACTAGAATGACGCTCAGCAGAGCACGTCCGCCATGTAGTCCCAATAGTCCCTGTGAATTCAACCAGGCTGCACCAAATTTCACACGTTCATAGATATTAGTCCTCTGAACATGGCTTATTATTTTCATCAAAATCCATAAATTATAATTTGAGAAAGAAGTTAAAATGTAGAAAAATGCCCTGTTTCACAATATTAACTAAACAGATACAGAATCCGTTCGGTAGTTTCAGTGTAATCTTGCTTACAACAAAAACAGCTCACAAACAGACAGGAGGCAGATCTAAGCTTATTTGCCAGAAGTCTATGTTCACCACAGAGCTCTTGAAATGGCCTCATGACCTCTTGTAGCCCTCATGTCCTCACCCAACAAGCGTCTGACACTTGAGCAGCAGAGTCGCACTTTAGCTCCCCGTCTCATCTCGTGGTGTATTTCTGAGACGACAGATAGCCGGGGCATTTCCTCGACACGAGCGCACTCGATTCCGTCTCATCCAGGTCTTAAGTGTCTCACTCACTCAACCCGTCTTTGTGAGAAGGAAGTACAAGTTCAAGCTGAAGCTCTCCACTCTCCAATTTTCCATTACCACATTATAATGTTCACCAGTCTCAGCTTGCCTTAATTCAAAACAGTTTTTTCAACCTACCACATGATCCCCGTTTAGTTCATAACGCTGTGAATTGTGAATGAGGCACCTAATTACTCCTTTAATCAATCCGGTGATTAATTAACCCATCAGCTTTTGTGTTGTTAGTATATCACCACGCTTACAGGGAGCCTCCTTCTTCAATATGCAAAGGTTTTTTTTTTTTTTCACCAAAAAGTACATTTGAATAATGATGAATTAATTAACACAATCTAATGGAGATTTAAAGTGGGTGGGATTTAGTGCCACCCTCTCGCTGCCACACATTCTCTTTCACGTCTTTCTTTGCTCCTCCCTCACAGTACTCCTCTTTGCTGTGTGCGATGGGGTTCAGAGGTATAGTCTCGCCCCTGATCCTATTGTTGTGCCAAAGGAGCACCTGGTGGCTCACCAAGTCCTGAGGCACGTCTCTGTCTTCTCCACGTCGAGCGCCACACTGACAGCCTTCACCCACTCCCCCTGGTTTTTTTTTTTTTCTGCCCCCAGGAACGCACTCGGATGCCAGCGTTTCTGATTTTAAAATTCCGCAAAGCCCTTTTCTGTGCGTGGATACTGAAAGGGCCACATTACGGCTGAATGCAAAAGCAAAGCTAAGGCGGAACCGAGGAGACAATTAAGAAGCTCCCTCCTTCCAGTGAAGACATAATACCCAGATCGAATTAATTTAGACTTTTTTTCTTACATTCATTCAACCAATCATGATGCATATTGCAGGCATACAGGCCAGCCTTAAGAGGAAATCCCCTCATACACTGTTTCTTCATTTATTTTCTCTTTATTTCTTCAAATGGGGGGAAAGAAGAACCGCTGCACTCTGTGGGTCTGAACCGATTCCACATTTGCATCCAAAACCACAGTGTTAGTCTTTTCCCTCTCTCTCTCTCTCTTTCTTAGAATATTTGCATAAGGAAGCCCACCGCCAGATGTTTATTTTTAGGCTCCGGTTCAAGGACTTACAGCACTCTATAACTAAGGGAAGGACTTGGAAAAGAGAGGCATTCTGAGAAAGAGAGAGGAGAGATGAAGTGGCGACAGAATGGTTCACTTTGTCTTTATGTATGCAGATATATCTGGGCAGATTTAGGGCCTTTTGTTTTCCTTGAGTTTGAAGGAGCAGAGTCGAGGAGCAGGTTGCATATCTGCAGGCTGCAGCCCCGATGTGTACGACACACAAACACCATCTCTGGCAAAAGATGTGTCAGCCCACATTCTCTTGCCACACACACACACACACACATATACTGTATAGACACACACACGGGCACTTTCTCCAAATTATCAAGGAAGTAAGAGGAAGAGAAAAGGCTGTTTAAGAATCGTATTGTAAGACGATCGGTTCTGCCGTGCTCGGCGTGAATGCATCAATCAAATACTAATGCACACTCACTGTAATCTCTGAGCAAGCATCCGCTAATCCCCAGTGAGGCTCTCCACTTCAGGTGAAGCTCCCTGTGCAGCTGTTTTGCTTAACTTGATGGTGTTGCTAATGTGCTCATTACTGTTCTGCTGAGCTGATTATCATCTAATGTAAATGAATGCAGGTTTATAAGGCGGTGCAGGTGCTCTCCCTGTCAGGTTTTTCTCACTACCCAATCACTTTCCTCCCTCTGTTGTTTCTCTTCCCTCCTTTCCTTCCCATTCCTGCTCACACCTCCTCTCTATCCATCATTTCCTTAAACATTCTCTCGCCATGCAAACCCTAATCTGTCCTTCCCACTCGTGGTTAACCTGTTTCCTCTGGGCTGACCTGAATGTTCTCTCTCTCCAGCCCCTCACACAGGCCTGACCACAGCTGAGTACTACCAACATATGGCCCTGCTGGCGGGCCACCGTAGCCCGTACACGACCGACCTGCTCCCCTCTGTGGCGTCCACAGCCGGCGCTACCAGTGCCAGTGCCCTGCACATGGAATACCTGCAGGCGATGGAGAGTAAGTCTGCACTGATCACACACGACGTGGGACATAAGCACACATGTTTTAAGTCTCCTAGGAAACAGAACGACATTCTTTTTTATAGAATATATATATTTAACTCACTTTTATACCGGATGTGTTTTAACTCTGGGGCTACTCCATTCTAATTCTAGCTCACCTGGTTGAGCAGACACTCAGGGTCGAGTCCTCTGCAGCGGTCACAGGTTTGATTCCGACCTGGCCCTTTGCAGCGTCTTCCCTCTTGTCTTCCCCCCCGGTCGTGCTCAAACTCTGTCCTATAAATAAAGGTTTGATGACAACAAGATATATAGAAAAAGAAAACTATAGTCTGAATTATTAGTCTTTGAAATCATGTTTATTAGCAGTTACATTCAAACTTACATCCACCACATCCACGCAGACTGGGACTGCACTTTAAAGTGTGGTGAGTGCTTCCCTGCACATTATAGCATGGGTGGCCCCTGTGGGAATTCAACCCTTTAAAATGCACTTGTACGATACACCTACTGCTTCTCACACTATTTATAGATCAAGCCGAAGCTCAACTACAACAAGGAAGGACCTGCAACTATTACTCCGACGTTATTTAAATGAGTTATTGTCTCGGGCTCAGGACTGTGTGCAGAGGACTTATGCTAATGAGTTATTTTAAAGTGTAAATAGGAAATTAAACGCACACTGAATCTTAGAAAGGTCGGACAGCGTCACCCCAGCTTCCTTTGATGAGAATGTATTTAGTCAGGCAGACGCCGCTTTCATGGAAATCTGGGGTGAAGTTCCCCCTGTTCCTGAGAACAAACTAATTAAAACTAGCCAAACTTGTGCGGGTATCAGAAAATTAATTGCTATTAAGTGGGAATTGGAATGTCCCACCATTCATCACGGGAGAAATCCTTTCTTCTGTGTCACATTTTAAGATTAATAGACTGAAACAAAACAATTAGGACCAAATTTAAGTGGAGATGCGGCGCTCCTCACTTAAAAAAACGCCTGTGATCATTGCTGGTAATAACTCATCATGTTTCAACAATGTGTGTTCCAGCGTCGGAGAAATTAACACTTTAAAGCTTTGTTGGATTTCAGTAAGAAAACACACAAAGAGCAGAGTCCATCATGAGGCTTTCACTGATAATCTGGGCTCCGACGTTACTGCGGCTATTTTAGTCTGTTTCACATCAGTGTAATTTACCTTCACAGAGAGCTGTGCTAATGAAACACTGGGCCTGTCCATTATATTTGTGCTTTAATGGGCTATTGTCTATGTTCTCACTGACTAATTAGTGCCACAGCTCTTAAAGATCACAACACTAGAGTCTTTACTGGTCTTTATTAGATAATTTTAATCTGCCCGTCTGATATGTTAATGTGTTGTGTTGCTGTTTTTATGATATTTATGATATTTTAATAATGTATAAGCATTTAAAACACTAGAACTGTTGTTTATAACTTGAATGAATTTTAGAAATTGATTATATGTTGTCATACATTTACTTTAATTCTCCATAATTAGCATTTCTATACATTATATAATCAAAATTTTGAATTTTGAATCTGAATATATATGTTAAACTACTAGCATTTGTAAGTGAAGTTGTTTTCACAGATGATGAACAACAGCTTAATAAATAATATAACATAATAATAGTATAAATACAATAATAATTCAATATATGATACAACAATATTATATATTAATACTATTTAATATATATCTAATAAATGATATTGATATAAAATATGAACAGATACAAATATGTTAATAATATGTGTACTCTTTAACAAAATAATATATCTATATGATAAACAGTTAATACACTATAATACAGTTTTTTGCAGCCAAAAGGACATTTGACTCTTTTTATTAAATATGTAAGTACTGCGTATAACTGCTAAATAAGGGAATTATGTGTTAAAGTGTTGTTTCACTGTGTTAATATTAAATAACAGAATCAGTTCTCTTTATACTAAAAGGTTTTTATAATTGCACTTTTGATTATAAACACTTTTTATGTCCAGAATTAATGATTTCTCTTTATATTTCACAAAGAGAAAAAGTTCTGTGCTGTCTTACATTCCACTGCAGTCCTCCTCTGCGTTAGCCTCCTTCTCTGGTGGCCCCCAGGTGTGTCTGCGAGGGTTCAACCCACGTTTTGGACACGGCGTGTATCACCAAACCGTCATTCTGGCTCGTCTGAACCCTCCTTGGCCGTGAGAATTAATGACGCGGCGCCTAACCAGCCATTGCGTCCATAAATCAAGAGGAAATTAGAGGGACAGTCCTGCTACGATCCAGGACGCTCCTCTCTCTGTCTCCCCCGGTTGGCCGATTTATCATTTGGGCTGTGCATTAATAAATACCGCTCCCATGAGGCTTTGCAGTGGTGGGACGGCGGCCCTGCTCCTCCGCAATAAACTGCATCTCCTAATTCCTCACAAATTGAGCCCGTCTCTCACGCTCATGTGGATTTAAAAAAAAAAAGTGAAATGTAGAAAGTTGGATTTAGAATAAATAAATGAAATATGTGATTTGAGCTGAAATCAGACGTCACATGACTCACTAATGATTGTGTGGCTCATGTGTTTGTGTTCCCAACACCCCCTTCCCTATAAGACACAGCTTTTCCATACAATGACAATGTAAAGGAGGTGTCGCTCTACATACAGCCTCACGCTGCAGTTGGAACTCAGGCCTACGTTTTCCAGAACACCGCCGCCGCCACCACAGAGGCATCCACACACACACACACACACACACACACACACACACACACACACACATACTCTCACATCCGTACACCCTGATTACCATGTGAATGGAGCGCTCCGTAATCGTTGGATGTGTCAAACGAGAGATGGAGCATTTACGTTTGCGAGATGGATGGATTGTGGGGGATGTAAATATGGAGAGAGAGGGGGGTGGGGGGGTTATCGGGGCTGCGTAAAGCTGGTTTTGTCTGCCTTTATGAAATAACTCAAAATGTTTTATTTCCAAGTCTTGAGTCACAAAGTCCTTGTGTCAGTTCATGCACAAAGCGCGACATCCCCTCAGCGCCACCCCCCCCCCCCCCCCCTCCCCCATCTCCCTCTGTTTTTCCCCTGTCTTGTTTGTGACATCTCCATGTGAAAAGACAACAAAAGTCATGTGTTAATCTCCACCCGTGGCTCATTGTATGTGCACAGAGAATGGTTGCGCTGTTTCCGCCTTTTACCTTTTCAAACCCCCTTTTGAGTATTTCCAGTCAACACTGATTGCATTTGAATAACGAGTCAAATTGGACTTGATTAAATATTACCATACACAGTCAGAGCATTCCTCCAAAATAAAAGGCATGTTTTCTCTCGGATGAAATGCAAGCAGTGCATCAAGTGACAGCCGAACACGCATTCAGACGAGCCTTTTGTCTGATGATTGACAAAAATGTCATCCGCTCGGGTTAGATTAGGTTAAAGTTTGGAAAATCACGTAGCAACTGTAGCTCATTTGTAGGAATGCAGCTGATGTCGCGAGGGAGCTGATAAGAGCTCATTTATTGGACATTTTAACCTTTCACTTCCACAGCAGCAGTCACTTGGCAGCCATTCGTCCCATGACTCTAAAAAATGTCCTCTTCTCTCCTTATCCTGCAGACTCTCGTTTCCCGAGCCCGAGGCTGCCATCACGGCCCAGCAGGAAGCGGCCCCTGCCCATCTCGCCCCTCTCCGAGCACAGCTTTGACCTGCAGACCATGATTCGCAACTCACCCAACTCGCTCGTCACTATGCTGAACAACTCGCGCTCCAGCTCCTCCACCAGCGGCTCCTACGGTCACCTCTCTGCAGGAACCATCAGGTAGCTCACTAAATATGATCGTGGCCAGAAATTATTCACACTGCTTGAGCTTCCCTGTCGAATGTGGTGCTATAGAGGCCCAACACGGAGCCAGGGTCAGGCCCAGATGGAGGCAGATCATCGATGCCCTTTGCAGTTTATTACTTTCAAATGATTTTAAACATGAAGTTCAGTTTACTTCATCACGGAAAACCTTTGTATTATGTTTTCTGTGGCTGAGGAGTTTCAAAAGATTTGGACTTTGCTGTCTTCAGAGAGCTTTGAGGTAATGGTGGTCTGATGTCCGTTCTGAGCATCTTAATTTTAAGGATTATAAATAAGTAACTGTCACGATGTCTTTCAGGAGCTTTTATTGACTGAGGTGTCCATTCAGGGACTCACATGTGCCAATAATAAATCCACCAGCAGGATCTCCCTGGAGTGAATAATGTTATAAATGATTTTCCAATATCATTGATCGTTGAAACATGAAACACACACTACATCTGGGTGTCACCTAAATAACTGTATGATAATGTAGCTGCGGTGAATTCTGCAGAGAAAAGGGTGGCGGAGCGATTAAGCGTACGTGTGTATCGTCCATGTCAAACCCTCATGTGGGCGACCGTCTCCCAGTCAGCGAGTCAGCC
Source organism: Paralichthys olivaceus (assembly GCF_024713975.1). NCBI lineage: Eukaryota > Metazoa > Chordata > Actinopteri > Pleuronectiformes > Paralichthyidae > Paralichthys > Paralichthys olivaceus. The sequence goes on along the minus strand of NC_091109.1, from coordinate 852,151 downwards.
TGCCTCCCCGGCGGCTCGTGTCAGTCATCCGGTGCCCCTCATGGGAACGTCACATACATCACGCCCTGGAGCCGCAGGCGAGCAGAGGGAAGCGAAAGAGAAGAAGAGCGAGAGGGGGAGGGGGGTGGGGGGGAAAGGAAAGATCCATTGCCCCACCCACAGCCATTGATCAGCGATCTGTAAGAAGAACCTGATCAATCACGCTGCGTGCTCAGCCACTGTCCCGCTGACAGGACCCAAATAACCAGAGCCAACAGAGTGATGAGTGATATGACAAGCGGATGGGCCCCCAAATGTGTCGCGGCCCATTGATTTCCACTCGGCTCATAATAAGATCGGCAGACATATGGGTCGCAGCGAGCGAGCGAGGCGTCAGGGGGTCAGGATGAATGGAGGCCGCCGCTCCCCGAGCCACACAGATCTGTGTTTATGTGGCGGTTCACCTGTGGTTGTACGGAGCCCAGAGGAGTTTCAGTTTAAACAAACTTAGCTCAGGATGAGGGTAAATAAACCGAGGGAACAGGAACATCACTCTGCCTTACTCACAAGGCCACGCGACACACTCCAGATTGTTTATCATCTGTATCATTTGCCCAGTGGAAGTATGACATACTGCCTTACACAGACCACATGATAATTCACTGTGTTAACAAGCTGAACATTCATTGGCAGGGATTTGCCGGCAGCCCCCTGGTTCCAGCATTACCACACCATCTCCTGTCAGATTGTCCTCAGGGATGCGGAGCTATCCAGAACAATCCATTTATTCAGTCTTTCCACTCTTTTGCCTCGTTTCCTTTGCGACTGATCTCTCAGTGAAGTTTTTACCATTATTTTCATCCTATACAACTGGTTTGTCCCTTTCTCTTCTCTCTCCAGCCCAGCGTTGAGCTTCGCCTACCCTCCGACCCCGGTGGCTTTGCACGTGCACCAGCAGCTGATCGGCCGCCAACCGGGCCTCGTGGGATCCGCGTTCGGCCACAGCCCGCCCCTCATCCATCCGACTCCAGCCTTCGCCACCCAGAGGCCCGTACCTGGCATCCCTCCCTCCGGGCTGAGTGCTAGCGAGCGCTCAGCCATCTCCAACGACTCCTCGCAGGTGAGCACTTCGGCCGGCGCCTGTGCGATTCATCATCACAGGTAATAGATAGCAGGCGTCGCATGCCAACCACATCTCTGCGAAGTGTAGCGAGCTAACGCGGTGTACAGGCAGGACCCCCCCTCCACGCGTGCATCTCCTGGGAGTTTCCTCCTACTTGTGTTGTCTCTTGTTTTCGTACTGCCGTGCGCGACGCAGAATGTGCCTGCAGCAAACAACAAGGGGCTTGTTAGCATAGAATCCCACTGCTGACTCCATTAATCACTAGAGAGAGAACAGGGATATAGAGAGGGAATATTGACATGGATGGATGGATCCAAAGGGGCTTTTTCTCTCCTTCCTCAACCCTTTCTGTATGTGCGGGCCCACGTTTGAGGTAAATATTCAGTGTATATTACCTTCTTCCCTGCTGGTTCCCATTACTCGAATTTTGTGTGATCGCAAATGAGGCCTCATTCAAATTGGCTGCACCAAAATTGCCTTTTCCTCCGTCTGAACAGACAGAATATTGCTTTGGGGCCACATCTGAATCTCTGGTAGAATAACAGAGTGAATATGTCACGTTGCATTATGGGATGCGAAACGATCAAGTTTTCAGGGAAACAAAAAAAAAAAAAAAGAAGCTTGCTTTTCTTTTCATAACTTTGAAATGCACATGTTAATTATTTTATAATAGAGTGAACTCTGTGCGATACAAGAACTCCCCCAAGGGCAAATTTAAACCAGGGCCAAAGTCAGGTCATGGTTTCATGAGTTTGTTTTAATTGCACTGATTAGGGCAGCTAATGTGAATTGCATAGTTTTTAATTAGCGTAAAGCTCCTGGCTCGGACTGAGGATAAAGAATCATTATAGTTCAGCTACAGTTGTTTTGTCTGGCTGATTAAAGTGCTGATTGACTCATGAGGTTCTTGCATTTTTAATAATGCTATAAAACAAACACAACATCAGGAAATTAAAAAAAACAAAATAATCTATATAGTCAATATCAAGGCTCAAAATGAAGAGGTTGTGAGTTGACAAATATTTTTCCGCAGACGAAGCCGACGAGTGAATCTGCAGTGAGCAGCACCGGAGACCCGATGCACCACAAACGCTCCAAAATGAAGCCGGAGGAAGAGTTGCCGAGCCCGGGTGCAGTGAGCGTGCAGGTGAGGGCTGTCTACATCTAATAATGAAAATAAAATGTATTGTACCACAGACATTTTGCAGCTACCTTGCAAGAATTATTTGTTTGGTAATCCCAGAATGAACCAGTTTATTTTTATACTTTTCCACCACAGTAAGAAGCTCATATAACTGGTCACCTGCCAAAATGGCTGCAACAATACACAAGCTTATACCGTGTGTATTTATTTACATTTGCTGCGGCTGGTTTCTCTCCCTGCTCTTGTCACTGAAAACCATCCACTGATCTTTAGGACACTACGAGGAAATAGTTTTTACTTTTTAGATCTAAAGTGGCTGTAAAAATTAAAGAGTAAGTGTTTGTATGTGCAGGAAAAACAAACCTCAGCGGCAGATGCAGCCTGAGGTGTGTGTGGTGGAAGCTGCGGGCGTTTCTGAGCCCACACCAGCTCTCTGCGCTACTCAGCCACCTAACTGTGACAGTGAAATATGTCCGGGCTAATAGAGCAACCTACAGCAGGAAGAGGGGGTTAGATTCCTCAAACACTCAGTCTGGTCCCGTCGTATAACACCCCCCCCCCCAAAAAAATACAGAGCGGTGCTTTCAGCGCTACATTTCCGCTCTCCGCACCTTTCTCCCCGACAGCCAAACAAGGCCAGATTCACGGGGTCACTGCGGCTGAGACCTGGAACCAAATCATTTGTGGCTGGGCGGTGAATAAATTACTTTTATGGCACATTTGGAATGGCTGATATTGGGGAGAGGAAGGCAGTTTCCTCCAGCTCTCATAGCCAGTTTATTAACTCCACTAAAGAGGTTGTTTCTGTTCGTTAGTTTATTCGTTTGCAGGATTACGCAGAAACTACTAAACCGATTTCCACCAAACTTGATCGAGGGATGAGCTCTAAATAGTTTTTTTCCAGATGCAGATTAAAAGGCGTCTCCGGGACTTTCCTTAACTATGATTTATGACAAAGCAGAAGGACACATACGTCCACCAAGGCTAACGCTCTATCTTTCAATGTTAAAAAAGGTGAAAAATAATCCTGAATCCACATGTTAATCCAGATCCTCGTCAAAATTTGATGGGTTCTTCCTCGGATCCTGCCTCACCTCATCGTGGAAATTGGTTCAGCAGTTTTTACGTAATCCTGCTAAATAACTAGACAAACCTCCTTGGTGAAGACAATCAGTGCCAGACCTCCTCTGTTTTACTGTTCGGCCTTGGCAGTTCGTTTCTCGTTGACATTATTCTTATGACATTACTTGCCTGGTGTATTGCATGCTGGAACTTTTCCCTTCATTTTTTCAGGACCATCCTGATGGCATGACCCTGGTGAAGGAAGAAGGAGACAAGGACGAGAGCAAACAGGAGCCAGAGGTGGTTTACGAGACAAACTGTCACTGGGAGAACTGCTGCCGCGAGTTTGACACACAGGAGCAGCTCGTACAAGTGAGTCACACGATTTATTAAAATTATTTAATGCATTCTCATACACGGATCTTTTAACACAGACAAATAATATAAAGACGAACAAAAAGTTAAAAATGGAATAAAAAATATAGATACATTTTAGAAAATAAAATATGTCCTAAACTTCAGCTTTAGAAAATGTAATTGAATTTCTGGACCAAAAATGAAACATCCTGGATTTGTGCACAGGATTTAAATGTATTTAAAATTTGAAACTCTGTTATTTGTGATTCATTTCTCACTGTATGTGCACACCTGACCGCGGCTGTTCTCCAGGAGCAGAGCTTCTTTTAAAGAGACACAACAGGTTGTTTACAGCTGTGTGACGGGTGAAGTCTTCCACGAAACGCTCTCCCCGGTGCAGCTCCGACACCAAACCGTCAGTGTGTGTTTTGCTTTCTGTGCTGTGAGAGTTTTTCACGGTTGCAACATCCCAGCAACATCAACAGCAGCTGCACTTCTCTGGACAATGGACAGCCAGCAGTCAGAGTCAGAGCTGCATGCATCCACCGATCCTGGCTCCGGATTCCTGATTGGATGCGGGGACGGTGGTAATGGGCTCAAAAGCTGCAGAGCACATCTCACAGCTGAACGGCACAAACTGATTCGGTGGGTTAAGCCTCCCAGAGTCGGGACTTGAGCTTTGTGGACAACACTGGACCGGCCCTCGTCCTGACTCTTATCAGAAGGCTCACACAGCCCGGGAGATGGATGGCTCTCATCACGCTGCGCCCGAGGGTTCACTGTTAAGCTAAATATTAATGACATTATGGTGGTGTCGCCCCCACGATGGCTACTTACACTGACGCTATTAACTCGGCTGCTCTCTGGCGGCCTGTGAACCGCTCACCCCGTCAGCCGAAGTTGGAGAGGTGGTGAAAATACACCAATATGATGCTGTGAACAAGGGATGCTTGGAGCGCACACACACACACACACACACACACACACATATACATGAAACACACATCACCACACATCTGATAGAAAGATCCTCAGCTCTCCACAGCTGTCTACTTGCCGTCTTGACATTGCAATCCTCAGCTGCGGTGGTAACCCCTATCTATAATTGATATCCTCAGCGCGGAATGGGCTGCCTCCCGTGTTTGAAGGGCTTGGCTCAAAGGTTGAGGATCTTGACAACTTCTTGCCCCTGTTTCAGGGGGCGGGATGAGTTAAGGTGGTGGGAGAGGAGGGGGAGGATGGCTTCTTAATGGAGGGGAAAGCTCATCCTCCCCCTACTGTAGTCGCACCAGGTGGCCGTCCGAACAAAGCAGTGTCCTCTCATTCCTCCACGTACACCCAGCCTGTAACCTTGCAGAGCCACACTCATTATTATCAGATTGCCGTGCAACAAAATCCTTATTAGTTTTCCATTTCTCCATCTTGGAATTGTTTCCTTCCGCTGCATTTGACTTTCTGATTTTTGCATTGTATTTCTCATTTTCTATGCACATGCAGATATGCAGAGAGATGCCAATAAAAAGTCTTCGCCTACAGAATCCCTGCCCTCTAATTCAGCAGAGCGGACGAGAAAATGCTCTTATCTCTCCGCACCCCCACCCCCCTCAGTAATAGGATAAGTACAGTATTTGGACCACAGTGGCTCTCCTCGCACACTGGGAGGGGTTTGGGGGGGGTTGGATTTTCATATAGCCAAACAATGGAGCGTCCCTTCCCCCTGTACTTGTCTTCTGAAATAGCTTTGGGGGAAAAAACATGATAAGACTTTAAAAAAAAAAAAAAAAAAAAAGCGAGTTTCTCCTTGGTTGTAGCCATTTTTTCGCTTTAGTACAAAGTTAAACAGGGACTCACTCTCTGCAGCAGTTAAAACAATACGTGTGTTGCAAGAAAACAAGGCTTTCTGAAGTATTTAAAGTAACTCTATTTCAAATATCCCCCTTTTTCTTTGTGGTTGGCCTAATTTTAGAATTAAGCCTGCACGCCACCCTCATCGCGTACCACCTTGTTCAAAAGCGCTCCTGCCGCGCTCTTGATGCATATTTTTACACCCTCAAACATGCTCCCACCATGACACGCCACGGCGTTCCTTTATCATCCGCGTTTAAGCGCCCTCGGTGCAGCCGATAAGATAAACATCAGATCTGTGCAATTTAGCTCACTTATCTGTCCTACCCAGTCAGCAAAAGCGAGGCGGGTGTCAATTTTAGTTTGCTGTATTTATTTCATTTATTACATTTCAACTCTGCACCTCTCTATCTCCCTCTCCACGCAGCTCCACATTCTTTTGCTTCCCCCCATTTTTTTTTTTTTTTGGGTACAAACCTCCCTCTCTCTCTCTTTTTCTCTTTCATTTTCTCTCCCTCCTCTCTTTCCCCTCGGAGGGAGCACTTTTAAAGATAAGGCCTGGTGGCTTCTTTAATGTCTCTCTTCTGAAGTGGGCTTTTTTCACTGGGGTTTGTCGCCGGAGAGGCCAACCCCACGCTCTCATAATTCCCTAATATGGCCTCGCTCAACAATCTTTTAGTATTTTCCCATTGATCCATTACCGATACTTTGCTGCAGAGAAACCTGCAAGGGAGCGACATATATTTCACCACTGCAGTGTGATGAAAAAGTTCAAGTGAGCCATGTTGTCCTCTGTGTGGTGAAGCATTTACTTACTAAGAAGAGGCCGAAGAGTCACTGGATACGAGAGGACAAAAAATAATCTGGTCCAGTGTCCTAAAAGGTGACTTTTAAAACTTAAAGTTCACGTGTGTTAGGGAAACTCAGTCCAGGTTGTCGTGTGGTCGTGAGCTGGCAGGTGACTGATTTTGCGTTGAAGACGACATGTGGGGCGTGTGATGGGTTGGTGGTCTGTCTGTGTGTGTTCTGACAGTTCATCAGGCCTTTTTCTACCCACCGCAGTCTTACCGTTCTGTTCCAGGTCATCTCAATAGGTGGCGTTGTGATGTCCTTGCCCCGGCTCTCCCTGCACGCAGCCTTGCTGAGGCGGCTGCTGTGCGCCTCCCCGGTGTTGCGGCGAGATAAACGTGGGTGTAGTCTAAAGGCGGCCCCCCTCTCTGGCTGCTGGCGCAGGCCTTTAATTGGTAAAATGCAGATTTTTTTTGATCAGGAGAAGGATTAGGCCCCTTATCTGTTTCGAGTATCTTACTCTAAGATGAAAAGACTGTGCTGAATTACACATGCCAATTCTAGCTCCCTGCCCCCTGCTCGCTCACGCACTTACTCTCATCCTCCCCCCTTCCTTCCCTCACTCACTCAATCTTTCCCCCCTTGTTCTTCCTCCCTCCCTCCCTCCCTCCCTACTTTGCCTTTTTCATGCTGTTTTTCCCCTCTCTTTACACAAAGCACTTCAGCAACTGACATCACAAAAGAGCATATGATTTATTAGGCAGTGTTTGATAAAGCTAAACGGTGTTGCGGGTCCCACAGCTTAGTGAAATTGCCTTGTAAACAGGCCCTCTTTTCATGCACGCTTGCATTCTAATGCACGAGGGCTGTGTCCCAGAGAGAGTTTGATAAGGAGACATGGAGATGGATACTGAAGTGGGAAAATGCTGGGATATAAAATGAAAACAAACAAAAAGATAGGATTCAGTGTTTTACAGGAATGTATGGAGAGGGATGCTGGATGAGAGGGACAGAAAATAATTTGAAATCAGAAGCTTTTTATTTTTTTATTAGAAAACAAAACCGTTTGTGTGTTTTAGTGCTGTTAATGTTTATGGATGTTTTTACCATACACCTAAACAGCAGGGGTCTGGACCAAGAAAACAGTGTCTGCACCTGTGTGTGTGTCTGTGTGCGTGTGTGTGTGTCTGCACCTCTCATACGTCACAGGCGGCTTCAGTGTCCCCTGTGTCCGTGTCGCCGGCGCTCCCTGTCGTGCGACTCCCTCCTAAATCCATCTTGGTGGCGTTTTTACAGTTGTTGGCCGATAAGCTGGCAGGGGGAAGATGAATAACCTGCCGCGCTGCCGCTATCAGCACCTGTTTGTCGATTTAGCCGGCCATCGGGGCCTGTCTGCTCAGCATGGAGATTATTGATTCAATAAAAATTGCCATTAGATCATGCCATTAGGTTTCTCGGCGGCCCCTCTCCCCGTGCTGTCTGTCCCCCTCTCTGTCAGCTCAGAGGCTCATGCATCACACCCGTCAACCACCTCCTTCATTTGTACAAACAGGGTGCGAGTGTGTATCCATCTGTGTGTGTGTGTGTGTATGCGTGTGCGTACACTTCGTGCGTGAACTCGTGTTGTGCCAGCCACCGGCGTGATCCAGCACCACAGCGCTCTCCCCATCGCTCTCAGCCAGCGGATATTGAACGCTGCTCACAACAGACCGATCGCTTGCCACAGGGATTCCCTCACAGAGAGGGAGAGGACGAGTCAGGTTCTCTGAGGCTCCGACCGAGGTGGGGAGGAGATCAATCTTGGGGAAACTTCACTAATGTCCGTGGTCATCCAGTCCCCAATCATTTTCACTGGAATTAGTCTTGTTTTGTCACTTTAGAATTAAAAAATGTCAAGTGAGAATAATGGCGGTCCATTGCGGATATATTAGTGTCAGTATTACTCTGTGCTTTTGCTGTCGCACAATGCTGTTACTGCGCTGACTCATTTGTCGATTCTCCTCCTTCAGTGCTACTCGGGGGGGGTGGGGGTGAGAGCGGTGGTTTTGTACTAAGAAGAGACTCTGGGGTCAAAATGACTTGAAGATTAAAAGCAGGGCGGTTTCTGCTGGATGCCAGGGTCACAGTTCTACGTCGGGTCATGACCTGGCCGGTGGGCAGGGCAGCGAGAGGGTACAAAGATACGATTGTGAGAGCAGTGTCATGCCTGGAGGGGAACTGACCCTGGATGCTTTATGAGCTTTGGTCCCTGCTGCATGTTTTAAAGCTTGACAATCTTGCGAGTAAGTGCTCAAAGAAAGCACGTTTCCCCCAGATATTTAAGAGCATTCAAAGTCAAGTCTCTATTTATCTCCCCTCCATCTCTCCTGTTGCCTCTTCATTCACCCCCGAGGTAAAAAGATTCTTCTTCGCTGCTCAGGAATGTAATAATACCGGTTTCTTTAGGTCAGGATATTGTGTCTGTCTCCCTGGGTTTAAATTGCTCTCAGAGAGGCACTTCAGAGGCCACCACACAGTGTTGTCTATGAAAGAGAGCCAGATGTTGACTTCATCCCCAGAGGGGCCAACGTCTGGATGTATTTTTTTCCTCTTCAACCTCCCTCATTCCTCTGTAACATCCACCATTTACCCCGTTTTACGAGACAGTTTGCGAGAAGAGAAGAAGAAAGATAGAGGAACAGGGGCTTGGCGCGAAAGAAAGGTGGCGTGCACAAATATAATGCTTGGCTGGAGTTGTAAAGCCCCCACAATCGACTGAACTTTAGATTTCTCGCCCTATCTCCGCACCTCCCTCCCACCTCCCCTGCCTCCTAAGCCTCAGATTGGAAGTTGCCACGGCAGCACAACTGTCAGCACTTGTCATGGAGGGGCGAGGGCCCCGATGTGATGCGAAGTGACAGGGTTTTATTTGAAAATCCCGGTCAGATTGGACAGCGAGGCTCACAAGTCTGCCTTCTTTGCCTTGGTCTTTGTGGAGATCTCAGCAGAGCGAGGGAGGAGAAAAGAAAAGGGGGAGAGATTTAAGAGAGATGTGATGGAAGAAATTAAAAGAACCACATGCACAGGGATGAAAAAACTTCATATTTGTCTTTATGCATGGCAAAACGTATGGCTGAACGTCAGTTTGAAGCCAAATTACATAGCACTTATTCCTTTCTCCATTCTTGTGTACGCACACAGCAAATATCTTCTAATGATGCAGGAGTTGCTCTGGTTTAACTTTTCTTATCTTTCTTTTCTAGCACATCAACAACGACCACATCCACGGGGAAAAGAAAGAGTTCGTGTGCCGGTGGGAGGAATGCTCTCGAGAGCAGAAACCCTTCAAGGCTCAGTACATGCTGGTGGTCCACATGCGCAGGCATACCGGGGAAAAGCCGCACAAGTGCACAGTAAGCATCCTCCTGTGTGCTCAGTGGACTTAATTTATTTGCAGATAAAAAGCTGTTTTACATAAACATGCTGGTGCTCCTCTCACTCTGCTCTGTCTCCCTGTAGTTCGAGGGCTGCAGCAAGGCCTACTCCCGTCTGGAAAACCTTAAGACTCACTTACGCTCCCACACTGGAGAGAAACCATATGTGTGTGAGCACGAGGGCTGCAACAAGGCCTTTTCCAACGCTTCCGATCGGGCAAAACATCAGAATCGCACACACTCCAATGAGGTACTGACAAACAACTTCACACTCTTGACTAAAACTCATGCAGTGCCCATTCTAAACCTGTCTGTTTGTTTGGCCTGTGGTGATGCTGGTTGCTGCAGGCACACAGAACCCAACGTTTATTAATATTGAACTCATCACATGTCCAAATCACAAAATGCACTTCCTTGGGCCCTTAACAATAGTCATGCCAAGTGTGAAGCTGAGATCAGATTTCTGGAATTGGTGGATAGATGTTTATATGCTCCTCATCCTCTCATCTTCCTCTTTTCATTTTTAGAAACCGTACGTGTGCAAAATCCCCGGCTGCACCAAACGCTACACAGACCCCAGCTCCCTGCGCAAGCACGTGAAGACGGTGCACGGGCCGGAGGCGCACGTCACAAAGAAACAGCGTGGAGATTACCCGCGCCCTCCGCCCCAGCCACGGGAGCCAGGGAGCAACGGCCAGGGTCGGTCGCCGGGGCAACTGCCCCTGGGTGGGTACACAGACCAAAGGGAGTACAACCACGCTACCTCAAAACAAGATGACTGTCTGCAGGTCAAGTCCATCAAGACAGAGAAGCCAATGGTAAGACTTCATTTCAGCCTTTATGACCAATTTACTACCTGACGCTCACACTTTTAACATTATATCTCCTTTAATACTTTAACAACTAATTTCTTTACATAATAATCTGAGTATTTCTATTGTGTCCGATTTAACACTGAATTGAGGGCATGCACATTAAACCTTGACGTCTTCTAACGAGTAAATCTTTTCTTCTGTTCAATGCTACGGCATGTTCTTCCCTTTCTTTCTAAGGACAGTGGGTAATCAGGTGAGATAGGTGTCCCTTCACATTATATCTGTAAAGTCTAGTCTCTTTATTACTTCTTCTCATCCTCTGACATCTGCATGACACTTTTCACCCACTTGCATATTAAGATTTGTTGCCGTCGTAGGTTTCGTTCATCCCTCACATTCATAAAATCTACAAAAGTCGATGCATTTCTCTCTGGACTGTGAGCAATTTCAAAAATGTCTGATACTGTCAAGGGCTCCACTGTGCAGCCAAATCCATTCAATAGGAAACAGGGCGAATACCATTTAAACACTGCCGACACTTGATGCCAAAAAAAGTGATTCCATTATTCCTCCGTGCATCATAGTTTCTAAGATTCAGTAAACAACCTAATTAGGCACTAGCGAGTCTCACAAGAGGCCTTTATCCTATTTGCTGAACCTCTGAAAACTACGCAAGACATAATTTTCTCTTTAGGAGCATTTTTGAAACGTCCCCAGTGGATCACAGGAGGAGGCATTACTCATGTCTCAGTGATGTTCAAAACTTTGTTGAGCAAACACTTTCTTTTTCCTGAGTAATATATGAAAAACTATCATTTTCTGACATCATACGAAACGCATCCTTCAAAGCATTACATTGTATGATTGTTTGTGACATAAGACACCGTATATAACTTTCCTTGTGTTACAGAACTTGATGACCATCCTCATTTTTTGTTTCTTTTCTTTCTCTCCTCCCGAAATTTTGTCTGTCAGACGTCTCAGCCAAGCCCTGGCGGTCAGTCTACATGCAGCAGTGACCAGTCCCCCATCAGCAACTATCCCTGCAGTGGAGTCCAGCTTGCTGTGAGCGCCGGACGCTCGCCAGGGGAGGGGCTGGAGGAGGACGAGGAGAAAGAGGACAACGAAGAGGTGGCAGAGGAGGAGTGCGAGGGCGAGCCCGCCCCCATCATGGACTCCACAGTCTCCACGGCAACCGCGGCCATGCTGACCCTGCAGGCGAGGCGAAGTGTCGGCCGCCCTGTGCGCTGGATGGAGCACATCAAGATGGAGAGGCTGAAGCAAGTGAACGGAGCACTGCCCAGGCTGGGGCCCCTGTCCCCTACACCGCCCCCCAAAGGCTCCACATTGCCCAACATCCTGGGGAAGGGTAAAGCTAACTTTTAACTTGTTTTCAATTTCATTTAGTTTGAAAATTCAAAGGTCCAAGAGGGTATGAAGAGTTTTACTTTGGCCCACAGCCCTGACAAACTGCTTGTAGTAGCCTTATTTGACATGGAGAGCTCTTAAAGGCATGTTCCAGTGAAAAAACACCTGCTCACCAGATTTACACATCACCACAAATATGTGTAACATGACATTTGGAAAAGGAATTATCCAGAACACCATCTTGTCTTTTTTGGCTGAAGCATTCGGGCAAAACAAAGGCTTAAAATGTATTTTATGCTGGAAAATGGTATCAAACCCATATCAAGCTGTGTATCATATCAGGGAGAAGAGCATGTAACAATGTTTCATGGCTAAGTGCTGCCAGTTGTCTGTGGTAACATCTGTTTTCAGGGATCTCTCTGCACTTGAACGTAACTTATTCGTCTTCTTCCCTCTCATCCTCCTGTTATCTCCCTTTTTACCACGTAATTTCCTTGTTCTCTCTATCTCTGTGTACGTTTGCTTCATTTCCATTTTTTTCCTCTCTGTGTTTCTCATCAGGATCCTGTCTGGGCAGGCAGTCGGGGGTGTCTGCTCCTCAGCCACCCATTCATGCTGAGCTGGGAAGCACAGAGCTAACAGTGCTCAATTTGCTCCGAGACCGGCGTGACAGCAGCGGCAGTGCGACCAGTTCGGCCTATCTGAGCAGCAGCCGACGCTCCTCTGGCATCTCCCCCTGCTTCTCCAGCCGACGCTCCAGCCAGGCTTCCCAAAATGAGGGCACGATGGCAGCCACCCACCACCGCCGCCTCCACAACCTCAGCTCCAGTGACTCTTACGACCCCATCTCCACTGATGCCTCCCGCCGGTCCAGTGAGGCTAGCCAGTATGGAGGTGGGGTAGGAGGCGGGGGTGGAGGGCTATTCTCATTTGGGGGCTGTGGAAGTGTAGGAGGAGTAGGCATAGGAGGAGGAGCCGGCTCACGGGGGATGCTCAATTTAACCCCAGCACAGCACTACCACCTGAAAGCTAAGTATGCAGCGGCAACTGGTGGCCCACCCCCCACGCCTCTGCCCAACATGGAGCGCATGAGCTTGAAGACTCGCATGGCCATGATGGATGATGTTGGGAGCAACCACTGTTTGCCACCTCTAGTCCGGCCACATCAGTGCGGCGAAGGCACCAACGGGTACACCAATGGGTACATGGGACATGCAGGGTACAGGAGGAGGGTCCTCTATCCTGGTGAGGGGCCACTGAATGGAAACCGCAGGGCCAGTGACCCAGTCCGGACGCAGGCTCCTGATATGTGCAATCTGCCCCCAGTGCAACGCTTCAACAGCCTTAACAACCTCCACCCTCTTCCACCTCTGTCTCATCATTCTACGCCTGAAACGCGTAACTTTAGCCTACAGAACTACACACGCTCAGAGGGCAACCTGCAGAGAGGTCTGCAGCACTCACCGTACACTCCCAGCATCGCAGAACATGCAGCCTTAGAGGCTCTGGCCATGGAGGATGACAGCGAGGCTGGCCTGTTGCTTGGGGATGAGGATATGCTACCAGATGACCTTGTGCAGTATCTCCACTCCCAGGTTGATGGTGGCTCCTACATGCACATTGAGGACCAAATAGCTTCTAACCAAAGGGACACTTCACATCCGTCTGCGGAGGAGATGGAACAGATCCAGACATCAGGGTTGAATTTAGCCTTCCCTGGGTGCCATAGTCTCCAGCAGCAGCAGCAGCAGATGGCAGAAAGGAAGAGCCCCAGTAAGCTTCCCATCCAGTGGAATGAAGTGAGCTCCGGTAGTGCTGACAGGTCTCCTCAGAGGGCACAAAACCATCACCCACAGTGTGGAAGGTGGTCGGGGACAGAACATAATGTATCTGCACCTTTCGGTAGGTTTGGAAACATGGTAGTTCAGCAGCAAGTGTCCCTTGATTTCCAGAACAGCTGCTCCCAAGCGAATCAGACTCAGAGTGCTTACTGCAACCCTGCAGTGAAGCTAGAGAATCAGCCAAGCTCCTGCATGAGAGGTACTAGTCACAACTCCACCAACACCTTTGGAAGGCCGAACTTCTCACAGACCGTTGATGAGCCTCTTCTCCAGGGCTTCAGACAGCAAGTCTCTATTGGACCTCAGAAACAGAGCCACTTGCAGCAGAACCACAGTAGCAGCACCTCTTGTCAGGTTGGGAACAACCTCAACAGAGCCTCCATGGACAACCTCCCCAGCCTCTCCCAGGCAACAACCCTTCACCACAGTCGGCAGATCCATGTCCCTCACCCTCCGATTAACAGTTACAGGAACCTGGTCAGGACCCAGCAATACCTCAATGCCGAGAGCGCCAATGAAATCCAGGCAAGCCTCAACCAGCAGCAACAACTGCAGAGGAGTGGGGACCACTGTTCCTTGGCACATCAGGTATCTGGGCTGAAGCTTGAGGCCCCAGACAATGGATACTTAGAGCAGGTGACTGGTGACTGCCTCTCTTATGAAGCAGCGGATCACAAGGCGTCCTCATTCCCTGTCCTGGAGGACCAGTGTCTGCTGGACTCCATGGCTGAGTCAGTGGGACAAGGTAGCGGCAGTGGGAACTCAGTTGCTCTTCTCTCCCCTGGTGCAGACCAGGTGACCAGCACGGTGGATGGCAATGTGCCTGGTGTGCTCGATGAGGGGGTAAGCCTGGACTTTGGTGTCATGCTGGAGGATGGCTACGATCAGGGTAGCTTGGTTTCAGGGGTGTTGAGTCCCTCCATCTTTCAGGGCCTGTCCAGAACCTCATCACGCCTGACCACCCCTAGAGCATCCGCGACCTTCCACAGTGTCGCCCCTGGCCTCAACAACATGGCTATCGGAGACATGAGCTCTCTCCTCACCACGCTGGCTGAGGAGAGCAAGTTCCTGGCTATCATGCAGTAGCTGCTCTCTCTCCCTCTCTCTGCTCTCTCCTCTGTTCGGAAAAATGGAAGAGACGAACTCTGGTGTATGTGAAGATGAAGACAAAAGTGGCAATTATGAGAACTTTATTATGTACGTAAAATGTTCCAGAATAGGCAGTCGCCAAAACTCATTTATTTTGTAAAAAAAAAGTCATCCCGCAAAGAAATGGGATGTGTCAAAATTATGTATAGTTAAATAGTTATATTCCTTTTCTGGAATGAAGGCTATTTTTGGAAGCCCTTCTCTTTGTATTTCTATGTGATGATGAGCAAAAGCTCACGTCTTTAAAACAGTATTCTGTGTATTGTCACTGTTTTTGCTGTACACACTGTTGGTTAAAACAAATGCATGCGTTTAAGGTTAAACATTGAACACTGTCTAAATACGTACATAGACGAGCCCATGTGCCGAGTATCTACACTTCTGATCCCACAGGTACACAGGCTCTAAATCTAGCAGGTTAAATGAACAGACCCTGGTGATAACTTTATATATCATACGTTTTCAGAAGTGGTATATTTACATTTGTTGTCCTTTTGTTTGTATGTTGCTTTTGTGAATCTGTAAATGTTTCAGTGCTTCTACCAACTTCTACCAAGTGGTGTTTTTGTCCCGACGGTATGGAGTCCAATAATTGGACACAACATTACAAGGCGCCGAAGATAGCCGTCTCCTTGATATATCTAAATGGCGTAAGGTACTCACAAGTGTATATAACAGTGTTTTTCTATTGTTTGTGATAATCGGGGTTTTTTTGATGTTGGATTGCACGGTTGTTTGGAGCTGATGTGAAAATGGACATTTCCTCCTCGATGATCAAAGGTGACACTTGGTGCTTTCTGTTTGCTTACATGAACTGATACGAGTACTTTCTGGTTTTAATCTATCTTAACGACCGCCAGTGGTCCGCAGCACATTTTCCTCCCATTGATGATAAGTGCTGTAAAATGATGTGTTTTGTTCCACAGGAAATCATTCGTATTGTTTTTCTCCAAAGCTCTTTAATTCAGAATGTGTACTGCCACCGAGCACTGCAGTGACTTTGTCAACAGCGTTAGTGTTGCCTTGCAGTCGCACGCGGCTGCGCACAGAATATCGAGTAGTTTACCTTTTATTCAGCATCAAAACAATGAGGTACAAGTTGTTTTATTGTTCTTTGGTACTACTTTGTCATTTTGTAGCCGTGCATTGATGGTGTTTTTCTTTTTTCTTTTAAAAAAAAAAAGTAGAAATCATTTCCTTTGAAAGAAGGAAATTACACTGAGGTATGTGCCTTATACGTAATCTGCCTGTCGGTAAAGAGAGAGATCACTGCCAATCTTCCATTGTGAATTATGAAAAAAAATACTAAACAAACATGTAAAGTGTCTCGTGAGACCTGGAAAAAAAAAAGATGAAATTCTTAGAACATTTATATAAGAAAAGTCTGAATATCAGAAAAGTTAAGATTTGCGGAATGCATTCTACTTTTCTTTGATTTTCCTTATTTTATTTTTTTTTCAAGTTTTCACATTTATTGTGCTTTTATATATTATATGTAAATACAATACTCTTTCTGTAGGTTTTAGCGGAGGAAATGGGGGAGTATCCTGGGGCCTGTAAAGAACTGACTTTGAAAAACAGGGATTCCCAGGCCCTGGGTGGAGGCCAGACAGATCTGGCTCAGAGCGGAGCTTCAAGTGCCCAGCGCTGCCCCTCCGCCAGAAGAGCCACTTTGCTCTTTTATAACTGAATACAAATGTTTGTATGGTTTTAATAAAAACGGAAATTATATTTTAAGTCTCTTTTCCTCTTTATAAGCTGGTCTGATCATATGAAATGCTCTGGTTTGAATTGCTTTTTTTTCCCAACTAACCCAAGATAGAAAAATAAAAAATAATTAGAACAACTTCCATTATTTTCCACAGAAACACTAAAGTCATTTTAATAGGATCACATTTATGCAAACATGTGAGCTTTATTTAAAAACTAATTAAAAAATCTGTGCCAAGACACATGTGGTCTGAAGTTTGCTCAAACATTTTTTAACAATTTTCTCATTTCAAATAAACAAAATATACAATCTAAATGCCAAACGCTCAATGACTTCATTCATTCATGGAGATACCTTGTGCGTGTGATGCCCTCTTCTGATCGTCACAAGAAATTACAACTGTTGTACGGCAGAAGCTTTGCAGTGTGGATTTCATCTTATTTTGATTTGCTGGCAGTTATAATGTTTGGTTATTTATTCAGATTAAAAGCATTCACGCCCTCGTCCCTCTGCTGAGATTAAAGCCAGTACTTGTAAGTATCCTTCCCCACTCACACCAGCCTCTTCACTGTGGTTATTCCACAGATGACTTCAGGCCAGCGGCCCATCAGCTCCAATCAGAAGTCCTTCATCCCACATCTTGCATCACGCCACAACCTTCCAGACAGTAAAATGCTCAAATCTTTTCTAAAGCGAGTCTCCCATTACGCTTTTTTAGAAGCTCAACACTCGCGCAATCATGTGAGGGAAATGATGGGCACGGTTGCTTTTCCGCTGCAGAGAAGGAGCATGAGAGCACGGAAATTGTTGCAACTGGATGTAAGATAGATCGTTTTTTACTTTTGATGCTCAGAGGCTGCAGCAGTCGAGTCAAAAACATTTTTCTCCCCCCAAATATTCCATCTAACTTACTTCAGACTACACTCACAGGGAAGGATCTCATAAAAGCATTCTTGGACAGTGAGATGTGAATGTATGTACGTGGCTGTTTATCTGCTTAGAAAACACATTAACAGTAAATCAAACTACTGATGTAAGAAACATCATCACGCCCATAATTGGGGATAAAACGAAGAAAGGGGGTTTGGTTACAATAGGAAACATTTTATTACTAAAAAACATCTTATATTGAAGGTGCTCTTTCAGCAGCGTTTCCACAACTATTCTTTATTGAAATCACAAGATTGTTTTTTTTAACCACATAAATGGGAAAAAAACAAAAGAATCATACAAGAAATGACAGAAGCTATATGAACTATTTACAGCAGTGGAGAGAAGGGTCTCAGGTGTGGCTTCAACGGGCCAGCAATGTTTTAACACACGAGGCTCAAACAGGAGGCACTTGAATGTGAGAGCCTTAAGAGCCAGGACCGAGCCAGAGAGCTGGAGGGAGAAGAGGGTAAAAAAAATAACAAACACAGAAACATCCAGCAACAGAAAACAATGACTATCTGCACTGAAATTATAAAAAAAAAAGAAAAATAAGTTTTGTAAGGAGTACATAGTATGCAGCTATTCCTTCAGCGCAGACCTGAAGGTCTGGATACTTGGTTGGGGAAGAGGATCGAGGGGGGAGCTGCTGTCACATGTGGGACACTGATGCACAGACAGAGCATTTACACAGGCCTGCACCACAGGAATCTAGAGCACAAAGGGTGCACATTCAAAAGCATGCATCGCCCCACAATGAGCAATGTGGTTAAAAAAAGAACGATGTATTTAGATGTCTGCAACTATAACAAAACTCAGCCGTCTTCTGCTTCAGATTGTTAATGCAATAGACACAGCGCTATTTACAGGAATTATATTCTTCTTTTAAACAGTTTTCACTCCGATGCCAGTTAAATAAAAAAAGAGTCCGTGACTGCATTGTGTGAAGGGAAGAAAAATCAATGTTTTCAATGGCTACCATTTCAATGATCTATTTACAATAAAACACAATTTTGAATCCATGAGGACGAACAAAAACAATCCATGATGTTCTGGACAGACGTCTGTGGGCCGGCTGCAGAGTCCCTGTCAGAGCTGGTTTAGTGGTTGTTTCTCCGTCGGCTCTGGGAGTGCGTGTGGCGTTCAGGGTGTTAGATCTTCTCCTGGATAAAGGGGTGCTGCAGAGCCTGGTTGATGGTGATGCGTTTGGCTGGGTCCAGCATCAGGGTGGAGTCCAGCAGGTCCTTCAGCTGCATCACCTTCTTCCTCTGGTCCTCGGGCAGTCGCTGGCCTCCTATCATGTCCGCCAGCAGGTCTTTGGTGGGGTTGATGGTGCTCATCACCGTCACCTTTTCCTGATGGTGCCGAGAAATAAACAAAGAACATGTTAGATCCAAAACAGGAAAATAACATTTAGGTTTGTTTGTTAAAATTATAGGAAATGTTTTGTAGATAGGAGTCTGAACAATTTACCCTTTCTGTTACTTTGTCGACTTCAATGTACAGGAAGTTCAAATTCTGATCGAAGTGCTGGTCTTTAAACAAACCTTTACGGATCATCTGAGGAGAGAAACCCACGTTATTGCATCAGTCATCACTTCTCGGACAAACAACTAAAAAGGAGCTGAAATTATATGATGAAATTTCACCTTGTTGGGCATCTTGCCCTTCAGGTCCATCGCCAGTTTGATCATGTGATTGTTGGAAGATCCAGGAAACAGGATTTTCCCGGTGTAGAGCTCGTACAAAGTGCAGCCGACAGACCACATGTCGATGCCGTAGTCGTACGGCTTTCCGATGACTGTAACAGAGAGAAACTGTGAGGCAGGTTCAGCTTTTTTAAAACGGTGAGATCAGTGATTTAAACAAATAATGAAACGTACTGATTTCTGGAGCTCGGTAAAACCTGCTGACCAGGTACGGTGTGATGTCGTTGTCTGCAACGTGGGACGCAGAACCAAAGTCACACAGCTTCAGAATGGTCTTAGACTCATTCACCTTGAAAACAGACAAGCACATCAGTACAGATAAGGAATATGAACAATTGGTTGACTTGGCTGTGATCCTGGCTGTTTTCTTACTTAATGACTGGTTGAATCGTCTAAATTTCAATTTCCATTTCATCAACAGGGAGATTAGTCGCTTGTTTCATCATTCTAGTATCTATCTTGAGTTTAAGAGTATTTAGAATCATACCAGGATATTGTCTGGCTTGATGTCAGCGTGGAGGATGTTGCATCGTTTGAGCAGCTTGAGGGCCAAGAAGAGCTGCTGGCTGTAGGATCGCACGGCCTTGAAATGGAGCCCCACATCTTTGCCATATTTCTTCAGCACCTCTCGTAAATTCATACTGTGGAACACAGAACTCAGCATCACAAGAATGTTCCGACCACCAAATGATGCACAGACTCTGAGAGGGAGGAGGTTGTGTTTCCTCTTTCAGTACCTGAGAGGCTCGAACACCAGACAGAGATGCTGCTTGTGGTAGAAGTGCCTGAAAAGACGAAGGCAGTGGAATTTGTCGTCCGGATCTGCGTCATTCAGCTTCTTGAGGAATTCTAACTCTTTCAAACCGGTCTTCTGCCTGCTCATAAAAAAATCATACATGTTCATCAATGCAAATCCAGTCAAAGACAGAGCTGCATCTCTACTGGTTTCGTTTGACATTCGTGTTCTTAGTTCACTCACATGAGCTCATTGTTTCGTATGATCTTGACTGCCACCTCCTGGCCGCCCCTTGCAGTGTCCCTGGCCCTGATCACGTTGCTGAACACTCCCTGGCCCGTGTAACCATACACGTCATAGCGCTTGTCCAGGGTCTCCCCGATGTTCACCCCTAAATAACAAAAGAAAGAGACAAAGTCAACTCAGATAATCATATTGAAAAGTCTAGACAGAAGAAATTACTAAGTTTTATATGTATGCTGCCACATCTTCAAACAAGCGTTCAGAGTCGTGGAATTCGAGAGGCATCACTTACGGTAGTAACCCTCAGCGTCCGTCCAGTTGTCCCTGAGGTTGGGGTTCTCCTTGAAGTCCTTCCCTACTCCTGCTGCTCTCATCCTGGCATTCTGCAGAAACAAGAATCAAGTCAGCGTTTCCTATTATTTTGTTGTTCTCTTCTAAACCTCAAGACCAGGCCCGTGAAATAGAGAATGAAACGCAGAGAAACATGTTCTAATACTCACATCAAAGTCCGCAGCAAACATGTCGTCTGACTCTATGAACATGTCGGGGGCTGAAGGCTTCTTTGGATTGGCTCCTGGAACAAAGAACAACAGTAAAACACCACATGATGGGTTTCTGGTTGCTCACGGTGTTGTAAAACAGAATATCTGGAACATGTGTTTGATTCACATACTCTGCAGAGATCAAAACATGCTGCAGGTGCTGCAGAGACACCCAGGCTTTGGATTACAAGCCAGCAACTGAATGAACACATGACAGAAAGAAACAAAATTAAAACCCCTGCATCACACAACTCTGTGGTTCTTACACAAATCATACCACGTCATTTTGTTGTTGTTTGTTTTCTACACTGGCATCTTTTGACCAGTTTATATCACAATCACTAAAGAGCCAGATTTTTCTGAACTGCAGGGAAGAATCCATATTACTGCACATTTATGAGTCAATCAATTTAAAAAGGAAGAAGATACTACCAATCGGTTTTCACGTTTATAAACTCCCTCCGCCGCATCTGCTGAACTCATTGTGATGAAACTGGAGAAAACTTGATTGTAAGAGCATTTTTTTTTTTAAATTGCCATTTTGGTTCCTATAAAAATCTGAACGATTCCAGTGCATGTATCAAAGAGTGATCATTTTTGTCACAGTAGGCCTCAAGCCTTCACAAATATCACCATTACATGTGGACAGCTGCGGTTTACCTACAGAGCACACATGTAATGGTGCGGTTCATTCAGTTGGCCTTGTACGCCAACACACGTGCTAACGCTGAGCACGACATTTACCGTCTTTCTCCTGGGCGATGAGGTTGTGCTTGGCTTTAATGTTGGCCTCGAAGGTGTTAAGATTCTCGCGTTCATACTCCTTAACGTCCGCAGCTACTCGCTCGAGGATGTCGTCGGGTGAGGGCGAGCGGCTCCGTGTGCTGCTCTGGGGGCTGCTGGGCTCCGACACCATGTTGCTGTCTTCATTCCCCACTTTGTATTTCTGTAAAATGTCAGGGACAAAGAGACAATAAGATTGCAATACTGACCTGCATGGCATTTATCAGAACGTGAGTTCTGGCTCAGCACAGACCTGGACGATGGCCAGGCGCTGCTGGCGACGCTGTTCAATCAGAGCTTCTTCATCTATTTCTTCCCCGTCAAAGTCTTCCAGGCTGAAAACACAAAGTTTGTGCTGCTACATTAATCCATCAATGTAATCTGATGTCCAAAGCATTTGACATGAACAAACTCGATCCACTTTTAGTGAGGTGGGTAGCAACAAATATTTTGTTAAGTTTCCTTCACATTTAAAACTATGTTCAGCAAATATCTTCTTCTACTCACACTTCTTCCTCTGAGGATTCCTGGTCGACCTTCATGCCCTCTGAAAGACTCCCCTTGAACTTGTCTTCATCTCTGCTGCGCCGCCTCCTCCGATCCCGATCGCGTGACATTGAGCGCCGGTACTGTCTGGGCCGACCATACCGGTCTCTATCTCCACCCCTGTGGAGACGTCAGGGAGAGACGGTTCATTATCTCATAAAAGTCACATTACAACTGGAAAAACTGAATTTAAGTTAAGTTACAGCATTAAACAATAATCTGAATTCAAGAAAACATGACATCAGTCTGACATTATGTGACAGACGTTAGATAAACTACGTTGGCGAGCTGTGAAATGTGCCATCACCTGTATCCCAGTGGAGACCTGCTCCGTCGGCGAGGGGAAGAGCGGGAGCGTCGTCGTGGTGACAGGGATCTCCGTCTCAGAGGTGAGCGACTCATCCTGCGGCGAGCGGCTGCTGCTCGAGGACTGTTCTCTCGTGATCTGTCCCGGCCCGGCCCTACATCCGCCCGCATGCGTTTCCTATTTAAACATGAGAGACGATGGGTTGAATAGGACATTCTACACTTGAACATAACATTTGTGATGCACATGAATTATAACCAAATTCCAATGAGAGCTTTCAAATACTGCATCTCTTGTTTTATTCCATCTTGTTATTTCTATATTCCATTTGTTATTTCATAAAACCGTGTATCAAACCAGCTCTGTTCACCAACCTTAACGGTGACTCCTGCCTGTCGACGTCCCTCCTCCTGAGATCTGGTGACCGACTGCGGCCTCTCCTGGGTGGGGACCTTGTTCTGGATGGAGAGTGGCTCTGTTTTGAAGTCCTATCCGTGGCACTCGCCGAGGGGTGGCGGGCGTCTCTCTGGCGAGGGGAAGGACTGCGTTTCCTCGCAGGGCTGTGAGGTCCGCGTCTGTAAGGGGAGCGGTTCTCTTTCCCCGATGAAGCGTCCTTGGATGGAGACTTGGTCGGCCGCTTGTCCCGGTCAGCATCGGGGCGACTCGGCCGCTCTCGTCCAGGTGACCTGGACCGCCGGGTTGCTCTTTCCTGGTTTGATCTGTCATCCCGCTGAGGAGAGGAACGTTTATCAGTGCGGCCGCCTTTCTCCTCTCCTCTCCACGCAGAGGGAGAGTTGGACTTCTTTCTCTCCTTGGACCTATCGGCGCTGTCTGAGCGCTTTCTCTCTTTAGACCTGCTTCTGCCGCGGCCTCTGTCCTTTACACCAGTGTCCTTGGTGCTTTTGGTCACCTTGTCCTGCTTTGACTCTTTAGTAGGCCTCTCCGCAGACTTACTGCGACGCTTGGCGCTGGACTTACTACCCTCGGTTGAGTCCCGTCTCGATTTCCCACTTTTTCCTCCTCTGGGAGATATGGGTTTACCTGAACTGCCCCTTTGACGCTGCTCTCCATTTCTTACCCTGGCGTCTCCGTCCTCCTCTGATCCAGAGTTATACCCCTGAAGGATCAAGCCCATGCCGGACTGAACCTTGCCCTCCATCAACTGGCTGTCAAGCTCAGCTTTGATCATCGCTCTCTGTTTCTCCAAATCCTCCAGCAAGGCTCTGTCGTCCAGACTCGGATTTCCAGAGGAGGGAGAGGATTCAACTTTTTTATGGCTGGAGGAGCCAGAGAGAACAGCACCAGAGGGAGAGGAGCCCTCTTTGCGTTTGTGTTTCCTGTGTTTATGACGATGTCTGCGTTTGCGGTCCTTGTCCTCGTCAATGGCATGTTTGTGTTTTTTGTGCTTGCTACGATGCTTGTGTTTTTTCCTCTTGTGTTTACCGCTGCTGCTGCTGTGATGTTTGGACGCCTCCTCTGTCTTCTCACCGTTAGTTTCTGCTTCTCCCTGCGATAAGGAAACACAGCAGCTTGTCAGATCAGCACAGTATTCTACATTTTAGATGTTTTTCTTTAGTTTTATATGGTTGTACTGTATTGTATGTACTAAATAATAGATCACAGTATTATTGAAGATGGTTAAACGTGTAGAAGCAACAGAATTGACAAGTACAATTTGAATTATGCAGTTTAACTTTTCCAAAAACTGGGAAAATCTCAATAACAGGAACCAAATTTAGACTTAAAATGAATTTAATATTTAGAGTTAAAGTCACAATCATGACGTCATAGCACTTAGGGTATTAAGTCAGCTGTTGTCCTACCTCTTCCTCCTCCTCTTCTTCTTCTTCCTCAGACATCTCTCCACTGTCCTCATTTCCACTTCTTTCGTGGCTTTCCAGATCCTGCTTCCTGCTTGACAGAGAAAAGTCTTAAATGTTGAACAGACGATGTCAAACATTTGTGCTGAAACAAGAAACTGAGTTCATTATAAACAGTTAGAGAGAGAGAGAGAGATATTACTGAATGGAAACCGATTCGCATGTAGATGCATCAGGGTTGCTGCGATCGTTTCCTTCATTCAGTATCATTAAATTGAAATGATTCCACAGTGAGTTATAAAGATGTTATCACTGGAAAAGAGATGAAAGCTCCAATCAGGAGATATAAAATGTTTTAATCCCCTGATCGACTTTTACAATTTAAAGCTCTGGGATGTTTGAATAATCAACAAATAATAAAAATGAATAATCGATGTTTGAGGAGATAACAGAGCTGCAAGCAGCAGTGAACTACACTGATGTCTTCAGCTTGTCAACACACTGAGGACAAGAAGCAGCTTCATCGTTGTTGTGCGTCCTCATCATCAGTAACCATTAGCAACCAGGCCACGGGGGGTGGGGGGGGATTAGGTTGTAGTGAAATCCAACAGAGTTAAGGACAGAACAAATATCTGTGGATTTATATTTCTCAGTATGAAATCTCCTTCGCAACACTGATTCGTCTTCACCATAAGAACAATAGTTTTGTGGTGATCGTGCTAATATACAGTGAATCGATCGTGTTGTCAGCACGACACTCACGTTTAGAATAACCTGTAGATCCCTGCACGCACGAGCTGCTAACGCTGAGTAAACCGTGGTTACGTAATGTGCTCGATTTAGCTATAAACCGTGGAAACGTGCATTTCAAGAACTGTGGTGATTGAAGTAAACCTGTTGATTAAAGTGTTGAACTCCACCATGTGTCCGCCTGTGCGCTCCCCTCGCTCCCTCTGAGCTCGACCGCCAACACGATCTCCACTCATTAGCTCGGGTGCTAGCCGCTCTTAGCAAACTTGGGAGCTAGCAGGCTACCTCCTCCTGGTTAGCCACGCTAGCCGGGCTCCCGGGGTCGCGGCTTTGGCGCCACGGTTTGACCACGTGCGATCCGACGGGTGCAACGCGAAGGTAAACACTCGACGCCACCAGTTCGCGTGCATGTGCGCGGAGTCGTTCCGCGACACCGCGCGAGCCACAGAACATTAGCAGGTTAGCTAGGAGCGTTAGCCGGTGGCTGGTGTGTAATTCAGTTAGCTCCGGTAACAACGCGAAGCTGCGGCTCAGCCTCCGCTCCCCCGGCCAACAAAACACTCCCCCCGCATGCGAGGAGCGGAAATCAGCCTCTGTCTCAATCTAACACACGTTCCGTGTTGAATAAAGTCACTTACACGTGTTCGTTGCCATTATTCATTCTGCTGGACGCGATGTCCATTTCTACGTCGGCCATTTTCCTCAGCTGAGGGGGCTTCTTCTTTTTCCACTATTTTGAAAACAGACGCGCAGCGATATGAAAACACAAACGCGCCCTCGGGCGGGCTGGAGGTGAACTGCAGGTCTTCTAAAAAACAATGTTCGTGTGCTCTCCACCAGGGGGCGCTGCTGGTGTTTCACGGCAGCACGTGGGCTCACGTGAGCGTCAGTGGTGTCGATGCATTCATGCGACAGGAGGAGGACGAGTTTCAGAACCAGCTTCTACTTCATGAACGAGCAGAATGTGAAGGAAAGTCATTCTGAGAAAGTGCAGAAGTTTGGTTTCACTGGGGATTGAACCCAGGACCTTCTGCGTGTAAAGCAGACGTGATAACCACTACACCATGAAACCTGTGTGAGCGTGGCTGTGGCCACAGGTGTCCGGAAGTTACGACAGCTTCTGTACACGACACACGTGTCTGTGGAAGTTATACTTTGGAGAGAAGTCCAATCATTTCTTACACCATCCCATTATCATTCGTGCTTATATTCACACCAGGAGCCAGAGAAACCCCTCACAGACCGAGATCATGCAAACTGGTTCTGACTCAGACCAGGAACCTTCTGGCTCCAAAGAATCCAACTGTAACATTTCCATATTTCACATTTAACAGGTAAAGTTTTGTCTGGAACAAACTGTAATGTCTCATATTTATAGTTTCTTCTTTGTTGGGGTCATAATCGTTTCTGCTTTTTTAAATCTTATTTTTTTTTTGCTGTTTACCAGCGACCACGTGCAATACAGTATTTCGAACACTGGGTGGAGCAGAGGAAACGCACAGGTGATGAATATCAGGCGTGTGTGTGTGTGTGTGTGTGTGTGTGTGTGTCAGTGTTATGTTGTGTTAAAGTGAATTTGCTGAAGGAACCTTGACTATGGTCTGTTCTCCACCTGTGATAAGATGAGTACAGACTTTAAATAAGTGGGTCACCACTCTCAAAGTACAGACAGCACACTGCACATTGGTTTATTGTGTTTACTCAGAACATGGGTCCAGACCTTTATATACAGTCTGTGGTCCAGATAAGGTTTCTGATGTCATAGTCTTATTCCAATGATACTCGTCAGAACTGCTCTGGTGCTCTCATGCAAAAAACAAAACAAAAAGCAAGACCACTATCATTCTAATTATTAGAAAGGAAAACAACACGGTGTGAGTGTTTATTGGAAAAGAGTGAAAATAGCATTTTCTTTGTAAATCAGATTTTGCTGATTTACTTAGAAAACAGATTTACACGGAGAAAAAGTTGCAAAATAGAGTAAAAATAACAAGTGAGCAGCAGCTTCTCAACACAGCTCATCACGTCACATTCAAGGATGCAGAAGCATTCAGGGGGGAGGTCATTATCCGCACTTGACAGTTTTATACGGAGCAGTAAATCCTGGTATTGTGAGGCACCTGTGGTCGCTCACTCACAGTGTGAAAGTAATGGAGGGGTGAATATAAAACATCTTTAATTGTGACATCCTGGCAGACGGGACGGCAGATCTGGCAGACGACAGTCCTGCAGGTGTTAACATCATCAGTCTGTGTTTTATTCACTAAGTAAATGACTAAAAACTTCATATGATTCTGTTTCAGACTGTGGAATAAGTTATATATCTCTAAAAGCCTGATGGGACCCTGTGGTATAAATATATACAGGGTACACAGACGGTCCAGGGGCTGTAACTTACGGACTGGACCCGCTGCTGTTCAGTGCATCTCAGATTTATACGGTGAATTCACAAGTTAGAGGTCTCACCAGATTAAAGTGTCACTTGTGGAGATGTTGGATGTTGCATTAGTTGAGACCTGTGTCCCAGTGTGCAGAATAAATCACAGAGCTGTGCAGAAGAGACTGTGTGTGTGTGTGTGTCGCACAGTTTATGATTTATAATGTTGTGTGAGCTCGGGCTCCAACGCACGGCTTATTTTTGCATTTCCATTTTTGAAACCTATTTTTACTGCATTAACTCAGCTGTCAGAAGTTAATACATCAACTTCATGGATTTGAACATTGTCTGTTCTGCAAGTAATATTTTTTTAGTAGATTTTCGTGCTGAGAGCAGCAGAAGTTTAACTTTTTCCATCTTGTGAGTTCGAGTATGTATTCTTCATGCTGTGTGGTCATTATGTTGAAGTTTTGAAGTTTGAAATGGATTATTTTATGATTTATTTATTTACTTTGATGATGAAACATCTTGATTGACAGCTGAGGCTGGATCGCGGGATCTCACTCCTGCTGCTCCAAGATGGAAGCGTTCCAGGATATTGTGGTTTCTTTTCTGGATCGTGAGAAACTTCATCCGTCTACGATTGTGATCCATAGCTACGTTTCATTGTTGGGTGACCTCTAGTGGCCGCTGTAATTATGACTTGAGCAGTGGAGGAAGGTGACGTCATACTTTCTACTTCAATACCTTAAGTGAAGATGTGATATGAAGGTCACATGCTGCCATTGATGAGCCAGTTCAGAATGTACTACTTTTCGTCCTAGAGACAAAAAAAACATTTGGTTGTTCAGGTTCAAGGACTTGATTACTGTGATTACTTCTGGATCAACATTGACAGAACCACCCTGCAGATCCGAGTCATGACTGCTGCAGCTGTAACTTCCACAATGAGGGAGTAAAGCGATCAAACATAATGTCCGCCTCGTCTCTCAGAGCCTCGTCTCTCAGAGCCTCGTCTCTCCGTGCTTCACCGGAGACACAATAAGGACGGGGCCATAAAACATCCCGTCCAACAGATGCTCGGTGAAGACAACCACAGTCCATTACAGAGCCTGTTAAAACCTCTCTCTAACCCACCGTCACCCCGGCCCCTGCACTGCTCACTGGCTTTTGTCTTCTGCTGCGTACGAGGACAGAGTTATGGCTCCAAATGACTTCCACCGAGTGAAGCTGTGCCACGGCTCACAATGCTGCTCAATAAAAAGAGAACGGCTGCTTCCATCAGCGCAGATGTTCTTGGTTCTCTGACAGATGTGTTCATCTTTCTGTTTTTCTCTCTTTTATGAACAGCTTTGCTTAATGATCCTCCGATGTTTGGTTTTCTAAAAAAAAACAAGGGCCGTCGTAGGATTTAAAAGGGTAAAGAGGCGGCTGTGGACGTATGTCTCAAACATATGCACTTGTCAGGGGGTGAAACTGATGAATGTTTTAACGGAAGAGAAGTGAGTCACAGAGGATTTTAATGAAAGAATCCACAGCTCTTCCTTTTCATTCTTTTGGATTAGAGACGTCTGTGCTAACGCCATCGGTGCAGGTTCAGGGTGCGGCAGCCTCAGTGAGGGAGGGACAAATTAGAAGACAGGAGCTGTGCACGGCCTAATTCTCCTCCTCGGAGCTGTAAAACTTTATGTGGGTGATCATCAAGGCTCCAAATGTTAGTCTAGAAAACTGTGCTGTAGGTCCACCGCCCAGGTTACAAGATAAACAACGTGAAAACGATTTCTGTCTTTTCAGGATATCTTAGTTTAGATATTTCTTCTCTGTAAGTAAACCATGGTGTAATCAAAACAGGCTACGATACTCAATCATCATCCCTGAAAAATAAGGACTTCCTTCATCTTTCACTTTGTCTTTTATTCTACAAACAAACCATTAACATTTGCTCCTGCTCACTTAATCCCCCCCCCCTCCCACAGAGTCCCGGCCTCTGTTGCATGAAAATGGCTTTTAAGGGTGAGTGGGCAAAAGTGTATTTTTCCGTTTAAAGTTGAGTCTTTCAGAGGAGTTTCACTGGAATGAGGCAGAATGTGCTGAGTCTGTGAATGTGGTCCCACCGCAGATTGAAGCCCTGCTCAAAACGTTCAGATCCTATGATTACACGAGGGGGAGAAGGGCTTTTCAATAACACTCTGCTGGTTTCTCCATGAACGACAAACATTCTTCAACCGTTTATTCTTTTAGAAATGTGCAGCATTCAGCATCAACTGAATGATCAACTTCATGTCTCTGTGTAGATTAACCCATATTTATCAGATTCATTCTAATATGTGAAAGACAATAATGCTTCTTCAACTCCCCTGAGGTTGGCGGGGTGGTACAAGTTGGGAGACGTACCACGCTGTCAAGTATTTTCTGGGTTTTTTTGTCGAGTGAAGATCATTCTTTCCAGGGTGACTCAGCTCTGCAGCTGTAGAAGCTTCATGTGACTCAGCATCTCACACCTCGACCGCAACATGACAGTACGATATTCAGAGTTGACCTGAGCAGCTGAATATGACATGTGACATATGCATCACTGTCATTTTCTTTCCACCGTATCATTTCTGCTGTTGTAATGATGGGCTGCGTATTAATGGTCGGTATCTGAAGGAGCTAATTTGTAATCTGATTCCATTCTTGCTGTAAACAACCACAGAGATGAGTGATCCTGTCGTTGTGCATTGCTCCACAGCAGTTGTTTGAAACTTGTATTTTGTATTATGCTATTAAAGTAGGGTTCATTCTCCTATGACGCTGTGGTCGGTGCTGGTCATCACCATAAGAAGAGGAGCATTCAAACCACTGACTGCATCTAAAGTGAGACGTTATCTGTGGTTGACAACGTGGAACTTTGGAACCAAACAGCAGCATCTTCTCTGCAGCTCTCGGCAACAAGGAGCCACGACACAGCCGAATATAAAACTGTCAAACGTTAGAGGAGATCTCTTTGGACTGGTTAATGTGGGAAATTGAAACTTTATTTTTTCCTGACTGGCTGCATTCCCTTGATGGGAGCACTTACTTTGCCACAGCACGACTGAAACACTCACTAAGGCACAAAGAGGGAGGCAGAGTTTGAAATCTACCATCTGCTGCGTCTCATAAAATGCAACATGGCCGTCGGAGCTCGATCACGTTCTCTGGTCTTAAATGCACATCGGCTACATTCGTGTATGTGTATGTGTGTGTACAGTAACATGATATTTCCTTCTCTGTATTGATATATATTGCTTTTACCAGAACTGTTTGCAGACAGTCCCTTTCCCACAGTGCAGTAGTTAATCATCCCACAGCTGAATCGTCATTACTTGACTTGGCCACGACTTCCTGTCAGGCTCTCGTATGCTGGTCTCTCCACTCAGTGAAACATTAGTGAGCCGCTCAACGGAGCAACGCACAACAAATCGTCTCCTTTTCCAGTCACGGTGGTTTACGTTTGAGTGAAATAGTGAAAACAAGAGATATATGAGTAGAGAAACCACAAATCCTGCAAAGGCAAATTGATTTTAATGGATTTCAGTCTCTGGGACGTTCGGCTGCCTCTTCTAAGAATTTTATCCTGTGGTTATTTCCAAACATCTCATTTCAAGATTAAGTGTAGCTCACTGCATTTTAAGACGTGGCACAGAAATGCACAGGAAAGGAAAATTCCAAATAAGATATCTTCTTCTCTCAAACATAACTGACCTTAATTTAAGAACAATATGACATTTAGACTATTTTCTCTCCTCTATTTATATTCTATAGTTTTGATCTCATGTTTTTTTTTTTACATTCTATCTATCCATCCTTTTTTCTAAGAGGGAGATTAAAAGAATCAAAATTTAGTAATCATCGTACAAAAACATGATTTATTATTCATGTGGCAAATAAAAGCATCATTTTTTTAACCTCTAGAAAAAAAAACTTAAGAAGAAACATGGGTGAAACAACTTTTTCTCCCCCTGATGATAAATCAAATGGAAAGGTTTGTTTTTGCAGCCTTTTGCATAATAACACCCTGTTGTCAAAGAGGGGAGGAAGGAAGGAAGGAGGGAGGGAGGGAGGAGGAAACTGAGGCTGGAAGAAAAGCAACATCCAGACAGTGAGGAGTGAAATGCTGTAGATTTAAGAAGCCACACTTCTCACATGGACCTTTTTTTTTTTTAAATGTTCTGGATGCAGAGTGAGAAATAAAGTGTCACACAGATCAATATCTTCTGCAGGGGCGTTATCTCTGAGTCTAAAGTCTTTTTTTCTGCATGATGCCACGTTGAGGTGACGCCTGTGATGATCTGAGCAGACGCAGTGATCCTCCTGAGTCTGCGGGGAGCGGACAGAAAACTTCTCTCGTCTTTTTCTCCACTTTTCCTCCGCGTCCTCTCCGCTTCTCCGGGCGTTCCTCCCCCGCCGTCCTCATGCCGCCGGCCCGCCGCAGCGCGCTGGACTGACGGCCGCCCCGGAGGAATGGCATCGGCCGTGTTCGAAGGGACGTCGCTGGTCAACATGTTCGTCCGGGACTGCTGGGTCAACGGGATCCGGAGACTCATCATCAGCCAGCGGGCCGAGGAAGAGGAGTTCTACGAGATCAGGACCGAGTGGTCGGACAGGAACATCTTATACTTGCACCGCAGTTACTCCGACCTGGGCCGGCTCTTCAAAAGACTGCTGGAGTCCTTCCCCGAGGACAGACGAGACCTGTCCAAGTGTCCCCTCATAGAAGGTATGAAGAAGAGCTGATGAAGCAGCTAACTCAGAAACACAAATAGCCATTTTAAATCATCACCAGGGGCACAGCTACAACTTATGTGGCCAGAAGGTGCTGGGGCCCCCCTGCAACTGTCCCTTCACATGTTTTCTCCTTTTCACTCATGATTATTTTACAGTAAAATACCCATGAAGCTAAAGGGACAGCTCATTATCCACAGAACACTTTTTGGGGTTTCAGGGGTTAACAGCGTTTCAGCCAAATCTAATACACTTGTAAAGTAACTGGTGGCCAATGTCAAAACAAGCTCAGGGCTAAAATCATCGCCCGCTTTGTTTGGCGCCAGGAATCGGTGAGTTCGCAAATCTATGTTCTAATCTGAAAGAAGTATTTTAGTCTCACACAGATAAAACTGCAATTTTCTTAGCTTCTCCAAAACAGCAGTTGTGCTGAGTGGAGATTTCCGGTCTTGTGTTAGCTTGAGCTAAAACGTCAGCGATGGTCAGCACGATCAGACCGATGCTCGTTTATTGTCCCGGGAAAGGATTGGTATAAGAACATCTCTATAAAAATGCAATTATATTTCAAACCTTTTTTTTTTACTCAGTGGATCGTTGTGGTCGAACTTCCTTTAGAAACAGTTGTGGATTCTGCAGAGGAAATCTTTATCTCTGCCCTCACAGGAAAACCCCCTGCAAAATGATATTCCTGTTTACATCGAGCCTCAGACAGAACAACAGCTGCTGTTGTGTTTTTCTTCTTCACTTCACATTTTTGTGGATTACAGTTAGACCCTGTGATCAGAACAGCTGTGTAGAGAAAACCCCCAAAAAAAATCATTTCTAAATGTACAACTGAGGACATTTCTTTTTTAAATACTGTAGCTATGGATGCATTTGGTTTAATCGCATCATAGTCAGAAGTGTAAGTATTTAAAATGATCTGATGGTGTTTAAAGAGGCTGAACGAAAGAATGAAAACAGTCAATAGGACTTTAGGACTGATCAAATCAATAAGGTTCGGAGCCTGGATTTATTTGCTTCTGTTTGGACGGCTTAATAATTAACAGAGTCCACGTTGGGATGTTACATTAGGAGACAGATCACATCACCACAAGACCAACCTGCTGACAGCATGTTTCTAACGCTTGTCAATATTTAGGACCTTCGAGTCGGTGGGGGGTGGGGGGGGGGGTCTGTAAGAGCAGATTTTTTTGATTCAAAAACTGGATTCATGGGAAAATATTAAAAAACACCAACTTCATGTGGAAATTCACTCCCTGCATCATTCGGTTCTGGAGCGGTGGACGTTACTGGGCTGTTTGAGGAAAAAACCCAGTTCTGAGGCCGGTGCATTGATCAAATGCCACAGCAGGAACATTCATAATGACTAATGCAGGTGCTCAGTGTGTGAGGGACGAAAAAACACACTGGGAAAACATATTTAACATACTTTTCATAGACGGGTCCAGGGCTCTCATGTATCGTTAACCCAGCTGTGAGCTCTGTTTACCCCAGAGTCTGATTTAAACATGAACACTTCTGAAACTGAAGCATTTATTTTTCCTCTCTATGCTGATAAACCTCACCTAATAATCGACCGTCTGATTGAAAGTTGCTGTGGTGTCTGGTTGAACTCTTCCGCAGAGTTTGAAGCAGAGCTTTGTATCTTTCCATAGGTTGAACCTTTTGGCCCTGACAGTTTGGATCTGGCTCTGTGGTTCCCTCAGTTTGCCAGTAGCTTTGGCTGAACTTCCTCTCCTTTGGCACTTCCCCTTCTCGTCTCTACACACTCAGCCTATATGCATGTTTTGGAAACATCTCTTTTTCGTGGTGACTGGAAAGCTTTGCTTCCTGTCCAGACACTTGACAGGTTTGTTGACAGCTCGCTGCTCCGTCGCTGCCAGTACAGTGTGCAGTGCATTTTGGGAAGAGATTCACTTCACTTCTTTCTTGACTGTGTCTCACTCGTCATATCCTTGTTAAAGCTAAAAGATAGATGGAGCTGTGATATCGGTGCTGAGGCAGACGTCAGTGTTACTTTAAGCCGGTTTGACAGGTTCATTGATTGAAACAAGGTTAATAACATTCTCCTGATGGCATTTCCTTAACTCCTACCTCTGCTCAATATTTCATTTGCATCCCTTCTAATTGCCACTCAGATTTAAAGTCCTGAGACAAAACATAGCCCCGGCCTTTCTCAGTCCACTTTGCTCCGGTCGTGTTTTCCTGTTTCTCTGCTGCACCCAGGCAACAGGGACGGCCTGCAGAGCTCCAGACTTACGTCATGCTGGGGGGGGGGGGGGGTCAGTGACTGGGAGGAAAGTGAACTTCCCATATTTAGTCGCTCTGGTCTGCGAAGGCCTCGTAACACTCAGCGTCCATGTGACCTCAGAGGGAACACAGACGGGAAGAGACTGCTCACATTCAAGCGAACTGGTTGTGGGTGAGGAATGTAGATGCTGTGTCTGAAATCACTCAGGTTATTATTCACTGCTGCTTTCATTAGAAATTCTCAACAGTCGACTCTGGAACGGTTACAGTCGTTTATCAATCATCATATTCCTGATTCAGACGTCTGTTAAAGGAGAAGATCATGTGATTCTAATGTTGCTTAAGTCAATTAAAGTAAAAATAGGTAACTTTTGTCCTTTTTTTATTTTAGATCAAATATACTCAGAAATGTCTTAATGTAATTTATACGGATTTGACCAACATGTTTATTAGTTCTTTATTAGTCGCTCAGCCAACTCGCCTTTAAATCTAAAGAGATAAGAGTGTTGTTCTAATGGGTTCTTTCCCTGCTGCAAACAAATAAACCAAATTTATATTTATGTTTTGATATTGTTATGTGATTTAAAAAGGCAATATACTACACTGAGAGTTAAATAAAGTGCAGTAGTTGGATTTTGACGTACACACTGACAGGACTGGTACTTATAAACACAGTTCACTGAGGTTTCATGTCCTCTGCTTGTTAACTAAGGCTCCCAGAAATAACCCAGTGACTAAACTGCGGTGAGTCAGCGGTGAGATGATAAAGGGTTGAGCTGCCGACGTGCTCGATCAGAAGTTAGATTTGAAATAGCTGCTTTTACATCTGATGACAGTTTTGATGATGTGTTGGAGGACGACCTGGACACAGTGTTGTGAATGTGAACCCACTTGTACTGTGTTATTTCAGCTAATACAATAAATAGAGTGGCTCGTCGCCGTGGCACGCTGACGGAGAACTTTGTAACTTAAGTGTGTAATTTAAAAAAACACTACAAATTTCATCTGACATCTGTGTAATTATTGTCTTTGTTAAGATTTAACAGGCTTGTTGTGTGAGGTACAGACAATTGAACCCATAACTGAGAGTGACGGCGGTTAAGGAAACGTTGTTGTCTCTGGAGGACAATTCAAACCAAACAAGTGAATAATCACAGAGAAGACAAAAAATGTTGATTGGTTTTCACAGAGACCCCCCCCCCCCCCCCGTAAACACACAGATGACTTTAGTGAGCAATGGTTCAGGAATAATATTCTGAGAGGCAGTGTATTTTAATGTCCTCCCCTGTGTCTGTCTGTTGGTATTTTGGTGATTCACTATGTGCCACATAGGTGCAGTTGGAGTGTCACTGTTAAACCACTGCGGCACTGACTGCACACAGAGTCACACAAAGTCACACAAAGTCATCAGTGCACACACAGATGAGTTCCTGGCTATTTCCACAACTAATTAGTGAACTTGTGTAAAGCTTACATCTCTTTTATTCCAGGTTGTTTCATCCATAATGGTTTGAATATAACAAAACCTTTCAGCTGATTAATACATTTTGCATCTATGTGATATCATCAACTATGTGTTGACTCTGCAGCCTCTAATTGGAAATGCATGCGTTGAGAAACTGACTACACAAACCATATCTATTGTGGTTAAGGCGATTCAATCTTGTGCAACCTGCACCAGGCTGTTGCAGAAATAACGACTACATACTTCCCCTTTGCTTGTTGGTATATTTTGTCATTCTCCTCAGAAAGGTTGGAGACGTGCAGCCAAGTAAACATAAGTAGTAAAACTACTTTTACACAGACACATTCTAAATGCAAACATAACGATTTCAGAACTTGTTTCTGATTTGACTTTGTTTTTCTATAGTGGTATTTATTTACTAATCTATAAAATTACAGCCTGGATCATTTTATTATGAATAAAATTGTCCCCTGAAGTTTCAGTTCATCCAGAAAGAAGAGAAGACAGATCTCACTATTCGGCTGAATTAGTTTCTGGTGGGACGATGAGACTTTCTGTGATTGTTAGCAGCTCCAGTTTCTCCAGATCCAGAGGAAGTTTGAGGTTCAGACAACGTGGGAGTGTCACTGGGTTCCTAGTGATGATGTAACTGCCCGATCACTCCTCATATCCCCCCCACCCCCCGGTATGATGTCATCACTGTGGGCCATTATAAATGGATGAGCTGGTGACTGTGCTGCTTTGGGCTCTTACTCAGTGCTTCCAGTGTGTAACAGTGTTTTGTACATCAGGCAGATTCTTGTCAGCGCGGCGGCAGGCGTCATCGTTATTCTTCTTCCTCACCACATCCCTTTGTCAGTGTGGCAGTAAATGATTACATTCCTAGCCTGATGCTGGATTAACATGTTGTGATCACAGTCACTGTTATGTAGCCTCTCTCCCCTGTGTTATTACTTTACTCTGCAGATTGACAGCATCACTGAACTCTGAGCTCTGTGTTCTTGTTCTGCAGACAATGATACGTCTATTTTTGCCCCCCTTCACTTGGAGTAAATATCAGGGTGCATTGTTAACAAAAAGGTTACTGCATAAAACACACTCCTGCATTCACAAACCTGTCTGCCCTTGTGTGTCCTGACCTATGGACGGATAATAGTCTGATAAAGGTCGGAGCAGCGGCCCTTTCTTAGTTAAACTTTCTTTTGGAGTTCAATGTTGCTCTTCGTCTGAGGTGGGCAGAGGTCATTTTGTAAAAATAAACACATTGCAGCATTACGTAGTCCACAATATTTTCTTACCATTACACGTGTGACACAATAACATCACAACCTGGATATTATGAGCTTCACAAAGATGCCAGTAATTGTAATTGCTGGGGTGTTAAACAGAATTCAACACTTGTATTGAAGAAACAAGTTCATTTGAAAAACATGTTTTTTTTGTTTCAGGGCTGGTAAAGATCAAAGAGGCGAATGACATCGAAGAGAAGCTGAATGAGGTGGAACGATTACTGAAGAATGCCATCAACATGCCATGCAAGGTGGGTCATTCAACGGTCACCCTTCAAATCTCATATCTGAGCTTTATTAGCTTGTGTGCATTAACCGTGGCTATTTTCTGAGGGCTGAGAGGCAGATGTTGGAACTTTCCTCCTCGTAGACTAAATAAGAAACTAATCCCCTCTCCGCAGTACTCCAGGTCAGAGGTGATGTTGACGTTCTTCGAGCGGTCACCGCTGGACCAGGTGCTGAGGAATGACAAAGTCCACAGAATCCAGCCGTGCTTTCAGAGTCCGATCAAGATATCAGGTACGCGTCTCGTAGCCGAATCTTTTGCAACACAAAGCTGGGAGACGTTAGGGATCATCGTGACATGATGTCAACTTAATGTCATAATGACCTAACAGGTGATGTAATGCTGCTCTTTCAGAAATCATGCGGTCGAATGGATTCTGTCTGGCCAACACAGAAACCATCGTGTTTGATCACAGTATCCCTGAGGAGAAGGAGAGGCCTTCGTCCACAGACTCTGTGGAGCATACGTACGTATGAAGATCACTCCCTAACACCCAAAACGAATCATGAGCTACAATCCCAGGGGGGTTCAACTATTTGCAGCATAACATAAATTCCCCTTGTGTTGCACACATGTAAGGATTTCCTTCTTTGCTCCTGAGTGTACAGTAAGTGCTTTGTTGAGTGAAGAAGCCCTTGAATGTGAAACAACCCCAGGACCATCCACCCCCCTCCCCTTAATGCACCACAGGAAGTGTGTCTGTGTGCACCATTTCCTTCCCTGGGTGTGTGTAGGAAATAAATGAGGAACACATTCCCCCTGGTGATTCACACAAAACAACACTTTGCATCTCTCTTAAATAGCTGAAATTGTTTTGCGGCGTTGAAAAAAGAGGACGTGCAGAGTTACCACAGGGTTTTAGCTCAAAGGGAATCAAACTCTTTTGATTCCTAGGTTAGACTACATGCTGTCCTTGGACTAATGTGTCTGTCCTTGTGTTGCCAGGTACGAGGACGGAACAGAGTTTTTGCCGATGGAATCAGACGTGTGTGATGAGGAAACAGAGGCGTATGTCACCAACCTCTCGTACTACCATCTGGTCCCGTTTGAGACTGACATCCTAGAATGAGGATTTGACACAACACAGGACAGTGGACGGTTGATGTTGACCTTTCATACTCTTAAATGGATCCAAGCTATGCAATGCTGCACATAGCTGCTCCACTTAATGCTGCTTCAAGTTTTATAGCCCATTTCAGAGTCGGGCAGGTGCCCAGTACGCACCCAAACATTAATGTGACGTCACCAGTGTGCCTCGTCCACAGCCAGTGTTTGAACAGATTCAAATAAGAAGGATATAAAAGTCTTCAGACTATAGAAGGCGTTCATCATGTGATGGAACCTGTGGCGGCCACAGTTGTTGTCCTCAGGTCCCATGACTAATGACTTTAAAAGTACAGAATTTTTATACACCAGTGACTGCAACCACGAGGGGGCGAGAACCATCCACTGTCACTTTTCTGAATTTACCAGCTCTCCTTCTGTTTCTACATCTTCCATAATCATATATAGTATCTGTGAGCAGATCTGCGAAGCATCTGCTTCCTCTCCTTCAAACTGCTCTCCACAGTGTTACCACTCTGCTGTTTGATTTGCTGTGGGAAGACAGGAAGCTGTCATGAAGCTCTGTGTATCATCTTTCTTTATGGTTTCCACCAGCATTTAGGAGTTTTTTTTATGTACCAGCTTAAAACTCTTTTTCTTTTCTTGCCGTGATATGCAGTAGATTCTTTGACATGAGAGTTTCCTAAGATCCAGGTGAATCGAGGCAAAAATCAGCTCAATAATTTGAATTACTTAAATCTGCAAAAATGAAATGTGTAGCTATGCAAAGTCTTCTGGCCTACAAAGATCTGAAATGATGAACTTTACAAGAAGACTCGAAGCCAGAGTGTGGTGCTAGAGATCAGACGTCGGCAGATATAATGGTTCGGGCATCTCCACAGAATGGACCAGAGACCGCCCGAGCCGAACGAGATGGGTCTGACATGGGAAGTGGCCCAACAGGAAGCCCAGGACAGACCCAGACGGAAGCAGATCTTCTTATGCCCCTCAAGGGACGTAGAGGAGATAGTAATGATAATAATAATAATAATAATAATAGTAGGATTTTCATAGCTGTATTTACTTGCCTTTGTTTCACTTGGTTCTTGGATCACTGTCAAGTAAAAGAACATGAAATAAATATTAAGTGCCATTATCATTTTCTTATAACACACTCTTTCCAAAGCGAGAACTAAATCCTGCCCTTTTTGGACGTTGGCGAGAGTTTTTAGAGACATTTTCTCAGAATAATAAAATTGAATGTGTGTTCATGGTGTAGCATGTTACGTTGCTTATTTTGTTGTTTAAAGACCAGTATTGTCATGTATCTAAGAATGTGCGTCGCCTTTAGGTGGATAACTGAATCATCTCTGTTGCCGTCTGGTGAAATAGGGCAAAGAGCGCTTTGTTTTATGGGTCAGTTGAGGTCGTACGTGACCCGCTCTGTAGGATGACGTGAGTGGGTTCCAGCAGATATCTGACTGTGGGAGTCTGCAGCTCGTTCTGCGAACGGGGAACAAGTCCTCCCTTTTTCTAAAGACAAACAACCTTGCTGTACTTTCTATAGGAAAAGAGACTTGATTAAAATCCGTGTCTTCTCTATGT
This sequence comes from Paralichthys olivaceus, assembly GCF_024713975.1. Lineage (NCBI taxonomy): Eukaryota > Metazoa > Chordata > Actinopteri > Pleuronectiformes > Paralichthyidae > Paralichthys > Paralichthys olivaceus. The sequence continues at coordinate 812,124 of NC_091109.1, read as the reverse complement.
TTTGTGGGTCCTGGCGCAATAAGAAGAGTGTTTTCACTTGTGTAACTGAAACTGTGGAGCTCAGCTGAGCATCGCGTGGAATCTGAATGCAGCTGAAATGTACAAATTACATTTCTGTGTCGTGTGAAGTGTATGGAAGCCCATCGGCATTCATTGTGTTGTCAGTGCAGAAGTCATTGTGGCTGTACAATGTAGGCTCACAGCTTGAGTCCAGTTTTCCACCCTTCCAAACACAAAGGCATTCAACCCTCACAATCTTGGCACACAGGACACACAGGACGGTCCTCGGCATGAATCTATTTTGTAACACAGTCATGATCACGACTCGCCCCGTGAGAAAGTCCAGCTCTTTCTCAGGGTGTGAAACTATTTCTTGCTCTTTTTGTTCTTTCGTTTCTCCGAGAACGACATCTTGAATTGATAGATATTCTTTGAAAATAAAGGTTTCAGCTCACACAGAGGCATTGATTAAGAAGAAACTGTTTTTGTTATTTAGATTTTCATACCAAGGTCACAGTTTCTTATATATATTTCATATCTAGAGATCAGAGAATATTAACACTCCTCCCTCTGCTGTCAGTGTGATATAAATATTCTGCCACCGTTTCCATGAAGTTAAGATAAAAATGGTACTCAGCTGACAGGACTGAGTAACAGGATGCTCCAGTTGAAGCAGGTTTTAGTGAATATTTTTGAAAACATTTAGTTTCTAAACTCCAGCCACACTCTGTGAAGCCACCATTCTCTGTGTCATATGTTTTAGTGTGTGATGTTCTGATGTGTAAATGTTTCAAAAAGACTGACTGAAGATAATTTTCATTATGTAGACGCTTGTTTGATAACTTTAAATTTATGAAGATGGTATTAGATACAGATTATTATTCTCAAAGCTTCTCCAAACAAATGAATATGTTTTCAATAAAATATTTCGTTTTTTGTGAAAAGCCTGATGGGAGATTGCATTTTATGAAACTTTAATGTCTCCTTATTTCAAAGGGAAATATTTCACTTGATTTTAAGTTGAAGATTGACTTTTCAAAAGTAATTTTATACATCAAGTGATTCAAGAATATGCACCATATAAGCACACTAGGGTACAAGTACTGTCCCTGTTACTTCTGAAGGTATAATAACTATTCTCACTACTTGTCAACAAGCAGTAAAAGGTTTGGCCTGTGGGTTAAAGTAATTAATCGTAGAGTGCCACCCTGTGGTGAGTATCTGTAGTCACCGTTAGTATCTCAGTCAGTTAAATAAATCTTATTATTTGACAAATGAACATAGTAAGAAACAAAGAAATACATATTACTTATTTAGACGTATCAGTCAAAAATACCAAATAAAAAAATCACTAATTAAATTAAATGATCAAAGTGAACTTTACCATCAATTCTGCCACATGTACAGGTTGAAATGCTGTTTCTCTCTGATCCCCGGTGTAAACATATAAGTGGACAGAACACATAAGCACACAACATATTAAGTACTCAAAACAAAGTACATAGATAGACAGATAGACATACTTTACACTTTATTATAGTACAACAAAGTATGCCATCATAGGGCACACGGTGGACAGGATGAGAGTAGTGATTCTCATTCTACAATAATGGATTGAGAAGTGGTGTAATGTAGTAAATAGCAGTTGTTGTAGTATGATAGAGGAATTTACAGTGAAATTACTACAAGAAGCTGCATGTTTGCATTGAAAATATTCAGTAACACTTCTTCCGATGATGATCTATTTTTTTGATGAAACAGTTATAATGGTTAATGCAAACTAAAAGTACCCGCCCCCAACTCAAAACATATTGAAAAAGATGAGAAATGTTAGTTTACATCAATAAACAAATTAAAATACAAATCAAATCAAGTAATTGAATAAATAAAAAATAACCCAGTCTAATCATTTATGATCATTTCTAATAATAATCACATTTGTCTTGAACACTTCAAAATAAAATAAAAACTCCTGCAGCTGCTGCTCGGACGCTGGAGGCGGCGTGACCTCCCCGCGCATGCGCAGACGCGTCAGGTTCCGCGGCGCCACTTCCTGCTCTGTGTCTGCAGACGGAGCGATGGCAGCGGGGAGACTTTCTCTGGCGTGTGGAGGTACGTTCACTTTCTCCGTCCTCTCCTCCACCTTTACCCCCGAGCCCCCCGCGGTTGTTGTTCGGTGTGGAGAGCCTCCATTGTTGTTGTTGTTGTTGTTGTTGGGGGAGAGAGTGAGAGGAGCGGGGCCGGGCTCAGGCTCGCTCAGTTAGCCGGGGGAGCTCGCAGCGTTTGGCCGGTGATGCTCCCGGCGGTCGTGCGGCTCCAGGCTCCGGAGGAAACAGAATGAAAATGTCTTGTTCACATCGCGGAGCTCAGTGTTCTTCTCTCTTCCTGTTTCCCCGTGTCTCCCTCTCCCTCTCTCTCCCTTCACGTCACAGTCGCAGCGGCCCTCCTCAGCTCTGCGGTGCTGGCGTTCGTTGAGGATCTGGATGATACGTAAGTGACGTATTCTTCAATCTATGTGCTTAACGCAGAAACACAAACATGAGGAGGATGATGATGAGGAGGATGATGAAGATGAGGATATAAATCCAGTTTGTTTCACTGCAGATGTGTTTTCAATGAAGCAGGTTATCATACAGAGTGATTTATAAAATACCACGTGATGACATGACATGATGGGATATTGTACAGAGGATGTTTCAGTTTATTCATCACGAAAGATGAGGTTGAGACATTAACCTCATCTGATCCATCATGGAGGACCATGATGATGATGATGATGGTGGCAGCTGATCGTGGGCTGTGGTTAAAACAACAGACTTGATATACAATACGTCTTCTCACATATTCTACCATTACTGATGATAACTCTATCATTTACTCACGTACAAATACTTTACACACTGACACACGTTACAAACTGTTTCCTCTAAATCAATCAATTGTAAATAATTCTCATTTACAAATGTAAATCTATACATACCCGGTCTTTATTTCTACATATGTGTATCTTTCATTTCTTTCTAGCCTAACTTGATTTTTAGATAGCTATGTTTATACCTGCTTTTGCTCTTTCACCTCTTTCTCAGGGGCTCTGTAACGTTTGAATTTCCCTACGGGGGATTAATAAAGTATTTCTGATTCTGATAATGTTGTTTTGTTGACGTGTTCAGCTAATTTAGTGCGTTTCTGTCGTGAGACTCTCTCTGAGGTTTCTACGTGGTTTTACGGAGACAGGTAGATTATTGTCAAAGGGATAGTTCACCCAGAAATGAAGGTAGTTTGGATTTCATCTCTAAAGAACGGTGTCCTTTAATTGGATATCTGTGGGGGGAAGTCTCTGAAGGTTACGTCTCTTGTGTATATTTGTGTTTGTGGGAACTTCTGATTGTGTTTTCTTCTTGACTAATCACTAATGAGCTGCACCTATTTTGATAATCGTATAATCCTTTTGGTCCTGAAGTTCCTGAATTTGAGCTTCACGGTGCAGAATGATCTATTTCCAGTTTGACATAAGAAGTTAACTAGTTTCTCTGAGCTTTTGGTTTAGTTTATTTTTGTTATTTGTCCTAAAACATGTCTCAGGGGGATTTTTAAGCAAACATACTAAAAACATTGTCACGAAGGACTCGGGACAATTTGAATTGACACTTTTTTCCCTGTATTTTCAGACTTTTTACAAAATAATTGATTGATAGATCGATGAGCAGAATAAAGGATAATCGTGGTTTACCGTCACATAGCTGAAACAGTAATTGTGACATTATCATTTTTTAAAGTAGCATGCATCTGTATTAACCTCACCATTAACTTTGTCTAGTAAAAGATCAAAACTGTCCTTTAATCCTATTTTTTTTTCTTTTCAACAGATTTAAAGAGACTAGAGTGAACGACATCTGGCTGGTCGATGTAAGTCGGACATGATGCGTACACACACACACACACACACACACACACACACACACACACATACTCACTCACCCTCAAACTCACAGACACACACAAAAAAAAATCCCGTCTGGTTCTATTCAGCTGTGCTTTACTTCATGCCCAGTGCACCACTGTCCAGATCATCCCTTGCGGAAATGGCAGCAGTCGGGCTGGGGTGTGCAGACTGCGCTCTGTGTTTGTGATTAGTGAATGAGAAGTCATGCATGCCGGGCAAAGCCAGGGGGCTCGGATGGGTTTATAACAGAGTGATGTCTGGGTCCTTATTTGCAAATCTACCTCAAACACCCAAAGCTGCTTCCACTGCTAGTTCGGGTTACAGGAACGAGCTCTGACACGGGACTTTTCAATATATTGATGACAGAATATTTCACCACACTCAGGGTCTGAAGTCAAATCCTTCACCGAGCAGTTGCTTTATATATCACCAGTCACTTATGAGTAACTTCATAACGTCGTATTTTAAAGCTCAAATCAATATTTTAAACATTCCCGATGAATCATGGGGAATATGAAAGGGTTCATCAGAAAACTCTGCAGCTGTTTTGTAGGATTGTTTGATAAAATGTTGCACACGATCTAAAGAGTGTTTTCTTCTCCTGCTCATTTTCAGTTCTATGCACCATGGTGTGGTTACTGTAAAAAACTAGAGCCGGTATGGCACGAGGTGGGAGTGGAGCTGAAAAGCTCTGGGTCGCCGGTGCACGTGGGAAAGATGGATGCCACTGCATACTCTGGTGGGTAAACAATAAAGAAATGTAATGTTTTTTACGATATCCTGTATGTGAAGGCCTAGTGCTGGTAAAAATATGAGAATTGATTCTTGGCCTTATTTATGATATATACTATTTATGGTCGTCACTTTTCCTTCGGGGTGATATATTGTTTTGTCTACGTTGCAGGAATGGCGTCGGAGTTCGGTGTCCGTGGTTACCCCACGATAAAACTGTAAGTGTTTAAGTTTGGTACAGATGATTTCTTCAAAAATACATATCACATCATATGCGTCAAATACACATCGTCGCTCGCACAATTAAAGCAGTTCTGAATTACGAGTCTCTGTTGAGGTTGTATTTTGTTATTTAGGTTTTGTAATACCTCACATTATATTGTATTGTGTATTACTGCAGCTCTTACTCTGCCCCCTTCTCCTTGTATCCCCTCAAGTGTCTTTACTTAATGTGTTGTGTTATTATGGAGATCCTTCTCCCCTCTGCTGTATTGTTTCCCTCGAGGTTTGGCCTGTTGAGATGCTCCTCAGTGACTTAATTCAGGAGGGATTAAGGTGTTGTTGCTGTTCCTCAAGGCGTACCTAAGAGTCTAACTGAGTTTGCACCTCCTGAACTTAAATTTTATAAGCTCTCTCACTTTCAGATGCTGTAATTGATTCATGTCTTCTGTGATAAACATAAGCAATTTAAATCTACATTCTCCCGATGCTCAGGTTTAAATTTCCTCAGGTGTGTCTCACTTCAATTTATCTCGTGATTTATGGATCAACAATTGAAGTCTGTGTGATTTCTTTTTCCAACTGTGAACTCTTTCAGTTAATATTCCTCCTGTAACTTATTACAAATTGTTTGTTGAGGTGCGAGTGACATTGCGTCTTGTGAAATTAATGAATTTAGGTGGATGCCAGCTGCTCGGCAGCGAAGCTCATGTTGACTTGAGAGAAATGATCATTTCACACAACACATACAGAGTTTCCTTCATATATCTGCAGCAGAATCATTTATCTTCACGCTGCCATAATGGGCTCCCCGTTTGGTTTCATCACGTTCATTTGGGAAACTGCCACAGGATCACGGCAGGGTTCATAACATTAAACCAAGCAAGTGATGAAACATCCATCGAAGAGATGGAGATGCCTCCCCCAGTGAGAGAGGGAGACTTGATTTAGAGTTCTGTTTCCCCCTGAGTTCATAAAACCCTGTGGGCTGATGCAACCGTAGAAACCTTAATGCATTCTGCTTGTTGTATAGGAGCTCGACTGCGACAATTTCCTCAGCTAGAACTCATTTAGAGAAAGTCATTTGTTTTTTTGTTTTTAAGGTGTTTTGGGGAAGATGTCGAAGTTGAAGAGGTTGAATTAAAGAAATAAACATGTAACGATATAAATGCACATTTCACATACACCTTTCTGCATTGTTTATTTGTTTAAACAAGTTTTCATATCAGCGAACATAAACGCACGAACCAATATGTCTGTGAAAGGCCAACTAACGTATTGATTGAACTCTGCTAAAAAAATTTGTGACTGTCTGCTTGTCGAGATTTTGTGGCAGGAACTCTGTGCATGGAAACAAGCAGAGACGTTTTTCACTCCAAACATCAGAAAGGGGAAGAAATATGCACGAAATGACTTCAACTTGATGATTGTTACTTTGAGTGTCTCAGAAACTGTCTTTGGTGTTTGAGTCGAGTATGAAAAAAACATTCTTTGAGCTTTTTGAGGAGACAGAGGATGAGGCTGTGGTGTCTCACCAAAACTGGACAGTTGTAGAAAAACTTGAAGTCTCAACTTCTGCTGCAACATGCAGATAGTATTAATCCTCAGACCCAACCTGCCTAAAGCCTTTCAGCTGGTGTGGGTGTGACGGTGTGGGGGGAACACTTTCTTAGTGTGCACTAGGCCTCTTAATACCGGCTGAACAGAGTTTAAATGCCACAGCCTATGAGACCACATCTGTAGAGCACCTTTGGGATGTGGTGGAACCGGAAATTCCCTGCATGAATGTGCAGCTGACAAATGGGCGAGAATCTCTAAGGAATGAGTCCAGCACCTTGTTAAATCCAGGCTACGAATAATTCAGGTTGTTCTGGTGGAAATAGGATCCTACCCAGAGGTAGACACGAGGAAAGTGGCCACTGGTTGAATATAAATCAGCCAATGTTTGCCTTTGAGAAACAGGAAGCTGCTTGTATTTGCCTGATTAAACGATTAATCAAACCATGAATCTGTCATCAGTCTGCAGGTAATGACTGCTGAGAAATATAAAAGGTCCTGAATGATTTTACAGTGGTATTATCAGCCTCTCACTCTTGTTTTCTTCCTGTCTCAGGTTAAAGGGTGATCTCGCCTATAATTACAAGGGACCAAGGACAAAAGATGATATTGTGGAGTTTGCGAACAGGGTGTCGGGGTAAGTCACACTTCAGTTCAGTCACCACTTCAAACAGAAGGGACATGACGCTGCCAAATTAGTGGAACTTCCCCTTTTTCCCAGGAACACGTGCTGCGAGACACATCCAAGTGAGCTGTGTTGATGCTGGCCATATTTGTTTCATAGCTCAGTGGATTTCTGCCTCTGATGCTCCAGTTTAAGCCACTGTATCAACTGAGCCCGACAGATTTTCTCCTCCTTGAGGGAAATCAAGCTAGATCCGTGACAGAGGGGTTCATCAAACGCTTGGCTCTGATTTCCGAGTCCGGGGATGGAAAGTTGGGGAATCACCACTGGGGGGAGCCAGCAGCACACACATGGACTTCACACACTAGTCATGACATTACTGTGTAACTTGTGAGCTGTCTTGATTTAAAATTTTAAAAATCATTTGACATAAACAAACCGATGTGGGTTTTATTCCCCCAGACCGGCAGTCCGAGCACTTCCGAGCAAGCAGATGTTCGATCACATGATGAAACGACACGATGTGCTTTTCCTGTACGTCGGCGGGGAGTCCCCCCTCAAAGTGAGCAACATTTACACCACGCAGACATATTCCATTATCGCTCTTTTGTCCTAAGCACCCAGCGTCTTCAGAGCACTTTTAAAACTGTGTATTGAATGAGTGATAGAGGCGCTGCTCTTGTAACATATTTCAAAGAAGGAGTGTTTAACACCTCGTAGTGAGTCGGCTGTTGTGACGCTGATTTATTGAAAGTCTTTGTGTAGATGCTGAACGACCTGTTTGTCCTTGCAGGAGAAGTACAACGATGTAGCCTCTGAGCTCATTGTCTATACCTATTTCTTCTCCGCCTCAGAGGAAGTCTTGCCTGAGGTAAAGCTGCATATTGTCACCATATAATCATTTATCCACTTCAGTATCCATGTGTTATATTGTGCAAGTGAACACACATTCAAACAGTGACAATGACTCATGGAACTTGTTTGTAAATGTTTATTTTTGTCTTTTAACCAGTCGGTAACTTTGCCAGAGCTTCCTGCGGTTGTAGTCTTTAAGGACGGAGCCCACTTCACCTATGATGGTGAGTATTGTGCCGAGATGTTCCAATAACATTTCCTGATGACGATCCGATCTGATCCCAGTTCATTAAAAAAACAAAGAACTTATATATATATAATGTATTTCAACAGCTGTATGATACCAACTCTATATGGAAGTGATGATTTCTCTCATTGCATTACACTGGTCTTGTAATTGGTAACCCTATGTGCTGCCCCTCGTTTTACTTGTGGGACTTTCTAGTGCGAGATATTTCCAAATTTCTGGAGCTGAGCTCAAATGTCAGCAATCACTTCTTCTTCATGGCTCTAAAAACACTACTTGCCAGTGGCATTACAGAGCAGCTGCTGTTTTGAGTGGAGAAGAAGCATTGGTACATAGTTTTGCGTACTTGACACAGCATTTTCACAAGTATTCATTTCTGAACATCTTTAATATTGGGTATTTCTATTTTCTAGTTGTTTTGCTTTAATTAGTCTGGTGTAAAAGTTAGTTTTTGTGGCCAGCAGGGTGCAGCACCATCCACTGTTTCCTCTGTCTCTTCTCTTGTAACTGGAGCTGTGTTACTTCAGCTTTCCCACCCCCGCTGCTCGTCTTTCATCTTTCCTCACCACACTGAGTTGTGGTGTGCCTGGCCCATCATAAAACACCCAGGGCTCTGCCCACTATTGTGTGTGCGGTGAGTCCAGGGATGTTGTGGTGGTTTGTCTTTGGGCGGACTCACATAGCAACCCAGGGTGGATGGACTGGCCAAGCGTGGGCGTGATAGACCACAGTTAAGTCCAGAGAAACCAGTGTGGAGCCGAAGCTGAATGAAGAGCCAGACCAAGCCAAGAAATGAATCCCTGAAGCAGCCGTCAAGTATTATCAGAAAATCATTTTTGACATATGAGGTTTAGAGGAGCAACTTTTTCTCTGTTTTCCAATTTGAAGCTCTTCACCGCAGCAACGTGAGTTCACCACATTCTTCCATGATGTCTTGTATTTCGCTGCCGCTCTGGGCCTGAGACGGGAGGCAGAAGCGGAAGTGAAGAGCATCAAGGCACAAAGTCAACACAAACGGCCCCCAGTAAATGCTGTTGTGTAGATTTGGTGCACGATGTAGAACCTGGAGAACAAAATTAATCTCTGCCGCCGTCTGCCAGTTCACATCTGTCTGTTCCACCTGACCATTATGGAAGGCGGGCTTCCTGCACCAGAACTGCAGCAGCCGAGGCTCACCACAGTAGACATTAATGACAAAAACTCCACACTCTGCAGAGTCCTCCAGGACCCTGATACGGAGGATGTGGTAAATGTCTTGCATTGCCATGGTGACAGCATATTAAGCTTGTCAAGGACTGAGAAGGGGAGCAGCGCGGCAAAATGACACGGCTGTGCCCTTCCTCACATGGTGGATTTCTCCTTTCCCTTCCAAGTGCCTAGAAATTGGAGAAGCAAAGCACTTATGAGGCATTGTAGGCAAAAATAATCGGACTGGAGCTCATTAAGCTCTTACCTCCAATGATGGGATAAGAAATGTTTCTTCTCTGCGTCAGAGAAAGTAGTTCGACTTCCTTTTCCACCATCTGTGGTCTGCAGCATCTGGCTTCTGTCCAGCTGTGCTGTGCCTTGTTTGTCAGATGACTGGTCTCACTGAAAATCCTCTGTCTGGATGTTGGATTAGGAAATAAATAAGGCTTAGGCACCTTATGTGTTTTTTAAATTTTTTTATTACACTCCCTTTGCATGATGTTCTATCAGAAACCTTTTATCAAATGTCTGTTGGCTGAACGTCTGAATTCATTTGCATCTCTGCTCAATGACACATAATTATGACACTGATGTCTTATACTTTATATATATATATAACATACATATGCTGGCAGTTCCCAGGATATAAGCAACTTTTATCACCCACCCCCAGTTGGTTGTTTTCTACTTAATATATGTTTATATATTCAGCACTTATTTATTGCTCCTCATGTTCAGATGTGTCTTGTTGTGTTTTCAAAGAAGGCCTGCCATCGATCAAAGCCCCACTGTCCAAATCCGGCCTCTTACTTTGTGTAAAATGATATTTGACATATTGTTGTTCGGCTTTGATTGGTTTAGTGCACATCACAAACACCGGCATTCCTTCTGAAGAGCACCGTTAAAATATAATACAGAGCAGAGGCTCATACATATTTAATTCTCCAATCCTCAGTTTCATATTGCTACACAGGTTTGCACTGTTATTGTGCTTCCAGAGCCAAGATGTTTTTGATCACTGTGTGTGTGCAATGAATTCTTCTGGGCCACGTGTTTGTGCTGCAAGAAAACAGAACAATAATTAGGGTGAATGTGAGAGTACACAATAAGCTACTTGCAAATGCTTCACCCACCAACACGGATGGCTTCAAACATGTTTCTGGGTGTTAATACACACCAGGTAACACAAAGACACCCTCATAAGGTTTTGTGTTTTTGTGGTTCATGGCTCTGGCCTTGACTCTCCTTGTATGGAAAGGTACGCAGCTGTGAGGCAGAACTATTTTGCATATGTGGATTGCGAGCCGTTAAATGACGGGCCAATAAACAGGCCACGATGTGATGACAGGATGAGATCACACTTAAAAAGGTGATGACACAGAGGTGACATTTTGTGACGCCACACACTCTGTGTTCACGGTTATCTGATTCGGCAAAGACGACGAGGTCAGTGTGATGATACGCGGATGAAAAAGACAGGAACTAGTCACGTGTTGTATTTCTCTGTATCATTATACTGGTTAGTTGGTCTTGACTTGTTTATTTTGCCAGACATTCACCTGGCGCTGACACTACTGCCTGTATAACCTCAAACAAACTAGTACACATTCTCAAGGCCATTAGCCAGTTGGCTGTTTGTTTCGGTCACTTGTAATGGATCACTGATATTCATTGCCGTCTGTTGTGTAGAATAAAACGGCAACAAGCCAAACCTCTGTAATTGAAATGACAGGAGATCGTGTCTCTCTGTTAAATACATCGATCTATCTTTGGAGACTTGCAATGTGTCAGTTAACTTTGATGATGGCGTCCTCGTCCTGCCCCTCTCTTCTACGTTTCTCCCTCTTTTTTTGTTTCCACTCTGTTTCTCCTCGTCTCTGAGGTCTCCTGTGCCATTAACCTTCATCCTTGAAACGTGTCAGAGCTGCCTCCTCCCTCCGCTCAGAACTCTGACACTGGATCATCTGCACTCCGCCCACTGTCTGTTTGTACTCCCCCCTCCTGCCCCTCATCTTTCTCTCTCGTCTCCCGCTGTGTGAACTCTGGGCTGACAGGTTTCCTGTTGGGCTGCGTGGAGTTTGCGAGACCGGCGCCCAGGAAGAGAGCAGCTCTAATTTGTTTCAAGGTGAAGCAGGATCAGTCGGTTGCAGAGGTTCATCAGGCTGTACGATCCCAGTATGGGGCCTTCAGCTCTCTCTCTCTCTCTTGCTTCTGGGAGAAGCGTGTCGGGGCAGCTGCACGCTGTCTATAAAGCAAGAACATCTGTGGAAAGAACACTCTGGAATGTCTAGCAGATTTACTGAGTCAGCAGTCTTAACAACTCCACTGCTCTGCCTTCACACAGCAGCAGCAAATAGATTGCATTGCATTAAGGTCATTTTGATTTTATTACTACCATAAGCTTACGACCTTGGGGTTTTAAAAGTGTTCCAGGTTGTCATGTTTGGTATTATGCTCTCAGCTCCTCCCAGCCCCTGCAGCCTAAGAACCATGTAAAAGTCATCAGTGTTCTTGTAATCACTGTAATGGTAGCAGAAAGGTCATGATAACTTATTAACATGTCATAATGAGGTCTCGGCTACATTTGACATCAATTATGAGCATCCTGTAGCCTCTCTCAGCCGGAGAAAAACAGTGTTGTTTAAGCAGCTTCTCTACACCCTGTTTATGTCCCTCCAGGGACCGACTCCGGTTCCCGTTTGCATTTTGCCTCCAGATGTTAGGGGAGCAACAACATGTGGTTCACATTCAGGAAGCAATCCATTATTTTACTTTGCTTTATTTTTTATTTATTTGTTGCACTTTGTTTTTTTTTTCTCTTCCTGTTGAATTATGCATTTGCTCCAAATGTGTAAAAAATCTGCCAAAACTGTGCCCTGAAAGTGAATGTTCGTCTACGCAGAAACTCATTTACAAACCATAACCTTACCTTTTTGAAGAGAGGTGCATTATGGTACCAGAAAATACAGCATCTACTGTGAATGGAAATTATTTTATTTTTTGACAACCAGATAAATAGCCTCCCTGGCTATTAACCCAGAAGCAACCCCCCTGTCTAAATAATTTCTGATTGTTGTTTAGCTGACCTCTGTTTATAGATGCTCAGCTTGTGTCCCACTCTTTATTCCCCAGAGAACATTCAGGGGCTAACCTCTGCGATAGTCTTACAGTCCAGCCATCAATGCCCTGCTGTGCTTTGCTTTTAATATAGACAAACTGTGTGCTGAATGTCGATTGGCTGTTTTGTGCTTCTCCTGAAAGATTCTTTCTCTCCGTGTTGCAGAGTACGAGGATGGTAGTTTGTCATCGTGGGTGAACAAGGAGCGCTTCCAAGGGTACCTGCAGATCGATGGCTTCACGCTCTATGAGCTTGGAGAAACAGGTGGCGTATGCATCATGTTTGTCATCCATGAGATGTTCATTTCTGCTCTTTCCTTTTTTTTATACTTTGGGCTTTTAAAGTAATAGTGTACATTTTGATAGCTTCATCCAGCCCATTCCCAACATTTCCCCCCTGATGTTTACCCTCCCAGTCATAAATATCCGGCTTTAAGATAAAGGACAAACATTTTAGAGCTGGTCTCATGGGCTTCCATCCCGCTCCTCACACCTCCAACCACTTCACATTCCTAACTTGCACTTCCTTTGTTGCATGTTTTGCTTGATCTCCTGCACTTTGACGTACTGAGCAGATTTACCACAGTATGTACTTCAAGGTCTTCTACTGTACTGAAGCTTTAGTATTGTAAGTTGCTGTGGATAAAACCGTCCATCAAATGAGTAAATGTAATTGTGCATTTGGGCTTTGATAGAAAATACTTTTCATCCCCCGTAGATGGACCGTGTTACTCTACTCGCTCAGATGTACGTGCACTTTTCCTCCCACAGGAAATTTAAGCTCGAGACTGAAATACAAACTGTCTCTTAAACAGCAGTAAATTGATGCAGGGTGCAGAGAAAGCTCAGCTTTCTAATGCTGGCTACCGTATTTTACCTCTTTATGAGCAGTTTAGTGAGATCAGTGCTCCTCGACGGTTGGATATTGCTCACATTTGTTGCTGCTTACATTCAGTTTTAACCCATTTATGCCAAATTCACTGCTGAGTGTGGGTAGCATTTAAAATAGTCAGTAAAGCATCTTAATTTAGTCTGACTGATTAAAGACGACATAGTCTGAGGCTTCGGTCTGTCGAAACAACTTGGTAGAGTTTCTATCAAAGTGACTTAGTGAAAACTGTGTAAAGACTCGTCTCTACAGGCTTTTCAATCAAGTATCAGATTTCATTTACTTGGGGACATTAATGCTGTAAAAGCCCCGTCACACACATTTTAAGTCCTTCTTGCCCATGTTTAAATACCTCGGGCTAAATAGTGAAGGATTTGCAGCAAATTGAAAGAAAAATAAGAATAAACATTCTTTTATGTATGTCTGATAGTCACAAGATGAACAACCCTTTTGCTCAAGACACATAGTCATCGATCAATTTCAGCTGGATAAACAGTATATGATTAGAAAATATGATTGAGCAGATGTCTGGAAATATAATATGTGAAGGCTGTTAATAGGATAATAATGAGGATAAAGGAGAAAGGGGAATGGAATAAACATCTTCAGAAGCTAACCCATAAAAATATATGTACAAATAAGAGTAAGGGGCAAGTTATGCCAGTTAGGAGAGTCATTAAAACGTAAGGAAATTAAAGCATGTATGATGTATTATTGTTTATTTGACTTTCACGTTCCTTTATGGTGGACGAGCTGATGGGGGGGGGGTTCCAGACTTTACCTGGGAATCTATGTGTGTCATTAGCGTAGAATGCTAGTCGATGTTATTGAATGAGCTATCTCACTAAAGGGATAAAAAACAATTGGTCCTGAAATTGAGCCCTGAGGCACATCAAAACAAAACATTGGCACTTAGAACTAGAAGTAGAAGTTGAACCACTTTAAGACAGATAAACCAACCTGGTCTTGAAATGTAATGATGTTGTGATTGGTTGTAACAAAGGCTGCAGACAGGTCTAATAATATGAGGTTTTTATTGCTGTTACTCTTTAAAAGTCTGGGCCTATGCCAGTTTTTTACATCGTCAAGGACACCAGCAGAGGAAAGTGACAGTTTAATTACAGTGAGAAACCAGGGGGCGATGGCATCTAATACGCTGTGGATGAATTCAGGAGGTTTAATATCTACAGATGATCGTTTGAGGTGAGACACAATGTCTATAAATGTGTTTTGGGAGAGTAACGATTGGGACAAGGGGCATTAATAGAAGACGTGGAGCCTTGATCTTTGATATAATCTCATTTACTTTATAAATTAAAAAGTTTAAAAACTTACAGGATCCAGCCTGATTAAAAATGACAGAGTTTATAAGACGATCAATAGTATTAAAAATGCCTGAGGTACTTTGCCTTTTAGACTTCAGAGCAAAACGAATAATACATGGTTCTTGAAATTTTTAGCTCGGTCACTGTCGGAGGTCATCAGGTCCTTTGTTTGTTGATCAGGCAACTGGAGCTTTGTCTCGCTCCTCCTATGCTCTACTCTCCTGCATCCTTGTAAATTTTATTACATCTCCTCACAAAAGCTAATAGCTCCTTCTTTAAGCTTTTACTAGAAGAAGTTGAGCTTCTAGGCTTAATGCTTTTAAAGGCATGAAGCTGGAGAGCACTCGGTGATTCAGAAATGTATTCTGAGGTCAAACCATGAAGCAAGATCTTCAGTCTGATACTGATCCTGGACTGATTATTTGACAGCAGTAATGAAGACAGTAAATGCAGAGAGA
Organism: Paralichthys olivaceus; assembly: GCF_024713975.1. Taxonomy (NCBI): domain Eukaryota; kingdom Metazoa; phylum Chordata; class Actinopteri; order Pleuronectiformes; family Paralichthyidae; genus Paralichthys; species Paralichthys olivaceus. The sequence continues at coordinate 796,969 of NC_091109.1, read as the reverse complement.
GGGAGTAAATCGAGTGATTTGCAGCAAAGGTGAAAATGCATAAATATTTCAGTAGTTTATTGGTATTTATAACATCCTGACAACCCAAATGTTGTTCGTACTGAACCAACGGATCTCAAAAGCATGAATAAATGGTTAATTTTCAATAATTTAACTTTTTTTTAACCTTGAATTGTCATTTTCCCCCAAAACATTGAAAACAAATGGGTTGATTTATACTAAATGTTCTATAGGAAAGCAGAGTGGCTCTTTCCTGACAATAATGATTATGCAATCCTGATTATCCAAGACTGTAGTAAATTGAGCTGCATCAACAGTGGAATCTGAGTTAGAATCCACAGAATTAACTATGCACATTTCGACAGGTTGTATTCGCATGAAGAGCCACTGCAGTGAAATAATGTAGAAAGAAAACCAGTAAATAAACATTTTTCCCTTTTATTCCCAATAACCACAAACGTATGCAGCCATGTTGAGGTACATATTGTCCATTACAGAAGCTATAATCCTTTCAAGGATTAACTGCATCTTCCTTTTCCACTCTGGCCCACTAGATGTACGTAAACTATTTTCCCTTCATGGTGCCAAGCTGTCGTCTGTCTTCACCTAACATTAACCTTGCTATACAACCGCCGGGACTGACCACCAGGGGGCAGACTGGCACTCCCAACCGAGCAACGAGGGGTTTCTTGCCTCAAATCATGCAAGTCTGAACAACAGACCTTTTAAGTTGTGCAAGTTTTTTGTTTTTATTTAAGTGGACCTATTTGTCATGTCATGGGTTTTGTGTGGCACCAGAATAGCTCCTCTACCAGAAAGTGACCACTTGTTTCCTGTTCAACCAAGTTGAAAAAGCCGAAGCGAGTTCAATGCGATGAAAGAATAAAGAGCTCTCTGTTCCCGTCGAGAGGTGATGCGTCTCCTCCGGAGCCTCTTATCTGCCTCCCATTGTCTTCTCTCCCTCTTTTTGTGCGTCTGACTGTGATTTGTAATCCCTGTCTGCTCACCCCAGGCAAATTGGTGGCGATCGCAGTCATCGATGAGAAGGACCCCACAGAGAAGAGCGGCAGGTACAAAGAGCACTGAAATTAAAAAGCACGGCTCCATGTAGATTACTCCCATACACTCCCACGCTCGCCACAATAGTTGTACTTAAGTGTGCGGCTTTCAGATAAAGATAAGACACGCTGTCATTGTTTGGATCTTCCCACAAATTGCAGCCCCCGGCCGAAAAAAAAAATGTTCGACTCATGTGGTATTTCACTCTCTTCTCATTTGCTTTTAGATTAAAGGGCTTGATTCAGAGGGTGGCGAAGGAGTACAGAGAGCTTTTTAACAGGTAAGGCATGGATATGTGATGAGGTCAAAGATGAATATCCAATTTATACATTTATTCTGGGATGGTGCTTTCACTGGGGAACGCTGCCTCTCTATTCTCAAGCAAGTTTCTACCTTTGTCAGGGCACGTCTGTTTTTGTTGAGGTTCAGTTGAAAGGTAATTATGCAGAATGTCAGCTTCCAAATATAGGTGTTCTTTTCAGCTGTCAGTCAAAAACTCAGCTCCGCTTGTATCAATGCATAATTTTCTGTTTTCTCCCACTTCAGTTGTGCAATAACAATCGGAGATGAGATGTTTATGTAGCGTACTGTCTTGTTCGACCCGTTCTCTCGCGGGAGAGGACCTGATTTGACAAGGCACCAGGTGGAAGCGCAGGAAATGCATTTAGATTGAGTATTTCCGTAACTACGGTGGGGCCATTTTCGCTACCAGCTGACATTTAAGGCACAAAGTGATGATGTAAGTGGTCAGGATGATTTAGTGAGCACAGCTGGTAGGTTATCGTTCAGCGAGAGAGCCCAGTGTAAACATGTCCTCTGCTGAAGTGACTTGAATTCAAATCATCGCTCAGGTTGCTGTTCTGAATGTGACCCGCACCCCTGATCACGCAACAAGAGGCTTTTCCTCATAACCATTAATACAAAAGAATGCATCACATTTTCATTGTGTTGAGCTTAAATTCCTCGCTGCTCCCCTTTCATTCACCATTTTGGTTCATCTGATAAATTGCTGTATCTCAAACTGCAATGATCAAAGCGTTTTCTTCCTCTGCAGGCGTTCCCATTAGGGCTGATTGAATCACACAGATCCCTATCATCAATTAGGCTACTATCCTTCACACTACACCGTCCTGTTTTCTTTCTTTCTTTTTTTTGTGTGAAGACGTTTGAGTTTGAGATCCCCGCTGAGATCAGAGCTGCCTGCAGTGTTCTGACACACCTAAACGGTACTTAAAATTACAAGTCCCCGTCTCGGCTGTCGCCCCCGGTGGTGGGCGGAGGCAGCACAGTCGAACAGATTATAGGTGGTGACTGACATTTGAATGAGCCGACGCCTTTTGATGCAGTAATAAATGTCGTGGTATTTAGCTCACCCACCATTTGTAGCGTTTTTGACAGAGCGGTGAATGCAAATCTCAGATCTGAGAGGGGAGTTAGCGTGTGTGCGTGTGTGTGTGTGAGTGAGAGAAGGGGGGTAGGGGGGCACATGCCAACATGTCAGATTGTACGTGTGGGAAAGTCTGTTTTTGTCAGTTGTTGGGTGTGAACTTGGCTGAAATTCTGCACGAGTCATTACTGTCTTGACGTTTATGCACCATATGTGTGAACACACAGAAGGTTGGTGCAAGACTGGACATGAATCTTTATCAGGGAAGAATCCCGTCAGCCGGTTCCTCACGAACTGAACCCTTTGACTCACAACTTTTCTTCCCATGAATAATTCTTGACTTACAGCAACGAGTACATGAGCTGCCTTTTTTTTTAAACATTTCAAACATCGTAAAGCTGAAGTCATTAACAGTTTTACATTTACGACTGATTAACGACTGAAGCCATTTTCAGACTTTCCAAGTTCACATCGTCTTTGTCTTCTACATGTGTGGCACCTCTTTTTTAATAACATCCCAACTTATCATTTCCCCTCATCTCTACAGAGCTTTAGCTTATTGTTTTCATCATATGGCCTCAAACTTTACTCTCATCTGATGAACTGAATGTTGTTTCATCAGCAGACACAGTTAGAAAACAGCTGGAGAACACAGTGAAGCAGGAGGACCAGGTATTTCTCCATGTTGTTGGATCAAAATGGAGCTGAATAAAGAGTGAATATAAACTTAATAGGGTTAATGAAGGGTTAAATGAAATGGGCACTTATTCATTTCCAGGGGGACTATTTTAATGCATTGGCAAAATCGGCTCTTGTTGCAAAATCTATGAGCAACTGTCTAAAAAAACGTGGTGCACATTCTTTCCATCAGTTTGTACAGTTGTTGTCCAACTGAGCTGAGCAGCCAAGGAAGTGGGAGGATGGATTTACGGGGAGTTGTTGAATTGGCAAAGTATTAATAATAAAGTTAAATGGAATTTTTTAAATCATACATGTTTTGCCTCAGTCTCAACCCCCCCCCCCCCCCCATCACTTTTGGCATGTTGATAATTTTCCAACTAATTCTGATCTGTAACTCACAGCGCCGCCGTCTTCAGAGCGAAAGTTACAAGCTGACTTTTTGATGAACTTTATTCCCAGTCTGAGCTGTTGTCTGCATTCATAAAGCACTTCTCTAGTCTATAATTTATATCTCATGACACCGAATTATTTTAGATTTATAATATATATATATATGATATATATATATATATATATATGATATATAATGTATATATCGTCATTGAAATAAGCACAGGCTCTGCTCTTCAGCACCCAGGAGACACATGTGCTAGATGCTGCTATGATTCAATATGAATATGATAGGTTCTGTATGTACAGGCCCCGGTAATCAGTCATTCAGTGGAAGTCACTGGCTTCCCTGGACTTGTGTAACCCCCTCCTCTAGTCTTTCCCACAGTGCACTCTGCTCAGACACAGTGCAGTACAATGAGATATAAATTGAATTCCTCCTCCTGCCTTATCGTTTAGATAAATCACCTGAGTCTTTTCCTGTGCTGGAAAAGATGAGGAGAAACCGGAGACGGCATGTGACGGAGCTTTGGGGGATAGACAAAAGTGATCCCAGGCTTTCCGCGGCGAGCACACACGATTTCCATTCAGTGCGGTTTCATATTTGTGTCCTATTGTGCAGAGTTTTTTTTTTTTGTGTCCCAGTTTGTTCTAGGTTATGCAGTCCACAGAGACGGGGGGGGGGGGCTGCTCATTTTACTCCATTGTGTGTTGTTTTTTGATGCACCGTTTCGCTTTCTCATGCCACTGATTTGTCTTGCACCTCCAGAGACTTCCAGTTTGGCCACATGGATGGGAATGACTACATTAACAGCCTCATTATGGGGTAAGTGTCTCATTTCAAGCCTCCCTCTCTCTTCTCATGTCATTCTCCTACCTCACGTTACCTTCTGTCTGCGCTGACTTGTAATGCCTGCCTCCGCCATTAAAGATGCTCTCTTGTTGAGAAGTCAATTACCCGGGCAGACTGTCATTTCTCTTTTAGTGCTCTTGGCATCGCACACACACACACACGCGCAAGCATTTGAAGAAAAAACAACAACATCTTGCAAATCTGCTCGTGTGAAGGATAGAGAGGAATATAAGGAGACATTTCAGATAAGGCTGTGCATGGATTAAATCTATAACGCTCGTGTGTTTTAATAGTTTGCCAAAGAGCAGCACTAATGATTCAGCAAGACTCCACTGCAGTAGCCTCACGCCCAGGCTGAGGCTGACTGTTGGGGTGTCATACTTAGAGTGGCCCTTCTACTGACATCCCACACTTCTTAATTAGACAGAGCCCGGCTAGTGTTACAGTCCAGCAGGGCTGTGGCAGTTGGCATGTCTGCTTTGTGTCTACCGACGCACTACGTCTAATTATGTGTGTCTTTTGTATAATGTTGTGTTTGTGTTTGTGTGACGATCTGGGAGGGTAATAGACCGCTGCAGGATGTTATTTTAATTTGAGCATGTTGTTGTTTGCATGAGGGAGATTATAGCAGACTTGGGCTACTAAGTTCTGGTGTAATTAAAAGCGAGTGTCAGTGAGAACAGTTGTATTTGAAAACTACATTCGGTGAACATACCCGTGGAGCACGGCCGAAACGAGACAGGCGATGTTTACATGTAAGGTTGAAAGGGATGATTAGCCTTCCTAATTTTGAATGAGTACATACAATATGTATCTCTCCGGGTTTTACAGGACTGAATTTGGCCGCTGTAGCAAAGGATTAATTGCCCTCCTTTGAGGAATGAAATCCTGGCCTGTCAATGTCCACTAATCCCCTCCCTCAGGACGGCCATGGAAATAAATCTGATGGCTTGTTATCCCTCTTTCTGTCATCACAGCGATTACTGTGTTCTGGCAGCGGTCTGTCTGGCGTAAGGCTGCCCCTGCTTACACCAGAGGCACATAGACACATGAATACATACACAAACACACACAAACAACATGAGCACCACTCTTAAGTCCAAGGCTGCCTCTGTTTGAATGTAGGATTATAGCTAACCCTTTATAGAGAATCCATTGTGCGCTGTGAGAAAGTAAAAGTGATGTGAGCTCACTGGAAAGTTTGTGTGTGGAGGAACACTTGAGTCACAGAAGGTGAACGACCACAAACATCAACGCCAAAATTAGCTCATTTCATTTATTAACCGGCTTTTGTGGAAGCTCTAATAATTTTACTGTGGAAATAATTTTCACTATACAACATATGCCAATTGCAAAGTCTATTGTTTTTCAGTTTTTAATGTGTTTTTATGAAAAAAAAAATAATCAGGGTCTTTTTCAGAGTTTCAACTGATGCTTTCAGAATTGGTTTCCTGGAAAACACTGTGATAATCATTATCACAGTTTACAGTTTTTAATTAAGTCCTCTTGCAATAATTAAAGCTTAGAAAATGCTTCAGGTAGCAGAAAGTGAAATAAAAGCGGCGCAAAAAGAAATAATGAACCGTTGATAATGAGCTGTGGTCCCGCTAATAAGTAGAAAAAATACGAACAAAGACAAAGAAAACTACGGGGGGAACTATTTTTAAATTCATTCAAAAGATTTTACAGGGTTTAGTTTTGAAAAGATTTCCAGGTCATTAACCCCACCTCCTTCATGTTAGTGACATTCATTTTCTAATATTCCCTTTTCCTTAAAATCTGGTTTTAATGAGTCACATGTTTTTAAACAGGGTCAAACATCACGATTGACAGCTGAGACTGCTGATGGACCATACTGTGGCTCCACCCCCTAATGGTGACGTTTCTATCCAGGGTGTTAGTTGTTGTTTTTTTTGGCTTAATTTCTAGAGAGTGTGAGGAAGTGGAGGCGCCATCTTTACAATCAATCTATGATCCAGCCACATTTGTGATAAAACAAAATAACCCTCTCTGTGTGGCAGCTGTTTTCTGCAAGGTTATAAAATGTGAGCCTTCTGCCAGCTGTAACTCTATGGAGTCCTGTATATGACCCTTCATTACGGGCAGCAGACCCCCAGCAGTCTCCACTCACAGAGGTGAACAGGCTAATCCATATTTACTTCAAATGGTTGCCATCTGGTCGGAGTAGGCTGAATGTCAGATGGACGCAGGCATTCATAATGTGTCTGTATATGCATGTGTGTGTATATAAACTGTACATTATTGCAAATCTCATCTGGACCGAGCAGTGAGGTGTAGTGCAGTTGCACTCCTGGTCGCAGCTGGGTGGCGAGTCGGGACGGTGATGGATACGTGTGCGTGTGTGTGCAATTTGTTGCCGGGCTGAGTAACACGGCGGGGATGTGAGGGTGCAGCGCCGTGATGGAGTGTCTGTGTGCCTGTGTGTGTATCAAAGCACCGGGATACTTTATCTAAGCCACGCTTTGGTGTTGTGTGAGACATGTGAAAGAGGGATGGCTTGTTTATATGACCTTGTTTGTTATCTCGCTGAGGCTTGTCATTCCTCAGCTGATTTGTGGAAATTAGCGGGCTGCTGAGAGCTCACTGGATCACTGGGCCTCTTTGTGTATGTTTTGTAGGTGTCTCAGCATGGATGCAGGAAAGCTTTCCTTTGGACTCCTCACGATTCACTTGTCAGCTGTAATTTGTAAAGGTCTCTTTAACCGTGACCGGCACAGACCCTTAAAGCCCCTGAGTTGCACACTGTTTGCATATAAGATAGAAGAAATGCCACTCTGAAATAGGCCAGGCTGCATCGCATTTTTCCTTTCTCCTCTTGGAAGAAAAAAAAAAAAACTGAAATCCTCTCTTTGAAAGAATGCCCATGGGAAAAGTTATGTTGCTCTGAGCACAAAGGGTTTGCTTATCTCATTGTTGTATTCTCTGTGTAACAATTTGTTCTTTAAGAAACTACTATTTGTTACCATCTAATGATGCACTTTGATAATGTGCACGGTGCGAAGGTTAAAAACATTTAAAAACGTGTTTCCTGTTGTTGTTTTTTTTTCTCAGCGAGGTGACGGTGCCCTCCGTTATCATCCTCAACACATCCAACGAGCAGTACTTCCTGCCCAGTGAGCCGATTGAGACCATGGAGCAGCTGGTCCAGTTCATCAGCGGCGTTTTGAACGGTTCTGCACAGGTCGAAATCCTCTCCTACCTCCTCCCTGCTTTCTGTGCACACATGCAGCTCAGTGCGGCCCTCTCCCCCCATCCCCTGGTGCTGTTCCGTTGTAATCACACCGGTGGTCTCCATTAATCTAGCATGTTGCATTACATTTTAAGTTCTTCGCTGAAGATGTTTTCACCACATGAGGTATTTTTCCAATCTCCCCTTACATGTTTAGATTTTATATTACTGTCCCCTCTGAACAGATTAACTGCAATAATTCTGTCCTCTAAATCAAACACCGAGATTAGTACATGACTCAGTATTATAGTGTGCGTCGACTAATCTGGAAAAGAGATGCCTTCGCTTTATTCCGTGCACAGCACTACGCTACACCAGATGTATGAAACCGTAAGCCAAACAGCCAGAGGTCCTGTCCTTTTTTTTTTTTTTCCACGAAAGGTCTGGGCTATTTTTCGCTTCGCAAAACAAACCACCTCCCACCGTATAAACAGCCACCGAAACCTCCATGTTTCTGCATCTTTCCCTCCAGCCAAAGTCTGGACAGCCTCAGCTTCTTCACATCATGTCTGGCAATACATTTAATACATTAAATAAAATTCTAGGTGTTGTTGGATTTTGAGGGAGTTCTTCTTTTTCTAGAGAAACGCAGCGAGCTGAATTTTTTCCACACACATGACCAAAACTGCAGAATTTAAAAAAATCTTCCATAACGGGCAGAAAAAGCACGAACAGGTACAGAGATGACGTGTTTAGCCACGCATGAACCAGCCAGAGGAGGAAAGAGTTGACAGGCTGTGGAACTTCTCTAGCAGTTTTTTAAGGAGTTAAAATATATTCCACACTATCTGCTCTTGCGGCACAAAGGCCATCTTCACTTTTTCAAGTCCTTTGTCCTTTTCTCTTTTGCAATTAAAAGAGGACTCAAGCAACATGCTATTAAAAAAAAATCTACTTATGCAGTCTGAGCACAGCGTAGGTCGGTGCAACAGCTGCTTCAACGAAACTCATCTCATGCGCACCCTCAGCTCCTTCACAGACGTCCTGCTTGGTCAGAGCTCACTAATTGGCCATGCTGATGAATTAGCATCAGGACAGATCACTCATCGACTGTCCAGGTGCTTTTGCCAGAAAATGAGCTCAGACTGAGCAGAACTGCTGGACAGTGAACACACCGGGTACTTTTGTGCGGGGAAGCGGTTAATGAAATAATATTTAAAATGTCTGGGATGCACTGAACACATGACTGGACACCTGAGACTTAAATTATTAGAAGTGTTTTATTGACATGTTGACAATTGTTTAGCTGTTTAGGGATTGTCCTCAACTAATTGTAGATGTCGAACTGAAGAATGGATGTAACCCTGCATGTGTGCTATACAGGTGGTGAATATAAAACTGGGGGAGACTTGAAATAGCAGCTCCTCTGTCTCCATTAAACGATCTGTCTCCCTGCAGGCATATGGAGGTGATGGCTTCATTCAGAGGATCAAACGTGTGGCCTTTGATGCCAGATCCACCATTATGGTAAGTCGATGAGAATTCATGGTTCACAAGGGCAATTATACGTAAAGTTAGGGTCACCAGGGGATGATATATTTTTTTATATATATATATTTAGTTTATATTATAAGTGCAAATCAACAAAACATGAATACGAACTAGTTGAACACAAATCAATCTGAATCTTATGAAGTTATTTGTACAGGTCCATGTGGTTCTTTAGCCACAACAAGCTGTAAACACATCACTTGCATATAAAGCTGATGTGGGAACACACCTAGCAACATAACATTCAACACAGCAAAGCTTTTCTAACCATATGACAAATTTAGATTCAGTATTTAAAGCTCTGTTTTGTTCTCCACCAGCTACTATAAAGCTGATGTGGGAATACACCTAGCAACATAACATTAATATGGAGTTGCTTTTCTTCCCACTTTTTATTTCCCCTTTGTTCTCCACCACCTCCTGAGGGGAATATCTGGCTTTTTAGCTGCTAAATTCTCCACTGTATTAAAGAGCTAATTGCTGACTTTGCATAGGCCTCAATGTACAGAGCCTTTAGCTTTGAAACCCTTGATGACAGCAGCGAGAGGGAGCAACACGGAATTTGCAGCTTGTAAAACGAAAACAATGAGACAACTATGACAAATATGTTTTGCAGAGGTGAGAGAAACGTTATGGTGATGATTCTCTGTGGCTCTGTCAGTGCTGACCTACTACACAGCTGGGATGAAATACACGTCTCCCTTAACCTCTGTTATGAAACCATTTGTTATTACGACACTGCTGAACCACCACACCATGCCTCACCTTGACTGTGTTTGTCATTTAGGGTAAATACTATATATGTGCAGCCTGCTCCCAACAGAACAAATGCATGAGCGCCCTGCACGTTTCCTCTGGGAGATAAACAGCATCCAGAGGAGTGGACTCGGTGTGCGAGTGAGAATATGCAGTGCAGGCAGTAAACACGGAATGAGGGCAGAGAAACGGGCGTCAGAGTAGGAGACGGTCGAGTGATGAGGGAGGAGGAGAGGGTCAGGAGGCTGACATTGCTTTTCCTCCCACTTTTACTCTAAGTAGCTGGTTCTTTTGGAAGAGCTGGTGTTTACTTCACCAAGGGTGTGCTAGGAATGTAAATATGGCTGAGTTGTAATGAAGCTCAGTTGGCACAGTTGCACTGTAACCAAGGTTGAAGCTAATCCCTGCCCTTAACAATGTCCCTGAGACGTTGAGAACTGAGAATTACTTATTTTACAGAGAGACATGGAAGGTGGCGTGACGTCTGATACTTCACCTCGAAGCACAGTGAAATACTTTCATTAAAATGTTTTCATTCTTTTGCTGTCAGATGAGGTTTGACAGTAGAAGAATAGCACTTGTATATATTTAATTTTTATTCATTTCAACTGCACAAAAGTAGGAATCCACGGACGTCCGGCTTGTCTTACACCTGTAAGAAAAAGCAGATGCTATTCTCTCTAAATTTAGCGTCTTGCTCACAGTGACACGGGACAAAGCAGATAGGCAGCAGCCATCACCTCGCCCCCTGGAGTCGTATCTAAATGCACATCTGACAGGTGCATGACGGAGCAGCCACATTAGGCGCAATGGCTCATAGCCAGCTGTGTTAGCATAGCTTCCCCATCTCCACCTCATCTAGCTTCACAGAGCACCAGCAATTACCATCCCTCTTCCTGTGGCAATGACTGGAGGGAGCATGAATATTTCTCTCCTTCTCAGCTCAATGGCAGACAGAAGCTGTGGTCGAGTACTCCCTTCTAGGTACATTGTCTCTGATGTATCCTGCTATATTAAGGCCAGATGACTCATTCGTCACCGAGATCATTTAAAGCAGAACTTGCAAAGTTGTCCTTCAGTGGCTCGGCTGTTGTTTTGCCCACAGGAGCTGAGAGATGGTGGGTTTTTGCAGCAGCATAAAAATGTTAAATTTTCTATGCAGGCTCATGACATGGATGTGAATGAGAGGCGCTTTCAATCACGACCAGGCGACAGATCAGCTCCAGAACAACCTGTTGGCTCTGTGCTTTTACTCTATTTCACATCCTGACACTTCCATTTACTACGTGCGGACCCTTAGGGCTTCTAAGCTGATGCCAAGTTAAATTTACAATATACATGTAGTAAATAACAATGTCAACAACATTGACGATTTAAACTCGGTGAGGTGGTGGTGATTTACTCTCAGCACACTCACAGTATAGTTGTTTTCAGACATTAACAGTCATGGCCAAACGCTTCACAGCAACAGTGCAATATCTGGTGCATTCAGACGAGGGGTGGCGTCTGGCTAGAGCGTGAAGGAGGAAGGATATAAAGTCAAAAATTCAAAAGTTTGTTTACAGCAAACAGATCTCGTTTTCATTCTTAGTTTGTTGATGTCTTCTTCACACATGGCTCCTCTTCTTCATACTGAGATATTTGTGTTCTTTAACCCTAACCTGCGGCATTCTTACACGGCTCACTCGGAAATCTTTGCTGAGGCAAAGTAATACGGCTGAAAGGTTAAAACTCAGCACAGTACAAGTGAGAACACAAACAGTACAACATAATACAGACTTCCTGCAATTATATGACATAGATTTAATTATACCAAAGTATTACTGCCTGTCCGTGTTCCTGCAAATGATTTGCGACCTGCCATCTGAACACACTGGCTTTAATGCGACTTTAATGGCATAATGCAAATGAATGAATAAATGAATGATTAAAACATAGCATCTCTAATAGAAACATAAAAGCCTGTATGCGATTTCTTTTTTTTTTTCCATAAATATTTTTCGATCTGCCCCTAAGCACGATTTTTGGACTTTGGCTGTTGAGCGAGATGTGAGACGTTTATTAAATAGTCATACGCTCGCTCCGCTGTGCTGAACAGGCTGAAAGGAATAACCGATATTGAGATAAACTATTTATGTTTTTGTTGTTAAATGTGTGAACTTAAGAAAGAAGGTCAGAGCTGGAATGACTCATGAGAAATGTGGGCCCCTGTTAACCCCTATTTCCTCACGGTGGAGGCAGTGTGTGCATCCTGTTTCCTGTAGGTACTCATTATTTACTGTGCACATGGGAGCCTGCACATGGCAACTTCATTATATTTTGCCCAGAGCACCAGACACGAACCTGTGCTCCTGTTCTTCATCGATTCAGCAATGACAATGTATTCATGTCAGCTCATTGTTGTTTTTGCTTTATCATTATTTATTACTGTGAAGTTAAAGAAGAGGCAAAACCTCAAGGCTCATTGAAATGTGCTCCGGTGTCTTCATGTCTCTTGGTTAAGAGTTTAGATGCCAACATCCCTCCATCCATTATCTATACCACTTATCCTTTGAGGGTTGCAGGGGAGCCGGAGCCAATCCCAGGCGACATTAGGGCGAGAGCCGGCGTACACCCTGGATAGGTGGCCAGCGTATCGCAGGGCTGACATACAAAGACAAACAATTCACACCTTCGGGCAATTTAGAGTCTCCAATTAACTGCGTGTTTGGACTGTGGGAGGAAGCAGGAGTAAACCCACACAGACCCGGGGAGAACATGCAAACTCCGCACAGAAAGATTTTAATTAAATGAGAGGAGCAGCACAGCTAACAAGCCAGTGTAGATTCAAAGCTGAACTCTACGCTTGGTTTGATTTCTCCTCTTTGAGTGGATCCCCTCATTGCAGCGATTTTATTGTAACACATTGATTTTGTCCAGGTCTTTATTTGGACTCACAAACCTCTGACGGGTCAGTTGTTTTTACGACCATGTGAAAACAGTCCTCTATTAAAAAGACCGTGCGAGAGGTGTGGACCACAAAGCAAAATATCAGTGATATATACAGCTATGTAATCCCTGTCATCACAGCTTTAACACACCCCAGCCTGGTGGTGAGTCATTTTTTAACTTTAGTTGTGAGGTCTACCAAACAAATTTGCAGTAAATTAGAAAATAAGCACGTAGTGAATCCAGTGCTGAGGTTTGGAGCCTGCTGGGCACTTGCCAGACTGGAACAAGACAAGATTTTCAGTGATTTTAATGTTTTCAGATAAAATGGTTTTAATTGCATTTGTATATTTACACCAGAGATCTTGTTCTTACACATGTCAGAGTAAATTTCTTCTGCTAATGAGTGAATTGTGAAAGGAAGCTCACATATTGTTCTAACCAATCTCTCTCTACCATCATTTTAATATTTTCCTGTTGAACTTACCTTTTTGTCTCCTCCCATCCTGACGCGTTTTGTCCTTTTCTTCGTCTCCTCTCCAACAGTCAGTGTTTCGCAGCTCTCCGCTGCTGGGCTGCTTCCTGTTCGGCCTACCGCTGGGCGTAATTAGCCTGATGTGCTACGGCATCTGCACAGCTGAGTCGGACGATGGTTCGGATGACATAGATGCGCTCAAGAGGGAAGGTCTGACTGATGAGGAAGAGGACGAGGAGGACGAGGAGGAGGAAAGGCAACGCGCCGCTGAACTGGAGGGCCCAGAAGAAGGAGAGAACGAGGAGGACGAGGAGGATTTGGGAGAGAAGGATCCTGAAGAGAAGAAAACAGATTAACACAGGGGCTCCTGCCGGATAGAGGATGATAGGCCTAGTCAAATGCAGTGAAATGAAACTCAAAGACATATCAATGTAATACTGCTCTGCTTCTTTGTTTTTCATCTCACTTACCATCAAAGCCCCTCTCGCACAGACGCCTGTCTTTGAATTCTGCGTGTCGGTGTGCGAGGTCAGCTGCTCAGTGAAGCCATCGTAACTAACGGCAATTTTTAAAGATCGGAGCATAAACACAGAATATTATCTTTATTTCTGTGTCACCTTTCAAAACAAAAGTTACAAAGTGCTTCACAGAGCAACGGAATACTGAAGGATAAATAGAACATAACATGGAAGCATTAAAGTGGACAGGGTTAAAGGTTTAAGGTACAATAGATTATAAAGTCAAATGTGAAATGGCAGAAGCTAAAGGCAGAAAATAGATTGTGATCATAAAGATTCCAGGAGCCTGAGTTCCTCTGGCGACTTGATGGAAAACGCTCGGTCACCTCTTGTCATGATAATGTCAGGAGAGGATTGGATGACTGTGAACCAATCGTACCACTTGTTTGTTACGATTCCACCAATCAGTGGTCTGCCCCATGTGACGCATGACCCTTTCTCTGGCATCGTTCTGAAACCACTTATTCTATCCTCCTTTTATTCTCATATCCTGATCTTTCTGTAGTAGAAACGAAATTTCGGCTTCAAACTGAATCGAAACATAAACCACGACATGTTTTATTACTTGACAACCCCCCCCACCCCTCAGCCAAAGTGTAGTGTAGTGATTGACGTTTGTAGAAAGCTTAGGAAGTGCCCAAGAAGGAAAATCTGCCATAAGTGAATTGTGCTTTTATTTTTATTTTCTTTCATTGTCTGTTACTGCCTGAAAATATTTCCTCTTCTTGTTTTTCTAGGGGGTGCAAAGTGCCGAGACAGTCACTCATTTCCACTCACTCCTCACGCCAGCCCCCTGTTAGGGTCCATTTACGTAGACGGTTGATGCTAATTGGTATCAATCCGTCTGATTCTGACCCATTTCAACTCCCTGACATAAAAACCTGCTAGAAAATCTTAGTATATGTGGACTGTGCCTATCAAGCAGCAGACTCCCATAACATGCATCAGTGGCTCCTGTGGCTCTTAACAACTCATATTCCTCAGATGGACTGGCTCTGTCTGTTTCCATATTTCAATCTGTCCTCCATCACTGCTTTCTATATTGAATTTACAAGGCAGGTTGAAGTTTACATCCCAATGCACTGAGACGTAGATTTAAGCTTATAAAATATGAGGACTGTCTTCCTACTACTGAGTTTCTTCTCTTTTTTTCTTTTTGTAAAAATCTGCTATAGTTAGTCGGCCAAAAGGCTCTTACATCCTCCCCTCTCCTCTTTCCATGCCCTTGTGGCTAAAGTTTATGTAAAAGCTGAAATCAAGCTGGGGTTATTGCTTCCCCCTGAATTCACCTGGCCGCCTACATTGTAAAAAAAAAGGTGTTCGTAATATCTTCTACACCGAGTCGGATACCATTTTTATAAGAAGTACACGGTGCACCTTGTTGGATTTGGGGTCCAGTGGGGCTTCATTGGCTGTTCTTGTAAAATAAAGCGCCTGAAAACATGTTTCCTTACTTCTTATTATGTATAAAGTTAATACAACTCTCAAAAACTCCGGATTTGATTTACAGCAGGGTTTCCGTGGCAACAAAACTCGACTCTACAACGATTGCTGTTAGATTTAATTCTTAATTGGTGCAAGTAAATACTTCACGTTGCCTTTATTTTTCTTTACAGCCCAGCCCACTTCAAACTATAGATAAGCACAGTCAAAACTCAAACACTGTAGAAACCTCTTTGTTTCCATGTTCGGCCGACGTGATCGTGCTGGAGCCCATCGCTCCAAATGAAGAGAGATGTGATTACTTTAAAGAAGTGGTTCAACATTTTGGTAAATATGCTTGTTCTCTCTTTCTGTTGAGATCTAATATTACTGTCATGCCATGCGCAGTAAACAGGAAGCTTAGCTTAGCATTAAAACTGGAAACTGGAGAAAAGGGTGAATGAAACCTTCCTCCTTTATCTGTTTAAAACCTGAAGTGTCATCAAGAATCAAACATCGATCTTAGAATGTGAGTCAAAGAAAAAACATTTACCTGAACCTTGAACTATTTCTCTAAAGACTGAGCTCAGTACGCACGTTGCTCATTTGTTCCACAGCATTAATTTGAAACATACACACATTATAGGAAACGCACAAATCTCCAAGGATGTTTGAGTTAAGAAAGGGATGAAACATTAAAGGAGAGTAAAGAAAAAAGCGTTTCTTCCAAGGAAACAACAATATACGGAGATGAATGAGCGTAAAAAATCATCCTTGACCTCTGGAACAGTAGCTGCAGAGTCATTTCCACTCAAGGACCTCTTTGTAGTTCTTCCTATCAAGTCAACCTTGAGTTAAGAGATTGCAATGAATGTTTTGAGCTGTTTCTCCTGTCGTTGAGTAAAGCTAAGGTGGGGAAAATGCAGGGGTGGGGAACCTTTTCCCTATCGAGGACCATTTAGATTTATATAATATCGTCTCTGTCAGGATTGTGCACCCAAACTCCGCCAAAAAGCATTTACATCGTCCAATCGCATTTGTCCTTGCAACTCATGACATTTACCTGTAATAACACCCCTGATTGGCATTCGTCATCAGTGTGAGGACGTCCCTGGAAACTAGATGAAGTGGCTTGTCCTTTACTACCCCTCCCTCCAAAAAAAAAATCAGTTTTCTTTTGGAAAGTAGGACGTCTAACTCCACGTCTTCTTTTATTTTCTCGACGGTTGCCATGAAACGGAACATGAATCATCACCCTGAATTAATTCAGCCAAAATCTGTTCTTTTTTTTTTAAATTATGAATTTGCTCGCAGGCTGAAGAGTTTCCTCACCCCTGCTCTCGTACGCAGCCATGTTTGAACCTTTTAGCAAAGTGAAGCTGAGAAACACGATGCTTTCAGGTTTTGTTTTCCGTTGTCGCTCCATTCCATTGTGCTTTTGCAGCTCAGTAAATCTTGTAACTTGAACAATTTAGGCGCCTCAACCTAAGCACACCTGTTATATTTAACATACAGAGTTTATCTGTATTATTACTGTGAATCTGCACTAAAGGAAAACCTCGCCCTCATCTTGCCTTCTGGTCTTTGTAGTTGCCTACCGCTCTCTGCCAAACGTCCTCTTTGGCTTTGAATCGAGAGTGTCGTCACACTTTAATACAGGTTTGGAAGATTCAAATAAAGATTGTCCTCTTTTCTTTCTTGTTGACTGGTATTTTTTTCTAAGTTAATGTAAACATACTCTGTGTGTCTTTCCTGTGCTTTAAATTATCTGTCTCTTCCATTTTAACATCTATTTCTCCATCGATCTCCAACTTTATTCCCACCAGTATAATTGAAGGTAGCCGTGTCTCTACTCAATTATGGCTGATGTAATCACATTTTTGGAGATCTGGGTTTAACCGCGGCCGATTGCATTACTTGATGTGAAACTCATTTATTTCTCCCCTATAGGGAAAGACAGCGCTCACAATTCAAACTCAGAAGCGTGACTTCACATATTCACTTGTTGAAGCCTGAACCTCACACAGTTTGAAAGATTAAAAATATATATTGAATATCCTGAAGTTTGGTTGTTTTCAGTCTTCATAAACGCTTGTTGTCCATTGAATGTGATTTTGGACGTTAATTAGTCCGTCGCCTAAGGAGAGATAATATATCACTACATCAGAATCAATGTTATTGAGTGGGGCTGATGCAAAAAAAGTAATTCATCGCCCAATTACCTCGCTGTATATTCTGAGAATGAGTTTCCCTGTGTGGCAATCAAAGGAGGCTCGCTCACACACGAGATAAGGGTGATTGCACCTTACTGCTCTTTCTGACGTCTGTCTCGTGTTGAAATGGCAAATTAAGGCGAGATGGTAATCATCTCATCTCTGACTCACGCGGGAGGTGTTTAATGGTTTAAGGTTGCACACGGGGTCAAGGTAAACAGACGGATGGTTATTTCAGTTAATGCTTCGAGGTTGTATTTCAAGGGTGCTGTGAGCTCCGGTCTGTCGCTCAAGATGAGAAATGGCTGATTGGCTTTCAGTCTGGAAATGTTTTCTTTTCATTATGACTGATAGACGGTCGCGGCTGCTAAAGTCAATCTCTTTACTGTCACTCGGAAAAAAACAACCTCTTGCCTGATTACAGGAACATTTGTCCTTTCGAGATGTAACATCAGTAAATGGCTCTTTTGTGAGTTTTTTTTGCGTGAGTTCTCTTTTTTATGTTTCCATCATCAGCATTTAGATCATTTCTCCTCGCTCCGTCTGACTATTTTTGGTGCTGCGACAGTTTCAGCGGGGTTTAATAGCCGCTTGTCAACTTGTCAGTTGATAGATGCTGCTTGTTGCTGTTGTTTTCTCTGAACGGCCTGACACCTCGGAAAAACTTTTCTTCAGGGCTGTGTGAAAACGACTGTGCGGAGATGTCTGCCGCCCATGAAAGCTGCTACAACTTCCTCCTGCATCAAAAATCATCAAAAGCGCGCACACCATGCTCCTGTAGAGAAAAGTATCTGTCAGTCAAGAAAAAAGGCCCAGTCACAAATATGCCCTGGTGCAGAGGAATACTTTAGAGAAAAAACAATGATTACCTAAACGAAGCATAACACTGGATTTATTTAATCTGCCAAATAAAATAAAAAAATCATATTTGCAGTTGTAATTGCTATCTGTTGTGTAACTCTGAACTCTGTGATTATACATCGAGGGTCACTGCAAATACAATCTGCAAATAGCAAATTGAGGTTTGTAACAAAATGATATTTTCTAGCTGTTGCCTCCATCAACCTCAATTATCTAGCTGCCAATTCACTAATGGGTCTTAGAGTCTACGACATTAATAACAATAATAATAATTATAGGTTAATACGGCTACATTTTCTAATTAACATTGAAGCAGTGTGTCCTTGATTTATTTATTACTTCAATCTGAATTATTACAAGTTATAATTCAGGAAACCTGTGAAAGGATGAACTTGCTATTTAACTTATTATAGCGATGATTAGTGGTGTATTAATTAAAAACTGTGTTAGCTTTAGCTTAGCTGCTCACAAGCGCAGGTGTTTGTTAAGTGTCTGCTTCCAACCAATCAAGTTTTGATGACGCTGTAGTGGGTGTGGCCAAAAAGAAGAAGGCCTGTATATCCAGGAGGCCGGCGCTGAGACACGGGGTTTCCCTTGCATCTTTCCAGGGGTTTGAGTCTCTCCAGTCAGTCAGCCCAGGTGGCACGAGAGCATGATGGAGGCATGCCGGGAGAAAAACTGCCCACAAACAAACCCGACATGTATAATAACCTCATGCTAACTGCTCTGTCAGTGATTCAACTCCCCCCGACATGATATTTTATCTTTAACACGAGATACTTTGCTGCGTGTGGCCTCCAAAACTGTTTTTAGCCGCTAAGCTAGCTGCTAATTCAAACATCAGGCAAACAGCTGTCGAGGGGTTTTCTGGATTCATTTTTGGAAAGAAGCAAAAAGCAGAAGTCACAACTTTATTATGGATTCAAGTGAGCGGTTCCCGCTGGTGGATTTAAGGAACACAAGTGATGGAGGAGCGGACGGACACCGGGACTCTACAGGCTCTCCACAGGTAGGTGCTGTCCACCATTTTTGTCTCGTTGGTCTGTGATGCTGATGCTGCTGTGTGAGTCTGAATGAATTACCTGTTGCACCTGAGGTTCCACTGCAGTGAACTGAGCAATCAATCCAAGCTAACGAGCTACAGCTGCTAATATTGACAAAAGGTGTAGCTCCGTGTTCTGCTGCTGAGAACTCCGAACTCTAATACTCATATTTGTAGCGTGTTGAATTTTTATTTATTTAAGTTGTTGGCAGCTGGAGAATAAACCTCATCACATAGGATCCGGTTGCTGATGTTACCCATGAAGCTTTGCTGGCACATGAACTTGAAATGTAAAAGTTGTTTTGTTTGATTTAATTTTTTCAAAGTTACCTGTTGTTACCCCACACGTGGTTGTAGCTTGAAACAAATGATTGACACCATCCTCACAAGAGGGTGTAGAAGAGTTGCATTGTGGGTCTGCATTGTTCAGAATTAAACACACAATCAATTCGGTCACACGGGTCAAAAAGAGGGAAATGGACGAATGAGACAATCAGTCGATGCATCATTCCACAGGACAAACCTGCTGATAAGTCAGTTCTTGAAACTTTTGCTGTTTGTATGTTTTGGATTATGAAAAGCCGAGAGAAGAGACGCCACCCTCCGAACTTTATATCCTTAGTAACACTCACTTAAGCTTCGTGTGCAGGAAGCTGAGCTCTGACTGGACAACTGACGTTTTGGGGGGGATTTGTGAGCAGTCAATTAGAAATCACAAACCTCAGGACCATTGCAGCTCAGGGCCTCAGCCTCAATCCACATCTTGGTTTGTGACAAATCTTATTTTAGAGCTGAAGCGTGCAAATGATGCACAGACTAGTAACAAGTACATGGCCCACATTATCCCTGTCACCTCTAAGTGCACAGTAAGCATTTCCCAGTGAAGTGTTTCACTCTGCCAGGGAGACGCTGCCACACAGGAGCGGCCTAATGAGGTTTCCCCGGTTGTGATCATGTACTGAAGGGACCTGTCCCCTCAGGGTGGTCGGTCTGACTTACACAACCCGAGACGTAACCGTTTCTAAAGGAGGTGACAGGTGCCCGAGCTCAGCTGCTGACGCCGTCACCCCCACTGTTGCTACGGGCGATCTCCTTCCTCCGAGCTGATTACCCAAAGAGCATGAAAATCAGGTTCATCAACACACGGATGAGTGTTTTTGCAGTTTGCATGTGTTTGTGTCACGTCCGTCGTAGCTTGTGGTTAATCTGATCCTCAGTCTCTTCACACAGATGTTCAGGGTTGTTATGTGACCCGCCTGCTGGGCCTCGGAGCTTACTTCCAAGACCCTGATGGTGACTGTAGCCTGCTGGGTTTTATTAATGCTACATTCACTTAAATACACTCACGGTCATATACACACACATTGATCCAAATATTTTTCCTGCTCAGGCATCAAACTGCAGAATTGTGGGGGGGGGGGGCTGTGTGAACCGCGTCTCTGAATCCCTTTAACCCCTAAAAAGTGGATATGTTAGGAAGTACTACTGGGGCATGAGCTAAGTGCTATATTCTGTGGAGAAAGTAGGATTTATTTAAGTTGAGAGCTTTTACACAATAATCCTTTCAGGGTCCTGTCTAGAGCGTTTTGAATGGGTGGGGCCACAAGCTGTGTGGAGGAGAGCGCTTTCTATGCACTTTGTATGTGGGTGTACTATATATCTTGTATTGATATGCATGTATACTTATTTATATTTGTAAATATCTCAAAGAAATGCAAAGTTTTCAATCACTTCCATAGTACATGCTTCAATTTTCAAATCAAACTCTTGGAGAAATAAAGAAATAAGAAATAAAGTACAACAGGATATGAAACTGAATTGAAAGACACTTACCCAAATATTCACAAAACTAGACTACTTTTTTGGTGCAGTAATTTTCTGAAGTGAACCAACTTTCCTGTCTTCAAACTTCAGTTTCCTGTATGGATGCAACAAACAAGCTATAATGTGTCAGTTAAAGCCATTTTCATATATGCATTGCAACTTTGAACTTGTCTAGACGTTACCCAGAGGAGCTGTGGAATCAATTGAACCAGACATTAAACAGACTTTACTCCGGCAGCCTCCTACTATAAAGTCTGTGTAATGTCCGATCAAAGCCATGTGTGAATAAAGCTGGTATTTGTCCAGAGAATTCTCTGGTCAGCGTGTTGATGGAGTTTCTATCTACTTAACCTGCCCACTTTTCCCAGGCGCTATTCCTCGTTTAAACCAGCGGGATACCATTCGAATTGAAGGTATATCATGTAGACGATTTCTCATGCTTCATGTGTTTTAAGGCAGATATGGACAATGTCTGCAGATTCAGAGTCAGACACTGAAACACTACAGAGTTCATTTGTGAATAAAAATGTGTGTGTTGGAGTTCACTAACTCCAGAAAGAACCAGACTAGGTGATTCTGTTGAAGGTTAGATTTTCACATCTCAGAATAATAACACAGAACAAAGACGAGAAGGTGAAGTGGAAAAATTCAGTGGGAAAAAACCGGTTGCTCTGGTTTGTATCACAGGCAAACAGAAAATCCAAAGTAAAAAATGCTCTGAGAAATTCTATGGAACAGAATCACAAGGTAGGAGCAGAGAGAAATACTGATGAAGGACAGGGAGCAAGATACACAAGAGAGGCGAGGATGTAAAACACATTACGGTGTCGCAGCCAATCACAAAACTAGAAAAACTGTATGTAGAGCAACATAAAGTAAAACAGGAAGTTCAAACCTCACTCACAGTTGCTTACAGTTGCTTATTGGGGAAAATCTTAACAGTTTATCTGCTTTGACTCTTTAAATTAAAATGATTGAGATCAGCCACAACTTGCTGTAATGTTTATTAACGAAAGCCGAAGCCTAGTCCAGTCTAACGCAGGTTATTTATTGTTTTGGTGAGACAAAAGTACAGTAGCATGCTAGCTGACGTGAGCTGTAGACTGATTGTGTGACCTGTCACACAACCGGATCATCTGGGCCGAACACCCGTCCTGACCAATTTTACAAATCATGTTTCTACTCAGATTCCTGGGGTTAAATCGTCTGGAAATTCCTGTAGTCTGAGCCCGGCTCAAACAAGTCATTTAGCAACTGCGGATGGTCCACTTTGAAAAATTAGACAGGATGAATCCACTTTAGAAGCTGCACTTGGCAGAATCTTGATTTATTGCAAAATGAACATCAAAGAATGTAACAATTACTTCAACTCCAGAAAAAGAAACGTAGAATGTTATTGTGATGAGAACAACAAAGATTATTTTGAGTGGCCATAATTGAGGGGTGACTGATTCCAGGGAGGGACAATCCTAGCCCTCCCTGCACACCCGCCCCTGTCTCCCCACATCACTGGAGAAAAAATGATGCATTTAAAATTTACCAGATCCCCTGGAGAGTTTGTGCGAACAATGACAAGTAGCGTGGACCGCTCCTGGTGTGCTCGTCTCTGAAAACAGCAGCGCAAAGTGCTTTTAGTGGTCATTACTGAGCCCACTTTAGCATCCGACACCACCGGGGAATAACAACACCTTGCCTGCAGAGAGCAATAACATCTGAGAGGCCCGGCTCAGGCCAGTGGTTAAGTTTGCAATCAAATAGGAAATGTTTTCTTTGCAGCTTCGTCTGATGGCTTTTTAATTGCTTTCGGTGACACCATCACATCCCTCCGTCAGTAGCCAGGAGACCACGTTGTGTTTGCGACAACATGGGAGCTCCGTAATGTAATCATGGAATAATCATAATTAGGAAAGCATAATTGTGGGCAGTTATTTGGTTTAAAATGACCCAGAGGTGCAAACTAATCTCCGGAAATACATTCCTGTTGATAGTTGATGGCCTGAGGACATTTATGGTTTGAAAGGACCACAACAACCAAGAGTAACAGACTGTTAACACTTCATATAGAAACCCTCAGGGGACTGGTAATACACAGAGCTTGTTTCCTTGTTGTTGCACTGAATTATTTTTATTGTATTAGGCTGAAATATGTCTTTAATATTATGCACATTACAACATTACAGGAAAAAAAAAGATTGTGGACAAATGTACACATACGTCTAACACGAGAAGCCTTAGAATTAGAAGCCTCAGTTTTGTCCCTGAACCTTTTCCTTTCACAATCAATTTGTTGTTTCTTACATGCCCTGACTTTAATTTTTGTTTTGTGAAATTTTAATGAAAGCAGTCCTCACCGAGACATGCAGGGCGACAGCTAAATTGTGTTTTTCCTGTTTTCAACATCTGCTGCGTGTTCCCTCTGCAGAACAGACACAGTTTCAGGCAGAGGTTTACAGGAAACAAGTTGGTCTGAAATGCGTTACAGCTAAAGTGGTCGTCCTTTTTTTGTGTTTTTCTTCTCAGACTTAATTTTAAAGTGAATTAGACACAGCCTCTTACCTAGTCGGATTTGTATTTTTATTTGTATTTGTATTTATAATTATGATAGAACAGTTCATTCCAGTGTTTTTATTACATCGTGTTTCATAAAGATGGACTACATGTCTCCACTTCCTCCTGTTTTACAAAAATGTGGCTGAAATCTCACAGTTCAGGTGCTGCCATTTTGCTTTTTTGATGATGTTTGGGGCCTGGATCTGCGCAGTGATGATCTTAGAGAGGAGACGTGTTTACACGAGTCAGACTCAGCTGGCAATCTTGGAAATGTTTAACCCTGTTTTTATAGCATCGAATAACTAATCAAAACCAAACTAACCAGAAACACTTGAACATATGTCAGTGTGGTAAGAACAACCTTAAATGACCAAACCCATTTTTGTGAAAAATTTACTTTGCTGTTTACTTTGATTTTTTTTCTAGTTGGGTCCATGACCCATCTGCTACGGAGACAAGCTTTATAACCCATACTGCAGCCAGCCACCAGGGGGCAATCATGAGGATTTGGCTTCACTTGTGAGGAGCTGTCATGTCCTCCATCTTTATCCACGCTCTTAAGATTAGTGTAGCTATCAAGTGTTGGATTATATATGAAGTGTATTTCTAAAATGTGAAGCAGTAGCCAGTGGGGATCCAAATAAACACACAGTGGCCTAGTAAGTTCCAACAGACAAAAAAAAATCTTGGCAAACAAATGTAGAAATTCAAACTGTACTTCCTCAAAACTGTTCCAAAATAAAGTGAATCCCAGATAAAAACAACTCTACAATGTCATTGTCAGACAGCGTTGCTTTTAAGGCAGTGACATGTGCTCTCTGCGGGGACACAAGCAGCCTGGATGAGTGCTGCACCAGTTGTCAACCATCCAGATAAATCTTCTCTGCTTGGACCACCCAGGAGGATCTAGCCTGGAGGTTCGTCAAGGACAGCCAGAGGCAGATTTGGAACTGGCCCTCAGCCCTGTTTTTTCTTTTTACTGCAAAACTGGGTT
The DNA here is from genome assembly GCF_024713975.1 of Paralichthys olivaceus. Lineage (NCBI taxonomy): Eukaryota > Metazoa > Chordata > Actinopteri > Pleuronectiformes > Paralichthyidae > Paralichthys > Paralichthys olivaceus. The sequence goes on along the minus strand of NC_091109.1, from coordinate 772,275 downwards.
GTCTTCCGTGGCTCCACTTTCATATGTCTCTCTCTCTCTCAGTGTATGATGTGCGTGCCCATGTGTTGTAGCTACATATAGGGCAGAGATTGTCTGTCATGCATTTTCCGCCTATCTGAATTTGGTTTAAACAGAGCAGAAAGTGAAAGTGTTGCTCGGGCCCATGATGACAGAGGGGGGAAAGGATGAAATGGCGCACCTGGAGTTAATGAAAAAGAATTGAACGCTCATACGTAACATGAAGGGTCCTGCAGGATCACAGCCTGCCACAGCCACTTAGAGGATATATTTTTCACCAGCGGAGCAGGCGGGTGGTGTTACAGAGTCCTCTGCTGCACCAGCTTGTATCAATCAGCTTGTCCTGACAGCAGCATGAGACAGAAAGAGAAACAGATGCCAGCTTCCCTCGCCTTTAAAACAAAAATGCATGTGTTATCAGCAGTCCTCAAAGATGGGGACAGTTTTTAGTCTTCTTTCTTGTCCAAGGTTTCTCTCTGAAATCTCTGGGAATCATTTTGTTTCCTAAAATATCCCAGAACCCCAGTTAAAGAGTTACTTTAAAGGGATGTCTTACATTGACTCATTAGGAACCGTATGTAGTTTGATAGCTTTAATCATGTTGTCAGAGTCCGTCACAGATTTTGTCAATTAGTTGATGCTACGATAACTCTCTTTGGTCTGTGGTATTTTTACAGGACGATAAAGCATCGCTTTTACATCTGCAACCACTTGTGTGTTCTTGGAATCTGCACTTTATACTGATATTTTATTCATCCCATAGAAAAAGACATAAAACAAAATGCGGAGTCTGGCTCGGCTGAGCAGCACATCTCTGAATTATGTGGAATAAAGCATAATACAATTAAGAGGACGATCCTCAGAATGATGAATACTGTTGCTCTTGCTCCATTGCTTTATTCATTTATCTTTTTTTTATAAATGACATATTTTTGTTCTGTTCTCACCCCTCTCCATCAACTGGAACAGAGGATACAAGGGCTATTTGTTCTGCTCTGGTTTTTTCTGCATTGTGTTTTGGTTGAGCTTTAAACCACACACCTACTGCTGATGGAAATCAGCTGGCAGGATCTCGAGCAATGCATCATATTAATATGACACCGTGCTGATTAATGCCCTTTGAATAATCATTCTCAGTTGGTAGCAACCAGCTGGCCTGCGAGTAAAGATTTCATTCCCAAAACACTTTCTCCTGTTCTGGAAGAAAAAAAAAACAATAGTTTGGGCTCAAAACTTCTGCAATACTTGACTTTGTTTGCAGAGCCCCACCACCTGTCAAGCTGTAGCACGGCAACAGGATGCAGGTTACCATGACAACAGTGATGGATTTACCACTTGAACTTTGTAATAATTTGGGGAACAATGGGTGTTTTGTTTCCGCACAGAAGCAAACATGCAGCTTTTGTTACAGTCTGTAAAAGAGACTGTAAATACCGATAGATGATGCGTCCCTGTTTCCTCCCATCGTACAAAATTAAAGCCAAAATATCCCGGATAAGGCTGCTGCCATTTTGTGACTTCATTTGGAGTCTGCACAGTAGTGATTCAGTATTGATGGAGCCACCGTGTCATGTTCAACCAATCGTGAGCCACTCTTTAAACTTTTTGGTTCAAAAGCAATAAAAAAAGACACAAGTCTACAAACTTTTTAAGTATGTAAATTATTGACCTACCCCGTGCACCTCTTCAGCATGCAGAAAAACCTTTGCTGTGTTCTGTGGGTTTACTCCTCTGAGTTTGTAAGGATGCAGGATGATATTCTGTCAGGCACCAAATCTATAACCAATAAACACAATTTATGACGACCTAGAGCACAAAATTTACAATTTTCATGGTGAGTGCAGGAATCAGAAAGCACCTTATCTTTGTTATTCACATGGGGACAGCTAACCTGAGCAACTGATGCTTCTTTATGCTTTATGGTGGATGACATGTCTGACACACACTTCCTGGCTGCACGTACTGTAACAACCTTGTCTTCCTTAACTTCAAAAGTGCTTATCAGAAAATGTAGTTAAATTGACTCCTGATGCACATGAGCAGACACGTGCACGCACACACAAACCTGCTCTGTGCCTTTTATAATTTATTCCCCCACGTCTGGCTTTTGCTTCTGTCAACACTGATATCAGCACTGATGTGAGTTTGAATCCGAAGCGTTGTTCTCGCTCGCCCATTAGCATGCGGGAGCGACGCCGTCTTTTTGCATGTGAATAAGCGATTATTAAAATTTCGGTCTGAATCTTGAAAGCATCAAAGATTAAACAGTTACACTGACTGACACTGGCTGATCCCATTTTATTGCAGAGGAACATACGTTTAGATGACTCGTCAGGCAGCCAGGCGACTTACTGTACGGTGGTGACCTTCAGCAGGAAAACTGAAGTGCTGCATGTTGACGCAAAACACTGACTTCATCCTTAGTCTACACCAGAGGTCACAGCGCTTCACAAATGAGGAAAAAATTATTTGAATTCTTCACGAATCAGAAAATGTAATAAAATACAAAATAAAAATACAGTTTGTCTACATCACCTTCTAACTAAGAACTTCCAGCTACTTCTTGGAGTGGTGCTTTAGGTATATTTGGGGTATTTTTCGCCTTTATTGATATAATACATTGATATATATATATGTGTGAGAGAGACTGGGGGAAGCAAATGGCCGGTCGAAACCAAACCAATGGTGGGGGGGGAAGCGAGTCTCCACACGAAAACCAAGACAATGAGCTGAAGATGCTAAAATGCTAATAGCTGAGAGAAAGTGTAATTCTCTGTGATTATTTGTTTGTCAGCAGGTTTGCACAAAATACAATGAACGGATGTGTAGCTGAGATAATGTGGATTCAGAGGAGAATCAACCGTTTTCCGGCATCTTCAATCGTTTTACAACTCAGTCCGAACAAACATGACTGATTTTGTTTGGTATTTAATGGCGACTGTTTGGCCTTGGCAGAAATATCCGCCTCGAAGTTAATATTTAAACATAACATTTTTTGCTTGAAAATATTTGGAACTGAAGCTTCTTATGTGCTCTTCTGGCTTCAAGATATACGGCGTCGTACACATTTTTTTGGAACGTCTTTGCAAAGCTCCACGAGCCGGGAAACTGCTCCTCGTAACTCAGCTGCTGAAGAGACAGAGCGACTAAAGCTTTTGTCTGGTTTTAGATGATGTCCTGTCCAACACTGAGGAAATATTGATGATGGAAAGACTCCAAGCAGCAGCCCTGGTAAAGTGCAACGTTTTTATTCAAACACAAAGCGGAGAGATCTCCCTTCCTGTGTGTGTGTGTGCTGAATTCAGAGATCCAGATATCAGTATGCCTGTGAGAGATAAACACAATGATGACGGCCTCCCCAGTGTCAGATACTGAAGTGTCTGGGCTGTGGTCTCAGCCAGTGATAATGAGGTGTTGTCTCGGTTAATAAGTTCTCACTAACCACCGCCGCCTTGTACGCCTCTGCTCTCCCACGGCAATCCTTAACAGTGCATGATCACACGGCCTCTATGTTAGCTTGTTGTGTTAATAACGTGTCACTGGCAACACGCGTGCCATAACACTTGTGTGATCATCGCAGGAATCTTCGCTCTCCCTTCATATCTGACTCACACAAACACACACCATGTTAAAGTGTGACTTTTGCATCCACTTTATCTGCACCACTAATGTCAGATTGTGCGTCTCAGCAGGAATTTTATTGGCACCACTGCAGATACTGTGGTATTATTCACTGGACCAAATGAATCTATGAGCTGTGAAATCATTCAGGGGGTGTAATGATGAGCTATCACAGATCTGCGTGAGCTTTTGTAGCAATAAAGCACACTGATAGAGTTAGGACTGCAAATGTGCTGACACTTCAGAATATGAAAAGCTGCAAGAGCAGAGTTAGGATGCTCTGCATGTCCTCTTTTTCCTCCTCGTTCATCTTAAAGCATATTTCCTCAGAGCCAGTGGACACTTTTATTAAATCCCTAAAGCACCAACAGGATGTCCCTGCTCAGCCTGTAATGAATAATGTACATAAAATTTTTACATTCATACACGACAACAAGTGACAACCTTCGATGTTTATTTGGTCCTGCAGGCTGAATTTCCAAAGCAGTTTTATCTTCTGTTTATTCTCAATCACTTATTATCAGTTAACTATCTCACACATGTTTTGGATGCTTCCAGAGATAAACAACGTCGCAGGTCCAAAGGCTTTCTAACGTGGCTTTATTCTGGAGCAGTGTGATCCGTGACAGAAGCAGATTTACACCGGTGCACTTGGCAACGTCGGGTCAGACTTGATTTGCATCAAACGATGGTTAAATGGGGTCAAACTTGCAACTGACACCAGTTTTGGAGTTGTCATGATACTCTCCTCTGGCACGGCCTCTCATCCTTAGCGTCTGACTTACATGACTGATGCCCCACAGTGAATCATAAGCCGGTTGCCTAGCGCTGTATCACCCACCCATCATTCTTTTCCACATTCCCCCCCCGCTCCTTTATGGGCGGCTCATAGCTGTCACCTCACACCGTCTGTGGGGGGGAGAGCGACTGCCACGCGGCCCTCTGGTATCTCGGCGCCCATCTGTCATAACCGGTCAGCCCGGTTCCGCACCGTGTCCAGGGAACATCAGGCGTGGGCCGGCTGTCCTGCCGGGTGGCGCGATGACTTCAGTGTTGCTCACATTTCCAGAGCGACGCAGAGATTGGATTTGTGTCAAGTCAAGCAGCAGGTCTGAACAGATATCGGCCGTAATATTTGTGTGTTGGCGTGGAGCCGCCGCTGATGGTTTTCACAGCCGCAGCAATTTTCATGTTCCACGTTACAAGATGTGATGAACACCTCCATTCACAGGACAGAAGAAAGTGTGACGGATGCGTGACAGGTTCACCTTTGTGCATTATATATACAGTAAATGAAGAAATAACCAAGAGCTATAAAACTGATTAAGGAAAATTATTTATTTCTTATCACAACAGTTGAAGGATACTAACATTTTTGTATGACCTTGGAAAATTCACTGGATCGATTAATTGGAACTATTCATCCATCTGCCCATTATCTATCCCAGCAAGCATTGGGGCGAACAGACGGGTCAGAGAAGGACCCATTACATTCTGATGTGGATTTTAAATAACCCACATTTGGTCTTTGCTGAATCCCAACCCAGATCTGGTGCCTTGGTTTGCCCCTCTATACAACACCGAACAAGCGATTTATCAGTTCTTTGGAGTGGTGGCAAACTGAATGATTTATAGCTCTGCTCTTTTTATTTATATTTTTAATCTTATTTATTTCACTGCCTCCGTTACTGTCACCGTCTCCATTTTGACTCTCTTCCTCTCTCCTTGTCTCTTTTGCTTTCCCTCTCTTAAGCTTTAGAGGTCATGCCAGTGAGGTGTAACTTAAAGCATGATGGGTAATCCTAATAAACGTTCCCTGTGCGATCCCAATGAGCTTTTATGACGGATCAGAGGCTGGAAGTGTGTGACGTGTGCTCTCATACAGTTCTGACACACATCAGTCAGCCCCAGCATGGCTTCATGGTTTGATGGACACGAACATGCATTCAAGTACCCACATACACAGGCACATCTGCACAGGACATTGTCATGCTGAATAAATGCATCGGCTGAAGCATTGCAAATGCAACTTATTGCTTATTTTGTTCTTTAGAGAACGTGGCTGATGCATAAAACATTTATGAATAACCAGATATGTTTATTTATATATGTCTATGAATATACTATAGATTGTTCTTGAGATTTTGTTCTCTTTCCCTTTACCTATTATTTCATAATCACTGACGTTAGCATATTTCTCCATCTGTCTTTTTCCATTTCACCTCTTTTCTATCTGTGAAAAATAAATTGGACAATTACCGTCATGCAGTCAGGAAATGCAGCCCGGGGTTATAAATCGGCCAAATGCAAACAAGTGGGATCCGCTGATCCTAAATGTGAGTCACTAAGTCGAGAATTGGGGGCCTTGAAATGTCTGACAGCTTAAATCACTGTCACTCTGAGCAATGACTCAGAGAGAAACAGGGGACGAGGAAGATGGAAGGAGAAAGACGGACGACGAGGAAGAAATAATGAGTTTTCACAAAGCGGTCTATCTGTAAGGCTGCAAAGGCCACGGCAAATATGAACAGCATTTGAATTTAAGCTTGTCATCCGTGGCTCCATGCCAAATGACCACAGTTTGGCTCCATGCCTTTTTCATGAGCGCCTGTTGATAAAAATTCATAATCCTCATCTGCATTCTCTGATCAAAAGCCACCGTGAAATGTGCAAACAGATTGTCACCTCGTCTGAAACAGAGATGTTTCACGATGACGAGTGCGGGAACAACCACTGCGGGACACAGGCAGTCTTTCTGTGTGAAAATGATACTTGAAAGGGGAGATAAAATATTCACCAGAGAGAAATATGAGGAGATTGCGCATCGCCTTGAGCGAGCAGGGCTCCCACTGCGAGGCGCAGGGAGAGGGAAAGATAGGAGAGGAGGGAGGGACTAGGGAGGGCGGGATGGACTAGGGAGGGAGGGAGGGAGGGAGTTGGGGAGAAGTTGGGAATGATGGAAAGCAAGAGGGAACGTAAAATAAGATTTAGTGAAGAGCAGATAATAAAGAAAGAATGACCGCTGGGCAATTAACACCTCCAAACTGTAAATCTAACGAATTAAATTTTACATCGCCGGGAAAAGGTCACTCTTGTTTGCAAGATTCTTACAAAGTTCAGTGAGGAGGACAACACATCTGTAAATCTCTTACATTCCCATTTACATTTAGGCTTCTACTACATTGAAAACAGCATTTTAAACCAAAACGAACACTGTCCAATTTCCGCACCACTCACGTCCAGTGGTTGTGCAGTTGCCCAAAACAGGAAGTATTTGGTTGTTGCATGCAGAATTGTTGCGGATAGATCTCAAATAATGTTGGTGACTGATTTTGGTAGCCGGTTGTTTTCTTGCAGTGGAGGGTCAAGTGATTGGAGCCTGAAGATTCAGGAAACGTTGTGATCGTGAAGACCCAGTCAGAAAGTTTGAGTGTTTCTACGTTATCATTTTGAAACAACTCAGCTCCTGCTCGTCCAGACTGAAACACAGATCCCAGAGTTTTCAAACTAAATCAGGACCAGTTTCCAAACTTTTCCATGTTAGTGTCTCTAACACTCTGGAGTTAGAGTTGATCTGTTTCAAACAAAATCGTAGTAGTATTAACGTACCTCCAGATACAGTAAAAATTCAATCCGGAATGACTCTAATTTTCCATCTGACATTTAGTTTCCCCATGTGTCAGAGACAGACACATCCTGGAGATCATTATATCACGAGGGAAAAGAATGATGTATCGATTCAGGACATAAAATTCTAGGTCACCATTGATTAGCAGTAACAGGCTTTTTGCTTTCCTCTCTGTCATCACACCGGCCCTGGCTTTATTTTTAGGCGCGGGCCGATCGATACCGAGGTTGCTTTGTGCGAGTCTCAGTGGCATCGTGCCTCCCCGCGGAGTCTCACGTAGGTCAAACCAAAGCCCTCCGAAAGGTTGAACCAATGATGGGAATCAATGGATGGGAAATGTCAACTAAAATGGCTGTTTACAACACTGAAGGACAATTTTTAAATACATATTGTTTCATTTGAACTCATGTCTTCTGCCAAATATAAATCTAGAACCGCTGAGAAAACAAATAGTCATGACATTTTCAACCTATGCTGATAAAAGTGAGTTTATATATGTTCTCACTTTGTTATTTCAGCTCATGTTTTGTTATCACTGCTTTGGTTTTTAGCAGCTATGTGCTAATTCCCTTTCAACCTTAATTACTCTGCGCTGACATCACAATTATTTTGCACACTCATGGTTCTGAGGGACATTAATTGATACAGATCACAGTGACGGTGATGATGGAGGTCTTGTGTCATGCAGATAAATATGCTCATCACTCATGAGCTTACAAGGCACAACAAACTGTGACGAACCCGATCTATAATGAAGGGGATTGGATTTTTTGATAAATACCACAGAATCTGCACAAGACAGAGAAAAACCCACTTTACATAACTTAAGCAGATTTTCAGACGTCGCGTCCACAGGAAAACTCATGAATTTATCCACCTCGTCCTGTTTTCTCAGCTTTTCAGACAGTTAGAGGAAAATAATCAACATTAAAATGTGATTTCAGTTTTTAATAATTGGTTTTCTTTGTTTTGTTGATGCATTTGAAGTTATGTTTAGATTTATTGTGCATCAAACCAACATACATTGATTTTTTTCTTTGGTTTCTTGGCACATATGAGCTGCATACTTCTACATCTTGGAGTTGTGGCAAATATAAAAACACAATATTCACTCTCATTTAGCTCTGATAACCAACTCCTGAGGAGAATATCTGTCTCTCAGCTGCTGAACCCTGCTGCATGTTCACCAGCTAGTTACTAATTATGCCTGTTTTGATGGTGTGCAGGTAGCCTGGTGGGTTTATTTAGATTTTTTGTGCCAAAAACAGCTGCCTGCTGTGACTGATGATGATGAGAGCAGGGAGAGTCAATGAAAACATAAAAACTGGCACCTGAAAAACTTTGCTTATTAAATTCAAACCATGATGATACGTTTGATTATTTCTGATGCAAACCTGAGCAAACCGTTACATTTTTTTTGAAACTGTTTTGCCACTTTCCAGATCCATTCACTGTGTCCAGATCCACGATTAAAGCGATGTTCTTAACAAAGCTGACCTGACAGCCCAATTATCAGCCTGCGTCGTTTCCAGCTTCACTCTCTTATTCTCTCTCATTTCCACTCATGCAGCACACATCCACCCACTTGTATGAGCCGCTTGAACTGCTGGATGACTCAGCAGCGTCATTCAGTGGAATCACAATCTGTTTTTTTTTCAGAGGCACTTGAAGATCCTTAATCCTTTCTGAAATTGGCCCCTGATGCAAGTGGCTGTTTTTGTAAGATGCGCTCGGTGTGACAAACTGTTTGTCTGTTGTGCTTTCAAACTGGGCTCAAAGTCACTTGTTTGCTTTGTGCAAAATGTTCAGGATGGCATGTGATGAAACTCTGAGGAAAACTGTATCAACTGAATTTATTACAAGGCGTCTCTTTTTCATAATGCAGCTTTTAAAGTGTGTTAAGAAGAAACTTAATTTAACCAAAATAGGACATAAGACAGGTTATGCTAGGAATTTGTTTTTATCAAAGGTTATTTCTAGAAGATGCAGATCCAAATAAAAATCGTGGATCGTGGGTTTTTATTTGAATTACAAAATACACTGTAAACATTGTCTAATGACACCAGTGTTGTTTGAGTGAAGAGAAGGGTATATGGAATCTGCTGCAGCACTCGTACGGCGGTGCACAGTATCAGTGGCTCAGGTGCTGCTGTGAGAGAGATAACAGGTGATTATAGAAGCATCGACACCCATAGACCCGGTGTCACCAAGTAAGACTCTGCAGTGCTGGTGTCAGCAGGGCTGCGGTGCATGCAGGGGCGGCAGCCGGTCAGGCTGGGGCAGCTGCTTCTCAAAGCCGCAGCCCAGAACACTGATCCCTGCTACCAAGCTTCCTCGCACTCATTAGCAGCGTTACTTGGAGCACTGCGGGGCCCAGGGATCCTGCTCCACTTGGACGGCAGAGCTAGTCAGCGGGCTGAGGAGAAATGATAACATACCCAGTTTTCAGGCCAGAGAGCACACACGCAGGGCCGTGCGGATTAGAGTGAAGCACATTCTTGTTTGGCCGAAAAACTGAATATAACAATCTCGCGGCCAGCTGGTCAATAGTAGTGTGTATTAGAGGCTGAATTGTGGATTCAGGGCCCAAGGACATGATGACAACAGCATTCAGGCAGCAATGAAAATAATAATACCAAGCGAGTTTAAAGTGGGGTGGAAAAGAGAAACAATAGCCTCAGATATTTCTCTCCATGCCTGGCAACTGTGTACCTTCTCCTGCTTATTGCAGCACGTCACATTGACAGATTTAAAATCCTCCTTCCCCATGTTCATCTGCTGAGAGACCTTCAGTGCAGAAGCACACATGTGCTGCAGATGAAATGTGGGATCTCTAGTTGTGTTTTTTGCATATTACAGCACATATTTTCCTATGGATTTACATATTTTCCAGAAGCAAAATGTTATCTGTAGAAAGTGCATAAGGGTTATGCATGAGAAAAAGGGTTTTCTTTTTTCCCCACGTGTACCTCGCTGTCCAAGTGCTCAAGGAGATTCACTGGTAATTTGAACAAATGTCGGTCTCTGCCTTTAATCTGGGACGATCAGTGATTAATGAGAAGAACACGGTAACAGAGCGGGCGTGTTGATGACGTTTCTAACATGCAAAACAAAAAAAATCCAAAAGAATACAAATATCTAGGGATGACAAGGCGGTGTCATTCACGTAGAAGACACAGGCGAAGATGTCGTGATGTGTGATAACAGCTGACGTCGGTGACTATGGGCTGAAAACATCCTGCCTCCTTCCTGCTGTGCGACCTCTCATCTGAACACTGGAGATTTCTCTGGAGACAGTCAGGACATTATTGTTCGGTCTGAAAATGGCCATGGATGAGGCGGAATTTATGATGTGTACCGCCGCCAGACACCAGGTGGCGATCAGGATGCTTTGGCTTTGCTTTTTGGGAGCAGCCATGTGGTCCATGTTAAAATTAAGTCCATTTTATCAAGTATAAGATTACAGCTTCACTGACCATGATGAGCAGCTCTGTTGTGTTCAATTTTAAAGTTGCAGACACACAATAGAATCCAGACTTTGTGATTTGTTCAGGGAAATCACTCCTCATGTAGAAAATACAATTGAGGGGGGGGGAAGTTGGCAAGAATGTCGAGGGCTCTCATGTCTTTTGCATCTCGGGCGTCTGTGATCACAAAGTGTCACTAATACGCCATTCACGATGCATGTTAAAAAGGGCTTTGTCTGATCCCTCAGTAGCTGCACGAAAACACTGCAGCAAAAGAGCAGCGAATGTTCCTCCACGTTTCTCTTAAACAAACGTCTGACATTTGCTTTATCTCGCACGCTGAACATTGCACCTTGTACTTCTGTCAAACCTCTGACTTTCACAAAATTCTTGTTTGAGAGCAGCTGAAAGGATGATGTGACGAAGGAGGCCGCCGAAAATAGGCTGCTTATTTATATCATATGTTCAAAGCTGCAGATATTGGTTGCTTTATCGAAATATATATATTATTTCTCCCGAAACAAGATGTGGCGTTGTCTCGGATAATAATGGGAGACGAACACATGTAGCATGGTGACATCAGTGAGGATAAATGTCCTGATAGGTAAAGCTGCAGCAAACTAAAAATATTAACAGTTGAGTCAGTTGAGCTGAATCTGTCTTGTCCGATCAAATCCTTGTTCCAGAGAAAACCAAGTGTGGAGGTAAAGGGTTGACCACAGGAACCTGACTCTACAAACAGATTCTCTGCCAAGATAAATCTCTTATTCTATTTTGAGTTGTACTCTATAACGAAAAAAATGAATAACAGTTTTGTGTTTTTCTCAAATGATCACAATGGAAGAAGTATGCTTGTTTTTTTTTCTATTTTAAACAACATAGAATGGATCAGGAATCATAGGGAGGATTGTTCCGACTTGGTGGAGGTAAGTTCTCTGCTGAGTGTCATTCTAGCTCAATAATTGTAAAATAAACCGTGAACTTTTACTTATTTTACACACGAAGGTCCTTTTTTATAAAATCCTGTCTCCATAGAAACTTTAGGAAAGTGCACATTTCTGGAGCAGCCTTTTATTAACACAAATTACTACTGTGACTCCCTCCATTAAAGTACCTGCCAATCAAACTGGTGTTGAACGTTGGTGGTGGCTTCAACTTTTTTTTGGAAGCCTTTCTTATGCCTTTAATCACCAGGTCAAGTCTGACACGGACACAGTTACCTCCTCACCGCTCTGCACATTCTGAGTGCACGTTGTAATGCCAGTGAAGACCACGTCATCTGAGCACTTTTCTCCTCGCTGACGACATAATTTGATCCAGCTGTTCCTCAACCAGAAAGACTCGCCGCGGACTGACTACTTAGTGCGTCTGCAAGAGCATCCAGCAGCACTTCCTCCAATCAGGTTGAATTAGAGACGAGCCGCTGAGCCGGCAGCAGGAAGGGAGGCACTACGCACCTCAATCTTGACAAAATGATTGGAATGATTAGAGCTCTTGGAAATCCAAGTTTCATCCCCCCGGTTTCAATCCTTTTTTATGGCGCTTTTCATTGCCGTTTCCCGGGATGGCATGTTGTCCCAGACGTGCCACACACAGCTCAAATTAGTGCTCCTACATCCCAACGCCCGTTTTTACATTCAACCCACACACGCTGTAAAAGTGTATCATGTCAGAGAAGTGGCAGACCATAATCGTGACAGTGCGCGTCTTTGCATGTGCACCTCCTCGCTCTGTGAGACGGAGAACATTTCTTACATATTTCATGTCAGCTCTGAAAGTAGCACTGCCTCCTCTTTCATCGCCTGCTAACAGGAATCTGCTCTCGGCCCATTGTGCGTTTTCACAGGGAGATTGTGAAGTTGGCATGTACCGAGCAGGCCTTGATTGGTGCCTTGAATCATTACGAATGGACGACGGTGCTGGCGTGCGTGCATGTCTGACATTTCAGAGCGACATGAAGCCGGGCCTGTCGCGCAGATAACGTCCCTCGGGGTGAGGTTGCCGGCGGAAACACAATTTTATTTATTTATTTCTCATTAATCCCGTGTATTCCGGTTGGCAGCTGCGTACAGAGATTGTCACGTCCGCAGTATCTTTGTTGGCTCCTCTTTGCTATCACAATTTTACACCTTGAATCAGAAGTGCAGCAGTTGTCTGTGACGCTTTTGTGCTCTCACACCATAGTGCCTAACTTCTGATGCAAGAGCCCTGTGGCAATGCATGCTAGTGCAGCAATGAAATGCCCCATTGAGAGAAATCCTGTTTCCCAGCTGGGACCGTGAGGTGCAGGGTTGAACATAATTGAGGAGAAACTCGACTGCCGGCCAGTTAGCGGTGGACCCTAGAGTAATAGCTCATGCTGTCTCTGCTGCCACCTCTAAAAGTAGCATACTCCCTTGTTTATGGCTGTGGAGCTTGCAGTTTTACAATTCCAATAAGGCTCCATCCAGCGCCGTCTTTATCAGGCTGGATGATTTAAGTCCACACAGGGAGCAGGAGAACGTCGTCGCTGCTGCCTCCTTCTTCACAGGGCCAGTAGTGTATCCAGCAGGGGGCCAGTATCAAGCATGCTTGATCTTCAAACCTCTTCACTGGCCTTTGAGAGAGCGCGGTCTCCAAAGACTAAGGTCATAACGAAGTCATTCATTTTTAGCTTTGATCCATAATTTCAGTCATGGAGTATCATCATAAAAGGCTTTTTCAAGGACTCTTTAATGGAATTACTTTACAGAAGTCATCGTAGCTTTTTCCTTGAAGACGCCGTCTAAATCCCGTCTCTTTCGTTTCTTGATTTATAATAATTCAATTTGAGGATATGAAGTGCCCGTCTGGCCACTGGCCATGAGACCGCGTGAGCAGCTCCAATCAGATTTAACAGATAGGTGTCTGAATAATAATGTTGACCAGGAGGCTTGCAGACAGTGTATATTTGAAGCATCCAGATAGCTTTGGGAAGATAAGGGGAGATTAATGGGATTCATCATCGGCAAGAGCTTGGCAGAAAATTGTCGTTGACTCAGAGAGAGTGATTTTTATTCATTAAAAATATGAAATGTGAACAACTTGTGGGACATGTTTTTCATCTTTGTGACACTGTTTTGGAAAAATACTGCACTTCCCTTTTTTCAGATAAGCTGTACTGAATGTTTTAATGTGCACTTTAGCGACTACGATGATGATGATGGCTGTTACAGAGCTTTACTGTACTCTTTAAATGGAGGACTTTGTTTACATGTCACAAGCATCTTTCGTGGCATCATATTTACACATTTGTAAGTATGATACTTGAGTGTTTCTCTTTAATGCCACTTTACTCCTCTGCACTATTCAGAATCCATTCAGAGAAAAAATATTTATTTATTTGCTTCTCGTTTAAAAAGGTTTTTCATACAAAATATATGGATGAAACAAATCAACACAGAGCAAAACAAAATAATCAATTTGAGCTGTAAGGCTTTATTTTACATGTTATTTCTGAATAAATTCATGAGACAAGATTTAGTACAAATGATATAATATATCTATATATTGTTTTATGTTTTATATTTCAGTATCATTTTACAGTGTGATGTGGTATTTCTTTTACAGTGTAGTATTTCTCCTTCAGAATAAAACATGAAAACATCCTCCACCTCCCCCTGATTTGAGGCCACGTTTGTAGAGCAATATGTTTACCATGTTCAGACCGACTCATTCAGCCTCACTTCCCTCACAGAACATGTACCCACTGATGTTTCAGTGCGACAGAGAACGCCACCGCCGCTGAATTTATTCTAAATTGAACTTTTGCGTCTACGTATTCAACATTTATGAGACTTCCTTGTTTTCCGAGCATATGGCGCTCGGCTGGAGCTCCTCAACCCATATGTCGCAGTGCCCAGGAGAACATGCAGTTAAACATCGCCGGGCTCGTGTAGGTGATAGAATACCGCTCCATCACACATAACCTCAGCATGAGTGGGCTCTGTTAAAACAGCTGATTATTTGCAATATCACACATTGAAGTTACAGTAAAACAGATGTGGCAGAAGGGAAACAGAACATGTGGACGGGGTTTCACTCACTAACAGACAGTGGTGAGCAGTAAACTCAGATTTGTGAGACGTATTAAACATTATCATTGTGCAACAGTCATTTTCTCCTTCATAAAACGTGTTAATGAAATGAGCGGATGATGTTGATTTCAGACCCAACGGTAACAATCAAGATACTCAGAAAGTGCTTGGTGTTGTATTCTATATACAGTAGGAAGTAGTGAGTTCATGATACAGCCATAGAGAGCATACAGCTCAATTGATATGAGCGAACTACATGAGAATAAGATAGATTCTCTTTTTGATTATTTATTTTATCTTTAATTCAATCAAACAAATCAAATGTAATTGAAAGTTCTTTAAAGGTGAGTGGTAAAACATAGGATGATATTCAGATTTACTTTTATTGACTTTGAACAACTTTGAGGTATAGACACGCACAGAATATAGACTGTAAATAACGTCTGTAAAATAAGAGTCTGGTAATATCAATAATTAAAACCAACTTACTGGAAAATGAACACTAAAATATATATGTGTGAAAAGAACATGTACGATGAGTTTTTAGTTTGGTCTCACATAGTTAACACAGCCCATCGTGCAGCCAGCCACTGGGGATAAAACACATTATATTCTCAAAGCCAAGCTTTACTGCAGTTAATGAGGTCAAATAAACTCCTGTTCATATCTTAATAAATCCCTCGACATTGTCATGAAGTCAGTTTTTCGACAAGGAGAATTCTGAATACCTTTCTTGATACCGGTCATCCAGTGCAGGGATGTTTTTAATTAACAAGCTCATAATATTTCTAAATCCATATTTATATTCTTTAATGAACATAAACCAGACATTTGCAGCTTCACAGCTCAGTTTCTAAGCAAACACTGTCATGGATCTTATTTTCCCCCCAGAAAAAGCCACATTAGATGAGAAAGTGTATTTAGTTTTATATCATCTATGGTGGAGCAGCCTGCCCACTCATAATGTCATGACTTCTGCTCACCTCCACATGCACATCACCCTCAGCAGCATTGTTGGATTGGCAAGAGGAGGACGAGGCTTTAATGAATAAATCAAACCTCGAGCACATTTCTTTATGTGAATGTAAATAAATGCAAATAAAGCTTTTTACCGGTTTGAAATCCAATCACACACACACACCTCCTGCTCTGCTAGCTACCCACACGAGCTGACGGTTGAGTGTGGTTTTATACGAAATCACATTTCATCGGATAAATTAACGGATCCACCTCCGACTTCAAGATTCGTCATGAAAATACATACATACAGAGAAATGAATCCTGACATTAAAGTAACATCATAACAAATAGCATCGTTTCGGGAGACAAATTAACAATTAACACACACGCACATATTTACCATTTTTGTTCTACTTTCTTTGATTATATTTAAAATTCTTTAATTACATTTAGTCACAAGAGCACACATGAATCACTTTGAGAGTGCAGATGCAGTGAATGTGTTCAAGGAAGATAATCATGCAACAATAAATTGTGACATTTATGATTCACACTCTTCCTCAACAGTTAATTAGAATATGTAAAAGTGCCCGTGATGACCTCTACAATATGTGCAGTTAAAAACGGAGACGGAGGATTCTGCTTATATTTGTTTGTCAGCTGGTGTTTTGTTATTATCTTACATTTTAAGTTGGTGTAATTAGAGTCAGGTAGTAACTCGTTGGGCTAAAATTGGAATATCAAACATACGCACCATGTGTATATTACAAGGGGGAGTTTGATGCTGTTGCTGCTATAACGTGCTATATCACAATATTAGATCACAAATATATGAATGTTACAGATGAGAAGAGTAAAGACAAAGTAGAATAAAAACATTATAAAATAAAATAAGATCACAATGTGATCAGAGTTAGATTAAAAGTAAATAAGTTAAGTCTTGAGAAAGCACATTTATAGAAATGTGAGGCTGAGGAGTTTGCCAGAGATTGTGACAGAAAAGGAGCGGTAATCCTTAGTGAAGGCGGAATGGAGAGCAAGTCCTTCACCGAGGATCTGAAATGTACTAATGTGAATTCACGTAGTGTCGGAATGATTTGAATTTTTTTTTTTTTTGTCATCTCAAGTCAGAATATCAACTAAGAAAGTTGGCGAAAATGCAAAAAAAAGTGAAAAAAGTAGCTTTAATGTGAACAAATCTTGAACTTTTCTCGTTTTTTTCTTTGCTCTTTCTTTCGAAAATATTGTAAAGAGCCGTTACAGTGTTGTTTGTAAAAGTCCACAATGAAAATCAAGTCTACAATGAGCTGGGAGCCCGTGAAGAGGAGCTCAAATCAGAGTAACTCTCTTTGATAACTGCAGATGTTGGAGGTTTTGTGAGCAGCGGTAATAAGAAGATACGCAGGTGATTTATGGATTTTTAAATTCAGTTCCTCTCGCCCTGTTTTTTTTTTTTTTCCATCTTTCAGTCACGCTGCCTGTAGTGACCCAACACATTTATCATTAGAATTTAATTCCCTCTTTCATTGTGCTCTCCTCACACTCGGCTGTGTCACTGACGAGATGAATCTCTCGCGCTGACGTAACCGGATTACTCTGACATGGCGAAGAGGAGGCCGTGGATTCTACCATGATCGCCATGGCAACATGAGCTGGGAGCCCTTCCAGTTTGATATTGCAATTCTGAGCTCGGGCTCACTCTTGTTAAGAGAATGGGAGTTCAGACCATTGTGTTCTCTTGAAATTGTACGAGAGTGGTTGGAGAGGAGGTAAAAGCATCGCCTCGTTTTCTTTGTGTGCGAGCCGGCAGGAGATCTCATCTGAACTGAGAAACTGTGAGATGAGCTGAGGTTTTCCAAATAAGCTGATTCCATCATCGAAAAGGCTTTCACAGGTGGTTTTTTTTCTTCATAGAGGGGCACAGAGCTGGATTCCTGCCTTGACATATGTCATCTGTGCTTTGAGGAAATTCACCCAGCACTAGAATATTCAGCTCTGAAGAACAGATAATAAAAAGCGACTTTGTCGTTTTTTTTCTGTCAGTTTCCAAATCCACCTGCTCACCTGTTTCCCAACCACTGGAACGTCTCCACCTCCCTCCACACCTGCTCCACATGTTCTCTCCTGCCCAGGAAGCTGCCAGATGGTTTGTTGATGTCTCTCGCTCTGTCCACACGAATGCGGCAACTTTTTTCATCTGCTGCCTCTCGTCCACACGCAAGCATCATTTCACTTCACTAAAACCGTGCAGATCATAAACTGGCTTCTGTTTAACCCTGCATGTTAAACAGAACGTCAGGGAAATGATGACATCACAACTTACTTCACCCCTGCCCACTCGCTGTGTGATGAGCATGCAACAGAAACAACAACAATGGTGGCTGTATCCAGGTTTGGTTAGCGCTGCTAAGTCTAATTACAAGTTTTCAGCTTAATTTAGCATTTAAATAAATAGAAAATAAAACGTTTGCAGGCCTCGCCCGTTGTTTCTCGCACCACAGCGTTCTTCTCTGTCATTTGACGGATCGTGGATGAAGACTGTATCGCTACTTATCTTGTGTTTTCATCTGGATTGAGATATTTTGTATAATGAGGGTCATGTGGACATAGATTTTTTTTAACAACAGGGAAAAATATCTGTTGAAAAACGTAGCGGCAGCAGCCTGGACAAGGCCTCAGTGTGAAGCCTTTGTGCTCTTCATGCCGTGGAGTCTTCATCGCTAATTGTATTCAAGTAACTTCATTGCATCAGACCTCTGTGTCCTCCCTGCCTGAGCTCCCTCCGCCATCTGTGACACATCTTCAGATTTTTGAACGGCTTAACTGTCTGAGTATTTTCTTCTAAAATGCAAATCATGAATCAGATCTCAAAAAAATTTGACAAGTTTAGTTAAAGGAATTAGTCTCAATAAAGGACTGACATTTGATTTTCAGCCTCATGATTATCAGAAGCCCTGAAATTAAGCCGGTTACCCTCCAGTGTGCCGCAGGTATTTGGGAACTATAGAGAATAAGATCCACATCATCTTGCCGTATAAACACAGCCTGGACCTCGGCTCATTTGATTCAAAGCCAAGTTACATATTGAAGAAATAAGGAGATGAAATGCGTAAATCATCAAAGCAGCTAATAAGAAAGAAAGAGATGGGGTGCTTGTCTCTGAAAGCTGTATTAGTGGTGACATTATGATAAAAATAAACCTGGGAATGACAGACTTTTTTTACGTGTGCTTTCTCTGGATGAGACTCTAACATTAGTTTACTTTGTAGTCTTCACCCACCTATCATTAGGAGACTGAACTGTGACCACAGACGGCCTCGCTGAGGAGAGGCCAGTGTTGGAGGTGACATTGTTGTTCCAGCTGTTGCCAGCTTTGTGGGATCGGAGGTTATTCTCATCTTCCTCTGCTGCTGTTTGGTTTATTTTGCAACAGGATTTTGAAAAATGCAAAAGTAAATAGTCACAGTTAGAGGTTGTTGTAATCAAGAAATCAGACAAATAATGTGACGCTCACCGAAATACCTTTAAAAGATACCACGAGAGTAGCTTTGCAGTGCTGCTCATATTCAGGTTTATAATTATAATTTTTGTTATCAGAGAAAAAGTTTACGTGCTCTAATGCTGAGAAATCTCTTTCCTCAAACTGCCCATTGCTGCAGCTCCTCTTTTCAGCCTCTGGTTTTAGCTCTGTCTCCTTAAGGCCTCCTCTCTTGCTTCACCTGCCTTTGTTATGGGGGGGGGGGGGGGGGGTGACAGACAAGCTGCCATACATGCATTATGCAAACATGGGGCATTGTGATATCACAATAGTGCGGAAGTATCGGCCGGATTCCTGTCACGTCAGGAGCTTCTTTCTGTGGGAAAGAGGAGCTCCACTCTTTTTTACATTTCACTTCCTCAAAACAATATAACACACTAGAGGACAGAAAAACTTACAAAGGCATCATGTGTCTCTTTTATTGTCCATAATTACTAAAGAGAAAATTGCGAGTGAAAGCGGAAAGTAAAAACTAAAGATACAAGGCAGAGTCCATAACTTGATATGTAGATTTGAGTTTTATGGACTTAAGATGAGCACTGACTTTCAATATCTCTTCTTTCATTTATTTTTCTTTGTTTGGTCTCAGAAAATTCTGGCAAATATGTTCACTGACATTTAGGACTTCCAGACAGTGAATAAAATATATTTTTATGAATAAACTTTCTGGTTCTAGAAGTTCTAGACTCAAAGTTTCTTTTTATGGATCATAACGATCCTGCAGTTTGGTTGAGCTTTCCATTTTCTTACCAGAGACGACTCTTCTGTGAGGACGATGTAAACAACATTCAGAATAAACGGAGAAGTGAATCTGTCGACGAGATCTCTGACAGGAGCCGAAAGCCCTGAGCTGGTGTGGGTGTAACCGCCTGACTCAATCATTCACAGGGGTTTTCATTGACCGAGCAGTTTCTGTTCACTTGTGGTTTTTAAAATCTGCTGGTGTCAGCAGGGATGGTCATTTTAAAGAAAACACAAAGAGGAACATCAGAGTCTTAACATGTGTCTGTTGGCTTGTTCTGCAATCTGCTGCATGCTGGGAAAGTGCAAAAGTTCTTTAGTACTGTCATCTGTTGAGATCATCAATATTAATATCACACACTGTAACGACACAGTTAAAATCAATACACGCTACAGACAGTATTCTGCAGAGTCATCATGAAAAGTTTGCATCAAATATTGGAGCCTTCAGTTAAAAAAACACGTTTTTTTTTCTTTCTAATAAAATCTCAATCGGCTCAACCCTTCCCAGGATTCATTGCACTTTGGCAATGAACCATTTTTCAAGGGGCAACTGGCGCCGGCAAGTGAGAAGAGACGTGTGCTGCTTCAATGGTCCACACATAAAAAAAAAAAAAAAAAAAAAAAAAAAAGGAGCTTTAAGACTTTCTTGGTGTTTTTCTTGGTGTGTTTTAAAGTAATCAAAAAAAGTTATTGCTCTGTTGCTAGGGAACAGCAATAATGGCGGTATGAGCGGGTGACGCCGATCACGGGAAGCCTCTGTAGACCAGACGGTTTGGCCTTTCACAGTCTACCCGGCCCACAAATTAAGGAGTTGGTGTGTGTGGGTCAGGTAGACTGCGTCCTCCGAAGAACGTGGCCCCATGATGGTGATGATGGGAGGCGTGAGAGATATTTAACTCACAACCACTGGGAGCCTTGCGGCTACATCATGCATACAAATGATGCATAAATCGCAACACAAAGAGGAAGATACTCAAAGTGAGAGCTGAACAATTTGATTTGATTGAACTGAGTCTCAGACATCCCGAACAGCTATTTAAAGAGATATTACATTTTAGGAAATTGGATTAGTTTAGTGCCTCGCTGGAAACAAAAGACACCGTTCAGCACAAGAAAATACACTGACATTAAGAATGGTGCCTTCACTGGCATTAATACTGCGAAACTCTTTCCCACCAGTAGCACATTCCTTGTATAATGAATTAAAATCCAATTACAAGTACTCATTACCGTAAACAAACACCACATTAGCATTGAATATGCAAATGAGCAAGTATTGTATTACTCAGAGTGATGAATCACTGTGTTGGATGAGAGAGAGTCGGTGATATGTTGGTAATAGCCTTTCTTTTGTTGGGGCTGAATAAGCGGAAGCCACCCAGCTCTGTAGTAAATACTGTGCTCATTCGCAGCAGATATAATACCCATTAAAGATTCATTAGTAAACCCATGTACATACCAGACACATTCTTTTCATCCTATTTAGTTTGCAGGAAATCGTAACTCGCACTTAGAAACGACTCACAAATCTGTTGCAGTTTCCTTTTGGTCCTCGTAATTAAGTCAGAGCTGGTCTGTGCTGTGATTATTATCGCTAACTTTTGTGGCAGTCTAAGAAGCAGATGTTGAGATATTTCACTGGATAAGTGAAACCTTTAATCTGCCGGTGACACGACAAGACAAGTCGTGCAATCACCAAAACCACACGGCTTCATCTTCTGGGCACCAGGAAAATCTGTAGTTTCATGTCAGTTCATCCAAAGAAAAGACAAAGTAATTCAAGGCAATCCACCAAATGTATAAGACATTGTTAAGATATTTTGTTTTATATCTAAATATCACCAGCTACAAAGAAGAAGAGAAATCAAATCTCTTTTCATATTCTGAATTTATATCATACTGGCACGATACAAATGTTCCTGCTCTTGTCTGTCAATCTTTACCTTTTCTCACAGCAAACATTTGACGAATGATTTCAGGAAAAAAGCACAGGTGGAAAAGCCGACATGAACAATGACTCCCAGAAAACCTGTCCACTGAGTCACCGTGTACGACACCGAGCCCTGGAGCCGGCTCGACTGAATGAATACATCCGTCATTAATGCTATTACTTACACTAATGTGCTGTTCCTGCTTTTGTAAAAAACGTGGTGAGAAACAGTGGGAAACTAAAGTGAAAGTAAGGAAGGCGACTTTTCATTTTACGTCAGTGTCAAGGTGCAATGACTGAAACACATTATCCTCCATCAAAGTCTATTTGCTGGACAATGGTTGAAACTAAAGGGGACCACTTTTAACGGCCAGTGGTCACTTTTCTCAGGTGCACAGGAGAAATGTATCACACTTACCGCTTTGGTTCTGTTGACTCATTAACCAGAACCATTTTTGCAGACAGGTTCCCTTTTTTTTCTATATATCTCATCTGGGATGTTTTTCAAACAGCAAGCTGATGTGAGAACTGTCTCTGTGGGTGTACGTGGTAAAGCTTAGCATCTAAATCCAAATATCAACAATCCAATACTGTACAATTACTACCTTACTCTTTTAAAGTTGGTCCATAAAAAGACCTGTAAAATCTCCCTGTCTACACCCCTGCATGTCCCTCCTGTGCTGTAAATCTCCCCACAACTCCATCCTCCACATGTATTAGCATTCATGCAGTCGTTCTATTTTGGTATATACATGTTTAAGCAATATAAGAAACATAAGGCCTGCGTTTGCTTTATCGTCATTATAATAAGGTCATATGCATTTTCATGCTGTGGCTCGTATAACGGGTTTGTGTGCTCGGAGCCGGTCATATTCGCAGACATTCATTGGTTCTGTGAACATGCAGCACTGGGGAGCAGCTGCACAGCAAGGAAGACTGTATTTCCATTTGCAGCAACTAAACAGTGTCGTGACTGAATCGAGAGCACATTTATTTTTTTTGCCACCACTAATGATGTAGTCACATTATTCCATGTTTCTTAGGAAATGTATTTAATGGGTTTTACTGAATATTATTATATAAATATGAATATGTGTTCTTGGGTGTGAACGGTTTGCACCTACAAGTTACTGCCGTGACAAATATGGATGTATTTTTTCTGCAATGTTATAAGTCATAAGTCAGAGTTACATCAGCTTAATGTTGCTGTATTGTTTCCTAAAACCCTTTGCAAATAACTATCAAATCCATGACAGTTTATGCCCTGTCCACACTAATGCAGATATTTAGCAAAATAAACCTTTTCCTCTGTGTTTGAGCCTCTGGCCGACACACAAATTACGTTTTAAGTCACAAAAACAGATATTTTACAAAGTGCAGATGACGCATTTGTGTAATTCACATATCCCAGAAACGACGATATACTAGTTTCTCAACAACGATTGAATGAATGAAATTAAATACTGATCCACTGACTCTCCTCATAGCCCAACTTTGCTTCCATACGTCTGCCCGCAGTGATGACAAACAATATTCATAGTAGTGATGAAACGCTGACATTTCTTCAGTTGAGCAGAAATAAAAATGAAACCTTGTGTTTGATGTATGATTTCTTAGGGTGATTGGTTGGTTGCCCGAGCAACACGACAGCCAAATATAACAATACGCACAACTACATCGTCTTTCATGTTCATGCTTCATTATTATGGATTATTTCATTTGATGTACAGTTGCCTGTGGAGGCTGTGCACCCCTTGTTGTGCTTGTTTATGTGTTTGTTGCAGAAACATGTTTTCCTCCACTAAGATGTTATGCATGTATATGGATGTGAAGAACACAACACATAACCTACAAAAGAAAGTCAAGGAGGTGATTAATTGCAATTGACTGTGAAAATCCATCATGCAGAATATTTTACTGTGACTCTAAGACAAAGGACTCCCTGTTATGTGAAGTTTTAGGTCTTTGTTTAGGTTTAAAGTTAGAGAGAAAAAGTAAAAGCCTGCTCTTCTTTAATGATTTAAATGGAAAGTATTTAGTATTTGACTTTCCTCCATTGTTTAATGAATGCACAGTGTACAGATTTATTATTAGCATTCACTGCTGAAACGTTCAGTCATCCAAAGTCATAATCCACCGCAGCAAATGAATTCTTTCCGTCAACAAAAGCCGTCATTTTTCAGGGGATAAATTTGATATCAGCGCTGCTAAGTTTCTTAATATGTAACATTTTAATGAACATAAACAACATAAGCGTTTGTCGCAGCTGATAAAACAACAGTTCTATCCAGATTGTTTGTATTAGGGATGTGCTGAGTTTGGCGTTTTAGATTATGTTTACCCATGATGTCGTTGAGTGAGAGCGGCAGTCTTAATCCATCCACCAGGAATTAGCCTGTGGATAAAGTGAAGCAGCGGTTGCAGAGAGAGAGAGAGAGAGAAACGTTCCCAGGAGAAAGGTGCTGCAATTTCCATTTGAATGGACCCCGGGTGTCTTGTGTTAAATGTGACGAGAGTACTGATGAGGGTTTGAGGTTGTTGAGTATCTTAATCTTTAATGATCTACATATTTGGTTTATTTTTAGTCTTTGCTTTTTAGCTGAAGCACATTCATGTGGAAACACACTTAACCTTCCGTTACTTCCCATTTACCACCTATTGAGATGATGCCATAGTAATTATAACCCTCAGCAGGGTTTCAAAACCTAAATAATTTTAAGGCTTAATTTCCAACCAAACGCTTGGCAGGACGGCGCTCGCGGCTAATACTAATGCAACGTCTGGCAGAGCAGTCAGGTGTGCTTCCTTTGATAAATGGCCGACGATATTGTCCTTTAAATTTACTGCCCTCTTTTTTACTGTACACAATAAATTATCCGCAGTGTTTGAACCTCTCCTCTAAATTTGCAAACACACATAAAAGCCCGAGGACATGTTTTACCCCAGTTGTGGGCCACCTGAGCTCAGAGAATTGACTGGGATGGAAAATTGCCACTGGCAGGCCAGCAACTGGGTGTCCTGTTAAGCCCCCTGAGTGACGGTGGATCTTCCAGGTGGTGGTTTTTACTTCCATTATAAAAGACTTAGTTTTCATGTCGGCTCTTTGCGAGGCAGGAAGGTGGCCCCGGCAACAGGTGCCTCCGACTGCTCCTGAATCGTTGCAATTTGGATATGGATAAGGTGCCAACAGTGATGGATGCATTGTGTCTGTTGTGTTCCATAACACTGTCCTGGAGACCTAATTTGCCTCAGGCAGCAAGCCTCAGAGGGAGAGCAGTAATTCCAGCCGCTGGCAGCCAGACTGATAACAAAAACCTAATGTTGCTTTCAGCTTCAGACTGCAGGTTATTCTAAAGATATATATATATATATATATATATATAATTGTATTTTTTTCTGAAAGTTTCAATGTGCTTTGTTTTGTTGACCTAACATAACTTCACATAACCTGACACCCAGTAATATGAGCTAACCAAACATAACCTTGAATTATGTGCAAGTTTATGATTTTTTTCGTAGGACCTCTAACTGGAGAATGGTAAACCAAGAATTATATATATACATGCTATAAATAGATTATGTGCATGACTCAAACCTGTACTTGGGTACTATGGCTCTGCTGCATATATTACACTTGCAAGTAATTGCTTTACTGTTTTAGTTTTTTAGTGAAATCGCCAAAATGACATGCTTACGTTAAAGTGACAACACACATCAAAGTTTTGATGTATTTTTAAGTTTCAGAAGAGTTCATAGACAAACATACTTTAGTGCAGTTGTTTTATCATTTACAAACATGATCTTCCACTATTGTGTTTTAGTAATGACAATGTTTTTAAGTTTTGACCTCCAATATGGAGTGGTCCGGATAGTTTGGCATGGCCATATATATTATAAACTAAAACTATTTAAGTATATCAAAGCTGACCACACTTTGGATGTAAAGGTTAAATCAATGGCTTATAACACATGATACCATCGTTGTCAAAAAACTCTGTATACACCAATAAAATTGTTAAAATAGTAGAACATAGTAGTAAGTTATCACCATAGTCCTCCCTGCAGTTATCAGATATCAACTTAAACACCTCATCATACAGTCTGGTGTCTGTTGTGAGCTGACACCTTGTTTAACCTGGTGTTACTGTGTGAAAATGAAAACGTGAAGGAAAAGAGAAACTTGAGAAACCAAACCGGCACAAAATACTTCATCTAATCCACAGCTTTTTGTTGTGGTTGGCTGCTCTCTTCTAATTCAGACCTCGCCTCAGGAAAGATGCTTTCTGTGGGCGTGTTTGGCAAACTTAACAATCTCGCACTGGTTCATGGGGACAGCAATTAACCTTTCCTCTCACAGGGGTCGCAGACGGGAGAAGAAAAACCACAACAGATGCGTTGCCTATTGGAATACATTTATTACTTTGCCCCTGTCCTTCTTATGGACACTGCAGAGAATTATCCAATAAAGCATCGTGTCAGGTTCGTCTGACAGGGTTATTAGGAAGCAGTGATTATCAGGTTCTGCCAAACAGATGCAGGCAGTGACATGTTTTATAATGTGTTATACTCTGAAACTGTGGTTAGAACCTTAATATACAGGATATACTGTAGGAGTGTATGAATGCATCTAAACATTTCAATTTATAACTAAAGACATAAAAATAATTTAATGCAAAAACCTTCCTTTCTCCGACTCGCCTCTTGACAATAACACATAAAATAATCCTGCTTTTGGAAGAGAAGTAAACCGCCCTCAAAACGCTTTTCTGCAATATCCATTGCTATGTTGCCAGTAGCAACCATTTGCATTCAAAACATCAGATGTTTCTTTGTAGGAAATGTGGTCTATTTTTGTTTATTATTTGGTGGTGTGCAGGCTCCAGTTATTGCATGTAAATGTCACGCCTGGCATAAAAGTTTCCCTCCCATGAATCCTGCATTAGGGAAAAACACATCCGCCGGTTGTCATGAATTAGGGGACGTGTTGTTCAAAACACAGTGTCAACACAGCAGCAGCAGCAGCAGAATGGTCTGACAGTTGTTTTTTTGTTTTTATTTCATAACAAAGATTAAATAAAATAATCAAATCTTCGGTAGTCATGTTAGATATTCCACAACACGCAGCACAGTTGCAGCGTACTTCTGTTGACAGGAAAGCTTATTCTCCGCAGCTGGTTTTAAAGGAGCAGAATGGACGAATAAAAACACAAAATTGACTCACTAACCCATTACACTCCATGTAATCCATTTAAGTCGTTCAATTAAGGCCCCAACTTCCCTCCGTTCCGCAAAAATATTGGTCTTTAGCCACATTCATGGTCGCCATATTTAATGGATTGCCATGAAATTTGCTGCAGATGCACATTATAAACTCTAATGACTTTGGGGATCAGAGTTCTTCTCTTGCAGCCTCACGAGCAGGTCGATGAAATGTTTCCACATCTACTTGATTCATTGGGACAAAATAATGCACGATGTTGGTGACTTCTACTTTTTGTTTGGGCTACATTCTACAACTCTTACTCCGGTTAACAGTTTTCTGGTTTTGGGATCTACTGTATATCACGTCAGTTGTGTCCCAGTTCTGGGGCCGAGGATTAAACTGTGAAGACCAGACAGAAATGAGACTGACCTCCGTAGGATTTCCGAGTAGTAGTTCTTCACATGCAGCCTCCAAAGAATGCATCAACTCTATTGGGACACATCGCACAGTTCAATCTGCACTAAATAAGTGACGGTGCTATAAAAGGATTGTTTGCTAAAGCACCCATGTAATTAAGGGTTAACGCTTTTGTAAAAGAGGGAAAATAATTAAAAGATGAAAAAGAATAAGATTTCCAATCCTTCCTGCCTGAATTATTCAAAGTATTTACTTTACTACAGCTGGTGGCTGTAAAGCTGAAAGATTGGATTTCTCTCCTGAGTCTCTATAAAAGGTAGATTTTCAAGTCGCTGCAGCCGCATACATTCAAACTTTTTCTGCCTGCAAAATTAAAGGTTTAACTATCAAGTTAACTATTTCACCCTCCAGAGACACCCAGTACCAATACATGGGCATTAGGGACACAGGTTTCCTGTGTCTGTCATTGCAGGACTGCTAGGGCGTTCCCCAAACAATGTGGTCTGCTATCCCCCCCACTACAAGAATGTACAAGTGCACAATTAGAGTCTGGAAAAACCATCTATGTTTAAGAATTTTAGATCACATGCCAGTCGAGTATATAAGTAACATTCCACGGAGAAAGCCAAAATGACCGTGGCAGAAAATGACTCCATGTGAGCGACTCAGAGGTTTTCGGGTTTACATTTTCTCTGAAAAGGAAAGCGGAGTTAAATGGTCACATATTCCAGCAGATGTTTGTCCGCACCACAATTAATGTTCGGTAAATTATATTTTCCATCCACTATGATAAAATTCAACTTCTCCTTTTCATTGAAGACAAAGCAAGAAGCCTTCAATTTCCCACCAGCCTGACCTCAGCAGGGTGCAAAGTCTAGACTGCCAAAGCAGGTGGTCAAGTTTGACTCTGCTTGATAGTCGCAGAGAATATTTGAAGTCTGTCAATCAGCAGCAGCATCAGTGTGAGGGCTCCTCCGCTGGTAGTGATTGATTTGAAGGTCTATCTCATCTAAGACCTCTGAGTGTTTTCTCCTCTTGGAGCCATGGGTTATAAACCGTCGCGAATCCCTTAAAATTGTTTTTCTCCGCAACATCAGATAGAGGGTCTGGGTTTTTCTTTGCCATTACATTTTAATAAGACGGATGAGGGAGAGGTGGGAGGGCGTTTTTCAAGAGGAAAATAAATAATCAGACTCTCGGCCATATTGCGAATGAATCAATGGTCTATTAGAGCCTGAAGCAGGGCATGAAAATGCATCTGTCTTGAGCTAAGAGATATAGAGGTCAGAGATGACAATGGGGAGATGTGTGGTCCAATCTGATCCGTTACTGTTGTCATGTCTCTTGTGGCAGAGTGCAGCTTTTGTTCTTAACGGCACCATACGTCAATATGGACATAACTGTCAACCACCCACCAGGACCTCGACTGGCAATGTTTCATCGCTATTGCATCACAGGGAACATTTGCTCATGAGCAGTTTGCTTGCATATCTGAATACGATGTGGCACCAACTCAATTCTCTCTGCAGTGAGGGCAGAGTTGGAAATTTACATCATTCTCTAGTCAGAGGTACGAATAAATAGGGAAATAGAAATCCAGAAAATTTAAATAAAATGAAAATCTTTGTATTGTGAATAGAAGCAGGGAGGTGGTTGTAGAGCAGTTAAATTCACCTTCAAGTTCCCACGTCCGGCGCTCATTGGAACGAAATATTGGACTTTATATTAAACTGATGTGAGAGTATTCAGGCCAGACATAAAGTGTGAGAAGCGACTGACAGCTATGCGAGCTGTTGGCGAAACATCCTTTGGGTGGAAAGGTGAGTTTCTGAAGTAGCGCAGCTGTATACTTAATTGATAGCTGTATCACATCAATAACGTAAAACCTTTTCCTTTATTCCCACCTCGATAATACCACTTTCTTCTATTGTTTGATGCTGCAACTTCCTGCAAGTGGTGAATAAAAAGAAACTGAACCATGGTTCCGTTTGATCTGGATAGAGACGTCCTCTTTCAGTCGGTCTAAGTTCTGGTCAGTTGGTCCGGCACCTTCACACCTGTTGTTTTTGTTTGGACAAAACTGAAAAGTCAGAATCGATGACAAATAAAGCAAAACGATGAGCAGCAAGTTCTTATAAACGTCTTTATCTTTAATATTACAGACATAGATTATAGCTGCTTTAAGTAAGTAAACATGTATTATCTTGTGCTTTAAGTTATATTACTTATATTTAAATGCTTGATTTCTTTAATGCTCATACGGAACGTATGAACATTTCATGACGTGACATATTGAAAACCTTTTCCTCGTTATGTTGGTAATAAATGTAATATCAGGAGACAGGGCTGTAAATCCGCTCGGTGTTATGTGATCAGATGTCAGTAAACGGCCGGTGAGGGAAAGGTTGCTAAGTTCTTCAAATGTGTTTGACAGATGCCACACATTAGTATCATTCATTTCCATTAATCTTCATCACTGTGTCACCAGTAATTACTCCATTTAAACTGACCAGCCCTGGTCAACCCACTAATGAAGGTTAATGTGCTCATCTGCCGTCATTCTCCTGCCTGCATTATACCGGCAACAATCACAATCCCCATCAGAAACACAATGTGCCCTCAGGCTTTTTATTGTAGCAATGCCATTACTGTGCCACGGCTGTCTCTCATCTCATGGAACAATGAACGGCAGACAATACAGCGGCCACCTTTTCTATAATGACACGCTACAGCATTGCCCAGTGACCGAGAGACAAAGAAGCATATCTGTCGGAAATGTAAAAGCTGCAGAGGAGATTTTCTGCAGGAATAGAAAAGAGCTTATTTACATTTCACTCAGAGCATCAGAACCGTGGAGTTAGAAACACGGGGACAGGTTTGTGTCTGTGGAGGGAAATTAGACTCAAAGTGGTCAAGTTAAGATTTAGAAACGTGAACAGTGAGTTCTGTGTAATTTTGATCCACACACAAATACTAAGCTATTTGAATAGATATTTTTCGACATATTTTTTCCTTTAACTTCACAGATCCGTGATCAGGTTCTTTATGCTTCTGTGCCGGCTCCTGCCAGCGGCTGTGGTTTTCCAGTTGTCCCACTTCCCGTCCTATTCTTGTGAACATGTATCTCTAGAACCCCCTGAGGAAATTTCTTCAAATTTGGTACAAATGTTCAGTTGAACTCGAAGAAGACCTGATTAGATTTTGATGGTCAAAGGTCAAGGTCGCTGTGACCTCACAAAGCACACATTTGCCTTGTGAACAGAATTTTTAAAGAACGACTTGATGGAGGTCAAGGTCACTGTGTCCTCAGAAAATGTGTTTCTGGTCTTATGTTTGTAATATCTCAACAACAGAAATATCTGTGTGTTCACTTGGACTCACAGAACTGGTTCCTGTGAACTCATGTTCTTGTGGACATGATATTTTCCACAGGGAATTTCATTACATGGTACACACATCCTTACACGAGTGGTCAAAGGTCAGAAGACAGAGGTCATGAGTGGAAAAAAATGCATGTAGACTGAAACTGCAGTGGTTTGTCGCAGGTACACAACCGCAGGGTGCAATTCTAGTCTGATGATGGATCAGTAGTTCAGTCCGTTGCCTGAAAAAGGACAAACAGCAGCTAATGCCTGTGTAATTTCAGCCGCAGTTATCACAGGAGGAATATGGACCAGATCTCTTTCCACAGTGTGGGAGAGATGCTGTGTGTTGGAGAGATGGATGCATTTACACTTTTTCAGCGTCTGACTGGATCGTGTCTCGGATTTCAATCTGTCTCAGATGCCTCTTGGAAGCATTTACAGTTTGTTTTTTTGAGATCGAATAGCCAACCTGAGACCACAAAAGATGAATTAAGTGACTACGTGTAAATGGAGTCTACTGAGCGGCACACATGCACTTACGCAGCGGTGTAGACGCTCTATTTTAACTGTACTTTAACTGTAAAACTCTACTTCTTTCCTCTTTTCTTTTGCTGTGGGTGAGTCAGACAAATACTCAAACGTTCAGCAGTGGAAACCAACTGGTGTCGAGTTCTCCAAGCTACTTTGTGCCATCAGTTTTAAGCGGACATAAGAAGGATTTGTTATAAATACCAGGACTCATCGCTCCATGTAATGATCTCTGCTTCTATCCTGCACTCTTCTGTTGTGCATGTGCACTCCTGCGAAAGCCGATTAGAAACCTGGTTACCTGTGAACACTGCACACAAATTCTCCAGGAGAAGTCTACCCAGGGAAATCAAGTTTTTCTCTGTAACACAAACCAGGCGTTTCATTACGTGACATTTAAGAAAGACGGTAACTGTGTTATGCGAGTGCATATAAACACAGTCATGAATACGCGAAGGAAACTGACAGTGGAATCACTGAGGACAAACAGTAAAATGCATATTGCAATTATAAGCATGGAGGAGATTATCTATTTTATATCCGTCTGCTGAAGATGCAGTACGTTCAGTAAATGTGATGTGGACAAATCTCATCTGGACACAAATAGATACTAGATTCATGTACTGATATGATGCTGTGACTAAGGATTATTTTCATTTTCAGGTGATTGATTGGATTTATTGGATTAAGTATTTGTCTAATTAAAATTTAAAATATCAGAAAACTGTAAGAAATGTTTCTCAAGCCTAAATTTGATCAAGATATAAAACTGAGAAAATCTGTAAATAATCACATGTGTTGGAGGCTGGAGCAAATATGTGGCAATTTTGCTTGACAGTCTATAATCAAATGATGAGTAGACCTACAAATAGGGCGTTCACGTTTTCAAAAAATCACGTTTGAATGAATTTGACATGATATGAAATTAGATCCACAAGCCGCTCGTCAGGTGTGAAAGTGTTTGTCCATTCAAGACAGTTTTGTAGCATTTCCTCCCCTGTTTGAATTTCAATTTAAACATGACAGCCCTGTGAACAACAACAGTGATCATGACGTTGCTGACATCATTTGGAAATATATTGTGAACGGGATTATTCCAAGATGCGCTAGCTCTCTGGCGAGCCCACTGGCCGTACCCTGTTTACCTGTTCCTGTTATCTGTAACAAGTCCGCAGACTTTGCCCATCGCTGCGTACGGGTGGCTGAGGAGGAAGATAGAACAGGTGCTGAGGCTCTGCCCTTCTGATAGAAGGAAAGAATGGAGGAACAGGAGCATCCTGTTTGATAGCAGAGGAGGGACGATGCTTCCCGCTGTCGGCTACAGCTCTGCATACAGAGTCAGATAAGAGGATAGTGTGTGTGTGTGTGTGTGTTACACAGTGGAGTATTGAACCACTGGCTGAATTCAAAAGTTCAAGTTTGACCTTTATAGGCGTCTGAAGGTAAAAACAAGTGTTACGTTCAGACTGAAAATGCCAGTGTCTAAATCGTCTATATAATATACTGTATATATTAAAACCCAGTAATGTGACATTTGATCATTTTAAAGGATGCTCTGCTTTTATTCTTCCCTCTAGTGTTTTATACAGGTCTTTTGAGTGTATAGTTAAAAAAGTTAAAAAGACCAAAGTCCACAGTGAAGGGACCTTTTCTCTCCCAATGAAAATGCCTGAAACGCCGCAACAGTCTGGACAAAACGTCCTCATCATTTGGACATTTATTCGTATTGGATATTGAAAGTGTCTTGGACGGGTTCGTAGTGTTTTGTCCCGTCCCAGCCGTTCAACCATAGAAAGCTATATCTTTATATAAAGGTGTAATTCACAAATATACAGCTCAGGAATCAAGTTGAATGTTTTTCCAACACACAGTTAGACAAATACACAGTAAACGTGTGTATTACTATGAATAATTCATCGGAGAAATAAAAAAATGACGTGATACTTTATTTACAAAATAATCTTTTTGGAAACCCATAATGACCTTACCCCTGAATTGTGTTGTGTAGCTCCTAAAGCTCCCAGAAACGACTCTGTCTTGATAAACGATCAAATTTAAGTATCTCTATTGCCTTTTTCTTTTCATTATTCACAGTATAATAACAGCCAGACTTCTAAATTCTGTCAGATACCACAGTTTTATCACCAGCCTCGATTAAACCGGCACAATGGGCTGGAGATATATAATACAATCCGCTGTGATAATGGTATGCTAATTTGTGCGAGTGTGTTCTTGGCAGGAGAACAGCAAATAAGGTGAAACACCTCGAGTTGTAACTAAAGCAGCTCCAGGAGCCTCGTGGCCTGTTCCTGCCACTGACGCCCACTCGGCCTCCCCGAGTGTTCAGAACAATTTCACACTTAAACAACGAGCGGCAGTGTAGTGCAACTGCGGTGAAACTGTCTGGAATCGCTGGAGTCAGCAGCAATGTTCTTTGTGCTGAAGCGGACTGCATTTGGGTTTCTCTTTTATTTTTTTTATTTTTTCCCCCCCTGTCTTAATTAAATCACAGCCACATTTTTAGGGGAATCTAGAGTTTTATGGCCCGTGGGTTTATGAAGCCAGTGTTCATGCTGAAATGTTTATAACGCACCATATGGGCCGTGAGCGCTCAGCAGCAAACACGCGTGTGAGTTAAAAAGCTGCCGAGTTCTTCTTCGTGACGATAATTTCCAGGTGCAGGCTGAAGGGGAACATAATTAAAAGTGTGCAAAACTTATTTCTGGTAATATCTCTGAACATTAAAGGTTATCCATATAATTAATTTCTATACACTGACATTGGCTGGTCTCCACCAGTTGCTGCGCTGCATTTAATCTCACTGACACTCTTCCACTGTAATTCAAATTTTATCATGCTTGGCGGTATGATTTAATCATCAGAACTTCTTTGGCATAATTAATGTCAGTGACCTCCCTAAAATCAATAGGAGAAATCTCCTAATGACAAAGCCTTGTCACAAACCTTTAATGGCCATCATCACTCATTCTTTCTCTATTGATATGCTATTTATCATTGACTCCACCGATGTTTGGTTAATAACCAGGAAGTACTTTGGAAGGAGCTGGATTATCAGCAAAACCTTCAAAGATCCACATTTGTTCTCTGAAGCATCTTCCACTATGAAGACAAAAGTGAAGAAACATGTTTTGAGAGTGTGATTAAAAGTTATTCAGAGAAGAAGAAGTTTTTAACTTGTAATTACAGTCCAGGCATGAATGATATATATAAATAAATATCTGGTTCAGTGGTTCAATGGCAGCCATAGTCTTAGTAATGTTAGCATGCATTCAGTATCAGTCTTAATCAGATATCCGCTGGTTTGCTTCTAGGTGTGGATTAATATTTTATATTCAGTGTGCTACGACCATGTCTGGCTCTACTGTTGTTGTCGGCTCCTTTCATTTTAAAGGTTGTAAAGATCCACTAAAGTGAAACAGGATTTTGTCCTTGGTCAGAAAAGAGAATTCTCCTCTGATGCAGCAAGAGACAACAGAAAAAGCTTAACGTTTATTATTTAAATATTTAAAATAAAAATTGATGTATAGCAGCACTTTGATATAAAAGTCTGGTTAATTAATAATCAGGTTGAGGTTGAATGATTATTCTTAATGTGTATGTGCTGTTCCTGTTATTGATACATCCATCCTTCCCGTCATTACACAGCTCCAGTCACCAGCCTGATTTATTGTTTAAATATAGCTGCTCTCTAATGATGGTGCTGACTGGAACACTGGACGATACACCAGATGCTAATCTAGGTTT
The DNA here is from genome assembly GCF_024713975.1 of Paralichthys olivaceus. Taxonomy (NCBI): domain Eukaryota; kingdom Metazoa; phylum Chordata; class Actinopteri; order Pleuronectiformes; family Paralichthyidae; genus Paralichthys; species Paralichthys olivaceus. Next base: position 737,036 of record NC_091109.1, on the reverse strand, counting down.
TAATATAACTAAGAGCAGATCTGACACTGAGACCTGCAGCAAATGCTCTGAGGAGGCTGACGTTGATAATACGGAGGGTTAATTCACACCTGTGATTAAAAAAACGTCTTTAATACACATACAGCTCGATGTAGAATAGATTTCTTATTGGATCTAAATTTACACAGAACATTCTGTCTAGCTTTCATATAGAATAGAATGTAACAGAAAGCCTTTATTGTCAATGTGCAAGAGAAACTGTGAATTTATAAATTTGAAGATTTATAGAGAAGGTTGGAATAAACAGAGTTTATAGAATAAATAAACAACCAATAAATGCTGGATGTGTAATTATGGATATGCTGGCTCTCGCCTCTGTTACAATAGTGTTATCTATTATTAATTTCTATAGATATGTACATTTCTGGTGGTGTATAAATATATATATCTATATATATATATATATATATTATCAGGCTACAAGTAAACTTTCGCAAACGGTCCATCAAACTTAAAGGAAACTAGGAAAGCTTGTTTTAGGGTGATGATGTTTCCCCACTGTGCTGCGAGAAAGAACAAAAATGATTTAAGAGCAGAGAAGACGAGTTAAAGCTTAAAAGCAATTTAAGCATGAGACAAAGTTTTAATTGGTCAATCTGCAGAGACGGCTCCGTTCCTACAGAAGAAGAAGAAATATTCATATGGAAATAAATCATGGCACCATTTGGCAAATTTAATTAATAACAATAAACTTAGCAAAGCAATATTGAAAGTGGAAGATAAAAATGGTCAATTGCTTTATAGAGCTGGATAACAAAGCGTCTCGGTAACATGTTGGGACACCATGATAGGCCAGACACATCTCAGCATTGATTCTGGACTCTACTGGAGAGACGGACTCTGTGTTCAGTTGGGATCAGTCGATATCGCTAATTATCAAGATCAATGTGAGTTTGTTATATTGCTATTGATCAGAATCATAGTGCGATAATTATTGATATTGTTTTATACCTGCATGTCGACGGACTGTTTCTTGCTGAAAGTCTGATCACGTCCTGCGTTCACATTCTGTCTCCTGAGGCCGACTCTTCTCTTTTTCCTTCACATCTCAGTGATGCACTAAAATCACGCTTGTCAAATGTGTCGACCACAATTTTCTTATTTACCGACGTCTCTCCCATAGATCTGCATGCAGATGTCTCTTCAGTGACTGTTGCTGTTGAAACACTCTGAGTCGTCTTTGTGACTGAAGCCGCTGCCACCTGTGCCCCAACAATGAACCCTCAGATCTCCTCCTCGTACCTTCTCCATATAATGTCTGGATGTTATCTGCAGACACTCTAGTGCACCTGTGTGGAAGCATCTGCATCCGTGAGTCCCTTCTCATTTATTTGTGTTGTTTCTGTAATTACATCTGCAAAGGAGGTTTTGTTTTCATCTGCGTTTGTTTCCTTCTTTCTTACTGTGTGGAGATCCCCCCCCCCCCCACACAAAATCTGGGTCAAATTAATTTAAACATGGTTTCATCAGGTGAATGTAGTGAAACAAAGACAGGTCATCCTGGTCCAAAAAATAAATCAACAGTGAATGCAGAAGTGTGTATTCTCCATGTTGGTCTATTCAAATGAGGAAATTGCTGAGTATCATGTTTCCTACACGTCTATCAATCCTGCATGTACGTACATCCTCCTTCATCTTCAGAGCCCTGTGATGAATTACGATCAGTTCGCTTACATGAAAATTTGCAAGGAACCCCAATGATCGTGGTCCCGGTGTATTTGGGTTGTTAGTGGTCAACAATAACCTGTTTATGGTTTGTATGTGTTTGTTTACACTAGAACAGCTGCACGATAATGCCGTGTGGCCGTGTGGCCGTATGTGTATGTTGCTCCACTGATGTGTCGACGTTTAAAGTTTAACTTAAAAAAAAAAAGTGCAAATTTGTAAGAGCACATACAAAAACGCCCTCGGCGAGGTTGGAGGCGCCTCATTATCGGACGGGGATGAAGACGCCGAGAGCCAGACAGATTACTGCTGCTAAAAAAACGAAAAGGAGAACTTCATTTATGAGACGATGGCGACTTTCCTTGGCGCTGCCAGGCATCAACAAAACACTCGGGTAGTTCTGGTTATACTGTGGCTGTTTGACACGTCCATTTATCAGCTGCTCTGCTGCTGAGAAAGTGACGAGTGAAGTGGACGTGAAGTTTTTAAAACGGATAAAGATTAGTTTCACAATAATATTTATCAAGATGAAACCAAAGTCTATATATCTATATGTAGGAAAATATACGTCTTTAGTGCTTTGTTCTGTTTAATTTTATGTTCTGCTAAAATTACATGATTTTATTTTGACTTCCCTGGTAAACATAAGTAATAAGAAATAGAAAATCAGCTTGTTCTTTAACTACCAACTGTTTTTTTCCCAAAAGGGGAACATGATTATGCAACCGACTGCTTGTGACGCTCTGTGTAATCACTGGAGCATCAGGGCTTTTTCACAGCGACGCTTTTGATGCCATCTCTGTTTTGTCTTTGTGCTGTGTGGTGGCAGGATGGCAGCTCTGTGCCGACGAGGTGTTGACTGCCAGATATAAAAAGAAAATGAAGCAGGTTTCTTCATGTTTGCACTCATTAGACAAATCTGTAGAATCAATACAGTCCCATGTCATCAGGATGCCACTGTATGTGTTCTGTATGTGCACAGATTCAAAACTGGTTGATGGAAATAACTGATCTAAATATTGCCCTCAATTTCATTCAGTAAAAAAAAGCAAATAAACTCAGTTTTATAACAAACGGAACAATAACTTCACACCATGTATTCCTCATATTAATCTGTACCGAGTCTATTTCACAAATGATTGCTGCTGTGTCAAACACTTTTCCTCCAACAGAGGAGGTCAATTCATATTATCTTTCCTTTTGGACCACGACTCCTCACACTGTGAAGATCAGGTGTTGTTGACAGAGCAAATTTGTGAATTCACCATATCCAGAAGAATTTCTCCTTCTTGATCAAACCCTCACAATATGGCGATTACGCTGGAATAAATTAATTCTGCAATTATAATTTGTCCTGAATATTTTACCAAAATGAAAAAGTTAGAGGAAAAGTCAGGTGATGTTCTGCTTATGTTTAACCCTCATGCTGACACAACAGAATAGATTCAGGGTTCATCCCCTGAGGTCCAAGTATGTATGTTTTAATAGATCATTAAAAGAAATCCATTTTAGTCTATTTAAGGACGTTAATGTCAAAGTGGTCAACACTCGAGTCATGCTGCTGGTGCTGCAGAATTTAAAGTTTGTCTTAATGGAAACCACAGGCTTTGATGTCTCTGATTCATTGTTAATTTCCTCTTCAAGAAGGCGTCATTCATCGACAAACCCGTCGTTTTTATTTTTAACCTAAACACAACTCGGGAACGACATCAATCTGTGTGAAATTCTTAAACTCTTATGTGGTTAAGTGTCTTGGGATCTGAGCGGAGCAAAGCTGCACATCTTTACAAATTTCACAGATAAAAATATCCGCGCGCCTCTCGGAGAGAATAAACCGGAGACACCTTTATAGTGCTGGTACACAGATGGCCCTTTTAGAAACAGCTTGAGAGGACACAATAATGGAGATTGTTTTTTACTACATTAAACCAGTCTCCTTTCCCACCTAAACACAATCAAAGGTTTAATATTATCAATAACATCACCCAGTGGAAATACAATTTCAAGGTCTATTTGATACATGAAAGAGCAATGATGCATTCTAATTTAAAAGTTCCACTGAAGCATTTCTCTCTGTGTTTGGGGACAAATCTTTGATAATCCTGGTGCAGAATGGAGAAAAATACACAAAGCAGACAGTAGTGGCTTTACTCATGAGTTTCATATAGATACAGATACGGTCTCCTCATGCATATTGATCCATGTACCACAATCAATAATCTGTCGTTTTTTTTACTTGTCTGTATATTTTCTGATATAGACTTTTAACAGAAAATAGGCTCTTAAACCTTTCACTAGGGTTCTTAAATAACTTAAAATCTACTACAATTCTCATGCTAGTTGACACATAATACTCTTTTAAAGTTGATGAAGTGAAAATAATAATATAGGAAATCATCAGTCGACTATCACCCACCTGACGCCCTACATCTTTCGGGTCGGGCTATAATCGGACTGATATTGTGTCTAACCCTGGCACAACTTGATAAAACAGTAGGTCTTCTCCTACTTTATCAACTTCTAACTTTGGTCTCCTATGAATAAGATCTATTTTCCAACTTTAGTCGAGTTTTATTCACCTGCACCTGTAAGAAAATACCGCTGTTGTATTTTAGTCCCGATAATGGGGTCGCTGGATCAGCGAGAAGCTCATATGGGTCATTTTGGAGAATAAATTATGATTATGAATTTTTGCATGTGGGAAGGTGTTCATGATGAGGTGAAGGGGGGAGCCAGAAATCCAAATCTCGTTGCTTTCGTCAATAATAGATCGATATTAGGGAAATAAAACAAGACAGTGCATTCAGAGAAGTGAGGAGGAACAGTGCTTACCTTTGGCTTATCCTCAGAAACAAGTGCACAATATGATACTACAGATACCAGCAGGTTATTTGTAGTGCAGCGAGCAGAGAAAAGGCAACTAATGTATCAATCTGTCTTCCTGAAAAATACCTATCGCCAGAGGAGTGTGATATAGACCTCGGAAGTGACAAACAGCAAGGTTGTTTTCCTGGTTCAGCAGAAAGGCAGGTCGGCTGTGGAGGTTTCACCACAGAAAACACATTCATTTGTTTAAGGAGAGCTCGGCAGGAACACGTCTATTTGTCATGGGGAACACGCTGGGTGAAGGAGTGATTGAGTGGCCTGCAGAGGGTGACCCGGTGGAAGGATTACACAGGATTGAAACAGAGGAGACGAAGCTGAGGATTGGAAGGTGAGGGAGGAGGAGGTTTTGTTCTTGGTCTCTGACTTGTGATGCATGTACCACAATGGTACACTTCCCAAGCACAAATTGTAAATGTGCTGTGACCCCGAGTTGAATATCGCATATTGTTAAGTTAAGTTTTTTCTGCATATTTACAAAGTTCAGCAAAAAGGTTCTTTCTGAAATCATCGGCATGCTGTGTGAGTTTTCACTCCCACGTCCTGTAGACTGAACTGAATATAAAGATGGACGACATGACAGCGCCCCCAAAACTCATTTGTCACATTCATAGTGTTGAGAATTGCACCTGGAGTTGATGCTGGTAGAAATACCATAATGATGTCACAGTGAAAACAAAATGAATGTTTAACGAACCTTGGATTGGACTTTTGATTTCTTGCTGTCCAAGGGGAGATTTTCAGGTGTGAAAACAACCGAAGATGATTTCATGAATACTTGGGCATAACTCTAACTTTAGTTTTCTGCAGCGCAGGCATCTAATCAGATGAGGCACATTTGGTTCTAAGTTGTGAATTGTTGAGTGTGAGGAAGGTGCCTTCCTTCCTGTTCTTCCTATTCTTCACCATCTATTTAATTCATCCCGGGGGTATGTTTCAAAACATCTCTGGAGGCACCCAGGGCTCTATTTTTATGACACTGCACGGAGCATGTTTGAGTTCTTTGTGCTGCTAACGTGGCATTTTCTCCCACTGCACACAGGTTGTTTTCTTACCAGTTCTTGTTGGGTGTTTTCGGTGTCACTCTGTGAACTTGATTATTATGTGGAAGGAGGGGCAAGGAAGTGGGCACGTTAGTAACAATCAAAAAGTGCAGAGCAATTTTGGTGAAAACGAGTTTCGTGATTGGTGCTTTCTGTGGAGATCTGGGTGCGCTCACTGTCTGCTTGCTTGAACCACCGAGACAGAGCATGAGGCAAGGGAGTCGTGACATTTGGGCAAATGCACATATCCTGCTAACGATCTCAAAAAGTCCAAGAGCTTCAGTAGCAGCAGATAATTTACATTTATGTACAGATTATATATGTGTGTATCTGGTATTAGTCATTTCGGTCCATTTTAGATCTTCCGCAATGTGTCATGATGGAGTTTTGGAGCCTGGAGGACGTGAGCAAAGTTTCGTTTTGCAATTGCTCTGCAATAATCAACCTTCACCATGCTGCACTAAAAAAGAAAAGAGTGCTTGAGGGCAACCGTTCTGGCTGCTTTGTGTCTGTAGTCAAAGATGATACAAAAGCCAGGATTATTTTTAAGGATTTAAACTGGCAACCTTGTGACGAAAGCTCTTTATGCTCTAAACTTAATATCTCGCTAATACTCAGCAGAAACTATGGAAACCAGGTCCACTAAATTTCTCATTATGTGGCACACATGAAACCAGGCTAACATGTTATTATGTGCCTGAAACCAAACGCTTGCTTATTGCAGGTGCGTGCTAAAACTGTAGATGAGTTACCTGCAGGTGCTGAATCACCCACACTGCAGCAATTAATCCTAACGTTTTGGAGTCCTGCCAGGTGTCGTCCTGCTGATTCATTCACCCTGTGTCGCCCAAAATAGCATCACTTCATTAATAATGCAGGATGCCTCGATATAAATACATATTAAATCTAAATCCTACATTTTGCATGCAACAGGGAGAACGAGAGTCAACGTATGATTTGATTTAACAACTGGGGAAGGTTGAAGTCACAGTTTCAGATCATTGTATCACAGAATATTCAGTGGTGCTGGAAAATGTTTCATGAAACAAAAAGACAAAATTAATGTGTTAATTACCAAAATTAACACACATCTGTGGTTATTATTGTGTCGGTGTTGAGCTGGAGAAGAGAGCAGGTTGTTGTCACCTCAGGAATGAGCCTGTGGTGCAGCGTCTAGAGCCGACAGATGTCAGTCACATTGTCAACAGATGTATTCAGCTCAACAGATTTCACAGAGATGATGATTTTTGTGATCTGTGTTTAATTACTTTTCATTTATTTGCTTCTTCTTCTTTTTGTTTTTTTTTACCCTGAAACCAATATGTGTCATTTAAAGACTCCTTTTAAAAGATGGTAAACTGCACACAAAACAAAGCTGTGATCAACAGATACAGACAAGCAGAGACAGTTGAGGATAGAGTGTCTGTGGGTGGATGTCTGCTGCTCAGGGACAGTTTTGATTTTCTTTTATTCATTTCTTTGATTTTAGTTTGTGGATTCTTACGGTTGTGTCAAATCCTGTTAAGGCCATTCAATTGAAATTGGCTGCAGTTCACCTTAAGTGCAGTCGTGAGGTCGTCCTCGATGAACTGCCGGCAAAAAAAAAAGCATTATGCTTCATAACTGAATAACTTTTATTTTACTTTGTCTGGAAACAACATTTTTTATTTCAATTTTGGTAAAAATATTTTTGATTATAGACCAAAAATACCAATGTCCCTCATTTGACAATGATCCCCACGTGAATTTAGTTTGATTAAGCAAAATAAACCAGATTAAATCTTTGAAAATTGGAGGTGAAGTGACATCGGAAATAAAAACAAAATGCTTCTTTTGGCTGTAGGTTGCTTTCTTTCAGGAGAAGCAGCTGCACGGCATCGACTCTCCGAGCTGTATGAGCAATCAGGAAGTTGAGGAGAGGAGCGCACAGGAAGTTACTTCAATCAAGCACAATGCACAGTGAGGGATGAATATGCAGCTAAACATGGTGCTTCTGTCACTTAATTAAGATTCAGAGAATATGAATCCAACCACAGACGCATATCAGCGGTCATAACAGGAAGCTTCAGCAATGATCAAAATAGACTGACATCAAATAGTATGTGTGCATATAAATAAATAGACGTATTGCATATTTATTATATACTTTAATCGTGTCAGCAGAAGAATAAACTGCATTTCTATTACAGAAATATTAACTATTCTATTTTCTGACATTGAAACGGCAAAGCTGTATATTATTCCCCAGCCATGTGACACCCTGTCAACTGATTATGAGGCATAACTTCTGTGATGGCCATTAATTCAACTCAAATAAACCTTTTGAAAGTTTTCAAAACTATGATGAAATACATTCACTTCTCTTGGCATAAGCTTGTTGTGAGAGGAGAAAAGATGATTTTTTCCACCCTGAGGAGAAAAACAGTTTGCGCTACATCGCTGCTTTGAATTCAAAGGGGCCGCAGCCCTTGACAAAATCTGAGCTCTGTGCTGTGAAAGCCGAAAGGACAACACAGCATTGTGGTTCTTTGATGAAAAGGCCATTTGCAGCCACCTCTTTCCTTGAAAAGATGCCGCATGAACCAACATGCTTAATGGTCTATATTTATAAAGCAGTTTTTGGCCACTCGCCGCTGGGCCGAGCAGAGAGGAGGAAGAAGAGGATATAGTTGATGGCGCTAATGCACCTTGACTTTGGTTGCCACCCGTCAATAAACCAAGCGCAGAAGAAGATGCTTCTCTTGTTTTCGTAGATGCTGCAAACAAAACACCTTCATGGCGTTTAGAAACGTTTAGAAAGAAGGGAACATCGCCATCGTTCTAACATTGTGTTGTCGGTAGTTAAGACTGCAAGCAATCCTACGAGCCTGGATAAATCTGTTTCAGGAGAGACCAGTGCTTCTTTTTCTTCTTCTATCGTTTAATGCTCTACTTCCTGCAATTGGTTTTCAAACTGCGAATGACCCACGCCATGGTTCAGTCTGATCTGGACTGAGGCCCTCTCTTTTGGTCTGGACCGAAGTCTGATCACACCTGATACTAAACTAAAACAGACCGAATAAAGGAGGAGCAAAAACGCCTGAAATCATATAAGATGATTCTAAAAAAAGACATGATCACTATCAATTATACAATCAGTGCAAATATGAACACTTTAAATTCAGATAACCTAAAAGCATGCAGAGCAGCGATTCCAGGAATTAGGCGCAGCGTGAACGACAAACGACATCAGGGTAAGAGATGGAGATATTGTCCTTTGAGTAGATCTGATACGGCTCGGATACAAAGTGCCGTGGGGCGGAAACTCTGCTCTCACTCAGCAGGACTAGCTGGGTATCTAAAGAGAAATATTTTATGATTAAGTGCTCTAATGGCTACCTTTGAGGGCCAAAGACATAATTCATAATACAGTTTGCATGACTCTCTCTCTCGTGCATGCCCGTTCCAAACCGGTCTAACTCCCAGCGAGGCACCATTAATCCACTGTTTGCCCAATCAAATTAAAAGTGGCAGCTGGCGTCTGGGTTTGTTCATTCATGAGGTGGATCTGATTGCGCTTCAGGCCCCGTCAGTGCATGCAGCGTGATAAGTGGCTTGTACAGCGATTGGGCTGATTGCAGAGTGATGTTTTGTCTGCCATCGATGCAGAGCCCATTGTGAGCTCAGCGCTGATCAGGCTGAATAATGAGGTTGTTATGGCGACTAGACAAACTGCAAACTCTGGAGGGTGAGCAGTAAGATGTGAAGAATAAGAGTAGTGATTGACGAAGTGATTGTTCTTTTTTTCCCCTGGTTTACTTTCACACACTTTACTCTTCATGTCTGCCAGACGCTCCATCTAATTAATGTCTAACTCAAGTTGCTGTGAAGAAATCTGTTTCTTTCTTGTGATTATTCAGATTTTAGTCAAGCGGTATTGTTCTCCACGTTCTGGTTTCAGCTGACACTGTTTTATAACTTTTAAGCTAGCGGCCGAACTGCGAGCCAACAGGGGGTCAATGCTCGGAACAGAGCAAATTACGAACGGTAGAGAATCGATGCTTTGTGAAAGGAGGGAAAACCTCCACATAAATGAACAATGCTGCCCTCACATGCCGGCACAGTGAGGGTTTGTGGATTTCTTTAAGCAATGTTTAACTTTAGACTTTTTAACTGTAGACTATAGTTATAGTTTTATTTTTCAGAATTTCTATTTTTAATTGAACTTAAACAGAAAACTAGAACAGACCCTGGTAGCTACTTCAGGTAGTGACCATTATTAACCATTTAATTACAATAATTACAATAATTACAATAATTCAATGAGTGCAGTCGCTGTTCTAAACATACCTGTTTAATGGGCAGTGTTCTTGGTCTGTACGTGGTGTTGCTGGTTGCAGCTTTCTAGAGAAATGCTCATAGGCACAATTTCACACTTGGCACTAAAATGACTGAGTGACTGTAACAACAACAACTTTTTCTCTACACACAAAGACCATCAACCCGTACAGAAAATATACAGCCCAATAAAACCTCAGATGATACATGGTGTAATGTTACGTTCCCTGTCTTAATAATCCTGATATATGACGCTGTGATAACACAATTTCAATTTGCCAAAATGAACAAAGCTCCACATCGGTGAATCTGTGTCTCCCACACGTTGGAGTGAGGACAAGTTTTTATTTCTGGCCGGAGCTTGTTATCTGGAGATATCAGGCTCGGGCCCATGGATGAATTGTTGTGTAGTGGGTTCAACCATCTCTGCAACATACCATTGTCATGATCACTGACTGCAGCGACTGCACTTCCTGTCTCCCAGCAACACACCTACCAAGTTTGAAATGGATGAATGGTTCTTGAGAAAAGGTGGATTACATGCATACAAACAGAGATTCCTCACATTAAAGATGCTGGTGAGAAAACCAGAAAGGACAGAGGGTAAAGCGGTGCAGCTGAAAGGGTCCACACAGTTTCGAACATAGCCGAGCCTCCGTATTTTACTGTCAATCCGAAGGGAAGTACGTCACCGGCGGCTGCTGTAGGGGACTTTGCAAAGGTTATGAATGTCATTACAGTCTCTGAGGACTTTGCCGTGAACTCATTCAAACTATAGTTCACAGTCATATAGTTCTGAAAAGCTACGGACCGTCCAAAATGTAGTATGCTCTTAACAATGAGGTGATGTGGTTCTGGCCACTTGTAATGCTGTAGATAATCAGATCCTGACGAGGGGCACAATGAGAGGCAGTGGACCTGACAGCGTGGAGAGCCTGGATTAGACCACTCTATGAAAACAGAATCGCTCCTGACAGACACTCGTGGCCTTTCAAAGAGACGGCGCACAATAAGGGAGAGAGAAAAAAAAATAATACCCAGTCATTTCTCTTATCAAACTGCTCTTTTCATTTCCTAAGCTCACTATTGAATGTTCTCACTCAAGCTCATCACGGGTGATTGGGTTTCTTTTCTTTGTCATGTGTCATCCACACATCGCTCTTGCCCAGAGGTTAATAATGGAAATTAAAAGACTGTTGCATATTAATGCTGAAATCTATTGAGCCACACGGCAGAGCAATGACTCTCCTTCGGGAGACTGCTGTCTTAAAAATAATTAATAGGCACGACATGTTGGCCTCTTCTGTGCTTGGCCAGCATCACAATTCGGGAAAGTTCTTATTTGGATTTACAGGGACGAGGATGGCATTGAAAAAAGACATTAATTCAAAATTGACAACAAGAATTTCACAGCTGAAAAAAAACTCATTTATCTCATTAATCCTAATTTACCCAGAATCACTCAGTATAAATCAAACATGATTTACAGTAATTTACTGAATTATATGTACAGATGTCCAATAAAAGAATGTTCTGTGTCTTATTTAATGAGCTGTCAGGAGAGTTACTCATTCATATTTGTGAAGTTTTTCTCATGGTACAGTTTCCATTTCCATTTCCATTTGCAAGACTAAATTCAGCTAGACTGAGATTTTTTAAACGTTGTGTAAGGTTTAGTATAATTCCTGGGTTCTTGTTCCAGAGTAATCCACCTTCTGAATAGAATAATGATAACAGTCAGTAACTGTTGATTTTACCAACTAAAAATAAGTGACAACCACTGGGAGAGAAACGGCATTTAAAAGAAAAACTATGATGAAATCTAGTTAAGTAAAGCAAACATCAGTGGAATTATACACTTTATCCTCCTGTTTACTTAAATCCCATCCTCCACAGTCAGTATAATTGCATGACTTGTTGCACATCCTAAATTGTAGGAACATAGTCTTCGACGTCAGCACCAGCTCTCAGAGGAAAAGACACAGATCATTTTCATCAAGTGTGAACAAAATATCTTGTCCAAAGCATGAAGATGATGCAACCTTAATTAGTTTTCAGCTGACATGTCCTCTTCGTGTTATTCGTTAGATTAATGTAGGTTTTGCCTCTTGATTACATCTCACAACTCGTATCCATATTTTCTAAATTTGATTTCATCGCTGCACATCAGGCTGACGTCATCTTCTCCGTCTTTAATGTCGCTGGTGCCTTGATGATGTTGAACTATTTGATATTTGAAAAACACAATTTATCTCTTACTTAATAAACTCAATGCTTGATCAAATTAATGTTTCCCTCGTGTGTCGCCAGTGAAAGACGCTGAAACGCTGTGAAATATCACAACAGTTTCAAAGCTAATTAAGTCCACTGGTGGTGGTGGTGGGGGGGTTGATCTTTATTAAGATCAATATTCATTAATTTATCATTGGTCGTTTGGACTGGATTGAGCCCAGAGAGAAAACTGGAGGAGAGGGGAGCTCGTGGTGGCGGTTTGTCACAGAGGGAAAAAAACGATAGAGTGAAAGAAAGAAATGCCAGATATTGAGCAGATGTGGGGGCAGGACAGGATATTGTAAATCCATCAACAATTCCCCAAATCACTTGGGGAACTGAACCCATCTCAGGGTCAGTTGCAACTCTCTTATCCATGCAGAAGTGCTGAGTCGACTTTGAGAGTTAGCAGGGTCAGCTGTACCTTCGCTCGGTGCTGATGCCATCAACAGCGGGTTTATAAACTATTGGAGAAGTTGGAAAGTACTGACACGTAAAGAAACTCAGATTAATACGACTCCCTGATGCCAATTCATATAGAAATTCTGATTCAATTTGACCGAATCATGTTATGAACCTTTTTATATTACATTTCATGAAAGCTACATTAGCTGTTTTCCTTATCTGAGCTGAGACGCAGTGTAAACATTAGCACTGCCTCAGATTAAAATCTCTCTAAGATGAGAAGAGGCTGCAGAGAGAACCAAGATGAAGCTACTTTCCTTTTGCACGATTTTTTCTCTGCTGCCGACATTAAGTTTAATGACTTGAAACTTTTGCATGAATTGCCATGACATTTTGTGCAAATATTCATTATCCTCAGAGGATGAATACTAACGATTTTACTGATCCCTTGACTTTTTCTCTACTGCTTCAAAGACATTCACATTAAGGGTTTGAGGGAAATATCTTGACAGCTGTTAGATGGCTGCCTTTGACATTTGGTTCATTCACGTTCCCCAGAGGATGAATTATATTCGTGATTCCCTGACTTTCATCCATATTTGTAGCAAAGTGTGAATCCAGAGGCCGGATGTGAACCATGCTGCAGGGTGTTCTCACACCATCCATCTATTATCTCTATGGTTTATCCTTCGAAGGTTGCGGGGGTGGAGCTGCAGCCAATCCCAGCTGACATTAGGCAAGAGGTGGGGTTAACCCTGGACAGGTCACCAGTCAATTAAACTAAGCTCCATGTGTTTGAGCTGTGGGAGGAAGCTGGAGTACCCTGAGGAAAATATAGGATCTGTTTAAAAATGGACGTACAGTTCAGGTCTGGAAAGTGAAGCCAATACGAAAGTGCCTGACATCTGTATTCTCTCAAATGACCAACAGAGGGCGACATCACTGGACAGTAAACATTGTCCTAAGGAGTTTGTAATCTCAGTTGCAAGTTTAAGGTCTTCTTCGAAATTGCATGACATTAATTTTGTAAATTGCATTAGGAGTCATATAGACGGTAAAGAATCGTATGCATTGGGATGTGGGTACCATGTGATTGACAGCTAGCAACATCCAATGGGTGCAGGTTGCAGGTGCACGCAGTGTCCTTGTGCCCCACCCACCTGCGCCCCCCCAAAAAACAAGCTGGCGTTGCAACACTCAAGGCTTCAATATGCAAACCAATGAGTGATTGCCACTTGGAGGGAACCCAGGCAGATGTGAGCATGTAAAAGTCCTGGTCGGCCTACAGGTTCAAACCCAGGACATTCTTGCTGGGAGACGACCACTGCTCCACTGTGCCACCTCAATACAACCAACCCACTTGTAAAAATGTAGCTCTATAGCACCACTAGTGGTCAAATGGACACGTGTCCATGGTCGTTTTTTTTCTCCACTTTCCTAGTCTGAGAATTATTTAAAATTAACTAAAGAGATGGCGTCTCATCACGGTTACAAGGTCGAGACCGTAACATCATTAGTTTTGCTGCTCTCTCCTCCAGCAGGAATCACTTCATCCTCCCGGTCTCTACTCTCCAGCTCTGTCCTTCAGACTCATCCTGTTGGTCTGGTGTAATTGCACCATGACAGGACCGATTCCTCATCCCCATCAATCACCCCTATGGAGATATGGGCTTGTTCTTAACATGACGACTCCCGCCCTCCCTCGTCTATCTCTCCTCCCCTGGTCTGCCTCCATGTTTTACGGTTATAGTGATAAATAACGGATTCAATGTTCTACCCCCTTCGTCCAAGCCCAGATTTCCTGGCTTGTATCCTATCGGGGTTGGACCAGAAACGGTGCACTGAGTGATATATTGACCATGTTGGGCTTGTGACAGGTTTCTCTCATGTTAGTATTGCTGGGCTACTTTAACGCCCTCCCTCTGTGAGCAGTTTGTGCCTCGTGGACGACCACTGACGAATTAAAACAAAGGACTAAACAAGGGAATAGATTGTAAAACCTGATTGAAATTGTGAAATTAAGAGAAAGAAATGCAGTGAAATTACCCCATGGCCTCAGGGGAGGTCAATTTTTGGACAATACCAGAGACAGTAATCTGGGATTTCTCAGATCTGCAGAGGATAGATAAGAACTAGATGAGCCTTGGCTTCCAAACAGCTAAATAGCTTGTTCTGCTCAAGTAAGTGAATAGTCTACACAATAGTATTGACCAGGAGAAGGATCTTTATGCCCTTTAATTAATATTTTCTCTCACTGTGAGGCTTTTGTTACATCCAGAAGCAGATCAGTGCTGCGGTAGGTTCACAGGAAGGGTATTCTATTCATAGCCGTGCAAATGAGTTGCTGGAGAGCCTCTCTTCATCTGGACCAATATAAAGACTGTTTGTGTTGTGAGATGGTTTGCCTCTTATCAGTAGAACAAAAGCGGAAAGTTTGTTTACGGAGCCTGGTGATAGCATCTTTCTCGCACTCGTAGCTATGGGAAAATCTCTGAATTCACAAAAACTAAAGCGCACACAATAGAAACACACAAACCAAATCTGGGTATTCAGTGAAATTTGAATCAGCTGCACTTTAGTGAACTGAAGCTAAATCTTCACTTAAAAGTTCCTGCTTTAAATTCTCAGTCCTCTACTTTCTGTGTTGACTTTACAAGTTCTCCCTGTTTTCTGTGGGTGTCTTGGTTCCTTGTTGTTACAGTGTGGGTATTATAAATACCTCTACTCTAAAGTTGCCCTTGACCAAAGCACTTTCCTCTGAACTAGACTCGATCCCCTGGTGCTGCACATTGCTCTTAAATAGGCGGGAAGGGTTAAATGCAAGAGGTCAGCTTTCTGCACAGCGATGAATAAATAACAATTTGACCATTAAACCCACTGGAGCTGTGACCAGTGTACATAGTAGTCAGTCGTAGTTACAGTGAAGGTTGTTTACGTTATAATCTGAAATGAACTCCCACAAGAAGTCGACTACCTTTTGTGTCTTAAATGAAAATTACCTGTCATTAAATTTAACAGAGCCATCTGGAAACACTTGATCCGAACCAGAGCCAAAGGCTACTTCATGTTAAGTAAAGTACATGGTTATTGCTTAGTCTTGTGGTCATATTATCTTAAACTACAGAATATTGGCTTTAACTTTATTCACACAAATGTGAATGAAGGTATTTGTGCAGTTTGTGTTCACTCTCTTCAAACTGCCACTGCACTGATTAAATATACATAATCAAAGTGCCATATGAAAACCCCCTTAAAGACACACCTCATCTACTTCTTTCCTTTTCAATCCATTGCAATTTTTTTTACGATTTCCTTTACTAAATGAACATCATTGTATATTGAACAAGACATGAAAGTAAAGATGGAGACCAGAAACTCGTTAGGGAAATGTTTACTGACATTCTAAATCAAGTGAGGAGTCATTTTCTCACTGACTTTTATAGACTTCAACCGGTGGAGTCGCCCTCTGCAGGTCATTGGAGAGGTACTTCCACATTTACTTTACTTTCCGGACCCGGAGACTACATCCATTTTTATACACAGTCTATGAATGGGATATAAATTCTAGTCTTCCATCGTTAGTGGTGCTTAAAACCATCCACCACGGAAACCTCCACACCCACTTGTTCAGCCATGGTGCATAATCATACAATATGGATACAATCACTGTGGCTGTTGGGCTGATTTTACAGCTTTCTTTGTAGCAGCTAAAACGTTATGTCCATGTTCTATCTTACTCGCCAGGAATTCAGTTGTTTAACTTATTTCTCTCTTTATCCCTCTTTTTTTCTCTTGTCTCCGTACATTTGCTAAATAGATTCCAATGGCAACTGGATGAGCTCATATTTTTACCTCTACTCAAAACATGTTTGCAGTTTAGACCTGCAGTTCACGTTGCTCCTTTTAGAAACTGCAATCTCTCCCTGATCTTAAAGACCTTCTCCACTCAAAAGTGTGTTTTGGTTGTTGATGTTTCACTCGGATGTTTGAGCTTCACAGTGCAGAATGATGTATGTGCACAGTTTGACACCAGGCGGCTGTTTTCAGATCTATCTGCTGAAGGGAGGAAAGTCTCTGTGCACTCACCCTAATGTCCATTACTCTAAAACACATACATCAAACTCAAAGGCCATGGGCCTTTGGCGTGAGATGATTTTTGATTTTCTAATAGCACTGACCCTGTTCCATACTGCACACAATGTGGTTACTACAAACTCCCAACATGCAGTGCAACGTCCTGTGTTATTAACACATCAGTACATGACTGTCTCCTGTCCCCTCCTCCACCCGATGAGCTTATCAACAGCCCATCACTTCCATCGAGACAGTTATTACTGAGCTGGCTTTACTGGTTTAACAAGAAAATATTAATTTCATTTCCAGTAGACAGCGCAATGTCACTAATCTAGTTATTTTTGATTTCATGTGATGAAACTCTTTGTCATGTGAGCAGGTTTGTACAAAGAACAAAGTAATGACGCAGAAGAAAAAAGGAAAAGGTAACGATGCAGTGGACTCTCCTCGTGTCAGTTCCTACTCAGTTTAGATTTTCTAGTTTAGATTTTTTTCGTGGGAAAATGTTTTCATGCTTATGTTTGTGTATGAATCAAGAAAGACTTGTTTTAAAGAAAAGACAGATCAGAACCCTTTAGTAAGCGCTTTATATGGTCCTCAAATATGTGGTGATTTGGTTTGACGTCTGAATATTCCTAAATGTTTCATGTTGTAATTTAATCAGTCATATTGAAAGTTAGTTTAAGGTTGGAGCAACTTGACAAAATTAACTAAATTCATCTTAGCTTTAAATAAATAAGAATACATAAAGTCAACAAAACTTCAGACTGGTTGTACAGCACTTGTTTTACAGTACATTAATCATGCCACACCATACATGTGCATATATATATATACAGTATATGTATATATAGTTACAGTAAATATGTGCATACTCTATAAAAATAGACTGTAAAGTACAGACTGGAACCACCATTGACATTATGGGTAAAGGCAGGACTGGCACTTCCACGCTCAGTAACTGCTCATCCTGAGCTCTAGTGGTTTATTTTCAAAATTGCTCATCCCTCCTGTAAGACCAATCGTCTGCGGAGTGTGTGTTTCCAGGCCGAGCTCGCTGCCGCACCCACACACAGACACTAACAGAGCGAAATGAAGAGATAGGCAGAGTGAGAGACTGAGCTGGTGTCCCCGCAGACTGCCGGTCAGGAGACTACTGCATTTACAGTGTGTAACCTTCCTCTGCCCAATTTGTATTTGTGAGCACAAACAAATCAATTCTCCCAAAGCGGGAAACACCAGAGCCAAGGGCAGAGACTCCTAATGCTCCTTGATGCCAACTGGAAAAACTCTAACATGATGAAATCTCAAGGTTATTGTAGGTGGATACATTTTATTGCTTGAAGGTTTAATACATTACGAACCATTATCATCTGGCTCCTGGCTGTGGGAGAGGGTTGTTCACAAACACATGTACAACCACTGGCTTTGTGTTTGAAGATGGATGTTTTACTGTAGGAGAATATATATATTTTTCTATAAACCACATTAAGTGACTCCAGAGATATCTGATTTAAAATCGCATTAGCTACCTTCTGACATTCCTGTACTACATTTCCATTTTTTGTGTTTGAATCTCCACACAAAAACTCCCCCATGAAAAAAATAAAAAATCCATGGCACTCTGAAGGCAGAACCTCCTCCACTGTGGTGTAGTGTGCTGAAGAGCTGCTTTTGTGTTGAGATGGATAAAAAACACAGCCTCCATGTTTCTCTCAGGCTGTGATGAAAAGCAGATGCCAATTGTTCTCTTTTATTCGAGAAATTCCAATGTTGATACCAGCATCTGAAATACAGAAAATGTGGGGTCAAGCATTGGCGAGTACACAGATCTATGTCCGACACACATCATAAAAATATTTTAGTTTCAAACTGCTCTTTTCTTTTCCTGAAAAGAAAAAAATATTTTGGGTTGTGTAGTGTTAGCTAGAGGAAGCTAATTTGTGGACAATCCCACAATTAAAACGAGTACTGTATGCAAGACTTTCGATTAAACGGGAGGATCTATAGTGTTGCTTATTACAACACTGACTCTCATAAAACATTTGAAGCAGCATCGGACAAACGAACACAAAATTTGGAGATGGTAATCAAACGATGAGGTGAAAAGACAACCAGCTAAATTGTTGAGTTCACAGTTGTGTATATCTAGAAATATATACTGGTGTGTTTTTCTTTTAGTTATTTCTGTCAAACTACATGAGGGGGAAATGATATCGGAACATTTCTAGTTCAAAAGAATCAAACTAATGTATGAAGGCAGCCGTCTCGCCCTGATTTGAGATCTGAGTCATTTTATTTCACACTGAAATTTGACATTGAGAGAAACTGCAGCTCGTCGGTTCTTTCTAATAAATGTGTCCTCGTTAGATTTGAGTGAGAACAACAGCAACAGAGGAGCATTCAGTTAAATTTCCCTTGACCTCCACGCTAACGTCTGGATAATGTAGAATAAAAGACAAATTAGAAAAAAATAAACAGCAAGAATCAATATTTTCCTACACGGCAAATTAGTGGAAGTAATTATCACGTTAGAAAGCGTTGGTGCTGTTTAGCTCGACGCCGCTGGCTACTGCAGAGAAATCAAGCCTCTGACAGGAGGAACACTAGAAAGCACTATCCTCTGTAATCTCACAGCTCATTGTGATTTAAATAGAAACACTGACCACCCCAGCTGCTATTTTGGTGATGTGAGCCCACACACAGACACACACACACACACACACACACACACACACACACACACACAGGACCATCCCTTTTATCACCAGCTCGGTTTTGTCGACGGAGCTGAACCCCAGAGGTAGATTTCAGTTCTGTGATGGGAGGGAAAAGGAGAAAGAGGAGGAGGAGAGCCAGCTCTGCTCATCCCATCGTCTGCACAGGTGTTTTGCTCCTGTGTTTGCCTCAACTTTTTTGGCTCCCCCACCTCCATCTGCGGCTCCCCTGAAGTACGGCAGTCTGCGGCATTTTCCAAACAGGTTAATGGACTTCTAACCCCTCATCATTGATTAGCATGATTAATCAGACAGGAGTACTCCACGACTCCCCCTCCTCTGGCTCCCCCAGCTCACCAGCTCTCTGCCGCTGCCAGATGGTATCAATGCAAAGCTGAGAGCAGAGGAGAATCAAAGGTAGGCTTCAGAAGCTGGAAAACCAAGAAGGCACAGCAGTTATCTCCTGCTGTTTGGATGACACATTTACAGGCCCCATGCACTCTATGGAGATGAACCTCCAGTGCAAATGAGAAAACACTTCAACTGCACTTCCCCAACAACAACTTTTACCGCCGCGCTGCAGATGCATGGAAATAAACCTCAGTGTGCGCCTGGATATCATCAGCTCATGCAATTCTGTGGAAAAGAACCAGTGTTTGTTTCAAATACATTTACTACCTGACATTTCTAAAGTTACATGAGACCACTATGGTAAACTGGAGCCAATAGACTGCTAGCTTAGCTTAGCATTAAGACTAGAAATAGAGCATTTATCGTATTTATATTCCATTAAGTTGAAAACTGACATTAACATTGTTGAAATATTATCACATTATACTTTCTTTGATTTAACAGTTGTTCACACAGACACTGATGCATCTAATATTTGAATATACAGTATAATGCATAAATCATAACGTTAGTCAGACAGGATGTCCGGGACCTTTGAATATTCTAGTGTAGAGGAAACGAGGTAAGCTCCTATCAGTGAGAGAAATTAACAGCTGTAAGTTAAGATTGTATCATTTAAGAATGTGTGTAATTTGGACAGTAAAATAAATATATTAATGATATACACCACGAACAAAGAAAAACTAATATGGTAAACGTAAATACCTCAAAACTAGGTTTCCAGTTGTGCAAATCTTCATGAGATTCTGAGTCTCTCGACAGCAATCCTGAGCTGGTGCGCGCAATTATAAGAATCTTTTATTAGTTCCATCCAAAAAAAAAAGAAGAAAGATGGCAGATACGTGTAAAAAGCAGTGACAGATCCAGGCCCCTCAGTCAGTGTCATTAGCTGGAAATGTCGAGGTGAGCCCTGAATCTGAGGGGTGAGAATCACAGGGCTGGAGTCGTCCTCTGGAGGGAAGAGGGTGAGATATTTCTGTCTGCTGTCCCCTCATCCTCTTCTCCTCCAGTTATCGCAATGAATGTAGTGCTGTGTTTATAGATTCACCTTTCAATATGTGGGGGCCATTGGACCACATGCAGATAAACCCCTAAACAGCAACACACCGACTTAAGTCACAAACGTATAATTTCATCCGGCGTCCAATTCTCTTGATTCTCATTGTTGCCGTGTTCAGGGCGGGCTCAGCACACATAACACGGGGAAACGGAGAAAATGAGTTTCAGCTGCAGCTCTTTCAGACCTCCATCAGAGTCCCGTGGGTATCCCCATTTAAAATTCAAAGACAAAATAATTAGAGGCTGTTTTGTTGAGGATAGCCTTCATTTAAATCAGATCAAAGTACAGAGCGGGGATGTAGTAGTTTGCCGAGACGACGCATGCATGAATTTTCTGCAGCGTTTTGTAAAGATTATTTCGAATTTTACAACTTCTACATTCCACACAGAAATGTTTTTGGGAACCCGCACTGCTACTTTGACCGCATAGTCATTTTCTTAATCTCCCTTTAAAGCCTGCTTTTACAACTTTAAGTACAACTTTCACAAGAGGTGGTGGATGTTGGATAAAACGTGTGATATTTAGGCTCCATGTATAATTTTTGGTAAATTAATCACCGCTCGTGCAGCCGCCAGCGGGTAGATGACGATCTTGTAGTTGGGACAAATGTATTATCTGATTGGTTTGAAGTAATACAGTCGATTGAGGCATGTTAAAAGATCCTTTTCAATCTGTGTCACATTTCAAGGATGCTTTCATGATGTTCACATCTGCCGCTGGTAGATTATGATCATTTTTCATCCCTCGAACAATGTCGCCCCTCCCCTATAACACACTGGTGATACTGACCTATAATCTTATTTGCCATGCTGGTATTAACTTCGGTATCCATGGGATTAGAGTGAAACTGCATTTGCTGATCTGGTTAAGTCCTTTAGGCCAGTGCCTCTTAATATTTTTTCTTTTTTTTCTTTTATCAAACACCATCAGAGGCAAAGCAGATGAGATCAAATACCCTTCAGTGGCATTCATGATACAAATATACGTTCTAATGAATGGATTAAAAAGCCTGGTGTTGTTTAGCACATTTATTTATATTGACATGGATTTTGATCAAATAATTTCCTTCTTTTAGTTAATTCTTTTTCAAATATTTATCGATCTGAGAATTGATTATCTATTACAGGTAGCCCGCTACATCAAACCATTATTCATTCACTACATTATGGCTACAGTAAATGTTTTATGCTTTTTATTTTCCACAGTCACACTTAAAAATATGAATATATTTTAAAAACAATCTTTCTTAATCAGTCTTTCAAATACCTTTGCAATTGTTATAATAAGTTATGCCTACCTGCTACATGTGCTGTCAAGTTTTGAATGCATGAAACATTTCTCAAAACTCAATTATATTAAACCCTCCTGAGATCTTTACTGTGATGTTTTGGTCTTTATCTGCGGCAGTGAGACGTCAGCCACTTCTATAACTTCCTATATACATTCAAAAACATCCATAATTGATGATTCACTCCTGACTTCTTCCGCATCCGCCTTCCTCATGGTCCATTAAACACTGTTATCTAAGAGACATGGTCTGCTATGGAGTGTGTGTACATTTGTTTAAACACTATAATTGCCTGTCAGCAGATTGTGAAGCTGAGGAGTTAATTACCTGTGTGTGTGTGTGTGTGTGTGTGTGTGTGTGTGTGAGTGTGTGAGTGAGGTGCATGTTGACATTGTCGACAGGTGAGTGGCAGGTGGGGATTTGCTGCAGATGGTGCGAGGTATTGTGTATCACGAGTGTGAACATTCAATGAAAGCGAATGAGAGCTATTTGTGTCCAATGTAGGAGTGTGTTCTGAGAGTCGAAATACCTTCCTGACGTCTGGGTAACAACCACTCTGTGTACAAATTGGTTTATAGACTACTAAACCTCTAAAGCTCAGATACAATTGATAATATATATCGTGTATACATCTATTACAACAATTAAGCCGCCTGCAAATGCTGTGTGAAATTCTGCGTAGCTAATTGAAGTATGGCGTCCATGTATCTTTGCTCCGCCGTCTTTGATGTACCTTTCAAACAAACTTCAAAGCTCACAGACCAGCTCTGGTTTGTACTGATGTCTTACACAGGGCGCAAAGGGTGAGCTGGCATAGCAGAAGACATGAAGCCTTTCTCTGTGGGGCTGGAGAAGCAACTGCAGGGCAGCCTCGGTCACAGAGTTAAAAGCAGGGTGTTCTTGCAACAAATGACCCGTGTGCTACAGTAAGTGAGAAATAACTCAGGCTGCATTTGGCCTTATTTGTGTTCAAGGTCGGAGGAGGATAGAGTCTTTCTATCCCACTAAATACAGGCAGAGAGCCACAGCAATATTAATACCTACACTCAGTGAAGGCAATTATCGCTCCACAAACATGAATTTTTCCAACATGATTCATGTTTGTCGACCACATGTGTTTTTAAGGTGCAAGGCAACTAACCATAAGCCATTTTCCATTAGAGTTCAATATCGCAGGTATCAAACTCAGATGTGGTCTATAAAACAGCAATCAGGAGTTTCTATGCAGCCCAACTGGCTTTCATGGATTTGCATGGTCTTGAGAAGGGAGTAGGGCACTGTGACTCAGGAGTTATTGTGGGTCGTCTGCTAACCAGGAGATCAGTGGTCACCATCACCAAATTGATGAAGTTGAACCATTGACGCTGCTGCGCTCACCTGTTTTGTCTCTTCTGCTGCCTCACTTGGGTGGAATGCTAACAGCTGAGCATAAAGATTTGTTGTTGTTGAAGAATAAGCTAGCTGCTTTGTTACGTTGCCATCACACTGCAGATGTTTGGTGTTGTTATTGTACACTCTCGCATTACATGCTAGCCTACTGTATTTCATCACAAAACAACTTAACATTACTCGGTTGCTTTACTGATGCTTTGTTGATTGTGGATGATTTTGCAAGTGTTAAAGAGACGTCATGTCACGTGCATTGCTCGTATTATCACCCACCTCCATGCTTTTGCAACAAAATAAACTAAAACTAAAAAATCGATTGTTATGGTACACAAAATATTTTTTTATATAACGAGTAAACTTTAAGTTGAACAAACTTAATTCAGTTTGTGTGTAGCCCATTTCAAAGTAAAGTGCGGAGCCCACACTCGTATGCAGCCAGTGGCCTTTTGTTCTGTTTCAACACAAAGTTTTAAATCTTTCAGATGTACCCACAGAGGATTCAAATCAAATTCTATATAGTTATGGAAGTGTTTTAAGCTGTTTTAAGCTGTGAAATGCAGAGCTTTTATTTTGGTATGTATGCAGTGCCACAGTTTTTTTTTTTAATGTGTACAGCATCACTTCAGGGGCTTTATGCCTGAAAACACTGTATGCTGTACATTGACTGCATAAATTAGACGAGGGATCAAGTAGCAAGTGCAACAACCCAGATAGCTTTTGAATGAGGCTGCGTGTACTGGCTACACCGCAGAAAAGCCATCAACAGGGCAGCGTTAACCACTACGATCCCTCGCTGATAGAAAGTAAACAGAGACATGTGTGAGCGAAGATAAAACAGAAGCAAATGATGATTCCAGCTGCAACACTGCAGCGTGGGGTGGAGAGGAGTGGATGTGGGCTGCTCAAAGCTTCTCAGTGAAATAAGTGACACAGTCTTGAACACAGTCTTGAAAATGACAAGTGCAAAGAAGCGAAAAAAATGTGTTTCAAATTTGTATATGTGTAGTTTTTGTTCTATTGGCATAGTCAGTGTGAATACAGGAAGCAGAGCCTGTATTTAAAGATGGATTAAACACAAAGACAAAGATGTTGTTATTAGTTTTGCAGGTGTTTTCTCAATAAAAGCACAACTGCACAAATTTTAATTTGACCTGAAGATGGCGCTAGGTGGAAAGTTCAGGAATCCTCAAAGTTATTTGAATGTATCATGAAGGGAACATCAAATTCTCTCCAAATTATCTGGACTTCCAAGAGACTTTTAAGCGAAGCACAATTATCTTGATCGCCCCCTGGTGGCTCACTGCAGTATAGGTCATAAACCCTGCCTCTGCCATGTTAGTGGATAGGACATAGATCTAACTAAAAAGTCAAGTTACACATCTAATAGATGTTTCTCTCAGAGAGGGTTTCTGTCCATGTTTATATACAGTCTATGGTTTTTGAATTTTTAAATGATATTCAGGTTTGTGCCGCATCGCGCACGTCAGTAATCATGTACAATGAGCATTAACCATGTGCGTCAGGAACAGTGTGACACAACCTCATTACAGCTTATATCACCTGCATCGAGCTCGGACAGATTTGGACAGGAAATCGTCTGACGTGCTGCACTCTAGCCAGGACACGGTACCCAAAAAAAAAAAAGTGATTAGAGATGATTTTCCTGGATCCACTTTGTTCTAAGTAGAGCCACTGCTGGCAGCTGTCTGAGGTGACGCAACTGTGCCTCTGGAGAGAGACGCAGACCTGCTTATTTATAAAAGCCAAAGGGAAGATGAAACGACACGGGGAGCTGGAGTGACCTGTTTGGAGAGTGGGGGTTCAAAGTCAAAGCCAACTCATCTCAGTCTTTACGGGGACAAGGGTAAGATAATGAGCGCTGAGAAGAGCCCTTGAGAGGGAATCACAGAGAGTTCAATTAGGCTCTCGTACTGTTGCTTCTGGCTCAGTTTGACTGCTCCGTGTGCCAGGATGAAATGTCTCAAGCCTTTATAACGACAAGAGCCCACTCGGAGCTCCCACTACAACCAAATCTCAATAGCATCTCCTCATCGCCTTGTAAGCAATAAGAGGAGCACGCTGCTTAACTGCTGATATTAAAAGCCCACTGTGGAATACCTCGCTAATTGTTTTCACCATGTTTTGCTGATTTGAACTTCGTAATGAGAGTTTATTTTCTTGTTCTCAGTGAGGGTTGGTGCGGTTTGTCAATTTCCCTTATTGTTTTTATTTCTTTGTTTTAATGCATCGAAGTCCTCTGAGGCTATAAACTGTGATTAAAGGCTACAAACAAACAACTGGAAAATACAAAAATTAAAGTCGGTTTAGCCCCGAGACATTAGACAGCAGTAATACTCGCCTTTGTTCTCTGGTCAGTTGAAAACATTGTTCACTGTTAGACCCTCTGGGAAGAACTAACATGAAACAAATGCATATATCCCACAGTTGGAATATTTCTCATTTTATTTTTCTCCCTTTACTAACGTCTTCGACTCTTCATATAGATCCTGAAACAAATTAAATTCAAAGTCAATCTGCTTTTTACCATTTAAACTCCATCATATCCGTCAGAGACATCACCGATAAACATCAGCCCTCTGCTTCACTGAACTCGGTGAAGGAACGAAAGGCATTCAATTTGTGTAGGACAATCTTTATTGACCCGCGCAACCATCCAGGACAAGTCTGCGGTCAGGTGGCGTGAAATCTGTGACGGTAGCACCAGATAACGGCTCTTTTTTAAAACTTTCCTGACCGACTTTACACTTTAAACATTTTGAAATAAAGAGCATTTCATCTAATCCTATAAGAACTTAAATGTCATCGAATTTCCATGAAGGCAGCATTTAAATCAATAAGCACACAAATATTCAGTTTTTCCTCTGGACGCTGCACTTCTTGATTTACAAGCTGCAGCGAGTGCTGTTTAAAAGTTCACAAATGAAAACATAATCAATAGGGCAGAGGCATCAGAACTCACGTGTTTCTAAAATACAGTTTTTAATGTTTATTATGAGAGAAAATGTCAGCCGGAGAGGAGAGTTTAATTTACATGATTTATCCTCACATGTCAGCAACCTGTGAACCTGAGTCTTTTTACAATTTCCTACAAGCGAGCCATGATTATAAATGTAAGATTATTTACTTTAGCTCATGTGTGAGTGTGTGAATCTTTTCCTTTCATTAAATTTCCTTTCCTTTCCGTACCTTAGTTTTCCTTTCCATGCCTTGTCTTTATTTTCCTTACCTTGACTTACCTTAGTTTTCTTTTCTTTACCTCTCCTTTCCTTTCCTATCCTTACATTCCTTTCCTTGCCTTCAATTCATTTTCTCGCTGTTTGGTCTGAGCTTCTTTTGACCCAGGTCTTACATAACGTTTGAAAAGTTGGATTGAAAAGTTAGAAAAGTTGTAAAATTTTCCTCTGTTCTCTCTCAGATGAAGCATCAGTCACTAAAGCTAAAAGAGAGCAAAAAAAAAAAAAAGAACCTAAATTAAACTATATTCATACTTTATACTTGTTTGAGTTGGGTATAGTGTCTGCCGGCCCCTCAGTGGTGTATAGTGCCTCCAGGAAATGACCACAGCCTTTCACCTACATTAAAACATTCCTGCTGGACCTCCAGGGCTTCCACATATTGGCTCCTGCCCCGGTGCTGGTGCTTGTTAGCCTGTGGCTGCTGCTCCTGACTGAAACGATGACTCAACATGGCAGCGTGTGAAAGTGAAAATGATGTCTGCTGATTATTTTCCTGATTCATAGCTTAGTTTGTGAAACATCAATAATTCACCATAACTTAAATAAAGTAAAAATCCTTAATTTTGAAAAGCTTGAATAACCTGACGAACTTAACGCTCCACGAGCAAAAACAGATTTAATGTTACACATGATAGAATTAAGAACATTTCATTCATTCTGATCTGACTCTGAACGTCAAAGTATTTAACCACCAGTTTAATCATTTACCTAATTTGGAAATTCTGCTTTTTCCAAAATGGTCTAATGACCCAACATGAATGTGTCAGTTTTTCTTC
Organism: Paralichthys olivaceus; assembly: GCF_024713975.1. NCBI lineage: Eukaryota > Metazoa > Chordata > Actinopteri > Pleuronectiformes > Paralichthyidae > Paralichthys > Paralichthys olivaceus. The sequence goes on along the minus strand of NC_091109.1, from coordinate 709,441 downwards.
CATGAAATTAATCATTCCTGTTTTTCAACGGTGGGTTTACCGAGCCTAACATCAAGTTGACTACATGTACACAACTACTCTCACCCAGGACGTATTGACCTTAAATCTAACAGCTGGCCTTTAATATGGAGGCTGTTGATTCATCTTGACCATCTTACTGTCAAACTAATTTCACACTGGGCTGAGGAAAGAACAACGATAACCAGAAACCCAACAGACTGACCCACAGGGGCCCCAGCAGCTGACATAAGGGGGCGGGGCCGTATATTAACATTAAACACGGCAATAAATCTTCATAATAACTGGTGTTGGCTTCATATTTTATAGCTGTAAGACATTTACCCAAAAGTCGCTGTAGTGGGAAAGTGACTTAAATTGATTCGGGGGCAAAGGAGCACCCGCTGTGGATGGACGCCACAATTCATCAAGTCTAAATTCTAATTTGCAGCGGTGCCCCTGTGATTAGCGTTGTCGTTAAGGAAGTGTCACGGCGTCTGACTGCACCTGGGATGAATACTCTCTCAGAAGAGAAAACAAAATCCTGTTTGAGGTTTTCAAAAATGATTTTCCAAGATGTTTTTCAAGGCCGTTCATCTAAAACCCTTCTCTCTCTGTTTGTAAACGTGCACGTGTGTGTGAGGAGAGCGCGCTCGACATGAGCAGCCGTGCAGTTGAGCATGAATTGACAGCTACCTGTTAGCACAAGACGATTGATTTTCTTTTTTTTTTTTTTACTTTAGCACATGAACCATTCCGGCTTTCATAATCAGCCGAGGCATTACAGCTCAGTGGCTCACATAATGGAGGTCTCTTCTGATCACACTTGAAATATTCATGTGCTGCTGGTGTAATTCACACGCTGCTACAGCTCTCGCCTTGTTTCCTCCGTGGGCTGATCTCAGCTCTGGATGTGGATGTTGTGTTCCTCAAATCTTTCTCCTGGGTGTTTGTTTACAACTCGCTGCCACGGCTCACCTGAAGTCACTGCGCTGGAAATAACAGCAAATTAAATTTCCACAAAGTTGAAAGAACTGTGATTTGCAGCGTTAAACTTAGGCTCAAAATGAGACGCAACCTGTTGAGCGTTTGGGAGTCAGGTGTTATTTCAAGTCATTACATTTTGCTTTAACAAACAATTTTCAGCTCGTGATTGTGTTGGGAATGGACGTGGGCGTGAAGGATTGAGCCTGGCGTTGCTCAAAGCAGAAATCTGGGTGCAGCATCGCATGTGTCGTGGGTAATCAGATCATAGTGTCGGATCACTGGACACATGAAATCCAATTTGAACAGTTTCTAAAGGACAGAGGTTTATGCTATTTTCTCATGCAGATTATAGATATTACTAGATAATTCCATTTTGTGCCTCAACCCTCGATACATAGAAGTGAAAACTTTTATTTAATCTCCACCTGGAAATGTGAATCCTGATGCCCAAGCTGCCGGGATGATTTTTACTGTCGCTCTTCTACGTGTTGGTTTGTTTGTACGTCGGGCAGCGCCGGTGCCCTCTGGCAGACCACGCTGGCAGGATCCACTAGACTCCATAACGACTGTGGCTTCTGCATCTGTGCCAACTATTCGCTCTAAATTAATTTATGACTCATTCACAGCTGATATGTGGAAAAAAAAAGAACAGCAGCATCTTTTGCTGTTTCTGCTAATCCCTACGTGGGTTCGCATAAAATAAGAATCCAACCATGGGGCTTCTTTTTCCACTAGGAAGCTTTTCACTTTATTGTGTTTGATTGTATTAAGCAGGCAGCTGCAAGAAAACTCATAATCTGAATGCCTAAATACCAATAAAACTCAAATGATACTCAGTTGAGCACATTCTCCAACCGGCCTAACACATCACCCCTCACATTCTGCACCAAATCCATTATGTGATTTGGACGTGGCTCTAAAGCGACTATCGATCAAGACTTTTGATTCTCTACTAAATCCACATTACCTCAACTGTGCATCGGTGGAAGTCACAGGTTTCTATTGTTACCGTACGTGACGTTGAAAAAGTCTGCCCCCTATGAAACCACACAGAAGAAGGCTCTATGTGTTAGTTTGGGTTTATTGTTTATTGCTAGGAAATACTCTCTGTCAAATTCTTGGCCCATGTCACAGCCTTCTACCAAGTTTTGTGGAAATCAGTTTGGTAGTTTTTGCAAAGTCCTGCTGAAAATCAAACTAAACACAACCTCCTTCGTGGATAAGTATCCACAGTAATGTGTTTTTTTCTAGTTTGGGGGAACTGAAAAATGAATCCTCACAGTTTGAATCCAACAGAAACTTTTTTTGTGACCTGCTCAACCTCATCTAACCTTCGGCTCAAGACTCCAGCAAAGTCACCACAACCAAAACTTGTATTAAAAAAAAAAATCGCTGAATTTCAACAGAGGCGTCTCTGGGGAGAGAGTTGAACCGTGCTGTTTTAAAAGTTCTCTGTAGATTTGATGAATAAAACGACTTCTGCTCTGCGTCAGTGACAAATGTGCTGTTTGATCTGGAGCAGTCTGATGCTTGGCTTCCATACAGTGATAACAATAAGCTTTGAAGCTCCATCAGTGAGATGTGCCCAGTCACTGCTGCCCCATTTACACGCACGCACGCACGCACGCACGCACGCACGCACACACACACACACACACACACACACACACACACACACACACACACTCAATGTACTGTAGGTACTGTAGCATCTGCTTCTGTGACAGCTCCGGAGCTAATACCACATTTCCATAATGCAGAGGGGATTAGTACAGTGACGGGAGAAAAAAAAAAGAAGATGTTTAATACATAAAACATGGCAGCTGGGAAAACAGCGACCTGCGGAAGATATTGTACAATCAAACGATAACAGTTCTGATAATAAACCGCCGCTCATGACTTTTTCATGCAACGTTTTAAACAAGGTAAATGCTCGACTGAGTGTCGCGGACACTGCAGGTTAAGGTTAGGAGGCTTTTATTTTACACTCTGTTGCACAAAAGCAAAGTCTGAGGGTGATTTACTCGTCAAGTTTGTTCCTGAGACTGCTTTGGAAGTTTGATTGCATTTCAATCAGCCAAATAAATCTCAACATCTAAAGAGACTGTGCTCCTGCCTCGTGGCGCTGTAAGAAGATGAAAGCAGAGGAAACACACACAGTTGTGTGAGGCTCGGAGAGTAAACATGTAACTGTCTCACATCTCATTCTGTGTGTGTGAGTCAGCAGCTGAAACTGCTGCAGCATTAAATAATAAACACTGTTCTGTGGTTAATAGGTAACAGCGGGTTTGTGATGTGGACGAGCAGCAGGAGGCGGCAGGCGCCGGCCGTGACGCTTTGGCCCTCTTTCAAATCTGGATGGGCCCTTCATCTGCTAGGTTCGGGGCCGCGGACTAAATTAGCTACCGCGGAAACGGCCCCGAGCGACTGCAGCGCCTCCTCTGCGCCACAGTCCCTCCATCGTCATGAAAAATAAAACAGATACAACACCCCCGCGTTAGGGAAGCTTTCAACCCCTGCTCAGCCTCCGCTTTAATATTTCATGGCCTCCTCTTACTTATTTTAGCGGGAATAATTGATCTGGAAAGAGCACTGCCACGCAGGAATGAAAGGCTCTGAGGAGCGGTGCAGGACAAAAAAAAGAAAAGAAGAAGCCCTACTATGGTTTTGATGAGTTGAAAAATCAGTTGCCTGGCAGTGCAGCACCAGATGAAACCAAATGAACGACAGTTTGTTGTAGGAGAAAATGTATTCACAAGTGAATCTACATTCAGAGAGACAAAATGTTCCGCAGCTTGTTTAACAGCTGATGGATAGGTTGCTCTAAAAGGTTCTTTTTGGGGGCATGTGAAGCTGTGGGGAGGCTGTTAAGAAAACATTTCTCCCGGCAACTTCGCTCCACTTTTCTTTTTTTTTTTTAGGAGCACCGTCACAGCTCATTCATTTCACCAGCTGCAGTTCTGTCCACACGCACAGATATTTACCAACGTGACAAATAAAGAAGTGTATTCTGCACTGTGAATAACCCCTGTTCGTGGTATTCACTGTTATCGTTAGCATTGTGTTCCTCTTCCAGCAGCCGACACCACCCATCTGGAGGCACAATCGATTCTTTCTCAGGGATAAGGGCTAAGGTCACGCCGGGCCAGGAGCTGTATTCATTGATGCACAAAAACACCTCCAGAGATCTGCACCTTCGAGCATCTCACCCCTTGCGAATTCCCGCTGCAACCCTGCTTAATGATTTGTCACTAAATGGAAAAAGAAAGGAAGAAGTCGTAGGCGATGTGTGTGTGTGGACGAGCAGAGAGGCAAAGTTAGACGAACTAAGTTTCTGAAAACACTCAAAAAGCACCAAACAAACACAGAGAAGCAAAGATGACTTTTCAAACCATTTCGCCTGCCGAGGAAAATTATTTATGTTATTATCGAAAGATTTTCTGTTGGAGTGATGGAAGAGGGGTTCAATACGTTTGTGTGTGTGTGCGATGCTGAGTAAAGGAAATAGAATACCTCAGTGACAGGTGGCACTGAGAGCCAATGGCAGGCCCAGACAAATAAAGTCAAACGGTCATTTATCATGCCGACAGCTGAAATCCCATCTCGGTAATTACAGCTGACGCCTGGCCTCGAGATCAAACCAATCATTTCACCAGAGGAACAAATGATGTGGAGCCAGGGACCATGGATTGCTTTAGAGATCAATGGACTTCATCAGGAAGCAAGTTAAGCTGAAAAACAATAAACAATTGTTTCACGTCCAACTATACATTTGCTGCATGTGATGGATCTCGACAGTGGCTGACCACCTTTCTCTGGGATATTGGAGACAGGGCGGAATTAGAGTAGGAGACAATCGATGTGCCGGTGAGAGAACAATCCCTCTATACAGCGTGTTCTACTACTGATTGAGCCAAACACACATCATCCATTGAAACCTCATCTCTCATACATTACGGGGTATAGTTTCGCTTCAGAGCTCCATTTGTTTGCAGAAGCTGCTATTAATGTGTAATGGCACCTTTTTTTTTTTTTAAACATTTGCTGTAATAAAAACCTCAGAATAATAGACGGCTCTTTCAAAGTAAAATGCGATGTCAGCCATTTTAAAGGAAACATTTTGGGAAATAAGCTTATTCTCTATTACTGAGAGCTAGACGAGTAGATTGATACCTCACCCCTGTAGTACACAGTCAACAGTAGATGCGTAGGCGGCAGCTAGTTAGCTTAGCTTAGCATGAAGACTGGAAAGAAGATATTGAATATAATTTTACTATTTGTGTGGATTTTTATTACACAGAGTATTTTTACAAAAAAGTTACAGTGAAATACTATTAAAGTGTCATAACTTGACATAGTTATAATGATAGTGTTGGCCAGCTAGGCTAATGTTGTCCTGTAGTATTTAAAGTAGCTCATGTTTCAAGAGAATGTTATTCAGAGGAACGACTAGTACGTTGTTAGGTTTTCCTTCAAAATCAGAAGCCGATCTGAGCAAACAGTATTAATAGAGTCTGAAGGTGTGCGCTGTCTCGTGTTTCATTTGACCATAGTGAGTCTCTCGGGTTGCTGGAGGGAAAGTGCTGACACTGTGTGGTTTCGCCATCTGCTCAGTGTGCTGTGAGATCCCGAGCTTGTTCATACATTGACTGTCTGACTGGAGTGAATCTGTGGGATGCAGTGATGTACTTCTGCCTTGACCTCTGCAGTGAAAGTATTACGTTCTGTGCAAGAAAGAAAATCTATCAGTGTTGAGGGTTATGAGAAAAATGAAAGACAGATTAGAAAATAAAAACCTCAGCAGGTTCGTGTTGAGACACGGGTGTAATAGGTCACCCTTTATGTTCGGCTCAGCTCTGGTGGATTCTGTACTTTTGCAGGACAGTGAGTCAAAAGGTGAAGAACCAGATGGACATGCTGTCCTTTCAATGTGAGGGACCTTCTCTTAGCTGAAAAAGACGTTTCCCTGAACACAGCTGGATCAGTAGTCGTAACTAAACAAGGTTTCAAGGACTCTTCAGGAAGGTCAAATACACTCAACTTGAAATGGTATATAACCTGATGATCAGGGTGGATAATATTTTCCAGCATCTTTTAGTTTTATTCCCATTTTTTACATTTTCATCATTTATTACATCATTAATCTCGATCCCTAAATGACACAACACACATGACAACATCGATGGGATTCAATAGAAGCAGTTTCACTATTTCTCCCCTCCTGTGTTTTCAGTAATCATATCCATCATACGAGGGACAGAAATACCAATTTTACCACCCACAGTGGCGTCGATAGACCACAATGCAATGCAGCCACATATATTGAGTGATTATTAAATGCAAGAAAACCTAATCAATACCTGTGACCTTGTGAAGAGAGATCAATCTTCTGCTGAAAGTACGAAAAAGAAACCGATGGCACTGGATTGTTGTTCATCCATTTAAAATCTAAATCCCCAAGATTTGTATTGAAATCAGATATATTTTCAAATATTGTTTATTTTGTCAGCAATTGTGATTCAACGTATTTCTTGCGTCTTTGTATTGTAGATTTGTTGTTGTTGTGGATTTACAGGAAATTTCCCACCTAAACACAAGGGATTTACAGTAATCCAGCATTACTGCACTTTATATCTAATTAATATCAGCCTAACACTGCCTCAGAGCAGAATCAAACCAAACACTTACGCTCAGAACTCACAGTAAAAGCTTTTGAATGGAGACACAGTTTTTGTTATGAATTAATCAAAGAAAATCTTCTTTTTTCATACAACATATAATAAATAAGTTTGTTTCAGTTTATCACAATTGCTAAATCATATAACCTTTTTTAGATTCAGATTATTTTAAAATCCAATAAAACAAATCATATTCAGAGCTGCATGTTTTATTTAGGAGCACTGTGTTAGCTAAACTTGTTCTCCAGTGACTTCAGCAACGATTTATGACTCTATACATATTTAAGATTTTAATGGATCCATACACTGGATTGTCTTTTACGAATGCAGGATAAAAATGTAAATAACGACTGTCGATGCAAACAAAGGGTTGATCCTGATGCGCAGAGCCGCCGTGACCTGACCAGTGAGGTCCGCAGGTTTAAGTTTTTCAGTTGTTTATCTCATGATTCTTTAATCAGCCCCATCTCAGACCACTTACGCCCAAAAGGCAAATCCATTCTCTCTCCGTGCCCTTTATAAGTGCAGCGAGAGACACGCGGACAGTTTGGCCGCTGCGAACATAAAGCTCAGTCCATCGTGACAAACGTATATCTTAGTCTCAGTGCTGACGGTGCAACATGGGGACTAAGTACTCATGTTTCCTTTCCCCATGAATACTATCACCCAGTGGATTACTGTTCTATTCATCATTTATTATCTTCAGGTAGGCATCTGTCAGCGGGTTGTATACAATGGAGCAGGAACAGTGATGATTCAATCTGCCAGAGGATCTTCTTCAGGCAAACTGCTCTTTCTAAGAGGCGTGAGGGGAAAATTGTCAGTGCTGGCAAATGATTGTGTTGTTGTAAAAAATAAAGGAACCCTGCAGGGCAGACCTTATGTGCAACATGGTGTTCCCTATCCTTCACCATGTTGCCGCGCTTCTCTCCCATGTGCAAACTATGCCCTATGTCAATTAAAGAACATTGTCGTCAGTCAGCATGCAATCTAAGCCGAAACTCTCCTTTGAGGCAGGAATTACGGAGGTGTGACTCACCCATCTTCTCTTCGGAGGGATGAGAGTGAATGGCATGAAGACAAACAATACGAGTGGGAGCGGGGAGCCCTGCCTCTGCAGCACAGAGCCTAAACAGCATTGATTGCCTTGAGTCGCTCTGAGTGGTTTTGATAACATTTCAATAAACATTGAAATGAGCACAATTCTCCGAGGGCTTTCTGGCACAGCAGGATTGACAAGAGTCTGGAGAGCAGCTTCTGTGCAGCAACACTGGGTGAGCTTTTGTCAGAACAGAATATCTTGGAACAATAACCTCAGGTCACATAAAAACGCAGATGGAACAGTTACCGCTCATGCATAAGTGAGTACAGCAACGCTTCAACAGGACGATGTGGAGAATGCTGTTAATAGAGCTGCAAGGGTTTGAAGGGAAATGGTCACCTTTGAATGCACCGTGACCACAGAACATCACGTCCAAAACCTTTCTGGCCAACTCCTCTTCACTTCTGACCATCGCATGTCTGGATGCTTATCTCCTGCCTCGCAGTGTGCACAAAGCTCTGCAGCTCCGCAGCCCTCAGGTCACTGCCAGTCACCGAACCGTGAACCTCTCCAAGCACGGCATGGTTAAATAAACCACACAGAGACACACACACACACACACACACACACACACACACACACACACACACACTCTGGGGTGTAGCCTTGGACACTTTATTGTACACGTGTCTGCACATCACTTTCATTCACTCTGTGGTGTGACTGTGATTTGCAGCTTGGCCGGCATCCATGACCGTGCTCTGCTTTAGCACTGATCAAATAGCCTCACTAATGGCTTGGGATGATGACACAGGAGGAAATTTCTTTCACTGCTGCTCCGAGACATTCTGCTTGTAACACAACAAATGCGGCACAACACAACCTTTACAGTCAACACAGAAACAAGTGATAGACAGAAGGAGTTGGAATTATTCCTGTGCTACAACCACCATTATTTTACATGACAGCACTTTTGCTTTCAGTCTGAGGATTGATTTGCATTGAGCTTTGCTACTTTGGCTGCATGGAGGTCTGCGGCCTTGGGATAGAAGGGAGACATTGGTGGAGCGATGAATGATTGATGATACTGAAAGGTGAGCTTTGACAGGGAACGAGAGGTAAAAACCAGCGAGGAATCAAAGATTAAAAGTTCTGACTCGCAGAGATCAGTGAACTTTGATCTGGAGCATGTCTTTACTTTGTGAAGAAACAGACCACAACTGTTTCTTGTTTATTGATTTTCAGTTCAACAGCTTAATAGTACTAAAATTGTAGTTTCATCTTCCCCCAACTTTCTCTTTTATCAGCCGCACTTTCCAGCCTGAATGATGAAGTTAGAAATCTCACAAAACCAAGACACGCAACTGCTCCTCTCTGACATGTTCTCTCAGGAGAAGTGAGCCCTCTGGAAAAAAAACCATCGCTAACAACAACATCATTTATTAGAAGTTATTTTAACCGTGAATGTTCTTCTCAAGCGGTGAAGAGGGTCGATCTGACACATGCTTCACTTTGTACGAGGGCTCTCTAGTCTCAATCACTCAGCTTCACTTATCACTGCAAACACCAAGGTCAGGCTCAAACCTTCAGACCAAACTTTATACAAACTGATGCATTTTCTTGAAGATGTGATTGCTGTCATTTGAACGTCTACTTTCCTGCAAAAAAACAGCACAAGATATTTATGGATCATGTGATTAATGATCAAAATCGTTTCTTGTCTCAGTGTGTAGATAGCTCAGAGGTCATTATTGATCCACATAGTGAAGAGGATGGAGAATGCTGCCTCACACATGGTCATTATTCTACCCACAGTCTACTTCTGGTGACTCAGTCCAGTGGCCCACTGTAAGAGCATTGAAATATTTATTCATCAACTGTGTTTCTGAGGTGACATTCTTGTATTAAGTTGTTGCTAATGCAAACTGAACATTTCCCTAGTGGGTAGTCATCGGTACTGTCATGTGTTTGTCTATGAGCTCAGCACATATCGCTGTAGTTTATCAAATTTACATGAAACAACGGTCGTTGAGCAGGGGAGTTTGAAATATTGCGAGTCCTGGAACAAGCAGTAGTCACAGTGAGCAGCCTGTCGCCGACAGCTCTTCATCCGACTTCTCAGTGAGGTAACCCAGACCTCTCCCTGAATCCTGCTGTCGGCAAGACTCGAGCTGTGTGCAGCACAAGATTAGATCAATTATTGCTTGACTTGCTAATTAAAATGACAATAGTTTGTTTTGCTGCCACGAGATTTCCATGACCTATAGTGGTTTCTGTCAATAACTAGAGGCGTCGCTAAATCTTTGCCATTTCAACCTTTTCATTCAAATACCTGACTTTATTTTGACTGATATGTTTTGTTTCTGGTGCCCACAAAGTTAGAATCCAGTCGTAACCCCCTTAAGAAATGTTGCCTGTGGGCTGCTCCTTACAAACTCCCAGTGTGCAGCCAAATGTTGTCCAAACAAACAGACCTTTATATGAAATTTTAATAGGGAACACAATGTTTCCAGAGACACCAAACATGTAGAGTTGAACTTTGGGGGAGGTGTGAATTAAATGATGCACCAGTCTACAAATCTCTCGCTGATGATACGGTGCAGACATGAAAACTTGAATATTCTGTTTATTTTCTCTTGTGTGTTTAATAAATACAAAAGATCCTGAATACAAACCCTAAAAGTCTTGGTTTTACACTGGATTACAGTATGTGCCCTTGTAGCAGTTGCCAGGCAACTGGCAGACATTAAGAGCCATCTACCAACACTTCTGAAGCCGACTAATTGTCATTGTATATCTCGTTTGTTCAATGCACAAAAATCTATGAGTAAAAATTACAATTTATGTAGGATTATGCACCAGACTATATCCTGGCTCAATTTAACAAGTGGATCCTCAGTGAAGTTACTGCTCCCATAGTCTCGGTATTAATTAGTTTAGATTAAACAAACCACATACAAGGTATTATTTTATGAGCTCTTATCATGCTTGGCTATCTGTTACCTCCTGTTTCCAGTCTAGGCTAAGGTAACTGGCTTTAGTTGCTCATACAGACATAAGAGTCTTCTCATGTAACTCATGAATTTACAAAAGTATGAAACAGCTGTTTTAAAGTGTTTTCATTAATGTGGTTTAAAATAAAGCCTCGTGATATTCTCTAAATATCAAACAGCAGTTTCAGATCGGAGATGTTTTACGGTGTTCTTATACAGCTGCACACAATCATCTTAAAGAACGGGGAGGCTGAAGTGTTCATTGTGGAGAGCGATTGAAGTCAATCGGTCATATTCGTTCTCCAGCAACATTTCGTGGCTTGACCCTTCTGTGACTCTGCTTAACGTCTTGGCAATATAGAGAGATGGCCCATAACAGTCACCGCAATCACACCTTACTGACAACAACAGGCCATAACTTCACAAAATGACCAACCATTTGGACCAAAGGGGAAAACCCACCTCGGTGTAATATGTCACAAAACAAATAGATATTGCTGCCGATGCTGAACAGCACAGATTGCGGTGGCTGCAGGGAGCGGAGCGCGACTGGTCAGGGCGGCGTCCGAAAATATTCCAGATAATGAAATATTTTGTCGGGGATAATGGGATTATGAGGACACACACAGCCCTGGCAGCACAGGATGAGCATAAATTGAAAAACTCGGTGGTCTGGTATTACAGGTTAATCTGCTGAAGAGTAAAATCCAAGTTCAATTCGAGGATAGGGCTTTACAATTTTTTTTTTCCTCTCTCAAAAGTCCTTGTAATGCACTGAGGTATTGCACCCAAACAAATTGAACAAGACACATTACGGCGCATCAGAGCACAGCGCAGGACATAACACTTGCTCTACAGCCTTGCACTTGCCTAATGGCTCTTGTGTCATCTGTCCCTTGTTAGCATTTTATTTTTTTTTGACGTCAGGAGAAAGCCTCTGTGGCACCGAACCGTTCACTCGGACGGCCTTGGCACGCTCCCTCGGTGTTGGATTCCTGTGCACCCACCGAGGGCCCCCGCTTGCTGCGTATCCACTAAGCTTGTGGAAAATTACAAACATACACAAGGTCACAGTGGAGCCGAGCCAGCCTCCCACAGAGCCCATCTGATCCAGCCTGAAACGCAGCAATTACCACCCTCTGTGCTCCTCCGTGTGGGGCTGCAGCTATTTCATTATTTATTTGAACAAATAGGATTACGGTCGGTGTGCCGTGGATTGATTGTGATGAGGGATGAGAGGCTCCAGGGAGCTGGGTGCTGTGGGCCAGGTTAGCTGAGCCACTCTGCTGCAGTGTCAAGTGCACGGTTGATCTCCTGTCTTGGTCTCGGCGACTCCTCCACTTCTTGACGGAGCGTCGCCTCGCTGACATGTGCCACCCGCTCGGCTGAGTTCCCCCCCGCGCCGATTGATGGGGAAATGTGTTGGCTGGTTTGCGTACACAGCTTTTGTGAAAATATACATTCACGGGCCCATAAAAAGAGCCTATCCATCATGTCCTCTGAGGCATGGCACTCTCATCTGACAGCACTTTCCCATGTAGCCTCTGTAATTTAGATGCTGTTTCAAAGATTGTCACTCACAATGTGGTCGGTTTTAATTTAGCGCAAAACGAATTTGCTTCTAAATATTGAGGGAGCACAGTGACACCAGAGAAGTTTCAAATTACTTCAGAATTAATTGCTTTAGAGGAGCTATTAAGCTAGCGGCTAAATGACAGCGCTGTGATTGAAAGGGAAATATGAGCAGCTCTGAAAATGCTGCTGAAATAGGAAGTGGACATTATTTTTAGATGATTACAGGATGATACACCCTAGGATTCTAACATCAGTGTACAATCTCACAGTATTTGAAATCAATAGTGTAAGGTTAAGAGAGCAAGCGGCAGAATAAACAAGAGAACAATTGCAGTCCTGATGTTTTGGGGAACAACACCATCTGCGATCATTCATGTTGATTCACTGCGAACTGTGCGGTCTCTAAAAGCTAATAGCTCATCCCTGATGGAATTTGCTCCCCCCCACCACCACAAAAAGAAAGAACCTCCCTCCTCTGAAGTGATGAAGCTCCAGGTCTCCGTGGACGACTTATCTGCTTCTGGAGATTGATCGAAAGTAATTTTTTGCCCCAAGAAAACCAGCGAGGAATGTGATAGATAGCTCAGCCCCTCTATCTCCCTGATGGTGATATTAGTCCTGATTAAGACAAATGGGCCTCCTCTGCCTAACCATGCAAATGCTTTACCGCTTCAGCCATTTATCCCAGAATGTGAAATTGCAGCAACAAAAGCCAAACATGCTTTTCTCCCAACAGATCTGTGGATAGAAGTTGTTCCTGCATTCAGACAAATGCCGTCGTTACAGAACTAGCCAGATATCCCTAATGTATGAGCGGTCAGGTCTGTGTGACAGCTGATTTTGTAATAGGGGATTTGAGGCGGAGCGGGAAAGTGCTTTCTAGTCATCAAGATATACAGTGAACAGGGCGTTTAGTAGGTTCTCCCTGCAGGCTGCTCTAAGCCGCTCTAATTGATGTCGATTAATCAAATCAGCAGTAGAGAGGGCAGAGGGACGACCTTATCAAGCAGGACGTGTGACCTCTGTGCTACAAAGCAGCCTAATGAATAAACAAAGACTACACATATGCTGGGGTAAGCATGCTCTGTACGCAGAGAGACTCCAACTGCAAAACACAACAAAAAGAGTTAAGTGATGTTAATTGCAATCGATACAAAGGAGATTGCAAGTTGCTCTTAATTTGCACAGTTTTTAAGTCAATATTGATATTGTTGATTTACACTGCGGAGAGACTTTGGTTATTTTCAACCAAAAACTGTTCATAAAGATAGAGGACGCATCTCCACTTCCTCCGATTGAACAAAAATGAAGCTAAAATTTGATGCAGGTGCGGCCATCTTGTGCTTTGAACTGTAAACATGAACTTGAATAATCTAAAATGACAGAAACCGTTTTTAGTAAAACAAAAAACATATTTAACGTGTACTTTGACTAGTTAAGCCCATGTCCCATCCGCTAACATGGAGCAGGCATGACCTGTCCCGCAGCCAGGGGGCGATCGATATGATTTGGCTTCACTTGAAAGGTCTCTACTGGATTTCACGTCCATGAAATTTGTTCCTTTTAATGATTAATTTTGACAAAACCTTTTCATCAAGCGCCATCAACAGGTCTACATTTTAATTTGCACAGCGCTTCTATTAAGAAAATACCTCTAAAACTAACGATGTCTCCATCCTCAGCTCTCCCTTTGTGTTTAGTGCTAATTAGCAAATAAACATAGAAATGCCACTTCCAGCCAACCTGCAGCTAATCCGCCTGTTAAGGTGAAAACCTCCCATTGCAAAATAAGAAATGAGCTTGTTTGTGGAAATGGTTTAATTATCCAGGCTTTCAAACTCTCGCCATGCAACGCTGCGGTTTGTTTCACACAAGGTCAAACCATCGGCAGCATCAAATTACCTCTGTGAACTTTTCACATGACAAAATGCAGCTATGAAAAAGCTTTTAATTGCCGGCGATGCTCGGGAACTTCCCTGTCAGTGAGAGCACTTCCTCTGAGCGTCAGCCTGAAAAAGTACATACAAATTTTGGCATTTATTCAATATCATCTGTTTTGAAGCTTTCAGCCTGTTCAGTCACATTTATCTATGATTCTACTTTATCTTAAAGCATACACAGAGCTGCAGTGAGGAATATTGAAAGACGGAGGTCAGGTGTTGAAGTCACCCCTGTACCCCTGAAACTTTAATGAGTCTGCAAGTTTCCTGCGGGATTCAGTTTTAAACTCAATGTAACGAACCACAGTAACGGAAATGTTTATTTAATTGAAATACAGGTAAGATTATCAGGAAGTCACATATTTTAAATAAAAAAACGAGTCTGTAACTACAGGAATCAAATTCAGGTGAAAAACATTCACTCATACATTTTAAAGTATATATATATATGTTACGCTGGAATGAACTGGAATGAACTCATCATATTTGGAAGGTTGTTTTTTTTTTTTATCTGCAGAATGCAATGTAGCTCAAACCCCAAATTCCGTGTAAGAAATACACAAGGTATGACCTCAGTGTCCTCCGCGGTGCAGAACTCCAGCCCTGATGATATGGACATTTTCAGAGCAATATCCCAGCCTGGTCGTATACATTTTAAAATGTATTTTCCCTCCAACTCCTCTCTGTCCTCGCTGTGGTCCGGGGGGGCTCAATCAGTGGAGCACTTTGACACAGGATACCGTGTTACCCTGCTGAGTGATGCAGAATTGAAGCTGCCAATCAAGAGGTAGGAGCCTGAAGCTAATCAATCCAAGCAGGCCATGATGTGATTTTTTTCCCTGTCGAGGGTTGAGCAGACTGACAGACGTGTTGGATGGTTTGATTCATTCGCCTCCTGCAGCCAGTGTAACTCACAGAACTACTATAACACATGTAAATGTCTCTCACAGGCTGAGTTTGAACACGCTCGTCTCGACGCCGCAGGATTTACATAAAAATGATGAGCAAATGATAAGCACGGGCTTCTATTAACCTTCCAGCAGCACAGTCTGTTCGAACAGGACCAGCGACTGTTTGTTTGATGAGATAATGGGATCACATTGCTGCACTTTTTTTTAAGGCTGCAATAATCAGCTAGTATCTAAAAGAAGAAATGTCTGGATGGAGATTTAAAAACTCTGGTGGTGCTGCTCTGATTTAGCCCCAGAGTTCAGGAGAACGTTCAAATGTAACAAAAGACATGTTCATGCAAAAGAATGAGACATGACCTGCTCTGAGCGAAGTGTCCTGAGATAACCTCTGTGGTAATTTAGTGCTGCAAATAGAAACTTAACTTAACTCAATTTACACTGAACACTGAAATCTCATACATGATCACATTGTAATTGCGTGTTTTATTCTCTTGGATTATTGTACATCGGTGTTATATTTAGGTTGTTTGCTTCTTGTTGGTAAATGATTGAAATTCACTAAAAACTTTCTGTGAAACTTTTGATTTCACAAAAGCTAAAACTAACTTCCTGCAAACTAATAATATCCACACCAACACATCTGAAACCACGTGAAACTAAAACTGTTTTCAGACACGAACTCAGTAAAATCTGGACAATTGGATATCCGGATATTCTCCAGACTTTCACGTATGAGCAATGCAGCAGGAGATTGTCAGGAATGTTCAGGCGAGTTGGCGAATTGTGAGTGATTAGACCCAATCAGGAAGTGAACACATTTCTAAAAGTTCCTGCTTGTCCAGACTAAAACCAGAGCCACCAAAGTTCCAAAGTTTTCCATTTTAAGGGCTCAACCAGTTAAGATAACAAAAGTGATATTATTCAAAACTTATTTTAGTGTGGACTTTCCTCTCAACAAGGCACAAGTGGTCGTCCAGTGCAGAGCTGAGCAATAACAGGCCGGATTTGCCAAGAACTTTTCAATAACCAGACGTGATCCTGATCGAGCATGTGTGCGTCTGTGAAAATGTGTTTGAGGCAGCATTTGTTGGTCGGTGCCTTCATAAATATGGAAGGCCTAGATTATCTCTCCAAATTATTACATAAAGTGTAATTAGCACTGTCTCCGCTGCCAGAGAAGAGTGGATCCAAACCGCCGCAGTGAAAAGCTTCTGCAGACGAATACAATTTACTGGTTGACACACATTTAATCAGATTTTTATCTCAATACAGGTTCATTTGAGGTTTAACATGCACCAGGAACTTTTCTGAGGTGCAGTTATCTTAATGCTGGAATGGAATAAAGTGGAATGAATACATGCCCTTAAAAATCCCGCTCTGTCAGAAGGAAGCACCCTGAGAGGGGAAAGGTTCCATGTTTTCTCAAGAAACTTCAGAATTAATTAAAAATCACATCGGGAGATGTCAAGGGATTTACTTCAAGGCTCAGGGAGGCAGCTCTGTGTCTGGTGAGGCATCCTTCAGCGAGGACAAGACTGTGTTCATAATTCCATTTTTCATCAAAGTGTGTTTTAATCTCAACACTCTCAGTATGCTGCAGACACATCTTAACAGGGAATCTTCTGTCCGTATCAGTTAGGTTGATTCCCTGCCGCTCTTGCAACAGATTGCAGGACAGGATGGGTTATTGTGCATGATTATTTTTTCAGATGTTATAAATTTAATGACCTGGTTGTTGAAGTGTCTCCCATCAACTGAATCTGATGAATTAGAAGCAGTTTAACTGAGACACATTCGATTTTTACAGTGTTTCTTTGCTGTAATTTGTTTTATAGGTTATTTTTCCAATGTAAAAGTTCTGCAAAGTTAAAAAGCCCAAGATTAAAAGGAATTCTTCTCGGCTCCTGAACACCTCGTCAGTATTTTACCGCCGATATATAATGACGATGAAAGTCTAGTATCAGTTGAATAAAAGCATATTTTTGAGGAAAACTTGTGAAGAAGTCACTCAACATCTCACTGGACTGTGGGTCAACCTAAACAAAGTAGGGAACATCTTCACAGGAGAATTATACGGGGCAACATTCAGCTGCCGGTCACTCTTGACACTGACTCACTTTGAAGTCAGAGTCTCTGTGACCTGCAGAGCTGCTTCTTCAGGCCGGGCCTCCAATCTGAGTCTGCCAGGCAGGAAAGTGTGAACACCTTGAAGCACAGATGGAAATGAAAACAGGTCAAAGGCTTTTATGAACGTTCTCTTACCAACCAGCAAGGCGACAGCTTCGAAAGTCCTGTTTGTTTGATTGATGGTCAGAATCTAAAGATATAAAGTTTATGAGAGCATGAGGTGGATCTATAAGAACCTGGATTCTTCATGCCTTTTGCACTTTTGCTTGAAAAATGACCAAGAAATTCAATCATAATTTCAAATTTGAAATTTCTGTAAATTGTTTTTGCAATCGTAGGGGACCCTGAGTTTACTGCCCAAAAAACAGCATACAAAAATCATGTATAGTATAACAACACATTTCCAAGTGAATTTCTGGAGGAGAATCATTTGTAAACCGACTTATTTGCCCCTAAAGGCCACTATTCCAAATTCTCTGGCTGTAACAAGAACACAGGAAATCAATGGGACATTTTGCTGTGAACTGCAGATGAACTTGCACTTATTCGCTTGTTTATGGATTTTAATTAGGGCCAAATAGTCTCATGAATTTATGTAAACCTCTCATACACCACTCTGTGTACATCACAGATGGAGCAGGGGGAATAGGGCCAGTGGTGCAGGCTGTGGAAGAGGTCTGTGCTCTCCTGCCAAAACACTGCATGATGTGAAGTAGGCACAGTTATCTCTGCACTGCGTCTCATCTTTTAGTCCCTTTTCAGAGACACTGCAGTTTCCCACTGGATGCTGCTGTGAGTGACACCAGAAATTCAGCCCCTATTCCCCGTGCTTCACAGCTTCACAGCGACACGTCAGCCGCTGAAGCAGACGAGACGTAGAACCAAAACTACGAGAAGCGAGTTGGACCATTTGAATAATGTGCACCTAAGAGAACGCTGATTCTCTACAGGAACTCTTTGATGTGTTTTGCCGTGAAAAGACGACTCGTGACGGCGTCAGATTAAACTCCAGACTCCCTGAAAGCAGCGAGAAAGATTGTGGGGAGGAGGGGGAAGCTAACATCGCTGTAATCTCACTCTGGAAAGAGCTAAACCTCCACACACTGGCATGAAATGATGTATCAGTCACAGATTGATGTTTCATTTCGCTCCTTTGGAGAAAATCACACGTCACTCTACGGGATTGGAATTGGTTTTTAAGGCTGTTTATTCACGTCTTTACAGCGTCAGTGTCTCGTGTTACACAAACCAATATCTGCATAGCTGCATCAGCAAGTGTGTGAACAGCAAAATCAAGGAGGAGGCTCTGGATTGTGACAACCGTGGCGACAGGGACCATTGTGCGAGCTTCAATTGGCTGCATGTTTCTGTTGGTGCTGTTTTTAAATAGATTTTACAATCATCATCTCTTTCCCTGTCACCTCTCATAAAAGTGTACCGTTTTAAAATTCAAATTTTCCTTTGGGATGCCCAAATTAGCATCGTGAAATATTCATGGAACTGGTATTGTGCACCTCGGAGGAGTTGAACAGGTACTGATTCAACACCGCCTGTGTTCGTTAATTTTTCATGTGCACAGCGGAGCAGAAAGAACCGTCGATGTTACACAAACGTCAGACACTTTAATTCTCTGCCTTCATTGTGAAACTGATTCTTTAACAAAATACAGCAGCTCGGTCCAATGTCCTGTTAAACGTTCTGAACATAACATTTTAATTCTGGTTTCCTAGCTGCTGAGATTTAGAGACAATCCTACGTCTGCGGTAAAGTCCAATTCATGCTTCTGCGTCGTAGCTGCACCGTTTGTGTGAGTCGCACACACACAGGCACAACTCTGAAGGCTCGGCCCCTCGCAAAGGCTACGTGCGTATCTAAAGCATAGCTCCGATGCAGAAGCATGACTTGGGCTAAAAATAAAGGAGAAAAACACCTGTGTCAGTAAAACCGGTGTTCATGTAGTTTGACGTGTTGCTATATTATGAACAGGGCATTATCATGGCTTTTGCAACAGGGTCGACGATACAGGCAATTTCCTGGGGCCCCCAAGCTGAGACTGGGCCCCTCAGGGGGCGTTAGGTTGTAGCAGCAAAAATGTTGTGAGCTCCTTAAATTTTACGATCAGCTGCAGGAAACTGCAACAACACCAAAGCCCCTAATGAGGCCCCACGTTACTGTCTGTCTGCCATAAGCTTTGCAACTTTAGAGGTTTGGCTGAAGAATAAAACATCTAAATGTGTGTGTACGATGTGCCAGGGCTGCTAGTGGAGCTTTGCACTTTACTGTTATTTATGTGCATGCACAGTTGGAACTTTAATAAAAGAATTTGTGTTTGTTTGACGGTGGGCCCTCACGTCCCTTTTGCCAGGAGGCCCTTTAGTCCCTTGAAATGCTCCTGGACATTTTAAATCCTTTGTAAATGCTTTTATTTTGGAACTTTTCTGCTTTAACATGAGTGAAGTCGATGTATTGACTTTAACATTTAACATTTATTTTCATGTTTCTCAGGCAGAGAAATGCGTCTCGTTAATAAAACTAAAATTCTTAAGTACAATTTCACCAATTCATCTTTTCTGACTTTCTTCTTGTCGTATTTCTCTGGCTTCCTGTATTCAGGGCTCCTCCCACTTCCCTAATTGTGCCGTATGTCTATGTTCTTTTATGTCGTACGTGTCGTACTTCCTTGCTGTAAATTGTCCTTTGGGGATGAATAAAGTTGAAATGTAAAATTAAAACACTTTTCCTCTGCTGCAGAAAAATCTTCTGCACAGTTGTTTGATGAAAGAATTTTTAGTTGGTGGTTTCAGTTTGAGAGGGAACAGAAACATTTTGACTCATTTTGTCTTCTGCCCTAATACTCCTCCATGTGCACCTGTCTGTGTGTTTGTGTCACAGTGTTTTGTTGTCTCTAATATAACTTTTCACATATGACTCTTTTTCAGACTCCTTGAACAATGTCACCACCTTCAAAGATGCCAGCTCGTAACTGGGTGAGTACGGTGTTCAAATTAATTCACTTAAGTTCACCTCAACTTTATTGTCCCTGCAAGGTCGGTGTGCGCCGCAGCTTTCCAATGAGGTCACACACTAGAAAGAGATTATAAAATCCTCCGCTGTTAATCACAACGCTAAAACAATTCAAGGACATGATCTCAAAAACACTTTGGTCGGTGATATTTTAAGTAATCACACATTTGCTTTCAACTCATCCCAATTATCCAAATGTCACTGAAAATGGTGTAATTGTTGTTTTCTTTCACGTTCCAACTTTGTGAGGTTGAAGATAAAGGTGTCAGAATAACTTTAACAACAGGAAGTCTCGCTAAAACTATAAAAATAAGTTCCAAATAAAAAATAAACTATAATTAAAATAAACATTACCTTTCATTTGCATCTATCTGATGTCTCACCCACAGGTCGACATGAGCGGCTGTGTGTTGCTGTATCCGCTCGATGGAAAGTGATTAAAAGAAAAGAAATGTGCAAACAAAACGGCGCAAACCGAGAGGAGACGGCGAGGGGATGACACGTCACCGGCAAAGGGAAACGGCGACAGATGTGGGGCCACATTAAGCAGCAGGTATTAAGGACATCAGGCAGATGCAAGCGCCACTGAAAGGTAACAACATGCTCATCAACAAGCCGCTGCAAATGTGAAACACAAGTGTAATGTACAACAGCAGGGAAATGTGTAGACAACAGTAATGTGCTTTAAAGAAAAATACGACGACAACACTACTTCAACACAAACGGGTGAAGAAAACAAAACCTTGAGTTGCGCTGTGAGTGAATGCTGCTTGTATAAGGGCTGTTTAATACTGTGGCTTATGTTCTTCACTACAATTACTACAACTAGTACTCCTACTAGTACTACCACTGCTTCTATTACAACTACTACTGGTTTGATATTCCAGTAAAAATACTAGATAATAATAATACCCTGCATATAAAGATGGACGACATGAAAGCTCCCCTAACAGTTAAAAATTGCCCCCTGGTGGCAGGCTGCAGTATCAGGCATAAACCCCACCTCCTCCATGTTAGTGGATGGGGCATGGACCAAGCTAAAATGTCAAATCCATTTTTCTGTCGTTTTGAGTAGTATTTATCACTCTGAAGATTGTTCAGATTGTATTAGTTTGGTTTTATTTTATTATTTGATGCTATAAAAATAGTTTTAAACGTCATGATTGACAGCTGGCTCGTAATCTATCAAGCATGTAGGCGGGACCTTGATTCGGTTCCACCGATTGCCGCTGCACAGACTCTAAACTCTTTTGCTTAATTTCTGGATACCGGAAGGAAGTGTAGACGTCTCCGTCTTTATTAACAGCTAATGAGATGGACATTATTTCAATCATAATTATTATCAGTAGTACTGGAACACTCTTCTGCGTTTAGCGTTCTCAGTTCCAGGGTCGTCAGCTGTTTCCTGTTGTGTGTGTGGGTAGATTCTGAAGGTTTTGAAGGACCACGATGATTCTGCTGCAGCAGCGTGGTTTGTTTTGAGAGCGACCGCTGTGATTGACAGTCGACCTCACGCAAGTCGCTGAAACCATCTTTTGAACCCGAACAGTCGGAGCCAATTTTCCCTCTGCCGCTCCTCGGAGAGGTGGGTGCAGGACACAGGCATGCTGAGCAACCTGAGACTCGAGGAGGGAAATTGTGATTCTTTGCAGGGAGAGAGAGAGAGAGAGAGATGGGGGGGGGGTCTTGCAAGGGGCCTGGTTCGTGCCTCCCTTTGCTCCCAGCATGGCGTTTTTTTAATAAGGGCACTGGCTGTCAGCACACACCCCTCACCCCCTTTCAATATGTATGGCTGGAAGTTTTTGTTTAACCCAACAAGCAAAGCCCGGATTTGCAAAGCTTCAAAGAGCCGGAGGAGCAGGAGAGCTGCAGCAGGTGCGGGGACGCGAGTCGCCACCTGCCAATCAATGGGTGCATCCGGGATCCGATTTTTTTTTTGACACGTTCCTCTGCAATCTACCATTTATCTGCTGTGATGAAATGTGCTTGAGATGTCGCCATGGCAACCGGCGGCGAGCAGCAACTCCAGGGCCTCCTGCTCAACCCGAAGGCCCGAGCAGCTGTGGATGAGAGTGATTAGAGCGATAGTTTACTGTGGTTGACATCATTCGCTCCTTTCACCACGCTGAGGCTTCCTCTAATTAGGATGCTCACTCCTCCTCTGCAGCGCGAGTCTGACGGGGAGGAACTGACGTGCGGTGATGCGATGATTAGAAGTTATTCCTGTTAGTTTTTGGTATAAAACTGCCGACGATGGCGGCGACGTTGCAACACACAGACAGCTCCCTCTCCCTCGGAGCTCAGTGGGAGGAGTAGTTTTCCGGTGGAGGAGGGACATAATGTAAGTAGAGGCGACTAAATTGAGATCAAATTAGTCAAAAGTACTCTGCTGAGAAACGTGGAGGCTGAACAGATGGACAATTAATGGAAGTAAAAGTCTGGGTGGTGCACGCAGCAGAGGGGCGCACGCTGCTCAGAAATATGTCAACTGAAAGTTTAAAGTTTAAATTAGTTTTAAGATTGAGACAAATTTTTTCAATGAATAGCAGGAACCCTTAACAGTACACAGATAGATGGATAGTAGAGGTATAGATAGATAGATAGATAGATAGATAGATGGATAGAGTTTCTATCTAGAGACTAATATGAAACTTACGACTGATTACATGTAACATGATATCTGAGGATTGAAGTAGCTCAGGACACAGACATCAGAAGAGTTTTCTCTCGCTGAAGAAACGCAGTCTCCCTCTGCTCTCCGTCCATTAACCACATTTTGTAGCATGCAGGAAACCAGAGGAGAGAGAGGGAGGGGGGGGCATGTTTCCCAGAGTTCACTTTGGGTCTTCTCGGCCGAGGAGAACTGACGCTGCCAAAGAAGAATCTCCAGAGAAGCGGATGCAGGATAGCGAGCCAGATTACTAGAGCAAATATGCAAATTTAATACACTCGCAAAAGTATAAATGCAGGTCAAATGCTGAGGGGGGAGAGTTGGTGATCTGTGATGCTGCTGCAGTTTCTCCTGAATATCAGACGCCTGTGATACCTGAGAGAAAACCTTTAAAACACATGCAAACAAGTGAAGAAAAGATTTTCATTACATCGACAGAACATTTAGTACAAAAACAGAAACAGGCACATTTTCTTCTTTGAATCAACTTGTCATTTAATTGTTGCTTTCATCATTCATGTGTTTGCAGTGCACCGAGCTCTCAGGGCCTCTGTAAAAATAAAAAACACACCTCCACTGTCTATTCTTTGAAATAAAATCCTTAGTTCCAACTGAGTTTGAGTTTCATAGTCGACGACGCGTCTCCACTTTCTCCCGTTGAACAAAAAATAGGACAAAATGTCTTGAGTACACGTGTTACCATTTTTTGACGTCATTCAGAGCCCTGGTGTGGAGCTGCTGCGCATCGGGAAAACAAACATACATCCGTGTGATAAGATCTACCTGACATGACATGAGCATCTTTGAGAACATTTTATTCAACCTGTACTTTGATTTGTTCCATCCATGTTCCAACTGGTAACACGGAGGAGGTATGGTTTCTGTGCTACACTTAAACCAGCCGACAAAGTAAAAAAAAAAAAATCTGTCATCTGTCTTGATTCCTCATGTGATGTCATTGTGTTTGAGAAGCGATTTAACTGATGCGAGTACCAGATCGTCAAGGATGTTTTATTTGAAGCAGCCTTGTATTTTCTCTCCGTGTGGAGCGAGATCACTATGCACGATTTTCTCTCAGTGATCTCGATAAGACCATGTGTGTGGTTGTTTGGGGGGGGGGGACATCATGCAACAGGGGTCCCTGTGGGATCGCATGCTTGCAGAAAACACATGTGAACGGGGCGTGGGGAAAGCAATCCATCACTAAATGAAGAGGCTGCACAGAAACTTAATATGCACAGTATGAGGCGATCAGAGTCCGTGTGTGAGCGGCGTGTGAGGACAGGAAAATGTCACGCGTCTCTGGGAGGGGAGACGCTGCTGAGGTTATTGGAGGCCTCTTCTTCTTCTGTCGCCGTGGGAAATGTGTCACAAAGACAAACAACTGAGACGCCGGAGATAAAAAGGTGCACTGAAGCAGTGTGGATAAAAACACAAGGTTAATTTCAAATTAAATGTATTAATGAAACCTTCCCTGTAATGAATCATTTGTGTAACAAGTATTCGTTGAAGTATATGAATATTTAACGGTGCACAGACGACTAAACAGGGAAAAGGGAGAATCTGCTCTTCACTAAGTAACAAAGTCTGACTCAGTATCTCTTTAATTCACCTTAAGCTGCTTTATCTGATCTGTTAAATACCTACGAGAGAAAAAATAAAGATTCTGAGTTGAGATACAGTTTGAAACCTTCAGGCCTCTTTAGCCTCAGTATTTATAGACAAAGGCTTAAAAAAACATTATTCAGAATCTTGTTTCTTCTTTACCTTTATTAGAAGCAGACAAATGATCGATCGACCTTTAATTAAATACTTTCTCCAGTTGGTTGGTTTGTTGTTTTTTCAGCTGGATTACTTAAAAAACCACTCAATGGATTCCCATGAAACTTGATGGAAGAATGAAACATATTATTTACTTATTTACAACAGCAAACAAGAAAACAAGTGGTCAGCTTCCTGTTTAAAAGACGGACAGTGGGTCTGTCCAATCAGTGACCAGCCAATCAGTGTGTTTTGGGATTTGGTGTATTTCGTAATTTGACGTTGTATTTCCTGTTGGGGTTTTTGATTTGTTGTTGTTTCTTGCGATACCTTTTTATTCCGTGTTGTGATTTGATGTTGTCATGTCTCGGGATTTGTTTTTGTGTTTTATGATTTGTCACGTTTAGTTTTTTGTTGTTGTGTCTCGTGAATTCTCGTTGCTTTTTCATATTTGCTTTTGTGTTTTGACATTTTGTTTGATGGTTTGTTGTTAGTGTGTGTTGTGACGTTGTGACGTGCACCTCAGGGACACCAGACTTTGTCAGGCAGCGTAGTTCCACATTCAGAACATAGTTTGTGTCTTTCAAGTGAAGTTGGTCTCAGATATGATTTTTTATTATTCCTTTATTACTTCCCTCCTCCTCTTCTTTATCCTCTTCCTCACTAATAAGCACTCGTGTTTAAATGTTAAATGACACATGAGGACTCCTGGTGTTGGTTCTGTGAACATCCTTTTCCTTGTGCAGCCTGTCAGGAACATGGATCTTTATGAAATGAACACTCAGCCTTCCCACTCCTGTGCGAGGAGAGGCGTGAGGCTGGGCTCCTGAAGTCACGGCTCCCTCTACAGTCTGCACGGCGGAAATTTTCCATCCAGTGCGGGGAAACAATCAAACTGACTGTGTGGAAAGAGCCGGAGCAGGAGGACGCGGCGGGGACACGTCCGGACACCACAGCCGGAGACGGCGCCTCACTTGTGGGATGCAGCGTCTCGGAGGCGCAGCGGCTGCAGCAACATCCCCGCGGACACGGAGCGGATTTACACGGAGGAGAATCCTTCATCTGAGAGGCTGATCCTCTGGTTCCTGCAGGACAATGCGGAGGGAAGACATGTCTCATTCTTTGAATACTTGAGGAGTGACGACAACTTTCCTCCACTTCCCTGCGCTGACAGCGGAAGATAAAGAAGCTGCAAGCGTTTGGACAAAAGAGGATGTAGAGCTGGACGATGCGCACGGATGGATTGTGCCGTTTGGAGCAGCGCGCAGTTTGGAGCGTCCGCAGCGGGGACTCGGGGCGATGTTGTCCGCGGAGATGCGTCGTTCGCTGAGGTCCACGTCCATGGATGTAGCGGCTCGGTTACGCTGCGCACGGAGCCTGTGGGCGGCGGTGATTGGACCGGACGCAGACTGGGGCTGACGGCTTGTTTGTGCGCGAGGAAATGTGTTTTTTCTGGAGGGGGGGATCAATACGAGTTAGTGGCGCACCACGAGGACGCAGGAGCGCGCGCACGGAACGAGCAGCTTTGTGTTTGAAACCTTGGATTTAAATTCACAAGCGAGATCTCCATCCCATCACACGTCCATGCATTTATTGTCACCAGTGGATGTTTGCTCTTGCACTAAAGTTTTTTTTTTTTCATGCATGAG
Source organism: Paralichthys olivaceus (assembly GCF_024713975.1). NCBI lineage: Eukaryota > Metazoa > Chordata > Actinopteri > Pleuronectiformes > Paralichthyidae > Paralichthys > Paralichthys olivaceus. The sequence goes on along the minus strand of NC_091109.1, from coordinate 683,086 downwards.
ACTTTGATGTTGCCTTTTGAATCATCCATTTTATGGACTATAACAAATATTTTCCATGTGGACTTCTCCAGAAAGTTATGGGACATTCTAACAACATTTTGAAGGAAGAAAACAATCTGCTGCTTAATTTTTCACCCCCACTAAAATGCACTCACGAATGCCGGGCAGCATGGCTGTAAACTGGGTTGTGTACTCTGTGTTTTTACTACCGCTGTTCGCAGTGGGCACCGCTTTCTCGGGGGTCTTCAACACCACAGACAGAGACATCCTCACAGATGACTTGCTGCGGGTCAAGCTCGCACAAGACAAGGCGAGCGAGCAGTGGAAACTCCAGTCTTCTGTTTCTCACCCAAACCTGTACTTTAACCAGGTGGATGTGTTGCACTTAAGGCAGAGGTCCTCCACCACCCACAGTCACATATTCAAAGTCATCCGGGCGGCCGTGCTGACCATGCTGTCTAATGTCCCCTTTTACATGCCCCCTGTGAAACACGAGGAGTTTACAAGCAAGTGGAATGAGATTTATGGGAACAACCTGCCTCCCCTGGCTCTCTACTGCCTGTTGTGCCCCGAGGACTCTGCCGCCCTGCAGTTTCTTATCAAGTTTATGGACAGGATGGCGGAGTACCCCGACTGGAAGGTGACCAGTGCCCCCAACGACGAGGTCCCCACGGCACACTCCCTCACTGGGTTTGCCACTGCATATGACTTTATTTACTCCCAGCTGGATGAAAGCAGGAGAGGTGTCTACCTCAAGAAGATACGCTCTGAGACTGAAGAGCTGTACGAGCTCTCTAAGTACCGAGGGTGGGGGAAGCAGTATCTCCAGAACCATCAAACTACAAACATATTAGCCATCATGACTGGTGCAATAGTGGTCGGATCACACGACGACCCAGAGTCAATGATATGGAAACAAGTGGCAGTGAACTACATGGAGAAAACTATGTTTCTACTAAATCATGTAGTGGATGGGTCTCTGGATGAGGGAGTAGCTTATGGCAGCTACACGGCCAAGTCCATCACACAGTATGTCTTTTTAGCTCAGCGCCACTTCCACATTGACAACACGCAGAACAACTGGCTGCTGGGACACTTCTGGTTTTATTACGCCACGCTGTTGCCGGGCTTCCAGAGGACTGTTGGCATCGCAGACTCTAACTACAACTGGTTTTATGGGCCGGAGAGTCAGCTTGTTTTCCTCGACGCATTCGTCATGAGGAACGGAACGGGTAACTGGCTGGCTCAGCAGATTAGAAAGCACCGGCCCAAGGATGGTCCCATGGGGCAGTCGTCTGCGCAGCGCTGGGCCACACTTCACACGGAATACATCTGGTTCAGCTCCCACCTCACGCCGCAGCCTCCCCAGGATTTTGGCAAAGCGAGGATGCATATTTTCTCAAACTGGGGTGTGGTTACCTACGGAGCCGGGCTTCCCATCGGCCAGGGTAACACTTTTGTCTCCTTTAAGTCAGGCAGGCTGGGTGGCCGTGCAGTTTATGACATTGTCCACGACAAGCCGTACTCCTGGGTGGACGGCTGGAACAGCTTTAACCCTGGTCACGAGCACCCGGACCAGAACTCTTTCACATTTGCTCCTAATGGGCAAGTGTTTGTGTCTGAAGCACTTTATGGTCCAAAGTACAGCTACCTTAACAATGTTTTGGTGTTCAGCCCCTCTCCGACCAGCCAGTGTAACAGTCCGTGGGAGGGTCAGTTGGGGGAGTGTGCTAAGTGGCTGCGCTGGACTGATGAAGGTGTGGGTGATGCCAGAGGGGAGGTGATTGTCGCCTCCTCACACGGGGACACCTTGTTCGTGAGTGGGGAGGCTGTGTCTGCATACTCCCCTGCCATGAGATTAAAGAGTGTGTTCAGAGCTTTGGTTCTGCTCAACTCACAGACGCTGCTGGTGCTCGACCACGTGGAGAAGTGGGGCAACTCGCCTTTGACATCATTCAGCGCTTTTTTCCACAATCTTGACATTGACTTCAAATATGTCCCTTTCAGATTTATGGACAAATACAACGGCGCGATGATGGATGTGTGGGACGCTCATTATAAAATGTTCTGGTTCGACGCCCAGGGTCACAGCCCTGACACCAGGATACAGGAGGCAGAGCAGGCGGCCGAGTTTAAAAAGAGGTGGACTCAGTATGTCAACGTCACTTTCCCAATGTCGGGCACAGTCAGCAGAGTAGCTTATGTTTTACATGGGCCATATGTCAAAGTGTCCAACTGTAGATTTGTGGACAATGGAAAAAATGGAGTGAGACTTTCCTTAACCATAAATAACACAGAGAAGGTTGTTTCCATAGCTACAAACTACAAAGACATAGGAGCCAGGTCGAGTTATTTAGGATTTGGAGGCCACGGTAAAGTTGAGGATGGAAATCGAATCACTCGCTTTGGCCTCGGGACTCAACTAATCCCCCAAAAAATCAGCAGCGATAATCAGCTGTTTGACTTCGGATTCACAGTCAATGTAATAGCGGGAGTTGTTCTCTGCGTGGCCATAGGATTTCTGACCATGCAGAGAAAGTTTTATGTGTGCTTCAGCAGGCTGATGCGTTACGCCCTGCTCTCCGTGCTCATTCTGTGGATAGCCGAGCTGCTGTTTGTGTCTAACAGCTGCGATCAGCTTCTCTGTGGGGTGAAATGGAAAAGTGCTGGTGCCAAAAGTGAAGTAAACAAACAAATCAGACTGTCCGAGCAGCACCGACTCCCCCTCCCCACTGTTGTCATAACAACACTTCCCGGGTCGGGATCAGAAATACTGAAGCATCTTTTCTACAACAACTCAGACTTTGTTTACATAAGAGTTCCCACTGAGCACGTTGACATTCCTGAGACTGAGTTTGAGTTTGACTCGCTGGTCGATGCCTGCGAGTGGTCAAGGTCAGACGCAGCACACGGACGGTTTAAGATTATCCAGGGCTGGCTGCATTCGCTTGTACATAACACCAAGCTGCACTTGCAAAATATTCAGCTGGTGGAGGGCAGCAGGGTCAAACAGCCCCAGAGAGTTGTCCTCTCGAGGGACAGAAAGAAAAGATCCAGGCGGAGGGAGCCGGCGTCTGAGCTGAAGGGCAGACTGAGGGCCAGCCTGGACAGAGATGCAGAGTACATTAGGGAGATGAGACGACATGTCGCGGAGTACCCTGACTCACGGGTGGTCCTCAACATGCGGAGCGGAAGCTGGGCTCTCAAACTGCCTTTCATTCAGGAGGTGGTGGGACTCTCTTTGAGGTCGATATACTTGGTGAGAGACCCTCGAGCCTGGATTTATCTGATGCTTTACAACAGCAAACCCAGTCTTTATTCCCTTAAAAACATCCCACAGCACCTTTCCCTGATATTCAAGGATGATGCCGTCAGGGATGGGTGTCCGAGCGCGGCGCCGGAGTTTAAAATTATCCAGAGGCTGCTGTCCCGCTCGGATACGAACCCGGCCCTCGTACTGGCTCACCTGTGGCTGGCTCACACCTCAGCGGTGCTGAGGGTCAGCGAGAGCCTCCCCGAGGAGTCCTACCTCCAAGTGAGGTTTGAGGACGTGGTCAACTTCCCGCAGGAGACGGCGGAGAGCATACACACATTCCTGGGGGTGCCCCTGTCGCCCGCAGCCCTCAACCAGCTCATCTTCACCACCTCCACAAATTTGTACAATCTCATGTATGAAGGAGACATTTCACCAGCCAATATTAACATGTGGAGACAGAATTTGCCTCGAAAGGACATCAGGCTAATAGAGGACGTGTGTGGGGGGGTGATGAAGAGGCTGGGTTACACCAGGTTTGTGAGTTAACTTTACTGCTGCTGGTCGGCTGATACTGAGCTGTCTTGTTTACTGGAGCTGCCGTGGAAGTTCAGTAAAGTTGTTTTTCTTTGCACTGATGTTCTGTTTTAAAGGATTTTACAAGTCGAGGAGGATTTCTGTTTGTTAAAAGTTCTTTTTCCTGTTGTTTTGTGTTTGTTTGGGGGAATGTAAGGTGTTGCACCGACTACAGACACAGATGTTGGTGAGGGAGGAATATTTTACATTAAAATAGGTGGAAGGAAGCTTCTGTTATCACTCTTTTTTTCCCCCCAGCTCTTCACACTTGTAGAGCTCTTTTATTAAGTGACACTCTTCACCTTTGCTTTGCAGAGGGAAGCCACTGAATTTCAGCATAAAGTTTAATGTTATTGCGGCGTCCTAGAACAGCTCAGTTTCTCGGTGAAGATTATTTAGTGTGTGTCTCAGAAAGAAAAGTTATTTTCCTCCCCCATCGCTAATCTGTGCTGTCTGAAAGATGTTGTGCAAAATCCATATCTGTTATTACTGAACTAGGGGAGGGATCAAGGGATATTTACTGGTTTGGAACAGATACGTTATGAAGCTCATTAAGAAATAAGGCTTGTATTTATCGACAGTCTTGGGTTTGTAGCTTTGGGAGACTAATTTGGCTGTCGTGAATTTTAATATCTGAACTTTTCAGTGCTTTTTCCCTTTACAAACTGTAAATAAATGCTGCAGTGTATAGACTCAAAGCCAAGCAGAGAACAAGAAGATGACAGCAGTGCTTTATTGTTATGATTCAGGCATAGAAATGATAGCGGTTGTATTTTCATCTCGCCAGTAGTGGGATTTTATCATTCTTATTATTTGAAGCTCAAAGATGTCATGACGGTTTGTTGGCTTAGCACTTTCACAGGGACTCTTTTGATTGTATGTGGGATTCAGTGCATTCAGTCCACACGCTAAACTTTTACTCTTAGTACTTGATTAGCTTGGAAATCTTAAACCTCTGAAGATATATAAACCTCTGAAGATATTATGTCTAGAAGAAAGAAAGTTAGAAGTATTTATGGGCTCCAAAGACACATTTCCCAAAGGATCAGAATGAATATGATTATTATAACTCCCTTTGGCATTTATTGAATTAGATCAGAGGGAAGTGCTTAATGGGGATCAAACTGGGGGAGAAAAAAAAATCTGTCAGCCTTGACACATTTCTCGTCAATGCAATTTCCAAAGCATCCCCCTCAGCTACTCATATTAATCTGCAAAATGCCATAACTGAGGCTTACCCTGTGTTATATTGCTTTGCTATCTTCACCATAAAAGGCCTGAAGGAACTTCAGACGGCACGAGTCTCCATTTCCTGTTGTGGTCAATCAGATATCCGATGATCTTTTCGGGCCTTTGTCTTGAAAGCGAGCCAACGGGAGGAATATTAAGTAAAAAGAAAAGAAAAGAAATAAATAAAAGTCAGAGACCATTTCTACTCTGTGATGCTCTAACGCTCTCTGGGCTGCAGTGTACTCTCTTCAGTAACCTTGGATGCTGTCTGGCTTAAACATTTCTGCAATGTAAGTAGATCACATGTATCAAACAGACTCGATTAAATAGACTCTCCATTGCATCTGTATGCAAAATATTTAATTCTGTGTCCGTTTTGGAAACAAGCATCTTCTCTCATCTAGACACGGTCCTGTTTGTTTTTTTTCTTTTCCTCTATGAACACCGAAACCCTTGACTGCCTGGAAAACCCGTTTGATGTTCGTGGTCTTTGAATGTGTAGACTTGGCAGACACGCTCTCACTTTGGTGTTGCAATCCTGTTACCAACTCTGTTTTGTATTTGCTCGTGGGGATATGGTTCCATGCTTCTGTGGCCTTGAATTACAATCATTTCTTTATAACGGTTCTTCTGTGGGCTCTGGAGGTGGGGATGATGTTGAGAAAATAATAAATTCATAAATATATTGACAACCATTCTTTGTCAGATGTGATTATATGTGACATTTCAACTATTATCTTTCGCTACATAAGACCAAACATAGGTTTTAATTTCCCCATGCTCTCTTTGAATATAGTGACACTAAAATAAAAATGTCTTCTTACGCAGACGCCTCTGAGCCGCAACAATTATGCAGCAGCAAGGTCTCCATTTTATTAGACACGGATGACAGGGGCCTAATTGCTTATATGGGTGACAGGCATCACAAGGAGGAGCCAACAATTAAAAACATGTCAGGAAATTCGTCTGTCATGCTCCGACTGAGACGGCAACTTAACAGGAGCGGGTTTCCAAAGAGCACATGCAGCATCTCGTGTTTCAGCGCAGTCTCAATGAGTCAGTCATTTCATTACTCATTTGTTCTTGATCCCTCCTGCAACGCTCCAGTGCTTGGCAGGGTCCTGTTTGTCTAATCCTTCCATGCAGAGGCACATTATTCACTGAAAAAAAAAAAAAAACATCCTCAGGCAAATGCTTTGGAAGGGAGGTTTCTACGAGTCCAGACTCGCACTCAGTGGCTGTCGAGTGGACTTATTCTGAGTCACTGTGGAGCTGCTGGGACTGATGGGAAACACTGGTGCATAAATAATCTCAGTATCAACCCTTTGTTTAACCTTCTATTTATGGACGAGTGTGTTGAAGTAACAAATAGCACCAGTTAAATATTGATTATTTACAGATGATCAGCATCTGTCGATATCTTCACGTGGTGGAAAGTTAGCGGTACATTTACTCTTTTCATTAATAAGGCTCAAAGATATTTAACAGGATTACAAAACAGTCTGCAGATAAAAGCATATAAGTATAAAATACATATAATCACACATTGGAAAAAGATAGACGTCATTATCAAACATTAAAGCAGTTCTTTTTTTACTTCACACTTCTATTCCATTATATTTCAGACTATGTGCTTATTATATCAATCTGTTCTATGAGTTGTCAGCAGTTTCTTTTCCTCGAAACGTCTCGGACGGTTCAAACTTTCAAAGAAGTTCCCCCAAAATAAACAACTTCAACTTCCATATTTATTTTTTTTAACTTTATTGTTCTGTCCTCTCTGTTATTTGTTCTGTGACCCTTCAGATTTTTCCCGTGACCCTTTAAAGAGCCCTGAACCCTCAGTAGAGAACCACAGGACCAAACAAACAACAGTAACTATGTCCAATTAAACTCTGCTAGTCACGTCACATCTAATGTTATGACCAAAATTGTGTGTTTTTACTTCTGATAGTTCAAGTATATTTTGCTGATAAGATTTAAATCAGGTATAATTCAAATGCAGGTCTTGTATTTACAGTTTTAATAATACTGAAATAAGAAATTCTGAATACTTCTCCCACTAAGACACTTGCTTTAGCAGCAGGACGTCTGAACCACAACCCATTTAACTATTGACATCTACAACTGGGGACTTGATGAAGTATTGAGGAAAATTCTTTGTCAATAACTCATTAACATTTACAATTTACAAATGACTGGCTGATCGCACCGTCCTAACGACGGCTGTGACTCATGGAGCTTCATTAATGGCCTGTGTGTTTATCACTCTTTGTTAACGACCTGTTAATATTTATAACTGCAGACTTGATGGCTTATTTGTTAAAGTTTATGAATAGTTAATAAATGGATTTTGGAGCAGATGCCCTGCAGCTAAAAAGGCAAAGTCAGTGTCTTGCTCCAGGAAGATAAACAGCAGCCAGAAATCTTTCATTAATGAGCTTATGACTAATATATATAATAAATTATATGTTGACCATTAAAAAAGCATTTTGTCACAAGTTTTTTTTCCATTTATATTCGGTGTCTAATGAGGATTTTTATTTTCTATTGTACCATTTTAAAATCGGTCCATAAACGCAAAACAACATAAAAAACACCATCAATGTCTCGTTAGCATTTATATGCAGACGACACACTAACTTATATTGATGCGTGATTAGAAAGTAAGTAGAGAGTAAACTTTATAAATCAGAATTTATGCTTATTAATTATATTTTTTTAACTTGACTTTGCTGAAGATTTTTAGGATTTATCAAGCATCATGTTTGATGACACCAAAGATTTTGTCTAAATGTATTAATTGATTGTTAAAGGCATAGTTACACTTAATTGTTCTACTTTTCTTCGTGTTGTTCGCATGTGAATCATCTCTGATGGCTGATTAGAAATTGATCAAACAATAACAGTTTATTCAATCATTTATTGATGCGTCTGCAGAAGCACCTTGATGAAGCACTTATTATGATGTATAACAGGAGACATATGAAGTGAGGAACTCATTTTTTAATGACTATAACATAGAATATTTTTCACAACCTGGCAAGTCAGTGATTTATTAACCATGAATGAATATGATCTATAATCCCTTCACAAAGAGCGACTTATATAAAGGCAGCAGAATTTAAAAAAAATAATTTTAGATGGAACATTTATTTATCACCGGGCCTTTGTACAGGACGGCACATAAAAAGCTAATCAGGCAGGTTCACACATTAAGTTTTAGTCTACCAATTAAATGTAATTACATCTTACAGACAGGCTAAAAATAAAGCTATATGTCACAGTGTGTTTCCATAGAATTTATTTCCCACCTGAAAACGATACTGCGAGCGGCTGCTGCTGCACAGAAAGACAAATGGGCTTTTTGAAAACCTTTTGATGTCTGATCACAAGGAGCAGACCTGCAGAACTAATTCAAACTGGAAGGTTGCCTCATAGATTATCTCGCGGGTTTGATAGCCAATACATAATCATTGCATGAAATAAGGTTTCACAGGGAAAATGATGAAAAGCTGTGTTATAATCTAATTCCACGCTGCAGCTTGGGTAAGTGATCAAGTAGCTTTCTCAGACTATTAAGTACACGGAGGTCATCGAGATAGAAAGGGGGACTCAATTTCAGCTGAGTAGTCATATACCCTTCCCTGTTCCACCTTTATCTGAGTCCCAGGAGAGCCTCTCCCTCGCCGGCAGCCATCGCTCCTGCCACTGCTCATTAATTAACCTTTGCTGCAGCCACCATCAGCGAGAGCCGCCTGATACCGTGGAGAGGAGCAATCGTTGGTACTGTGCGAGTCTATTGTGCTGGAGAATTAGCCCGTTAATGGAGAGCAACACTGTGTCTGTGAAGAGTTTCCAACTTAAAACATGCATTTGAGGTGCATGACTTGATGCAGTGTGTCCTTCAGATGATGGAGGAGAGGCTGGGGATGTGCTCGTACGAGATGCGAGCAGCTGGCGACGCCGCTCTCCTATATTTAGTCATTTCCACTGTGGTAAACAATGCCTGCGAGGTTCTTCGGATCCCGCAGTTCAAATCTACCTGCTGAGGACGCGGCTGTGTTTTAGCCACGGGGAGGTGCACATCCCAGGAATCGCTATTAACAGGAGTTGACTTGCGAGGAAATATGGTGCGTTGTCAATTTGCAGCTGGTGGCAAGTCATTTCTGTGGTGAAAATGGGATCTACCCGTGCCAATAAAGAGCGGCAGCAACTGCTAATGAAGCCCAGTCTGCTCTTATAGCGCAGGGAAATCAGTCCAGATGAGACATTTTGAATTTCACTTCAGGCAAATCTCCACAGAGAGGCCGGCTCACAGCTGTATATCAAAACACTCCACAAAGCTTTATACACACTCTTTGCTGCCAGTTTCTTTTGGATACTGAATTCGACAAAATGAGATAATTCCACGTTAACTGCTTTGCTGAACTATTAATAGAAATATTGTGTTCTCTGCGGGTTTGCCTGTGAAATGTATTTTAAGGTCCTTGGAGTTATATTTTTTCTTCTGTTTGTTTATCGTGCAAAAAAACACTTTCTGTGCTGTTTACTTCAGAGTATCTTTTACATTCCTCTGTCTGAAAGTCAAATGAAAGTCCGTGGTATCGTGTTGTTTCTCCGCTCAGCAGATCGACGTGATGTGATGAGTAAAGACTTGACTCTGAGAAGTTTCTGACTTTTTGACTTTGAAAGCGAGACCCTTCCCTATGAGCGGATATCCTGTCAGCTTAACCCGTCCCTCATGTGGCATTCTGGTAAATCCCTCCGCTTGTGTTCTGGACATCATCGACAGTTTGCCGGACGGCGGCGGCTCGCTGGCTCTTGAAAATTGAGCCACCGTACAGTCGTATTACTTCCTGCAACGCTCCTCTGTTTCCTCTTTTGTGGTTTGCTAACTGTGCAAAAATGAGCAGAATGATGTGTAAGCTGGAAGAAGAGATAAAAAACAACAACAAATCAACCAAATGATTTAGCTGGTGTGTGACTAATGTGTGTTTACCAATTCTGTTATGGAAAGGGTTAGCCACTGTGATTTAATGAGCTGTTGCTGCCTATTAAAGCAAAGGGTGGCCTTGCTACAGTGTTTGAGGCCTGGTGTTGTTCCGACGGATTGAATCCAGCTGGCTCGCGACACACAGACAAGGGGGAGAGGCCCGTTTCCTGGATGACACACTCTGTAGTCCTTCATTACTGCGACCAGGAAACCATAACCCGCCTGTCAAAGAGCTGCCGCGGCCACCGCTCTCCTGAACCACGTCTCGGCAGGGAATGTCTGTCGAGGGGATCATTTTCATGTTTTATGTTATGTGCAATAGAACTGATCGGGGAGATGGAGAGAACAAAAAAAAAAGTTGATGAATAAATGTCTTGAGTTTTTGTGGGGACGTCTCATTTGGCCTAATTACATAAAGCATGAGTCATTGATCCCTAATTAGTGGAATTTATGTCTGGAGGAGGAGTAATGGTCCCTATGACGTTGGTCACAGTGTTTCTTGGAAATTACAGTAGAGCAACAGCTCGGTGTCGAATCTCCAGAAATGAAATGAAACGCAGGACTTCCTCTCCGTCCTCTCTTACATATTCTCATCTCATAGGCTCCTGACACACCAGAAATGGAAAGCTACTTCCTCCAACAAAGAATTGACAGGAGACCGGCACTGTGAGCTGCAGAGATAAGCCAATCATTATACTCCGCACAGATTTGATATCATCCTTCCTTCTCATAGCTGTCCCACCCAGTGTGACTCTGGGAACAATCCGAGGGAGCCAACTTGAAATGAGTTTCTTTCTCTGTTCCCTTGTGGTGACCTTCCCACAAAAAAAACCTCAATTTCAAGAGGGCCTTACATTTCCTTGTTATCACACTATTGGCTCCGTGCAGCTTCTGACAACAGTGTTTTGTTTTTAAAAGAGACATCTTGACACTGACAGGCGGCAGGAGATGAGGGACATTCGTCACTCTTCTATTATCCCCCGTGAATCGGAGCTGCAGAGGAAGCCAGATGGTCAGATTCTGCTCATATGGTTTCTGTTCCTCAGAGATCAGCATCCTTGGCCTGCTCAGCAAAAAGAAAATATAAGCGTGAGGAGAGGATAAGAAATTATAGTGTTTGAACAAAGCCGGGACAATGGCACCATTACTCTGGAGAGATGTTTTACAAGGAATATGACTTGCTTCTGCACATGAATTCACAGGAAAATACATGCAAAGATAATAAGAAGAGAGAATAAGAGTTGTCCTCGGTGACCCGGACAGAATGAACTCGTACTCATACTTTATCATATCATTCTCACAAAAACATAAAATAGATCGATGAAACACAAAAAGTCTGTGTCATAGAAGCAGAAAAGAGACGCTTTGTACTCTGCATGGTGTCAAAACACTGTGAACCATGTAAGCACATAATTAGTACTATCATAAAACTGGATTTTGACTCAGGGGCTCCCCTGTTCAGTCCTTGGAGACAGGGCTGGGGATCCAGTTATAGAGCAGGTCTCGCCTTAAGGCCTTAAAGTGGTTTAGAATATTGTCCCAAAATAAATCCTGATTAATCATCGCACGGTGAACCTTGGGACTCTGCCTGGTTACTAATCTTCATCACCACATTCTGTCTTTTTCGGGATAAAGACCCTTAATTGAGGTGCAGTCACGGATCTGTCCGTGCACTCAGGACACTGTGGAGGACAAAATAACACTAGACAATAGAAGACACAACCTTTTAACAAAACACAGTATTATGATGGAAACCACAATAATAGAATGATGAATGTTTATGAAATGTGGGGATCTGCACCTCGCTGAACTATTTAGGCAGCAAATATATGGAGAATCCAACATTTTCAGAAATCTCTGCCCGTACGTGACTCACAAATCTCGTTCATCTTGTCGGCTTCACACTTGACATGTGTGTTGCCAAGGGCCCAAGGGGAGATTTGGACACTTGTTCAATACTAATAAACTTTGGATAAACCAGTACGGCTCTCTCAGCAGCGGTGGTGCAGCTTCGGGATTCTGCAGCAATTACTGCAGGTCACTCACTCACACAGTTTCAGAGAGAAAAGCTATAACTAAGCATCACCACAGGCCAAACAAACATCCTGCTCCAAACATGCATGGTGAATTTGGGCACTGCACTAGTTTGAAATGCATTCACCAGTTTTATTAGACGACCCTGTAATGAAGTCAATCTGTCTCAAAAAACAAGTCCTCACGAGGAAGAAAGGTTTTGTACAAATTGTAAATCTTTCGACAAATCGACTCGATGAAGCGGGAGCAGAGGCCGGAGCTAACTACAGAGTCTGCTGTCGTAAAATGTGAAATCTTAAGCAGCAGACAAGCGAACTGTAAAAAAAAACAAAAGTCACATTTGTTTATCACCAAATGTCTGAGAGAAATCAAAGAAAGCAGGAACCCAGTGGATGCTGCTTCTTTGCCAGAATACATTTTTGAAGATGACTTAAAAGCTAACCCAGTTTATCTCGCTCTCAATCACTCTCTGCCACGAATGCCAAAAAGAAATGAGATGCACTAAACACATAATTTAGAAACTGTGCAGTGCAAAACTTTTCACAGAACCGAGCGTATGTGAGCTCTGAGATTCATTTATTTATTCTCCACTGCAGCTCCTCTGACTGACTCTCAGGACTTAAATCTGAGCTGCAATTTAACTTTAAAGAAATGTTTTCAAACAGCAACTTTCGCCTCTGTCGCTGCAAAGTTGGATTTAATAATTCATCGCTCCTGACAAACCTCCTTTGGTGTCTTGAATTGCGGGAGTAGATTTTTAACAACCTGTGGTTTTCGGTGTCAGGGAGGTGACACGGCGCCGCACTCACTCGGGGGTGTTTACTTATTGTCATTTGTGTCCTTTTGCAAACAGCCCTTGACAGCTTTTGATTTGACTCGGAGGCGCAAGTGATGGCATTACTTTAATAACCGACCGTGGTCACAGTGGCTCGGCTCCTGAGCATCGACTATAATAGGAGTAATGTGTGGATGGTGTCCCTCTGGCTGGGCTGCCTCATTAAAAGGCTGAAGAAGAGTGACTGGCTGCAGGGGTCATGCATTATTGATGAGAAAGTCTGATTAATTGAAAATATCCTCTGCAGCAGGGGAGGGTGTGTGTGTGTATGTGTGTGTGCGCGTGCATGCCTGGTTGTGTGTGTGTGTGCGTGTGCAGTTGGAGTAAGTGGCTTCATTTTGTGTGAACAACTTAATCAGTTGATGCAAAGCGCACTTCTGTGATTGTTATTCTGCGCAGGCACACACCACCGAACATTTACTGTATGCAATCACAAACATGGAAGTTGTAAATTAGATTATTCATATACGCACATGCAGTCCAGATGAGAGAAATAATCTGAAGCAATCTGCAGGATGTCAGTTAGTATTAAACAATAGCAGATATTTGTGAGCGTCGCTGATCTCCCCCCCCTGACGTTGGTCTGCACCTGCGACACCGGGTGAGTGGTGTAAATAAAAGATGAAGCCGTCAAGAGATGAGCAACAGGACCTCAACGAATTAGCAAAAGTAATCACGGCGTAACAACACCGAAGAGAGTTTTACAAGCTGTGTTACAATTCAGAGGCTGCATCTGCAGGTGAGGTCGAACCCGTGTGTCTTCCTCAAATGAGACGGTTTGTCCTGGCGTACTAAAACTAATGGTGCATCCAGGCGTTCCTCGTCAACTCGTTAAAGTCAGACAAGTTAAGATGCAAAGGGGGAATGCAAGTGGTGAACTGGACCAAGTTCAACACATTCAGTTCAATTCTATTTTAAATAATGGTTGAATATTTGCATTTTAAAGGAATTTAGTTTCCAAACACAAACACACAATTCATTTACCAGCGTTTCCACCTGGACTTCAATAGTTTTAAAAAGTCTAAACTTGAATAATATGAATTTAAGGCCTTGAAAATTCTTACATTAATTAAAATATTATGTGTAAGATCTTAAATACCTTTAGGCAGGCAGAGCTGACGCCAGTGTTGATCCGCTGTAAACACAAACACAGAATTGCTGCAGTGATATTTATGTGTCACATCCTGCCTCATGCTTGCTCTACCCAGACACCACCGCTCATTATATGAGAAATGCAAACTCTGCAGAAAGTGTGCACCTAACTGCTCAGACATTTTCTGGACTTGTCTGGAAATGAAGTAATTCTAAGGAGACCACTCCAGTTGTTTTTTAATCAGTCACGTTTTCTCAGATGTCACAACAGTGAAATTGGATCAAAAACGTAGAAATGAATCTTTTTGGACGACATGAATCAACATTTTGCTGTTTAATGAACTTGTTGAATCAGACACTTTGTGTGAACGAGTTTGTTTAAAGTACTACCCGGCGTTACTGGGCCAGAATCTGTGCGTAATGAAGCTGCATTTCTTGTGTCTGTATCCAGAGGATCTTTGCGACAGGACAGTTCTTGTCAGTTTGCTGTGCTTGTTGTGTAAATGTGGACTTTGCAGGATCCTCACCCTGATCTGAAACACACCTTCATTATCTTCTTTCCTTCCCATCCTTTGTCAACATGCAAATTCAGTGCATTCTCCTCACTGAACTTCCATTAAGACCCATCAAGGCTGCCATCAGGATTCTGTCTGAAGTCTTGCCAGGGGAAATCACAAGCCCCGCAGGCAGCTGCCAATAACAAGTGACTTATGTATAAACCCACATTAATTTAAAATTCTTAAAGGCAGAATATATTATGGACTGAGTCACTTTTTTAAGATGCTTAAAGGGCATAAACTCGTTTTTACCCCTTAGTTTGATGTGACATTTACTGACTCAAACATTAATGTCATTGCATATTCTACGCTAGCGTCCCTTGTACATCAAGGTGCTACGGAGTGTGAGGTCAACCTGGCATAAAGAAGAGCCCGAAGACGAGTGCTTCACTAAAATATTATGTGACAGACGGATATACTGCGTCTCGACACGTCAGCGCAGTGCACAGGTCCTGCAAATGAACGAATGGGTCTAAAATTGCAAACCAGAGAGTGGCAGCGGGGATGAGTTATGCAAAGAGACGATGTGCACTGCCTCTTTTGAAAGTCTGGCTCAGTGGCAGTGAGTGCGTAATGAGTCCCGGAGCTGAGGCTGCAGTCACACACTGTTTACAGTCATGTTAAAGGTTGAAGTCTGAAGTATTTCTCAGCCTCCTCCAGAGACGCGACATATAAACAGAAAAATTTAACTACGGAGACAACACACCGCTCTAAGTGAACTAGCGTGAGCCGGTGTTGGAATCCAACACTGTGTGCTAATGAAGAAGATGTGACATGTTTACTGTCCCTGAGGACATTCTCATGCTCCCAAGGAAAACAACCAACAACAGTCGGGTAACAATGGTTGGACTATGTAAACAAATTGCACGGCTCTGTCAACATATTGTTGTCGAGCTGTGAGATCACGGCTGAGATCGTTCCTCTTTCAGACCCTCTGTGGCCAGACGATCCAAATAATCCATTACTCCTCAGACTGGAGTCAAAGCCTCTCTGCTCCTTGGGGCATTATCCAACTTCAATACTCTTTATAATGTAGTTAATTAACCATGAGTCCAAGTCGGCAGAAAAACCTGACAGTTTGATTTCCTCTGGTAAGTTGGTTACGGATAAGTAAAAATACTTGTGCAGTAAAAATAAAAACAGTTGCACTGACAAGAAGTAGTAAAACCACCATCTAGCGGATATAACTTATACAGATAATCACTTAGAGACTTTCTTGTAATAAAAGTTCAGCCAAAGAAAGTAACTCTGACACCGGTGAATAAAGATTTCCTTGATATCTTTAACTAGCCGTGAAATGGAACTACAGTGGAGAGTATCGCAAACGTGGAGGTGGATTTATCTTTACCTTTATTTGAATGAGGAACAGAGATTAAACTTGATTTTAAATTAATGCACACGTATATTTTTAAATACATAGATACTGGAAACATTACAAGTCTTTTAGTTAGTTTGTTAGTGAGTTAATTAGTTAGATGGATAGAAAGATGCATGGATGGATTGATATATAGACAACAGTCGTATAAAACTGCTAACTTACCCAAGATGACAACACCTGTAACGGCTGCAATGTTTACTGTGTAGTGTAGCTCAGCAAGTTAGCTAAGTTCAGTGGAGGTTGATGGGAATAAATAAAATACAGTTTCTAAATGAAAATTCAGGGTTGGTAGAATTAGCAGCTCGAGTTTATGCTGATGAGCACGTGAGCAGTTGTGACATTTTTAAACCCCCCCCCCCCCCAGTAGATGCTGAGGTGAACCAACATATCAACATTTCCATCCTGTGGCTAAAAGCTTCCAAACCAATGAAGGATTATGTTTTTAAACTGAAGGTATAAGAAACAAGAGAAGTGTTGAGTAGCACAGTTTCCTGGATTGTTACAAACACACAGATAAATAAATGCAGAAATGAAATTGTAAAAATGCAGTTTGACTTATGTACGTTGTTTTGTGTGATGAAACTTATTGACCCGTATCCAGAATCGTAGCATCTAAAGAAAAGTTAAGAGCCTGTGAATCGTCTCTTTGTGCTTCTTTGAAAGCTCATCTTCACCCGTCTGTTATCTGTCAGAGTAGATGTGAAGCTGTTTGTAACGACGGACCTCATCGCACTGTTTATTTTGTGCACTCTGCCTCCGCCGTGTCCTTCTCACCGGCCCTTTCTCATCCGAAGGCCACTGATTGTAGATAATAGCTTATTCCAGAGAAAATCAATCAGATTCCCTTTAAAGATTGTCAACCCTCGTGTTGGTTTGCGGCTCGTGTTTGTGTTTGCTCTGCTCTGTTGTATTAAAGAAGAATTGTGCAGCTCGCTGAAGGTAATGCTCTAACCTTAGCTAGATAAAGGCCGTCCATGTGTATTCTCCTCTTGAGACGTGATGTGTATCCTCTCAAGGACGACTTAATGCAAACAGAGAGGTGGGGGAAAAAAAAAACATTTTCCATTTTTATCGATGCCTCGATGCTGCTGCTAATAGAATCCACTTCCTGATTCCAATGAGCGCCAAGTGCACAAACTGGAAAATAACAAGCCGCTCTTACAAATCAGAACAATTTCAAGGTCTTGCAACCTAAAGGTGCACAGCTCAGTAATTTATTTCAGCTCTTTCTCTGCTGCTATTATAATACGCTCCTTCATTCACGGCCAACGTGGGGACTTGAAGGAGTGAAAAATTAGATTTCTTGATTTGATGTCATTTTTGATCAAGGTTTTCGCAGCTCGGGCTCGTCGCGGTGCCAGCGTCTGGCAGCCATAACGTCAATATCAACCTGGTTAGCTGTGTTTTCTTTGGTTGCCATGCCAATTTACCGCCGCCTTTCATCAGGGTTATTGGCAAGGAGGCTGCTGTTTGACGAGGGAGGAAGAAAAGATGAAAGATGATGTTTTTTCAAGAAAGTTCCCGTAATCCAATTTATTTGTTGGAGGAACGTGTTGAATTATCAATCAGCAGAACCCACTTTAATTTCTCCCACATTTAAAATGAACTAGACTTTATCATTAATTACACTTATGTGTTGTCTTGAATGATGGGTGGGATTTCTATTAGCGCTGCACTGATAATCTTCAGTTTCATCATGGTCGAGTGTTGAAGAGGCACTTAACGCACTGATGGACGACTCTGTATGTTGTTGTGTTGTGTCCTTGAGTTTAACAAAGATGCTTTGGCAGCTTAGAATAAAAAATAAAACCAAAGTACAGTCTTTTTTTTTTTTTAATACCTTTTCCCTGAACTGAAACGTGTTCCCCACATGTCCACCAGAGGATCACACAGGGATTTTTTTCAGTCTGTGTAATTTACGCTGCTCAGTGATCCCAGCAGCACACACACATGGATATAGGTTTAAAGCCGGACTCTTTTTATTTTTTTATTTCAGCAGAGAGACTTTAAACCGGCTTCAAAGTGAGACATCAAACACGATCACAGCAACTTTCAGAGCATCTCTGAAAAATTTTGACTCTCCTTTAAAATAATTTGGTCTCAAAAACACTTGATATTCAAAAGCTTTTCAACAACATGCTTTTCATAGTCAATGGCACAACTTGGCTTTTAAAAAGAGAGGTCAGACGACAACGAGCTGCTTCAGAGCTTAACTTTCTGTCCCGATGGGGGTCAGGTCCTGTTTCCTGGACCTTTGGTTGGATGCTGGAGCTGACTGAGCCTTCAGGTTTTTAAACAGGTGGAGTTAGACAGGTTGGCACCCAGGAACCTCCATCAATAAGGATCCAATAATCTTAAATTACTATTTTTAACATTGCGATGGAGGGTGTTTTTTCTTTTTTCCAATTTCCCAGGGAATCATAAATCTTGATAAAACAAATCTGGCATACATCATAAATCTGTACTGTTGGTCCTTGGTGGTGATGTAAAAACTGGGATGTTCTTTGTTTGATGTTTTTTAATGTTCTATTTGTTTTGTTGTTGTTAAGCTTGAGAATCTTAATCGTCCACGTACACAAAGAAATAGTCAAACTTGTCTTAACTCACTTGTTTTGGGTGCAGAAGAGATTCAGGTGGTACAACAGTAGCAGTTGGCCCCAAAAAACTTCTCAGATCTCGTTATGGAGTTGGCAATCGATGCCTGGAAACTGAGAGCGAATGCAGGGAAACGCACAGGAGGGGGGGGGGGGGGTGGAATTGTAGTGCCGCAGGTTTACATGCTTTACGAGGAGCTTGTCAGAAGAGTTACACATAGGTTGACAGCATTCACAGGTCTTTGTGGGGGCATTTAAAAAAAGATTTTGACAGTAAGTGGTGTTTATCTGAGAGAGGCTCCCTTTTTTTCTCTCACCCTTCAAGTCTTCCCTGATTCCAGGTGCGGAGCCAAAAAAGTGAGATCAAAGCGGCTCCTCTGATCTCCGACAGGTTTTTGATGATGTATGTGTACACGTTGCCGCCGCTTTTGTTGTGCTCCAGTTTTTGTGGAGCCATGGAGATAAGAAATTGGCAGGAGGAGAATATAGATGATTATGCCTTCATGATATGATAAGTCCAAACATCAACATCCAAGCGTCTCCTTTTTTCTTCCTCATTTTCTTGAACTTGTCAAGTCGTTTTACACGTGAATTCTGTTTAGAAACGTATGTTTAACACATTTGTGGTGAACCGCTTTTCCTGCATTCATTTCACAGTATGGCTCCTGCAGAATGAAATGTGCTGTACCACAAAAAAATCAAATCAATCAAATTGCTCTCTGAAAGGTATAATTTCATTTTAATGACTCAAACAATTTTCTTTGTGGCATATAAACATGTTTGGGCCGTTGCTCTGTGCAGGAAATCCTCCGAATGAAGACAACCAGCTGTTGTGTTCACTGCCTCTCCTCAGTGTAGAAAATATGAGCTGTTCATCTCAGCGTGAAACAGTTTGGCCTCTTTAAAGGACATCTGTAATGTTTTTGACCACTAGTAGCGCTATTGAGCAATGTCCTCACCAGTGGTTCCAGTTTTGTTTGTGTAACATTACATCTTTGGAAGAACGCCTTCTTTAAATGCAGCCTCTGAAGGATGCAGCTCCTGAATTGAGACACAGCTCATGTGTTTTGGTGGTAAAATAAATCCACGTGGCACTTTTAACTGCTCAAGCCTGTACTGACTAACCTGAGAAGATGCAGAGATGAAAAGAATGTTTCAGTGTGTGACATATAACCAGACGTGATGTGACCTTCGTGATGTTGGAAGGAAAATATTAACAACACACCGCAGGCTATAAATTCATGAAACTCAATTGGTTTCTTCATATTACGTCTGTTTTCTTAGTCTGCAGCCATGAGCAACGCTGCAGCTGAATTCAACACAGGAATCCTAACTCAGTTCAAGTCAATAAAATGTCCAGTAGGTCCCGCTACACTGACCCCCCCCCCGGAACGATAGGTGCTGTTAAATCATTGGCAGTGATGCATATTGTAGATGTAATTATGTTCCTCAAGTAAAATAATTTACTCTGCACATTCTGGCCGGCCGATCTGTAATTACTGCTGAACCCAGGTCCAATAACGTTTTAATCAGGCTGTGATATTGAACTGCTGGAGATGTAATTAAAAAAAAAATAAAACAAGAAGGAATTATCTGCGCCCGTGTATGACCGACGGGATCAGCAGGACTGTCAAATACAGGAAAACTGAGCGGAGCCCTCATTTGCAATGCAGATTGCTTTTTGGAGCAAAACAATGGGATTATTGAAATCAAAAATCTGACCCAATGAATAAAACATGATAAGCTTAGAAAATAATGGCAACTGGAAACTAGGCCAAACAAATGTTCACGAATTCAGAAATGAATGTTTATCACTTTGCTTTAAAGGGGAAAAGAGCGAGCAAAGCAAACAGGTTAACTCCGGGGAGCCGTGCATTGTGATGATGCCGTACGTTCCAGAGATTTCTAGAAACATATAGATGATTTTGTTGCAACCTTTCTTTTTCCTTTATCGGAGTGAAACCAACAACAAGTGCAGTGACACACGGGAAAGAGTCGTGCTATTTCCACTGCACTAGGCCCCCAGAGTCTCCGCTCATGCTCAGCGTGAAGCCACCGAGGCGGTCGTCCAGGTGACAACAGGGCGAGAATATCCCTCAGAGAACTCGTATGACTCGTCTCCAGGCACCCTGGCGGCGCTTTAGTAATACCTCTCAGCCTTTCTAGCTCCCCTCGTTCCTGTGAAAGCGGTAAAGTTGTCAGGGAGCGTTGTGTTGTTATTTACACTGGGCTGTGACTGAGCTGGAGAACATTTGATCTGTGAAGTGAGGTGCTCGAGAGAGAGAGAGAGAGAGAGAGAGAGAGAGAGAGAGAGAGAGAGAGAGAGAGAGAGAGAGAGAGAGAGAGAGAGAGAGAGAGAGAGAGAGAGAGAGAGAGAGAGAGAGAGAGAGAGAGAGAGAGAGAGAGAGAGAGAGAGAGAGAGAGAGAGAGAGAGAGAGAGAGAGAGAGAGAGAGAGAGAGACTGGTGTCTGCGTTTCAGAGGCCGTGTAACGGAAACACTCTGCAGCCCGTCACGTGGAGGTTGACGTCAATGTCAAAAGTGAGATCCTGTGACAGACGTGATTAAATATTTAAAAGTGTTGATAGTGCAACCGGAGAGTGTTCCCGTGCTATTGGGATTCAGACGCTCTAAAGAGGCCGCGCGGACAAGAGCTGTTAATTGCCTCTCGTGGCTTCACACCCGGAGAGCGAGCCCTGCATCCACTCGCTCCTCAAGCCCACAACACAAACACAAACTGAAGTTTTGTGTTTCAGGCGTTTTGTTGTTAATTTTAGCGCGCCACAACAGAAATTGCGATAATAATGTCGGCCCAGATGGCAGTTAATCATCTGCCTGTATCACTCTGCAAACAAGTCTGCCTGTGAATTTTCCTCAATTTGCCAGAATGTGTGATGAAGTTTTCAGTTATCAAAGCGTTGGAGCCGTTTTCAATCCAATCAATCAGCCGTGACAAATCAATTCTCATGAATATGATCATATTTTATTGTCAGTCATCCGTCTCTCTGTTGTGACAGAAAAGGAAAACAGAAGAATAGTCTGACTATATTATAGATATCAGCATATTACATTTGTGTTTCACTCATTATTTCCTTTCTACTTTATTTATATATTTATATTATTTGCTTAGCTGAAGGTCTAAATATTTTATGTATTTGTGTTTTCTTTTTATTTATAGTTATTTAAAATGCTGTCAAATATCAAACAAAAAAATCAATTACATTTCTTTGTCATGAGGGTTTGAACGCGACATCTTAGGAATCATTGCCAACATTTCTTTCATGTATGTAAACCAGCCTGTATATCGATGATGGAACATTTTAAAACCCATTAATCGATATATGTAACGGACCCCAAAAATCCTAATGTAGTAATGGAGACCTATTATATAAGCACTTCAAAAATAAAGTTTAATTTCATCACTTAAGAACAGTTATGTTTGTAGATGCAAGTATGAGTATTCATCAGTATTTAAACTAATCAGCCTGAAAAGACATCGAATTAAATCAGCACAACTCTGTTTATTCTTGTAGGAAACCTTCACTCTGCCTCTGTAGGACTGACTCACCCACTGTTGCTCCGGCAGGTGTTGCTCCTCTTCTCTCTGAAACATCAATAAACAATCAATCATTAATGACCTCAAAATCAACACCTTTCAGTGTTTTCTGCTGCGAATTAATTATTCAGCTCTCCACTGCCCCAGAGTCTCCTTCTAAACCGATATGTGAGCTACAGATTCACTTAAAGAACCCAGGAAACACAGTTTTGGGGTCTGGTCTCGATTCGTTCTCTGCGTGCTTCCTCCCTCAGTCAAATAAAAAAAAAAACCTGAGAGTTTATTTATTTCTTGGCGAGGTCAAATTTAAAGATGGCGATTGTCAGAATAAAATAAAAGCTACTGCATCAACATAGATACATTAGTAGTAGTTTTCACGTTGCCTGGGACCAGGTGAATAAGACTTAAAGAAGATGGGTTAACACCACTCTCCGTTACAAAATAAAAAATATATTGATTCACATGGAACATGAGTTATTGAACTCGTCTCTAAGATTCACGTATGGCATCAAAGTGAGACATCATTGCATTTTTATTCCTTCACCGTGCATTGTTAGAGCAGCTTCAGCCTTATTGATCAATAATACAACAGACAATATTCACCAGAGGAAGAAGAGGAAGGAGCCGAAAGTACAAAACCAGCGGAACTTTTGAGTTGGATGAAGTTTTTTTTTTTTTTCATGGGGAGTATCGAGGAATGGGAGATAAGCTGGTGGACGTAATGGAGACGTCCCCCCGGGAGCCGCCGGCCTGGAAGCCAAACCACCTCCGCAGATTGGATTAATATTGCATGCGGGCGCCTGTGCAGGGCTCTTGAAGGAACACTGATTGCCTCATTCACTCCTTCACATCCTTCAAAGGGAAAAGTTCTCAAAACACTCAGAGAATCTCGACGGCGATGAAAACAAAGCCGGCCTCGTCCCCTTGAAAACATCGATGACATAAAAGCTTTTAAACGGCTCCAGTGAAAGGTACAATAACAAAGAGTAAGTGACAGGGGGGGGATTTATCCCTTATTTATCTTTGCTCTCATGGCAGCACATGAAAGATGTTTTCCAGACCGGGTGAGATAATGGAAGGAACGTTGCACCAATTTTTATTTTTCGAATCCATATTTGTCGTGTAAATTGTGCGAAAAAACGCTTTTTAACGAGGTCTCGACACATTTCGACTGAGATGTACAGTGAGAGGCAGCTTCCGTGTGAGCAGGGGCGTTGCAACACTCCTGCATGTTTCCGCCTGAGTGAAGATTTTTCGCAGATGCTCCCTCATTTCTCTGCAGAGCTTCAACTTGTATCGACATCTGTTGGAGAGATATTGACCCCAGGAAATCATTTGCTGCTTTCGTTTTTTTCAGTTTGAAACTTTTGCTTGAATTTAAAGCAGACATTCAAACTAAATCTAACAAATACTGCAGCTCAGAGTGTCAGTCAAACAAAGTGTTCCAGGCGTGGACAGATTGGGAGGAAACGGGCCCCTGGGCAGAGGCAGGTAAAAGGTCTCCTGCTCCCCACAGAGGACCCCCCCCACCACCCCTCAGACTGGTGGAGACACAGAGCGACTACAAATGATGCATCTCTTTGTAGCTCTGTGTCTTTGTGGTCATTTTTGTGTCTTTTAAATGTGCCGCGTGACTTTCGGACAAGAAATATTAACAGTCAGTTCACCTCTCGGGCCCCGGGGTCTGTGCCCAGCAGGCCTGTTTGGTAATCTATCCGTGGTTTGCGGCATTGTCTGCATCTGTGATATTTGTCAGTCTGGAGAGAGATTATGAGCGCGGGTGAATCACCGACTGTAGAACAGGCAGCAGCGCAGAAGCTGCAGACACAAGGTCACAGTTCAGAAGTGTATTTCCCCTCACTCCACTTTAAAAGACAACACCAATCTCCATGTTGTGACCCTCTGTGGCCTGCGGGGATCCGGCAGCACCGGTTGCCCCGCATTCGTCATGTGCGTCTGTATCTGTGCAGCAACTTTTAACGAACGAGCGGAGCAGTGAGTTCACCTTTACCCTTTCTCCACAGTTAGAACACGGGGCGGTAACCAGTGGCGGTTTGTGACCGGAGCTCGCTCTTGCCACAATGGATGGGAAACCTAATCACCCTGATCCGGGTTTATTTTGTGAAACGGCCTCGGTGTGCGACAACCTCAGACCAACGCGTTTGCACAGAGCGGCCGCAGCTTGGTAGAAAAGTAACCGCGGTAACGTGTGGCAGATGTTATTTGCTTTTCAAGTGGCATCATGGCGCCCAAGGTTCCTCGGAGCAGTGATTGATTATGCACTGGGTTGTCGATAGCAACTAAAAGAGGAGCTTAGCTCTCCCGTCCGAAAAGAAAATCTGTTTTCATGAAGCGTCTAATAACAGTGTGATAGTGTACCTGTCTGCTGCAGGTAAACAAATCAATGGCTTTGAGCCGATCAATAAGACAGTGAGACTCCACTTCAGTCGAGGAGCAGCTGTGATGCCTGTCATCTAGTGGTCGGATCAGGTAACTGCAGTTAACGGTTTGTTCCAAAATCTGCATGAACATATTAAACAGATGGGTTTGTACATCCACATGTTTTTTAGATAGGGTTTTTTCAATCAGGCTAATTTAGGGAACTGGTATTTATGGTCCCGCCTCTCTGGTAACCTCAACGACTCCTGAGTACCCAGGACTCTTTAGTTAGAACTGAAGAAGCCTTTTAAATGAAAACGTTTTTTAGCTCTAGTTGGATAAACCAGGACCTGCATGACCGAGCACCCTTCTGTTTTCAAATTGTTGTACTGTAATTGTTGACTTTGCAGAAACTAAGAGTGAATTCAAATAAAGAGCAGATGTTTAATTGTTTAAATCAAAAGTCAAGATGCAACAATAATCTTTATATTAAAGGCTGATTTTTTTCTACTGAGCATGATTCACTTCCACAGACAGGCAAAAAAAAAGAGCAGATCTCAGTTTGACACATGGACTGATATATTTTTTTCCCATGACAGGTTCTTATATTAACATTCACAACCGCCTGTTTAACCTTTGAAAAAGTCATGTTCGGACATGAGGCTTTTGACAGTGAGGAGTGAGAGAGTTGCATAATGTTTGATGGGAAACCTCTCCCGTGACTAAAGACTCCCAGTGTGTGTAGTTGTTATTTCACCACTTACAAAGGGAGGGGCCCATGAAGAAACACAATGAGCTCTCTTTCTTTCTGAGCTAGTTGACGTCAGGTGATCGTTGGGGCATTTTCCAATAACGGGAATAAATTCTCCCCCTCTCTCGTTGTGCACGTGATGTGAAATGCATCAAAATGAGGCAGGAAAGAAAAGATGATATTGTACAACACACATTCACAGATTCATGACGCTCATCTTAGACCTCAGAGGCAGTAAAATAAAAAACACAGACAACACAGACCCCTCGGCTAAAATCTACATGTGCATGTCGTGGGCTACTTATCAACACAAACACAAGTGCTGGGACACATTTCAGCGGATCTGCCAAAAAGCTTATTACAGCAAGAGTCTAATCGGACCCAGGAGACGTCAGCTTCGCTTCTGAAGGTTGCCTGTCACCTCTCTCATTAGAGCACAGCTCGGTGCCACATGCTTCCTGCTTCTCCGCGGTGACAACACAACAATCCAGCAGCTTGTCCATACAGCACTTCTTTATGACAGGACCAGATTCTCTGCTGCTTCATGACTAACCAGTTCCAACGCAGGCTCCCTGATCTCAATGGGACATGGAGTTGATTAAGAATGAAGGGATTTGCATAATTTGGTACGACGATGTGCTCCACGTATATATTCTGTATGTTAAAGTTCAGGGAGACACTGGGGGCATCTTAAAGCATAATGAGCTTAGCCCACAGACGTTTTTGAAATCCGTACAGGGATGATTTTTGACATTAGCTAACGCCCTGCTGCTCCGGAATACAAATGAGGACGTGATGAATGCACTGCTTTGCTGTAGGAATCGATTGGATTTGAATTTCAATCATTTAAACATTTTTTATATAAAAATAAATAAATAAGACGAGAAGCTGACTCAGCCTCAGCGGGAGAGTGGAGTCGAAAACCCCCTTGAACTTAAATCTGGATTTTTGAAGCAAATATAAAATTAATTAGAATGGCGCTAGAGCGCACATCCTTCTCTAAGGCCCAACATTCCCCTTAAATTCAATCAAGCTGCATCAAATTTCACACACACATGGATCTCACTTCCCTAAATACCTTTTTCATAAGATCCTTGAATGATTCCCTGGGAAATCAGAGAAAAAGTAGAAAAAAGCAAAATAAACCCTATATCACAATGTTAAGGAAAGTGAAGAATTGCTTACAAACCAAAACATATATCTCTTTCTCACTATAACTAACAAGTATTTGCAGGTTTAACTCAAATGGTGATTGATTCCTTTTTGTTTCCTTTGCCAGTAGAGTTTGTCTTTCATTCTGCGGTGCGTCATACATAATTGCTCGTTTCCGTCTCTGCTGATCTCACAGCCGATTAAAAACATTCATTCAGTCAATGTCGATTATATCCATTCCCCTTTGGAAACAAAATCCAGGTGTTTGTGACCAGTGGAAAAGGTGTTAAACAAACAGGGTTGAAACCTCCTTGGCCGACAACACTTACACAAACTAATGAAAGAGACAACGTAGCATCTGCTGATTCGAGTCGGGATGCCTCCGGAGCTCTCCTCAAAACTCAGCAGAACTTTTAACTTAATCTTTTACTCTCCTTCTTCCACTCGTGCCTAAGTAATTTATGTTTTATCTTAAAAACGGTGCAGCTTCCATCTACCCTGAAACGAAACCCGATGAAAACCATCTTCCACTGAATCCAGGCAGGAGCAGATTTCTCTGCCTTTGAAGCTAATTAAATCTCGCCTCGCCGAGCGCGGGGCACAGCTTCAGGCTCTTCTGCTTTGGGCAGGAAGAGCTCGGGAGTCGCCTGCATCCATCCATCTTCATCCTTGTCAATTATGCCGTTAGCGGCCTGCACGTCTTCATTTCCAGTGTGGGCACAGTCTCAAAGTACTTCCCAAAGTCACCGTAATCCAATTATATTCTGGCATTCACTGTGATACAGCCCATTAGAAAAAGCTTAATCAATGTGAGGTCTTCATTAAAGCAATTTATGAATATTCATCGTGACACTCGATCTGATACTTTATGGGAACTTGAATCAATCCATCCCCCCCATGGCGCCATAACATAACCTGACTTTAGTTTTAATGGTGGCTCTTTAAGTGGAAGGGTAATATACTTTATTAGTCAGGTAATATGAAGCACTCTCCACTTTACACTCTGTTTAATCCACTGATGATACTTTATCGTCGTGCCGAACACAAAGGGACATTTTTAGTGTTGGAGAGCCGCATGTGGAGCTTTCGACTTGTGCACGGTTCCGCTGCAGCGTCTCCGCACTTTGTCTTTCAGCCTCCGTTCATAAACAGCTAATTGCTCTGTAACCCTCAAATTGGTTCTCTCAACAGAGAATAACAAACAGCCAATAACTCATCCGAGGCTGCGTGTCCATTAGCAGAGCTTCCCCCTTTGTCTCCATGGAGACCACACACACACAGAGACCTGCTGAACCCAGGCGTAGAGGCCGCCTCTGATTTTCATATTTCAGCTCTAACTCACTCATAGAAATCTTACCGTGCTTCACGTGACCGGCTGCATTGATACATTCTGAATTATGAAAAGAAGTAAGTGGAGCAGGGTCAACAGGACAAGATTGATGTTTTGGGGAATAAGCTCATTTGCTTTCTCGCAATAGCCCAGACTCCACCTCCAAATGACATCAGAAGTCAAGATGGCGGCAGCTGTGTCTGACGTATTTTGGTTTAATTGTTGCACAGTGGAAGTGGAGACACGTCGGCCATCTTTATTTACAATCTACGAAGTGTTCCTACACATTGTTTATGATTCTTGACCCTTTACACTAATGTACGTTACACAAGTACTGAATGTCGTACACAATATTTAAATTGGCTGAACTACTGCATTAGTTCATTTAAAATCATTTTAGCTCAAAGTCTCTAACCATCAGCTCCGCTGTCGCTCCTGTTTTTCTTTTTTTCCGTCGCTAACAAACTCTCTGATTGGTGAAATGAAATTCTGGCATGAAACCACTTTGTCTCCTCATTTGCATTTTCTTGTCAGACGTAATAAGCTCGACGTTTTTATAAAAACATTCTCTCAGCTCAGATTCATCTCGGTCAGAACGTCACTCTCTGCTCTTCCATTAAACTGACTCACTGAGCAGGAATCATTCATTCATTCTCTGATCTTTCTTCAGGAGAAAGCATGAAAATTACTCACTGATAAAAACACTAATCTGTATCGATGTGTACATCAGCAAACTGAGGAAAACAACAACATTCATATTATTCCTCATTAAATCGCTCACATCTTACTAGATGAAAGTTCTCCTGCTCCCATATATATAGATATATATATTATTATAACATTATACTGCAGATTGTTGACACTGTATTCCTCAGCTCAGTTAACTTGAGTCCTGACTGTGGATTTAAATGAAGAACTGGTTTAATAACAGGATCTCAGAGCAAATCAGGTCATTGTTAAAACTTAATCTGAGCAGGGAGAGGAGGAGGAGCGCCCCCTAGTGGCTATGATACCATAATACACAATGAGTACCAGGCTTTGCCCTTCTCTCATAAACACATGAATAATAATAATAATGATATATATTTTATTCATGTCATATTTTAACAATACTCAACGACACTTTACATTTAATAAAAAAAACACAGAAACCAAAAGAAAGTAAAATACACATCAGATTGTAATGTTTTAATATTTCTGTGTATATTCTGAGAGGCTATAATTTGTATTAGTAGTAGTAGTATTTTGCAAAAATTCGTTTTTCCAAACACGATGATTTTGAGTATTTAGAAAAGACTGACGCTCACATTATGTTGAACACAGGGTGCAGCTGTTGGAGTGTACCTGCAAATATCTTCCACTAGATGTCCCTCTCTTCAAATAGGTCACATAGTAGATTATTGTGCAGCATCTCAAAATCCTCCCCGACAGGAAGTTAAAGACCTCATGCTCACAGAGAACATTAATTACAGCAATAATTCAATTACAATACAAATCCACCGCCTTCTTTTCTTTTCGAGCAGAATTGAACACATCCAGATACAGAACGTCGACCTGCTGTAAATGTTCTGCTCTCACGTTACGTGATGAAACATGAGTTTGTGTTGAAAGAGCAAAAAGCTGTAATCAGTTTGGAGTGCTTCAGAAGACGGATCAATAATTGCTTTGGGTGATGAAGTGTGGCTGTCTCTCATCAAAACTTCTTTTACCTTAAGAGAAAAACAAAGTTCAGACTCACCTCCCACGCGCTGCCGAAACTCTTATTACAGTATTTAAGAGCATCCATCAAAGTGAAAGGTCAATACACTGCGAAAAAGACCTATAACAATATTCACAGCGAATTCGTCATTTGACGTGCTGCAGGAGAGGAAATTGAAACTCATCATTCATCGATCTGAACAAGCTGCTGCACCAAACGTAGTATTAACGACATTATTTGAGATGATGCAGCCATGAAATCTCACTTGTGCTTTTTCTGCATGTCTGCAGACAAATCACCGACTTGCATCGATGTCTCTGATCAATGGACGACTTCTGTGCTCACGTTGTACATTGAACGCCGCTTTTGTCCCAGTGCACTGACTGATGCTGAAAACAAGCGTTTTATGGGAACATTACTCGGCGTTCCCGTGTTTTGACTCCTCCCGGTGGACTCAGGACTGGAGCATTTCCTCGAGGACGAGTTTTGGGTGTAGCGGGAAGGTCAATGGCGCCGTGCTGGAAATCATTAGCCGTCCTTTTGTCCGCTTTCATACGCCCGCTGTGTATCGATGAGCCCAGAAGGGACAAGGACAACAACTGGCTGTGTTTGAATCTCATTTTGGGGTAATTTCACGTGTCTGCATGGAGGGAGGAGGGTGGTTGGGAATTGAATTGCAGATGTCAGTACAGCCATAACCTCTGCGGCGCGCAGGGGGGGGGGCAACAGACAAGGTTAAAGCTGTATTTGTTGGTGAGAAATGAAAGGCTGCTATATAAAACACTGTGTTTATTAACATTTTCGAGCTGGCTGTCCATCAGCTCTTCCACGGGACCACTGAATCATGTAATTTCCGTCATGGGTGAAAGACGGGGGGGGCCTGGAAAGCGGGACGGCAGAGCTCACTAGTTTCACAAGCACTGGAGTGACGACTCTGGAAACACTCTCCCCTTGGATGATAAGTGCAGAGAAATTGCTTGCTTGAGAGTCTTTCATTTCACATTCATTAGAAAGGTTCTTAAATTAATGATGCATCGTCGACCACGCCGCGCGATAAGATGCAATAAACAAGCTGAGGATATTTATGACGCTGAGGTGAGTTTATCACCTGCAGTCGAGCTCCCGCCTCGTGCACGCGGCTCATATACATGACACAGGTTTGGCATGTTGTGGTTTACTATGCTGGTCTCATACAACGCCGATCATATATAATAGAATTGCAGACTCCAGTGGAACATGTTGTTCTGGTGTAAAGTACACACTCTACTTCTCTGTTTACCTGTTTATGTGGTATTTTATTCAAGGTATTCAAAGCAGCGATTGATACTTTATTTTTTGGCAGAGTGTAAAAACAACACCGACACGTTGTCACCTGATAAAACCTGCACTCATCCATTAACATTCATTTAGATTCTTTATTTTACCTGATGCATGTAAGTCCATCATTTCTTCTACTTTTAGCTTTTCCAAATAAATGTCACGCTCATTAGCTGCTGAAAGCAAAACAATGTTGTCAGCTTGTCTCCATTATGTCTCTCTGCTGTTTGCTGCCAGGCTCGTACGCACGTGTGCAGCTTAGAGCAAAACAATCTGATGATTCATTCATAAATGAAATATCAGAAAATTCATCATTTTCAAACAAAAAAAAGCCCAAACTTTATTTATACCATCTGTGCAGAGTTAGCGGCTTTCGACCGATGCAACTTTTTTAATAAGAGTTGAACAAAAGAAGGAAAATGAATATTGTCACATTGGGAAATGACAATGCCTCAAAACAATGTTCTGAAGTTTCACACAGAAAAAATATTAGATTCATCTGTTAATCAAGGAAACGATAAACAGATTAATTACCTCCGCCATGTTTTATTTTTTTTTTGGATTGTCGGTTTGTTTGTGTAGAGATTATGACACTGAACTCAGTCTTTGGTTTTGGTTTAGATCAGGTGAGAACCCACTAATGGAGCCTGATGGAAAAAAAGAATCCAGAGAAAATATTAAAAGAAGTGATCTATGAGTGTTTGGTATTTGGTGCTGCTTGATTAAATTCAGGGCCTTGACGGATATGCACAATTAAAGCAATCTTTACTTGCAGACCGTTCTGAGCTTCTCACTTCTGAGATTCTTCTTTTGTCCACTTTTCTTTTCTCTTTCTTTTACTGGCAATTTTTTTTAATGGGGGTGAATTTAGTTGTGGCAATGAATCAAAACACTAAAGTCGTTGTTGAGCTTGAACACGTTACAATGATCCGTAGAATTGACCATAAATCAATCGCCTGAAGATATTTTCTGTGGTTTTCTCATTATGCATCATTAACATAGAAACATTAAAATATTCATCAGTGCAGCTTAAAGTAGTCGAGTCCAAATGAACAAACACTTTAAACCTGCTCCTTTAACAAGCTGAGATAAACGTCATGTGTCCGGCCTTTACAGATGAAAAGTGAAACAAAGCATTTCCCCTCGGACGTGAGCATCTGAAGTCTTTTCATTCTTTCATGATGTAACCACGTCGAATCAAAGCAAATGCAAAAGGACTGTAAAGCACCTTCCTCGGCTGAATAAATGGAATCTGAAGTGAACATTATTTAATGTAATAACTCAGACAGTAGAGTGACGTGGAGCTAACATTGTTATGCAAATCAAAAGCAGTCGATATCAAAAGTCCTGTGCATGTATGTGTCTTATCAAAGGATCAGCGAGAGGAATAAACAGACACAACGTGAGGAGTGGAGGTAAAGAACGCAGCTGCCTTCCCTGACACACACCCGACAATCAGACCTGACTCTCGCTCAGGCCCTGAAATAATAATAATAATACATAATGCATCAGTGGATGCCACATGGATGATGCCAAGTGTACGTCCCACTTAATTAATTCATCCATAATGAGCTCTGCAGCATGTAGGCGCAACTACCTTAGAGGCAGCTCGGAGAGTCAAAGCTAATTAAATCAGAATCTTAAATCCCAATCTATACACATCTGTTTGCTGAGTGTAAAAGTACAAATGAGCGGCACACAACACACACTCTGCTTTTTAGACACGGACGTACACTAAAGAGGACGTGGCTCAACACCGCTTCTAAACTCTTTTTGACTTTTCAGTTCACAAGTCGTTTTTCTTCCAGTGGAGCTCCGAGCTGCTGAAAACCCAGGAGATCCACACCAGTAGGTGTCTCTGCAACACAAACAAATCCTCGGCTGTTTGGCGAGTGCCTCACTGAATGCCAAATCGCATTGATCTCCATTTTGTGAGAGTGTGTACACACTTTTGTGAGCTGAAATCACAACTTTACACAAGGTTCAAGTGTAGTGCCCTCGCTTAATTGGTTGCCAGAAGTGTGATCCACAGCTGAAGATTACAGGAACTGAACAGAACTGTGTGGATGGAGCGTCTCGTTGCAGGTGGCCAAGCGGGCGAGTGAGCCTGGGTTAATCTCCTGCTGTCTATAGTCGCCACAAAGTCCTCAAGGACATTATCAGCAGTGACAGGATCCTGATTTGTGTTCTCCTCATATCTCGCTCTGCTCTCACAGCTGATTAAGCGGCCGGAGCGTCGTGGATATTGAGCGGCGATGCAACCTCTTCCATTGAGCTGAGGTCTTGTTCGGGCCTAAACAGAGGTGAAGGTTTGACGTCTTTAAAAGACAAAGAAACATTCCATCAGGTTATTTCTGTATCAAACACATTCACTTTGACTTCCTGTGGCCTCATGAATTGTACATCGCTGACTCTGCCCTGCTTGTCTGTTGATTCAACACACGCACTGTGAAAACAGGGCCCATACATATGTATGCTAATGTTTCCTGAATGAGCAAATGTGCGTGCTTTGAAATCCCCACATAGTTTAACAGTGAGCAAAAAAAAAAATACTAATAACTAAGAGCAGCATGTTCTTCAAATGTGTCTTTGCCAGCTTCCAGTGCAGAAGGATTCTCATCTCACATGCTCTCACACACTCGAGCCCCGTGGTTTATCTCCGTAAGAGGAGCTGTCTCCGCGACGACAAGCCTCTGTTTGAGTAACCCGGCGCACACGTCACGAGTCGCCATTAATCATGTGAATGTGTCGCGCATCTCGCAGAGGTGGTTTGCCGCATCTGGTCTTTAGTCATATATCCTCATCATCACGGTATCAGCGTTCCAAATCTGTCCATGAATACATTATTCAAATTTGGTTCATTAGAAAAGTCATTTCAGCCGACAGTTAAGTCCACCTAAAACTCGGAGAACGGCCCTGATGACATTACGTTTCATTGTAATTCTCTGCTCCGGCGCTGTGGATATTGGAGTCGTTTGCCATAACTCAAAATGCCACATGAAGTACGTTCCCAAAATACACAGGCAGGCATGAGAAGTTAAAAGTTTTTTCTTTTCACACTGGAATAGAAGTTTGAAACATTTTTCAGATCTGATCTCACACATGAAGACATCATCGACAAACTGAACTAAAACAAAAAGCCCCTGATATTGTCTTCCCTCCGACAAAAAAAACAAAACAGAATCATCCTTTTCTCTCTTTTGTTTTTTTCCAATATGATCTTTCTCTCAGGTCTTCCAGGACACGGCGCGTGCGCTTCATATCAGCTCCTTATATAAGTGCATGACAAATCAATCATAAAATTGTTGTTTAGATTGTTTTGACCGATAGACACCTTGAGCCCTGAAGGACCCAAACAGCCAAATAACTACAGCACACCATAAAAATAGCTGAAATAGAAAAGCAGGCATTTCCAGCTGCAGCAACTCAGCTGCAGGTGTGTTTGTGTTTCATCGCAGTAATGTGATCTCAAGCTTGTAATCTTACTATTTTATATTTTATGGGTTTCTACAAACATAAGTGGAGTCTCCATACTGACCTTGAATAAAAATGTATCACAAATTTCTTTATTTGAAGTATTAGATAAGCTGCAAGAACGGACTGTTTTCAGATAAATGCGACTCAACTATTCATCTTACCTGGAAGATTAGCCTGGATTACACTGTGGAATACTCACCCGAGACAATGCACGATCCTTCTGTCCGCAGAGCCGGTCTCCCTCGCCCTTCCCTGAACTAATCTCACTTCGCTATGACCTCAAGTCTCATTTCACCTGTTGACGCAGAGCTGGAGGCTGATTTCCCCCCCCGAGTCTCTCCGTTCCGTTCACCGAGGATCGTGGGAGGAGATTTCACGTGGAACATGACGTCCCTGAGGCCTAATTTCACAGAAACCATTATTTTGTTTTATTTTATTTCTTTTTATTACAGAGTGATATACTGTTCTGTGCATCCAGAGTCTTGTTTGCTTTGACCTCTTTCGTCCTCTAAATCCAAAAAGCTGACACACTTTAGGAAACAATTCATAAAGTCCCTTTTTATATGAGCCTCTCATTTTGCGTTGACTCAACTCTTTAGTTATGACCCAGCAGAGCCAAAACATTTTCAAATTGAACGCCGGCCATTCAACAGCACGAGACTAATTTCCATTTTGTTTTCCTGCAGTGGGAGTAAAAAAACGAGGGCTGTTGATTCTCCAGTTATGTTAGAAAACAGATGCTCTTCAGATCCACACGATGAAACTAAAACAAAGATGAGGGAGGTTAAAATTCGTGACCAAAAATTACTTAGAGCAACACTATGCAACTTTTTAACCTCAAAATATCAGCTTCGAAATTGGTTTGATTGTTGGAATATGGAGAATTTTTCCTCCTTCACTCTCACTCCTCACCCTGAACGTCTGTTGTAACTTCAGTGGGTGGGTACGATCCCCTGTGAGAATTGTGGAGTCGCAGAATCAGGTCCAGCAAGTTCAAGAATAACGCTGAACCCTAGAAACCAGTGTTTATCTCCAACATTCAGCAACAAACTTTTAAAATATGAAGAATTCTTAAACAGTCTTGTGGATTTGTTTGTTGTTTGGTTCAGGAAGCCTGGGATCATGGGTAATATCCACCGCTCAGCTGTGTTTGAGTTCAGTTCTGTTCCCAACATCGATAGGCTTTGTTTTTTCTCCACATAAAACTTAACCTCACCGTAATCGCTGGAACACGGAGCCCAGCAGATTGAATCACCATGTGTGGCTGCAGAGGGCGCTGTCCCTCAGTAAAAGTTAGTGTTGCTTTAATTGGAAAGGATGAAGGAGTATCAATAAGAGTTATTAATCTCAGAGCTTCTTAGATACAAAGATTTATCAACAAACGTTGTGTTAATGTTTGTTACCTGTGGTTGTTCTGCAGGTGAAACAAACTCCTGCTCAAATCTCCAATTTTTTCTCTTTCTAAGATTCATAAGAACAAAAAAGAAAAATAAAGAAATCTCACGAAGCTGCGGATGGGGCTGTTTTTCTTATCAACCCTTGTGAACGGTTGATACTTTGAAGCCACATGATTTTCATTGGGCACTGACAGTATTACACACGATAGAGATTATTGTGAATCCACACAGATTGTGGAAATAATACATTTCTGACAGTGAACAGGAGCTGATTTGACCGGCAGGTTTGGCAGAGTGTGACTCTGCTCAGCCGTGACCCGTCATTCTTTACCAAAACCGGTCTTCGTTTGCCACCCGACCATGTTCCAGATAATAGTATTATTGTTATTGCATTGTTGCCGCCTGCGTTGGCCCAGTTGGTGTTTATTTTCCTAACACTTCATGTCCACAGACGATGGCAGCGATCCATCCTGACAGCCAGAGGCTGAGCGACAGATTCCGCACAAGAGGGAACCCCAAGGTAATCATTTGCATTTGTTTTTTATTGCAATCATTAGGGCTCCCCTGCCGGGCCTCGGTGCAAGTCTGTGTGACAGACCCCATGTTTTATCTGGGAGTCAGGGGAGGCATGTTGCTGGGAGCGAGTTGAAGTGTACAGTACGCTGCACTGATTAAGAAAACAGGCTGGCTACCATGGATCACAGAGACACTGACGTGTGTGTGTCCCCGGTTGTGCCGTGTAGAGCAGGAATGCGGCAGAATTTACAACGTGCAGGACCTGTGATTGAAAATGCGGAGGATATTAATTATGATGCTCATTTTGTCTGTCAGCAAAAATAAAAAGACATGAGATCATTTTAATCCGAGCCATCAAAGGCTGGTACACAACAGAGCAGAGAGAAGAGCACACGGAGGAGGAAGAGCGTAGGGAACAAAAGACAGAGGAATCCTTGATCAAGCTGGGCTGAGTCATGACCTCTCCTGTCCCCCAGTGGAGGCCTGGAGAGATCACAAGTGGTGCTTGAATCATGAACTTCATGGCTGCGCATCAGGATCCAAAGATCACCCCGAGCTCCTACTTCCCTTTAATTATCTTGAGGTCTTCGGGAGAACGGGGCTGCGTGCAACAGACCCTTTTATTTAGCTTTACCTGGCTCAGAGATATATATTTGAAATGACCTTAGTAGTTACACAGCTGTCGCTCTGTAGTTCTGGCTGCAACTTCCACTTCCACTGTGAGTGAGACATAAGTTTTGTTTTGGGATTTAATCGTTAATACCTCCATCAAGGAGGGTGTGTTTTTATCGTTATGTTTTTGTCTTAATTAGCAGGATTACGCAAATGTTCCATGAAATTCAGCCTTAGCAGAGGAATGCATTGTCCAAGCACCTTTCTAGCTACAGCTCTGCCAAGGACGTTATGTTTCCATCTGCGTTT
This sequence comes from Paralichthys olivaceus, assembly GCF_024713975.1. Classification (NCBI taxonomy): domain Eukaryota; kingdom Metazoa; phylum Chordata; class Actinopteri; order Pleuronectiformes; family Paralichthyidae; genus Paralichthys; species Paralichthys olivaceus. The sequence continues at coordinate 646,048 of NC_091109.1, read as the reverse complement.
GTTTCTTTGAGACTCGGTGGAACGATCCACTGTGGGTCTTGACTCACGGTGCAGATCTGGATCAGGGGGCGGATCCAGTAATAGTAAACCTATTATCGTTTTCTTGAACATTGCAACATGTTCTTCGGCCTCCTGCCTCCGCACCGCAGTCACTGCTGTGCACACTGTGGTTGCGAATGACGCAAAAAAAAGGTCAAGATGAATCACCAGAATCCAGGCAGAAGTGGAGACGTGCCGCTCATCATCATGAACAGTCTCATGTTCTTGACTAGCAGCGTGCGTAGATTTACACCGCTGTCAAAATGCTTTTCAATATATGGGCCTGTGCAGCACACTCATTATAATGACGCCGCGAGTGAATGCACAGTGTCACTAATACACCCCGGTGCTTGTCACAGTGCTTGCAGGATCATTAAGCTTTGATGAAACAATGGCAGGGCCCAAGGTGAGGTGGAAGAGGCCTCCCACGCCGAGGCCAGACTCAACTTACCTCCACAGAATATTACACTCATTCAGCTCATTACAGAGGAAAGCAACACTTTTCTGACTCACTTGCTTACTTGTGGGTCCCCGACAGCAGCCCACACACACACACACACACACACACACACACACACACACACCTCTAATAGATGCCTGGGTCTCTTAGGTCTTTTTATCTGTTTCCTCCTTATCTGTGCTCCCATGGAGGAAGTCTGCCCCTTCTCGCCATCGCTGCTGCTGCTTCTCAATCAACGTAGCTCCAGCCACCAAGACTGATTCCAATTTGGTGCCGTCCCCCCCTGATACCAGAGCAATTACCCTGTTCTGGCCATCTACATCCCTCGCCACATTGTCACCGAGCAGCCGCATTAAAGGAGAGAGATCTTTCACGGCTGGGAATGAGTAATGGAAAGAGAAGATGTGATACATTGATTTTTTTTTTCATTGTACAGAGCCTGTATGCACTGTGTTGACTGTGTGTTGGTTCTATGGTTTCTAGTGTTGAAGCTAGCTGCTTCAGAGCTACAAAAAAAGTTTGTAGCTTGAGAGCAACCGAGCAGATTAACCTTGGAGCAGCTATTCTGACGCAGCTCAAACAGCGAAAGGCAAAAAGAATTGTTAAGATCGCAGCAAACCTTTTATCCACAGATACATTTGTGTTGTTTTGGCGCCGATAGTATTTGTGGAATATTTCTCTAAAGGTCGAGAAGATTCACCTCTTAATGTTATAGCTATAATGGCTAAACAAATACAATACACTGCTAAATGCTTTCAAATCATCAAGAAAAGAATGAAGTTCTTCACTCTTGAAACTAAACCAAAACACGGGGATGTCGGGGAATTTCAGTTTTCGACCAAGGACAAATATTACGATCACAGCATTGTTCTTGTTTGTTCATATGAAGTGAACAATCCCTGGCATCTGGTGAAAGGCTGTGGGAAGTTGTGGAAAGTTACAAAAATAGTTGAACGCAGTTTTTCCAGTTTTGTGAAGGTGTCGGTGTAGGTTGTTCCACCATCTCTCAAACTCATTGAAGGAGGCATTCTGAGCTGTAATCCAGAGAGGTTCAACTTTATGTTCTCCAAGAGATTCTTAAATAAGAATTCAAGAATAAAATGGCCGACTGGAAAAGTGGTAAGACGGTCCTTGCTCATCTCTTTGTCAGTGGTCAGTGCTGAGGTCTTTACAATGAGGTGGACACGATCTCTGCTGAAGCAACGGGGACTCTGGATATCAAGGTGTCACGGCTCATCTCTCTAATGACACTGAGCTTCAGTGACATTGATCCCTGAGGTCTGGGTGTTGGTCTTGAGAGGACGTTCCAGATGGTTTGTTCTCCATCAAAGTCAATTTATTTATTTATTTAACCACATTTATAATTCACTAGATGTGGATTTTTATTTGGCCTGTTTTTATTTAATCACGATCCATTAATTATTCTCATCATGTTAAAGGCAGTAAAAAAAAAAAAACAGATCCTGGATCTGCCCTCTGATCTGAATCCACACCAAATTGTAATGGGTTCTTCTCTGGCTCACAGCTCATCCTTCTACCGAAGTTTCATGGAAATCCATTCACGTGTCCTCGTACAATCCTCCTCACAAGCAAAGAAATAGAAACAAGTGAAAACATAGTCTCCACGATCGTAAAGTACTTCATTCATAAACTCACAGTCCCCGTCCTCCGTCCGTGCCTTTACATCAGGCAGCACGTGCACAGAGATATTTCTTCTGCCTCGTTCGGTGCATCTTGCTGCTCAGTGTCTGGTTGTCAGGATCCACGTCTACATTAAAACATGCTCTCATGCTCCGGCTGGAGGTTTACTTATACCTCAGCTTCTCTGGATGTGAGATTTACAGCATCTTCAATTGTTTGCTGCAGCAGCAACAGTAATTTAATTTCAGAGGATGGTGATAAATCGAGCTGTGTAGCAAAGAGAAGCTCCTGATTCAACAGTCAATTCTCGTCTGACTCACGTTATGTTCAGAGATCGACGGAGTAATAACGATGATGTCGTTCCTCCCTTGGTGAGGAACTCCTCGTCCGGGGCAGATATCGGTCTGCTCCTTCATATTCAGTGGAGCTCGCTGGGAGGGTTGAGGCTCTGGGGCGCCCCCTGCTGAAGGTGTAATGAGATGAATAGCCGGGAGATGACCCTTGGACGACTGTAGCCCGCCTGTAGAGCCCCATCGTACATTTCATATCACTCCAGCTCCTCTTTGCTCTCGTAGCCTCACATTTACACAACGGATTTTAAAATATTTTTTGTCGAGCACCGGCTATCAAATGGTTTTGATCCCAGCTGCATTAACAATCTTTTAAAACATCACGAGGCCGCTCGGATGGAAAACACTGTCAAGCTGAGAGCAGCCAGAAGTGCTTAAATCTTTCAGTGTAAACTATTCAGATTAATTATGTTTACTTTATTTATTTATCTTGTATTTTATTGGATATTTGTTGTAAATAAGATTCTGCTCTACTTGTCTGCATGAACTAAAATGATTTATTTATTGATCGACTTTAAACATAAATGATATAATTATAAGGTTTGCATGTCTTGGTTCTTACTGCAATGAAACGTATCAGGAGCAAACAAACAAATACAAGTATGAATGTACTGTACAGCACTTTCTGCAGCAGTCTGATTTTTCTGAAATATAATTTTATATCAGTCACGTTCATCCTGGTCAAATATGTGACCGGTGTCTGCAGACATATCTGTAGCTGCTCGCTGAGATTGCAAAAAGTTTAAATGTCAAAGCTCATTAGCAAAGTGTGTTAATTACATATTTTTTGACCCCGAATGTTTCCTTCCTTCCACCCAAAGTTGCAAAATTGAGACTATCACACCCACACACAGGCCGTGGCCATCTTCATCTCCGCCATGATTAATCAGGACAACATGCAGCGAGCCAAAGATAAAACAACATTAGTCAAAAAATTACTCCTGACCTTTCGCAGTCGCACAATGAGCCTCCCTTCTGGTTTTCACTAAATCAGCCCTTAATGAAAACACACTCAGAAAGTTTCTCCCCACACACGTCGGACCTCGTTAACAAAATGCCGCGTCCTCCTCGATCTGCGTCTCTTCTGCTTTTAACTTTGTGGCTGTGCGAGTTCAAACGAGCGGTGCGTCGGCCTGGCGCTCGGAGTCTGGACTGCCGACGTGGAGGGTGTTTCACAAGCTGTTTGATGGGAGCTAGAAACAGTAGCTTAAGCTACAGTTGAACATCTGTGCATTAACCCTCATCAGCACCATCTGTGCCTTGAACTTGTGTTGATACTTGTTCTGCTGGTTTCTTCGCGATGAGGGCGGATTATTCACATTGATATATGGCTCTTTATAATTACTTTTAAATACCTAATTGCCTAACATCATGTTTTCACCCTCTTCTACAAATTTCTAATTAGTTTTGTGAGCTCACATGAAGATAAAATGCTTTTTTTCCCCGGTATTGGCCTCCTCTCATTCACTTCAGTTTGATTTAAAGGCAAAGCACTTGAGTAAAGTGGAATGTTGTGCTGTCGTTGGCACTCGGAGCGGATTGAGAGGGAGTTTAATAACACAAGATCAGACAATAAGTCTCAATAAACACGTCTGAATAACTAATTCCCTGGAAATGTCAGGACAATAAGGCGGCAGATGTTTGAAAAGTCTGGCTAAATAGGAACATGTCATCCTGAGGGATTATTTTGGGCCTTAATATGAAGTGTGCTGCAGGAACAGTGAGCAACCACATGATGCCTGTATTTTACATATGCCTGTAACTCAGTGTACTGCTGTGTTCCAAGTGACGATCAGAAAGAGGAACGTTACCTCTCAACTTGTCAAATGTCCCACGGACTTCTTCGTTTTATATTTAGCTTCAAATCCTGAGTGAACATCCTCGTCTGTCTCCTCGTGGCGGAAACGAGAAACAAGAAAGAGAAATTTTGTCCCGAGCCATAATGTGGAATGTCAGTCCGACTTCACACTGAGCACATCCATTGAGCGTGACGTGTAAATGATAGAGAAAGTGACGCTGACGGTAATCCAGAGTGATTTCCTGTGAGGATCAGGATGCATTCATGATTTGGAATTCACAGCCTCGTGTGGATGTGAAGCTCAATCAAATGGAAAAGTTTGGACGGGCATTGTTGAAAGTCTTTTTAGTGCACAGAGCTTTTTCTATTAATTATAACTGAGGAGTGTTCACTGGGATAACGTCACGGGTTTCTTCTGCTGTTTCACGACTTTTTATTCTCAGAAATATTTTGACCGCTTTTATCGATGACCTCAAGCGGTCGATCAACAATCTCTTCGCCTTTTCATTACATCATATCCTCTTTATCTGTGGCTTTAATCTGAGAAGAACTAGCCTCCGTCCTCAGACTGTCCATTGCTGCAGCTCCTCTTTTCAGCCTCGGTCTGAAACACTCGGTATCGACTCTGATGTCACGATGATGCGAAAGAGGAGAGACTTGTAACTTTGCAGGACTTTAACATTCACAAAAAACCCATTCAAGACATCAGAGGATATAAAAACTGCAAAATCTAAATATGTCTCTTTTAAAGGAACCTTTCACTAATTACTTTACAATGTTATCATGAAACATTTACGCCGCGCCACGTGTCAGAACCCTGTATTCCTCCGTCCTGTCTGTTCTCAGAATCAGCAGCTATCGCTCCGGTCTCTCCGCACAGCGTTTGTGTTTCATCTTCTTACCTCCACAGGTTGACGGTGGGTTAGCTGCTGCTGTCTGCGCACAACATGAGACTGAGATTCTGTTTCAACAAAGTGAGACAACACGTGGATTTACGGGATAAAAGCAGCCTGGTGCAGTCGAAAACTGTAAATTCTGCATAAACGCGCCTGGGGATGTAGAGATAACATGCAGCCTCGCTCTCACTACATGGATGCTGGGTACTTTTATCCATGGAGCCTCTTCTTTAGTTGCTACTGGACTATTCAAAGTGAAGAAATAGACTATTTTATGCGGCACAGTTTCAGAAGTTTTATTTTTAACAGATATGAGAAAGCGGTATCAGTCATCTTCTCCAGCTATGCCTGAAAGCCAATAAGCATATTTCAGTATCAGACTATTCACTCAGTGTTGCTGGAGACAACAAATGAATGCAATGATTAAATTATGACAGTAATGTGTAGTCTCAGAGCACAGTCAGAAGTCTGCCCTGGTTTTTGTCTCGGAATGAAAAATGCACATTCTGTGTTTTGGTCTGCAGCGGAGTTTACCCACCGCTGCTGTTATGATTCATCGGGGGGAATCAATCAGGAAAGCTTGATCGCCCCTTTGCAGTGAACAAGTCGCTGATGCGCTGTGCCGCCATCGCCGCCGCTGCAGCGTTCAACCACTGAGGTGTCTTCATCAGCATATTGAATACCAGGTGTTATTTCTAATGGATTAATTACAATTCTCTTCAGAGAGGAGGCAAATTACGAGTTATCATAATTAAGCCGTCTTTTTTCAATCGATGTGAGAAAAAAAAAAAAGCTAAATTTGTTATTCAGATGCACTTGAAGTGGCTCCGGCTCTCTCAGCCACCCTATCACAGACACAGGCTCATTATTCAGTAAAAGAAAATTCAAATACAATATTGACTTGTATCATCTTAGCGCTACTTGTGTTCAGTTGCATTTTTTGTTTCTGCTTTCTCTATATTTTCCACCAGATTTTAACTTTACCTCCGGCAAGGATTTTATGTTTTCACCCTGGTCGATTTGTTTGTTCGTTGATATATTTGTTCATTTGTTTGTTTGTGAGCTGTCATTTCGAAGCCTCGGGTTTAGAACTCTGTGCGGTGCTATATTGGTTTTTGGAAACCAGCAGTAACCATATTTGGACGGTATCCAAGCACATTTGAGGCCAATACAGCTTTCGGGCACATCTGCATTGGCCTCACTTTCTGAACCTGGAGTCCACGTACAGTCAGAGCTCTTTAATCACATCACATGACCTTCCTCTATTCTAGCTGTCATGATTACTGCGGCCACTAGAGGACAGTGTCACTGACATTGTTTTCGATACATGAGTTTTATATTATGACATAAACAAGATCCGTCCTTTAACAAAAGTAAAGCTAAGTTATTTTGATTTATTTAAAAAAATGCTGTTTTGCTGTTGTGTTGATTCTGTAAAACAGATGTGGACAAAATGAGCCTGAGACCCAGTGGGTTCCTGCGGGAGCTCCGTGCACAAAAGGTGCTTTACGACAACTCTGAGCTGTTTTACACAACCCACACATCTTTCAGCTTTATTATCACTGCAGCACAAACACACACATGCACACGCACGCTCAGTCACTCGAGTGAAATCTGGTGCTTCGTCTCCTCGTGGCTCTGCAGCAGCTAATCAGAGCGAGATCAGACAAGTGGGGCTGAGCATGTCGTTAGTACTGCAGCAGTGTTTACATGCAATAATCTCATTATTGTCCTCACTCTGATTAGGTGAATAAACCCATTAAGTTGTTTACACGCATTGTGGGGAAGCGGCACGTTAATAACTCAATTTTAATCCAATCTGGCACGTTGTAATTGATTTAATACAATAATTATCTACCTGCTGTAGGACATAAGTGACGACGGCTGAGACTTCATCGAACTGTTCGATGCGGAGGAGGTAGTTTTGGGGGGGAACAGAAATAACATCACACTGAAAACGCGTACTTTCAATGACGTGGTTTCCAGGCCTGCAGGGACCTTTGTGTTGTGTCATCCCGCCTCTGTTTCCTGCAACATCTCTACTCTCTGATATGAAATGATGAGGACAAACACCTGAGAAATAATAATAGTAACATATGAAGAGAAATCAACAGCAATGCTGCTGCTGCGTTGACGTATTTCACTCGACCCCATGCAGGGAATGGAAAGTTCTCTGCTTCGATTCTTTTTTTAATCCGTCTTCTAATTTTAGGGCCATGCGACGAAACTGTCAGGGATCCCACACATCCTGGAAAACCTGGAGATTTACAGAACACTTCTCCAGACACCAAAACAGTTGATCAATTGATTACATTGACCAAATATCCTAAACATAAACACTTTGGGATCATTTGCTGTCAGGAAAATGTCCTGGAAAATGGTAAAAACCTTTACAAAGAGCTTCGGTTTTTAGTTGTCACACTGACAAAACAGCAGTCGTGCATCTTAAAGTATCTAAAACTCAATGTGATATCCACCGGCTCTGTGCTTCTCTTTAAAGCTTCATCTGTTTGTTTAGAATCCAGGTAAATCTAGAGTAACACTGGTTCTTCTACAGACCTTTTTCAATAAACTCTCACTCCCACATAACCATGAAATTATGAGTTTATCTTATTCTGCAGCTCTGTGATTTCTCAGCATCAAACTAAAACACACACACACAGATTCCCAGGTCTGAAACACAAATGTTACACAACAGCCAATGAATGCATTATAAAACTGTGGGGCAGAAACTCTCCAGAGTGAGCCAGGAATTTGTCTGGTGTAATGTATCAGGAGACGCATTACCTCAGGGACCGTCACCCTACCAGGCCAGCCATAATAAATAATGCAACAAAAATACATCATCGTGATGTTTCTCTTTATCCAACATGTGTAGCTGTCAACTTTGATCAATAACAACGCACTGAAGGCGATGCTATATAAACACAGTCCTTTTTATGTTAATGCGCGCTCTTGAACCCATGAAGAAACACTGAAAATAAGACATTTAGATGAGAAATTCTCCAAACCCCTTAAGGCTCACAAAATCTTTAAGGTTGACCAGCGACTTGTGCAGGCAAGGGATATTGTTTCAAAAGCAGGAATATCAAGTGAGAGAAGAGGTTCCGCTGTCGTTAGTGCACAATGATACTCTCGAAGGTTTTTACCACAAAATGAGGTTCCAGTGCGGCTTTCAAAAAATTCCAATTTAGCTAAAGTACACTCAGTATTCACTGTATGTCCACTCCCAGCGCTGCCGTGCACCTGCAACACAGACAATGTAATAAAGGTGGAAATTTGAAATTCAAATTTTTTTCCCCTCCCTCATCTCTCGTCACACAAGTGTAGTGATCTAAGAGCCCACCCATCAATTGTGACTGTGGGATCGAAAGAAAAAAAAAAAGGGGGGGTCTGCATTTGCATCAGCTCAAATGAATTTTCATCTCACATATGAGAAGTTTAAATAATTAAATCAATTTGGTGTCACTGATGAGTGCGTGACTGGAGCTTTTTTTTTAATTTAACATCAGCTTATTATTTCATTTAACTTTCATTTATCTTCTGACTTTTGAGAGAAACCTTGAAATCAGAGCAGCGGATTTGAACTTGAGTGTAAGTTGAAACACCTTTAGATCAGTTTGCGACCTGGCGTTCACTTCTCAAACTGCCGCAGCCGGATTCCTCCCGTATAATTTTCACTCAGCGGGCGCTCCCTCTCTCTGAAACCGGCACGTGTGATTAGCATCAGTGGACTCAGCACAACTCTCTGAATTACAATCCTGCCGCCATTAATAAAGAGCGGAGAGAAAGATGAAACCCAAGACTCGACTGTACTCCTCCTGCGGTGCGGCTCCAGAGATCCTCGGTGCCCAAGGCTCGGAGGACTTTCTCCGAGGCATCTTTTTGATGTAAAAGTCAAGGAGTGCTCTCTGTATTCCACTGGCAGCCTGGCCCCGGCCTGACCAGCCTGTAATAGCCTGTGATCAGAGATCTATTACTCACTTCTTAGAAATGGGCTCAGGGAGCACAGTCATTTGCCATTTTAAATTGATCTCTACTTTTGGTTTCTGGTCCGATGAGACCACATCTCTCCATTTCGGTTTCCGTTGGCAATATATTACCATCAATACGTTATTAGAGTTATTTCATAGATTATTCTGTACAGCCCGATTTGCATAAGTATATGCGTTGCATTGCAGCAGCGGGTCGGTAAAAGGATTTAAATGCAGAATACAGAACCGTGCAATGTGTCAGCGAGGACCGAGGGATAGTGTTGAACTTCCTCTGGGCGAGTGCTCTCCCAGTTGTGTCCCTTCCTGCCCAAACATCTTAGCGTCATCCTCCACGGGCTGGCACACAGCAGCACAGAGGAGGATTCGGAATATATTTGGCTGAGGTAACAAATTAGATTAGCCTATTTATCCACTAGCCACTCGCTCCTCCTGCTCTACCTCCTCTCTTTTCTCAGCAGGAGGCCACGGCTGTGTCACTCCCGTCTCCCCTCCCGCTTCCCGTCAGACAAAAGTGTCGGTGCTGATCAGCCTCCGCGCTGCTCAGCCTCCGCGCTGCTCAACACAAGACAGAGGGGATATAAAGAATCAGAGAGGGGGAGATTAGCATCTTGTGGCCAGATCATGAATATATTCAACACACGGCGAAAAGACTGCGACCCAGCTGTTAGAGGAACATTTCATATCACCCTCTTCCACATGTGAGGCAATAATTGTGTGAATGAAAGCAAGGCACATTACATTTTCATTTCCCTTCTCCCTCTTCTTCGAAGGCAGCTGTGGACTTTTATTTGATGGAGTTAAAAACCGCCGCAATAATCCAACATTTTGTTCATACTCTCGCTGAGCTCTGTCAATACTCTCTTGTGACTGTTGTTGTAATGTACAATAACAGAGAAGCAGGTGTGTGCGACAATAAAACCACATTTTACTTTGATTTCACACAGAGCAGAAATGAACATCGACACACCGGCTCCTGAAAACGTCTTGGAAACTGTATTAATGTTCCGACAGGGAGTCTCCGGGTTATGTTAAAGTAAAATGACTGAATCTTATCCGATGATGTTGAATGTATTTAGTTTTTTATGCACCTCCGCTCTGAAGGCAGTGGCCAAAGGTTTGATGTTTTACAATGTGTCCGTTTGTCTCGTCATGTCCGTCCTCAAGGCTAAACTGATTGGATTTCAGTGGTCAGACGTCACAGTGACCTGAGGAGACGTATCCACAGGTGTTGTTTCTAGTTTATTTATGCAACTGTACTTTACAAAGCTGTCAAGTAGTTCGAGCTTCATCAAAACATGAAAATGCACATTTTCACAACTTTCCCCTGCACCTAACCCTCACACGGTGATTACAGTGAAGTGTGTAAGATGCTGTAAACAACAAAAAGGCTAAACCTGGAGTGGTGCCAACCACTTTACATGTTCCCGCGCGTGATTTTTTTTTATACGCCGCACACACTCCATGGCACTTAAAAGGTTCTGTGGCTGTGCATCAACAGAACAGCTTAATTTGAATAAACAAGTGACTTCAACACCACAAAGGTGTCGTGGTAAATCCAAATTAATTAATTTACTTATCTGTTAATTGCATTGTGTGTCATTAGAGACGGTTAGAGTGAATTATGGCTCGCTCCTCCATTTCCCCGCTAACATGCTAGGTGGCTTCTCTCTTTCATGCAAATGAAATGATTAAGCTCCTCGGTGTCTCTGACATGGAGGAAGAGCTCGTTTAACAGCGCCATTATTCACGTGGCCTCTTATGGAAAATATATTGTTTATTATGTTTCACCTCTGGCGTAGTCGGGAGCAGATTTAGAGGAGGAGGAGGCGGCAGACTGCAGCAGAGTTTGGAAAATAACTCAGGCAATTAAAAGTCCTGCTTCTTGTAATAGTGACTATTAATAGAAAGCTTTTTATTCTCTGAAACGAATGAATAAGAATTATTATTAACTTAAAATGTTCTCATATGAAATCTTTTCAATAAATAGCTTCTATTGAAGCTCAACATTCCGACAGTCAGGGACTAACTGTGGGACAACATGCACCTGGATAGAGAAGCCTCTTCACCCTTCTCCATGAGAACTCGTGTTTGTAGTTGTTTTGTGTCATTTTTAGTCATTTTGCATTGTTTGGCCATTAGTGTCTTTTTTCACATCTCTTCCTGTTTGATTTGCGACTCTTCATTGTCTCTTTGTTCTTTTGTGTGTCTGTGTTGTGTTTGTTTTCTCTTTGTAGCTGTTTTGTGTCTTTGTGATCATTTTGTCTCTGTTGTTTGGTCATTTCTAATCTATTGTTGGTCATTTAACTCTTTTGTCTTTTTGTGTCTCGTTCCCTCTCACCTCTTAACCTTATGTTAACTTTACATCTGAGACATTCCGTCTCTTTAAATCATCATTTAGTTTCTCCTTGAAGTAGTTTTGTGTCTTTACGGTCATTTTGCCCCTGATGGTTATCGTACATCTCTTTTTTGATGTTTTGCATCTCATTGTAATCATGTCGTGTTTCTTCATAGTAATTTTTCGAGTCTCTGTCGTTGTTTTGTGACATCTTTTAGTTTTTTGTGAATCATTTTGCTTATTATTTGAATTATTTGAATCCTCTTTATTTTCATTCTGGTGTCTTTGATGATGTTGGTTTTCTCTTAGTATCTGTTTTGTCTCCGTCATTCTGCCTCCCCTTGAGGTCAGTTTCATCTCTCTCTGGTTGTTTTGCATCTCATTGTCGTCAGTTTGCATCTTTGTGTCTCTGTGTAGCTCAACCTAAGAGACATTCTGAATCCATTTTTTCGTTATTTTGCATTTTTACATCTCTTTACTGCCATTTTGTGTCTCTTTGTTGTTGGTTTGTCTCTCTCTAGTCACTTTGCTCAACCTTCAGGTCATTTTGCATCTCATTGAAGTCACTTTGCATGTTACCGGTCACTTCATACAGAGGCACAGGTCCAGGGGCCCTCGGCCTCTGCTCACCAGGCCTGTTCAATAATCCATCCATGATACCAACAAGCCAACCACCTATCACTGTCTGTCTCTGGAAGGGGGCTAGATAACCAGATTCCGGTGGGGGGGCTGTGCCACCCGTGGCCACCCCTGGGGCCCCTGTCACGGTGTCAGAACATGATGACAGTTTGTGGAGTTTATATGCCACTCCCCCTGAGGATACAACCACACAGCACGAGAGGCAGACTCAAAAGATAAGGTCTTATCTCACATTATACAACTAAACAACTTGTACCAAACCTTATCAGTGCGACAGTATGTGTGCAGCACAATAGGTTGAGCTACAGTTTCGGGCTGCGTTAAGTCTAAATGAAATATGGCGACAATTATCCAGTCGCCTGATATTAGAATTGGCAGCGAGATAGTTAATGGGGCCGGCATGGCAGAATGATGTTGTAGTTGTAAAGCCTTTGTGTGACATCCAATGACTATCACTGCTTCTGTTGACCTAATTCAATTTTCTTTTCAATTACCTGTAGTATATTACCATCACAGCCATTGGTATTGTGGTATAAATCACCCGACCGGACCCTGTGGCTACAGCAGACAGGCACCCTACTCTGTGATGTAGAGCCGTGTCCTGACTGGGCCCCTGTCCCCCTTAAATATATTTTAGATTAGAGGAAAGAACACAAAACATTCACGACCCACATTCCTGCAGCCAGACTTCGCCGCTGGGCCCCTTTCATTGGAACGTAATGTGTAATCACAGTGATTTAAGTTTGGACGCAGACTAAACTGATAGCCGAGAACAAAGCTCAATGAGTCCTGTGATCTGAGGATTATCATTATGGGACGTGTAATTAAAAGACCTGTAGCTGTAATGTACACCCCACTCTCTTGTTCGTGTTTCAATCTTCACGTCTGTTTATTATTTTTTTTATTTTTTACACCTTGTGGCAGGTTCAGTGAAGTGAACACTGGTCAAACAGTGGAGGGGGGGTGGGGGCATTGACTGATTCGTGTTAGCACAGACACCTCAGTGTCCTACTGAGGTGAGAACATTGAAATATTCCTGAGGGAAGAGCTGAGTGCAACCAGGTCTGAAAACACCCTTTAATCGATAGGGGCAGTTTATCCAGTGTGTTTAATGTGAGAGAGGAGTTAGCCTTGCCCCCTCGTATGATGTGACCACAGACCAAAACTAATACGGTGAGTCGATGCTAAATGAAACGTCACGCAGGACTAAAGACTTTTCAAATGTCTCGTGCATCAGCGGTCAAGGTGTTTTTAAGGTTTTATTGGTTGGGCAAGTCAAGGTTAAGAAGCTGCTGCTGTGTCTTCTTCACCTGTGTCTCTGCCACTGGAAACCCAATCCAGTCTCAGTCTGTACGTTCATTTTGATCATGTGAGGCAGCATTCATTCAGAGCGACACATCACATCTGTAACACAGATTAAGTTCTGGATCCTGAGAGGATGAACCTCAAAGACTTCAGGGGATGGATCACACAAAAATGAAAATTCACTCTTCATCTTCTCACCACTATGCAGACGGAGGGGTGGGGGAGGTGTTTGAGTCCACAACACACTTTTGAAGCCAAATCCAATCCAATTAAAGTAAATGGGGATCACTTCTTCAAACATAATAAAACAACAGAAAAAACCCCATAAAATGTCTCCATACTGCTCCTGTGGTGTCATCAAGTGTCCGCAAGCCCTGACATTCAAATTCGACTGCTGAGTTTTGAGCCTAAATGTCCTCTGACGTCCTCCTGCTAGTTACTGCTGCAGTTACTTCAGTTGTGTTGGATTTGGCTGCAACACTGTTTACCCCTGAGACTCCTGATGTGTATTGTGGACTCAAACACTTCACCCGCCCCTCCACTGGCATAGTGGTGAGTAAATAATGAGTGAGTTTTCATTTTTGGGTGAAACAACCCTTCGAGCGATCTCGTGATCTTTCCTCTAGCGCCACCATGAGGCTGATGGTTGTAGCTTTGAGTAAAATCCCCACAGATATTGAAGTCCTTCTCAGGATGACGGGTATGAATATGATATAAACAGCACAATTCTTAATGTCAGTGGGATTTAAGCGCAGTAGGAGCATTAATTAGTTTTAGAGTCCAGCAGTGTAGAAGGGATCTCACATTCGGAGGTTTGGGAGTTTTACTCTCAACCGCACGGTTATTCACTTTCCCTCTTTGTAACATTTTTAACCTGTATTGATTTCTGCGATCAAGAGGCAGGGAAGCAGGGAGATAAATCAAGTTTAGCTGGGCGGAGGACAGAGCTGAGGGGAGGCCTGAAGAGACAATGAGCAGCGCTTTATTTGCATTAAGCAAATTGGAGTTTTAGTTATATAAACATTTCTCAGAGGCAGAGCTCCTCCAGAGGCAGGAGTAATCTTATTAGTTTAGTTAAACCTGGCAGAGCTAAATGACCAAAGTTTGTCTCTGCCCCAGTTAGGCCAAGTTCCCCCTCAAAGACTTTCCTTTGCAGACCATTGGCTGCAACGGATTTATTTTTAGACAATCTGTGAAGAGCAAAGGAAAGAATATCAATAAACCTGTAAACTATATTTTATTTAGGAAGTGTTTTTTATTAAACACTGATCAAAAATAATTGTATTCATAGTTTATATTTGCAGGAGATATAAACCTACTGCAATCAGCATGTAAAATACCAACTGTGTTTATACTTTGAGTTATTCTGAGGCCACCTTCAGACTTCATCGATACTAACACACCTGAAAACGCAGTACACACACATGGACAGCAGGTGTGATCCATTTCATCACTAATATGTACTAGTATCCGCCCTGATCTTGAAAGGTTTGAATTTTAAGAAAAGTAGTTAGAACACACGACCTCGGAGTCCTCTGAGCCGAGGGGTTGGTGAGTCTCTCTGTAGTTAATGATCCCATTTGAGATGCATGTGGGAGGTGCAGGGACAGAGTTTGCAGACGGCACTTATTTAATGGTGTCTGGTAACTTTCTAATCACGTGACGGATGAAAAACAGTCGGGGTGAAGCGTTTGTTTTAATTGCAGGAGGAATGAATCAAATTAACCTCCAGATTATTAGAGGGAGAAGGAGCTGTAGTTTTACTGGATCAGAACGTCAGACGTCTGTTGTCGGGAGAATGAGACGAGGCTGTAAAGTCAGAGCAAAGAGGATTGGACTTTAAGCCGGAGATCAGTTTGATTATTCGTGTTTTATGTTCTGAAGAGAAACAAAAGGGAAAATAAGTAAAAAGACCATAAAATATTTAATAGAATTGGCTCGTTCTGCAGTGAGTTGTGTTTCACCTTCCGGTTGTGTTTGCAGCTTGTTGTGGTGAAGAGCTGGAGTCTCAGACCAGGGAGGTGCCAGTGAAGCATTTCACAAGAACCGCAGCCAGCCCACTTTTCATTGACTGACGATTAAGGAGTGCTCCCTGCAGGTGGTTTACTGTCCGTCGACCAATCAGAGCTCGTGTTCCTGCCGCAGAGATAATGCCTGGCCTATATTTCACTGTCCCACATCTTCACTGGTGCTGCTTTAATTTCTCTTTTGCCTTATGTCCATTTAGTTAATGTCAAATATCTAAATGTGAGGTTTATATATCGGAGACGAGATAAAGGAGCACAGGCGAAAATACTGCAGGTGTGACTCTGGCACTAAAGCATTGGATCTTCAAAGAGCCTCAACACTTATTCTCTATGAAAGAACCTGCACACAAAACAGATTTATTATGGAACTGTTGTATCAGACTTAACTTTTGAGTCACGGAGAAGCAGCTGTCAGTCAGTGCACTTCCATGTGTTCAGTGAGTAGCTTTGACGAGAGGATTATTTGTTCAAGGATTATCAAGCAATTATACACAATTAGGAAAGTGTGTAAATCACTAATAAGAAAACAAAATTCATTCATTGCACAGTTTTTTTGTAGCACAGAACAGCACCTAAACTTACAATCTGGGCTTCAACAGTTTGTCCTCACACTGTGTTTCATTCATTTTCCTGAAGGTCAAAGTGCATCTGATTGAACAGATGTGGTCGTGGACAAACCTTGAGTGTCACCATCATGTGATCTAGTGGAACAGCTGCCCATTGTTGCTATTAATACGTATTTAATAAGGCAGCGGCAGAGCTCTTTATTAAAGCTGAACTGTGATTAGCAATAAAAAAAGTTTTCTCGTTTCGCAGCTTCTTGTCTGTTCACTTTCCCAAAGAACTTCGGCAACGACTATGTAAATGCTCTTAATTAATTTCTCTGTAATTAGTTTTTCTCACCCACTAATTGTGTCTCGAGGTGATTTCCATTATGTGTCCTTTTATGTTGTATGTTTATCAAATGCACAGTATTATTAATACTTTTAAAAACTTTCCGTTCGCACTGCAGATGCTGACTTTGTGAACATACTTGAGTTGACACTAGCAAGAAGAGACAGCGAGAGCAGACACGTCTCCGGCTTGTTTACAGAATGATGACCAAATGTCCACTGTACACTGTGTCCTATCGTTTCTGTTTGCCACCGGGACAGTCAGCACATCACCTGAGCTGCACTCGATGTAACCACCGCTGTATACATCAGCCCCGACCGTTACTGTATGTGTTCAGGCCCGTCTGTGTGTATGCACGGGGAGCTAAACGTGTCGGGGAGAAATCGCTACCTCTGCAATTCCGCTATATTAGTTTGGCCTCACCAGGGCAGCGGAGACAAAGACGGCAACGCCACGTATCTGCTGACAGATAAGTCTCCCAGCAGTGGGAGAAACCCTTATGTCAACTGGGCGAGTCTGCAGAGCTCTCCCTCCCCTCTGAACAAATAAGATCAGAGTCAAAATGAAAAGCATTATTACTGCTGACATCTTTATCTCCAGTCTACCTTATTTAATAACCAATTTCTCTCACAGCTTCCTGGAGGAATTTATCCTCTGGGCGAGCCTCTCTGTGCTGCTGAGGGTCTGCTGTTTAGTTATGTATACTATATTGCCAGGAGGAAGAAAGCGCTTCATAGCTGTTAGCCTTATGGCTGCACGCTGCCTGTCGTCTCGTCTCGAATTATGTTTATTCCAATAAAGCTCTGGGGAAGCGTTTCATTTGGAGGTGCAGCACAGGAAGCGAGGGAACGAGAGAGGACATCCTGAAAAATGTTTGAATAATGTAGCCTTAATTTGTCTTTGAAGGGAAAAGAAAAATTACTCATATGATTAATCATTTATTCATATTGTGTGTTATTTGTCTCACCTCACCCACTGTACCTTCTCATACATTAAGACTAATGTAATCTTAATGTACCTAATGGCTAAGGATAGTTTTCTTCTTGACTGACGGACTGTACTTCGTCTCATTAGTACTTCAAGCTTAATTAATTTACCATGTCTTCACAGAAGTCCTACTTAGCTACTATTTTTTAGTACTTTGCTTGATTTTTCTTTTATAAGATAACTAGTCTAAGCTCCATAATGACATAATGAAGGACATTAAATAATGAGGCCATTAAGATGCATCATCTGGGACCATGCATGTACAACATGTCCTGGCAATCAATCAGTTAATTGTTGACATATTTCAAACTGAACCAAACCCACTGACTGACACCCTGAGAGCCACGCTGCCAGTTTAGCTCGTAAGAAGCAAAAATGCCAATTATTTTATTAAATTTGCTTATCAGTGTTTTGACAACGCCAGTCAGTGTGTTGACATCTTGATAAGATCAAATCAGCTGTGAGCCATCAACCTTGACCTTTAAACCATCCACACGCCGCAGGTGAAGCTCAACACCTCAAGCAAGTCGGCGCGTCTCTTCGGTCTGGATCTGCCTCGTACGCTTGTATCGAAAACCGATGTAGAGCCCGCTGATGAATGAAGTTTTAGTTTGAGACTACAACATGTATGGTGTGGAGTGTGTGATTGAGAGAGGATTTACAATTAATGGCACAGCAAAGGGGGATCAATTGCAATTAGGTGTCTGTAACACACTGTGGCTGATAAGCATCCCCGTCATCGATCAAGGTGCCAACACTACGGTGTTGTGAACCCGGGGCGCTCTTCAGCGTCTTCTCCCAGCGAACGTAATTGACCCCACAGGGTCAATGAACAAAGCTCAGGATTTGTCATGGCTCCGGGATGATCCCTTATGTGAGGGGTGGGGGAAATAGCAGGCTTTGCATTTGCAGTCATACTTATTTTTATGCAAATGTTCAATAATCTACAAACACACTGACACAGTTGGGGCAATATGGTGGCATCATGCTGTATGCTAATGCTAAGCATTAAGACTGTGGGATATTTTGAATTCTTCTGCATTCTCAGCACTGCTCAGCAATCCACAGATTAGCTCATGGAGGAGAATCTCTAAACAGCTGAAAATGTCAAGTCTGGTCTTTTGACATCTTGGACTTGTCTCTTTCACTTCTCGTGATCTTTGACTACAAGTGGATTTATACTGTCACTGTTTTTTCCTCTTTTCACCTCATAATAATATGATTTGTTTTCTTTGGTTTTGTTTCCTCTGCAGCCCTGCAAACAATTCACGGGATTTCAGCTGCATAAACCTGTGTATGTGCCGAGTCTAATACCTCTCTGCTTTGATCAGTCTGCTCCTGTGCATTGATTAACTGGATGTTCTGAAGTACTGCCGTCAGTGGATTTGCGGATATTGTGGTTTTGTTCTCGCAAAAACAAAAAAGTAAAGAGTCAAACAGAATGTCAGGTTCTTGACCTTGCTTGGCCTCAGAGTCGATCAAATACATTGATGTTTATTGAGGAAATAAACTTCAAAATGTAGAAATACAAGAAAATGTGACTTCAAATTGAATTTCAACACAACACCAATACAACGAGTGAGAAGGAGTCATAGGTGGTGAATGAAGAACGTATCTCCATTTCCTACAATAATGTTAGAATCTTAATTTCACATATAAAAGGTTAAACCACAGTGTAGCTCCAACACGATGTTCATGCTAATCATCAACAGTTGTCTCTGGTCCTCTGAACCGGGGTTGGCAGGAATGCAGAGCTTCCTTTTGCTCAAACATAATCATAGTTTATAGGTTCATTAAGAAGATGGTTTCCGAATATGTTTGATCGGCCACAATTCCAATCCAAGCATTTTTTTTTAAAAAGTGCTCCAATCACGGCTGCAGAGAGGCAGAGACGGTGCCGTGCCCCATGGGATGCTGACCATGGCATGAGGCAGCACTATTTAGAGAAATGGAGGATGGATGGATTAAGAAAGGGAAAGAAAAGAGCATTCAAGCAGTGACTTAAAGTGAGCAGAGGCTAAAGTGGAGGAGACAGCGAGCAGCTCAGCAGAAATGTGGGCTGAAACAACAGAAGCCAAATGTCACCATATGTCAATAAGCTATGTAGGTTACAAACTGCAGCATGTTAACATGGCAACCATTCTGCTGTCAGTGTGAGGGTTACTAATGCCTAATAAGAAGTGCGGCATGATTACACTGACAAGAGCTCGTGTCAATGCAAAGACTGCGGTGTGACACACGTCTTTAGGCGGAGGTTCAGGTGGACTGCTGACTCTACATACAGCAGAGTGACACTTTGACATGGGACACACTGCTTGCATCATATTTTTCGTTAATTTATTATTATTGCGAAAAGTCAGCACTCGTTTCTTTTTACCCATGACCACAATCTTTGTGTTGGCACTGATGGACAGTAATCTGCTCTGATAGAACCACGGAATGAAAAACAAACGTGCAGGATTTATTTTAAATTGTGGGAATTTGGGCCACAAGCTGATTTTTAAGACGTAAAATATTCATGACACAGAAGATCAACCCTGTTTGGTTTTGTAATTTTCTTTGGCACTGTCCTCAGGACAAACCGTTTCTGCTTCAGTCTCACAGCATCACAACACAATTCCCAGTAAAAACTACACAACTCTGATATGATACAACTGATCGATAGCACACAAGCTTTAGAGGTTCAATTCAACTTTATTTGTCCTCACCAGGACGTGATCTTGGCAAAGCTGGACTCCAGCCTCCCATTTCCTACAATAGAGAAACACAGATGTAAAATTCCCTCAGTAAACTCCTGTGTGTGTTTGTAGGCCAGACAGGTTTGATACAAATGTAATGAAACCATCTCAGCTCCGCTACACAACTGAGAGATCAGTGACCTCGACCTTGAGTCGCTCTTGTGGATTAATACGGACAACTCTTCCCCAGAGCATTCACGGTGCTGCTTTATGATTTTGATATGTTTTTTTTTTTTTCAGAAGCTTCTGCGTACACCTTAAAATATTTGTGCCCATAAAGTCTCTACATAAAAAACACAAGCCAGCACATTTCCTGAAAAACAAATACATGAGATACTGTAGAGATGCTTTTATTTAAGGTCAGAGTTGCAAAGGAAGAAAAAAGCCAATGTAATGAAAATAAAAAGCAGGGTCTCGACACTATTACTTACATCCTATTTTATTTTACCTTAACCCAATGTTTGCCTCAGATTATTCAGCATGCACACATATTTAAGTAAGAAAGCCTAACTGAAGAACAACCAAATTATCATATCCTCTGCATATATGCATGAGATACAACATTATTGCATTTCCTCTCATTCTTTCTCATTATACATGTATTATTTAAACACAATCCTTTAACTCATGTTTGCGATGCATTAAATCATCTATTTTCCACAAAAACATAATTGCTAAGATTGAAAATTGAGTGTCGTGAGTCTGATATTTGATCAGAGGTAAAGCAGCATCCCCGAGATGTTGACAGAGCCGAAATGTTTGCATTGAAATCTCTCTACAAATTAAAATTCATTGTATCCATTTCACCAGCTCCGATATTCCATCTCAGCAAATTGAATATTTGCCACGTCTCAAAGTGACAAATAAATAGCAGTTAGTCAGAGAACATCACATCTAAATCCATGTTGTCTCCTGGTTACAAAGCCCTTAATACCCCTCAAATGCAACAGGCATAGCAATACACGGCTTAAAACGAGCGTCTCTGCGAACTAGAACGGTGCGGAGCGCTTTGAGAGAGCGCGGGAGTACACTCGCTTCTTCCTGGAGCGGAAACAACAGAACTCTCACAGCCCGCCATCAACAACCTTTGGTTTCTGAAATGATATCTCACTCTCACTGCTGCCGTCTTGTTTGTCCGAGAGGATTACACAAGCGAAAAGTGGATCCATCTTCCCTCCCTCTTTGAGAATCAAAAGCACAAGTATGACAGTGGGTTGATACCTGGAGTGTTAGCTCCTCTGTACAGTATGTGTAAACATAAACATGGTCTTATCCACATTCAGGTTCAACAGAGTGCCAAGCAACACTGGTTCACTCATCTATTAACAATGTGGCGTCACTTAAATTATAAATGAATTGAACCACTGTAGATGATTGAGACAAATTTCCACTGGGCTCGCAATGTTTTATTCCAAACGAGCTTGTCAGTCGATCATGTGCTAATTTTCCTCATTGTTGCTGGAGGTCAAAAGTTTTCTGTTCTGATTGTTAAAAAACAATATGTTGTTTTTTTAAATTTCAGCTGAAAGAGCCTGAAGGATAAGAACACGCAACAATATTTTAAAACCATATTCGACCAAGAGGAATTGAGGATGATAAATAATCGATGAGTTTGCCAGAAACGATTCTGAAGAACACGTCGACGTTTTAACTGGAGTTGGTGGAGATTTATTTTCTGCAAACAAAATGAAGATTTATCCAATATAATCGTAATTACACCCGCTATCGTCTTAAACTTTGATACACTTCCGTATCTCGGCCCCTTCACATTTCCCTTGGCTTTAGATTCTACATTTGCAGTTTACTTCAGGTATAACACACAGTTAAATAAATAATTTTATTCATTGTTATTCATGCCAACAACAAACAAAACTAAAGTCATGTTACTTTGTTGTTTGGCACATTTAAATACTTCACAGCACTCTGTTGCTGGACAACAGTTTGCACGTCAACATCGCTCATTGCATCAGATGAGATCAACCGCTCGAGCGACGTCGCCCCCTGTATTCAGCGCACCGCCGGTATTTGTTACCGCTCCGTGTCATCTTTGGATTTGCTGTGACGACGTGAGACATAACGTATGCATCTGTCTCTTGTCATCATTAAATATCCGGAGACAGTGCAACTATTGCAATTATTAAATTTATTCTGATGATACTGATGTTGCTGCACTTTCATTCTGTGTAATCTATGATGCAATAGTTACACAAGGTGCATCAATAAAACATTACACACATTTAAAAGCCAACAAGCTGTGTGACACATGAATATGCTGATGAGACGACTTCAAACTTTATTAAAGGTGCACACTCTCAAACAGTGGGGGAGAATGAGGTGAAATAAAACTGAGGAAACCGACTCCTTCAGTGAGTTGAGCCAGGTCTGATTATGACACAGAGTGAAGAGGTCACTTCAGAAGGGAAGTTAGAGAGGGGGAGGATTTGCAAAGTCAATCCCCTGCACCCTGTTTGCCTCAGATACACCCCTTGATAAGGTCTTTGGATCGATCGGCTGATGGACACAGTGACAGAGGCTGTGTGGTTACGTTCGCTCAATCACCAGGATCTTTTCATGTTACGTTGTTAGACGACTTGCTCGTCCTGTTGGACCTTGACTCAGCCGTGAACATCTCTGGTAAACTCCCTTCAGTCATGAATAATGAAGCTCACTATCTTGTGTGTGGCTCTCCCGGTTAAAATCAGGACTTCACTGCAATTTAATGGAAAATAACTATTGTGTTTTTTTTGTTTTTCACTTCTTAAAGGTTTGGCCTTGGCCCTTTAATTCCAATTAAGGGACATTACCTTTGTGGTAACAAAATACAAATGGTATTTCCAGCTTCTTAAAATAAGAAGATAATTGTAAAATAGTGCAGAAATCTAGCTTTGCAGTTACGTAGTTTGTAAACCAGCACAAGAGAAAATAAAAACAGTAATTTTAAACAGTGAAGCCAAAAGACCCTGATTTCTGTCCTTAAGATGGTTCAAACTTTCCATACCGAAACTTTTTAAAATCCAAAGTGAAGCTCGCAGTGAAGGAGCTGTGATATAAATGTGTGTCTGCAAGCTGAAACACTCGAGTAATGTCACTGAAGTAGTTTTCTCAGATTTGACAAAGCTCCTCTAAAGCCATAAAACAACTGACTGAGGCAACACCCACACGAATGCATTTTCCTGCGCATTAACTGTCGCTATGGTTACTCCAGCCATCCACACTTTACACTGACGTTTTCAGACGCACCTCAGACGGACTTTAGAGACACTGCTGGGCCGGGTGTTTGTTCGAGAGCAGATGATGATGAGCACATTTGCATCAGGTGTGTTAGGATGTACTGAGATTACTTCTGATAGCGATTTCAATTAAAGAATGTACTTGTATGGATGTATCCTGAGTAGTACTCCGCATTATGTATCATTGGTGGAATGCTGGGTAAATGACTTAAATGACTTTTACTTGCCATTTCAATGTGACGAGTGGAGGATTTCTTCATCCGGAGAAGCTCCCTACTTTACTTCATCAGGACCTTATGATGCTCTCACATAACATCGAGTCTTTTTTACAAAATATATAAATCCCCAAAAAGTTTCCTCTTACTTTCTTCTAAAAACTGAAACTGTATTGCCGTGGAAAGAGTATTGAGCTGAACTGCAGGAGATGTGCTCCCAAATGTTGTTTTCCTCTCCAGTCTAATGGAGATTCTGCTGTTACTGACACTGGGCCGTCAAGAAAAGAAATACCCCCCCTCTGCCTTCGCCCTGCGCAGACTTCCTCTGTTCTTATCAGCAGGAAGGAGATTGAAAGTTTCAAGTGGGTTTATCGCATCAATTGTCCAGACTGACATTCAGCGTTGAGCCTGGCGGCGGCGGCGTGGCCGGGGGAAGAGTCACTCTAATGTACAGCACACTTAAAGTAGCTGCGTCAAAGTGACTGTTAATGTGGAGGAAGTTTTATTATATGATCTAATTACTGTTCTGTAATTAAGAGGATGTTTTATTTTGGCAAAGTGTATTTTTTACAAATAAATAAGAGTATGTATGTAAACAAATACACAGTCACCGTGGCAACCATCTCATCTCTGATATCATGAAATATGACTTTTACTCTGTTGTCCGCTGCCTTTTCTATATAAAGAGAAAATTAAAAAAGTCATTTGTTTTGAAAAATAATTTTTAATAATTTCAGGTCTGCTGGTTCACAGACTATTTTAACACTTGCAGAGTTTAAGGTTTTGGTCTAAGTGGACATCGAGTTTTGTTGACGATGTTTTTGCTGTGATAGCTTGTGTGTTTGCGATAGATTAATCAACCATTAATTTAGGCAAAGTAAATGAACAAATAGAAATCACATTTTTTATTCATAGAACATTTTTGTTTGAATGAAACCAACAGTTGATGTCAAGGTTTTCGAGGTGTAAAGATGTGACAACGCTTATTTCGATTCGTTTTCCAATCTTCTCTACAGAGATGTTCAGCATCATAAAGTCTGACATTCTGCACATGATTGAATTTGAATCAGTTTGTGATTTATTTTGGTGCTTACGAAGTATAACGACTCTAAAAATGTAAAGGCAACAGGCGCCTGAGGGAAAGAAGGCCTGTGATGGAAATCGATTAGAGCGGCTTCAAACACAAAAACAGACACAAGCGTTTCACTAATGATGGTTTTACCTGCAACGTCAGAGCACGATGACCTGAGCGGGGCGACGGTGTGGTGAAGGCGAGGCCACTAAAAATAAAGTGTTCTTGTTTATGGCTGCGAGACAGGAAGAAATTATACTTTCACACTGTCCTGGTGTTTGAGCAGAGAGGAAACCAACAATATGTTAGAAATAAAAAAAAATCTAAATAAGCAGATCTGTGACACAAGGAAGCAAATGGATTTTGAAAGACCATTGTCTTCCACTTATTCAGGCTCAGGTTGTGGAGGTAGCTGCAGTAGGGTATTCCAGATGTTCCTTTCGCTAGCTGTGTTTTCCTGGAGGTGGGATATGTCGTAGGATCTACCATAAGTCGGCCCCCACTGGGTCTTTCCTATAATCCTCCACCGAAAGGTGTCCGGGAGGCTTCCTCACCAGTCTGTCTCAATTCGATGTGAAGGATCGGTGGCTCTACTCTAAAGGTTAAGGTTTGAACGTCGATCAATCTTTAACTTTGCTCGCCCGTCCATCTAGCAACCACAAGCACAATCATATTTAAACTCCTTTACTCGAGGCAGTAACTCACCTCGAACCAAGACAGAGCAATCCAGTGTAGTCATTAGTAAAACTGTTTTCATAATCATGGAGTTGACGTCTGTGTCTTCGGAGCACGAAGCAGATCTGTCCCTGCAGTTTTGTCAGTTTAGCCATTTACCTTAAAAAAAAAAAAAAAAAAGGAGTCTGGAACCAATTGAGTGACAGTGCAGCCTTCCAGCCAGAGAGTAACACACAAGTGTCCAATAAATCCCCCAAACTATTATAAAATATTAGCTAATCTTTTTACAATTCAGAATGACATGGATGGGGATTTTCTAACAGGTGCATTACTGCTGAAGTGCCTCGGGGTAGAGATTAGCTGCTGTGCCAATGCATGGCTGCAGTACTGAATGAATAATACCACGACTCGAGTATTACTGTGACTGGCTACAATGAACACGTATTCTGCTGCAATCTGAATGTCAATATTTAAACCTGAAGCTGTACATCCCCAGGACTTTTTTTCACCTCATATATATTTAGCAATGCTAGAATCTGTCCTAATCTATTAACTCATCATCCATCATAAACCATACAGCAACCAGAGGTAAACCTCTCTGCACCAACTCACGTGCACATTAACTACCTGCATGCTTCACTGTAATGCTGCTAGTTAATGCGCAGTGTGACATTCCATCACATTCCGAGGGGATCTGGGAGTCATGCTACATGTCACTCTGACAGGATTATTTGGTCATAAGCATAAATGAGGTAATGAGGTGATGTTTATTTGCATATAGAGTAATGAGGTGTGAACAGGTGAACTAAGAACTGTCCGTATCTGATAAGATCACTCGGGGACAGATGTTGATTACAGATCTTAACAAGGCCATAATCTTAAATTTACCCAAAGGGCTTTTGTTACACTTGAGCATTTTGTAAGACCACAATCCATCCTGACAACCTCCTGATGAGGAATGCAAACCCTTGCCTCTGAACCTTATCCAGCCAGTCACAAATTACTAAGGACACCAGTTCAGTTTCTAGGATACGATGCTTGTTTGAGATAAACAGAACAATAGCACTAGTGGAGGTCAAACACTCCTCAGGGAACCTTTAGATCGCTAACAGAAGGTAACTGATGCTTCGTGGTCCTCTTTGAAAAAGGGAGAAACATTTTGTTTCAGCTTTACAGAGCGACGACCAGAGGTTTAGGTAATATGGCTGCTGTCCATCTCCTAAACAAATGTCAACCTCTGACCACCGACTCTCAGAGGCCTTCACATACGTCCTTAATTTCCTAAAAAAATATACTTTAAACACTGTTCAGTTGCAAAGCACCAGTCCTCTAGCACAACGTGTTCCCTGATGGATCTCAGAAGCCCTTTTACCGAAAGACCTTGACGAACACTTCTAACTGCTCCGCCCAGCGACTGCTGCAATGTGGAACAGCTGTCTGCCAGCAATACCAGCAGAAATCACTCATTAATCACCTGTTTGTTTTAAATACTGCGGTGCCGAGGTGGCCAACAAGGTGCCGGCAATTTTATTCTTTCATTAGCGACTTATGATGATGATTACCTGGAGGGCGTTTGAAGGGGATATTCAGGGTTTTATACGATTCAGAGATTATCAACTCCATCCTGTGTTTAGAAAACAGAGGAAGTGCAGGGGGAGCAGCAGATAGGGAGCCTCTGTCGTAGCAAAGATCACAAAAAGAGTTGAGATGTTGACATCGTCCCTGTTGCCGTTATATAACACGTTCCTGTCGCAGGTCTTACACTTTTGTTCGTGTCCCCAGAGGTGGCTGCTTTCCCACAAACTCAAGGTAGAGGACATTGTCGGGACACGGCAGCTTATACATGTTAATGTTGCCTTTTTCCTATTCCACTCCTGTTAGATTGATGGCTCAGCAGTAGTTCCCATTGATCAATCGGACACAATCTGCGTCTGAAATGAACCCAGGCCAGGGGGATTGTGCATTCTTCCAGGGGAACCTCATCCCTTAGGGTATGACAACGTGGAGCAGCGGATCGATTGTTTTCAACTTATTTGTGTAAATACTTTGTAACCTTGCCGATTTATCATCTGCCTTTCTTTGCCACTGGGTGAGAAAACTACAATAGATATCAGCCGGCTCGCTGACGAGGGCCTGGCTTGTAATTTTCCTCTTTGCGGTCAAGTCTGTGGAAGGATTATAGGAATGATGAGAATTAATTATGCATTTCATCAGCATGATGGATACCACACGTTCAACTCAAAACTATATTTCCCCCGAGAACAGAGAGAGGTCTGCTCATTTCTTGAGCACCTCCTTTGAGAGATGCTGTCAGTTCTCACTCTCTGAAGATAAAACTTGGCTGACATTAAATAGAAAAACAGAGATATGACTCCACGGTGGCACGCGTAGGTGGCTTTACTTATTGTCAACTAGAGTACTTAACAGGGCAATGACAAATCTAAGTAAACGTGCGTTATATTTGTAAGTAAACAGACATCAGAGGATTCTCACACCTCAGTATTTAAAAACAACCTTGACTTTTACTTTGTGACGTTATTCCTTATATTAAGATACTAATGTATTAGTACATATATTCTGTGGCCACTTTACACCTTAAAAAGGTTGGATGTTGTATTAGTATTTTCAAATTACTGCATGTTTATTGTTTTGCAGTAGTAGCATCAGCGCCTTAAAGTACAGAAACTGGAAAATTAAATCGACGTGGACTTTGACCTTTTAGATTGGTCCATGTCCCCTCCACTAACATGGGGGAGGTTGGTTGTAAAACCTTTACTGCAGCCAGCCAGGTGTGGATAATCATGATGATGAAAATGATGAAGACGGATGACATGACAGCTCCGTGAGAGTGAAGCCAAATCATTTGGATATTTTCAGACACAGAGGAAGCAGACACACACACACACACACACACACACACACACACACACACACAGTCAGTTTAGAGTGCACACATGAAGTGGATAAAGTAAAATAAAAACTTTTTGTTTTTTACTTTTCCAGAAGTATGTGAAAAAAGTTTTTTGGGCCAGTGTACTTCACGTGATGTGCGGCCACAATCACTTTACTATAAATGCTGCAACAAACACTGGCAAAAGTATGAATCACAGCTACAGCTAATTCAGCGATTTGCTTTGCTGTTGTTGCTGAGTCATTCTATTATTGACCCAGAACCTGAAAACCCAATTTTAAACAATGCACCTTTTTTCTTTCCTCACTGAAAAGCACTGAGGTATTCCCGGTTACCTCCCCGCCTGAGATTTAATGTCTTTCAGACTATTTTATAAAAGAACTAGAAATTTTCTTACACCAGTTGTTCATCTTTTCTGCAGTTTCAAACCCTTTCGAGCTGAAAAAGTGCTTCAACTGTGAGTCACGTAATGTTGCCTACGGGAAAAATGAACGGGACTTTCATTTGATTTAGAATAGTGCTTTAACTGGGAGGCAAATGTATGAGGGTACATTTTCAGCAGATTACCAGCCAATCAGAAGTAAATTGAAATTGCCAATGCGGTTCACTTCTAATACAGAAAGTTAAAGATATAATGTGTTATAATCTTTTAGTAAAATATTTAAAAACTTCTAGACTTATGTTACATATTTTCTTGAGTTATATACTTATGCAAAATGTATTTTAACAATGTTCAAACTCAGAGAAATTAACTATTTAGATCGAGGTAACGGGACGTTCCATTTTGGCCTCCATGAATTACATCATATCGTTTTGTTTCCTTCCATCATTCAAACTGGCTCGTAATGGTTGGGATTATTTTGTCAAACATGATTTGTGCCTGAGTCATATTCAAGTTACATATTGTACCTTAAATGTGTTGCACAAAACACTCCAACACTAAACTATAAGTAGATCAAAATGCACTTGATATTGCACCTTGGGCTTTATTTTATGAACCCGCAACCACTTTAAATGTTGGTGTAAACAAAATGCTGCTGTCTGGTTCCAGGAGATTTCCCTCGATGCCCAGCAGAGCAGAGTCAGTGTTCATTTGTGGCAGATTCATGGAGGATCAGGGAAACGTCTCACAAGTAATCGTCCAGCATCTGGTCCACAGTTGGCTGCCAGCCACCAGTCAGCTGTCCGAGCTGTTGCTTCAAACAAAAAAACTTTCCGACCAAAACATCAGGTGAATAAGTTCATCAATGGAACTTTTCTTTTGTGACCCCATTCTCATCCCCTCCATCAGCCCAGACATTTTACAAATGCACGGTGTCATGTGGAGGAGGCAGGCGCTGCGAAAAGCCGCTGATGCCTCCTGTCGAATAAAGAGATCCACCTCAGGCAGCGTCAGCTCCGTCCTTATTTGTCATAAGTGTCCGCTGTTTCCCATGGCTAAAGACAAAGGCCAAGGAACGTATGAGGAACATGCATTTTTAATGTGACATCCTCATCAAATTCACCACAGTGGACTGAGCAGAATGCCAAGGACGCTTTATTCTCCCTCCAATTACAGTGAGGCATCGCAACAATATGAATGGAAGCCGTGAAGGGCACATCTGCCTCTAACATGACGGAGCCAGAACCGCTCAGTGCTTCATCTCTCGTGAGCGCGAACCCGTGAACTTTATATCGACGTAGGTTTAATGTTTGATTAGAAAATAACTAGTTTTTCATTGACATATTCAAAAGCGCTCCTCAGAAATGCAGAGCAGAGGATAGAGATGTGAAAAACAAATCATCAGTTTAATGTCAGAGCCACATTATCTTCTCTCGGTGCCTCCTGTGAGGAGAATGATGTCTTCACTGATAGTGAGTAACACAGCACATAAGCAGGCGCTATATCACCATTACAGCTTACATTATTTATACAACCTGACATCCCGCTGAATGCGGATTTGACCAGACTCACCTTTATCTTGTTGCAAATATGCTGACCATTACGCTGTGCCCATTATTCGACGGGCCTGAAATGTCAGCAGAGACTGAGAGATAGTGGGATTCGTTGCTTCGCTGCTCACCAAGAAGAAGAGAATGGAAATGTAAATAATTTTTACCGGCGCTAAACTACACCTTTCATCTCTGATATTCTTCTTGCAGTGGTGGGTCCACACTCCATCATTATAATGAGGGAGGCTCAATTAGACAAGGTCTACAATGGGGGTTTTAAATGTCACAGTGCAGGTCCTGACATTTCTCTGTTTGATATGTAATCAGAATGGGAGCAGTGGAGTTCACAGCTAGAACTATTCTCAACTTCCAAAATAACAAATTCCACTCTGTCCAAAAGCTGAGCGAAGGCTGCTGCCGTCACTTTGGAGACATTTACAGCCGACAGTGTTAGCCAGGCCCCTCTCAGCGCTTTCTAATGATCGAATCAATTAGCTTTGTTAAGGATTGTACAGTAATTAGCCCTCGGAGGTCAGAATGTTTACGAGAAGCATGTAATGAATCCTCTTTGGGTTTTTTCCCAAAAGGTTATTTGGTTGTCAAATCAAAAATGAGTCGAGGATGACAAACGTTTAACTCATTAAAATTGGAGTTACCGTGATAATTAGCAGCAGGGCTGTGTAGTGGAGGGTAAATGTACGTTTGTATTCGGCGCAAATCAAAACATAGCATTTACTCCATGTGCCTTTAAGTATTCTTTACATTTAAACCAGCCTCTCTCACAGTTTGAGTGTTGTTGCTTTTACATTGACCCTAATTCAGCTGAAAACTGATAATTAAAAGTAAGAAACTTTTGCTGAATGCTAAGGGCACATCACTTGTTGGGACTTTTTTCCATGAGTGGCGAGTCCCCAGTTTGATTCCCAGCCAGCAATACCATTTACTGCATGCTCCCCACTCTCTGTCCGCACATTACCTGTCTGTCTTCACTATGCCTGTCAAATTACGATCATAACATATTCTCAAAAATTAATTTCCAAACCCAGCTGCATTAAAGGGTAGCTATAGAAGCTATTTCAATAGTTACTCTCATTTGTTGACATAGTAAACTAGAAGGGTATAGAACGGGATCGTCCCTGACTCGCACCACATCCTTCCACCAAGTTTTTTTTGCTCCTCTGATTCTGGTCCCTTTTCATTGTGCGTATTCACAATTGTACTTGTGTTTCACTTTCCACGGAAAATCTAATGAATTCTGTCCAGGCCCCCACTGACAGGATCTCTGACACTCGCGGACGCTGTAAGATTGCGACATGGTTGGATCGGTTAAAAACAGATATCAGTTAGAAAGATGTGGAAACAATAACTCATCTCCCATCTCAGAGCAGCTTTATGCCTCATTAAGAATCGGTTATCGCCTGTTTGCAAGCATCTTGTAATTCACTCCTCCTTCCAGGCTTCTGTCTCTTGAAGCTCGGCTGACGACCAGACGTTGCATCGATCATTTCTGTCAGTTCTGGGCGTGGCTGCGTGTGTTCTATTGACAAAGGCTGGGGTTTGTTAAGTGGATAGAGGAGCAGGATTTGTTGGACAGTTTTCACATTGAGTATTATGAACAATCCTGGGATCACTATCGAAATCCAGATAAATTGAAACCTGTTTAAATAATTGTTTTGTTTGGGTTGCTGTCAGTAATGCCGAGGTAGTTGGAAGTCAGTCATAGTTTTTCCTCTGTAAGTCGTGCGATTTGTCTTTAAATACAAATTAATCATAAAGCAATTTTTATTCGATTCAGCTTATCGAACCTAAAGACCTTATATCGACTCCAATGTCAGCTTTTGTTTTACAACAACCCCGATCACCAGTGGATGTAAACAACTGGGAGAAAGTGAACGAAAAACAACATCTTGAGTGATTTTGCAACTCCGTGTCATGACAGGTCAATTTTTAAATGTGACCATACCAGGACGAGGCGCGCAGGAACGGCCCTCTCCCTCAGCTTGAATGTCAAAAAACAGACTGTTGCCGTCGTCTCGGTGCAGAAATAGTGGCCTTACAGTGGATGAATTACCATCCCCTCCGAGCTCCAGCTCCGCTCTAACAAATGCTGGATTGTTCACAAAACACGGGGAGGGGGAAAAAAAAAGAAAAACCAGCGAGCAAACGGATAGAAATCCATTTGTAAGTCTGCGTTGTGACTATTTGCATGGTGATGAAGGCCCCGAGTGTTCGTCAGTATTCAGATGCGAGGCCCAGACAATAGAGCCTGTGTTTGTTCTTTCCCGGGAAGTTTGAGGAGGACAGGGGAGAAGAAGAAAAGGGGAGGTCGTAAGTGGAGGGGATTACGCATTGTGAGAACCACGCACATTCGCTTCTGCTATTGTGGTGACTGAATTGCTTTCCAGTACCAGGGTATTTAGTTAGGCAGATTGTGTTTCCTTACACCCCACGATGATCTCCCTTGATGGCGGCTGGTGATAAGTGGCTTGGGGGGGACAGCAGAATCTCACAAACAGGTGGGTGTGGCAGTGGATGGTACACATCCTATTTGAGATGATCTTTTGTCAGGAGATGATTGATGTGATTTTATCCAGGATAGGATGTAAAGAGGAACGCAGACAGGAATACGAGAGGTTCTCAGCGACAGAAAGGCTGAGAATTCATAATAACAGAATGCAATCAATTCCAAATGAGTCCACGGTTCTTTGTGATTGTCACAGCGAGGAGTCGGCGAATTTTCTTGCATCTTTTAAAATGGATGCTGGCATTTCCTCAGCAGTGTGCCTTCTAAAATAACCATCAGAGATGTTTCACTGCGCTAAAGAAACACTTTCAAGTGGATTTAATGAAGTGCAATAAGATGATGTGGTTGAGAGAAACTTTTTGGATCGTTGTGGCCTCGGTATTGATAATCTGACTGTTCACACACACTTTATACTTCCGCTGTTGTGTAGCTGACCTGTGTACTGGCCTGTGTTGTGTAGCAACAAGCTTTCAGTGCATTTTAAAATTGTAGTTTAGAGATTATTTGAAATGTGGCATGGTGAAATATATATTATTTATAGTTTCATTGCCTCTCCTAAAGTGGGGGTTTCACTCTTGACACAGCAGAAGAAACTCAGTGTATGACGAGAGAACCCAGCCTGGGAGAGACAGCTCAAGGGTTTCTGCTAAAAGTCAGAACAGTTCAAATCTGAAAATCTAATTTGAGGATTTTAAATACATCAGGTGTTAAATTGAATTCACTATGGTCTTTAATGTACCTTGTTGTATTGTGGTGATTTTTTCCAGATATCGTCCATGTGTGATACTCTTTGAACCTTGTTGTGGAACTTCTTTCATCATAATTAAGTCTTTACAGATAATTGCCTGCTGTAGTTTACATCCACTCATCTTATGTTATTATTTTAATTCTTAATAACTTTGGCAGCATCAGTTAATTGTTTTCCACCAAAAGAAGAAAAAAGAAATAATAGGCTCTTGCTGATAAATGTCAGTGGAAATCTGTGACACTGCTAAACGCTAATAATTTCCACTTGTGCTCGTAACAAAATTGAACAAATTACTTGCTAACAAGTACAAGACGACTTGACGTTCCCCTGTCGTTCTTGGACTCGTTTGACGTCCTGAATTAAGGAACATAAACTACATGCCAGTGTAATTGTTCTGTGGAGCTGAACAGTAAACATGATGGGCTCCCAAATGACCAATTAAGGACATTTTGTCTTGGTGGGGTGATCTTAAAGAAGTGATGCTTAGCTGATGTTTGGTTTTTTTTCCCCAAGGTTGTAAATCGCTGTAGTTAACTGAGAGGTCTGGGTGAATATTTATCATTCAGCTTTATATTTTCCCCTTTTTCCTTTTATTTTTTTCAGTACGACCGAGTCAGATGATTAATGCGAGAAAAACAACGTAATTAATGTTCATGTAAAGTCGGCATTACTAAGCCGTTAGTGTCCGCAGGTCACGACATCGACGTGTCATCCAGAATGTCGAGTGGAAGCTGCTTTTTCTTTATTACCGCGTTTCAACATTTGCGTTGGCACACGAGACGCATTTTAATAGCATCCTGAAAACCATTACTGCACCAGAGCGACGTTTTATTAGCTGAAACACACCAGCATATAGGAAAATAATGTGATCGTCTCAGCGCATCTAGTGCTCAACATTGTGAGACTGCAGCTCATTGTCATTCTGTCATGTGGCGGAGCAGCGTACTGTACATGCAGGCTACAGGAGGTCTGCAGGAAATGGGAGGAAGGCCTATTAGGGGTAATGAATGGCTGTCAGCCACGGGGCACTCTGCATGTACTGCATGTCATCGAGAGATGAGGGTCTCTTGAAAGGAGAAAATTGACCACAGAGCTCATTTTTTGGTTGTTTTTAATATTCTCCTTCTCTTGATTTTTCCCTCAGAACCCATATACAACTGTAAGTTATGGACACACACTTGTATTTTACCTGCTTCCTGGCTCCTTTGCTATTTACAGAACTGGAGCTGGCGTACCCATTATTTTCCCCGAATTTCATCACTTCTCGCTAGAAAGGCCCATCTTGTTAAATTGGCACCTAAACATCTGTTGACCTGTGCACTATTCCAGCCACATCAGTAAATCCTCGTACCCCCGGGAGGTTGTTTTATTTTTATTTTTTTTCTCAAGCAGACTCCTTGGCATGTTGGCAGCTGAGCCGTTGCTCAGAGTAACATCATTGAGGGCTGTTGTCTAGGTTTTGGCTCAGGGTGTTCAGTTTGGGCGCGTGCTTGGCAGCCGCATGAAAGACCATAACAGCTCACGATTCACTGGCCACTAATTGGAATGTCACTCCGCAATGCATGGAGATATGAATCCGCTCCGTAAAGACTTACATAAGCACAAACACCTACTCTCATTCATGTGCTGTATCGAAATTGAATTAAGAAATGAAAGCTCTCATCAGTAATTGATTTTACCAGCTCGTTACAAAATGGATCCTGACAACTAATTCACTTTCACAAGATTAAACATGAACATTATGAGCTGTTGAAGCATTAATACTGCGACTGCTATAACTGCCAAAACAACTTCCAGCACTATTCTCTATATTTAAAATTTCCACCGGGACCACCCAGACTAAAAGTGCATGCACTCGTGTTCCTATGCAGCAGTTTGGATGTAAACGTACACAGTATGCAGATATTACAGCGTCACAAATCAAAAAAACTATTAAGATGGTTTGTTGTAGTGAAACATCATTCAGAGGTTCAAGACAAACACGACTGTGCTGCAAATATTCTTTCAGCTTTTATAAATTCGGAAATTATCCACCGCTTTATGGTTGGTGATAAATAGGAGGCATCCATTTTGAGGATGCTTTGAAGATGTGACTGTGGAAACATTTACCTGTCTTGTACTTTAGATGTATTAGTACACTCAAATCAGAGTTATCAGAATCTTGAAATGCAGTCCTCCCCTATTTGCTCATGCTATGGGTGGCTGATGTATTGATTCTTCACAGGGGCTTTGTTTGTAATTTGATAATGTTGTGAACTACATTGTTGAACGTAAGATGAATTCGACTGATTTATTACAAACTGTCCCAAAACTATTGATTAAGTTCCTTTATTTGTCTTCACTTATGATATTTTTGTTCTAAAAGGCGCTCGTTTATCAGATGAAATCATTAATTGGACTCAGACTCAATGAATGGCTTTTACCATCCAAACTGTTAAGTTATGTTGTAAAAAAACAAAACATATTTCAGAGTGATAAAGTTTGTTTGCACCTCCAAAGTCAGATATGGTCACCACGCCCCATACGTCCATTTGTGTATGTGAAAGTCCTGCTAATTTAATTTGCACAAAGTTAAAAATGGGTGGTAACAATACACAACATTTAGTCCACATATTAAATAGAAAGTAAGTTCAACTCTGTAGATTCTAGTATCGTCAGAGCCAATCCATTGTGTTTGTGTGGTCCCACCTCATCCTCTGCCTCGCTTGACTTTCATTGTCCTCACACTCTTGACCCTGATCCTGCTGCACATTGTAATTGGTGCATCGATTTGACTCATAGTTTGTCAGAGGCATGTGTGTCTCTGTTTTCCATGTCTGGGGAGACATTGATCTAATTAGAAGTCTTCATTAGTCAGCTGCAGAGTGCAGCGTCATGCTTAAGGAATGGTGTTGGGGCGCTGCTTCCCCTTTGTGAGACACAATGCGAGGCCTTGTCTGTATTCAAAACAAAGGGCTGATTTTTCGACCTCCTCTGCAAGACCGCGGAATGCAAAAACGAAAAAAAAGGAACAAAGCCTTTGTTTTGTTTGTTTTTTTATTGCCAATGTGATTTTTGATTGGCCTTGTGATTGAATTGTTAGAATTCTGAATTTCTGTTCAACACAACTAGATAGAAAAAGACCACGTCATGATACAGAGCTGTTGTTTTCAGTCTTTTCGTCAGACTAACCTGCAGCTCTGCTGGACGAGCTTCATTCTCTCGTTAACACCAACTTGCAATTTTGAGTTTAAACACTATTCATTATCGAAGCTGACATTATTAATTTCTGTTCACAATTTCACACCATTAATTGTCAAAGTTCATACGTGTACTGATATCAACCACTGATCCATTAGCCTGCTTTTAGCTCAATAATTCAGCTGTGTATTCATTACTTTACTGAACTATTTAAGCAGTTTATTCTATATTAAGTAGTATTTATATCTTACATCTAAATGGTTATTATGTTAACGTTACTGTTTGAAAGGATTATTCATTTTGTTTAGCTAATCATCATCAGATTTCAATTTCCTCATTCTGAAACGTCTGTGCACTGCTGGACATTTCTCACTGCAGCAATTACTTGAATTCTTAACTTTTATTTCAGGGACATGAGCGTGCATACAGACAGCATCATAACAACATGGAATACAGCTCTGCAGGGATCATGGACGACTGCGTGGTTGAGTGAAGAATTGGTAACACTGGACCGCTGACACCTCCATCTACTGTCCACTAACCATGGGAAGCGCAGAAGAAATGCACGGATGGACAGTTAAAATGAGCACGCCGGGCGTTTTGGCTGTAGTGACGTTCTTTTCTATGCTTCCTGGCGGGGTGCTCAGCGATATGAGATGTACTCAGGGTCTGGAAGCCCAACAATTTGCCCAGGGGTCCACTCATCTGCACCGTCGCCTGAAGAGAGGCTGGATCTGGAAACAGCTGTTTGTCCCAGAGGAAGATCCCACTCCTCGTGTTATTGGCCAGGTACTGCTTCAGATTGAATGTCCTCCATGTCCTTGATGTGGTACTTCACTTTGAAAAATCTTGTTTTCTCGGTGCCACAGGAAACTATGTTTAAAGAATAAAGCTTTTGTGTGCTCCCTCTCCTCTTTCTGCAGCTCAAATCTGATTCCGACCGAGGCGAGTTTTCTATCAAGTACATATTATCAGGGGAAGGCGCCGGAGATGTGTTTGAGATAGATGAGTATTCTGGTGAGATCCGGACTCTGAAGAAGCTTGATCGTGAGGAGAAGGCTTTTTACATCCTTCAAGCCCAGGCTATCAACAGGAGGTCCAACGAGCCAGAGGAGCCCCAGTCAGAGTTTATCATCCAGGTGCAAGACATCAATGACAATGTCCCCCAGTTCCAGAATGAACCATATGTGTCCAGCATCCCCGAGATGTGTCCAACTGGTATGTCTGAGAGAAAAGTTTCCCTTGAACACTGCACACTGAACACACAGGCACGTAGAGACACATTTAAAGCTCCAGTTCACTCAAATCCCCCAAAACGCAGAGAGATATCTGTCTATTAGATTTCTACCTTCACCCCAATCCAGCAGAGACGAACAAAATTTAATTTGTGGAACACAGCAGTAAAAAATGACATGTTTAAATATTCAACAGCGACATGTCCTTCCAACGTCCTGTTCTCCGAATAATCCGCAGGCCTGGCTCCCTGTAAACAGCTTTCAGTGGAACTAAATCGTAGATGAATAAATGGTCCTCAGTATAACCCGTTCAAAGGAAGGTCTGTGATTTACAGAGAGTATTTCCATTTCTCATATTGATAAGATGAGGCACTCTTGATTCTTTTACAGTCGTGCTAACAGTGAGTGGCAACGTCGGTCATAAGTCAGAAACTTTAGTTTAGACTTGAGTATTTATGTATCCCGACAATAGTTAGATGAGATGTCATTACATTTAGTGCAGAAATTACTGTTCTGAGGGTTTTAATGATGTAGGAAGATGTGGTACAAGCACACAACGTCATCTTTTAAGATTTAAATGTCTACGTCCTACAGAGACGTTTATTCATGGAAACAATGGATTGTTTTTGTGACTAAATATTTCAACTTTTTTCTTTCTGGGATTTTATTTCCTTTATTAGCTTTATACTTTTCAAATGTAGAATCCCTTAACTTAAATCTTGACTGAAGACAATAAACTAAAGGTTATATGAATGTCTGTCATCTGTCCCCGTTCAGGAAGTCAAAAGTATTAGATTCCATATCTTCAGTGGCTTGGATGCCTTTATGGCTAACTTTCTTAAATAATGTTATTATAACCACTGCCCTTTTCATACCACAAACATTACCATTTCAATTTATATGTAATCTGCTTTCGCAGCATTACATCTCACTTGTAATAAATCATAATGCATTTGACTCAGTAAGGGAGAGTGAGAGGGGAAGGCTGGAGCGCAGGCGAATGAGAATAAGAAACACTGCAGTAAATCCCCGCCTGTGTGAAAGACAGAGCTCCCTCTGGGAACAAGAAACCACGAATGAGATAGATGAGAAAAAGGGAGAGAGAGATACTGTGCGGAGCAAGGTGAGGAGAAGGATATGGTCAGCGGAGGAAAGGGGAGTAAATGTGAGAGATAGGGAGGTAAAACTGCATCAGAGTGTGAAGGAGAGAAACAAGGGTCAGGTGGAAATAGAGACGGAGATATCGCTACAGGGCTGAAGAGGTTGTCACACACACCTGCACTGCCATTGCTGCTCCCCCCCCCCCCCCCTTCCCTCTTTTGTCAACATCCCTCTCCGGTCCCCCTCCCCCTGCGCCAGACAGACAAACCCTGCGGGACTGTGGCATAATCACTTTATTTCCCCCGTGGACTGGAACTGCAGCCTGAGCTAACTCCAACTGTGTGACCCCCCTCCCTCCCCCTCCCCCTCCACTCCACAGGGACCAGAGTGGCCCAGGTGACAGCCACAGATGCTGATGATCCCCTGTTCGGAAACAACGCCAAGCTCATCTACTCCATCCTGCAGGGGGAGCCCTACTTCTCCGTGGAGCCAAAGACGGGTAGCTCCGACAGCCGAGGACGAGCTTAGTTTGAACTGCTTGCACAAATCTCTGAGAAAACACAGCTCGGGTTATTTAGAGGACACACACACTAGATTTGATTGTGCAGGAATAAAGTTACGATTTAATATAAGTTCAGAAATATTTGCAGTATGTGGTTATTGAGGCATGAAAACTTGTCTCGTCGAGTTTTCTTCACAAACCGAACAAATTCCCTCGATGACTAAATGTCTGACAATTGATATTGACAAATTGCATCTATTTATATAAACTGCTAAAATAAAAAAACACAATATAAGTTTTCTATGTGATTCAGAGGTCAGTTGCAGCTCCTCCCACACACACTGTGGACCTGAACTGTGGAAAAGTTGGGGGAGGCCATTCCTGACACAAATCTGACTTTTTAGGGAGACACATGTTGGTTTTGATTGAAGGGTCGACAGCAGTTGACTCGGAAACTCCACAAGTAGTAGTTGTAGCTCGTGGCTACAGTTAACCTGCGAGGAAGAGGAGTCATTCTATTGTCAATAAATCCCATGGATCCAAAATCAGACAAAAACTATTACACTCACAAATATAGTTTTGTGTAATTAGAGTCTGAGAAACACTGTAAAACTGTTTAACCATCAAACTTTACAGATTCATAATACTGATTCAATGTGTTTTAATGGGATATTAAGCCTGGGGATAAATGTATTGGTTTCTGGTTACGATATTAAACATTTTAAGATTGAGGGGTTTTGCTTTTTTAGTGATTTAAAGAGACACTATTAAAAACACAAACTTCTTCTCTGCACTTCAGAAATATTGTTTTGTATTAGTAGTTTTTTTTATCATTTTCAAAGTCCTGGTGATGTTAAATTTCATTTCATCAATTACGTGTTAATCTAAAATTTTTCTATTTTCTCTGTTTTGAGTAAAAGTATTAAAATGCAGACAACCAAGTTGTTGCCTTTGATATTTTTCTGGTAAAAATAGAGAAAAACATGTTTTCTGTTTGGAAAAGAAAAAACACAGATGGGTTTGAGTATTGATTCTTGGCCACGTGTCATACATGACAACATACAAACATACATGTATATTGTGTTGCTGCTGAGAAGCATCTGAACACGTGATTCTGTAGATGAATCAGTGATTGAAATTATGACTTATAAAGGAAAAATAGCATATATTTTCCAGGTCGATTTAATTCTCTTGATTCAAATTGCTCATCTGTTTACTGCTGCCCACTTTGGCCAGACGGACGGAGCATTAACTCATCTGAAAGCCCTCTTGATATTTCTTTTTGCACTGATTAAATTTGCTGGCTTGAAGTTTATATTGCTGCAGTTTTATTATACACAATGCACAGCTATCTCGGAGACTTCTTGAGGCAGAGTTTGTTTACTTACAACAGATCCACCCACAGTTCTGTTTAATGTCGTCTTAATGATGCTGATTCTCCTCTTGTCTGCCTCCTCTCTCTCTGTCTGGCTGCTCCACCTGCAGGGATTATTGTAACATCCTGGCCAAACATGGACCGTGAAGCCAGGGAGCAGTACCTGGTGGTGGTGCAGGTGAAGGATATGCTGGGCCTGAGCGGCGGCTACTCCTCCTCCACCACAGTTACCGTCAGCCTGACTGATGTCAACGACAATGGACCCACGTTCCAGCACCGTGAGTCACAGTAACGCAGACCCCCGCACACTCAGGGAATAAATATACCACGAGTCCCAGACTGCGAGGACATGTTTAATATTATACCTAAGAGGTATTTATTCGATCACACCGGTTCGGGTGGGCGGTTCTGCGCTGCCGGCACAACATTCGACTGTGCACATCTTGTTATTGAGCCGGCAGTCAAAATTAAAAGGACAAAGACAAAGAAAGAGAGAGGAAGGGAGCGGAGGAGACGGGGAAGATGTAGTGTGCACGTGCACAGGCATGAATTTAATCATTCACACATGAGAGGACATTTGTCATGACCTTTGGAAACAAACCTGGCCCCCTCAGCGATAAACCTCACTAAACGAATGCCCTGGGAAGAAATCAATTCATGTGAAATGAGACAGAGGACGATACTTTTAACTATTAATGTCACATCCACATTTATTGCAGGTGGGACTGTATCACCCGGATTCTATGCTCAGTCAAAAAGGCCTAATAAATATTGTATGGCCGCACTTCAATTTGAACCGTGCCCTCTGTTTTGTCACATAATTGCAAATTATTATCAGCAGGATTTCTTTTTTGTCCAGGAGCAGCTGGTTGCCTGTTGAGTTCCTCCAAGTTGTAGCAGCCGTCCGAACGGAGCGGCTCAAAGACACAATCACATTTTCTCATCTTCTTATTAGAGTCAGGCCGGGATTATGTGGACTCGCCACAACTTATCTGTGACTCGCACAAATTGACCCTTCGCCACAATGTTCCTCGTTCTTATCACTTTACACACAAGCAAACTCTCTTGACTCGCTATTAACAACTCAGTGTCGGGCTCTGTAGGCGGTGTTTTAATGATGAAACTTTTTTATTTGTTATTTTCCTCGGAATCATTATGCACTTGAAACATTTGGTTTCATACATTTTCCTTTTGATAGTCGACTCACGCTTACGGTGTCGTTATGAATGATTTGCTTCTTCAGACCTCTACACCTTCGCAGTCCCTGAAAACGCAGCCGTGGGAACCACAGTGGGCAGGATTATGGCGGAAGATGGAGATGTTGGCATCAATGCCAGAATGACCTACACCCTGGATGACGACCTGGAGGAGAGCGCCACTTTTATCATCCAAACAGACCCAGTGACGCAGGAGGGGGTGGTTGTGCTCACCCAGGTTAGAATATATCTCTCTACGACAGCTATATACGTTTTTTATATTTTTAATCTGAAGCCTCCAGCAGTATTGTTTTTTTTTTTTAAAGCCTGCTGATGTCATGAGGGATTGCCAATCCCATGTAAGTGTCTTACCTGCCGAAATGTCCTCGGTGAGTTCTCATTGGTCCTCACGAAGATGGAAGTACGAGTATACACTCACTGAGGCAGCTGGCAGATACATAACCACAGGAGCCTCAAAGTGAACTCACACAGCTCAGGCTAAAATAAAATATACACACATACACCCAACAATCACACACAGTCACACACCTGGCAGAAGCTGGCGTCTGCTCTGCAGGTCGCGCTCATATAGGAGCTTAGTCTCGGCCCATATGCACAATAAAGTGCCATATGCTGCTGTAGGAGGAAGCACGAGAACAAACAGTGTAAGCAGCTTATTTCTGATGAGGGAGTATCAGCTCTGAGATTACTTAATTACTGTCTAATGATTCAGTCAGTTTTGTTTGGTGGAAAATGTGGAGAGGCGTGTGGGATGTCGTCACTGAGGCTGTGACGCTGGTTTCTATCAGAACTGAGACGAGCGTTAACACTGTACAGATGTGAGGATGAAGAGGACCTGCAGGACATGATTCCCGGAAACTGTTCATATTAAACTGCTGTGCCAACGCTGCCTCCACAGCCGGAGAGCAGTGGCTGCTGGGAGGTTTGTCCACACATGAGCAAGCAGCTGAAACAAGTCGGTGTGGCGTGTGTCTGCTAGAAAGTTCAGCTGATGCAAAATGTTCTGTTCCTAAAGTTAAATCAGTGTTTTAATGGTTTTGAAAATATTCTGAGAGATAGATGAGAGGATTGATATGACTCCAATGATGGACCCTTAAGTATGAAGCTAGGAAACGGTTAGCCAGGATTAGCATTAGCCCGTAGATGCCCAAAAAAATAAATAATACAAACATACCCAGCTAAAGGTAACTAAATCCACCAAGCAGCACTTCTAATGATTAAATTATGATTAAAATGAAAAACTCCTTATGTATTCTCTAGTTGCCAGAAAGCGTTTGAGGGGAAGATGCGTTGGCAAGAAAGTCCAAACGTAATTTCGAAATTGTTCTTATTATATAAAATCTAAATCCCTCATTCCTCTGCTCTGTGAAAGTGACATGTCCAAACAGAAATATTTTTCTCTAAATGTGGAGTGACCGAGAGAATTTAAGAAGTATTAAGTGACATGAATGAATTCATGTAAAATAGACTGTATGTGCATGAAATTGTGAATAAATAACCCTGAGCTCCGAGTGGGTGGACTCAGGGCCGTGAACTTCAGAACTGAGGGTTAGAGAAGTCCTTAATTGGAGTTTTTTAGAAGAGACGACTCAAATAGAAAACGTGGATGAATGAATGAAACACTCATATTTCTATTGGACTTCTGCCTCGTGCTTATTTCACCTCCAGTATTCCTCTCACGGGAGAGTTCAGTTTAGATGCCGTGATAATGAAATAAAAGAGGGAAACATCACTGGCTGTGTCTCTGAATCATTTTGGGAATGCAGTAATGGTTCGCATGCTGTTTCGTTATTACAAGCATCATAATGTTAAAGGAAAACACAGCATTATTTGAGTGCACGCTCACAGCTGGCAGCTTATTGACACCGACCGAACAATTTTAACACCCAGTCTGAGTTGTGTCCAGCTCTCTGCGGAATAATCGTCTGTTCTCGCCATAAATTGGCAAAGAAAATTATAAAAGCTGTTAGTCTTTAAGCTTATTTAATGATTTGTCAGGGTGTTTTCTGTTTCAAAACAGCTAGTGTATTAAAAACATTTCTTTCCTTCACAGCCTTTGGACTACGAAACAAAGAGGCGCTACGTAATGGCTGCAGAGGCCGTTAATGACCACGTGGACACTCGATTTCTGGCTCTGGGCGAGTTCAGGGACAGGACGACGCTCAAGATCATCGTGGAGGACGTGGACGAGCCGCCCGTCTTCATCTCACCGGTCTACGAGTGGAAAGTTCCTGAAAATGCCGCCGTGGGAACCGTGCTCGGCAGCGTCAGCGCCAGGGACACTGACACAGTCAGCAACGCCATCAGGTAATGCTGAGCGTCCAGAAGAATGGCATGTGCCACCCAGCTGCCAGTGCGATAATGACGAGCTAGATTACCAGGCTGGTGGGGGAGGAACGTCCCTCGACAGCCTGGGCTGAGACAGCTTCCTGCATGGGGTGAAAAATCATTCCATTTCAAATAGTGTTACTGCCTCGGTGCATCCATTTTTACCCTTGATCTCTGGATACCCTGTACATGGTCATATTTATCTCATATTACTTTAGTAGGAAATGAGCCCTGCTGAATAAATCATGACAAGTTTTTTATTTTTTTTTATA
Organism: Paralichthys olivaceus; assembly: GCF_024713975.1. Lineage (NCBI taxonomy): Eukaryota > Metazoa > Chordata > Actinopteri > Pleuronectiformes > Paralichthyidae > Paralichthys > Paralichthys olivaceus. Next base: position 601,427 of record NC_091109.1, on the reverse strand, counting down.
CCTCACAGGCTTTTCTATCTATTGCCGTGGTATTATCACAAAGCGACGTGACTAGGACGTGGGAATGTAATAAAGCACCGTACCAGGCGGCATATGGAATTGAGATTTGTAGTCATTTGCAAGTGGAGCACGTTGCAGAGGAGACAGCAGCACTGCTGGTGCCTGTAGTCCATCTCGGCGGAGCTTAAGAGTGGCAGGTGCTGCATATCATCCTCAGCCTAGCGTCTATTACTGTCCCTTTGGTGACAGTGTCTCATTGATTAATAAATTCAGCCTGACATTTTAGGGGTTTCCACACTTCCAGTAAATATGATTAAGTTTGCTTTGGTCAAATTGGCTTATTCTCTGTGTTGTTATCAGGAAAGTGGCTCATAGAGATGACTCATTAGTGAGTGTTTTTTATTCCTGGATACACTAATTCACCGTGGAATTATAATCACGGACATTAACAAGTGTTAGAGTGTGTGTTGTTGTGAAAGACGTGCGCAATAACAAGCAAATATTTCTTCCATGAAGAATCCTCTTTGCTTTGTCGTATGTTTTATTGGGTTTATTTTTGCACATTTAAATAAAAATCAGGCCCTCACTCGTCTCCCATTATCACAGAAGCTACCAGGATGTGTGTTTTGTCAAAACAGCTGCAACACCTGTAAGAAAAACTATTATTCAGTTCTCCTGTTTCTCCAGGCGATGTTTACAACGGCTCCTCGTTATTAAATTGTTTTTCCTCACTCATGACAAATAGAAAGAATCTGAGGCCAGATTAAAAATAATATTCAGTTAAAGTAACTGTAATAAATACACACAGTTGTGTCTCTGCCGTCCCTGTGAGGCGCTTTGTTTTGACTGTGTTGTTGACGCTGTCAATTGAGCTCGTGTGACACCAGATGATAACTGTGGGTGGAATGAAGGGCAGAGGTTTGAGCATCACTAAGTCACCGCTCAGACCAGGTATCACCATCCATCCTGCACGAGTGATCCAATCACAAGTGGTCGATGCTGCGATACAGAAATAAATCAGTCCTCCACTTTCGGACGGCAGCAGCTGATGAGGCTTGAGAAGAATTTTCTGATTCTTCTCAGCAGCTTCCTTTTGCCGCCCGAGGAGGCTGTGGCTGCAGCATTGATGTCCACAGCCACGTCAGAGCACCAGGACAGTTCACTGGTGTCATCTTCTTTAATTGACGGTACTGATGTGTCTTTGGAGTTTGACAGGTCAGAATCACAGACTTCTGCACTGTCTCCAGTGGACAACTTGGGGACACTAGTGACTTGGGACACTAGAGCCTCCACAGAATTCGAGGAGACTTTGTCCATGGTGTCACTGTAACTGTTGTCTGAGGTTGCACCGTGGACGCTGTCCTCATCTGGGTAGACCTTCATTGTCATTTTGGAGGTGGTCAGACTGGATGAGGGAAGACAATCCATTAGTAAATCAGTCAGTCCATCCAACCTGATGTGTCTTTTTAGTTTGTAGAACAACATGTGGTCACTTACTAGTCCCAGCTGTCGACATCCTCTGTCAGGTGGCTCATGGTAATAAAGGGATGCTGCAGAGCTTGACCAGAAGTCATCCTCTGATCCCCATCAACATGCAGCAACCCCTCTAAGAGAGAGACAAAGGCCATGCGGTCTTCCCTCTCAGCAGCCTCCAACTCTGGATGGAACTGGATTTGAAAACAGGTTTCAGGTCAGATGATCCAGCTCCCGATTGACAGATAAATAACTGGTACAGATCCAGTCTTTACTTGTACAACACATGAGAGAGTACTCACAAGAATCAGGCTGCTCAGAGAGCTCAGAGAGCTCGGCAGCTCCTCTGTTTCCAAGTCGTTAGCTGCTGTGAATTCTTCTGCGGTCTAAAGATACAAAAAGGAAACAAGATGAGCACAGGGCAGTATGATTTACTGTGCTCCACTAAAATTCTCAAACAAAGAAGAACATGGTTACTCTACCAGCAGTCTCCATGATGAACTGTCTGCACCCTGCTCATCAATGAAGAAACGCCAACTGTTCTCGCCGTCACGGAGCAGGCGGTCCTCCGGCTGGCCAAGCACTGTCACTATGCCCTTCATCTGCAGACACAATACACATCGTGAGAATCACATCCACTTACATTCTCTATGAATATGAAAAATAAATAAAAACCCATTTGGTGAGTTGATACATACCATTTGATATTCACAGCTAATACAGAACAGGTTTTCAGCCATGTACAGGAAGGCCAGTATGCACGCGACCCCCCACACATCGACGGCCTCGGTGAACGGAAGGCCGAGTGAGATTTCTGGAGCCCTGAGAAGGAAAGACATGAGCCAAAGATGAAAAATCTGTCGAAACATATCAGAGCAGATAAAATAATGAGGCTGAACAGATGCTGTGCAGGATGAACTCACCTGTACCCATACGGCTGGATTTCCTTCCCCAGCTCGATTTGGGACGTCATCATGGCGCTGCCAAAATCAATCAGCTTCACCCTGAGTGGCTGATCCTGCAAGTGGACGAACATAATGTTGTCTGGTTTGATGTCCGTGTGCAGGACACCAACACCCTTCAGGGCCTCCAGGGTCACCAAGAGCTGCAGGGACAGAAAGAATACAAAACATTTAGAATATTTCCCCATGAGCTGTTGTTGGGTGTTAGGTTTAGGTTTTGGGGATCTCTCTATAACAAAAGAGTGTTGGTTTCATGATGCATTGACCGCAGCTACATACCTGCTTGGCAACTGGGCGAATATGGTGTAAAGGAAGGTACTTCCACTCTCTCCACTTTAGCAGGTCATAGAGACTCATGTGCAGCCTCTCAAAGACCAAACAGTTCTGTTCCATGTGCACAAATTGCTCATGGAACTTGACCATGTTGGTGCGATCACTATCCAGGGTTTCACCGATGAGTTTCAAGATGGAAACCTGGAGAGAAAAGAGGCTTAATGAGACAAGACTGTCAACAGCTTGTGATCAGCTACATGTTCTGATGGAGCAGACAACACCGGAGCACAGGAATATAAACAAAGAATTCAGTCTCATACCTCTTGCTCAGAGTCCTGGGTGGACTCTTTGTTATTCAGGATTTTGATTGCCACATGCTCTTTAGTCCTGAGATTCATTGATGCAGCGATCTTTCCAAAGGCGCCTTCCCCTATGAGCTCCAGGACTGAATAGGAGGAAGAGCTGCTGTGAAGCACGTCGCCGGCCTGAACTTCATGTGCTGTCAGTGCAACTGTGGAGAGAGATGGTGGAGACAAAATATGAGACGTGGGTGTCTTCAGCGTGAGAGATTCATTCAGTCAACCCAATATGAACAAACAAACAACTGAACCAGGAGTCACATGTCTTTGTGCTTCTGCAGTTGTCATTTTAAGACCATGTGGAGACTAAAACAATTATGTTATTTATGTTTTCAGTGAACGGAGCAGACAAGATAATGTTGATGCTGTGATAAAACAGCAAAACCATCATTGGCCTCAAGTATCAAACAATGAGTTTTTCTGTCTTGGACATAAAGTCAGTGCATTTAAATGTCTGTAAGCCCCAACATTCAAATTCCACTAGAAACAGCTTCATTTACATCATGTTTTTAGCCTAAATGTCAGCTACCAGAAGTACTGATGCTAGCAGAAGTAGCCATGCTAGCAAAAGGAACCAGCCTCTGATATGTTCTTCTTCGCGCACACACAAGCTCTTAACCAAGGACACAGGTTGCACGTTAAAATAATTTCTTCTACTTTTACTAGCATTGCTACTCCTGCAAGCATAGCAACTTTAGTTTCCTGAGTCTGACCTGAGGCAGCAGAATCATTTCCTGTGCTTTCCCTTGATGACATGATGTCAGGTCAACTATTTCAAGCTCAATACTGGGACGGAGAAGCTGAGAATTTAACTGAAAGGGTCGTCTGATTCGATCACACTTGAACTTCTCTCTCCAATTGCAAATGTCGGACTGAACACTGTCCATCAAAGCTCTGCTTATACCTAAGAGTTGTACTTTGATGCTTTGATGCTTTGATACTTTGATACTTTGATGCTTTGTTACTTTGTTACTTTTTAGTCTAGATTGAAGTGTTCTAAAAAATATACTTCCTCAATTAAAGGTACAGTGTGTAGAATTTTGTCATATATCTAGTGTTGAAATTGTATGTTGCAACTGAACACCCCTCACTTCACCCCCCCCCCCCCCCCAAACATGAAGAAGAACCTGTGGTAGCCTTCAGTTGTCATAAAAACTCACAAGGTTTAGTTTGTCCAGTTGGCATGACGGTAAAAAACATGGCTGCCTCCATAGAGAGGACCCCCCCCCCCCCCCCCCCCCCCTCATGTAAATATACAATTTATATGAAACAAACTGGTGAAAACATCATGGGGATCATTCTACATTACATTTCTGCCAATAGTTCCCCTTCCTTTAAATCTTAGACACTGGACCTTTAAAAACATTAAACAGCAACATGTTTGAATTGTATTAAAATGTATCGTGACTGTGTGTGTGTGTGTGTGTGTGTGTGTGTGTGTGTGTGTGTGTGTGTGTGTTTGTGTGCTCTTTGTTGGATATCTGTCAACAAATTAAAAAATTGAGCAGTTTGCCTAATTAATCTCCCAGTGGCATTGCAATGTTTTGTTTGCCCAGAAAACAACCTTGCCTGCTAAATGTTTGTCTCTGTGATTTTTTTTTTTTTCAGATATTCAGTTGACAAAAGGAGCGATACCACAAAAGCTTTCAAAATAGACCCAAACAATGGAACCATTACTGTCGCTAGAGCCTTGGACCGAGAGACGGCAAACTGGCACAACGTGACAGTCGAAGCCAAGGAAACATGTGAGGAGAATTTCACGTCTTGATGTGTGATTTATCCTGAATAAGGTCATTGTTTGAGCAGCAGCCGGGACCAAAACATTTTCGATTCTGATATATCGTCCGATATTTATCAAGAAATTGTCAATGATTCCTGAGATGTCGTTATCAAACCCTTAGGACAAATTGATTGATTGAGTCTTGATATGTTACAGTTTAACCATAAACTTTATTGTAAATATCTATAAATAAAAAGAAAACACTAATACAACCAAATACACTCAATGTGAATTAAGAAAATAAACATAATTCCTCTACATACAATATACAGAGAAACGCAACACACACATTAAGTAGTTTTTTATTTGGAAGTTTTCACATTGGCAAACAAACCAAATTCCGAACAATAAAAAACAATTTAAACTCACTACCATGAAGTGTGCCACATGTTCAGACACACCTGTATGGTTTTTCATAGGTATTAATAAGAAGCATATAAATATAAATATATAAAAATGGTAGAAGAATAAATGGTTAAATAAGATAATTAATGAATAAATAATTGAAAAGTTATCAAATGGTTCAGAATACCTTGTTGAAATAGTTTCCCCAAATTAATAGATAAGTAGTTGAAGAAGCAAATTAATGAATAAGTTATTGAAAAGTCAACTAACGGTTATGAAAAATGTGTTGTAATAGTTTTCTCACAGTAAATGAATATATGGTTGAACCCTCTGGTTGTAGACGCCCCAAATGTTTTCTCTTCCTTAACATAGATGATACCCAACCTCAATTAAAAGTGAACACATTGAATTGAAGAAAACATGATGCACATTTTAATATTTCCACAGAAAGACTTCCTGTGTCTTTACTGTCCAGTCCAACATCTCAATTGGAACTAAGCTATCAAACGTCAAAATCCTTTCCACCCCCCCCGTGTGTTTGCAAAAGTCATGATTCAAGAGGAAACATTTATCTGTCTTAAGTCTTATTTTTGACAGAGATTTTTACAAAGCGTTTATGAGACACGCGCCCAGTGGACTCCAGTAAATGTCTATCTTCACTACTGCAGCCCAGAAGCATTTATCCTCCTCGGTGGTGGTGTTCATCAAAGTGCTGGACATAAACGACAACGTGCCAAGGCTTGCAAGAGATTACCAGCCATATATCTGTGAGGGGACACAGGCAGGAGAAGTATGTATATTATGATATACTCATGTTTTGGATTTACTGTAGAGACGTGACGCAAAGAGCGTTTCCTTGAATTAGGACCGTAAAGATTCTCTTATTATGTTACATGATATTACATGAAATAATGTTATTCTACACATCTTTATACACAAGGACTCACATCTGACATTTTACCTGAATGAGTCATCTTTAGATGTGTTGTGTGTGTATAGATATATATATATGTGTGTGTATGTGACTACTGCTTTTCATATGTCTTCAGTTATATATCTTTTATCTCTCAGCTCATCCAGCTGCTCAGCGCTGTTGATCCAGACGAGCCTGTGGAGGGACACCATTTCTACTTCTCAATGGTCCCTGAGAAGCACATCAATCCCAACTTCACTATCCGAGATAATCAAGGTTATATTTGCTCAGATAATAAGGCGCACACATAATACCTCTCTAGCCTTATATTTACCATTTCCCTAATCCCGCTCAGGGTTGTGCACGTAATAGCGGCTTGGTGCCGAACACCATTAAAGCTGAAAAAGCTTCTTTTACATCCCAGATGGACTCTGGTCTGAATTCTTGAACGCAATCCTGAATTTCAATGCAGCCTGACCCAGACTGCTTCTGAATGACACGTTGCAATCTCGCCATCGTACCTGTCATGTCCCAGATGCTAGCAGCCGCATTTAGCCAGCTTGTTGTCAAGGGTAGGAGTTCAGGTTAAAGAAAAAATAAAGTGAAATGGCACATTGAAAACTAGCCATGCAAAGGAAAGAGACAGAGTGATGGTGAAAGTGTGTCTTCAAGGACAAATAGTCTGTCTGACATAGTCTGTTTCATGCTGTCTGAAACAAGCACGAGGTCGGCGTGTGTAGATTTTCCCTGAAACAGATGCTCACAGTGAAGATGAACAAAATAATACATCAACACCAAACATGTTCGTTTTGAGCCAAACCGTCGTGAGAATACGGAGTTAAGAGGTGAGCTGAAATCATCACATCAAGCTTAGCACCAGAGGAACTGAAAAATGAATCATGCAACAAGACTGGGCAGTGAATCAGCATTTTTAAACACACGCACACCAGGCAGCAAAATCATTCACACAGACACGTCACTATGTTCATGTTTGTAGCCTGAGGACCTTAAATAAGACTTGGATCTGCAACTGGACTCTCAGTTTATATCCCTGTTTATTTGCTGAGTGATTAAAGGTCCAGTGTGTACTTCACCACTAGATGTCCCTAAACCCTACACACTGAACCTTTATACAACAAATGTCCAAACAGAAGCCACGTACTTTATTTCTGTGACATTGCAGAGCTCATGTTCTGGCTGATGACGTTGCGTCTTTACTTCCTCCTGATGTACAGAAGTTTAGCCAAAATGTTCTGCATGTGGGCGCCGTCATGTTGTGCTGTCCACACACTCAGATAAACCAAATGTACTGGAAAAGTGAGCACGAACAAAAATCAGTGTGAAGAGAACTACATAAAAAGACAGAAAGCATCTTTGATAGCTATTTATTTGAAGTGTTTTTTGATATTTTCAGATTTTAGTTTGAATTTGAATGAACGCTGTGTGTTTGGGAGCTGTTTTTGGATGATGCTGTGGTTTTTGAGTCTGACAGCCTCTCTAGTAAGTAAATTGAAAGAGTGTTTGCCTTAAAGTACTCGACCTTCTTTCAGATTTCATAATGAAAAAGTGCTGAAAAATTGAACAAACTGATTTGTTGGAGTGTGCGGCGGGGGGATGTTTGAACGTATAGGTTGGAATGAAATGTATGCAGGTGCAGTGTACGGGTGGTTAGCCAGGCAGGCACAGCAGTCCAGTCAGCAACTAGGAAATGAATAATGAATCAAGAAGGAGCACTTTTAATAAAAACACATTTCCATATGCCACAAGGCATATTCGACTCCCCAAAAGTTTTTGTTCAGTGCCTTAATAAACTCTCACAGGTGCAGCCAAACCTGAAGCAGATTTTCCAGATTTACTTTTGTACACACTGAGAATTCGATTTGACAAGGTGCTGGGGCCGTCCACAGAGCTGGGATTGTGTTTTAAATCCCATTACGTGTGTCACTTCACTAGTTATTCATCTTATTTTTCAATTCCCCCGCAACATCAGCACTCACACGGCAAGTGGTGGTGTTTTGTTTTTTTTTTATTTCTAAAGAAAGCTGAAAAGTGCACCTCTGCCTCTTGATTTCAGACAATACAGCCGGCATCGTGGCACGCAGGAGTACGTTCACCCGCAAGGACCGAACCCAGTACCTCCTGCCTGTGGTGGTGACAGACAGCGGCTCTCCAGCCCTCTCCAGCACCAGCACTTTGACCATCAGCGTGTGCAGCTGCCAACCTGCAGGACATTGTCCCTCAGGAGGGGTGGAGGCGCTCGCTCTGTCGATGGGGGTCAGCCTGCAAACACTGTTGGGGCTCCTGGTGTGTCTGGTCACACTCACAGGTAAACGTCAAACCATGTGTCTGCATCCGTCTTCGGCTGCTACATCAGACCACGATAGTCATTCATATGAAGGGATGTATGTTTTTATGGAGTTTAGTCTTTTGGAAATCTTTATCATCTCACATCAGAATCATTTCGTCTTTAAGATTGAAAAATATGAAAAAGCAGCTTGAGCTGGAAGATAAGTTCTAAATGTGAAGAGGTTATCAGAAATACACATCAATAAATAGTGCTGTGAGTACGATAATTAAAAATTGAGTTTTTAAAAAGAATATATCTTCATAGTTTTCCCTTAAACTCCAATCAGATGATAAAACCCTCAGAGATTTTTTTTTATCTTTTAACTCCAGAAGTTGTTTCAATAATTCAAAACTTAATTTATTCCACTCGTAGTTTTTATCTTTCACTGGAATGATTTAGCTGCTGTTCTATACATTTACACAATGATTCTTATTTCTTTTTTTACATTCCACAAACTTTAATAACCTCCACCACAGAAGATTTCATTGCTGTTTGTCTGTCCGTCAGCAGGATTACGCAAAAAACTACTGAACTGATTTTTAGTGGATGGGTGCTGTGGATTCAAGACAGAGGCAAATCCAGGGTTTTCTTCTCCACTTAATATTGCAACTTAAGGTCTTTGGTATCAATGAGTGTTTGCAATTCCGTGCGGATCCAAATAAAAATCTGTATCTAGTGGATTTCAATGTGTTTTTCTAGGGCTGTAATGCTTTAAACCTCCAACTGCCATTACTATGTAGCTGAGAAATGTGATGTGGCCTTAGCTGTGAGGCTTGTTTTAATTTGAGGTGACATTTGGGCCTTGGGTGAGGAATTCTTTCTACTGAGTTCACTTGTAGTTCATGTTTTCAGGTGTGTTTTTGAGTTTTATGAAACCGTTTTACTGTGATGATGTTAAAATACAGAAACTTTGACTCATAACTCATCAGAAATAATGAACTTTTGGGAGCAGAAGAATCATCCCTTTAGAAATGTTGTGTAGTCAGACCTCCATCAGCTGCACCCTCGAGGCCCCTGAGGCTGGGAGCAATTTGTACAAGTGTAAAAGGCCGAGATACGACGGGCTGTGGGTATGCTCACCGTAAAACCAATAAAATCCCTCTGAGGAGAAGAATTAGTATTTACAGAGATATTCTAGATTCAGGAACTGGAGATGTGTCGGTAATTCCAGAGGAAATTTCTCTGATATTTTGCTTTTCCAGCGGATCTGCTGAGCTAGAGCAGTTCCACCTCACCTAATTTCGGCAAGTATATAAACATGTGCTTAACGGCAGGTTTTTTTTTATTAACACATCTGCACTTTGATGTGAATCCCCTGTTTTAAAACTCACCAGTGTGCCTTTAACACGTACTTTTAAGTTGCTGAAAGCTTGCAGAGCAATGATGTCAGGTAATGAGCGCATTGGTTGCAATACATCAGTAGCAATGCCGTCCTGGGACGCTGATGGGTTTGCATAGTGAAAAGCTTTATTATGACCTCGGCTGCTTTGTGTCCTCCCTCTGCCCATCACATGAAAGATTAATGACGATACCTGCTATGCTAACACTCTGTCAGATGAGAACAATACCCGGTGAAAACACGGCAGAAACAATCAACACTCCTTCAGCTTTCTGTGCCACATGGAGCAGATACAATAATTTCTCCTTTATGTGAGACCCGAGATTAAAAAAAGATAAATTATGGCATAATTTGCCCTCGTTTTGATTTTTGCACCCACAAGTTGTCACAGAAAAAAACAAATCTGGCTGCTATTATCATCAGTGCATTTTTACATTGTACGTGCATGCTCCATCAGGCACCCTCCATGCTCTTTTCTCACCACGCTCATGCCCTGGTGTTTAACTATAATGATCTCCCGCTGCGTTGTGTCTGCAGTGCTGTCAATTCTAATGCTGATGGTGAGGAGACACAGGCGGAAACAGCAGGAGGGGCAGGATGTGGAGGTGAAGGAGCTGGAGCTGCCGGAGACGGTGTCTCAGAAGGTGCTGTATTACGGAGAACCCGGGGGTGGCAGAGCGGGCCTAGACTTCTGCCAGCCCGCTGTTCCCCTGCGCCACCACCCCCACAGGAGGAGGGAGAGGCGGCTGCGGAGGGAGGACGTCAGGGCCAGCATAAGGATGTCCTTGAGAGAGTCGCACCTCATCGGGCCGGAGGACGAGGTCTTCAGGCAGTTTATTCTGGACAGGTTGGAGGAGGCTGATCGAGATCCTCGCTGTCCCCCGTTCGATTGCCTCAGGATCTACGCATATGAGGGGTCGGGGTCTCCCGCAGGCTCCCTGAGCTCACTGGAGTCGGTCGCTTATGAGATTGAACCTGAGCAGCCACCTTGTAATACCAGGCCCTACGTAGTGAGGCTCACCCCTTGGTATGGGGGAGGAGAGGAGGACACCATCTTCTGAGAGGTTCTTCTTCAGTGGGAATACTTTGACATTTTGTGAAATATATGTTTATTCCCTTTTTTTTTTCTCAAGACTGTACAAAGCTACAGTCGGCAGTAAGTCTGTGGAGGTGCTGGTCGGTCAGGCTAAGGCTAAACTAAGCTAACCAACTGATGTATGTACAGCACAGATAGCGAGAAAGTGTATTTTACAAAATGTCAAACTATGCCTTTAGAGGAAAAATCAAGCCGTACACATAAAAAGCTATTGTTTCCATGTTTTTTCTAACTTGCTGTAACTGTTCAAACGTAGATGACATGAAGTTTGTTGGACCTTTTCTCTCTGGACTCCGCAACAATCAAATCCCATCCAGTCTCCTTGATAAAATACCAAATCTCTACAGCTCTAACAGATATTTCAGATATTACATTCATGAGGCTGTTCACATCAGACCACTGGCTCTATTTTCCTGACGAGTGACCCCTCGGTCATGCAAATAATGACTGTCCTCCTTAACAATAGCACAAGTGGAAGCAGTGTGATGTGGCTCAGCTGCTGAAAAGCCTCTCGACAAAGAGGTCAAGGTGCAAGGTGGGACAATATCGGTTTGACCTATATTTCACAGACTGCGGCTTGAATCATTTCTGCTCAAACGATGTCACATTATCCGCTGATGAAGCTGTAAAGGCAAAAATAATTGGCTGTTGAAAAATCCAGGAGACGAGGAGCAGCGTGAGTGTTTAGCTCAGAGGAAACAGTGATGAATATTATTTCTTATTCACTCTCCTTCTTGCTCTGTTTTGTTCTCTCTTAACCTGCAGCTGCACTTCTACATTCAACAGCTGGAGTTGAGTTACAGTTCTGGAATGGACGGGTCACATCCAGTGGGTGTTTGACCCGCTGCAGACGGGAACAAGGTTGTTGTGTGCAGCCTGAAAACCAAACCAATGAGTTCCAAGTGATGTTTTGTTGCTATAGCGACCTTTTAACATTGCACATTTTTACATATTGTTGATGTAAAATCTAATTGATGCACACAGTTTTAACGCTGAACCCTAACCAGCCTTTAACTTAACCTTGTTTTCTTGTTTTCCATTCGGTCACACGATTCACCATAATATCACCACAAGACAAAAACGTCCCTTTCTCTCGCCTGTATGAACATTTCCTTCCCAGTATTTATAGGGAGCCACTCATTTTATGTTTGCTTGTTACACCCACACTGAGAATTAGTCATTAGTCAGTGAACAGCTGAGTCTGTGCACGTTTGTCGAGGTCGTATTTAAAGGTGCAGTGTGTAGAATTTAGTGATATCTAGTGTTGAAGTGTTGCAGCTGAACACCCCTCACCTCAGCCTCTCCCTCTAACATGATAAGAAACATGGCGGCCTCCGTAGAGAGGGTCCCCTCCATGTAAGTATAAAGTATTTGAATATAAAGGACCTTTTCTGGGGTAAAGAAAACTACAATTCATACAATTTAGATGAAACGAACAAGTGAAAACATCATGAGGATTATTCTACATTAAATTTCTGCCAGTAGTTCCATTTCACCTAAATCTTACACACTGGACCTTTAAAAGTCGAACATAACTCATTAGAGTGCATACGTCCATCAAGGCCCAACAGTCCCTTTAAATTCAATCAAGCCAAACCAAATCACACACACTCATAGATGTTCGTCTTAATATGCCTGATTTTTTTCATCAAGATTCATAAATTATTCCCTTAGAAATCGGTGAAAATGTCAAAAATCCAATCTTGCGATCTCCAAAAAAAAAATTTAAACATTTCCTGGATGTTCGAAACCTAATAACTGAGATCTAAGAAGAAGTTAATATATATATCAAGCAAAAAGCTGTCACTGACATTAAAGTGTTAAAGAGTGCAGTTATTACAGTATTTTTATTACAGTATTATGTTAAATATCTGTGATTATTTTATATTATTTGTAATATTATTGTAGTTCTCATCATGCTGTTTTATATTTTTGGCTCATAACAGTTTGTACTCTATATGTTTTTGTATTTTTCCGCTATAAAATTATTTGAATCAATGGAAACTGACGAAATATTTTTTTCTAAATGGAGATTTTTTTTTTTTTGATTCCTGATCAGTCTTATCCGGACAGAAATGAGAGGTTACATAAGAGAAGTGTATACATTAAATATCAAGTGTTTAACATGTATTATGCTGTATGATAAGATTCTCCGCTTTCTGTAGAGTCACCAGAGAGCCCATCGTGCTGCCCGTGTCAGCCAATCAGCGGCGGAGAGAGGGCGTCCGGGTGGCGAGGAGCAAAACTGCAGCAAACTAAGGTTGCGAGAGGAGAAGAAGTTAGTGGAGGATTGATTTGAAATGTATGAAGAAAGTTAAACTCTTGAGAGAGCTCATGATTTACTGTTCGCCTTTCTTCTTTACAGTATTATTGGCAAACGCGGCGTGCTCACAGTAGTTGCGTGGGCGGCTGCTCGCGGGGTGACTCGAGGTAATTGCATGGTGATCAGGTTCCGTCCCCCTTCACCCTCTCATCCGCTAATTGGGCTGTTTTCTGTCTGTGAAGGTCAATGTTTGGACCAGAGAGGAAATAGTTCTCAGTGAAGAAAAACACACAGACCTATTTGGAAAATAGTTGAAATACCTCGAGTTAGGAGACAATGTGAGGAGACAACTAATTGCTCGAATCATTTCTGCTTTTCCTGTTTTCTGCGTTTGTTACTTGTCTGAGGAGGCACACATCTCAGCGGGACGATTTCCAGACGTCGCTGCAACTCAGATAGATTCCACTGTTGTAAACAATCCATCCAGACGCTGCTTTTTAGACATAATCATTGTCTCACAATTGCTTCTAAAGACGTAGGTGTTCACAAAAAAATTGCCTTTTTCAAAGCCCTTTCAAAGCAGACTCCGCGGTCCAACATGTCTGATGTGGGGTCTGCCCATGAAGGCTCTGTTATAATTCCCTCTTCAATAGAACCTTAATGTCAAAAGTCATTCAGCTCCTGGTGTCATTTAACCTTCTGAATTTCTGTCATTACCCATGGTGCATATCACGGGTAATTTAACCTAATAGCTCTTTTCTTTGTGTAATTATACCCATTACGGCAATGTGAGGGATTTCATCCCGTCACCTGTCTCTGTCCTCTGTGCTCTCCCCGCACAAGATATAGATTCAGCTCTTCTTTTCAAACGTGGTGCCAAACCCATCGCCGAGCGCCACAATGCTCACTGGAGGGTCTTTGAGAGAGGCTCTCGTTTGGCAGACGGGGGGGCTGATTGAATAGATGCCTGAAAGGATTGTGAGAGCCATTTAAAAAAGAGAATCATTTGCAACATATAAGCCTTAAGGTCTGGCTGAAGAGAGATCAAATCATTCATACACAATTTGGCAACATAATTATATCTGGATGATATTCTGAGTGTGTGTGTGTGTGTGGAACAGTTGTCAGCTCATTGACGGATGTTTGAACGCCTACATTACGTCTATGGACATGAGTGGTACGCTTCGAAATCGATGCTGATTTTAAGCAGGATTTTAGAATGTAAGTGAGCGTTCGCACTGAAAAAGAGACAAAATGAAACACTGGAAGCAGAAAGGCATGAATACCAAATAGTCGACTTTTGAATTTGTTGTTGATGGATATTTTTTACTTTAACGCACAAAGGAAATGCAGGAGCTGCTCTCGCTAGTAAAAAGTCTAGATCCTATAACTCAACAATATTCAACAATTAATCATAGGAAACACATTTTGGTTTTAGAGGCGATATTCCAGAGTCTGACGGTCGTTACGTGTCACTTCCTGTTGACTAATGTTGATTTTAGTAGATTTGGGTCGGAGCCCGACCCTGTAAACTGAGGATCCCTTGTTCATCATCTGGGAACCATGAATGTTCAGAAAGTGATGTTTTAATTAAAGACGATGTGAATGAGGCTGCTTTGAGTTTCAGCCATTTTGCAGGAAACACGTAAAGTGTCGCTGTTTGTTGGAAACTTTTGTTACGAGGGTTTGTCTCAATCTTTCATACGATGAAATCTTCCCTGAATTACTTCATTGATTTCACCGCAGGCCTGTTTCAAGCTAAGACTGTGGTAACTACTCATAATGGAAAAACGAATCGAACTTAGAATTGAAATAGATCCCGGATCATGATCCACAAATGAAAGACAGGATTGATAATACCTAACGAAACCTGGAATGTGAATTAGTCCCAGAGACTCCTGCACAGATAATCAGAAACCTGGATCATGTCAGATCCATGCAGGGATATGAATAACCAGCTTATGTACCATGTCTGATCCTACATATATATATATATATATATATATATATAACCTGCATTAGTTGTGGCAGGTACATTAATGTGTGTGTAAAGCTAAATTAAAGTAAAATATGGCGACTTTATTTCAACAATTTCACAATATTGTATTGAAAACATGAATCCCTGCACAAACACCGATGTTTGACCCGAGGACCGAATGATACGGAAAGTGGTATTTCACATAGTGTGTGTGTGTGTGTGTGTGTGTGTGTGTGTGTGTGTGTGTGTGTGTGTGTGTGTGTGTGTGTGGGCTGGAAAAAAGCTCAAGAGGGGTCATTTGTCACAAGTGAAGCATTTGAACAACCACAGGTGTGTTTCCACCACCTGAACCTCCCCCAGGGAGCAGGAATCTTTCCTAGGATTCAGTTCCTCAACCTGCTTTTCTCCACAGAGGAGCCAGGGGAGGTTTCACCTCCACAGAACAGAACTGAGGTTTTACGACCAACGGTAAAGTCTGTGCTTCGTTGTCTATTTTCGTATAAGGTCAATTTGGTTTGGTAAAAATGTTATTAGTTATCCAGTGTTATATTAGAAAACCAGTGGTAACTAAAGTACATTTACTCAAGTGCTGCTCAGTTTTACTTTCCTCTGAATCTTTCCCTTTCCTGCTGCTTTACAGTCGTCCTCCAGTGCACCTCTGAGGGAAGCACTGTAAACTTTACTGTTAGATTTAGTTATTTACTTTGCAGGAATCCAGGGAGAAACTCCACTGAATGTGTTGATGTTTTCTTCTCATGACACATCACAGGATAAAGGTTCAGAGTTTAAAGACTGTAAACTCTCCACCACACAACTGGAACCAACTAAACAAGCTGGAGTTAGAGACTGTCTGTGAAGGACTTTTGACTTATTGCCATTTAGATATATTTGTGAATGTTTTAATTAGTGTGTCTGTCTGTGTGATGTCTGCTTTGTGTGACTTCTTGATCTCAAATAATCTTAAACTGACTCTTAATTATTAACCAGAGCCCCTAAAGTCTTAAAACTGTGTATTTTTCATTTAATGTCCATGCTGCTGTCTGCTGCTAACAAGATCTTCTGTGTATATTGTGTGCATAATGTATTTTTAACCTATAATTTAACAGTAATCCCTCATGTGCTGCAAATAATAACGTGAGAACGCGTGTTCAGTATAAAAAAAACCCCAATTTAGACTTGAAGGCCATGTAATACACATGTTGGCAATATCAAAGATATGTTAATGACGAGGAAGAGAAAGGAAGATTTCATAGAAACAAGGAGAAGTTAAATCTTCTTAGATATGTGATTGAAGTTTAAGTTAAATGTTAGAAGAAACATTATAAAAAGTCAAAAGCCTTTATTGTACAAACTACGATGAAATGAAGAGCGCTTCCCTAGTTGGAGCATTAAAATCAAATAAGAACAGAAAATTCAGATGAAACAACCAATATAGTTGTAAAATATAATATTCTGCTTCATCAGTTTTATACAAAGAACTCCATATATGTCTTTTATCTGACGTCTGCTATGTTATATACAGTTGTATACATTAACAATCTGTATATATAAATATATAAAGTTATGGACAGAGCGCCTGAACATCACAATAATCAATATATCAAACCGTAGTCACGATAGAATTAAAACTGTTGACTCAAAGTTCCACGTCTGATCCCTTTCTCAAACCCAGGCTGATATCGCCACAGCGTGTGTGCCGGAGTCAAATCTGACAGCAAATGTGTTCAAAGATTATGCAAACGTTAATATTTTAGGATTTACAGAATACATTTCCTGCAAGTTATTCCACGTGAGCCTTGACTTTTCTGTTCCATTGATGAGCTTCCCCCTGGTTGAGCTTTGGCGATTGTCACAAACGTAAAGTGACACCACAGACGTTTACGGACAGGACTCACATTGAACTAACGATGTAAACACACTGACCGCGTATCGATCGATCTGTCCCGTCTGTCCTGCAGATGTCAGATGTGTCGCAGTTATCACGCTGGTTGTAAAAACAGTATAATAACATTAGTTGTTGTCTCTGTAATGACGTCTAAGTCATGAGAGCTGTGAGAGAAACACTTAACTACGAGATCCAAGTTAATGAATGTAAGAAGAATCCAAGAGTCCAGTCGATGAGCGAGTCTAGAAAGTGTTGATTGACCCTTAAGGTGAAGCCTCTCCAGAGTTAAAGCACTGATGGTGTGGGCTCCAAACACTGACTGACTCGGAATGAGAGGAGAGCAAAGCAGGCTGGCATGTGATTGCAGAGTTAGTGAGCCTGTTGCTAATCACCAATCATCATTATGACTGCAACATAAAATGAACATTAAAAACGTGCCCTGCCATTTCCAATGAAGAATCCAACTGGAAATCACAGCAGCGACTTACACAGGAGTTTTGTTTGGAGCGGCAGAGAGCTCCTCCTTCGATTGAAGCCTCAGCTCCGTCACAGCTCTCCACTCGTTGCTCTTCTTTTGTTTGTTGGGGTGCAGCCGTGCACTGATATCATTGCTCTCACATTTGTTGTTTTGTTTATGAATTAAAAGGTCCTGGTAACGAAGTTTCTCAATCAGCTTCTTACTTGAAGTGACAGGATCCTGTGTGATCACAATGTTTTGTGCCAAAGTTAGAAAAGTTTGGGATATTAAACATTGAATAATTGTTTTTTGTGTTTGCTTTTTTTCAGGCAACCGAACACGATGAATGTAAGTAAGTTATTTAGTGTCCTTTCTGCTCTGTTCTGGTTTCCACCGCTTCTTAATGCTCGGCCATGTTTAAACTTATGAGGTGCTGATTGTTGATAGCGGATTTAGATTTAACATTTAGATTTAGATGTAATTTTTAACATTTGAAATTAATATTTAGATTTAACATTTTGATTTATATTAAACTTTTGGATCTAGATTCAACATTTAGACGTCATTTTAACATGTAACGCAACATTTACACTTTTTTTTAACAAGATTTAGATTTAATATTTAGTTTTAACATTTCACATTTAGGTTTTAATTAAGTATTAAGATTAAACATTGTCTTTAATACATATTTCACAAAGGGGTCAATATTACAAAGTTCATAAACACTGCAGTAACTTTTTAACATTTAGGAACCAAATGTTGTGGACGGTTCTAATAAATGAAAAAATTCAGTCAGGTTTCAGTGTTTTCTTCTCCCTCTACCATTAAACCAAGATAAGTTTAGTGGATAAAATCACGACGGTTCTAATTAAGTGAAAACAGTAAAGTTTCAGGCCAGAAACACGACACGATCAGAAACATCTTTCACATCCATCTATAGTTATTATAAAATATTAGTTAGTGCATCTTACAAGCCAATATCTCAGGCACTTTAATTCTGACATGAGGAGGGAGCAGGCTGTAGGCGTCGAACTTATAAATTATATAATGTTTTGACACTGATATTGAGTTTGTTTACGGATGTTTGTGGGTAGAAGAAGGTCAATCTATAGTTCCAGCACCAGCGTGTCAGGATTTGTCCAAAACCCTGAATATGTAGTTTTACTTCTAATGTACTCATTGGGTCAAAAATGATTTTTAGTTCCCTACAGGCTGGATCTATAGCTGAATTATGTTGTGTCATATCCAACTTTGTTTAAAGAGTTTTTTAAGTATAGGATTTGATCTTTAAGTTTACATTTGATCCTTTTTTTCCAGAATATTACGGTTGTTAAATTCAGAGGTTAACAGATGAAGATAATATTTACTAGATCAAATTAACTGCTGCTGCTAAACTTTAAGTGTAAAATGTGTTTTCCTTTGTTTTGACTCAAACTTCTCCACACATGCCAAACCTTTTTTTTATTAAATCAAATTACCCTTCCACATCTCATCTGTTCTTTTTTTTTTCTTTCTTTTTCTTCTCAAAGGCACCGCTGAACTTTGAAAGAAATATTTTCCACTTATCATTCATCACACATCCACTTGATCTGATTTCATATTGTTCTTTCCTTAGGTCTGTAGCATGGAACTACTATTATAGAATACCAAAGGCCTCGGGTCCAAAGTGAAAAGTCCCATTAATAAAGAAGAGATTACTTTCACTTGCTGTCAAGGCCCCGTGCTGCTAAAGGATTGATGCTCTCACATTAAATCAGCCCCTTGAAAGGTCCTTCTGAAACTGTACGAGCGCCAACTGTAAAGGTAGTTTTTTTTTTCTCTATTATGTTTCATTTTGCATCGGGGGAGGGGATGTGTGACATGTACACATACCATCACCAGTGTTTCTATATATATATATATATATATATATATATATATATATACAGTATATATATAGACATAGAGACATAGAGAAGCAAAAACACTGAAACAGTTTTAAACATCGTGTTATGATTATGTCAATGTCTCTGTCTCCTCTATGTTTACTTACCTGCAACACCTCCTTATGGTGTCTCCTGCTTCACCTCTCCTCTTTGTGCTGTTGTTCTTCAGGTCACATCGTCGTAGTGAACTTTCCCATAGTTTAGCCTCTTTGTTTACGTTTGTGAGATTATTATCTGTGTCGTATGCTGAAATATTTCTGTTATTGAATCAGTGGACGGGGATTTTGTTGTTTGGCTCTTTCTCTTAAATTATCGCGTTGGTCATCGACGCTTGATTCCAGCGGTTGAAAGAATCTGCAGCTTTTTGTTTTATGATTCTATAGATGTTAATATTTATTCATTTTAAATCAAGCGGTTGATTTGTATTCAAGCTGTTTTGGATTAAAGTTATTGATTCATGTTGCAGCATTGATATTATGATTTGGTAGAATTTTAAAAAGTCTTTTTGTCATTTTTCTTTCTTGACATGTTTCGGTACTTTTCATTTCTTTCTTTCTCTCTCTCTCTCTCTCCCTCCCTCTCTCCCTCCCTCTCTCACTCTCTCTCCCCCCCCCCCACTCACAGCCACAGGGTTTGTTGTTCACTTTTTGTTGTCTAAGCCATCATTCAAAATGCAGGGCTTTCTTCTGACAGGCACTGAAGCAAGGAAATGAGAAATGACTTACACAGTTTAGCTCCTCTTCATTTTCACTTGCCTTATTATTATCAAACATGTGCACGCCCACACTCACACACACACACACACACACACACACACACACACACACACACACACACACACACACACACACACACACACCCTCATGGCCGGTGCACGCACACCACGTGCACTTTCACAAATGATTAGTGAAGTCTCCTCAGAAAAAAGACGCCCGAATCTGTAAGCGGTGAGAGGTTTTTTGTCAATGTCCACACTCCGTGACGTACAGTACATTTAGTCGACTCTGACACTGTGGAGAGCGATGGCCCCTGCACACCACTAATTAGCTGTCATTCATAATTGATTAAAGCCCAAATGTAAATAATAAATGGAAATTGAATTTTATTTGTAGTGTCTTGTCAATTACATTCACGCAGGGCACGGCTGAGGCTGAGGCTGAGGCCGGACGTAAACATGGCTGCAAAGGGCACGAAGACGCTGGAGGAGTCGCTTGACTTTGGAGAAGTTTGTAGTTTCCACTCTTCTTTAATGACGTAGTTTGAATCATGAGCAGATGATGGGCTGGGGTCTTATTTTTGGCTGAAGGCAGCATTTAAAGTCTCGCACTGAGGCCTCGACTTCTTCGGGAGAAACTTTTACTTTATTCAGAGAAAAGAACATGAGATGGTCGATCTTTCATTTTCTCTCATTTTACCTTTATGCATAATGAGGTAGAGGAACTGCTGCTTTTTAGTTCGGAAATTAAATTAATACAGCCATCAATCTGTCAATCATCTGCCGTCGTCTCTACAGAATGATTTATGATAAATAGAAAACTAAATTAATACAGAAAAATGATGAGTCAGAGAATATATTAGTCAATCAACAGAAAATTTAAGTAATTAGTTGTTTAATCCATTTTCAGCCCCAGGTTGTGTATTTTACCTGGTTCCAGCCTCTTATGAGAATTTGATGCTTTTTGTTTTTCATTTGATATTTATACGTCTAAAAAAATAATATAGAATTTTCTACTGATCTTCACTTATTTAGCAGCTGTAGTTACTCGTTCCTTTGATTTTTTAATTTCATTATAGACTTTAAATGTGTATTATTATAGTTTAAAGCCCACAAGTAGCCACTGTGATGCTTTGGCTTTAAACTCGTGTTGGAGTTGTGCGAAACTAGATCTGCTTGGATTCACATGCGTTTACATTTATTGAATAGAATTATAAAGTTTAAAGTTTAAAACTCTTACCTGGAGCACCTGCACCTTTATATTGTGATATTACAACTTAAGTACGAGCTCTGAGTTAGTCTTCTGTCAGTCAGGGGAACACGACACTTGAAGAGTTTGTAATAATTGAAAACATTATCAGCGGATCTATAATGAAAACAAATGTTAGTTGCAGCCTGACATGTCAAATAATTATCTCAGTTTATCAGCTGTTTTTGTAACGAGCTAAAGATTTTCAATGTATTTTTTCTTATCTCAATTCAAGAGTGTGTTCTTTCATGTTTAAGAGTCCGACTCTAATTAAAGTTGAAGAATGTAATAGCTCCATCAGAATAAAATACAGATTTGAAGCTGCTTGGCTGATCAGAGCTGCCAGAAAGAGACGCTGTGAGAATTAAAGCGTCTGCATTGAGGAAGTGATGATTTAATTGGTCGGCTTCATGACTTGAGTTCGATTGGTTAGTTCCTGAGCGTGCAGATGAAGCCAGAGTGTGCAGCTCTCACAGCTTTAACCTGGAGCGACACAAACACACAACAGAGCAGCAACTATTTTAGAAAGTGGGCTGAGCAGTAATCCAAAACACAATCAAACCCCAGGCTCTTGAATGAAGCTTAGAAATAGACTCACTCTAATGGAGGAGCTGCACTTATTTCATTTTGAAAGAGTTTGTTACAGTTTGTTTTACAGTCGGCTCATGTCGGACAGTGTTTGTACAGTGTGTGTGTGTGTGTGTGTCCACATTCAAGTGTAGCACTCTGTAAAGTATTTTTAGTAACCACAACCAGCCAGTCGCCGGCCTCCCCGTGCATTTAGGATATCTGCGTCTCTATTGTGTATGCGCATATTGTGAGGAGTGTGCTCTCCGAGTCAGAAAAAAAGCCATCGATGCAGTCTTCAGAAGTAGCACATCATTAATAACGGAGGGACCTTTGAAGATCCTGCATAAATGTCTAATTAGGTTTGGTAACCTTTAGGAAACTCAAGTGGGTGAATACTAAACAGTCCTGCAGACCTTGTGCTGCATGGCAAACTAAGCACTCAACATGTGGGAGAGAGCGTTGACATTGAGGAGGTTTGTTCCCCGGCCTGAAAGGGCACGCAATTTAAGTCACATTACATGCACGTCTGAACTCACCGGCCAATTTCGGGCCAATTTATTGTCGTTAACCATCCTGTGTGTACGCGTCATCACGGAGGTGGAACAAACACGTGCCGTGATATTTCTTTCTTTTTTTTTAATATACTGTATATTTCGGGGGTTGCCCTTCAAGCTGCGTGATGAGCCTGCGTGGCGTTAATTAGACCCTGAAAGGCCGATTTATTTTCCTGTGTTGAGTCGAGGACGTGTGCCTCCTCCATGTTAGTGTTCATGGGCCAAACCAAAAAAGTCGACTTCTCAAATTAGATTTTTTCTCAAAGATGGTTTCTATCAAGTTTGTCAGTAGTAGTACCTGTGCCAAAGGAAGTTGTTTGTTTGTTTAACAGTTTAACAGGATTATGTTAAAACTACAGGACAGATACCATGAAACGTTCTGGGTGAGGAAAGAACCCGTTAAGTTTTAGTGTGGAACAGATGTAAGATCCAGGGATTTTGTTTTTCCACTGCAAGATAGAGCATTCAACATTTATTTTTTCTCAAAGAGTAATTCAGTGATCTTGTTGAAAACAAAATTTTGTTTAGGGGACTGATATTTATCTGTGAGTGCAATTTGGTGCATGTCTAAATACAAAATCTGGATTATAGTGAATTTAAATGTGCTTTCAAAATGGGACTGTTGGGCTTTGGCAGATTTCTCGACTCTGAATATCCTTGTAATTAGTTATTTGATGGGTTTGATAGTTGTACACATAACCCCCTCTGACATCCTGAGTGACAGTAACAGTGACACAGGCAAAAAATATTAAAGCTCGTGATGACGTAGCCATCTGCGTAGTCTTTGCGTAGATCCTACCCAGTGAGAATAAACCAGGCTTAAGTCTGAGTATTCAATCCACCAGCCGTGTTTGTACTGAAATAGCGTAAGACGGATGTGACCTAGAAAATACCACAGAGAAAGACTGGTTTGCGCTACAGTGTCCTTGTCTTCGTTTAATAACACATGCATTAGCAGATGACAGCGTACAACAATAAAAATACCAGCGTGCTGAGTATCCAGCTGTCACAGTGCTGCAGGTAGTTAAGCTTCTTTCTTTAGCTGCCGCAGGAATCCCAGGCTACAACGCTGCTGTCTCACTGTGAGTCTGTTTTTGTTTAATGACAGATTTTCTCTAGAATTCAGCAAAAAAGAAAGACTCAAATAAGTGGAAGCAATTGGGATGGATGTGCTGCGTGTAGGTACCTAAAAACATGAAAATTGACTAATTGCAGTGTATTATATTCCATTTGAAGTGGGTAAGTGATCGGCATAATAACCCCTGGAGCGCCCTGCATGCAAATTGAATGAAAATGGTTTAAAAACGCTGCTGTGACATATGAAATACTGACAAATGATGGTTTTTAGTTGGATCCTAACCTGGAAATAACAACACTGGTACTTGAAGGTCACACGTGTTGTGATTATAATAAAAATACAACAAAGAAAAGGAAAATAAAGCCAAAACCAGCTTCTGATTTAAGAGCAAAGTCAGGTTCCAACACTAATATAAATATGTTACATGTTGAGGTCACTGCAGCTCGACGTGGAGCTTTATATTTCATATTTTTGTGAGTACTATCATCATAAACAGATTTAAAGCTGCACATATTTTCTAAAAATAAACCCAGACCGGTCATGAAGCTTTACCTCAAGCTCCTCGCTGTAAAGTAGCATAAACATACACATCCCAAGACACACATCACAGACATATGCACTCAAAGATATTTATTATACACACACACACAGAGAGAGTTGTCAGGGCACGGTGTAAAATCAGAGGGGCTGTTAATGGAGGCGGACAGCTTGGCTGCTGTTTCATCAAAGTGCAGAGGAAATGCAGATCTGTGTCCTGCAGGATGCAGGGAATTGGAATAGCTTCCTTCTGTCTGCTGAATTTGAAACATACCAGCGGGGATTAGACCGCCTTTACCGCTGTACAGTGACTTCCTAATGGCCGTCCACGGGAAATATTTACCCGCTGCCTCGCATGTGTTGACTCTGCCCTCAGGAGCACAAACGAGTCCCCCGGTCGGAGAGCTTTATTTAGCCGCCGAGCTACGAGGCAACGCTGAGGATAGTTTCATAATTTGATTGATTTAAGCAGCTCGGACTTTTCTTCTAATTGTGTTATATGATAACAGCAGTAATACTGAGTAATGAACGTAGATTTCACATACACTGTATATTCCTTTGTAGAAACTTTTTCAATGAATGAATCACTTAACAGTCTCTTAATGGAATTCAATTAATAGTTTAATAATTTACTGGGCCTTCTTTAAGAGCTCACAACTAAATATTTCTTGGCTTTTCATGATTTTATGGTTTTTGTCCACCAAAAAAAGGAAAGTTCTGTTGGAAATCAGGTAGATTAGAGCTTTTCTGCTTGTTTTACTCTCTGGAACTTGTAGTACTTTGATTGTGACAAAAGAGTTACGCATATTTTTTTAATTTAAAATCTTTTGCCTGATGTTTTAAATTAAATTCAAGATTCATTTGATTCATTTGTCACATGTTTGTGCAGTTTAATACTTAAAACATCAACTAAACTGCATCTGGATATCATAATTCCAATCTTCCTGTCTATTCAATGCTAGGTTTGCAGTACTTTAAGTATAATTAAGTATAAGTTTGATATTAATTGTAATTTTTCCAATTCTCTACAAAAGGAGAACCCATTTATTTCATATAGAACACTGTTCTTCATATATGTTTATGAACATGAGAAAACAAGATGAAATGTTCTTGATTAAACTACTCAGACGTTTCAATAATGTATTTTACATTAACATCCTGATCCACCATTTTCCTGCCAGATGGTTACTTGTTTCATTTCAATCAAGGTTTAATTTAAACCTGTAATTACCTGAAGCTTGACTTTAAAGCAGCACCTCTTTAGTGTGCGAGACGACAACGGAAGCTAGTTTGACTTGGCGCCATCGCAGGTGTCAAAACAAGCTATTTACTGAGACTAAGTGCTGGAGCAGTTCCATCACAGAGCAGCAACAGTCCAGATGTTTTGTCATTAGGTATCAAGGCAGTGCAGCTCATCTCCAGCTCTCAACAAGGCCGGAGTTTTTACTGTAGCGTTTAATGAATCTCTCTAAGGCCGATGTTATTTTAGGAGAACCCACATCGGCCCTCGGGAACCATATATGCAATTTTATCACGTCCCACGATCTGTCAGCGGCATCTTTCCGCTTCAAGGTGAAGGTCAGGGAGAGGAACGTCAATTATGTTCTCTGTGAATTACATTCCATCAGGTGAAGACACAAATACAGAGTTTTACAAATTAATATCATCAACAACCACCTGAAACCGAGAACGACGACGAGAAGGTGTCAGCTGATTTTCTCGTACTGACGGAGCCCGGGGTCCTCGGAGGCCTCTAATTTTCTGAGTGAACGGTCCCAGAAAGAGCTAATGATATGTTAATGCTGAATGGCAGACATTAGGGAGGGCAAATGACGGCAATCCCAATTACCTCCGAGGGACGTGGGGCCTGGTGCGGTTCTGTCACGCAAACAAACTCTGTAAATACAAACATGTGGAACGGTGGCGGAGAGGACTCAGGGGTGGCTGACAAAATGTCACGGATCTGAGAGAAGAATCAAGGAACTGAAGACCATGCAGCTCATACTTGAACAATGACTACGCCTCCGCACTTTGTTTAGCAGCGGAGAGAGAGAAGGAAAAAAATTAACTGCACCTCACTGCGAGGGATTTACATCTTTCCTTTCCTGTGAGAACAATTATCTCTCGGAAAATGCCACAAAACTCACACAAGTCTTTCAAAAATATCGCCGCTAACTTTTTGATTGTTCCCTTTGTTTGTCCTTTCGTAACTTCTCCGCCACTGATGCAGACTCCAGTTTGGCAGGCGTGCGGGGATATCGCTGTGTTTACTTCAGCAGCAGACGCCGTGTGGGGTGGAGGCAGTGGGAGGAGGTGAGTTGTGAATGGCATAAGATTGAAATATGCTGCAACAGCTTTCCCACTTGTACATACTGTATCCCCCTGTGTGGTTTTACCTGTATCTGTTAGCATGTACGTGTTCCTGTTTGGCCAGGCTTAGCTGCAGATTGCTTTTCTCCACATTCCTTCCTCTATGCAGCATATGGCCATTGTGATGGAGGGTAAAAGGAAATGACAGGCCATTTGAAGATGCTCTAGTCCCCGCGTCATGAATAATGCAGAGGGTGCAGCGAGCAGGTTCTCAGCGCAAGCTTCAAAGTTTATCGGCCTCCCCTGTCTCCCCGGGAGAGAGACTACAGTGCTGCGGGGAGATTAGACCGACACTGAGCAGGGACCTGGTCAAACTCAATTAAATACAACCAGGATAATTCCATCCTCTCATTGTGCCATTCGGTTTTATTAGAAAAATAAACCCGGCATGCTCACACCTTGAAATGACAACGGCGAAGGAAAACAGCAGATGAATTATTAAGCAGCGGACTCGGCTGTTTTCGCAGTTGCTTCATGTAAAAATATGCAAATGGGCGGATGTCAGAAGAAATGATCGATGAATATTTTCATTAATTACGTCGGACAAACACCGAGATCAGAAATGAATCTTCCACAGAGGGGTCGAACTTTTAAAGATTTTAAAATGCACAGAAGTGGTGCTCACCCTCTGCTGATAATGATGGTAATAGTCCCAATGATAGATGATTGATTAGTCATCCTCATTTAAATATATGATTCACTTGAAAAACCCTCCTACAGTAAATCTTGTTGGTTTAAACACGCATGTTTCTTTTTTTTTTTTTTACAGTTTCCGGAGTCTTTCGAGATCTAATTATCCCTGAAGCTGCTCCTGACGGCACATGTAAGCCCACAGAAACACCCCCTCCTCTGCGGCCTGTTGTTGCATGTAACTATTTTCCATGTCTACATGATCAACAAACACTTACGCCACCCACACATTCAGAGCTACATCACGCCCGGCTCGGTTAATGATGATAAACCTACGTAAGAGTACAAACTGTAGCTAATTAGGTCTGTGTCGATTATGGCTCATTAATGCTGATGTTGCCCTGACATGTTTTTGCCAATCATCTGTGGAGATTTCTTCACTGTATCATTTTCTTATCACTGTAATTCATCATTGTAGTGACGCTCCAGGTGGTTCAATGTTTATGTTGGAGAAATGAAAACTCTTTCTGCTTCCATTTCGAGACTTTGCTCCCAAATATTTTCTTCTTCCACTTTCAAAAGCAAAAGAAATTCAATGATGTAATAAGGTCGTACTTTCGTCTTTCAAAGTGCAATCTCTCGATAGGGTTGAAGTGGAGAAATAAACCGGAATGAAATAAAATAAATGGGCCCTTTTTAGGTTTTCGTTATAATCTAAATTTAATTATAACTTGTATGAGAAACAGTGAAGCTGAAATCTTTCCATGCATCATTTAAAGGTGCGGTATGAAGTTTTCTTGCTGGGAGCCGGTCAGTCGAAGAGAACTAAGTTGACTAAGCCGTTACTTTCCACGGCTGGAGTCGGCTTGATGCGTAAAGAGATTGAGTTTGATGCTAAACTAGCATTAGATTGGTAAATAAACAGCTGCACTCGAACTCTTTAAAGCAGCACTGTGTAACTTTACACGTGTCTTCATCTACGTATCTTTGGCGAGGTGGTACGATCTCCTGTGTGAAGTGTGGAGCTGAAGCTTCTCCTAACATTCTCCAGTTAGCTCGGTTGTTGCGTAGTAATTACCTCTGAGTGCTGTGAGAAGACAGCAGGAGATTATCCGGAGTGAAAGCGCACGTTGACGATGTTTCTTACACTCGATAGAGGACGCTGATGAAGATGTCAACATTTTAGGAAGCAGGGGATCATGGGTAATATCCACAATGGGCATAGTTTATACATGTAAAACCACTTAATTGCTCGGCCACGTAGCCCGACGGAATCAATCTTCACGTATGGCAGCAGAGGGCGCTGCTGCTCGGGAACAGTTACTCAGTGTTGCCTGAATGATTGTTTACCGACGGTGTGTGAAGCTGTTTCATTGTGCAGGTGAATTTGTATGAAGCTGTGTGGAAACCTGTCGTGTTGTTGACCTTTCTGAGACGAGCAGATCGACAGCCTCTGCTTAACCTGATGATCAAATTCAACATTTATTTCTCTTCTGCTCGCCCCTTTTCCAACGTCCCACTTCGTCTGGATATATTGACGCATCAATGACGGATCAATTTCCAGTTATTTTCCAGTTATTTTCCTAAATTTCTCCTCTTTTACACCCTATTACCCTAATCGCACCACTTTGACCTACTTTTCCACTCCTCTGGTTCCCCAGGCGCTGCAGCTGTTGCTGCACACCCACTCACACACACATACCTCTCAAGAGAATTATTTATATTGCCCAGGTCTGGGACCAGTCTAATTCTGGTGGAACTATAGAGTACACAAACCTAAGGTCTGACATTTCTCTTGCTGGAGGCAGGCGAGCTGAAAGTGCTGCTGAGAGAGACAGAGAATAAAACATGGTGCTGCGATGGCCTTTGATCTTCCTTTCCCTCCTTTTCTCTTTTTCAAAGGACCAGTGAGGAGTCGTCCAGCCGATGCCGCAGCAGGGGCCCCGTCTCTCCGCCACCAACAGGCACCCCAGGTTGGACGACCAGAGGATTATTTATTTTTATTTTTGTTCTGTGCAAGAGAAGAAAACGGAGACAGACTTTCTTTGGAGTCTTGTTCCATGCTGGTTAATCGTAGAAATAAATATTCACCTCAATGCATAAATATGCGAGGACTTAGTCCCCAGTTGGCTCAGAGCTGAGCTTGTTTCTCGGCTCATTTCTCAGCCACAGCGCGAGATGGAAGAACATCTTGCTCTTCAGGTGGATTTCTGAAACCCTGACTGAAATATATAAATACAAGTAGTGATTCTCATCATCGAAACATCATTTCTGGAACATGTATCGCTACGGACACAGAGTTAATTGATGACGATATTCTGGTTATCTAGGTTGTAGATTGTTAGTGAGTAAAATCAGTAAAATTAAATAATTTTGAGAGTAAAAATATCACACAGGCATTTGTTTGCCTGAGGTTTTTGGTGTTAGATGAAATTTGAACATGTAGAAACCAGGATTTCATGAGAGTCGACCTTAACCAATTTTTTTTACACCTTAATACCTACAGTCAATTATTTTCATGATTAACTATAGATCTGCTAACTGCATTTATATGATGCATTATACTCTGGCACAAACCAAACCATCATATATATATATCAACAATGATTTTAAAGAAATGTTAATTACATGAAAGTACAAACACGGCTGCCATTAACTTTAATAGAGAAGAGTAATTACATGATAAACACTCTCAGACACCGTCGGTTGCATGTGCGGCCAAAAGGCGACTGCAGACAATGATTTCTCTAACGAGCGGCCAGGAGGTCAGACTCTATCAGCAGTGTTCCAGAGGACAATCTGAGGAGAAGCGTGTTCGTGATCATCTCACTGAGAGTCTCTTTGTCAGGGCAATTTGTTGATGATGCATGGTTATGATAAGAATTGAGTGAAGTGTCTGCAGTCCGCCCGGGGGCCTCCCTCTCCGAGGCGCCGGGGCCAACACGAATAATCAACCCAGGTCCAGATTGAGCCCCTGATAGCAGAGGATTCCCTGATTGCTTATTAAGTTCCCCCCCGGGCGCCAGGCGTTCAAGACACTCGCTGCTGATTTTGATTGATAGCTGGTCAATCAAAATCAACATCTGCTCGTATCAGCAGAGTTTACATCACATCTCTGCATCTCCTGAGATAACAGAGATCTCATGAACCCTGTGTGTAAGGTACAGGGTGTATCTTGCTATATGATCACTGAAACCAATCCTGGGTTAACTCGCCTTCCGTCTTCATAAAACTCTGCAGAGCGGTTTGAGGAGGAATCTCTTTGAGTTACAACTTTTCTAGTTTAAGAAGTTTTCAAGTGAGACGTAATGTCACTTTTGAAACTTTGCAGTAGTTCACATTTTAAAGATGAGCTTTCTACTGTAAGTTTTAAAACAAGATGGTAACTTTGAATGACTTCTCAGTGGTATTTAGGGTTAGGGTCAGGTTGTGTTTAAAGTTGTGTTTAGGGTCAGGTTGTGTTTAAAGTTGTGTTCAGGGTTGTGTTTAGGGTCAGGTTGTGTTTAAAGTTGTGTTCAGGGTTGTGTTTATGGTCGGGCCTTGTTTAAAGTTGTGTTTAGGGTCAGGTTGTGTTTAAAGGTGTAGTTAGTTATGTGTTTAGGGTCGGGCCTTGTTTAAAGTTGTGTTTAGGGTTGTGTTTAAAGGTGTAGTTAGTGTTGTGTTTAGAGTTGTTTTAAGGGTTAGGGTCTATGTTTGGGTTACGTTTAGGGTTGACTGGTCGACTGCTGATATTCACCAAAACCCTCCTGTTTGCTGCGTCCAGCTCTAACAACTGACACTTGTAGTTGTAAAAGAGGCCTCACGTACGCTGACCCATTAAGTTTTGAGAAAAGACTCTGGACCTCATGTTTGTTAAATGCCCCGTAATGAGAACACACAGAATCACTTCAAAGTCTCCGATGTTTTGTCTTTGCGTGGTTCAAAGCCATGAAAACTGTGTCAATACCTGTAAGGAGACGCCATATTTACCAAGCAAAGACGCATAACGAGGTCCTTGCAATCTCTTGCATCACTGAGAATCTCTGAGTGCCGTCGAAATGCAGCGACAGCAAGAGACACAGGTCGTCTGCTTTTTACCTAAACTTAAAACTAAACCTTCTCTGACACAGATCACAGTCGTCTCCCAACAAATATCATTTTACTTCTTGTGTGCGGACTCTTTCATGGCACAGACAGTTGATCAAACAACACTAGAGAACA
The DNA here is from genome assembly GCF_024713975.1 of Paralichthys olivaceus. NCBI lineage: Eukaryota > Metazoa > Chordata > Actinopteri > Pleuronectiformes > Paralichthyidae > Paralichthys > Paralichthys olivaceus. The sequence goes on along the minus strand of NC_091109.1, from coordinate 570,129 downwards.
TTTTGTCTTAAGACATTGAAATCCGTTATTTTAACAACTTAAGAACAGTATTTACCAGATTTTTCAAAATTTGAAACTTTCAAATCTCTACACAGATTAAAGTTAAACTTTTCCGAGACCTGGAGCAATTTGTATTATGTCATATGCATAACTGCACTATGTGCTACTACTAACAAACATTTATTTAACACTTACTGACAAGTAGAAGATTCACTGTAATACTTAAGTAATACTTAATTCAATAAAAACTTGCAATTACATGTAGAGTACACAAGTTTGATTTTAAGAGTGATGCTGCTAATGTTGTAGTTGATATTCTTCTTATACACATTTAGTTGTTTGTAAGTAAAATTAAGACTTTTTCAAACAACAAATACAAAAAAAGTGAAAAAACGATGTCATCGTGAAACAAATACAAATTTAAAATGTGATTCAGAAAGTGAATTTTGGAGTTTTGATCTCTGAAGTCTTAATATTGAAAATGTTTTTTTCATTCCTCACTGTGTACATGTTGCTTTGTGAGTCATCACAACACGCGGTGTTCTCACCCACCTTTGTTTGAGTTCTCGATGCAGCGCGGGATAAACTGTGAAAACGTCCTCAGATGGCTGATGGTGAGCCTCAAAGTCATCACACATGCCTCTGCGGAGCGTCAGCGCTTTGTCTCCATCAGGCCTTTCAACTACAAAAGCCTCATCAAAAAGAAATATGAAAAAAAGAAAATGATTTTCTCTCCTCCTCCCATTCCAACCCCCTCACTGGTTCCTTGAGTCGAGAACAAAGCAGCGTGTTTATAAACCATCGATCATTACTGTCAGATGCTGCTCGTAGTATATGGTCAGAAATAACCTCTTTATTTACTTACCTCTGTGTTCAGGGTTCGGACGGGACTCAAAGAAAGGCCTTCCCTCTTTTAAGGAACTGAATGTCAATTTTATTTTCAGGAAAAGGATAAAAACATCATTTGCACATTTCTGCCTTGTCAAAATAAATAATAACACATATCGGTTGTACATGTCCACACCCAATTTCAACAGAATTCATTTAGGCTAGAAAAGAAACGGCACAACATGATTATCATACAGTGTGTCCTCTCTCCCCAGTGAACATTATCGGTTTCATCTCTGAATGACAATATATGTTACTACAGAAGCAAAATTCATTTACTTACAAACTGCGACTTCACCCGGGTGAGGACGGAAACAATGTTTGTTTTTTTTCTAGAGTCGAGGTGGCATGAATTTCGCAATCAAGCACGAACCCCCCCTCCCCACCCCACCCCACCCCCACCCCACACACCTCCTACAAAAGCAGAAATCATACATTGGCAATAGAAAGAAGAAAAAACAGACTCTAGACAAACACTACATTGCAATATCTGCAAAATGTATTGTTAGGAGAATAAGAGAAATCAAATGCTTTCCTGTTTCGCCCGGCGGAGACATCGATCTGACAAAGAGTCTCCTTCTTTTTATGATTTGCACAACGTCTGTCTTCACATCACTTCGTTAGCACATCTACTACTTGTTTATACTTTATGTTGCACTTTTCGTACAGAGGTATGACTGAGTCCAGGAGTAATGTGTATGAAAACAGCCCCTCGTTACCCTGCCCCACCAAAACAAATGTAAAAAAAACCATAGAAATCATTGTGAAATATCATAATGAACAGTCAGGGGACTAGTGATCAGTCACCCGGGACATTTCATGACTAACCTCTATGTTTTTCTTTTTCTTTTTTAAGCACAAAGATAGCAAAGGAATGCATCAAAGCAAGAGTGCTGGGCCCCGCGCCCGTCGCTGGAATGAAAGGACAGGTGCCTCCTCATATAAATACTCCAACATGTATGCATTCTGCAGTCAGTGGTTGGACTCCGGCCCGAAATCTGAAATCTTCAATGTCTTTTGCACACAGCGTTTCCTCCGCACTCGAGCCACTTTTGAAGTCTGTGTCAAACCGCACCACGTCTCAAAGTCCGTAGAGGGAGGTAAACAAACCAAAAACCTTTGAAGTGTTGACCTCTCAGTCTCTCTCTCTGTTTTGTCTTTGAATCTTTTCCTCCGGCGCGCTAAGGCAGACAAATATTTTCTCCGACAATAAATTACTCTTATTTAAATGTTAAGAGAGACATTTAAGGGCTATGAGAAGACGCTGGTGCCGTCGCTGTTGCCGTACAGGTCGGCCAGCTTTTTGAAGCGCGGTCCCCAGTTGCTGAGATAGTCATAGTTCTGATCTGAGTCTGTACTTAGTGACTCCAGTGAGCTCAGTGACTCCGCTACCGAGCCGCTGCCTTCAAAAGCATAAGTCTGCAGGGAGTCGTACGGGGGAGCCGACGGGTCCACATCAGCATCCTTGAGCCGCTCCCAGATAAACTCTCGGAACACCACATTGTCTGGCAGGGATTTATAAGACGGGCGAGTGGCCGATGAGTAATGGAAGAAGGTCGGTGTGTCTGGTGTGACGTCTCTCCGTACACTGGGGTCTCTGATGACGTTCAGGTTGCGGAGGGTGACCATGTCGAAGGCCTCCGTGTCCTCCTCTCCGCCGCCCTCGTCGTCATAACGGACGATGTTCTCCCTGATGTCCCGCTCCTCCTCGAGGATCAGAGGCTCCTTCCTCCTCCGACGCATCGTCACAATGAGCAGAACCATCACTGCGGAGACAGAGAGAGACGTGAGTCAATATCCACTGACAATGGACCAACAGTTAAAAAAGTGAAAAACAAACGATGAGCAGTTAAATGATTGGTGAAAAAGTAATAATAGTTAAAATGGTAAAAAAATAACAATGGACGAACAGTTAAACAAGTAGAAAACGATGGATTAACAGTTAAAAAAATTAAAAACGATGGATTAACAGTTAAAAAAATTAAAAACGATGGATTAACAGTTCAAAAAGTGGAGACCAAAGGAAGAGCAATTAAATAATTGGTTAAAAGTAAAGATTTAATAGTTAAAATGGTAAAAAAATCGATGGACTTACAGTTAAAATAGTTTGTGAAAAACAAAAGATTAAACTGAAATAGTAAAAAGTAATAGATTGACAATAACACAAAGTATAAACAGTTGTAATAGTAGTTTAAGTTTAACGATGAAATACTTTCTAAAATCATAGTTAGAAACAGTTGGCAGAAAAGTAACTGATTAAGTGTAATAGTTTAAAGTAATGGATTAACAGTTGGAAGGATCTGTCTTTAGTGAATGTTAAAGTTATATGACTGAGGCTTCTGGTGCGAATGCAAACTTTAACAACTCATAGACAGTGATTGTAAAAAACACTGCAGGTGAACTTAATGAAAACATCTCATTTAAAATCAAACGAAGTCCTGGAGGTAATGTGACTGTGGAGCAGGGTTGGAAAACCCTGTTCTGTGAATCCAGAGTTTACTAAATGTAATCTGTTGTGCCCCTCTGTAGTTTCCACCACCTACATTCTGCTTCGAGACTCCACCAACCTGGAATCTGTGGCCCTCTGAGATCTGAGCAGACGCCCTCCTCCAGCCCGGGCTCCCTCTCCCATATATTATTGCTGAAAATAACTCTACGCCCAAGCAAACTGGCAAATGTCTAATGATCCTCTATCCATCAACGTCAAGCCGGTGCCAGTGAAATATCGTTCCGTGGGCCCATATTTCTTTTCCGTCGTGCAGTTGAGCTCCTGCAGGCGGCAGAGAAAGAGGCCCGGGAACCACATTCAAACACCACTTCACACCCGCTAATAAGGGAGCAAATGGAGGAGTTGGACGGGAGGAAGGTGTCACATGGAAAAGGCTGCAGGAGATGAATGGGAGAATCTCTGTTGGCTATTTGGTGATCGCCGGCACCATTCAACAGCTGCACCACCGCTCAACAGTTTCCCCCCCCGGTTCTAAAAACAGCACTAATATCCCTGACACGATTCATCTCTACCACACGGAGAACCAAATATTTCTGTGGAAGATTGTTTCCTATGATTCTGGAAACTCAACTCGCTCTAAATTCTTTTTTTTCCGATGCAGCGAGGCTCCTACAAAGTGAATTACAAAGTGGCACAGTGAAACAGAATATTCTCAGTGCTTTCCAGCAAAGCTCTTTAGGGTTTAATGCCTAGAAGGCAGCCACGATGCGTGACAGCCTGGAAACGGGCCAACATCCAATCACGTCCCACCGAGATGAGCAGGTGGATGGCCGAGCATACAAATAGTCGATCCGTGCCAGGTGCCGAGGGTCCTGCTAGAAATGATTTCCGGCCCCGACAGTTTAGAAAACAAAGAGTCACGATACGACAGGAGCCTTCATTACCCACTTCCTGAGGATGTACGTGAAATGAAACACAGACGAGCAGAAGATCTGGTTGTTGTTACGAACGGTTTTACTGTAATTGATTTGTTTAAATGACCCCACCCCCCAACTTTACAATTAAATTGCGAACAAGGCCATGTTTCTGTGCTGCCCTCTTCTTCCCAGCATGCATCGCCGAATGCACTTTCTAATTAAGAGCATTTGTCCGTGCGCTGTATGATTCTTGTGACTGGGACTGATTATTCACCCACACACCTCCTACGTCTTTGTGCCACTGTGCCGTTTCTAAGCGAAGTCTTAATCAGCAGCTGTGGCACCGTGGGACATGAGAGGAGGTTTTATTTGTGAATACTAATTCCTCGGACAGAGATCGTGTCGAAAAGCTTTAAAAGGAAATGTTTTGTTAATCATCTGTTGGTAGCGATAACCGGTTCTACGTGAACACAATTTTCCAAATCTCAAATTTCGAGTTACCTTGTAAAATGTCCCAATTAGCCGTTTATAGTTATTAGTTTATAAAGTTGTAATAGTCTCTTTGCTCTGTGTGGTGACTTTTACCTTTGAATTGCATTGGCTGCGTAATATAACATGGGCCTGTGTTCTCAAAAAAGTAATTGTCCCTTGTGGTCGCTGTTATACAAAGTGGAATATTGGCATAGTTAGTATTTATGTTCATGACTGAACGAGCTCGGCATCGCTTTTGTTTTTCTAATTGATTCCTGTAATTGGCAGATTTTCGGCGGGTGGGAGCCAGTAGCCTTTATGTGCATGGTGCTGTTTTGCTCAGCGTGCGAGACTTTGGTTTTCTTTTTCAACTCTGGAGTTTTTGATCGCTTGCACCTGTTTCTCTCACGGGTGCCAGAAACGAAGACCTCAAAGTGCAACGGCTAAACTTCCGATCTTAGAGACTGCGGACGGAGAGAGAGAGAGAAAGAGAGAGAGAGCTCTTTATCAGAGCTGCTGTATGTTTGCTTCATGATTCAAATGGTTGTTATGGCGGTTTTGTTGTTGCTGATGTTATCTGTGTATTTGTCTAGTTTATGTCCCTGTTTACTGCCTCATCAACATTTCTGCAGATGTTTTCCAATTGCTTTACAATAGGTCTTTTTTCCCTGATTGTCATTACCAAGACAAATTCGCTCTTAATTGACTCGAGTTAAAAAACAAGAAGCAGATTCCCTTTTCTTCTTTTTCTGTATTTTTTAGCAGTGACGGCAAATAATTCAACACACGACGCTCAACACGCAAAACCCGACGCGGCCGATTGCAGGTTACACACGGGCAAGGAAGAAAATCGTCTTCTGTCTGAATAGAGACACATAAATAAAGACACAGACAGCAGGCTAACGCAGGAGACAGACAGTAAAATAAGAAACAGATGAATGGACAGGGTGATTTATAGAATGAGTCTGATGAGCAGTACTCAGGCAGAAATAACTGTCTGGAGAATTTGGAAAGATACGTAATGTCCTAATTGGCCCTCGGGAGAATTGAGCGATATCTGACCTGCGCCGGGGGAAAGAGCCACTGGATTTTAACAAGATGATGATCATCCCGGTATTTTAGATGTATCATCTGAAAGTGACTGCATCAGGTTTTAAAATGACATTTGAAAAAAAAAGAAAAGAAAACCTCACTCATGCTCAGGCATTTTCTGGAGTAGAGGACACGCTCTGTAATTAAATCTAAAAGTATCAACCCATGATTAATGACCACTTAGCTTATGAGCATGTTGGAGCCAACGCTACATGCACGCACGCAGCTCGGCGGGGTTTTAACGGCGGGCAGGTGGAAAGTGTGCACACGGTTCCAGCCGCAGGGACCGAAGGTCTCAGACACAACTGATGAATACTAAGACGAGTGGAGGAGTGGCACTCTGAAGAGTTCTCCACGAGCAACATGACAGATAGCTGGAATCAGTGCCGCTGGTGGGAGTGTGTGTTCCTCTCACCTGATGAGGGAGATTGATGGAGAGAGGGAAGGGTGTGTGTGTGTGTGTGTGTGTGTGTGTGTGTGTGTGTGTGTGTGTGTGTGTGTGTGTGTGTGTGTGTGTGTGTGTGTGTGTGTGTGAGGAGGGTGGGCATATCTGAGACTGACAGCACCTGAGGACGCCGGCACCGAGACACGGCTCGGGTTGTACTCCGGCTCACGTCTCATCCAAAACAATACAATCACGCGCTATCACAGCCTCAATTGCTACCCACGGATTGAAAGGGGTCTTGATGGAAGACCATCACAGCAGATCAGAATAAAGAGAACGGACCGAGCGGCCGCACATGGGCTGTTAATGCAACGGGGGGAGGAGGGGGTCTGAGAGAGAGAGGGAGAGAATATGCACAAAAGAAGGAGCAGAGAAAAGAAGGGGCTGATCCAATTGAGCAAAGCAGAGTGATGGGGACAGCTAAGGACACAAACACAGAGGCAACGTGGAGGTATATTAAACTGAAGGCCATTAGTTCTAAGCCCGTGGCCTGAGGCTGTGCCGAGCAGAACAGAGCCAGCTTTCATTAGCGACGGCGGGTTCAGGGTTCCGCGGCCACGTTTTTTCCCCCTGTTGGTCTTTTGAAGTTTTGATTTATCACTAAAAGTGGTCTCTGTCACAAATGAGAGGAAAGGCAAACTTCAAGGGGAGCGGAGCAAAAAGCAAAGTTTGACCCCATCAAAGAAGTCGTCTCCATCATCGCATGTGCTGCTCAGAGCCTCGTCAATGAAGATCGCCTGAGCGTTAAACTATGACTGGATGGGGTAATGCCTCATCCAGTCATAGTGAGGCATGTGGGTTTCTATGAGCGGTCATGTAGCCTGGAGGTGGCGGCTCGATGCTGCAGCGTCTTTACGGCTCCGTTAATGAGTTCTCATTTACAAGTGTCTCTCCAAACATCTAAACATATGCCGTGACATTAGAAAACAGGAGCGGCGTCCGTCCTTGAAAGGCCGTTATTCCACACGGTGCATCCATCCATACCATGACCTCCATGAAATGTTATAATGAAGTTAATAAAACACACTTTGCTCCCAGAGAAGAGAAAAACGACCTAAAACCCAAAACCTCATCAGTGAGTCAGGCTGTCTTCAGGCTCTGTCTACTCTCAATAAAAAGGCACATGATGGCACTGCACTCGGTTTTTCACCATAGTGTGCAGGAACGCAGGAGGGGCTGACTGTCACATGGATGACACATACTCATAATTGGCAATAGAAGGTTATTCTCATTTTTTTTATTTTAAAGTTGCAGGAGACTTAAAGATAAACCGTGAGTAGTTTGCAAAAGAAAAAACCTAAAGTAAAAGATGTGTGTTGATTTATTCGTCCGATCAGTTGTGAGGACGGATAATAATTTTTACGTTGACCCACAGAAGAAAGATGAACGACAAGAGGGCTCCCAACAAAGTGAAGCCAAATCAACTCGATACCCCTGGTGGCTGGCTGCAGTACAGGTAAAAAAAGACCCTGCCTCCTCCATGTTAGTTGAGGAGACACAGACCAAACTAAAAAGCTAAAATACACGTCAACATTTTGTAGTTATCGCACTGATGCATGAAGCATTTAAATTTGTCGTTCGATGGTATAAAAATGGGAGAAACGTCATGATTGACAGCTCCTCCCACAGTTTCCCCTCTAAGAATAGGCAGCGTGGATAACGTATGAATGTACAATGAGGAAGTGGAGATGTACTGTTTATCTTCGTGTACAGTCGATGGGTCAACCAGTTCTTTCTCAAGAAAAAAAAACACAGAATGAGTTTTACAATGCAGCAGCTGCTCGAAATAAAAATTCAACCAATATCCCCCCAGGAGCCAGATTGCGGACTGTTGTTAATTGATCCTGTTGGCAGGATTTCAGAGGCATTTTACTTTATTTCTTCTGCGTTTCAGAGCGAGCTGACCCGGGTTACATGCATGAGGAAATACGAGGGGAAGATATCTCCCCCCAGGTTTGACCTGTGCAAGACCTCAAGATGCAGCTCTTGTTTAGCAAAGCTTCTCTCAGACGCTCGGCCGCCTGAAGAGTGCAGAAGAGCGGAGAAGAGGCTGAATGGACAGAGAAACACTGAGGTAAACAGGGTTTTCTCCTGTTAGGTTGTAGATTTAATTAACTTCCATTTAGATCTGAACTTAAATCTGAACTGCAGTGGGTTGTACGTCATTGCTGCATCCATGTAATAAATAACAACAACCAAAGCAATGGATGCCACTATATTCATGGCTTGAGATACGTCTGTTCATAAAAAACTGTCTTTTACAAGTAAAGGTTTTCTATTTAAATCCTACTAAAGTATGGAGGTAAAAAGTAAAAGTGTCAGCAGTAGAATAAACTGAAAGTATTAAAAGTTAAATCACAAGTTTAGCAAAACATTTTACATTTTTAACTACTTTAAGTAAGAGTTAATATAGTGAGTTTAGAAGGTGATTAATGGAAAAAATAAAGAAGCAAAATATAAAACTATGCAACAACAAATTAAATTTTTAGACTTTTCTCTAATCCTCAGAAAAGTATTGCCTTTTCACCTGCTGGTCTCAAGCAAAAGGTTTGTGAAAAACAAATTCACCTCTCACAGCTGAAATGTTCGACTTGTTTCCAACTCACTTTTTATAATAAGCATTTTTATGAAAGCTGTGGATTCCAGTCCCACTCTGCTGATGTGCTTCTTATATATTGAAAGATTTCAGACATAATAACTCACAGCAGCTCTGTGGTGGAGGCTTAAATGTATTTGATTTGTACTTTCTGCTGCTTCTTCCCTGAGTTTACCGCCTCGGTTCTCTTGTCATTTATCATATTAGCTCTTACGGCTAATTGGCTCGGCCACAAACACACATTTCAATTTAAAAGTTTAGCTTCTCTGCTCTGCTGTCAGAAGCTGGTGACTGCAGTGACTCTCCCCAAAGGTTTTACTCTTCACTGAGATCCTGCAGATCACTGCTTCACTTCACCGAGATAAATATTTGCTGTTTGTGCTAATATGTCCTTCGACAGGCGACGTCGTGTCTCTGCTCAGTCTGCGAGCTCGGAAACATCAGCAGCTTGTGTTATTGCTCTGCTGCAGCTTTTCTGCTTAAATATGCTGCTGCCATCTACCTATATGTGCACTGAAGTGATGGTAATGAGCTGAGGCCCTTTCATTTTAATTGTTGGGTGTTAATTTAGATGTGAGGAGGTGCATACTGAGGAGTTTTACTTGAAGTACATTTTGCAGAAGATTTGCAGACCTTTGTACTTTAATGCATACGACTGCAGGGTTTTTACATTGCTGTTTTATACTTTTGCAGACGTTATATATATAAAACCACAGTAACAATGTGTAATAAAACATCATATCTCACAGTAACACGGTTGTAAAATCTACGTCATCAATGTCCTCTATAAAAATGACACAGACTCAGAGCTTCACACCAAAATAAACCAAACATCAGTAGTTGTTACATGGACACTGAGGTCATATGGATCTTACCCAGCAGTGTGATGATGCAGCCCAAAATAGCCAGGAGGGCGCCGGTGCTCAGGCCAGTCGCTGTGTACGCCACAGCTCCACAAGACAGGGCCACGCCGTCAGAGTCGCAGTCGCACACCCGCACGGAGAGCGTGTTGGTGCTGCTGAGGGCGGGGCTCCCGCTGTCCACGATCAACACGGGCAGCCGATAGACGGGCTGCTCCCGTCTCCTGAAACCCCCTCGCTTCGTCAGTATGGACGCTGTGTTGTCTGCAGAACAGAGCATCGGCCACACGTGAGAAAACTATGAGTTCAAATGAACAACGATCAGAACAGCTTAGACGAGCAGGAGGCGTAACTTCTGTTCTGTAATGATTTCTGTCCGGTTGTGCAGTTGGAACTGATTTTACAGTATAAGCAGAAATACCAACAGATGGTGTCATTATCACAACTCATTACATGAGACACTGTGGCATCTCTCCCTGGCCTTGACCACCTGTTAATAACAGCTTTGGTTCGATGGTATAAGATCATATATGAGATGTTAGCGTCTCAGAGACGACGAGAAAATGATGTGCCATTACAGCTGCTGAGACAAAAAAAAAAAAAGCTATTCCATCACATCTATATCATTGCACTTTCACATTGAGCAGTCATGACTGAAATGTAGATTTTGCCCTGAAGGACAAAAGTGTTCTTGGAATGCTGAGAACAAGGTGAGAATAAAATACAGAGCCGGCTTCTTTTGTGAACGCCACATTAGTAAAATCAGCAAAGTGTTCTTATGGGCAAAGAAAAACACATTTGGCTGTTAACAACTGTGAAGGGCTTCAAAATAAAACACTTAAAATGGTGAATTAATATGTTCTTGAACTTAATGTGAAACATTTGGTCGTGCATTTTGTCTTCGAGGGATATTTATGTGCAGCTGGGCAGCCAACAAATACAGTGCAAGTGAAAATAGGACATTGAAACATTAAGCAACATAGCAAAAGTATTTAAGCTTCGGAATTCAATCTTATGTGGCTGCTGAATAATTCATGCTAATGCTATAATTGCCTCCCGCTCCTCCGGTCTCAGGCTTTCCGCAAGATTTTGGACCATGTGCCATGGATCTTCTAAACCTAATGGGAAAACTAGAATTGCACTAAGGAGACGGCTGATTTTTTTTAATTATTCTTTAGGAAATTGATAAAAATGTCACAAAACATAAAAACATCTCGTAATGTTACGGAAAGCAAAAACAAAATCCTGGATCTGCCTCCTGATCCAGAATGTACTGGGTTCTTTCCCCGACCCATTAAACATCCTTCCACTCACCTTCATGGTTCCAGTTTGTTTTGTGTAATTCTACTACATAATGGACAAACAATACTGCATATCTTGGCTAAGGCTAATACATTTTTCTGTCCAGTACTTTTTTGTGTAATCCTGCAAACAGACAGTCACATTGAACATATCCTCTTTAAAAAAAAAAAATTAAAAGGTTCAAATCAGGTTTAGGGTGATCAAGGTAAACACGGGGTTGTGTGTGGTCACAGAGAAACTCTCCAGACGTCATCGTAAACTGTCATCCAGCCAAGCTGCTGTTAATCTGCTGAGAGGTTACCTCGAACATCCAGTTCATCATGTAACACAGGTCTGCACTTGCACAGATTACAGTGGGACAACCCGGCTGTCGCTGGAGTGAAGTGTGCTGTGGCAGCTTCAGCCGAGCTCCCACATATGTGAAAAGTTCAGGGCACACGGGGCATTACTTCAGAGAGCAGCGGGGGTTTCGTGTTAGTTAGTGATGATGGAGTCAGGTACAATTCTCTTTTGTCTTTAAAGCTGCAGGATGTTCCGATGAACGCCTAACTTTTCCTATAGCAGCAGCTAATTTTCTTCTTGCGTCCATTGCTTTGTGTGTAGGTGGTGAGCAAATCATTACAGGACAAAGGCTGCTGCTCTGTGATCTCGCAGTCAGTCTCTGCACTGAGCAGAACAAGGCACAGAATGAGTTACCTCAGATGTGCTTCAGTTTGCAGAGGAGAGTTTGTTTTTGCATTCAGCTGTGATGGGGGGGGGGGGTACAGAGGCCGTTGTCACAGCAGAATTATGGTTTCATTTGGCGCGACCGGGCGAGCCGGGGGGCACCTGTTGCTCTGTGCGGCTTCTCCAGAGTCAGATCGCTGAGCAGATTGTGTCCAGGAATGAGAAATGACCAAAGAGTCGGTTGCTTTGCTGCCAGGCTCGACTCCAAGGAAGTACGCAGGAAATATACCGTACCCAACTTGACCAACACCTTGTACACACTCCGAGGGAATTTACTCAGGGGAGAATTTGATTTAGCTGCAACAGGGACTTATCCGATACCTGCAGCTTTGACAAGAACGTGAACAGACTGACTTCAGGGTTTCTGTTAAATCTCAAGTCAAACCTGAGAGGTCAAACTAGAAATGGAAACCAGAGCCAAAATGTTGTCTCTCACCTACAGATTCTGCAAAATCACAAGTGGGATCCGTTTATAGAAATTCTGTTATGTTACAATTTTCAGGATTTAATTTCAGTATTCGACCAAAGTTAGACCCATGAGCAACATAAAACAGATATCTGGAGGTTAACACATGTATTTAAGTTTATTTAAGTTTCAGCTAAACATCATGAGATCAGGTGCTTCTGAGTTTTTTTAGCCTGCAGTTCTGATGGAACAGAAAAGCACTGAAAAATATCAAAATGGTTTCATACCTGACGTTACTGCCCATGGTTGTCATGAGAGAAATGTAAGACTTTGGTGAATCAAATTTAAAACTTTTTATTACCTCCTCAGGTCTTTTTTTTTGATGAAAGTGAACAGAATACGTTGTCATCAAGACCATTAAAGACACCACACCTACAGATTTCTGTTTGAATTTCACTGGGAGACACTTCCACACATATAATCACAGAATAATGGTTAGACACGCCTGAAGGGAATAATATCGCACCTTTGTTATCTCGCAGAGTGAAGTTGAGGTTTCCAGCAACAGGTGCAGCGAGGGCGAAGTAGAAGCGGTGTCCGCTCAGAGGTTCGTCCTTATCCACCGCACTGATGGTCTGGATCACCTGAACGCAACAGGAGCATAAACACAGGATCAGTTTTCAAGATTTGTTTCCTTCCTGATCTTTATCAGATGTCACCGGTTGATTAGATGTTAACTCAAGCTGCAAATCGTCTAATGTGTGCACGCAGCTTTTATGGAATCAGTTTGAGGAGAAGCAAATCTTTCTAAAAAGGCCAGGTCAGTAAACTGGAGGATCATATTCAGATGGATGGAAAAATATTTCCTTTATTATGTTTGGCTCTGATTTTCTGTCGTTTAGCTCTTAAAATAGAGTAAGTGCTCGTTTGGCAGGAGCTCGGGAACACGAAGTGTTTGCTTTAGGAAAGTGATCTTTCCAATGCAAATGATTGTCCAGTGGTTATTCTCATAAACACATATCGTGATAACTTTTAATATGAACTCTTTTCTATACAAACCAGAAAACACAACAGGAACTTTGTGGATTTAACAAAAATCTAGATCTCAACCTGCCTGTTCGTTCGGCCTGTGGTGAAGCAGGCTGCCTTTCTGTTTATGAGACTGCAGTAATTTAATTAACATTGAACGTGTCTCATCACATCAAATTCAAGAATGCTTTTCCTTCGACCTTTAACAACACGCACACCAAGACTGGTGCTGATAAGACGAATGGTTCCTGAGATAAGTTGACCCCATACAGACAGAGATTTCTGGAAATATTAGATATATCAGCTTCAACCAGGGATCCTAAAATGTCTTTTTATTTATTTACATCTGGTAATGATGTTCTGTTCAAGCAAAAGAGAATTTTAACAATCTTTGAATGCTTTAAATCTTGGGAAATAAAACATTTTACAAAAGTATAATGACATTTAATTCTTTAAAAGACAATTCAGATAAATAAAATACTTTTTGTGGCTTGCACACTCCTTTTGGGTCGAATTTGCAAAGCCCCCAGTAATCAGAGCGAAATCCTTCAATATCCACACAGTTATTATTTTGCTTTATTGAATCATAATGAATCCGTGTCAGTCTGTAATGAGTGATAACACGTGCAACAGTTGTGATGACCATTGAATAGTTAATGCACATATATTCTTCTTCTATCTAAAATCCGATCAGAGCTGCGTTGCCCATGTGACAAGTGAAGTCAGGTCAGTCCACAGGATGTTACGCTGACGCGGTTCAAAATAAATGCATATGTTATGCAGGCAGGCTTTCCTTCTTTATTATTGCAAGTCTGAAAATGACTCATGATAAGGACGGCTGTAGCTCCGGGCGATGCAACACACGCATTTATATGTGTGAGTTAAACAAGTGAATTCTATTTACTTCTGCCCATTTTATTTCGCCTCAGAACCGAGAACTAAACAGAATCTTACCCCCTTCATTATAGAGCAGTGTTGACAAATCTAAATAATGCAGGAAATCAAATTACCAAATAAAACCAATTTATTTGCACCCACCAGCATGTGCTGTAATGATTTTTTATTCATACAAACATGTTATCTGAAAATCAAGTTATCTGTTTTCACACAAAAGAAGAAGGAAAAAAAAAAAAAAAAGACGCCCGCTGAGCTTTAATTTCAGCATCCGAGCGGCAGAACTTGAAGAAATAAAAAAAAAAGAAATCTCACTCAGTACGTGGTGTACAGGAGCAGCACATCACACACCAACACGCCATATGGACGACAAATGATAGCCGCCGCGACGGCCATCAAAGTGGGTGTTACTGCAGGAGTGTCCTTATGAATTTCGATCAAGCCTCCTGAATCCTTTGCAGACAATCTCCGAACTCAACCCTGCGACAACTCGCACCCGTGGACGGGATCCAAGAGATTCTTAAAAGCAATTCACACTAAATTATCACATATCCCAGCCCCAAACAGCTCCAACATCAAAACAAAACCAGCATTTAAATGAGGAGAAAGAGGGAGGGCGAGGAGGAGAAAACCCACCAGTGATCTATCAGTGCTGAGACATGGATTATCAGTTGTCAGCTGTGATTAAATGCTGCTGGTTACAAGCTGTCAGGTATTAGGGGTTGGTGTAGGTGGCAAACGACATCCTGCCAATTATTAAAACTGGCAGGCGGGGGGGGGGGATTCATGAATATTTTTACTTGTGTGTTTCTTAACAAAGTTAAAATAGTTGCTCTTTCATCAGCAGAAAATAACAAACAATCACAACTGTTTGGTTCTGCAGCGCAAGGGAAATTTACCCGTGGAAAAAGGTTATCTTGAACACGTGGGATATCTCGTGTGTACGCGGACTGAAGTGATGTTTGTGTTTGTGTCAGATCTGTGACAGGTAGACGCCGCCACCACCGCCGCCGCCACCACCCCCGCCGCCACCACCACCGCCAAGCACCTAAACATGCAGCGTGTGCATGCTTGGCTGCGTATCATGAAAAGCCGCCATTGACTGTGGGATCATAATATCTCACATGCCTCTCACTCTGTTATGGAAATCTCACATCTGATAGAAACCTTTCTTTGTGGCTCGTACACCGATGATGAATCCTACACACAATTTGAACCCTTTGATGTCCTTTGAATTTTGCAGATGGCTTTCGGAGCTTATCTCCAGGAAGGTTTCCGTTCCTCGCCACCGAGCGAAAGAACTGTAAATCATCCTTAAATCAAACACTTTGTAATGTATAATGCCTTTCATTAGTGTGGCTCTGATGCAAGGCGTTCCAGAGAACCTTTGCTGGGGAATTCTCTAATGGGTTGAGTAGGAGACAGGAGGAGCGAGGCATGGATGTAGACATAAATCCTGGCTGAAAGACATTAGCAGCCGCAGCAGACTGGTGCCTGTCGGAAGGCAAGACTGAGGAGGCCTATGAATCACAGAATTGAGTTTTTTTTTCAGTTTACACATGGCTGCGTGTCAGATCAGAGCAGATATAAAAGGACAAAGGTGTCTCTATTTGTGGCTTTGGTGAAGGAGGAGGAGTATGTGCAAACAACAGACATACAAACACACTGGTACTGTAAAGTATTGAGTATTTATAGGTGATATCTGTATTGATTAAAGCCATATCTGAATGATCTGGAAGCTGATTTTACTTCTATTATTTTACTGAACCTGACTTTTAGTTTCCTATTATTTAATATTAAATAAGACCTGTGACCTCCTACGTGATGTTTTGTTTATCTGAGCAACTTATAACCGTGGTCGTGTTTTAAAAGAGGGCTGCAAATTAACATCAAGGCGTGTGGACGTCCATCTTTTGGAAAAATAACTTGTCACCTAAAACTAATTTCCTGCATTTGAACAACCACTTCACCTGTTGGATTAAGTCAAGAGTCAGCACATCACATGGGATCTGTTTAACTTAACCTGACATTTGTTAAACCTGCGTTTTTGCTGAACATTCACAAAGAATCTAAACAGTTTGAAGGAATAAAAGTGATTCTACCATAAACTGCTTATTTGACACAGGCTCTGGTTGTAGATTCTCTCTTAGCCCCACTTGCTGTAATGTTATGCAGGAATGAATAATCACAAATTCAGAAGCAGATGGTTTTAACCTACGTTATCTCAAATCAAGGACTGTTTTAATGCACCACTCAGGAGGTCGCTCCTTAAGTCTTAAAAGGGCCATTTTTATTCGAGGACAAGCTCTCACTCAGAAACCAGCCATCACTGCAAACCTGCGTCTGTCATGTGAGAAGATGAGACAATAATGAGCGGACGGATGAAAGGAGAGAGAGAGAGCGTAGCAGCGATGCATTCTGGTATTTAAAAATAATTCCATCCAAAGTCTACAACTGAATCTAAATTAGCACAAATAGAAACGTGCCACAAATTCTATTGAAACTTGGTAGAAAAGTGGGGTGTGGCCCAAAGAAGAACTCGCTAATAAAGGGGGATGGATTTAATATAGATATATTTTTTTGATAGTTTTAAAAATGTATTGCTTTAACATTGGCGGATATAGATCACCGAGTTCACTTCAGGTTTGTTGTTTTGTTTATGTACTTGTTGGAAATGGTCAAATGATCTAATAAAGGCTTCATGTATGAAATCACCTGATTGTTTAATGAAGACATGAGCCACAAGCTGCAGCAACACCACATGTCAACCAAAGGTGCCAAAGGTGTCCCGAATTTGTTTTTGGCAATTATACGGTCACATCTATTTCGTCCAGGCAAGTGTTGCATCAGTGCCTGAGGTGGCCCACATCTGTATGCTATCTGGGTTGGCTCCCCGAAATTCAATAAAGGGTTAGAGGCCTGTGCTGACGACTCCGGGTGACAGGTTGATTTCTACTGAACCAATTATTTAACTGATAAACAATGAAACAACCTTTTAGCGATGAAACAATTGTGTTTGTTCATCTGGGTGAGGTAGAGAGAGAGATAACACAATGCAGAGTGGGATGGGGGATGTGAGCATGTATACATGTTGCTCTCTGTGTGGCCACTTGCAGGAAGAAAATCGAAAAAGTTTTCTGACTCAGCCGGAAACTCTCATAAAGCTCAGCAGCAGCACGTTGCATAAACTATGCAGGGACAGATGCACTGATGGAATTGCAGCGACTCTGCCAGCAGCATTTCGAAGGCAGGAATACTAATCGTTCTGCAGGAGAGGCTGGAGAGACAATACAATTCAATACAGCCTTTCACATTATAAACAAAGCACAATTTAACTCAATGATCTTTCTGTTAAAGCACAACTTCAGCTCGTGGCCATTTCCTTTTCAATAAAATATCACATTGTTACTGTAGACGTTCTATTTATTACTTCAAACACTTATCAGTGATACGGTTAAGATGGAAAAATATGAATGTGTTGAGTTGTAATTCGATTTAAATATGACCCTCTGTCGTGAGCACCAGTGCTTCGGTGGAATAAAAGTCCGAAGCTCTGTGTCCTGACGTTATAAATCACTAAATAACTGGGAGGACTCAGAATCACTGTGAGAGTCATTTGCAACATACCAATAAAATTAATGTTCTACAAAATCAAATTAACATAATTGTGGGGCAGATTTTTTCCAATCCTGTTAAACGTACGACCACAGATGGTCGGAATCCAACCACTGTCCAGAAACATACGGCACAACAACGATGTCGGACAGATGAATGAATAGATTACGTTTGCAGACGTGAACTCTGGGAAAATATGTAGAAAATTGGGAAAAATCGTTGTTTTTGTTTAAAAGCGCATCAACACCAGCATCGGCCTTTATCACCAAACACTGAAATTGTGTCTTTCTACGTTGACACCGTCGTCCGCGTCTTCTACGTGTCTCCTTTCACGTCTGTCGCATGTAAGAAACGTCAAAGACGCGCCGCCTTGTTCGCTGTGAATTCCGCTGCTGTAGTCCAGAGCAACTGACTCGGGTATTTGTGTTCTCACGTAACAGCCTCCACTGGACAATTTCACAAAGAAATATCTCAGCTCTGGAATCTTGCAGCGGCAGACAGATATCTTACAATGAGCTTTACAAACTTTACCAAACTAGCACATGGAAAGTTTCACCTCGTACACATCAGCAAACACGGTGGATGAACGGTGACTGTACCTCTGCTAATGAAGTGAAGAACAACAGAGGCACAGACATGACCGCGATGTGACGACACCTGAACTAACAATCATCAACACTTTTCTATTTGTGGTAAACGCATCAGTCTTAATGTTCATCATCAACATTCACACACAAGAACTTTATCTAATTACTTCCACACTAATAAAATGACAACTTTGTTATATTCTATTGAATGAAGGAAAGGTCTGGCTATTGAATATCAATAGTTATAAAATACCAACTGAAATAAAAAGTCAAGTATCTGAAAGGTGACGATAAAACTCTTTTTTATTATTATTGCTGTGATGATGATTATTATCATTATTGTTCTTATTTGAATGTTTTCTGACCTCAGATAACAAACATTTACACATTCTTCAGATGTTGGACCTTTAATTAAAATTACTGCACTTTAGATGTTTAGTAGATATTTCACAGTAAATAGTAGTTGTAGTAAAATCGTGAATTAACTTTTCCAGTTTTATCCACTATTCAAAGTTCTTATCACTACAAGTCACAGTCACGCATTCATACAACGCTTGTTTTATCCAAACCTATAGATATCTTGCCTGAACAGAGGAGCCCAGGATCGAACCGCCAACCCTCTTTGCCTCCTGAGCCGCAGCAGCCCAAAATGCAAGTATTATATTAACATCAATCTTATTAAATGATATCCAGCTGAAGATGAGCCGAAGTTTAACTCCAGAAAAAATCCTTTTGACTTGAAAGTGTCTGAACTTTAGTGATTGAAGACTCCAGTCTAGTCGTTGGGATTCGTTCAATTTGTGGCTGTAATGAAAGAAGTAATGTCTGCTAATAAGCCGGGCCAGACTGAGGCTTTAGTGTGAGTGAGTTAAAAGATCGGAGCGATAACAAGCTTGAATAAAACTTTCCTCTGTTTGACGGCGGAAGAGTAAACACGTTAAAATCCATTCCACCGTCACTGAGTTCCTGCTCGTGGTGCAGAATCGCTGAGTCTCTGCCGTGAAATAAACTTCCTCTGTGGATAAATTGAAACTGACAGGACTCGACCAGTTCTCTCACAATGTAAAGTCTAGTCGCTATAGTGATGTGTAAGGTGTAGTTATCATTGATTATTGTGAACAGGATATGAGTCTCTCACTTAAGCCTCGTAAAGCCCGGCCGGTAGATGAGTCACACAATCTGATCGCGGCAGACACTTGAAAGTTGAACCCAGAGTATAAAAAAAAAAAGTACTGCAAAAGGTGGCGCTCGTTGCCATGGCGACGTGACAGCTGTCACCAGGGGTTGGATTTGACAGAGGAAATGGCGGCCCCGCAGTTTTCACACCTCTCACTCACCGCTGCGGCTTCCTAAGACATCGACACCCCAGACGTGACACCCGAATCACTTAGCATCAGCACCCGCTCACACATGCCACATACACACACACACACACACACACATACAAAAATAAATTCTAATGGAAATCAATCTGAGCCATTCAACAAATGTCAACTTTTCAATATCTTGTCATCCGTTTCCAAAGCCGACTCTCGTTTCATCGTCGATTGTCTGAATCTTTCGCTGAGACTCACGTCCGTTGGCGTGATCCCGACGCGCCGGAAGTGCTGAGGCTGAAGTGACGTCCCGGCGAGATCGGAGATTAATTCTTGCCCCCGTGTTCCATCTTTTTATAGCTCAGATGGATGTTTACCTCGTCCCTTGCACTTTGACATATCTGTTTATATCTCCCATCTTGATGAAACACCTCGAACAACGACTGCTGGTGTGAAGATGTGAGTTCTGTTGTCTGTGTGATTGATGTGAGGCAGCGGATAAGAGGTGGTAATTACTGTCCTTTTGATCAGGAAGGGGAGAAATAGCAGAGATATAATAAATAAGTTTGCTGAATGAGCTTTTAGCGTGTTATGTTTGCAGCGCACATGTGGGTGTACAGACAAATATCACTGGATTACTTTGATTCTAGATGAATCTTAAAAATGTGATGAAACTCAGGGAAGTTCTGAAAGCAGATTTATGGATGTTTATTCAGCCGGAGGGGTGAGGACGGGTTTTTTATTGAAGTGATCGATGTGACACTCGGAGCGGTCGTGTAAGAAGTGGCAGGTGAAGTGGTTTTGAACGGGGGAGAAAGAAACGTTCATGACCAGAGGTTTTCAAACACCCAGCTTCCTCCGCTGCAAGTTAAGATGATTTGATGTTTGTGTCGTTGACAGGTTTTCAAATATCTATATTTCAATTCAATTATCCAGTCTTTCAAAAAGTACGCTGTCAGGACATTCTGATTCCTAGTGATTTAAAAAATACATGTTTCATAGTATTTAGCATGAAAGGCTATTTTTGACATTTATAAATATTCCTTATCTTCGAGGGGTTTTCACACTTATATTCAAGTTTATTCAGAGCAGACCTCACAACAGTTCTCATTATATTTGGGGAAGTGGAAAACAGGTAGTTGGCAGAAGTTGTCCCGCTTTGGCAAATTGTCCTCCGTTAAAAGTCCGGCTAAATTAGCTGTTAACAACTACCAGTGGATTAATGTGGTCGTGAAGAAAATCTTTAAAAACATCATTATCCTCAGGGGAGTTCTGGAGCCATAAGGACAATCTTTTGTCTATAAATTCAAATGTATGGATGTTTATTCACAGTTAGACATCACAGATAATTTGATCCCATTATATCTAAAACTATGTGTATCACGTCCGTGGGTTCAGACTGGACTGAGTTATGACTCACAGCAGGAGCGCGATGTCTGACGCAAATTGCAGCGATCAGGAACCGAGGGCTTCGCACCTTAATTGCCTCTGTGAGCCGAGTCTCACAGGCGCCGCTGAAGCTCTAACTGCTGTCCACCACGGCAAATGAGTCTAATGAAACTACAGAAAAATTCCTGTTGCTTTTAGAACAATGGCATGCACCTTTGTCTTTGTCCCCGCTTCACCTCTCTCACTCAGAAAACCCGGCGCTCTCGGCTCACCGGCATTCACGCGCGTCTCGGGGAAGCTGAGCCTCCGTGGGGACGCTGGCGGAGCAGATGGGGGCAGCAGAATGCCAAGTCCACTCATGTATGTAATGGTTACACTGAAGTGATTGTACAACATGACCCACCACACCATTCCCACTGCCCCTGCCCCCTCCACCCCATCATAATATCAGTTAATATTATGGCAGTAGACAGACGCACGGATGATCCGTAACAAGTGGCATCTCTAGAGAGAGCCGGTGCCACGAGACGGCCTTAATTAGGCCTGAAAAATGGCAGGTTGTTCCATCCGTGCGCTCCCTGTTAATCTGTCCTACCGATCCACAGAGTCAACTCGGATCCCAACTGGCAAATATTATTTCATCTTTGTCGCAGCTGTGAATAAGTCAATGGGCGTGACAGCCGGCGGGTGGTCGCAGAATTTTTAGCAAAGCTTCCAGGGCAGGAGAGGCAGCGAGTACAGCCGCCAGTTCGGTGTTCTCCGACCAGACATAAAGCACACAACAGGAGCATTTTAATTAATCAGGAATCAGGAGGTGGGTGGTGGAGCGCACATCCGACAGCTAACAAGTCTGCTAACAGACAGCCGACACCTCGTTGGGATTCAAACGGTGTTTTCACTTTCAAATGTCAACCTCCCTCTTCCCCTTTTTGCTCTGTGTGTATTTTTCGGGTGTAAATTTCATCGTGAAATTTTCATTTACATTTCATTTCGCCTGTCTTCATTATTCAGTCTGAAAGCACAATGTCCCACCGGTACACTTCACTGTTGCCCCAACAGACGACTGTATTAGACTAGAAACTGCGACTGTGTAGAAAGTAGAATTAGTGAAAAAAAAAAGTAACACTATAAGTTAAACAGATGTGAAATATATTCTAGACTTTACTCAAACAGAATTTTATGTCCCAATCTTTACAATAAGTTTTTATTTCAAAGTTTCAATGAGTTTCAGGCATTTTATAGATTAAATGTCAGAAATCACATGTGAATACAAAAGGTCAGTGTATTCATTTATCCATGTAAACTATTGGGTTTTACATAAATTATAATGTCAAATTAATATAACACAGAATATCCAATATCATATTTTGTGAAAAAATATATTTGATGAATTTCTCTCATATTTATTTTTTTTTGTTTGAATATGTAATAAAATTTTACTCATTACGTTTTGAACCATATTTCTTTTTTTTATAACACATTTGCATATTGATATTTTTAAGTTTCAGAATTTTTATGGAAATCGGTTCATTTCAATTTCACATGTAAAAACCATTAGAAAGGTCACAGGCAAGAATTTAAATCGACAATTAATGATTTTATTCCTTAAAATCTGCCTCTTTTCACTTAAAAATTACCTTTGTAATAAACCTGCCTATATTTTTTTTCAACTACTTTTTTATAACTGACTGTAAAGCTAACTTGTGAGATAGCAGGCTTCGTAAAAATGCATTTATCAAATTATTTCACTCAAGTTTAACCTCAACTTAGATACAAATCTTTCCACACACACACACACACACAGGCTTTGAGCTCCAGCAGGCACATTTATGACTGCACCACTTTAGACAATATGGAATTTGAATGCAGCTCGTCAGCTCGCTGGGTGGATGAAGATACAGGTCTCCGTCACCACCGGCTCCGCACTTTACAGCAGAGTAGCTCCTAGCTACACTTGATGGGGGGGGGGGGGCGCTCATAGCTCAGCTATGGTTGGCATTGAATAAGCAATCTGTCTGCTTCAGCTGAGTAATTACAGATTTGCTGTACCTTTTCCTGCTGATGATGCTGTCATTGGCCAAGGCTGTTACTGTGTCCTGGGGGCCGCTTTGATTGCTGGGGAATGACTTTGTTTCAGTATTGTCATAGTCTCCGTGCCATAATTTATCAGGCGCTAGTGCGGAAAAATGTGCAAAGTATCTGCTGAATGTGAAAGTCAGGGCGTATTGATGAGCGATTGATAGTTGCTTGTGTTGCCTTAAATTCAGTGTCACTGAGCGACAGTCTTCTGAGGATAAGTGGAGGGATCTTCAACCGAAAATAGACATTCAGCTCTTCAGCTTCATTCTTCAGTAACTACTAATATAGTAGAGTTGATGCTTAATCCACAAAATGCTGCCCCCAGGCTTAACTGTGATGAATTCAATTTAAAATTAGCAATATCAAGATACCTCGAGGTAGTTGGAATTGTAGATGGTGCAACTTTGCTATTTTGTGATTTTAACAAAACTAAAATGAGACTAACAATTATCATTGCTAAAAAAAAAAGTCAACACAGCAAACAATGACTTCAGAATAACCTCAATGAAAGAACAGCCACACTGTGGTCAAGCAAAACGCACACGCGGGAAAAAAAACCTAATGCACACATGAAATATTATCTTTCAGTTTTGCAAATGGAATCATTTCCTATTTTTGTTCATCCGACCGCGAGCTCAGTGGCAAACTCCGAAATATGAATGCAAATAACATATTTAAAAAGGGCCTAATAGCCATTTCCAAAACAATGCATCATTCTGATCAATTGCACTTATTCAGGTCTACACGCCTCCTTTACCCTCGCCTCTGATTGTATTTTCCAAATGCCAAGAGCAGACGAATCGCTGCCACAGACGCACAAGTCATTTAGCAACAATGAGGCCAAACGCTAAACACAGGGAATATGAGGTGCACGGCTACAGCTTCTTTCCCTGCACCAAACCTCCATTCTCTGAAATCTCCCACGTTCCCCTCTTCACGATATTGTGATGCATTTTCTGCCCTTGTGCCCTTCTGCGGTGATGGTCTAATTACAAAGGGCTTCCGCACGGAAAGTCAAACCGTGGCAGAACACTCCTCCATCCCAGCATGAGATATCGCATTACGCTGTGATATTATTGTGGATTAAGACCGCAGGCAGAGTCAAGCACTGTCATTAATTCAGTTGGCTCTGACAGTACGGAATGAGAGCAACATCGCTAATGAACAATAACACCTACAATACCTGCTATTAAATCTTAAGGATGTGTCTCATACTAATGATGCTGTTTCCCTGGGATGACCTGGAGGTGTGGTGAGGATATGTGCACAGTGCACTTGTTTTGAGGAACAAGAAAGAGTTTTAATGGCTTTGAGAGTCAGCGGGCTGTCTCTGCGAAGCAAACTTCAAGCGATGGAAGGGAGTGGGGAAAAAAAACCGAAGGCAAGCTGGACCAACTGCAGAGACATTTCTGGGCCTTACCTGTCCTGGCATCGCGTTTTCACAGAGGAGAGTTTCATAGTCTATGGCAAAGACCGGCGCGTTATCATTTATGTCCATGACTGTGATGAGAGTGATGCCTTTTCCGATTTGGGTCGGGTCCTCTGAAAAGAGAAAGAGAGAAGAGAGACCTCGTTTATGTCACAGTCATTTTCCCTCAACTTATCCTTGATGCATTTGACTAAATAATTGAATATTAATCTTTCTCATGTTTTTTATTAATCACAAAGGAGGAAAAAAAAAAAAGAGCTGCTGTGATGAAATATGCAGCGTGTGCTTCTAGCAGCTGGTGTCCTCTTTGCTTTGGAGAAGCCAAAGTGATTACACTCGATGCAAGCTTGTTGTCGGGGGGGGGGAGGGGGGAGGCTGCGTGGGCAATCAGTGGGCTTCACGCCTCTGTCTGCCTGACATGCACTGATGGCTAAATGGCTGCGTCTGAGTGCAAGATGATGATTTAGCCTGGCGTCGCCTCCATGCCAGCCAGAGATGACGCGCTGACATTCGGCCCGGCTGATTTGATGGTGATAAAAAGGACGCGCGGAGCCTGGGGCCACAGACTTGTTGTCATTGGCGTGGTCTGGGCCGAGCGGATGAAATGTGAGTGACTGCAGCTGAAATGCACAACATCCCTCAACCAAAGAGTCCCTGCACCCTCTTGAGTTACAAAGAACCCATTTACTATAAATACTGTCATAAGGCGTGCAGGGCAGTGAATGTTGCTGCCAGTCCATGAACTCCAAGATGTTCCCGGCTGAAAACATCGGCCGAGCGTCACAATGTGTCAGCAGCCAGTAGCTCATGCGTGAGGGACTGTCGTGACATTTTATACGGCTATTATTACACGCTGCCATCTCTTTGTTGCTATATCAGGCGAGAGCTCACACTCGGGAATCAACCGCACGGCGTGTCTACGTGTCGTTAGATGTAAATAAAAACACGTCTTTGAAGCCAAGAGTGATGAAAAGAAGTTTTGAGAAAAAAAAATAAAATATGAATACCCTTTCTCACTCTGTGCTCAGTCTGAAGATGTGAAAGCAGAGGAAGTGCCAAGCTGACAGGTTGTCTTTTGTAACTTATACTGATGTGATGCAGCTGTCGAGAACTGCTCGGCAGATCGTGTGCAGATGATTGTTGTCGATTGCGTGACGGTGGTGAAACGATAGGAATGCTGAGAGAGAGAGAGAGAGAGAGAGAGAGAGAGAGAGAGAGAGAGAGAGAGAGAGAGGCACTCGCGTCCTTGGAGGCATCGAGAGATGAAAAAAAAAAAAAAAGAAGACACGTGGGACTTCTTCACATCACATTAACATAGTTCACCCGTGGGTGAGATCGCCCACCCTTAGTCAGCATCTCGTCCCCGCGGCTCAAAGCGACATGGAGGTCAAAACGACCGCCCTGTACGTGAATTAACATTCCCCGACAGCCCGACGCGACCCCAACGATTGTGTTGTCCACAGCAGAGGAAGGTTTGGATATTATGAAGAGGATCTGAGGTTTCATGTATTTACACAGGTTACAAACTAAACCGCTAACCCCCCCCACGGCAGAGTCACCGCTCAAAAAACGTCATTTTTTAAACAATGGGTGTTTGGATATCACACAGAGACGAGGCAGTCTTCATATTTCTAGAGTGAGTTGATGAAAACTCCGATTTCTTGACTTGTATTTAATATTTTTATAATCGACTTGCTGATTTCTATACAACATTTTAAGTTGAGGACGAAGCTAAAAGAACCTTGACATCAAAGACATGAACGTATTGCTTGGTGTGCAGATTTCTTTTTTAAATGAAATTTATGAAATAAAATAAAATAGTGCTTCAAGTAAACTTACGGCTCTCAATGGCGAAGATGGTGAGGTTATGGACCGAGTTGGCCTCCCGGTCCAGAGGCTTGGCTGTGCTGATGATCCCACTCAGAGCGTCCACGTTAAAGAAGCGCTCCAAGTCCGTGTTCCTGTCGATGGAGTACCTGGACACAAACACACGACCATTACACTTTTAATTGTAGCTTTGGGAAAGTGGTATTGATCTGACACTCTAGTATTTTTCTCCTGCGTGCAAGGAAAGATGATTGTAGTTTTGTTCCATCGTCCTGCAAAACCTTCTGTTGATGATTTACAGACTTTAATCCATCAATGAATTTCAAGTTTCAAGTGGCACTTGAAATTCAGGAATTCAACAGGAACTTCATACCAAGAGTGAAACCCTATTCAATTTCAATGCAAGTGAAGGCTGTCTACTTGTCCCTCAGCACACAACACTGATCCAACCCTTTCAATACACAGCAACTAGAGAAAATTACAACTTCAATTAGCCTACATCCAAAGGGTATTATTGCAATGTAATTTGACTCTTGTGGCTGCATTAGTTCCACAATAATTTTAATTTCAACAGATGTAGTGCAATATATTGCCGCGGCTGATAACAGTCACAGGAGCAAAAAGAGGCAATTTACAGCTACAATGGTGCAGTAATTTGATTTTCTGATTAAGATTACTAACAATCCAAACAGACCGAGCATGAATACCGTGCAATATGCATTCAATTAATGCAGAATAGGTGGGATCTTGAGTGTGACACGGCACAGATGGGCAAGGCGAGTGCTTGTTTTGAGTAATAAATGCCACAGCACAAGTGTTGAGCCTTGACCCTCCTGCAGGAATGCCCTTCTCTTGTTCAAGATGGCATTTCACTTTTGCAAATGCTGCACTCCTTGGCCCTCCCACCATCTGGCGCCGTCTTTGTGAAAGCCACGCGGGGACTTTTTCAAGGGTCCTCAGATTCTTTGTGATTGCAGATAATGTGGAGTAGTTGACTGGATTAACTAATTAGACTTCTTTACTTTGAATTTTAAGTGAATTTATTCCACAGCACTAGAAAAACATTCAAAGTCTCCGCTGTCCGGTCGAACAGACAGAATATAAGTTTGAAGAATAGCATGTGAGTAAATCGTCAGTACCTGATGGCGCTGTTCGATGTGTCTGGATCGTGGGCGGAGACCCTCCCGATTGAGGTGCCCACTTTGGCGTCCTCCGAAATCACCATCTTGCTGAGCGGCGAGGAAAAGACGGGCGGCTCGTTCACGTCATCCACCGTCACTTTGACGGATGTCGTGTCGCTGAACGGGCCCAAGGTCAAGAAGTTGGAGTCAATATTCCTGTTTGTGGCTTCGACTCTCAAAGAGAAGCTGCTCTTTGTTTCGTAGTCTAGAGGCTGGAGGAGACAGAAGAAGAATATGATCTTCATTTTGAAAATAAGAGACGTGCTATGAAGTCGAAAGACGTAGCCACTCCACATTTTCAGGCAGCCGAGGTATATATGTATATATTACCACTTTTATACCAAGATTAGCAATTAATCTACTGCAAAGTCAATGGACCCAAGTATACAGGCCTGTATATTCAGTGTTTTGTTTTTTTCGCCAGTATATAAACCAGTGCATCATCCATAGAAAGATGAGATATTGACCTCAATTAAGGCTGTAGACTCTAAACACCCATTACAGTTTCAAATGACTCAAACAAAGTCTTCTGATGTGTTATAGTTTGTGCCCTGACAGCAATTATATTGATTTTAAGAGCAGCACAGCATATTGTGAAAAGTGTTGTGAAATGAACGCTTTTGAGACATTTTGTCATTTTGTCTGGATTATCGAACTCCCCATTGCAACACATAATATACTTCAGGACACCATTGATTTGACACTTTCATTGTCAGCGACTCTCTCCCCGATGTTGTAATTGTCTGAGATTGCTGCAAAACAAACAAGGGCTCAAATTGGCCCATCTGACGCGATCTGCTAGTGCCCGACAATGTCTCTCGCTCTCACTCTCTCTCACAAGAGAGCCGCAGCGACGTACTGTCACATCCACGTGGCCTGTGGAGACCATCCTCTGACACCCTGCGAATGTGAAGTACGAGCTCCGAAGCATCTGAAAGTGAGGCAAGAATGTGCAACAAATTTCCTGTATAAATGAATCAGTGGCTTTGTTACACATTTAACTTGAGAAGTTTTATTTATTTATGTGGGTGGATGTCAATGACATTATTTATAGCATCTCGGTTCCCTTGGTGAGAGGAGTATTACAGTCTCTCTGTTCCCGTCATCAATCACCGCTGTGATCTCTGCGCTGTCTGTTGGTTCTGTAGATAGCGGCGTGCTCGGAGCTCGGGTGCCTGAACCCTTCCAGTGACCGCACTACTTCTATCAAAGCTGTTGGAGATGGTCACTGTTGATTTGGCATTAGTGATCATCACTTAATCCAAAGGTGCAGGAGACACTTTGAAACACAGTGAGACAGAGGAAGAGGCGAGAGGGAAACTAGGAGAGGCAGCTCCACTAATATACTCCAGTAAACAAGCAATATGCAGCCTGGAGCTCACAGATCTCACCGCATCTGGAAACATTTGCAGTTGCAATGATTTTTTTGATAATTTATGATTTTAAGAAATTACTTTAACGATAATGTCTCATTTCCTGTATCCAGGAAACTAATAATTCTGTTAAATTCGGCTCAATACTACAGTTTTTAAGATGAAAACATCACTGGACTCAGTGTTTTCCATTAATGATGTGGAATGTTACGACCAGCAGTTCTCTCTCTCTCATGCCAGAACTTGTCTTTCACTCTTCAGTCTGTGTACCTGTCACTTAGAATCTGGTGCAGCCTCAGTACCACCAGAGGTTGAATTAATTCTGTGGGAAACGGAAGATAAGGAGTTTCTCAATATTTTTCATTGATTTCTCAGAGAATAATTCATGGCTCTAGATTTTTCTTTTTTTTTTAATCAGATGTATTTAGGCGACTGATATCCATGAGTGTGTGCAGATCTAGTGAATTTAAATGTGGTTTCATTTGGGGGCTGTTGAGCCTTGGTGGAGGTATCTGTATCCCAGTGCCATTCTAGTTTCACTTCTGAAATAGCTGGTTAATGCTGATTTCTTACAACATAGTATATTTGTCGGAAACCACTTTCAGCTGTGAATTGATCAGTTTGCTCCTGTGTGAACTTCCAGCAGTAGAATAGTGTATTTGGGACAAAAACTCCAGAGCCCATGATCAGAGTAATACAGTTAAATGTCAGAGAGAGGACCTGTGTGGCTCGCTGATGTCTTTTTAATAGTTTCTGGACAACAAAGGATGTTCACGGCTCAGAAGATTAAGCCACAGTATATTAGGTTTTAGGTGCACAGGGAATATTAGTTAGTGCGATCAATTCATTGTCGGTTTCTGGCTTTTCATCGGATTTGATAATGACACGTAAAACAACATATAGCAGGAGTTATCTTTAAATCCCATGAAAAGTCAAGATATATTAATTTATAGGTGAAGTACGTTATTTTTCAGTGTCAGTATGTAAGTCATGACACGAAAAAACACTTTTTCATCATCTGATAAAAATAATTATTACAATAAATGTCAGATTATTATTTTATTTTTTCTCCGGAGTGAAGGTTGTGGTTTTAAACTCTTCTTTGTGTGTTTGCACAATGTTAAGGCAACATATCAATACACACTGATATATATATATTGACCTTATGTCATTTTGCTGATTGCTTGTTGATGAACTCTATAATTCAATAAGTATTCAAATTGTTTTATTCCCCAGCCATGGATACACATGTTCATAGTTAATAGTCAGCACACTGCTTCAATCTACATTTCTAGTAACATTCAATGTCATAGCCGCTGCTCCGTACAGGGCTCTATCCAACAGCCTGAACATTTTTCCCTACATCTCACTGACTTGCAGAAAAGAGGCTTCGGAACCATTTACAGGCAGAGAGTCACGGTACAAAGGTTTCAGCTCCTCACAAATTCACCATTCACAGTCTGACTCAGTATTTCTGCTATTTCATGAAAAGCAGTTTGTGCCTCACCTTTAGCAGGACGATCACCCCCTCCTGCGTGTCATCATCTGTTGTTATGTTGAACGTGCCGGGCCCGTCTCCGTCCATGATCCGGTAGTCCATCTCCGAGTTGGGGCCTATGTCTGCATCCACCGCCTTGATTCTCGCCACCACAGATTGCACCGGCAGTGACTCCGCCACCGAGTACTGATAGCTCTCTGAAAAAGAATGGACAGGAGCGGATGTTGGTAATGGATGTGCTTATTTCACTACCAGCTCCCTTCAGGTGGCTCAGATTCTCTTTTACACCCTTTCAGCTTTGATTTGTTCGCGTGGCTTCTCAAATTCATGTTGCATAACACGAGCGGGTTTCAGCAGTGACACACGTGGGATAAAGTGCTTTGCCTTCACTTCATACTGCAGTACAGGCAGTGGGGAATGCAATGGAGAACTCCTATTTCTGCAACTTTTAAGGATGGAATCAGCTGCAGAGCTTCAGCAATGCAGTCTGGATGTAATGGGTTATCCCTTCAACCGCAAAAAAAAAGAAAATGTGAGAAAGAAAATTACCAGGAGTCACAGTTAGATCCTTTCGGATGAAATGTCCACTCGAAGATTCTATTACTCCGAACCTCTCCATTGTGTTTCCAGAGCTTTTGTCTGACCCTTGGGATTTAAAGTACTCTAGTAAGAATAAAGACGGGAATCATATTCATAATCATAATCTCCCAATCACCATGGTAGAGCTCATTACCAGACCTTTCTGTGTTCCTCACAGTGTCTCCCTCAGCCACTGTCTAAATGCTAATCTGCCTGACATTGTTTGCCGCCATGTAATCTTTATAATGGCTTTTTAATTTGCCGTGGAATAGCAGCTCTTTAAAAGACCAAAAAATTGCTTTCCTCCCTCCGTTTTGCCCCTGCGCACACACACACACCCTCAGCCTGTCCTCTCCTGCATCTCTAACCTTGGCTGCTCTCCCCTCATTTCTTCAGAGGACTAGCTCTTGCTCCTGGACTCTATCAGCTCTGATGCTCCATAATGGTCTATCGATTCTGACCCATGACCCCGCGAGCACGACAGCAGGAGCCAAACCCAGAACTTCTTTGCAGAGTGACAACACTAGGTTAAAATGGCATTGACGACTTGTTGTGCGAACTTGAACCTGTCTTGCCTCCCGGGGGCCGGCAAATTGACTTGGCTTCATGGCAGTCCAGCGGTGAGTGCAACACCCAGACAGTGGTCGGGCTATCAGCAGTAAACCGATTGCCGGCGCTTCGGATTATCATGAGAAGCACTGCATGCCTTTGAATCCTAAAGCTCGGCCTGGAACCCATTAGCTGCCCGTGAAATAGGCTGACAACAAAAAACGGAGCCTGATTGATCCTGGTATCCAAGGCCGAAGCAGCCCCGGCTCTGATGAAGAGCAAAGCAGGGCGGTGCACACCTTGCAGGACGGCAGTTTTTTAATTTGGTCGTAAAAAAGTCCAGACGCAAAGTCGAAAACACAAATCCAGGGAAGTTACAGAGATGAATGGGGAATGGGATTAGGAACATGCACATATCCTCCTTAATGACGAGGACTTAATGAGTTTTGCTTCTGTAATGAGTATTTTCTGTTTAGCTTTATTCTATCACAGATTACAAGAAAAATTACACTACAGTGTTGTTACAGAGACAATAATATTTTCCAACGACTTCTTTTTGAGGGCAGAACATAACAGCCGAGTCCTCTCTGTGAATTCATTGTAGTCTGCCCTCGTTTGCTTCTCTGGGTTCAAGTGTTTTTCACTCTTTAAAGGCCCGTTCAGCTGGAACCAAAACAAAAACACTGCAAATGAAGCAATAAGCTGCTGGTTTTTATTCTGATGCTGAGCAGCTGTTAAAAATGACGAGTTTAATTGACACTACAGGGACAATCGGGGCTGGAGACTTACTGTGAGTGAACCGAGGCGGGTTGTCGTTGACGTCCGTGAGCGTGACGGTGACAGAGGTGGTGCCGGAGAGGCCTCCCATCTGGCCGACCATGTCTTTGGCCTGGATGACGAGCACGTACTGGTCCCTCGTTTCCCGGTCCATGTTAGACAGAGCTGTTCTGATGACCCCTGAGTAGAAATGCACAGGAAGGGAGAAGATGCTTTAGGGGTTTTAAAACATTTTTATTTGTCAGACATACCTCCATTAATACACCAACCAGCTCACAGAGATC
This sequence comes from Paralichthys olivaceus, assembly GCF_024713975.1. NCBI lineage: Eukaryota > Metazoa > Chordata > Actinopteri > Pleuronectiformes > Paralichthyidae > Paralichthys > Paralichthys olivaceus. The sequence continues at coordinate 537,571 of NC_091109.1, read as the reverse complement.
TGTACTGTTTCTTTTTGTTTTTAGTCAAATAGTAATATCTATAGTTCCAAGCTTTAACAAATCCACTGTCAACTGCAGAGGCACCGCCTGGGGTCCAAAGGAAAAAAAAATGTTTCATAAATATGTCATGTTCCTCTTGTTTTCATATGCATTTTGCTAGTTTAACTTCTATCACTCATTGTTGTCTGAAGTTTTATTCCCCACAGAGCTTTAAATGTCTCCAGCTCACTGTTGGTTCCTAATACTAAAGCATAACAGAGAATATCTAGAACAGGATCAAACAACTAGTATTATCACCCTGTGGTTGTGCGCCTTCATCAGCCAGAGTCAGTCAACTAACATTTACGATCCAAAACTTTGACCACTGAAATCTAAACGGTAATTTTTCTAGTCCAGCTGACAACTGGTCATAATTTGAAGAAATCCCCTGAAATGACCAGTAGTAAGTTCTGGAAGATTATTCCTGTCGAGAAATATGAATTCTGACCAGGAACATCCTGTTTGCTCCGACCCCTCAAGTAGCAATTACAAGAAAACACGACTCGAGGTTAATGGGGAGTGTCCATAATGGCTGGTGGTCTATTTACACAGAAGCAATGAATCGTGACTGGTGTGGCCTGAAATGTGCCGTCACTCCACTCAGTTTAGCAATCTGACATATGATGAGGTTAATGTGAAGTTAATGTCAGAGAAAAGAGCACAAGCAGGAGGATATTTTAGCCGCCAAGCGAGGTATCATCTGTCAGTCCCCCTGTCAGGGTTGATCTGTATCAGAGGAGGATCAGAGATGTGACAACGCTGACATCAAATGACTGGCATTTGTCTGGAGCTGTCTCTACCTGAGCTGCCGAATATACCAGCCAGCGTTCAGCCGTGTTTTCGTACACATGCACAAAATACTAAAAACGCTTGTCGGGGAAATCTTTTCATTAATGACTTTTCTTTTGAATCTCGACTTTATCTCTCGACTACAAACATGATAATTCCAGGAAAAATTAACGCGGCGCATTTAAATGCAAAGAAAAATTCCCTAATCCTTCAAAAGCAATCACTGTTGCTTTCAAAGTTAATGACTTGCCACACAATGTGTTTCATTCATTAAATGGCACTTATTAAAGATTCCCACAGAACACGGAAGATTACTCATTAAAAGCCTCACAAAGCCGCCGCACACGGTTCCTGAATAAATGAAACATTTTTCGTGGCTTTATCGTATTCACAGCCTGATGGAGCAGATCAAAAGGGGGGAACTCTTGCTTCCAGTTTGCACCTGAAGAATTTCTCGCGATCCTTTAAATTAAACAGAAATTTGACGTGTAATTGAGGTCCATCTCACAAGAAACGAATCAAACCCCCCCCCCCCACTGTACTTAATTTGTAGTAACGTGTGCTGAAGAATTCTCTATCTGCTGCGGCCTTGACGAGGACAGAGAATAACCACAAACGTTTGGATTCTTATATAAATTAGATTTATACCTTGTTTTCACTCGAAGCCGCATTTATCAACATTTTTGAAAACCTCTAATGACTCTTCATATCATGGAATGTTGCCCGACCAATCATCCCCCAACGATGACATGATTTTCAGCTGATCTACTAACCCAGGACCATTGACTTTAAATAAAGATGAACGACATGACCCCTCCCAGAGCATCTTGATCACCAGTATCGTTTATTTAAGTTATGGGGACTTGCTTTTTGTCCCCATAAGGAAGACAAGTCCCCATAGTGTGACTGTGTAAACAGATTTAGGTCCCCACAACATTAGTAATACTTGGAAAACACAGACACACACATAGAATTAACAATTAAATCCAGGAACAAAAGAACAAACAAATTAAAAAAAAGACGTCTGGAGAAAAATAAGGACGCCTCCTGACCGTCAATCTCACTGTACTTGAAAACAAACAATTCCATTATGGTGCTTCATTTTCTCTCTCTGCCATCTTTTATTAATGTCATTACAGCCCCTCTGGCTGAAAACTGTTAATGCTTTAACTAAATGGCTCAGTTAGCTGAATTACAGTGAGCTGTCCACTTCTTTTATCTAAAGTCCCCGCCAATGGGACGGCTGTGGTCAATAAAGCAATAATCTTTCACTGTTGCCCTACCAGACACGCCATTTCAGTCCTGCATCAAATAACGAACAGCGGGGACATTCTCACGCAGCAGAGGGAAAACACGGCGGCCGACAAAGTCAAAACATGTCACGATTCGAAAATGCAGAGACTTCAGGCATCTGTCGGTGGATATTTGCCCGTCTTCTCCATTTATCCCTGACATCCTTCCTTCATACATCCATTCATCACTTCTCTGTTTCTTCCTCCACGGTGCAAGCTTATAGCCAATTAAAGAGCACCACCACTGCCCTGGTGCCTGCTGCTGTGACACCTGTGAACCCTGTTTACCACGTTGCATCTGAAAGGTTACATCAAGCCGTCGGTCGGCCAAGGCTCCCTTAATGCTTGGTAGACACAAACAGAACAAAACTTTTCTGTTCTCTACTCCATGCAACATCACCAGGGGGACGGAGCATGGATGTCTAGTCTTGAAAGAGGCTTCATTTAACATTCGGGGGAAGTAAAGGCTGAGGAGGAAGCTGGGTAATGGTTGGATTATAATGACAGCGGCAAAGCATGGCTCCTAAAAGGTGAAATAGAAAGATGTCAAGTCTGTGCAGCCGGCAGTGAGACAAAGACTTGCTCTTACTAACCCATAGATTGGCTTCACACACAACTGATATACTTATTTAATATCTGCTTGGTGTGTTGGCGCCTGAGAGATATTGGTTGTGGTTAATGATGCCATGAATCCTGATTCTAGCACAGACAAAAAAAACACAAAGAAAAGAGGAAAAACAGCGACATGTTTCTCTTCCCGTCTGGCCAGGAGCGCACACTTCTCACAGAGCGCTGCTGCTAATCCACCCGGCGATGTTACAAGGCTGTTGTTTGTCTGCTGGGTGCCAGCCCCCTCGCTCTCTATCTCTGTTACCCCGTGCGGCGCTGGTGTCATTCCTGGGGAGAGGCGATGATTAAAATCCTTCTGTCGGTGTAACGGCGCAGCCTCGCCTCTGCGCTGTGACTCCTCGCCTCCGGTGCAAGCCAGACGCATTGTAGCCATGCATTTATCTAGCTGTCTCCACAACACTGGCGGCAGACGGGTGGGCCACGCTCCCTGCTAAAGCCCAGATAGTTGACATTTGTCTCAGGGAACACGAAATAAAGAGTGCAGACATTGGGAGGAACCCTCTGGCTCTGCGTGCAGCTATGAGAGGTGCTGATGAAGGTGATGAACGCTCAAACGTGAAGGGTGCGGCGGGTGATTTGCTGGAGCCTCAGGCGGTCCACTTACAAGGAATAGATCCCATAACACAAAAACAGGCCACACAAACAGGGAATAAAACCTCCGGCACAGGTGGTTTATTACCCAGTGACATTCAAAGGATCACGCTCTAATCACGGGTCACATCAGTCACCACACTGCACATTATGGGGGTGTGACGATCTATAAATGTGTACATATGTGCGTGTACAGAGATGATTGGTATATACCTACCTAGATATATGAAAGGACCCCATGGTGCTACAGGAAAGATGTAATTCAACCAGCATATTGAACATAAACAGCATTAATTTGTAATATTAAGTTGAAAGGAAGCTTGTTCGTCGGTGCACATATATATACGAGCCTGTTGTGTTTGTGATTAGAATGAAAAAAATTGCGCCCTCCTCTCTATATTACCTGTCTGAACAGCAGGAGGCAGCCAGATTTATATCTAGCCTTCAGCTGTAATGCTCTCGATTTAGTGCAGGCGCCACAACAACAGCGTCTCGCACACGGCCCCCCCGACGACACACAGCTTCAAAAATGAAGGCAAAGAAAAGCACACGTGATTCTAAAAAGGCCACGCTAATATCTTAATCACATGCTGATCACAGCCGACCGCTCGCCTCTGTGCCTCAAAAAGTCTTTCACAAGAAATGTCACGTAACTAGCCGGAGGCGTCTATTGAGTACACAGTGATTGTTCCATGGCCTTTTCCTTTATTATTCAAGATTTTCCAGTTTAATTAGATTCTCAAGTCCAGACAAGGCTCCGTCAGTTCATCCCTCCATCACCTGAGCACCTGTCAGATTCTCCTGTCGTTTTGAGAGGCAAGCCGTGTCACATCCTAAACACGCCCCCTTCAGAATGTAATCAATACTCTCACTTAGGTAACCAACTAAATTCTTACTTTGTTATTCCTGCCGTTGAGGTTTATGAGCGTGCACGCTCCGCAGCGTTACCGTGCGTGGCATGATTGTCTCTAAGAGGACTCGCCACATCGCCGAGATGCACGGAGCTGGAAGCAGCTGTTCAAACCTCCTTGAGCCTGCCATCAATTAGAACGCAGTCCTCAACAGCATTACCATTTCTGCTTCACCTTCAAACCAAACGACACGCTATCAATCAATATATATTACAACATGCTGTCTTAACCGAACACCTTTAGGCGCTGCAACATGTATTTTTGCAGACGGTATGCATTGCTCGGAAGTTACTGGAGCTATTCAGGATTAAGTACTTTTCCCAAGGGCACCTTGTAGATTCAATTTGGGATTAAGAACCGGAGTAAAGGCGAGAGAGAGCCAGGATGCTACCCACCAACACTGGGTCGGACGCGTTCTCCTCCCCCTCTGACCATTAGCCCTCTGCCACTTAATCGCCAGTGCAGTATTGCAGTGTGCAGCTTAGAGTGTATTTCAGCTCAGGCACTTTGTCAAAGTCACTCTCTGCTGTGGCCCAGGCTTGTGCTGCAAATGGGACTAATTAGTAACGTGCAGGGAAAGAAGTGCAGCGCTCATCCCACAACGCTCAATCCAGGGCCGGGGTGCAAACGCCGGTGTCTATATTCTGTAAGACGCTTGGTATTGACAATATGTTAAAAGAAAATGGTTAACACAAAACAATGTGGTCCCTTTCACAGCCAGCACTGAGGGCGGACACGGTATTTAACACCTGTGGAATGTAAATTCATTTAAAAAGGACGATTATCAAAGGGACAGAAATAACACGATCCTTCTCCTCTTAGAAAGAACAAGAACAAATTCAGCACTAAAATGCTCTCAGACTCAGTCCAGTTCACTGAAGCAACCATATTATGGCCAGTAGCCTGTGGTGGCTAATGTTTGCAAACTACTGTGTAACCGACATTATTGCCTCTGCCAAGGAGGAAATGTTTTCACGGGCATTTGTTCGCTTGATATTCAGCAGGATTACGCAGAAAACACTGGACAGATTCCCACTAAATTTTGGAGGAAGGATGAGGTATGAGTCAGGGAGAAACTGTGTCCTTATTGATTTCTTTAACTGTCTTTAACATTGTGAGACTTTTCTTTTTCATTTGCATTGATTTCCCAGGGAATATTTCAGGAAGCCAGGAATATTATGGACACTGATGACTGAGTTTGTGTAATTTGATGCAGATCCAAATAAAAATCCTGAACCACTGAACACCACTGGTACTGCCTGATGACGTCTCTCATGTTTCATCGCCTCCCTGTGTGCAGAGTGTACATGTACATGTAGTCCAGGTCCTAGAGATTAACTCTGGTTAGCACAATGGACTGCGAGAGAACACCGACCACTTACAGTCAGCAATTATAACCTATTAAAGCTTTTGAAATATAAACATCGGGATTTAAAGAATCCACTTAGCTTAATGAAAAACACGTCAGCGGCTGAGGCTGTGAAAGTGTGAGCTCTGAAGAAACATGATATGGGAGTAATTGGGTCTTTATGGGGCCGACGTGCTGTTTGAACGTCACTTAAGTAAATGCCTGCTCTTGTAGTAATTGGCATCTGGGTCGCAATGTCTCAGTTGAGACGACTCATCGAAGGGTTTGAGTGTTAATGCAAACTTTGTTAACAGATCATTGAACGCCCACAGGCAGGTGTTCGAACTTCAACTGATTCTGGACCAGTTCATTTTTCTGCTGGATGCTAAATACCGAATGAAATAGTGGCAGAAATGACTGTGCATTAGCCATCACCACAAATCCAATATATACTGTATTTTCAAATGAAATAAGTCAGTGGTGAGTTTATAAACGGTGCCGCTGTGTTAAAAGTTAATGACACTACAGGATCTTGGTTTTTACAGGAAACCAGCAGAGCATTTTCAGCAGCATAAATTTTTATTTCCCCAAGGCAGCTCTTCTTGAAAGGTAACTAAATGAAGATGAAGACGAAGGTAACTGAGTGGACACTTTCTAATATTTCTCTCAATTACCTTTTCTGGGAGCGGGGGGTATCATCAAGAAACGTATATAAACCAAAAGAGACTTCGTAACAATGCTGCTATGAAAACCTGCAGGATTTCCCCACTGACACTCAAGTTAATGCTCTATAAGCTCTCTTCTTTTATTTCTTTACATTCAGTATTCACGTTTCCCCTGTCAAACAAGAGAGCATGTCGTCACGCTTCGCTGCGTCGGGACTCACGGGGAGTCCCGCCTCTCCGACGGCCAATCAAGCTGTTCACTTCAAACCAATATGCCATTTCTTAACCTTAGTCGTGGTCGGGGAGAGATGGGCAGGACACGGCCGAGGCTCTGGCAGGGGCCCAAGGGCTGTATCTGGGTGCACATTTAGCTCTGGTGTGTGCGTGTGTGTGCGTGTGTGTGCTTCTGTGACAGGTTAATAAACCAGCCATTGTCCCACAGAAAGAGCACCGATGTGGGATTTATCTGTGTGCTTAAAGTTTTATGATTAAAGCTACACTAAGCAACTTTCAACACTTAAACGTAAAAATCACTGAGCAGACAAACCTTTTTCAAAGGCCGACTTTTCCCTTTCGCACACATTGGGAGCAATTAAGGTCTCAGTGTCTTGCTCAAGGAAAAGTGGGCGGGCGGAGCAGGGAATCAAACCAACCACAAAACTCTACATTTCAATTGAGTGATGCTTTGTGACCCCTGGAATAGACAACTGTTTAAAAGTGGCCTACACCATAAAGTGATGATATGTCAGTAGTGTGTTCACAGCTGGTTTCTGCTGCCTTTATTGTTGAAGGTTTAAGAAACGAGAGGTAGGAAATCTAAAAGTTAGATTTAGATTAAACCAAACTCCTCTCAGGGAAGGTGATCACAGCATTCTAACACATTAATTGGCTCACAGAAGTTTTAGCTTCTAAGGAACCGTGAGGAATCCTTCAGTAAAAATCAAAGATGTACAGCCTCAGACATGGTCCCAGTGGATCTGTCATTTAGAGCATATAAACCATGTAAATGTTAGCCCCCAAAACATGGAAACATAGCAATGTTCCCTGAAGAAAGCTGCAGCGGGAGGCTTCATTAGTCGAAGGTCTCTGGAAATGGAAAAACAACATAGACATTCCGTGGTGCTGTGCAGGCTTCACAGCTATAAATGTGCTGAGATTTTAATGCTCACATCATTTCCTCCTTAGCCACACACCATATCCTTAATATCCAAACAGTATGAAGTAAGGTCCTTTCTTATATGCAGTCATTTTTCTTGAATGCTCCATTTTCTTCCAGTGGTTAGCCTCACCAAATGTTGACAGTGACCCCAGCAGGTCACCGTGGAGTTTTTATCATCACGCATCCCGCTAATTTATCGTACGATGAGCAACATACAGTTAATCCCTGCATTACAGAGGCTTTCATCAGCTCATGAATCAGATACATTCAGGAAATCCCAGCATGCAAGGCTCTTGAAGCAGAGGATGAAGTCTGATATTCCAGGATGGATGGCCCATGTTTTTCTGTTTTCTAGCGCTTTGCATGAAGTAGCTGAGCCTCGGCAGGGGAGTGGCTAATGAACCAGCGGTGAAGATGTAGCGAGGACTGCTGCCGCAGTTATCAAGATACGACAGCTCTCAAGTCAACAAACTCAAATCTTATCTGCAGCTTATTCTAGCACTCTTCTCAGTCAGAGCTACAAATAACAGTCATCTCTTTAACCTGGCTTTTGGTTAGATTTGGTTGATAGACATGATTTCAAAATATTAAAATGTATCCGACTGTATTGGTCTGTTTATATTATTAGTTTGTATTTTAATCCCATTTTTGGAGATATTTTTTATAGATATTATAGCTTTCAAAATGGCCTTTGACAAAGAAAAAACCAAATCCCAAAATATCTTTACCTTCATCACCACCTGTTTCACCACTTTTTGCAATTACCTCCCCATCACTGAAAAAAGACGCACCCACCTGTTTTGGGCTCCACCGAGAAGTACGGCTGTCCGTGAACGATGCTGTACACCACCCTGGCGCTGTTCCCGTACGTCGGGTCATCTGCATCTGTGGCTGCCACTTGCACCACCATGGTTCCTGTGGGCAGACATGCAGCTTTCATTAGTTTCCAAGACAACATCCAGGAGCCAGGTCAAACGGAGCTAAATGTGGAAACAGTCATCGTGTCAACTGAGCGTGTGACAAATTTCACCAGACAGGAGAAAAGAAAAGGGGGCAAAGCTGAGAAAATGCAACTTCTGAGGCAGTATATCACCTAATTTTCATTAGTTTTCCTTTGTTGCGACTCTTGATTACTTTATTTGCATCAATTTCAACTTTTATACCTAATGTCTGAGTTTAAAGCAGATTTTCTACAGCACCAAAAGATCTGACACGTGCCGTGCGCTGGCTCTCGGCCTTGAATGCTGCAGAACAAATAACACTTTCAGCTGTTGCCACCGCGTGCGCTGACTCTGCTGCAGGATTCAAGAGCAACTCGGAGCCTTTAGAAATCATTTCACTGCCATTGTTCACATTTCTCTTTTACAGATCAGTAAGTAGAATCTCTTTTTCTCCAGTAACTTCAATCTGTCGATTCCGATTCAGCTGCCAAATGGCTCCTACAGCTCATCCTTGCACGTTAAAGAGACACTTCAACCCCAGCAAAAAAAGGAAATGCTGAATTATTATACTTTAACTATTTCTGGATTCAGACAAAGACTTGGAATTTCTCCTTCGTGAGGATGCTGCATCCTTTCATCGTGACGAACTGAGCTCAATCAAACTTATGGTACAAAGCTTTATATAGAGACTTGGTTGAGCAAACATTGTCTTTTTATATAACCCTTTGTTTTCTCGTTAAAGTCTTTGTTAACGTGAACAGATGGCCGGGTCCAGTTTGTGGACTGAGGATCCACAGACTGCGACCAGAGAAGATGTTGATCTGCAGAAGAGAAACTATAACCACAAAAACAAAATGATATCTGCGAGAGGCAGGTTTTGCTGTCCTGTTGCACAAACACCTTAAGTGTTGTTTGTTTAGAACGCTCTGTTACATTCTGGTGCCAGCGAAAAGGAAATCAGCTGCTTTAATGAAGTGTTCTAGTTGAATGAATAAAATGCACTGCTTTTCAGATGGGTGAAATTGAATTTAAGCACAAATAATGGAAAGTATACACAAATAAATTATGGGATGAGCATGAAATGAATGTAAAATAAAAGAAGCCATTAAAATATCATGAATGAATCCTTAATTTACACCTGAAAACACAACAAGTACTTTATATAATTTAATTTCTTAGAAGGTGAAAACTAAACAGGAAATAGGAAGTATAGAAAAAAATATATTAATTAAATTAATTGAATATTGAAGTTAAGCATCTCTTAAATGATATATTAATATAATAATACTAATAACAATGTAATATAATACAAGTACAATTGTATTCATTTATTTATTTTATTATTTGGTTTCCATTGAATTGCTCCAATATTACTTATTGCCATATATCTATTATTTATTATTGAGTCTCAGGGACAAACTGACATCATGCTGTGCTGCAGATAAAGTTCTGAAACTCAAAATATAAAGTTTCGTGTTGTGTCGAGTAGTTTCCCCCCGTATCGCAAAACTTTCCGGCGGCTTAAAGAAGGATATTTGTTTTTAAACTGGACCGAGAACTTTGCTGACAACTGACAAACGATTGTTTCTGTGTGCAGAGGAGTTCTGTCTTTCCTCTGAGAAAGAGAAGCAGGCATCAGACATGACTCTCTTATAAACGTACCAACTGCACGTGGCTGACGTGACTCGAGCTGACAGCCGTGGCTTAGAAAAGCGTTTGAAGTTTTCACAGAGAAAAACATAATCAGTGCCAATCAATTTCAATAGGTCATTCATTAAGGTACAAATGAGCCTTGTTGCTCCAACCAGGCTCATTTCACACTAACAGGTCGTTCTATTTTTTCTCCGACGTCAAGGAAATGATATTCATCTGATAATGGAGGAAAAGCCATGTAATACATTGTTAAATGATCACAAACAACCATTATGATGGAGGCTATTTTTCTCCGGTAGACTGTGCGTCAGTGACGCTCTTAAAGCTGACGCCGAAAGTCGTCTCACACTTGGCAGCAGTGAAATCACCAACAATGGACATTGTTGAAATAACCTTGAAAACGAAGAAACACCATTTGCCTTGAGTGGGTCTTTTCCAGATGGTTCGATGAATAACTGGCTTATGCCTGAATAATTCACTTTAATGGCTCGCGGCACATATTGTATCTGGCTTAGCTTCAGCTCATATTGTTGCATCTGACAAGTCTTACAAGTCGGTGATATTTTAACTTGAAGAAAACATCGTAATAAAAATCTGACTTCCTAGCGTGAGATGTATTTTACAGGCTTTTACAGAATGAAGTGATCACGGAAATAGAAGATTAGAGTCCTTCATTCTGGCCGTAAAGCAGAATTAACAGGCTCCGGCTCTGGATGTGAACAAAGGGACTGGGGAAGGATTATATCACCACCTCTTAGTCATGACAGGTTATATTACAGGTAGTTTAAAACACCAAACACAGAAGAAAACATAACCATCATTCCATTGGCCATCAGGCGAGTCAGTAGACCAATCACAAACGAGGGTTTTAGTTGTCTCTCATCAGTCAGATCTTCTCTCTGGGTCGGTTACCGCTTTATATCGCCATAGCTACCTCCGAACTTTTCACCCTCAACAGATCGCACATCTAACTAACATCAGACTAACGGATTCTGTCCAGAGTGTAGTCGTGATTCAGTCCGTACAGAGGAGTCACAGATTCTGGACGATTACAACATGTCGTTGAAGTAGATCGTTCCAGATCGAAGCAAACATTGCGGGATGTATTTTACAGGCTTTTACAGAATGAAGTGATCACAGGTATTGAAGATTAAAGTCTTCCATTCTGGTCGTAAAGCAGAATTAACAGGCTCCAGCCCTGGATGTGAACAATATAATGCAAAAAAAAAATAAAAAATGGGGGTGAAGCTGGAGAAGTTATCACCGGGCTGGTTGTAGAAGGACACCTAGATTATATCATCACCTCTTACTCATGACAGGTTATATTACAGGTAGTTTAAAACACCAAGGTCAAAGGATGAGTGTGTGAGAGGGAACTCAGGCAAAGTCTAAATCTCCATTACAGGTTGATAGTTAAAATCACTTCACACAAGGCGCAGTGGACGTGGCTGTAAATTAACATTCAATATGGACTCGGATGGAGCACGGCAGTGAAAAGGTTTATTTTCCAGCTTTTCCCCACAGGTCCGTCCAACGAACACCCTGTTCTAACAATAATGTCAGCATATGAAAGGTAATGCCTGCCAGGTGAGCTGGATGTCAGGAAAAACTGATGAACAATCTGAAATTTGAATAGATTCTTTCTGCTCCGAGAGGCTGTCATCTGCTTCTCAATTTTCCCTGTCGGCGTCCCTTCGATATTTGTCCGTCCTCATTGACGTGATTGATCAGATCTCCACATATTTTTTATTTTATCCCCTGCAGCTGTGTACAAAACAGGTTTCCTAATCAGTTCTGTATCCTGGGTGAGCAACTGTCATCTGCCAGTAATGAAAATAAATGTGGCGTGCTTAATCTGAATGGGAGACAGGTATTCTTCAGCCACTCGCGTATCAAGGCTGCATCTGACTGTCAAGCCCAATATGCATTTCTGAGTGAGCACTCACAATGCAAGTATGATTGTTCTGAGGAATGGGACCTGTATTAATACAAACTGGATGTGTTTCCAAATGAAGGGCTTCTTCTCCTTCTGCAGGTAGAAATACAACAATCTTTTCTTTCGACTAAAGCTGGGCTCAGCAGTGGCAAATCCAGGATTTCTCTAAATCAGGAACATGAGCCACAATTTCACCAGAGGCTCTGTTACTAACAGACCGAACATCAGTCCCAAGGTTCTAGTGAAGATTTCTGAGTCTCAGGCGGGGCCGAATGGGGTTTTAATCAGCCCAAAATCCCTGAAGTCCGATGAAAGGTGAGCAACTTTGAAACCAACCTTGCCGGAGATGTGCGCTCGAGCCCCGAGACCTCGAGTATTCATCGAAGGGAACGTTTATTAAATTGATTATATTCCTGTTCCAGATAAAAATCACTAGGATTATTTCATAAAATAATTTTCTGCCAATAGATTCACTTCACCTAAATCATGTTCATTTAGATACATTTACATTAATCCAGAGCACCTTTCATTTCTCTAGAATGAAAGACTTACCCTGTCCTTCATCTCCGCTCTCATGAATTAGGCAGGGACAATGACAGCTGGCTATAGGACTGGTGTGTAGTAAATTCAGAAGCTGTGGCCTTGGGTTGACATTACATCCTCTATGCTTGTAATGAGCCCTCAAACTGGTCCTTTGGCCTGTCGCTGTGCAGCGGGACTGAGCCAAGGCTCGCGATTGTCACACCTCCAACTGTCCTCAAGCTCTCCTGTCTTTTATTTGACATCCCTGGCGTGATTAAGACAAAAGCCCTCAGAGATCCTCGGGCCATAAGGTCTGCGTGTGTGTATGGACGAGCACCGCCTCTAATTACTTTAATTAATTAAATTCATGATTTTCTCTAAATTGAACCCATTCATCAGCAGAGCAGGGCTGTGACCATTAATGATTTAAAGACATCTATAAAGGAATTATTGAGGACAAGAGGGGCTCGATCCTTCCCTGTTCTTTATGGCACTGATAATTGCTTTGAGCAGATATTTACAAAGAGAAGCAATGCATTGCCCCACTGTCCTCACAACTTGTGATGAAGACCTTCACAGAGCCGGCGGAGTAAATAAAGCGGTGAGGGTGACCCTGCGTCTCGGTGCTCGTGGTGTGAACGCATCCTCCTCTGTACCCACTCGCTGTCTTATCTCGGGTTGGACACGAGACTCCAAGCCCTTGTACTCTAATCCTCTGGTTCCTTAAGCCTGAGCTCTGTACCCCCCGCTGACAGTCGGCTGTGTAATCCTTCAGAGATCTCCGCGCCTGTGTTGTAAGCAAAGCACTGCTTCCCTTGGAACGACTCCCACTCCCCCTGTATGCCTGCTGAAATTTTCAGTTTGACTTTGAAGCTTCTAAAAGAGCCATAAACACCTTTGTTTTCACTAACTTTCATGGTACCACGCATGTTTGAGTTAGATTCTTAAACTCTGTGTTTATACATTACTGCATATTTCACACGTAGAATCTAAACCAGCTATAATAAAAAAATATATATATATTAAGAATCAATCACACTCTATGTGAAAGAGGGTCGCACAAAGTAATTAACCCACAGAGAATTGTCACCTGACACTGCAGCTCCCCTCGGCTCTATATAAGCTTTTATGGCCTCGTTGTTTTGGGTCTCTTTACGATTTCGCTTCGCTCTCATTGTGTCATTTCCAACGGCAGCAGGCGGCTGACTTCAGCTGACGCACAAAGTGGCCAAAAAACAACATGTCATCGCAGATTTAAAGAGCAACAACCCCCGGCTTCATCTTAAAAACGCCCCCTTTGAATCGATATTAAAAACAATGCATTCAGATCTAGAGCCTCGTGGTTGAGACCACTTCATTCAAAACACGTCGGAACCCGAACTTAATTAGCAAAGGTCAGCATGTTAACATTCTGAGCTAAGATGGTGAACATGCATCGATGTGAACATGCTAGTATAATGACTTTTCTACTTAGCTGAAAGTGCTACTGGAAAGACTCCAGCACCACCTTATGGCTGGCTGCAGTATAGGTCATAAACCCAGCCTCCTCCATGTTAATAATTGGGACATGGACCAAATCAAACAATTGTATCAGAAAAATGATTTCTATAATTGAAGTTAATTTATTAACGAATCATTCCATCACACAATTTAAAGGATAAACCTTCCTGAAGCAGTTTCAGAAAGTGTTCTAGAAGAGTTTCCAGAGCTGCATTGTTTTGGGTCTTTTTACGGTTTCGCTTCACTCTCACAGCTCCCATTGTGTCATTTCCAACTGCAGCAGGCGGCTGATTGGAGCTGACACACAAAGTTAGACAACTGGATGGTGAACACAGTGCAGCGTTTAGCAGCTAGAGAACTATATTTCCCTCAGGAGGTAGCGGGGACCAAAACAGATCTACACAGAGAGACATCCTCACGTCAAGTGGTCTGACAGACCCAGTCCAGACGAAAGGTTACTCCATATCTGCTGGATGTGTAACTATAAAGTCTGCTGAGCTTAAAAAGGTGATAACTTATCAGAGGAATGTTCACAGTTGCCATTTGTCAATTATTGTCTTGTCACTTTAAATATTGCCTCATTCATCAGAACTATCATGTGTAAATATATATATATTCCTTAATATATTCATAATTTATTCTTTACAGATGTTCCCTTATACCTTCTCTGGCATATTTTGATAAATATTGACAGATTGTGTTTATAACTTGACTAAATTTGAGAAGAAAATTTACATTTTTCCTGAGGGAACCAGTTGCTCGGCCACAATTCTAATAAATTATTATTATACAGACTGCAAATTGCACTGCCTCGTATATTAATATTTGTTTGTGTAGAGGATCTGTATCGCATATTCTCTGAGATGATTCAAGGATGCAAGGAGCCTCTGTATTTTCACTATGAAAATTCAACACCTGAAGAAGTCTTGAGAAGTAATCAATATCCTGAACCACTCAAGAGGAAACAACTACGATTCATTCTTCACAAACAGCTCCGGGTTTGACGTGATCTAAAACTTAATGCTTGTATTTTTTTTTTTTTAAATCCATTGAAAAGACCATATCATCCTTTTTCTGTGGGAGTTCATGTCTGTCTCCATCCCATTAGTCTCAGCTCACTTGTGATTAGACCACAGTTCCCAGCACGTCTTGAAGCGCCGTCGGAACCCCTTAGAGAAGCTGGAGGAAGTTAAGTATGTCTGTGCTGATCCGCTCACTCTGCTGCCACCGAGGAGTGCCAACATAATGGATGGATAGAAACGTATGTGTCGGTGTCAGACATTTTTCAGACACATTTTCAGCAGGCGGGTACCTGTAAGTAGCGGCGAGCATGAACTCTGAGCCCAATTTGTGGAAAGAATGCCCGTGGCCTTCGAGGCTGATTCAGACCCTAAGTTTGCTTGACTCAGTTTTCAAACATGCATCATTCATCAACACTTCTAAGCCTAGAGGACTGTGCTGGCATATGTGAGGTGATAAATATGTAAATTCAGATGCATCAGACTTCACATTACAATACACTGAGTCGTCTGGCTGACTAAAACCACCGGGAAAAAACATATTGAAAGCATTTTATGCTCAGCACCTCCCAGTTCATGTTGACCGAAATGTTGAGTTTTACATCAGTGTTTTCAAAGTCATGCTGATGGATTGGTCTGTGTGGCATGTTGGGGTCTACATATAGAAAAGTGCATCAACATGGAGGGCACTCCTTCTCACTGCAGCCGGTTACTAACACACCTGCTGAGTTGAAAGGCCTCAGGATGTTGTTGTCGCTCATTTGCATTTATGAAGCTCGAGCATGTCATGTTCAAAACCTTGGAGGAAATCTTGACCACGCAGGCTGTTAAAGGCTCTGATATGACGGCATGCTCCAGGAGTGCATTTAAAACAGACAGATAAAAGACACATCTGCTGTAATAAATGCTAACAAGGCCACAGAAAAAATAAGACCTGCTGGTTGGTGTCCATATCATATATAATATGTCAACGACTGGATGGACTGCTCTGCAACGATTCCTGAAATGCCACCACAAGGTTGATGCTTGTAAATATGAGGTAAATATCTGAGCAGTCATGTTCCACACAAGGTAAATTGTAAAAATGTATTTTTTTCGATACCTCTGCACTTCGTGTAGTTTTTTTTTTAACCTACAAACTAAACTTGCTACTTCATTCCTATGACTTTCTTTTCAGTAAAATACTCATTCATCAATCACAGTTTAAAGGATAAACAACCTTCTTTAGTCTTTCCAAAGCAGTTTCACAAAATTAATGAGTAACAGTAAAAACACTGGACAGAGTGCAGATAAAAAATGTCTTATTGCTAAATATAAATACACATAAGTGAGTCATTTCATTTATCGCTATGTATAAATTGTACGTTAATCAAATTGAAAACTGAACTCGACAAATGACTCTTTAATGTTTACAACCTGCTTCATGTTTTGAGACCAAAATAAATTCCTGATTTTCGACCCACAATGAAGCTAATGTATATTTCATCCTTATTTGCCCCTCATCTGCTTATTACTACGTTAAAGATGGTGAAGCATCTTACTGCTGATAACTCCAGAAGACTCGAGAGTTGCAACTTTAATAAAACGTATTTGATTTCTTTCATTCCATGTTTTAAAGCTTTTCACTCCCAATATTATTTTCTGAATGGCTTAGAATTTCTCAATGTGCTTCATTTGCTTTTCTTTGTCTCAAGTTCAAAGGGCATCTTGGCAGCTCAGTTGTTGTTTGTCATCATTGCTTTTAAAAAGTGAATCTTAGGTATTGAAAAGGTCGAAGGCCTCAAAGGGAGAGAGACGTCCGCAGCGTTATTTATCTGTGAGGCACAAAGATGTCAATCAACCTGAATAGTTTGGCTAAGAGATATCAAATTATGTACAAGGAGCTTCATGTGCACATACTGAGTCTTACAAAGCCAACGCCCTTGATTATGACCTAAAGACTGAATGAGATGAAGACAAATTGTGGAGGTGGAAAATGATCAAATGCAGATGTTGGAGCGAAGGTAGGTCAAAGAAAATGTAGTATTTTAGAAGTATGAAAGGAAGCTGAGAGGAGAGATAAAGTTCAAGGGAGGAGAGCATATAAAATAAAAGGAGGGAACGGTGATGAGATTATATTTGAGACGAATGTGGAAACTTACCTAAGGGTGACATCTCAGGTACTCCTGCCAAGTACGGTCCATCAAGAAACTTCGGCTCGTTGTCGTTGATGTCCTGGACTTTGACCACGAATTCAGACTTCGGTTCCACGGGTAAATTAGTGAGTCGATCTACAGCTTGAGCTTGGAGGGTGTAGTAGGCCTGCGCCTCACGATCCAGCCGCTTTGTGGCGTGGATGTCGCCCGTGTTTTCATCGATGGTGAAGATGGAGGCGGCACCCTCGCCAGATAACACGTACTTCACTTTGCTGTCTCCTTTGTCCACATCTGAGTGTAGCTGTTGGAAGAAAAGACAACATCAGCATAAAGGTGAAAATACATGAAAGTAAATCCTCTGTTAAAGGAAAAATATATTAATGGTAAAAAAAAAGACCATAGACTGTTTATAACCTGAACTGCAGCCAGCCACCAGGGGGCGATCAGGATGCTATGGCTTCACTTTTGCGGGGGCAGTCATGGTGGATATCTTACACTAATGTGAATATTTTCACCATTAAATTCAGCTGTGTTTTAGTATGTATCATTTCCCTCATCCTATTTAATACAATAAATAAATAACTCATTAAATGCTACTAAATTATGTAAATGCTGTATAAAATATTTAATATTTACAGCATATGCATAAAACAACACAAGCAAACACACACCATGTGTATTAGACAAACATCCGAGCCGGATCAAAAGATCAGAGCGTCTGCGCATGAATGACACGAATGAATTTTGTAACTGATTCCCATCATGATTTGCATTTGGCAACAAATAATGGAACGAAGTGAAATGCTGCCACTTACTGTAATGCCTCTGTGATTTGTTGACTAAGGCACTGGCCATTAAAAATGATCAAACTAACCATTTCCCCTCCTTTAAAAACATACAGTAATAACTAGCTTGTCTCACATTAAAAATAAATACAGGAGCCGTTAGAAAAATGTGTTTTGATCAATAAAACAATGATTAATGTTATTTCACATTTTCTGGCCAGAGATACATTATTATTAATGTCAAGGTAAAATGACTCCGCAGGAAACATTCATCATTTACATTTTGCCGACGTTTTACTGCAGAGCGTTGAAAGAGTGCATCATAAAGCTGCACGGGGAAACGTTTTAAGAATATATACTGTACGTCTGACCCAACAGGGACCCGGGACTTTATGTAGTTCTTTGCTTGAATGGTACTGATGTCAGGTGTTGTAGAGAAGAATCCAGTATTCAAACCAGTTCTTCCAAAGCTCTGAGTGAGTGCTCTGTTGAGTGACAGCTCGGCTCAGTGTTCCATGCTGCACTTCTTTTCATCCATTTTCTGCCCTTTGGTATGAAAGCAGTTGCAGGTGATTTGATAGACATGTAATGTTCTCTGTGCAATTTCTCAATGACACTCAGTTTTACATGACATCTGTATATTAAAGCTCAAATATGTTCAACTGTTCTCTCTGGTTGCTATTAGGAGCCAAGTGGAAAGAGGAGTTTATTCACTATCTGATGGCAGGAATGTATTCTGTAGGTTTCCGCAGGATCACGAGCACGAGTTGAGATCATGTACCAGGAGCAGTGCTGTCAGATCAGTCCTTTTTTTGATAACCAAATAAATCATCTCTCTCTAAAACTGGTGGGACATGAGTTCATATCGTCAAAGCAAATGTTTTTCAAATCAAAGAATGTGGGTTACCGCTGTGAATGTCAAGTTTTCGGCGAAAATATTAATAGACGTTCTTCCAGTGATCCATAGAAACGCATACAGGTCGACAAAGAAGTCAGACAAGATACATTTTTATCCGCGAGTCTCTGAAGTCACTACAACAACCCAGTGTTTATGACAGAGGTCTAATCTCAGAGGAACGAGTCACAAGTTTCAAGACGACTTTAAGACCCCTGTTCAAAGTACGACTGCAACGAAACAATCCTTGAACAACTCCAAAGCTTCTCAGAGAATTAAAACCACCACGACAAGGAACCAACCTTGACTGATGCTTTTTGAAGTCAAAGCTGTCTGATGGCCGTCGGTCTCTTCAATGCGTTGAACATGAGAGTGAATACAGAAACCGTCATACATCTTAAAGGAAGGTCGTTGTTGGTTATTTAAAAAGCGGACGGACGGACCATTTTCTAACTGTCAGCATTTAGCAGAGCACGTACTTCTATCTTTACCTCATCACCTCCAACACGACAAAAACACCTCAATTAAAGGCACCGCATGCAGAGAAAGCTTTTAGTGGATATTTCTTTCCTACGATTCTCAATATTTGGTGTGAAATAATTCAGCATAATGGAGCTGGAGCATCTTTACTTCAATAATAATCTCAATTTACCAAATGTTTTGAACCCTCTCAGCTCCAAACCAGTGATTTTAAGATCGTTCCACCTGCTTGTCTCTTTAGAGCCAGATGCTCCTCCTGCACTGCGACAAATGGTTTCCACAACAAATCAAACACCAAAGATCACAGTGCAAACATTGCAAAGTTAAAGGGATGATCCAGTGATTAAATGTCTAGAGTCAAGGATTTAGTGGAGAATATAATTCATAATTATGTTTTCATTAGTGAATAATCGTCTGAAACTGTTTGTTCATTATGTTAGAATCAGACTATTATTTACCGATCGGGAGCTTGTCCTCTTCAATGCAGTCTGCCATGTTTCACCATCATGTTTCTACAGTAGGCGAGGACGGACACAATAAATCTAAATCTAAAGAGGGCTACAACAATGATAACTCACTGAACTGACTGACTGCTGTTCACAAATATTTCACTAAGAAAGCAAAATGATTCCTCATCAACCTTTTATCATCCACATTTTGCCAAAGGTTTAATGCCGAAGCTTTAAAAAAGTGGCAAAAATGATTTTGCAGCGTATCACAGTTGGGATTTAGATTCTCAGAGCTGCACAGGGAAATTTTTCACATAGAAAATACTTTGGTCCCAAATGATGAGAGCTGCAGAGACAAATACAGCTTGCATCGGTTGAGATGGCTCCAATACTCCTTCAGCAACCTTTTGAAAACAGTGAGATAAACCTTTGTTCACTGAAAACATGCAAACTGGAGGGAAAACTCCACGTTCCAGGAGCCTGACAAAAACCACACTGGTCTAAAATGGTCTCTGTATCCTAAAAGAGCCCGAGGCTCTGTTGCTGAACTCTGAGTGACACCGGAGTGTGGCACTTTTGAATTGAGTCTGCACACAGGTCCTCCTCATGAACAGCATGTCATTTGGGTTCAGGAGTTCTTTGCTGTATTCCTGCCATTGCATGATCCACAATTTAGGTCAGCAGCTAACTACTGCTGATGAAAACTGTCACGGTAAAGGTCTGCCCCCTGCGTTTCAGAGTCAGCTGAATGTTTGCCAGAACCTCTTTGACGCTTGGTGATTTTGAACATCCTGACTCCGGCTGAGCTGGCGCTTACGAGGACAAAAAGTACAGTAAATGTGTGGCGCTGTGCAGAAATGCTTTGTAGCACGAGAATATTGACGGAATTCAAACTATTTTTCAATCATGATTAAGTTTTTCCTGCGCACATTGTTTACACTGCTTTTCAATTAAGTGCTGGCCCCTCTTTTGTTGGTTTGTTTTGCAGAGAAATAAAAAGCATTTCTTTTTTTAATAAAAGATTGTAGTCGGCCAGGATTTTTTTCGAATCTCGTCCTTCAATTTATCTGTAAATGTCAACATCTCATTACGGGATAAATAACAATGGTATTTCAGGTTCCCGGTCCACACTGCGGGGAGGGTGGAGGATGATTAGGTCAATATTTTATTGGTAGAACTGAAGGACGACATAGTGAACAGAGGATACAACAACAAAGGCCTTTTATTAATGGAATCTATCAGCCGGCTGATGGATGCCACCTTAGAACCACGATGATTGCACCACTTGTGTCCTGAAGCCTCAGCCTGCATATGCCACTCCTCTTATGGAGCTCGCCATGTTTATTCACCATCTCCTGCTGTCAGGAGCAGACTTGAGGTAAATTGTCAGCCGTGGAGAGAGTCAACATTTAATCACGAGGAAGCCATCCGTGGCAGTTTGTTTCCAGTAAATGCCACGGACAAGGAGGACAAAGCTGACGGGCCACAGAGCATGCAATGCGGGTCAAGGGCCATGCACACTATGTGGTCTTTTCAGTGAACTGTTTGGTTTGCTCCATTTCCCACTCTCCTGCAGAAGGACACACAACAGTGCGTAGAGTGGCTCCGGATATTCTATCTCTATATCTCATCAACACTGAGCGCTTAATAAAATATGCATAGCTTGGCAGGGATTAAAAATATACCCTGGTCAAATAGTTTTCTCTCTCATTAATCTAAGCTATTTTAAAACTGTCACTGCTCATTTTTCCAGGTGATTTCCCAGTTTCAAGTCTTATTACTTTTACTGAACACCACAGTTGCTTCCCTTGCAAATATGTAAATACTCAGTAGTTCTGTTCCCTGCTCCCTTCGAGGTGAGTGTGACGCAGCGTGCAGCACCTCGCCACACACCCCGCTCACAGGGACCCTAAAGGTGGGGTGGGATCTGAACACAAAACCTTGTGAAATCAGCGCTGACACTTATCGTCACTTTGTGTGCAGACAGTTCTCCGGAGAGCTGCCTGTTAGCTGTGTGCCGGCTTGTTTACCTTGTAGCAAGAGAGGCGAGTGAAAAGCATAAAAGAGCCCATAACAACCCACTGATGCATTCTTGTCCTGTCACCACGACTACTGCACAATGTGTTCAGGTACTTCTGGCTTTTGAATTTTCATTTTTTCACCATTGTGCTCGACATGAAAACTCGTGTTGGATGGTGTGAAATTCTATTTTGTTCCCATTTTACGCCCATTTGCCTCGGCTGTGTACAGCTCTGTAGAGAAGTAGAGAAACGCGGAGGCCTGAAATAAAACAACAAATACATTTCAATAACAAGGCTGAAACCCCCCAAACCATACATTTTACATTTCGTATGCGTGTCTCTTTCTCAAGGAGAGTCCAATTTCTTCTATTCAATGGACCGTGCACAATCCAAACTGGATACTAAAAGTAAATACCTACAGGCAACATTTTAGCAAACCTGGATGCTGGAGTACACTAACCCAGCCGCTGCTCGAGAGCCTTTAATCAACAATCGCCCTCAAGATGGTTTACAGAGCTGCAACGGCAGAGCTAGACAGGGTCAATACGAGCAAGGGTGTGCAGCACGAACGATTCAAGAATAAAATGCAAATTGTTTCATGCTGATAAATTGATGTTAACTTTGATGAACCTGTTCAACAAAAAACTAAACAAAGAAGCCTGCAAACAGAAGATTTCATTTTTTCGTGGTAGAAAGAAAACCACCCACAGAAGAACCTGACAAAGATCCCACTGTGGATCGTAACGCTGTTTAATTCAATTTGAAAAAGTGTTGGTGGCTCTTTGTTTTTGTTGAATTGCTTCGGACTGCCAGTTTTTCTTCTTACCTGTGATGAACCCGCTCATAATAGTAATCCTTCTTAAGGTGTAAATCAGGGACTACAGTGGATTTATGATATCCCACTGAAATCATAAAGCTGCCATTAAATGAAGGTTATTATGGGACGGTTAATGTGCGCCATATGTAAAGTCAGCAGGGAACTCAGACTCATTAAACAACATGTACGTGAAGCTCAAATAAAGGAGGAGGGCAGGAGGAGCAAAGACGGGTCATTCTGCGACAAAACAAAAAAAAGAGCTAAAAATGCAGACAGGGGCTTCGGTGCAGCTGTCACTGACATCAGCTGCCGGCATGCTCAGCTTTTCATCTATTCACTCGGCCATGTTCTGGTGAGTAGCCATGGTGCTGTGCTCTGAGAGGGGCTCAGTGGCTCAGCCTCTCCTCTTTCATTTCAAGCTGGGAGGTGGGGAATTAGCAATCACCATGGAGAGACCGGCCGCTAATACGCAGTGGTGTGCAGATGCATGGGATCTGTACACACAGTGTTTCATTCCTGTTCTCCATAAATGACGTTCAATTCTTACACGTTTGACATTTTTCTATATATTCTTACATTAACTCTTTGTGTCCTCTATTGTCTTGTCTCGTCTTTACGTTCTGCATTTGTATATTTTTTGGGAATAATGCCACAATAAATTGAATAATTGAGACGACGCATAATCAGGTATTAAGACGTACACTGATGAGTCAAATTATTATCTGCCGTTGGTTCAAAACTGCTCCGAGGCTCGGACTCTGCACGACCTCTGCGTGTGACCTGTGGTTTCTGGCACCCAAGAAATTAGCAGCAGATCCTTTAAGTCCTGTCAGTTACGAGGCGGAGCCGCTGCAAATCCCACCGATGCTCGATTGGAATTATTACCCGCAACAAAATTGATGTCCACATAAATGCCTGGACCCCCTGGAGGTCTCACTGCAGAACATCAAACTCCCCCCACCAGCTTTTTCTTCTCCCTCAGTGCTTCTTGGTGCCATCGTTTCCTCCAGGGAACCGGTGCACATGTCCCCTGTGGGTCCACGTGACGGCAGAGAAACAAAGGACTCAATAGACTATGTGACCTTATTCCATTGTTCAAGTTTTGCCTTTTTGGAAACGCTCTGACCTGCTCATGTCTGATGCAACATATTTTTCTAACCAGTGTGAGTATCATAAAGATGTTACCACTTCTTTTACTGACACTGCTTAAAGATCTGGTAGTTTACTGGTACTCTTATCACTCACTTGATGTTAATCTGAGTGAACATTCCTTTGTTTTCTCATTTCTATTGAATATAAACAACATTGATTCCAACGAATCATTTTTCTAACAGTTGTCATGCTAATGATTTTTTAATTTTCTACATCATGAAGCCATGTTTGTAGTTTATTCTGTGATGAAGAATGACAGATGAACTCGGAGCAGTTGAACACTGTGCTTGTCTCTGCCTGTGTGAGATGGACTTTCTCTAAATGTGTCGACAGACTGTTCGTGCGTTTCCGTCCTGAGATACAAAAGACTTGTTACACTTGTCAGCATCGACTCTCGTGAAGTGTCACCAAACTTTAGGACATTTAGTTTTCTCTGCCATTGTCACTACAGGCAGCATCTGAGAGAGTGTGTCTCTGTGTTTGTGTGAGCCGCTCGATGCTGCAGCGACAGAGCTGCACCCATCCCTCGCACACACTCTCAGAGAGAGAGAGACAGAGACAGAGAGAGCGAGAGAGAGAGAGATCTCTTTCCTCTATTGGGAAAACCAAAAATACATCATACATGAACGTCTTAATCAGAAACTGAGTAAGTGAGATAAAATAACTTCCTTTAGAATTTATAAGTAGGATATGTACTTTCTTAATTTCACCAGTACAGACTCTAGCGCTTCAGAGTTTATCAATACTATCATCTTTAATAATTTATCCCTGGATTTCAGCATCCATCCCTATGTCTTACTGTTCTACATTCCCAGCATTAATTATCTGTTAATTTGTGAACTCTACAATACCAATGCTAACTGCTCAAACAGCTGAGGCGTCAGCCGGCCGTAAGAAGTAAAAGCAGCAAAAAAAATCATGTGAAATGTTGGAATATTTGAATTCTTAGTTTTGAGCGCAGGCCCTGTGAAGAGTTGTCAGTTTAAGTGTCAGAAATGAAAGCTGCTGAAGTGAAGGTAAAGCGTTAGAAATAGTGAGCACAGTTCACAGCTACATTGGCAGTGACAGCAGTTGAGATATAAGCTCACGTTAAATCTATTTTAACCAGCAAAGGAGCAACACATTGTTTTTATTGAAAACCTGAAGACTGAGTTCTGTTTTGAAGCCAAAATTAGGTGATAAAAGTTTAGGTTTAATAGATTTAAGAGATGTGCGATGGCAGTTAGATGTTTTCGGGGGAGAAATAAGAAAATACAAGCGACAGGTTTCAGCAGATTTCACTGCTTCCTCTTTAAAGTTGCAGTTGTTCACACGAGAATCAATCAATGACTGTTTTTTTTATTTGAGATTTCTGACTGTCTTTTCTAAAATTCTACTATCAGGCAGCGGGAGCTCATATCAGCAACTGTTGAATCACAACAGCAAAGAGATAATGGCTCTTTTTCTTCATGCGGGGAAATGAAATTGTTTTTTATAGAAATAGGTTGAAATGCAAGAATATATATACAAGACAATCATGGAGATGCAGGGAATTCTATTTTTTCTGTCATGTTAGTCAAATAAATCATGAACTTATATGAATGCAGGTATAAGTTGCATGTATTCATGCACTGGCCTGAGTTCGTTCTGAGCCAGAAACACGGTGGCAGCCTGCAGTGCATAAGAGGCTCTGACAGGAAACCATGGGGCAGCCTGTGTGTTGTGCTGGTAAAAGTTACAGAGCCAAAGAAAAACAAGCTGCTCGAGTCCGGACCTCAGCTGAGTTTTTAGAGGAAGTAACTGACAGGGTTTTGATTAATGATTAATGCTTGTTGATACAGTGAAAGATGGCTGACATACAAAAAGGGCAAAAAGGAAAAAAGGTATCACTCTTCAATTTCTGGGGCTGAACAGCAGCATCCACACCAATGAGAATGCTTTAGTATTGTACCACAGAGTGTATATAGAGATGGACGACATGACAGCTCCCCGGAGTGAAGCCAAAATATCAACAGAATAGGTCATGAGCCCTGCCTCCTCCATGTTGGCAGACGGCAAACTAAAAAGTCAGAGTACACTTCAAATACACTTTTCTTAAAGATTTCACGTGGTTCTTATCACACTGATGTTTGCTTATTTGTAGAAAGTGGACACCAGTTGTCCATCTGTATTTAAAGTCTACGAGTATGAAGCACCTAACACAACAAAGTAAATGCTACACACACACACACACACACACACACTAAGAGCTTTTAAATGAAGTATAACGAGACCACGTCTGAAGTGGCCCTCGACACATGTTAATTACATACATGTAGGAGCGGCACCAGACCTTTCAGTCCATCACCCGCTGCCTTTTCTGCCACCATGTCGATCTGCAGCACACATCAGTGACGGTAATCAAGCTCCACATCAGGGAAAGCTTTGTGTGTCTCTCTCCGTCTCTTTGTTTTTGAGACATTTTGAGAAATGGGGACATTTTAGACAAGTCCTCACTTTTTCAAGGGGGCTGGTTCAGGGTACGGATTTGCTGTTAGGCTTTGGGTTACAGTTAGGTTTAAGCCTACATTGGTCCATTTGGTAGCGTCCCAACCCCCAGAAGATTGTTTTTGAATTGAGTTGAAGGAACGAAACACGTCTTTCTCTTCCTTGTTGCATTTCTTTCGAAGAGCAATTGCTCAGTTCCACTTCCAACACAATCCGCTCAGTAGAACTTGTAAACAGAGATGCCAGAGAAGTTGTAAATAAACGGAAGACACTCAACACCAGCATAGACACTCTACCTCCACTAGCATTCCGATGGTGTAATTGCAGCGCGACTCACACACACCTACGCATCACTATGAACGCTCGGCCCCGTGCGTAGGCTACGTGTGTAACTACGGCGAGGCGTGGACGCAGAAGCACAAATCAGCCTTTAGATATTCAGTTGTGATGTTTATCACAGCGATGTTTATGTTTATTTAGGGGCTGAATGCACTGTAGCAAGGAGAGACTTCACTATGATAGAAGTGTGTGTGTCTGGCGTCTCGCCGCCTTCATCACAGACACGACCATAAACAGACACGACCATAAACAGACAGGAATAGGCGTCACTTTAAAGTATAATATGGAGGGAATCAAAGAGCTGTTGTCACAAACACAGGATCCTCAGATCTGATTCTGTTGTTGTTGGACACTTGTTTTTTTCATGTGCAGCTGAGTAAAGCTTTGAACTGACAGACTATTGAAGGATGGCTCTAAATAAAATAGACAATGTTTTCATATAAGGTGATGTCGATACTAGACGTCATCTGTCATACTGGACATGTGCCTGCTGTTTTTTTTCTCATCTGCAGGTTAAAGTGAAGGAAAATACGACAAGGACATAAAACTAGAAAAACAATTCAATTAAATGTTATTACTCTCGTCTATTACCTGTTGTTTTTACTGCTTCCATTAAGCAGCTTCACATGTGGTTGTATCACTGTATTATCATAGTTCTTCAGCAGATGAAATGATTATTAAAAAAAATGTATCTGACTTCAAAGTGTGTGAACAGCCCTCGTCAATATCTCAAATGTTTGTTAAGTATTAATTTAAAAAATCTGAATAAGAAACACAGGTCTCATGTTGTGATCCCACATTATGTGTCACTAGGTTTCTATAGACCCAGCTGCCTCTTCTTTCTCAGTTACTACACCACACTTCAATTTTTCTAGAAAAATTCTGTTTTTCACATCAAATTTCTTCATCCTGGTCGAAATGAAGCAATTCATTGTGATGCTAATTGAAGTTTTTCATGATTTAAAATTCAATTTTTGGAGTCTAGGGATGAAACCTTCACATTAGGAATGTGACAGAGCCGGTTAACCCTGTTTTGTTTTGGCTCTCTTTAAAAAAAAAGTATGAAATCATGCTCGAACAGTCAAACAATGACCTGAGCAGAGCGCCACAGAGCCAAAGCAACTACTTCAAACTCCTCCACTTTGTTTTTCCATCCTTGATCTTACTGTAATGTGACAACCGTGTCAGGTGAAAACCATAACACTCCTTCCTCCGCTCACAGAAACAGCAGTTCACAGTCCACTCTGTGTGGTTGGCCATAAAAAGTTAAAACACTCGACAACTTTAGAAAGCTCCCCACTCTGCCAACAGAGATGAAAGATGCTTCCAAAGTGGCTGCTCTCCATCTCTTGCAGCCGCTCCCCATAGGCTGTCAAATAAAAAAGGCCCTGGCAGTTTGTTAAAACACCTTAAAACTGTTTTTTTTTGGATGCAAAAACTGCAGAGCCACTTTTTTTCTTTGCAGATAAAATTAAAACTACTGCAGTTATATGGATCATGTTATATTTTTCATGCATCCTCTGCAGATGCTTGCGTTCCCTGCTCTAGTCTTCCGTGCCATCTAAAAGGCGTCATCAGTTCTTTTGACTGATCATCACAGGGAGTTCCCAGACATTTAAACCCCTGCAGGTGGTTTGGGGTTATTGAGATCGCATGTGAGGTCGCATGGCACTCTTGAGAGTCGTCAGAGCCATGTTAATTAAACAGTGAAGTGGTGTGCAACTGTGTGGGAAGGGATTTCGGGACAGCGCTGCTATAATCACAGAACTCATCTGTGCAGGGATGACAGATCCATCCAATACATTTCTACTCATTCCAGCAAATGACTCTGTGAATCGCAATGTTGGTCATTCCACTAACTCCTCGGTCCAGATTGAAATATCATGAAAAGTTGTTCAGAGTATGAATCCACATTTTTTACCAGCACCACCTTGAGATTGTCATTTATGGTTTTACGTGAATTTTTTTTACAGATATTAACGATGCAAAAGATACAGTACAAGTACCATCAAGTTTAAAAAATAAAAATCCTTGACAAACCTTTCTTTCATTGATTTCATTTAGATATTTTCAATGCTTTCAGGGGAGAAGCGTAACTTCCTGCGTGTGTTTACTCTTGTTTTTACATGCACTCTCTGGAGCGAACAGGTTTCCACGGTGTCTGACACACATTATTCTGATTAAAAAGCTGTTCAGTGAAGAGTATTCATGGCTGGGAGCACTCGGAGGTGACCGCCTGATGACAGTGGCATCAATAATCTGTTCTCAGGCGCTAGTCCCCTACAATATGAGGATGAAGATGACCGACAAGGGCAATGAACAATACAAATATTGGAGATTTGGATCAGGAGAACGATAACCACCCTATAAATCTTCCCCATAAATCACACCATTTCTGGGACAGGGGACTGATATTATCTATTATCTGTTTATCACTTTTTAACAGACAAACTGTTTCTTGGGGGACGTCCTGGTCTACGTGGCCTTCAGGTGGAGGACTTTGGCCATGTTGTCAGCATGTCTGACCTGGGAACGTCATCGTTATCTATCTTCAGCCTGCTGACATTTACTGTCAGCTCTGAAAGATCTGCTCTCTAATGAAGTCGAAACATTTAAATTCAGCCACTCTGAACTTAATGAGGATCCAGTGACCAGTTCTAAAACATACTAAATATTATCAATGCATACAAATGGAGGAAAGATTATCATTGTAATTCTAACATTGCACTGTTTGGCTAAAGGTAAGAAAAAGATGTAATCTGGTGGTAGAACCGCAAAACAGAAGATTAAGAAAGTAATATAAGATGTCAGGAAAATAATTATCACACATTATCAATAATGACAATAATTGTTAAATATATCTTTTTATAAAAAGTGTTACGGTCCCTCTACAATAACCAAACTGGTGCCAGTTTCTTTTGCGTAATCTCAACACTAATCTTATAAAAATCAATTTCAATTATTGGCTCAATAATAGTTACCTGGATTTTACCTTATCACCATAACGACAGAATAAAATACATGAAATACTAATAATTTGTCTGATAAACTATTTTACAAAATCCTTCAGTTAAACTGTGTTTTTAATAGATTTTTTTCTCACTGTTTATTTTGTATGTAATACTGAAGAGGTTGGGTTTTTATTTGATGGCAAGCAATGTATTAATAACCACTACTTGTAGTATAATAATGAATATCCAACTAAAATCCCACATTCTACTGTAACAGCATCATCAGGTGAGGCAGATTATGAAGTGAGTGAGTTTTTGAAGAACTGAAGAGGAAATTAAAAAAACGCTTCTATTGTGATGTGGGATCTCAGGTTCCCATCAAAGGGAGGGGGAGGAGGAAAGCGCTCACTCTTAATTCTGAAGCAATGTTTTCATTTTAAATTCTGTGGAAAATTGAGGAGACAAGTTGTGTCAGGGAAGCTCGATCCACTGAGAGATTTCATCAGATGTGAGTGTTCGGCTTCCCCTCCCCCAAGCTGGTCTCTGCAACCACAGTGAAACAAAGTCCACATCAGCGACGGGACCAGGCGGAGGGAGGGAGGGAGGGAGGGAGGGAGGGAGGGGGGGGGGGTTGTTCGACGTTTGGATGAGCCGTGAAGTGAAAGGGCAGACCTCCTCAGCGGTGGGAATAAACACTGCAGTGGGAAATGCGCCATTTGTTTAATGTGCCATTTACAAAGTGGAACCCTTGTAATCCTACAGATACGGCAACCTCGCCGCGTATACCGGCCTGCTGAAATTTGATCAGGGCTAAAACTGTTTACCGATGTTTGGAGCTTGACATTTATTGAAAGTGGCCTTTAGTAAAAGTCATAGCTAAAGCGTGAAGAGGTTTCCTGATGAGCCTCTCAAGTTTGCTCATCTTCTGGGCCGGTAAGCCAGACGCTGGTGTGTTAATGGCACAATATATCAGTCACATCACCTGAGACACTGGCGCCCTCAGATATGCGAAAATCAGCAGTGCAGTAAATTTAGAGAAGGACCGTGGGTGAGATTTAGGGCTTGAGACGGAACCGAGACACTTTCAGGAAGTTGTCAATTAGAAGCGCTAATGGAAGATTAAAAAACATCTGTCGGTGATAACACGCCAGCACAATGTCCGTCAGCGCGTCACTCTTCAACAACTTTGTTAGAAATGAAAATGTGCGTAAAAACAAAGAGATGTGACCGTTTCGCTAAAATTAATGTGATGACTGATGATAGGTTCATGTCAAGTAGGAAATATCATGGTGGCACGTTTCTGATCTGTAAATCAGGCTAATTGTCAACTTCTAAATAATATAATCATGCATTCAATTCTTCCCCCATTTTTAATGCAAATATAAATGCATCTTTTCCATATAGTTTATTAGGTAAACTAATTTTCATCCATCCATCCATCCATCCATCCATGCATCTAAATGATTCCCATTATCAAACCTTTATTCCAAAAGGTTATTAAGACTCGATATTTTACGGTTTAACCATTAAATATCAAATGAATAATTATAAATGAAAAAATACAACAAATCAACAAATCCATTAAAAAACAAAACCACTGGCTATGAGAGAGAAACTTTGATCTCTCCATCATCTCGAGTTTCCCCTGACGAGGAAACCCTGAGCGGTGCCGACACCCTGAATCCTCCTGCAGCAGATGTGTTTCCTCTGTGTGTAAATACAGCATCAGGGGCCACTGTGCTCCAGCGACTGCTCACATGACACTTGGGAATCTCGCTGTCAAGAAGGAGTCAACTTTGATTTCGTCTGCCGCTTGTGGAAAAACCCATGTGTTGTTCCCGTCGCTGTGCCTTTGCCTTAAGTACAACAGACAGCAGCAGGGTGAGCATGACATCTCTGCTGTATGTGCCAGCGTCTGCTGAAGAGACCCCGAGGCAAAGAGATGAAGAGTCAGCAAAAGTTTGGGCAAAGCGGGGATGTCATGACTCCTCCTTGTGGTCCGCGGCTCTGAATCACACCAGAACAGCTTGACTGAGCAACATGTGCGTACAGGAAACAGGGGGATTCAAACGTCCCACCGCTAACTGAGAAGATACTATTTTACATCAACACACAGAATACAGAGAAATATATATTATATTCATATAATCCTGTTCAGTAAATCATCTTGAACTAAATTAAATCAAACAATATATATAATTACTACCTTTGAGATTTTCCTCTCACGCTCTTGATTAAACCCACAATAACGGCATGAGAGGCTGCTCACTTGTGTTAACATAAGAACAACCAGTTTCCAACGAGATGTTAGAACTCTGCTCCACAAAGCCACAGAGAACACCACTAACGGGACATGGTATCTGAACACTGGACACTGCCAGGATAAACCCTGCACTGCTTCTTTTGCTAAATCACTGCGTCTCTAATAATTTATATAACCTCCTCCGTCTGTTTGACAAATACAAATGAATTAGGGTAAAAGTGCGGAATGTTTGCACGTCACTGTCCAACACAGGGAGGTCATTTAATGTAGAGGTCAAACTAAAGCATACACTGGCACTGTGTCTATCATCCATTATCCACCATCCATTATTAATGTTCATTGCAAGTACTATTAATGACATCTTCCATTTAATCTCAGCTGCCCTTGTCCTCTTCCTCTTCAACGTGTAGGTGGAGACGCTGTAAATACAACACTTTAGTAAGAGCAAGACTCAGTGTGTATTTCATTCCAGCTAATTGATTTCATTTTTTTGTTCACATGAAGTTCTCTTGACATTTAATATTTATATTTCAGGTCTTGAAAAGAAAAATAAATCTGTAAATTTAATCTATCGTCAACTTTTATTTGAAGCCTCTCTCTCAGGGTAGTATTTCTGTACTAAATCCTGTCAGTATTAATATCCGCGGAGATGGTGGATAGTGATTTTCAGGCTCATGACAGATGTGATTAAATTAAGAAACTTTAACCTAATGTGCTAATTTCGGAGGCGAATTTCATTTAGTTTTTCAAGCACTAAAATCAGTGTCTCTCAGGAGGAGCAGTACATTTCATAAGAGCAGGTCAGTTTTACTACACATGTTTAAATGAATATTGTATTATACCTGTAGTATGCTATATGTGTAACGCATTTATATGAGGGAGGGTGGAAAAAGCAGATTTTGCAGCATTTGCACTTGGAGACCTAGACCATAACAGTGTTCCCATCAACATATGCAACATATTGTTTATTTGCATTTTGAAGCATCGCATTAGCAAAGGTCGACGGGAGCAGCAAAATAAACTGTAAAAAAAAGGTTGGCTCAACAATTATCTGGAAACTCGGCTAATTCCGTCTTTTTCCTTGAGATCACGCAACATCTTCTCTCCAGATTTTCCGGTCATCAAGTGTCTGAGAGAAGGACAGGAGAAAACTGGCTATCGATTCCATACAGTGGAACGAGCACACGACAATGAGATGTTCAAGTGCTGCAGTTGTATGATGCGAGTTTCTCGACTTGATTACGTTGACCTTCATGAAATATCTTATGAACGAAAGGAACTCTACCTGGTTCAAGCATTCAATTTACATTCCACTCTCTGTGGAGTGCCTGCACATGTCCACTGTCCTCTGCTAGTACTGAAGTATATGATAAGAGTTCTTAGCCTTGTGTCTCAAGTCTTCCTACATTGTTTGAGGAAAACAAATTTCAAAAAGCCCACCTGGATAAGAAAATGGACCTGAAGCCTAAGATAATTACATCTCTCTCTTTTTTACACTAGTAACTCAACTATTCTGCTATACAATCCAAAGGGATTATAAACAACTCAAATAAGCAGTACCACTTCAAACAATAAAATACCTTATTAAACCCCAACATGAGAGGGCCTTTGGGAAGGAAGACTTTTGATGTGTACACAATCCCTGCAGTAGTGAATATATTTAGTCTCGCACCGAGAAAAAGAGCAAATCACTCTCCTGACTCCATTCTTCATTCAGGAGCCAAATTCAATAACAACCTTAGATCATAGCCCAATCCATCTCTGAATCATCCCATAGTCTTTGCATAGCCTTAGCCCCTCGGCTTAATTTACCACTGTCAGCCTATGAACTCATCTCCTCCATAGAAAATGAATGGGCCGGGTTCCAAGAACAAGATATCTTCACAAAAACCCTCTCAAACTTCTCTGGAGCCACTAAAATTAACTGAATTTTCAGCTGTGTCAAGCGATATCTGCTGGCGGGGAAATAATGGTCTGAAATAGAGTGAGATTTGGCTCGAATGGATAGAAAATAATTTATCTTGCACCTTTGTTTTACACTGTACAATCACTAGCTTTAGGCTATAAATCCTTCTGAGGGAAGTTAAAGTTGCGTTTTTAGAAAGTTCAATGGAAGTTAGAAAACGAGATGAATCACATACATGTTTGTTATTTGTGTGCAAGCTACAGAGATGAAAATTTAAATGACATGCTTAAATTTTGAACTCAGAACATGTCCCTGAATTAAATTAAGACCAAGGACTGAGAAGGGATTGAGTATTCTGAGCTAAAGCTAAATATTTTCTGATCCAGCAAACATTCATGTTTCTCTGTCTCTGGTATGTTTTTTTGGAATTAGACTCCGATCCTAACTGGATCCAATTTAGAGAATTAGTCATGTGGCGTCAGTAATGAGATGGTTTAGTTTAGTGCACTGGGGAATCGATGTTTCTGAATAAAAATAATTCTGCTTTTACAGTTCGTCTGTACCTCAGATGTGGAAAGACGGCAGCAAAGGTCACATTCTGATTATTTACTAAATGATCTGACTGTTAAGCTCAGGTTTTAAATGAAATACCTTCCAACAAAATCATAGTACCTAGCGTCCGTGGATGGATTTTCATGATCCAAAGTCATTTGGTTTATTGATGTATACTTTAAGCAACGCTAGCAGCATGGCTCTAGGGATGGCAGTGTCGATCTGTCATATGGTGCAAACTGAAATATCTCAACGACTACTAATGGGACTGCAATGAATTTTTCTCACTTTCATTGTTCCCAGAGGATGAATCTTACTATTAATCCCCTGAATTTTCATCCAGTGGAGGGACTGCCGTGACATTTTGACGGATATTCGGAGGCTGAATCCTAAAAAATTAGGTGATTCAATGATTTTCCATCTAGCATAAACATACCTATTCTGTATGTCAAGAACAACTGGATGAACTGCCATGAAATGTTCACAGATATTCATGATGGTGATGGTTCTTCGAGCACCACCAGCGTTTTAAGATTTTCACTCGTCCAGTATATCTACATCGACTAAATGGCTTTACACAAACTTTGTACAGATATTTCTGGTTATCAAACTATGTCATATTGATCCCTGACTTTTTCTCTAGCTTCACCATGAGTTAATATTTGTGCTTTTGAGTTAACTGTCTCCACAACTATTGGATAGATTCCTATTAAATGTGGTTCAGACTTCTATGAAGCATGAACTAGGAAAACTTTGGTGATGACTTTGATGATACCTACAAAACCCAACAGGATTCCCGATGTCCTCAGCCTCACTTTGCTTTCAGCGCTAATTAGCAAATGTTAGCAAGCTACCAAGCTGAAATAAGGAGGAGAACTAGAAGTTGTTTGAAGCTACACTGTATGTTAAGAGAACGAAATGTTTACAGATCCAGGAACTCCAGATGAAGACATTTAAATCATTTCAGTGCTCACACACAGGATTTTACAACATCTGGCACCAATTTGGGAGCTACCTGTGTCACAGTAATAATGAGGTAAACAGTAGTAATACTTTGTGCACATGACAATATCAGGGATTTCACGTTGTGTTGCAGGAGCCCCCTCTAAAACCAGCTCCACACTGCACTTAAGCATGGACTTAAACCACATTTTCACCAGGCCCAGGAGATGGAAGGGTCACCTGACTCAACCTCCTCCTGCTCGGTTAATCCTGTAAGTACTCAACAAGTAGTGGAAGTAGCTAGAAAGTCTTCCTTTGTAAAAGGGGATTTATTGTTTCCCTTGATCTGGGACACACAGTGTGTTGGCAGCTCACCAGCCCCACCTCACTACCTTGCATATTAAGATTTTTTACAGTGATGGGGTAAAAATGCTTATTTACAAAAAGTGTTAACACAAAGAGCCATGGATTTGGATTGACTGTCTTGCTGCAAACACACATGTATTCATCAGGTATAAATTGAGTCTCACTCTTGTTTTTCCACAGAAACATTTGCAGGAGGGGAAAGGGGGGTATATTTACCAAAAAATCCAAATTTGCCAAGATGAAAAATCTATTTTCCAGCATGTGACTGATAGACATGGCTCATTATTAGGCAGGAATAAAAGCTTGAACCAAAAGCTGAAATTCCCATTCTCTGATGCAATTAGTGACTATGTTCAATACTGTAATGAATTCTACACAATATTTCAAACACATGAAACAAAGATAGAAATCGTAATTAACAGAGTTCTCCGCATTGCAACCCAGTGTGCTATTTCTTCTCTGCCTGTGGCCAATCAAAACAGAAAAACAAAGTAGGCATTATCTCTGTGTTCTCCTGCTGCCAAGTGTGATTTTTAACACAATGAACCGGTGACAGTATCTTGGGCTGCAACCAACACGGCCTGCAAATGATAAAATACACCTCCAGGAGCAAAGGTACAGAGGCACCGTTGTGAATCACCAACATTAGCGCGATGACTGGCTCATACAATACCCTAATTGCGTTGAGTTACTGTGCACAGATTCTTCTCCACAAAGCAAAGAGCTGTTGCATCACTCAGCTATTCAAGCCACAAACATTATTTGCAGCGTTGCCACATGGAAAAGACTGAAGTATCGTTCCAGAAGTTTGAAATTATCGTACGCTATCAGAGTAGAGATGGAACGCTCCAGATTCCGTATTTTACTATCCAAATTACCACTGATGATAACTAATTCACAAAATGATCAAATTATCGCACAAATACGATAATTATTGTGCATCTGGAAACAGTTATCACCTGAAACCTGGAAGAGACAAAAACCAAACAAGACTTGATCACATTGTTGAGAAATACAAACTGTCACATGACCTGCTGTGGATCTTTTGAAGCTGCTTCCTGATTTTATAATGAAACCTTTAATTAAACGCCACAGAAGTCATTTACACCCACGCAGCTCAGAGTGGGTTTAGTGTATCATACTTAAAGAGCAGATGCCAAGAAGGAAATCTGTAGTAGCACTACTACACTCAGAGCTATTCCAGTACATGTAGGTCATTTCTCCTCCCTGTGGAAATATAGCTGGTTTTAGGATTAGGGGCTATGATTCATTATGACTGAATTTAATTACAGAGAGAGGTGGCCAATGCATCCCCGGTATATTAGGGTCCCTTCATCCACTGGATGGAGGAGAGCGTGGGGGTTGGGTTGTATGTGTGGATGGATGGAGCGGAGGGGGGAGGAGAGGAGGGGGAAGGCTTCAGGTTACTTTAGCAGAACTGCAATTTGGACATGTTGACATGGACACACACACACACACACACACACACACACACACACACACACACACAAAGTAGATTACTGATAGTAATCAGGTTAACGTGAGGTAGTTGGATAATTTGTTTTTTGTATTTCCCTTTACTCTTTCCTAAAACTGACATCAAAACAACCCTCTCCACTGTAAACAAGTGTCTGGATATTACAACTATGACTTCCCATCAGTGATGACTCACAATCATCACTTTGTTACAGCCAATAGGAGGCGAGAGTTGAGTTCCACAACCGCTGGTGTCTGATGTACCTTCAAAGCCCTGATTAGCTGCAGCCCCTCTTCATCTACTGAAGATCTGTATCTCACACAAAACATTATTTTTCATTTTCTTTTCTGTTCAGACATTCACGGGCATCATGAGCATGAAGCCCAAGGTGTTTAGGGAACAGTTGATATTTACCGTGGTGCCACCATGAGGTTTCAAATTCTTGATTTCAACCATTAATCCGTTTTTTATTGGATATTAAAACATCTCTGTTTGCTCTGTTAACTGTATTTCACACAGTCTTGGAGGTGTTGACTGGTTGCTGTGACAACAAGTATACTTATGACGTGTTCCGTTAAACCTCAGAGCTTGGAGTATTTTTTTTTTTTCAGTTTTTGCTTAAAACGGCTCGCTGGCTGAAACTGAAACATTATTAACTCGATTCTGAGGTGTAACGGAATTAAGACCAACCTCACGCCAATTTGTTTGCATTTATTTCTTCTAATCGCAAATATGTAATAATACTACATTTATATTTATATCTTAAGATTTTCCTACTATCTGAACAAGCCTACGATCTTTTCATGCATCACCTGATTACTACAGATGCACCTCTTGATGTGGAACCATCGGCACGGTGGTTGCTTTCCAAAATGATGTTACACGCAACAATGCCAAGAAACCAGGATGTGGTTTTGCTAAACCTGGTTAAGTAATCAGGTTTCACCTGCACAAATTTAGTCGTGATAACCAGATTATTCCTTCTGATGTAACCTGAAAACGGAAACCTGCTTTCTCACTCGGATGGATATTTCTGAAATGAGACTACGGCTGAAAGTGGGGGATAATCAGATTACTGTGCAGCTTCAGTGTTTATTAGAATCAAATTCAATGGTGTTTTGACAGACGTTGAACTCGGGGTCCCACGAGCAGCAGAGGGTAATACATAATGAATCAATCTCAAAACACACTTGACACGACGAGCTACTCTCCGAAGGCACCTGGAGTACAGGAGAAATAATAGAGATGGGGGAAACTCAATATCTTGGTAATCTTAAGGAAACATTTGTAATACCTCAAATCTCTTGTCTGCTGGTGTATCAGGCTGCATGGAAGCTCATTTCAGAAACACTGAGATCAAACTGCTTTCATTTTCATCCAGATATCCATAAGAAATGCAATTAGCCTGTGAAAAACGAGCAGCCTTCTATAAGGCCTCATTAGATTTTGAGGAGAAGTAGCTTTTGCATACAGATGCCTGACCGATATCTCACTCCCAGGCCTCTCACACAGTATCATGTCGTTCTTCCTCCGCCCTACAGACGTCACTACATATTTTCTTCTTCTCTGCACCACAGAAGCTTCTAGGAGGAACGGGAGACATTTAACCAACTTCTTTGTTATACATGAAGTGCGTGCAGTGCAGTCGAGCCCCGCCATGCTTCACGGGAGCTCAGAAGAATGCTTGATACCACCGTTACGCCAAACACAATAGCCTCCAGGACACCTGTTATCCACTTTGTAGAGGAAAAATAGAGAGATCTGAAAACTAAACTTTTTTCGTGTGTATTCATAGTATGTCTATACTCTCAGCACGGGCTGAGGACCTCTCCTGAATTATTCAGCTTCAGACCTGTTGGGGATGCCGGGAATTCAGTACATCAGCACTTCAAGAAACGTTGGCAACCAAATATTCAGACAAAAACGGCACATAAGAAGGAAACAGAAAAACATAAAATACACCACTTCAAACTGCCTCTCTGCTCCCTTTGCTCACCACACCCCTTAATATTTAATCGAGCAGGACTATTACTGGCTACAAGAAAGAAGGGTTATTTTATACTAAATGCCCAAAACGCCAAAATGATCAACGTCTGTTTTCACCGATCCGTCATCAGACGGACATAAATTTGAAGAACCTCGCCGAGGGATGGGACGAAGGGGAGAGTGAGTAAATAATAAGTTACGTTTGGCAGAAAAAAAAGCCAAACAGCTACTCAACAAAACTATTTTCTCCAAAATGTCCTGGATCTCTTTGTCCCTCGCCAACGCCACATATAAAATAATGTGCCGCAGGTTTTCTTTATTTACTCTTATCTTCATTTACAGATTTATCAAATTCAAACTTAATTTAAAGAAATATTGGCTTTTGAGTTAATGTGTTGAAGCAGCTGGAAGCCAACATCTTCCCACTTACAGGCGTCTGCACGCTGTGCTTGATTGACATCTCCCTAACTCCCCCGCTAAAGTTTTTTTTTTTTTGCAGGCATTTCAGGCATATTACACTTCGATATTTCTTCTTAGTGAAAATAGTTTGATATCGTCACGTAATTCCCCGCACAGCTCCGCCCAACTTCTACCTGACTGCAGGTCTAATTAGCCGCTGTAATTGAAAACAACTGTGGGGGTGTATCTTACCTGAGGATAATTAGATGTTGTTTTTTCATGCGAAAGCTTTCAGACCTTTGTGATATGTAAGACAGTAGATACAGTCATTTAATTACAGATTTATATATATTCTTAATCAACTAATTCAGTATTCAATCAATAAACTCTCATTTAAAGCCCATTATAGTTTGTTCCACTGCAGAAACTGGGACCTGCAAGTGTTTGGACTTTTTCTCTGACAAATAACCCAAAGGATTTTTTGTCAATCAGCTAACGGATTAATCAATAAACAGTTACAGCCCAATTGACATGGGGCCAAATACGAAGCGATTTTCTGTTTATTGGAGCTTTTCTAAATTTCATACCCTGTCAGACCGCAGGAAGCAGGATGATGGGACGCAAGATGTGTTTACATGTCAGAACTAAACAAGTTGGAGTTTTAGCAGCAAACTTGCACCAAAACAGTGTTGGTCAGATGAATGGCCTTAAGAATTAATTTCATTAGAATAGTGATATATTCCAGATGTATAAACAAACCTGCTTATCTTGTTTTAACTGTAGACTGTAAATAAAAGTGAAGCCGAATCATCTTGAGCGCCACCTGGTGACTGGCTGCAGTGTAGGTCATAAATCCTGCTTTCTACATCGGATTCTTTTTTTCTCAAAAAGTCATTTCAAGCATCACACTGATGTATAATTAGTTATTTGACGCTACTGAAACGCGGTGAAACGTCTGACTCCCGATTGGTCGAGCTCATTTTTTCCGTGACAACTCAAGATGGCGCCACCACTGGGATATTTTTGCTACAGTGGGACGAAGTTTAGACGCTTTATTTATTTTCATTTACAGTCAGTGGTTGAAACCCTTCATATTTACAGGATCAAGGAAACAGTGTTCATGTCTTTTCTTTGAATCAGCCTCAGTTTACGCCACAGTCTTGACTTCGCCCCCGACCTCCTCACTGGACTTAACCCTGCAGCGTTCCAGACTTTATCTAAGCACTGCCCTGCCAACGTGGACACCGGCCCTGGCCCTCTACGTGAGCCAGATAGAGTGCTAAAGTGTAAACAATATTCTGTCCTCTCCTCTACACTGCTGATAACTCCCCTCTGGTCCTCTTTGTGCTGCTGTCTTCGTCCCCTTTGATTCCCTGGCTCAAATAAAGGCTTTCTCACCATCCCAGAGGCCCCAAGGATGCCTCGCGAGCTCTCCCCTCTGTGAGCTCTCGTCCCTGGGTACCATGTGTATGATGTCCCCCCCTCCCTTCAGCTCGAATAACCCTCCTCTCCGGCTCAGCGTGCTGCTCTCACCACTCCCCAGCTGCGCGTGCGACGTGTTTGTGGCACCAGCTAGTGTGAGCAGATGCTATTGAGACTGACCTTTACAGCAACGCCCCCCGCTCCATGATTCTAACTCATTTGACAGTGAACATCTAATAGAATGCAAATGAAAGGGCCCGCGTTACGTTTGCTCCATTGTAATTATACGTGGGACTATCCCTGATGCCCACGATTGTTTTATTATTAAACTAAATTACTGTCAAGCACAAATCCAGGTTCTCGCTGCCAGGTCAGAAATGACTCATAATTGCACAAAAACGTCTCATGGGTGCTGCAATAAATATGATCAAACACAGACCTGCTCTGTCTCAGTCACACTTGAAGATTCGACAGAAAGCTATAAGAGATTCTTCTGTCGAGAGTTGTTTTCCATTCCCTCATCGAGGTTCTTGTATTCACACTGGAAGAAATCCCTTTGTGAGTGTGGCAGGAGAGCCTGGGCTAATAGCCCCTGAAAGCAGCCTGAATTATAAGGTGACATAAGTCAATCCATTACCCGGATGGTTAGTCAGATTGCCAATTTTGATGACATCTCTATAAATAAGAGAGATCCAGCATAAGGGCCGTGTCTGTGGGCTCGTGCCTCCCGTGATGTGGAGCAGCACTCGGCCTCTGAGGCTGTGAATTTCTACCGTCACTTGAAAATAAACAGATCTATTTACAAAAAATGGGCCTGATAACATGTAGCTGCAGCTTCACAAAAGATACTGGAGAGAAGAGGAAAAATGAATATTCCAAAGTATAAAGCGAGGAGAGCTGTTGCGTTAACGAAGCAAAAGATCTGAACAATGATTTAGCACCTCTTTGCGGTACAAATTAGCACACCTGCTAATATTCCACTACAGATCACTCTGTTTCAACACCTCTTGATATTTAGTCACATGAACACCCTGCGGAAACCGTAAACACTTTACGTCTATTAAGTCCTCGAGTGGCTCCAGCGTTTCCTCCTTTATGTTTGCACGTCACCGATCTGCGGATGGTTCTGAAATGCACATTTCCACCAGCAGGCTTGTGACTTCAGCTGATTCCAGGCCAGTTCACTTACCCGAGGCAGAGTTCCAAAGCATAATGAGACATTTGGTTGTGAAATTCAGAATCTGACAGAATGCATTAAAGCCAAGCAGACTGCAGATGCAAAAGGAGCAGCCGGGCCAAAGTGATGACTTCCCATTTCCCACTGACTGTATCATATTTCTCTTTGCTTGCAGCCAAACAAATGACCAAATTGTGCAGCCGCTTTTTTGTTTTGTTTGGACACAGATTCCTATTGTTTGTCATATTGGTTACCTGGATATATCCGACAAAATAAAATTACTGGTCATGTCACTGCGGATTTGCCGATAACCTGAAAATTGAGAGCCGAGCACGAAAAGCCAGAGGTGTTTTTTTTGTTTTTCTGAAGCTATGTAAAGAATTCATTTCTCGTAAGGTCATTGTCCTGACATGGTGGGACCTTCAGTGTCGCTCACAC
The DNA here is from genome assembly GCF_024713975.1 of Paralichthys olivaceus. NCBI lineage: Eukaryota > Metazoa > Chordata > Actinopteri > Pleuronectiformes > Paralichthyidae > Paralichthys > Paralichthys olivaceus. The sequence continues at coordinate 495,158 of NC_091109.1, read as the reverse complement.
TGAATCGTGAGGTCAGGGAGTCCCGCCCAGACTTTTTTACAGCGGCAGCGGGGCCTCGTGACACCAAACTAACACACACAATGTGTGACAACTATGATCTAAGGGAACAAATAACGTGACAGCTTCTCAAGCTCCCAGGCAGCCTGCTCTGCCCGCGGGGAGTAAATGAATCTGATGTTTTAGACTTCTGAAAGGGTTGGACTCAGCTAGTGCAGGAGGTCAGATGTAAAGATGTAGCCATGTCTGACTTTTTACACAGCTGCTGCTTTGTCTGTCCTGAAACTGCTTCTACTAACACAGTAAAGCCTAAAATACCAATAAAAGATCTATATACCATGATGTTCATGTTCAGGGAAGTGGCCTCACTTCAGAAGTGGCCCCACTTCCCTGTACAAAAGGGGCTAGCAAATGAGTTTTTGTATATTCCCTGAGGATAAGCAGATCTCTACACATCTATGAATAAGTAATCAGCCTCTTCACATCCGGTGGGATTTTCTAACAAGAAAACCAATCAGACACAAGCATGTGTAAAATAAAAGAAGCACTCAAGATTTCACTGTAGCGGCCTCTCGTCTTTAACTTTCAAATGTGCAACACAGGACAAAACATTTCAATCAGAAAACACAGTGCAGATGTTAACAAGGCAAAAACAACAAAAGACGCTCTGCACGAGCCACTCAGATAAAAGAGACGTCCGAAAGCATTTTCAGATGCCACGGACACTCGTACGACAAATGACCTTTCGCCGAACTCCAGCAGTGTCACAAACACGCTCGTTCTGAATTAGATGCTTTCCTCCAGCATCCCTCTGGCAAAAATAGAGAGGAGAACAATGGGACAGTCAAATGTATCCTAATTCCAGCTGGAGACGATAATCCAGTTCAGAGACAGCAAGGAAATGGGCTTGTGAGAGCAAACCCGGCAAATACATGCAGATGAGAATGATTATCCAGCAGATGAGTGAAAAGGCGAAAAGTAATTTAATAATAAGACCAGAAAAGTCTCCGAGATAACGTGGAACTAGAGAACGAGATCCGAGGCCCATCTGGACCACACACGCTCCTGCAGGAGCTGTCCACTCACTGTGGTGCTGAAATGTTCGTGCACACCAAACCCTGCGATGTAAACCGACGCTTTTACAACAGGCGACTTTAATGTGAGGGTTTGATTAGATTTATTCTACAGCAGATTTTTCAGTTACTGAGGTTCCTGGATTATACTCCAGTCTTTATACTTCTGCAAATCTACTTTTTATTGAACTGCAAATATATTTTTAATCTGTAGTTTCCTGATTTCTCCAGTACTGGAATGCAACAAGTATAATTATTAAGGTTATATGGTACTTGTTTCTTTATTTTTCGTTATTTTATGGTATTTCGTACCCACTTCTTTTGTGAGGTAAAATTGTACTTTTTACAGACTAGACTACATATATTTGTCATTGGTGGTTCCTGGTTACATCCAGTTATAGGATATAATGAAGTACATTTATTCAGGGCAGGTATTGAAGTACATTTTGAAGTACTTCTTTTACTTGACTTTCATTCAGAAAGAAAAAAACATACAATTTACTTTTTAAACTACATTCAATTGACAGCCGTGGTTACTAGTTATTTCTAATGGGATGTTACTCAGTACATGTTGTGATGCTTGAGGTCTCTGTATTTCATTTGAGTATTTCCTTTATACTTGTGCTACACTGTCCTCTACTTCTACTTGTAGAACATTATTTCATTACTCATTTCTGCATTTTACTTTTATACGTTTGTGACTACATTTCAAAGGAACACAATGAGATTTTGACAGCTACAGTTGCTTGTGTTTATTTTTGTGTGCTAATTTATTAACATGCAAATCATATCATCAGCTTATAAAATTTAAAATATGAGGCGGTGCTGTAGGTTAAACTGCCCCGGTGTCTTTAAAGTGGTTGAGTATTATGTGATTAATGTTTAATTGCGTTATTAAAACACTCTGAATTCCCTTTGTGTAGAACTTTATGTAATAACTTGACTTACTTTGCAAAATTATTCCCTCAAATGTGTTTTTCAGTAACACTTGTGTGATTGTTTTTATGCTTTATTGCATTAATTTCTAAGACTTATTTACATTTTTGATGCAGTTACCTTTAGAAAAACGTTTTGTTTTTATTTTGACATTGTTGTTTCTACTTTCATACTATCGTCCATCCATCATTCCATCCACACCACTTATCCTTTGAGGGTCATCGAGGAGCTGGAGCAGATGCCAGCTGACATTGGGCGATAGGCAGCGGGAACAGCCTGGGCAGGTCGACTGTTTATTATCATTACATTATATCTACATACTTCTTTCACCATTGGTCTTTACCTGAGGCGATGTGATATATATACAATAGAGCAGCAGTGTTACCATCTCTCATTAATGCACGATTAGACACTCTGTCAGTGTCCCCTCATGTTAACTATGCCATTTGTGCCTCTTGCTTTAAATGTCATTGGGAGGGGTTGCACACTTACACACCTGCCAAAACACACATTACTTAGCTTGATCTGATTGCACCTTGGCAGAACACCTACTGTACAAAGACACAGTGGAGTAATGTATATACCCCTCCTGCATGGATACTGATTAGGATGCAAATTACCTTGTCATGTCACGCACAGGCCTCTAAAGTAAAACTGCACATCTGTGCGAGCCCATACTTCAGTCTGGCTGGAATGAAAAGACAGAAAAGCTTCCCACACTGTCTGCGTTTTGTCTTTTCATTTGTTTAACATTATATAGGGCACTGGGAATGTATACTCTGTAAAACTCTGCTGTCCCAGATTCCGCAGGTCATTATGGTGCCAGGTTATTGATATGTGTAGTGTACAGGTGCAGAAAACCTGCAAAAATAGGGATCAGTTTATCACGAGGGATAGTTTGAGTAAAGTAAATGCGCTCTCTTGTGTAAGTAACAATGCTGACCTATTAACAGCTGCACAGATCACTTACCTTGCCAACGTAGAGTGGTTCATTCCCTGTGAACTCCTCCAATACGAAGAACTGGTTCCACACCCAGCTGCGTTTGTGCCTGTGCAGGACCTCCCAGGGGTCTGGATCAGAGCGTGGGGACTTCTCCAGGTCCCCAGAGCTGGGATTCAGCCCCCAGCAGCCCATGTGCCGCAAGGGGAGCAGGAGTGCCAGGAGAGCCAGGGCTCTGCATATGCCTGAGCTACACCACCCCATCATCTGGGCCGCCTCCAAAAAGCACTGAGGCCAGAAGAGGAGCAAGAGATGAAAAAAAAAAAAAACAACAACAACAAAAAAGGGCAGAAAAGCTGAAATGTCAAAACCCTCAGGGTTTTATCCACACAGTCCTGACCCTGTGTTTCACCAGAAAGCAGGAGAAGTCAGACACTGGAAAGAGCACATGGGTTGAAAAAGAGTCAAGCTCTGCATTTTGCTGTGTTGCTCCTCTTTTTTCCTCATTGGAGACTAAAAGTGGGGTAATTCCCTCCACTTTGGAGCCAAGGAGTTGACATTAAAGCTGGCTAACAGGGTCAATGGCGAGCAGGGAGGCTTCAACCCAGAGGCTGTATAATTGGCACCTATCAGAACAGAGAGAAAGATAGAAAGAGGGAGGGAGGGAGGGAGGGAGAGACAAAGACAGAGAGGAGAGAGGAGAGAAAGTACCGTCAGCAAAATTTACTGTGTGACCGCTGTCACTTTACACATCAAGTGATGCGCCTGCAGACATAATGATGCTTTTGCCCCAATCATATGGAAATTGTTCAAAAATGAAAAGACAATAAATACAATCAACATGGCGTCCTTCACGAACACACTCACGCCCGCCCACACACACACACACACACACACACACACACACACACACCAGAAGAAGAATCTGTGAGGGTCTAAATGTTAATAAGGGGAAGATGGAGGGAAAATGACCCGGCTTTTCAAATGCGCATAAGCAAAGAGATTTCACAGCGAATGGAACAAACGTGGCTGCACGGAATAACAATCCGACGCCATTCAGCTGGTTCCCAATTATCTGGGCTTTGCTTCACCAAGGTCATTAGTTTATCACATTTTCTTTGTATAAGATCAGGGTGTAATGGTGGCAGGGCGCGCCACTCAACACTAACAAGCCACGCGATTTGTGTGGCGACTTCTCATCACCTAGATTAAAAATAAATCTGAGCTGTCAGCAGCATGATGGCCAGAGCGCTCCTGACCTCTACTCCGAGCAGTTTGTTCGCCGGCCCGAAAACACGTGCGGGGGGATCTGTCTCCCCTCCGTCGTCGTGCTGTGACAGTTCCCCCAGAGATGCCAGAACATGAAGACTTGTCAAACCCAGAGAAAAGCATCAGCTCCTGACAGATAATGTTCGTCATGTCACAACACATCCTGCCAGTCTTCGGTGGTTCAACAATCTCACGAGCTTCATAACATTTCTGGTATTATCTGTATAATTTGATTAACAATTTCCACAAACTCCCTCAAATAAGCAACATATCTTGGAGGAGGATTTTAAAAACACACATGAACCCGGTGAAGATGCGGCGCAGCAGAGTACGCTTGCAAATTTATGCGCTACCTTGGGACGATACTGACTCAGAAATGCCATGTAAACTTCAGGAGGTCTTCTGGAAGCAGACAACTGAGAGCTTGACCGCTCGTATATTTATTTCCTCGCCGACCTCTCTTTCTCTCCCCCTCATCGCAGAGTATTGGCAGGGTCCTTGACGAGGAAGGTAATTGCTTTGGCATGCATTGACCTGCTTCTTCCCACACAGATTCTCCAGTTTCTCGTTGTTGCAGCCCCTCCATTACACCCACCCACCCTCCCGCCAAACATTAAAACATCCGCACACATCCTGCGAAAAGTGATTCTGCCGCACTTCTCTGAGGCAAAGTCCTTAAGCCATGTGCTGATAATTAACACGGAAATGAATAACACCAGCATGATTGCCACCTCTGCAGACATGTAAGTGAGCATCCTGCTCATGTGAGAATTTATTTAGAGAAAATAATCTGCAGCTACGATATTCACAACCTTAATGAAAGCATCTTTTTTTAATTTCCAGTCAAGGCGTGAAAAGAAAACACAACTTTATCCAAGAGGCCATGAAGCTGTTCACATCCTGATCGGATTCTGCTTCTAGCATTAATGATTTGTCAATTAATCAATTAGTCGATTGACAGAAAAATAGCCTGCAACCATTTTCACAATCAAAAACAGATTTCCTGCTTTGTCTTTGTCATATCTCATTGTGAAGTAAACATTTTGAGGTATTCTGATGTTTAGAGACGTAAATCCAGCCCCCGAGAAGCTGGAATGGAAATTTTTGGGACATTTTCAAGATAATCTTTAGATGAATCCATGATTAAATTAACTGCTTGCTGCTGCAACACATGAAGGTGCACACACACATGTACACACAGACTCAAAGTCACATAGCCTCTGCATGACGATTTAATGGTAGAGGTGGAAAGTGGAGCAGATGTGGCTCCAGGGCAGCACGAGTTGTGAAGGCAGGTTGCAGCAGTGGCATTGTGGGTAGAGGAGATCCCATCAGGGGACTCAGGGTCAGTTTGAGACAAGCGGCCGAGTTAATGCTTCTCATTTCTCTGTGAGGCCTGAACACTACGAGCACAGAGACAGCTCAGATCACACTGACGTCGACGTGGGTGCAGTCGTGTGCTCAGTAAGGCAGATGTCGGCTTTTTATCGAATGAGTTCTCGCTGATTTATTGTGGAGTTGATTACTGGGCAGTTCCTGCTGCAGAGAAGTCCATTCTCTCAATGCATTTTAATGGTTTATCATTTCACAAATTAAAAACGTGCAGCGTCATATCTGGCTGGAAATTAGCTGCTCCACGGGGAAAACAAAGAGACGGATGTGACGGGAGCGTTTCATGACACCACGTCGCCTTTTCTTCTTCCCGTCAGTGTCAGGTGATTGACAGTGAGCGGAGCGTTAGCGTAAAGCTCCAGCACAACAAAGTGACAGCAAAAGAAGAAGAAACACACACGAAGGCCTCCTGTTTGCTGTGATGAATTATCTCACCCGGTGGGAGTTGTGCATTCTACTGTACAGAAGTTCAAACCAGGACTGATGTCTCCGAGTGTGCCGAGTGACTCTGCACCCAAATACATGGAAGAAATGTAAAGATGGAGGTCAAACTCAAGTTGGCACAGATGTGAGAATACACAGGCAATGTGCTTTTACTACCAAATGTCAAACATGTCTATAATTCTTCATTTAAAGGCAGTTTCACTCCTCTGTGGAGAAGCTGCGGAGGGTCACACTGCCTTAAAGCACTGGTAATGTTATGGTGCAAAATGGACTAAGTGCTTCAGTGGGTTTTCACCCCTGCAGAGAAGGAGGAAAAAAAACATTGGTGTGTTTTCCAATCATGCGAAACCATTTATCAGCACCAAAAAATAAAAAATCATCACTTGGCTGATTCAGTGGAAGAACATCAGGCTTTCTAAACGGTCAAAGTCCATGTTGGGGATCCTCTGGGGAAACATAGACTCATTGTTGGCCAGCGTCAAAGTGATGAGGCTAAATGAAGTGAAAAAGTGAGATAAAGCCGTGAATGTAAAGCCTCGCAGTCATCCCCCAGGTTCTGTTTCTCTTACACACTGTCTTAATCCCATTTGCCAGTCTCACAACAGGATTACCAGTGCCACAGAGCTCAGTAACCAATCACGTGCCTCCTCAGATCCATATTCTCCTCGATCATTGTGAACGCACAGACGCCCGTGGGCCAGAATGCACAACACATATTGCTGCGAAATAAACTTAATTACATCCTGAGACACTTTATGAAGGCAGTTGAATGGAGTTACTTAAGTATAATAATCAATTGTGAATAATTTGCTGAAGGAAACCAGCCTGTAAATCACATGTTCCTGACATGTGAAGCTCTGTGACTACAAATACAAAGAAGGCGTGTGAGCAGTTTTCATTTCAATTACGATGAAAATCGGCGGCATCGATTTTTCTGGGATCTTCGCTCCTTGTTTGTGGAGATTAGAGCACAGGGGTCAACTGCTGAGCACAGCCCCAATAACAAGACACCGTGGGTTTTCGAGTGTTTGGCTCAAGGACGCTCGGGCTGCACGCTCGCCACCTTCTTGCTGACGCAGGCGCTTGAACCTGAGTCCTCTGGTTGAAGGGTGGTCTCAGCACTCACAGATTCCTAATGCCTCACCTTCATTTGAATTCATCTCGCATCCTTCACTATTAGGTCTGGAGCTGACTGACACTGTGTGCGTGTGTCTCTCACTGCATATTAAAAAAACAATCTGTGCAGAATTGTGGGTGATTCCCCGAATTCAGACAGAAAATAAAAAGCAGGAATTTGCCTTTTTAAAGTGAAATTTTGTGTGAGAAAACTCGAGAGCTGCAGAATGTCACAAAGGACTGATAAATGAAAAAGGTTGTTCCTTTTTAACCATTTTCTTGTGATAAAAGCAGAAGAAATTTCTACTAGAATTAAAATTATTTTTGTTAAAAGATGTTTTTTTAAAGTCCTTAAACTGAGACTAGAATACCCAATCTGTCCTTCTGTCCTGTCCTTGCAGCAACATAATGATTAAACAAGAATTCCATTCGTCGTGGTCAGCACAGGGCTTCACAGGCTTGAAAAATACAAACGGCACAAGCAAAGTATTTCACACAGCCTGAAACCCCAAATAATTTCATGCATGTTGCAAAAAATAAACTTATACTTGCATTAAATATCCACTGTATGAGATATTTCATTGTGTATTGATCCATAGATGCATTTTTTTGTATCCTCCCCTGTGTTTTCTGTGATGCTTCCACGTGTTATCTCTGCAGATTTTAGGGTCCTGGAACATGTGGGGGGGGGCAGATTATCCAACTTTGGAAAAATCCACATTCTACCCTGGGTGCAGTTTCCCCCCCACTTCTTCACAGAAATGATAAGAAGGAGCAGAGGATTTCTCCCAGAGACTCTTTGGCATCATGGACTCTTTGCAGTGTAAATCAGAAGAGGCACCCCTCTGGGTCGGCCCTGCACTGATGTGACCTGACTGCTTCAACCCTCCTCTTAACGATCCATCACTGCGCATTAGCTGCCAACACCTGCACAAAGCCGAGGAAAAAATAAAAGTTCGCAGGGGCATCACCTGTTCCTGCATCGACGAGAGGCGGTTTTCCTGCTAATATTAAATAAATATCATCGATTAAACATCTGAGGAACTTCAGAGGAACGAAGCAGAGGAGGACGGAGCACAAATACGCACATGATGAGCAGCAGGAAAACACCGACAGTAAACATCTCTGTGAGCGACCGCCGCAGGAAAACTCGTGTCCACGGAATACTAATGACAGAATAAGCGACGGGACGAGAAAACATGCACAGAAAAACACCACCAATAATAATAAATTCGCTTCGTGGGAATGAGAGAGGAGATGTGAAATCCAGAGGAATCACTCACCAGAGGAAGATGGAATAACTTCACCAGATGGTGTCTGGCGGCAAAAGTTGAGCCTTTTTCCTCCCCACGCACCGAATCGCAGAAAAGCAGCTTATGTGAGAATAAAGAGTTGAAAAGTTTTTCTTGATGAAATTAGTCCTGATGGCGGAGCAGAGCTGCGGGAGATCGGCCACTGGATCGCGCGTAAAATGCTTCACCCTTGGCTGGGATGTGGCAAGTCAGACTCTCTCTCCCTCCCTCCCTCTCTCTCTCTCTCTTCTCTCACTCCCTCTCTCTCTTCTCTCACTCCCTCTCTCCTCTCTTTCCTCCGTGCATCCTGCGCAGTGCTGCCTCTGTGCAGGGAACCCCAGCTGCGGGGTTTTGGGCATTTATCTATCTTACATTGGGAACAAGAGGGGGGTGGGTGCGCAGCAGCAGCAGCAGCGAGGAGCCGGGGCGCCGGACGAGACAGGAGGAGGAGAAGCCTCACATCTGAGCCAAACCCTCACTGACTGGAGAGGAGACAGAGAAAGAGAGAGGGATGTAGACAGAGAGAGAGAGAGAGAGAGATGGAGCCTGGATGCAAAGAGTTTGACCAGAATAAGTTGGCGAGGACAAGGCGCCAGAAACTCAGACACACGCTGCGTATTTGGCACAAGGAGCGAACGAGTCAAATTATTTTCCAAAACCTGCCAAGTTTTTTGGCAGCAGATGGCTCGACGCGCACTGTTAAACGATATAGGCTCACTGGTGAAAAGGAAATCAATAGAAAAATGATTCACGCCTTCGACCAATGAGAGGAACTTACCCCCCCCCCAACACACACACCCACTTACACACACACACACACACACACACACACACCCTCCCCTCTCGCATTCACCTTGAGAATTAATTAAATCCTGAAAGGTATCAAGGAAATGTTAAAAACACATTTCATGTTTTTGCAGAAAGATAAGTTGGGGGGTCTCATGTGTCTCTTCTCATCCATTGACATTTGCCTTAAATTCTCTTCTTCATGCATCCTTCACACTTTCCGAAAAACAACTTTTCAAACAAAATTTCTGCTCAAGAGTTTTTTTTTTGTTTTTCACCCAATTAGCTGCAAACCGAGCTCCTGTGGCGACAGAAGAATGCAGCATGAGGCTGCACCTCCACACTCACGCACACCATCCAAACCAAACAGTATTAGTTACATCCCTAATTAGTGACAGAAAACATACAGTGTGCACCAGTGTCTCAGCTTAATAACACATGCAGCCTCAAAGATTATTCTCCTCCAGCCTCGTCAGGCTCAACAGTTTGTTTGTTTTCTTGGCGCAGGTGGTTTCTCTTATTTTTTTACACCTGTTCTCACATTGCATTTCCCTTTAAACACAAAACCAGGCCATTAGTCACAAATGCATTATGCAGACTTTGTATCTTTCTCCGTGCTCTTTGCATTTTTGGAGACAGAATACATTACACCGCTGCTGCTCTTTTTGTCTCCCCTGCTTTGTCATCTAGGAAAAGGGAGCACTGAACCAAACTAATAGAAAGAGCAGCCTCTGTCTGTCATGCCTGGAAGAGCAGTTAGCAAAACTGAAATTACTGACATTGGACAATACACAGGTATAAATACGCTGAAGTGGATTAAAAGGGGAGGACGATTTTGGAGGAGGCAGCTAAAGACGGGGGGGCACGTTAATGTCGAGATAAATGGGAGGAGGGCATGTAAAGCTGGACTGTAAGTAAGAAGTCAACTTAAAGGATGTGTGGAGACGGAGTGCAGAGGGAGAGTGGTTGTGTGATGATAGAGGGAGAGGTGAGAGGGAGGAGAAGGGGGCGGTTTATCGCAGGAGAAGAGGGGGAGTGAGGATGGGTGGAGGGGCTGCAGCGGTTCAGCACTGAGAGTTATTTAATTGGAGAGTGACATTGGGAGCTCGGCTCGTCAGCGCTTCCCCCATCAATCAGGCGCGGTCAGGAGATGCCCGAGGTGATGGGGCCCGCATCCCGCTCCCTCCGGGATCCCACACGGCCCCGGCATTTAACCGCCACTGCCTCCATTACACCTCCTTACAACCCTCCACATCAGGATGCTGTGACCGCCCGCTCACCTGAGCCCACAGAGTTTTGTGCTCCCCTGCGACACGCCACTCGATGGGGCTTTTTGTTCACAAACTCACAAGAAAAATTGTGCTGGGATAGTGCAGCAGCTCATTAATGAAATATGACCTCCAAGAACAATCAGACTTCTGCCACCGTCTACTACAGCTCAGCTGCCGCACATGCTCCACCTGGTCAGATTGTGCTGCCGGGACAGAAAGACAAAGATAAACGGGGACTGACGCTCATAACAGAAACGTAAGTAGATGCATTGATCACCGGTGTTAATTGCTGGTCAGTCTCTAACCTGCTACCAGACAGTTGACATTATAATTCCAGTTACTGCCTCTCACTGTAATTGGAAACAGATGATTGTAACATTGACTGGCCAATTTCAGGCCTAAACAAGGTATTGATTTCCCCAGTGGACTTTTAAAGAAAACACGTTTGCTGTGCTCACAGCTAAAGAGCCACCATAACACACGCCAGGTTTTGGGAACATCGCGGCTCAGACAGAGCGCTAAGCAGAGTCTGGCACCGCTCTACGAACAAGGCGAGGAGAATAATGATGAAATAGCCACACAAATGATCCGCTCTCGTCTTATTACGTGCACGCAGAAGAGAAAATCAACGGTGAAACATGGAGAATATCCTCGCACTTTAATTCGCTTTGATTCAAGTTTTTGAAGGTTTATGAAAATAGAAGTCACATGCGGCGTCGACCTTCGGGTCTTAAGTGCTGGTGGAGCAATGACCTTTTTCACATCGTGATCTTGACAGTGTGATGCTGATTCATCCTCAAACTGAATTCCATTTGGTGGCTGTTCTGATTCATCTTTGAGTCCTTCTCCGCTCTGTAATTGTACGGAGACATTTGCACAAAAGTGAAAATGCCCTCTTAACTGTCTTTTTTTTTTAAATTTGAAATCTTTTGTTGATTGATTTTTGTTTTCCAGAAACATCAGGAACAGTGTTTGTGCCAGCGAGGCTCAGCCTGTGTGGGTTTCGCATTGCACACAGTCTGTGAACATGCATTTCACTACATGGAGTTCATACGGCTGCAGAGAGCCGGGGATCAGAGGCAGCAGAGGGGCCTTGATGTTCAAGGGACAAGGCCGGGGAGTTGACGTCCCCCCCCGACTCCGCCACCATGACCAAAATACAAAAGCCCTTGCTTATTTGCATATGCTGCATCAAAACATTCCCTCTCTTCCACTTTGAGAGCAGGGATTTGGACTAATCATCCGGCTAGTATTGAGTGATTACATTTTCATCAGATGCAATGTAAGAGGGTCGAAAGATCAAGTGAACTAATGGATGACCTAATCATGGAGGATTGGCTGTATCGATTCAGATGGTCATATCCTCATTGTCTGCCGGGGCCAGGGGAGCGAGTGGAGGATACGATCCCTCATCGGTTTGAATCCACCATATTCAAGAAACTCTCATTCAGATTACACTAATTTAGCCGGTACCTCTCCTGTTCCCCGGAGGGTTAAATAGATTACGGGGGAGGAATGGCAATGTTGCTGAGTTGCAGCTTAGAACTTGTCTTCCAGAGGGTTCGACTTCACATAATTTACTGTAACAGGTTTTTATCAACTCTACTCCCTTTTTAGGTTTTTTTTCTCTCATATTTCCCTACGAGGAGATACTGCAGAGTGCAGGGCTGCTGCATATGCACCCTCCATATATAAACTGCCTTAATCCTCATTGATATACGGTGTGTTGAAAATGTTGACATGCTTGCAGCTGCAATTTTGCACACGAGCAAAATTATGACTTGGTGGTCGGTGACACTGGCTGCCAATGCTGCAGAGACAGTCATTCTTCAAGGACGGTCTTCTGCATGTGTGTGAATAATCAATGTTGCTGAGAGTTTATCATGAACTCGTGGCATCTTTCATACAGCGTCACTGATATCACCTCTGCAAAGCGCACGCAGGAGTGCAGCGTCGCTCGTCTCTCCTCGAGAAGGGCGAGACAGAGGAGCCTTAAAGAGGAAAAGAAATCTGGGTAAATACTTGAGATTGAGAATAGGTGTAGATAACCGACAAGTACAGAGGTCATTCTCAGCAATTTCCCTCCAGACGTGTCACAGCAGGTTCTGAAAGAGAAACGTCTCACTGCAGACAGTCATGTTCATTCACCTCAGTTTGTGTCGACTGAGACAGCATCCTGATCCGAATCCTAATGACACACCAACTTGCGAGCATTCAGCAGTCTGTGTGTCACAGAGCGAGAGAGAGAGAGCAAGAGAGAGAGCAAGAGAGAGAGCGAGAGCCACGACAGCTCAGGCTGTGCTCTCCATTCCCTTTCAGTCCTGCACCTACAAAATCCCTACAAAAGGGAAACGAGGCCGCCAGATGAGATCCTTCTTGTCAATATAGCCACCATTACGCTTTATACTTCAATACAAACTGCATGGAAGTGAAGGATCTCCTCTCTCACTGACCCAAAGTAATATGAAATATTGAGAGTTTCATTTTTGCATATGACAGACGCCTAAAAACAGAGAATATATTCATAATATTTGGCTTACAGTCATGAGGTGCCTGGAGACAAGACTGCGTATCTGCTACATGTGTAAATAACAAACAAGATTGAATTTAAAAATGAAATGTTATTACATAAAACACTGTGTAAGAACTGTTGGGTTCCTCCATAACCTTCACTGCATAAATTGCCTTGAGATAATGTTATCATTTGGCACTATACAAATAAAATTGAAATGAATTGAAATGTTTCCATTATCAAACATCTCTTTAAGCTTTCTGTGATGGGATGAAAAAAACTAAATCCAAGCCAAAGCCAAACCACAACATCTGACTTTCCAAACTGTAGCTGAATACACAAATTAGGATTCAGCCGTCATATTCTGTTTGACTAAATGGCTTTAGCTTATTGCTATAGCCTGAGCTGCCTTTCTCAATGAGCAGCCTGATGGAATCCCACATGGAAAGACTAATTGTTGGAAAAAGCAAACAGGAAAGAACACAGCATAGCTACACCTTTGTAGATTAAACTCTAAGCACTAACGACACCAACCCACTATCAAAAGGTGAAACGCTGCAGCCTTCCTCATTGAAAAGAATGTGACTACAACTTCCCATTGTTCGTGATAACCGCTGTAAATCCCAGTCGACAAAAGCCGCTATACCATCTATGACGGATGGGTCATAGACGGTATGGCGCTTTATTTGTTTTGTTTCTTCTTCAGTGTTTTAAGAAATCTGCACATGGTTACATATCGGACCATATCTGTATTCATGTATTCACCTCTAGTTTATGTGTTGTACCTGCAGAGTCAGGCTTTTCAATTAGGACTTCCTTGAAAGGTGGCACATATTCCGGGTCTTGACAGCCTCGACAACATATCACCAAGATACTTTTCTTTCCATTTTGAAAAAAAAAGGAGGGGATATAATGTCACCTTGTGTTATATACACCGGGAGAGAAATAACGAAAGAGCCAGCGGAGAGCGAGCACAAACACGACAGAAATGAGGACGGAATGAGACAGAGACACAGATGAGGAGGGACAGTAAAAAGACAGAGAAAGAAAAAAAAAAGGGAGGAAAAGGCATTGGCTTTGTCATGACAGCCCCCCCCCCACCCACCCATGGTGGAGAATATGTGTGTTCACATGCTCCAGTAGTCAGGCTGAAAACACAGGCCTGTTGCATTCACTCCAGCAGAGCAATAGCACTCATGGTTGCCTGGTTGGCAAAGAGCTTGTTATCCGCCATCCCTTCATCTGCTTTCGCCGCTTCTTTCCACATCCCATTTTCCCACACCACAAGCATCTGCATTCTGTTTGCTTCAACAAGCCCCCGTGTTTCCTGGCCACCAAGTAACAAGGAAACAAGCAGCGCATTTTTATTTTTCTTGCAAGACACAGGTGAACACAAACAGCTCACCCAAAAAGAGCCCAGGTGGCGTTTGCATCAGGCGAAGCCCCCTGATCCTGAAAATCAAATACAGTCCTGCGGAGCCAACTCTGCTGTGCCCATTGTGCCAGAGCCGTCCTGCTGGTGACAGAAGTGACTTCCCGATCTCAAGAAAAAGGAAATGAACAGAGATAATCTAATGGGCTCGATCAACCGACAAGTGTCAGATGTGGATACACAGGCCGGCATTAGGTGCTGGGTTGACTGAGTATATCCAGTGCTGTGAAAGCCCCGAAAAACAGAGCAGGTCTTCTTCTTGTCTCATTAACTCCAGAAATTTCTACTCTCCCCATTAAATTTCCTGCGCGTCTTTATGTGAATGGGTTTGCAGGAGCCAAGAACAATTGCTGAGTCAATGGGTGGAGGGCAAAATACATAACAAATCATTTCCTGAACACAGAAAGGGAATATAAAGTAAGGTATTGTTTTATAAAGGCACTAAGTAATGGCTGAGTGTTAGTTGTGAAATACTTTACTTTGTTGGAATGATGCCTCTGTTGTTTAACACTGTCTCGTGATAAACTCTGTTGCTTTGCCTGTGAATCCAGGATTAAAATGTCAAAACTTTATTTTCGCAAGCAGCTGATTTGGTGGCCACTGGCTTTAAAGGGGAGGTTCGGTTTTTTTTTCAATCTGTTCCTTATTCCCAGCATTTGGTGTGTAGATCTACTCACCCATGAAGGTTTGGAGTAACTTGGAGTCCTTCGGACGCTTTTAGATCCACACGCGATCGGCGTGTATCCATACAACGCAAGGGTTCGGGGCATCCACCACACAGCCTCTAAATAACCATTATCTGCCGCCAAACTCTTTATTTACTATGAATCTCCAGCACTGGTCCCCTGTGAGTCTCGCCAGCCTCGGAGCTAGCGTTTGCTTAGCGAACCGGGAGCGAGTTGTCCTCCTGTTTAATCAACACATCGGTTTCGCTAAGCTAACGCTAGCTCCGAGGCTGCTCGTTAGCCCGCTGAAGTCAGCTAGCCTTTAACCGGGTGAACACGCCCGAGCACCGGGACACAGCTGCTTTAAAAGAATCCTGTACCGTGAAGCACCTGGTGAGTGTTCTGCCATGTTGCGCGAAACTAGCCGCAGCGGCAAACTCCGTGTAAACAAACACAGGTGATCGTCACCTGAGCTGCTGCTGCGCGCCTCGGTGACGTCACCCCCAGTGAAAGCCCAGGATGTAAACAAAGCAACTCGCTAAGCTAACGCTAGCTCCGAGGCTCACAGGGGACCAGTGCTGGAGATTCATAGTAAATAAAGAGTTTCGCGGCGGATAATGGTTATTTAGAGGCTGTGTTGTGGATGCCCCAGTCACTTGCGTTGTCTAAAAGCGTCCGAAGGACTCCAAGTTACTCCAAACCTTGATGGCTGAGTTCTCCTTTAAGTGGCTGTTTGTTTTACACCTCATTCTAATAGTTATTGTCAAATCATCTTACAAAAACTGACCAACATATTTAAAAAAACTAGCTGTATCTAAATGACCTATCTTTCAATTTTATTTCTGTAAAACTGAAAACGTTAAAACACCCGCCAGATCGTTTCTAACCACCTCAGGGAGCTAACTTTTTCTAATAATTGAGAGTAAATCATTGTTTTGGTGACTTTGTGCCACCGGAGCACTGAAAGTTTGCAAGTTTGATGACAAGCGAGTTTTCTTTCCTGAGCCTTCAGCTAACCTCACCAATCATGTGCTGCAGAATCAAAAGCTTTACATTGTCAGTTTGAGAATGACGACAAATGTCCACGTCTAAATGAGATTCTGCTCACATAGAGAAAAAGGAAATAAAAAAATAATCGGAGGAGGATGACAAATGGTGATTAAATCCATTGTCTGAAAAATGGCTGCAATCAGTATATGAGATAAAGATTAAGCAACAACGAGCTCTGTTGATTATCAATGTGACCAGAAAAAAAGTCTCACAATTCATGTCACCAAATAGCTCTCCGTCAGTTCATTGTTTCTCTCTGTAATTTCATTCTCCTCTCTTTCTAGCACTTTGATTTCTCATGTGAGGACAAGGCCGCATTCGAAATGAGAAAAGTTCTCCACTGGTGCAACAGCAGAGCTCAGAGCAGAGTGGCACAAGTTGATTGAGCCGATGGTGTGAGCGTCTGAAGCCCTGTAAGCCTTTTTCGACAAAGGTCCCTCAGGGGTTTTCCATGGTTCATGGTGTGCAGGGGCCACACTGACTTCAGCTGACAGGACCCCCCTCAGGTCCCGGCAGCTGCCAGGATGAAGAGACTGCTTCATGGACACATGGTGACAGGAGCTGATGTGGTCGTCCGCGTCCGTCACAGCTTTCATTTCCTACTCTGTGCCATTGATTCCCTCGCTGGGTGACATCAGTGACATTGTCTTTTAATCTGTTGCAAAGAGCTTGACCCGCAGAGCACGTCTTCTGAGGATGAGAACAAACTCTCAGCTACTGCAGCCCAAATGGAAACTATCGCTTTCCCCCCGCCAGTTTCAAGGGGAAAACCTCAGCGTGGTGACACTTCTGGATCTGGGGGTTGTTTTGCTTTTCACAAAGAGAGAATCCCGAGGGGGAGGGGGGGAATAGAAAAGCTGGGCTCCATGGGAAAAAATAGCAAAAAGGTGGGAAAATTGTGAGTGGGTTTAAAGGGGAGGTTGTGAGTGATGAGTTATTAACAGGAGAAAAAAAAATGTTGGAAACCATTAGGCTACAGGGAGGTGTTGACATATCATTTTCTCGTGTGGAATCTGAGAATCACTCTCTGCTCTGAGGAGCAGTCGGCTTCTTCCACGTGTTGTCAAAACGGTTTGACATATTATTCCAGCGTCGAGATCGGGAGGGTGTGCCGGTGTAGACACAAGCCTGCATTTGGCACGCGAAATTAAAGGTCATTTTGAGAAAGTGAAAATTAATGTGAGCTATCAATTTCAGCCTTGAAAAATGTGACATATTTCAGCCTGACACATTTTAATTAGGCCATCAATAGTATGGCAACAGTGGCTAATGGTGCAGAAGACACAACCAGGATAAGTTGCCTTCGCATTAACTGTTGGGGACACATTTGAAATGGCATTTAAAGTAGTGTTTTGACACAAATAGAACGTTTTTCTGTGGAATAAGAAAAATGCTGTCAGTGTGATAAAATATGCATACCTATAGGCGCCTATAGCAATATCAACAGAACTGACTCGTGGTGTAATCTCACTTTGGATTTCAGCTTTATAAGTGATTGTTTGAGCAAATTGGGCCGTCTGAACGGATCAGGCAAACTGTAGGTGATTTAATTAACGTTTTTCCCTGAGAAAAGCAAAACAATCTTCTACGGGCAGGTTTCCGAAAAGAGGAACCTTCTTCATTAGCTGCGCACTCTTTAAACTGTTCCCTGCTTTTGTCACCACCACCACCAACCCCAGCAGCAGCAGTACCGCCGCCCCCCCACACACACACACACACACTCCCTTCTACCCAGAGAATAAATAAGATAAAGGAGAGCAATGAACGCGTCCATCATTCAAAGTGGAAAAGGGTAATTTAGCTTGGCCCTCCTGACAGCTTTACAACTTTGCACGCTATTCTATTTTAATTGGCAATCATGAATTAACTGAATGAGAGCCCTGTTGCCGATGTCTTTCTCATTGCAGCTTTTAATTGGGTTGACTTGATGAGTTCCTGAGATAAAACCAGACAATATATTCTCATGATTGGCAACTCGTTTGTTGCCACATAATTAGGCTGCAGACAAATCCAGAACATAACCGTTTCCTCCTCAGCCAGGCTCCCCCCCATCCTTTCATCAGTCACATCTCGCTAGAGTGTAGGGGCGCTACCTGCACTACAGTCAAGTGTTGCGTGTGACGTAATGAATGTTTAGTGCATGTAGCTTTCAACTTGAATGCGTCATGTTTTCATTTGTCTCGAGCAACGTATTGATTCTCCCGTCACTTGGTCAAACGATCCATTTTCTCACCGGCGTCGACAAAATTTTATAAAAGAAACAAGGGAACAGTCAAACGCTGTAACAATCTGATTTGAATAAAATGGCAGCCAGCTCCGACAGAGCATTGAGCGAGTTCTTTTTTTTTTTTTTTGTTCCTGCTGGTTCCTAATGATTAAGACAATCCCCGAGGCGCCTCAGACTCACCCTACACTTTTACATATAAGGTCAAATGTTCAAAGCTTTTCCTCCGCTCTCACTCCATTTTAAAAATAGGAGGGAAAAAAAAAGGAATTAAACATTAATGGGCTGATGAATAAATATTTTGTGTCTCCAGGACTCAGCACTTTCGCCCATTCCTGCAGCTGCTTTAATTAACTCTTCCTCAAGCCTTTTGTAAATTAACACATCTCTTTCAGTGTCCTTCGACATTGTTTTTCTTTTTTTCTCCTTCCTCTGCTCCTTCTTTTTTTCTAGTCAAAATTAGGCAAAACCGTGCGCATCGATATGGCGCTTAATTATTCGACCTCAGAGTCATTATTTTAACTTACAGCGCACATTTCTCCCTTTAGATGTAAGTCAGACTGTTGGCTTGAGGCGAAACCACACTTGGGATGTTTTTGTACTCTTTAAATAGTATGTAAAATCACTTCAAGATAGAAGACTTTCATCGTATTCAGAAGACCGCAGGCCGGGAACAATAGCATCACTTTTGGACAGTTCAGTGTCTGAGTCCAGGAAACGCATCAAGTTTGTCTCAGTTGAATACTGCTGTCTTATATCCTCGGACTATTTCTGTTTGTATACTTTCAACCATCTTTCACAGGGACACAGATATCTTCCTCCCACATTCCAGATATGAAGCCAAAATATCCAGGATACAAACACCGCCATCTTGCACATTTGGAAGTTTTTGCAGTAATGAATACACGCGCTCGACCAATCAAACATTCAAGACATTCACCTGCTATGCTATGTCTGGACAATTGTCCCTGGGAGGGGGTTGGTGAGAGGTCAATTGCTGCTGTATCAGCAGGACAAAAAAATAAATCAATAAAGTATAACCATGGAGTTTAAGACAAGTTTCCACTACCTGGGCTTGACTTTTTCTCCATTAAAGTCAATTCCTGACTGTCCTGGTGAACCTGTCCTCTTTGCTGTGCCTGCAGAAGACATTTCTCCACAGTCATTTCAGGACTTAATCCTGCATTACTTCCGCTGTCAGTCAGAGTGCAGCTCCTCTTCCTGGCTTATATTGTTTATTCTTTTTTTTTGCTTTGGCCCATGCTTGCCCCTCAGATTCCGCCCCATCACATCTGCTGGCAAGTGATAAATGTGACATTACTCCATCAGAGGATCATTAAATGTCAGGTCCTGCCGTGACAGCGGAACGTCATGGCAGAAAGTCAATGGCGTGGGGGAGGGGCCGTGCGAGCGGAGGAATCGCCTGGTGGAAGATCCTGCTGCGGAGGATCAATGGCTCATCTAACACCCGCATGCCCACCGCCGAACCAGGCAGGACCACTCACACCATTCACACACTCCCTGCCTGGAGATGAGGCAGTCTAGCAGCTCAGAGATGAGTGTGCACAGCCGGGCGCAAACACTTGTGGTGATTTGTTGATGTATTACAAGAGAGCTGGTGACGAAATGAGGAAAGTTGACTCTCTCATACTTCTGTACTTGCACCAATTAGCCGCAACACGACACACAGGTGACCAGTTTTAATGTTCCTGTCAGTGTGAATAATCAGATTAAAATCAGTTGTCTGAACATGAAGCGAACATATTCTGGATATGGGTGTCGCCATTTTGTGCATTTGAAATTATTTAGAGCCTCCCACCAATACATGTACCAATCACAAGTCAGTGTCACCCGTCAGTCATGATGTTTCATCTTGATTTTATCGCATTAAATAACTAAAAACTAATTTACAAGTATATTTTGACTTTTTGGTTCAGGTCCCCTCTACTAACACGGATGTGAGGTTTACCACCAACACTCATCTACTGCTGCTGATGCTAAAGTTTTCATACCATACAAACACAAATCGGGTAGTGCTCACTTAACACTACAGTGGTGAAATAAACCGTCTGTTTACCTAAAGATGTAGGATTCTTCAAGGACAGCTGGAGATACAGTATGTCTATCATTAAGAAGAAAAACTGGTTCTTATGCCATTTTATTTGCCGAGGTGTACAAAGGGCATGAGGGTGGTGAGAGGCGATTGTAAAACAAGGTGCAAAATTACTTTTCAAACAGAATTTAAATCCATAAGCATGTTGGGTTTGACCTTTCAACGTGGATATTAAATCATTCTTATCAGCTAATGTTTTCTGCTGCAGGAATCTTTCAAAAACAAGACCAGCGCTTATTTTTCTTCTCCTCCGTCATGCTCCTGTATTCCACACACACACACACACACGCACGCACACACACACACATCCCTCCATACAGCAACACAACAGTAAGGTTGTGGAGATAGTAGAAAAGACAGGAGATTGAGTAATTACTCGAGGGAATAATTCAACATTTTGGAAAATATGCTGGCTTGTTGAGTCGGACGAGGAGATCAATACCACTCTCTATGTCTGTGGGGTAAATATTAAGCTCACTGTGCCAACAAGAAAACATGGAATAAAATGACAGATTAATTATACGTAATTCTTGAATTTAAGAGGTGCTGGTAGACGGATATATTTCTAAAAGCCAGGCTCCTTGTTTCCCCTTGCAACTGCTTCTATATGCTATAGAGCTATTAGGTAACTATAAGCCAATTGTAGCTGTCTTAGTACAACGACTGTCAACGGAGCTATCATATAAAAGTATTCACCTAACTCATGACAATAAACGCTAAACTAAGCTAATTGACGGCTGGCTTAGCACAAAGATCAGAAACAGGTCTGACGTAGCATTGCACAAAAATGTGAAATAAACTGCTTTGGCGTGAAGTGGTGAATACAAACTCATTTCAATATAAATCTTCTCGTGTAAGCCAGTAAGGTAAAATAATATAATGATATAAAGATTCTTTAGGTTTCTGTGTTTAATGTGATGATGGAACGTAACAGTGGACAAAACAGTTCGATTTCAAGCGAAACCAGATCTATTTAACCACGAGTGCATACTGTTATTGTTACCATGGAATCACACACAGGACAGAAAGGACAATGCTCAGGGAAAATAGCGCCGGTTTTTCATGTGGTAATAGTCTACAGGCTATTGAAACAGTAATGTAGCTCGCCTCGAGGAGTGCAAACAGCCAGACAGGCAGAGGAGCAATAGGGATTCATCAAGCAGCAGCCTCTAAAGCCCCGGATCGTGACAGAGTTAAATGAATTGGTCTATCAGTGCGACACCTGAGAGACAGTCGTTGGGAGTCTGTCAAGATAAACTCTTAAGGATCTTGCGGAGGGTGCACTGCAGCAAGGTCATCGTCACATTGCATCAAACAGGGCGCTGGGAGGAGAGCTTTTGTTCTCTTGTGTGAAGTCCCATTTGCCAGAGGTAACAATTAAGACTCATCTGTCAGCACACGCTAATGTGTTCATTTGTGATTCAACACTGGAAGTCTTCACTTGCTCATTTGTGCTTTCATGGCCGTCATTAAAATCCAAGGTGTTCCAGCAAATGTTGTGGCCAGATTGCAGTGGTGCTTGTCATTCTGGGCTTCTTTTTTTTTTTTTTACCAGCTACAATATTGTAAAAGTTATGGCTTTGCTGCCTTTGAAGGTGTGACATCTTTTTTTTTTTTTTCCCCAGAGTGAAAGGTGTATTTCTGTGTCAGACGACTTTGGCTCAAACCAATCTCCCAGTCTCCCGTGATGTACCTGGGTCACCCACTTGGTTACAGTGAGCTTTATCAGATGTGACAGCTTTGGTCCAATAAAGTGGAGGTCTTTAACAAGTGTTCTTTTAGTTGAATTTGTGCAGAGGGCAAATGTAAGATTGTATCTCGCCATCTTGAAGCAATTTCTTTCTCAGATACCCGAGCTGTTTTATCACGGCTGAAGGTCAAAGATGTCTGTCAAAGGTTCTCATAAAGTTCAATTTACACGCTGTTTATTGCCGCAGACACAGATTGCCACAGCACTATGTAAACAAAATTAGGATGCGAGCGACACATAAGCAATATATACTCGAATCTGAGCATAATTCAGGCGGTAATGAAGTTGCACTTGAATGAGAGGGAGCTGTTTGTGATTCAGGCTTTTGGGAATAACAGACTGCGAGTCAATTCCAGCAGGTCTGTCGGAGAGTGTGGCGGCAAGATAAAGGCGAGGCGACATTGTTTAAGTCTTGATCCTGATGCAGCACTCCTCTGCAGGGGGATTGCACTCTAATACATTTACAATGTAGAAATCAGCCTCATCCATTGTCCTCTTACCCCACTGCGCAAATGCAGAGGGAATCCAAACATTTTGCCTCCATCTCAAGATTACACTCTGGCTGTTTTCTTGCCCTGCCTCTCCGCCCCTCTCCTGGCCTCCTCTCTCTGAAACTCTTTCATTTCACAAACATCTGTTGGCAAGGGGGAATCCCTAATCTCTCAAGGGCTTTCTTTCAAATTTCATTATTGAGACGAAATGCAGATTTGAGTTACTGCAGATGCTCCCAGGTTTTTATTATATATTTATATTTTTTTCATTTTTCACTCTATTTTAATGGATTTATGAAAAAAAAAAGAAATAATCCAGTGCCCACCATACACTCAATTACTTAGGTTTCGATTCTGCACTCGCAAACAGATTCTGATGGCCTCTGTGATAACTTCACATGATTGTTGTCTGCTCAGGCTGCCTGACCCCAAAATCTATTTCTGTTTGGGGGATGCATATGGGATTAGCCGATAGCAATAGCAATGCAGAACGCAGATATCATAAAGAGGATTAGTTAGATATCTTGTGAAACACACTTATTTGCTTTCTTGCTACAAGCTTCGTGATAAGTTACAAGTTAGCTTAGCATTAAGATTGGAAATCCCATTTCAGCCTGCAACAATGCATGAAATCAGAACTTTGTCATTTTACATTTCAGTTTTTGTCTGATATGTTTGGATGATGTATAATTTGTAGGCAGTAGATGTGCTGGTGTGCAGTTTTTTTAACCTTCAGATGAAGCATAGCTCGCTGTTGAGACTTTTAGTTTGCTCTAGCAACGCTAGTCTTTCCATATTCCTGTAAAATAACAACTGACTGATTTAACCTAATATGTTATTTGTTGACTAATCTGACCTCATCAAGCCAAATAGTAAACTTTAACAAACTGCTTCCTTTATCCACCATCGTAGAAAAGGCCTCAGTATCTGGTTTCTTCTTCTAGACTCTAACAAGAGTCTCACTGTTCAGAAGGAAAGTTTGGAGCCTCTGAATTAACATTCAGTTCGAAAGACTGTAAGTAAAGCCCAGTTTAATTGTTTTAAAGTAATTTTTCTATTCATTTCTGAGGAATCAGCAAAAGGCTTCACGTCTTGATGAAATCAACGCTTTGAGTATTAGTAGTTTAATATTCTGTCTTTGGGATTCACAGTTCTCCATAATACTGTCCTAGACACTGTGAAAGATATATTTGAATGTTTAAATGGATGTTAAATCCATGCAAAACTATGAGATCTCTGATAAAAAGATACATAAATAAAGGTGCACGGCTGACTGCCTTAATGGCCTGCAACAAGAGAAGACGGCAGCTGCAGCCTGTGTACAACGGTTTCCCTTTGGGGACTGAACAAAGCTGTGGCCTCTCTCCCAAATCAACTGCATCACCTGGACTGGGAACACAATCAGGAAGCAGAGGCAAGACGGACGGAGTCTAAACTGAGGCAGATATCATTTGAAATTGCGTGAAATTGCACATGATGAATTAGTACATGAAAAACATGGTTTTGCTTGTTTTTCCTCTACAAACAGGATTCTTTAAAAAAAGAAAACGGATTCATTCATCAGGATATTTATTCATCTGAATATGAAATGATGTTGTCAAAGTCTTGTGTAGCCAGTAGGAATTATAGCCAGGGGACACAATTTTCCAAATCTCCTCCACCCACCTACTCTGAGCTCTAATACAAACAGGGTCAATTTCAAATAAGCTGCTGGGTATTAGTGACACAGATGGAGTCTCCATGACCATGAGCGGGGTTTTAGAAATTGATTTCCCTGATCTACATATGTGCATATTAATGTGTATGTATAATCTGCATAACAACAGCTTTGTGTCTCCAACATAAGTTTTTACACAATAATACAGGACACTACAGTTATCACCAGAGAAGAACCATCTCTCCATGACCTACCTGTCTTTCTTTTTCTCTCCATCTCCTCATGTGCTCTTTCTCTTCCCTTCACAAAGCTGAGCATCGACTAATGGAGTCATTTTATCTGTAAGTAAACAATGCAAACAAAGGATCAATGTATGTCTATATTCAAGTGGTACTGGCCTCCACTAGGATAGTACTGCAATGAAAATGATACACACTTGAAATATTTTTTTCAATCTTTGGTAAATTACTAGTTGGGTCCAAAAAGACACATCAGAAAACCTCATTGTAATGTACGACCATGCGAGTCTAACAACCAATTCCACATTCAGTGTTATAGATCCATCTGAGACATTCCCTGCTTTGCATACATGCTGTATAATCAATACCATTATAAAGCACAAAAGGTCAAGTTGAGTTTTTAAAAGAATCGTTCAAATTAGATTGTAAACGAGAGAGAGAGTCTGGGGTCTTCTGTTCCCTCTGACCTCCCCTCACAAAACCAAAAGAAAGAAAGAAATCACAGCCAGGAAACATTAGAATTATCTGAAATTATCAACGCTGACTTCACATTCTGACCTTATTTATGTTGTGGAATATTTGAAAACACAAGTTCGCTGTTCATCGTTGATGACTTGTACCTCTTCCAGCTCTGGCTGCATTTCCAATGAAATCAGCAGATTCCAACAACACTCGAGCCAAGATGGTAACACTTGAAATTCTAACATGATTCTTGAAATAATTTGCTTTTTCATCTGTCAGGACCCAAATGACTGAGAGTGACAAGCAGAAGCTCTCATCCGCAACAGATAAGGATGAAAAAAAGCGACAGTAGAAACAGCAGCTGAGAAAACAGCACAACACCATATGAGATGAAGTGAAACACAAGGAGTTCTGTTGCCAAGGTGAGTTAGATATTTATATATAATAGACAACAACAGAGAAGGAAATAGAATTTGTTGTGTTCATGTATGTGAAATCATCTGCTGCACGTTCAGTGAATGCTTCGCTAATGTTGCGGAGCCATGAGACACAGATTGAGCGACGCGATGATTACACTTGGTGCAGTCATGAGAGATTGTCGGCACAATCGCATAACGTCCAGGGACAATTAGTCACCAATATTTCCAACATAATCATAAATTCAGCAAAAAAAAAAAGCTTTAGAGAAATAATAAGAGTATATTCTAATTATATAAAGGTGTTTTTGTTTATTAGCACTATCTTTACATAGTATAATGAATATTCAACAGTGGATATCCAAATTTTGCTGAATTATTTAAAAAATAACCATACTTTAATGGATGCAATTTAGCAAACAATTATGAATTTATAAATTGTTTCATTAGGGTTTGTTTTAATTGTTTAGAAAAATATTAGACCGGTAAAGTTGGTTTAAATTATTTATTCGATGCTTTTAAAATAGGCGGCTCCAGTATCCGGGATATTTTGGATTCATTTTCATACAGTGGGAGGAAGTGTGGACACGTTGTCTATCTTTACATTGAGTCTATAGTTGTTAGTAAAAATCTAAATTTTTCATCTGCTAAAATGAGATTTATGACTTGTAGTTGTGTAATTTTCTAAATCCATTATGCTTAATTAGTGGTCTATTAATGTGGTCAACGATCCTGCCATATCCCCCCCCCCCCCCCCCATGTTTATTTAACATAACTCTTATTAGTGGAGCTAAAGGTATCGCTATAATTAAAATATAGTGCTCGTTCATCAGGATAATTTAACATAAACGCCATTTTCTGGAAGCGGCGTGTGAAGCCCCCGTTGTGAAAAACAAACACTTGCTCGTCGACTCCATGCTCTGTTGATTTTCTATCTCTTGACTCTAAATAGCAAAGAACACAATTTGGTTTGATTCCCCCCTTAAAGATATACATAAATACAAGTGGTGGCTTGTAATTAGCCGCTGTGCAGCCGTCCACGGGGGTACCACACAGCTGCTCCGCACACGCCCAAACACAATGGTGTGTAGTTACTGTATTCTTGTGAGCAGTGGACCGTGGCTGTGCTCATTATACAGTGTCATGCTGCTGATGCCATCATCGTAACCAGAGGGGGAGGCGGGAGAGGGAGGGTGTCTCCCCCTTCGTGCTGTGCTAATTTCACTCGGGTGAGTGAACGTACCGGTCGGCTCAAGCGGAGGGACATTGCATTGATTTGTGCTGCCCGCAACTTATGGTCAATTGCGAGGACATCGAGGTAATTGGTGACCATTCAAAAGAAAACAAGCCAGCTGGGTGGCCTATCACGGTCCCAGAGAGGAGGAGGGAAAAAAAAAAGTAATTTCCTGTAATTCAAATTGGTCGCATACACTGCCGGAGCTATTCTCAACAGGGTCTCACTGCTGCTGATCCCCCCCGTAAATAAATATAAAATTCTTGCTTTGGTATGGAAATGAAACACAAAATTACAGCAGAAGGGGAGGCAATGATCTCCGAGGGGCGGGTTGTGGGCGGAGGGGTTGGGACAGGGGTGAGGCTGCCAAGCAGTTTAACCCCTCTCTCCAATTAGCTGTGAAAGTCCTTTGATTTTAATGCAGCACTACAGACCAGCGGTACAGTACATGTCCCTCAACCCTCATTATTCCGCAGCCCAATTTTCTGACATAGCTCGCAGCATCTCCCCAGATGTAACGCTGCAGTTAATTACCGCCGCAGAGCCCAGAGAACGCGGTCTGAAGGACGGAGGAAGAGTGAGCGGGCCGCACGGCGCTCGACGGGCCGAGGAGCGAGAAGCAACTGGACTCTCGCTTTATTGAATCTGCGTCACAAGTGCAATGAATCTGCGGAAAATGTATCGGCGTGCAAATCATCTAAACACCACCAAAGGGACTTGTGCAGCGGGAGTATATGCAAATCGGCGCCGTGTTCCCAAAATAAAAGCACATAACTTAGAAGATATGTCTTGTTCTACATTAATGGCCATTGGGGAGAGGGTCTCATATGACTGCTGCTTAAAGGATGAGTGCCTGCAGTTTCCCTCTGTGCACCTGAGGTTTAGGGAATATATTTCTTTTTCTACCACTCAGAAGTCTTATTGTTAACTGACACCTTACATGACACGCCACATCAAAGTGTTCGAGACAGAAAGCGGCGACTCCTGGAGAAATCCTGAACCCCGTTCTTGTGATTCCATCAAGGTGACATTGCTCAAGAAGAGAAGAAGGAAAAAAAAATCTATCATCATCTCTGCTGTGCAGTAAAGCCCTTTGTGACAACGACTGGAGATCCAAGCACTCTTCGTGTGCAACTATGTGGCGTTCAGGAGCACGGCCAGGAGGCAAAACACGGCAGTTTCATTATTTAAATCACAGGACTGAGGAAACAAAGTAAAAAGGGCAGAGCTGCAGGATGTCTGGCCCAAAGTTACCGAAGAGCTCATAAAATAAAAAACACCAAGAAAAGCATTCTTTCCCACACTCCCCATCTTATCTCTCCACTTCATAAAAGTGCCAAGTGCTGCTATTCTCGACCTCCATCCAATATACCATAGCTCAGTGCAATTAGAGCCAACTTAAATGGGCGGCACTTTTCCGATAAGTGCATTGTTATGAGTTTATCACAAGATTTTATTCAACGATTTAATCGAGGACGGTTGCGAAGGAGAAGTTAAAGCCATTATTTTGTAATCACGAGGGTCATAAAAACAGTACGGTTATGCAAAAAGCTGGAAGTACACAGTTGTCATCTACAGTGCATTCTGGGATAGGTACCGCTCCCCTGTATGGTTTTTATTTTACACGGTTAGCAATAAACAAACACGCTCTCAAAGGGAGAATAGAAAATAAACCTGTTGGATAGAATCTGACAAAATGAATGTAAAGCTCCTGTTTGAAACAGTCGGATCTGACCCGTGCTGCTGGTCACAGTCATGGTGCGTTTCATCTCAGCTCTCTTTACATTCTCTGTTTTCCTGCATTATGAATCTAAATGGGTATTTCTGGCATCAAACAGCTTAATTATTCCCTATTCTCTCTGGTGCATGTGTGTTTAGAATAACTTCCTAATGATATATGACAGTGTTGAGAATACAACAAGCCCGCAAGTTATAAAACCAGAGCCCATCATCATCATCATCGGCGCTGTGTATATTTTAAACTGAGGCTTCTTGAGAGTTTTTATTACTGAGCTCTAAGGAAGCAACCTTATATATAAAATAACCAAAATGGCTCATACCTCCGCCAGGGTCGGGGGGGAAGACTGCAACGTTGGCCAACCTTGTGAAATGAATGTGTATGTTCTGCAGACTGTAACGTTTATGACTCGTATGACCTTTTTACAACTTTATTACCACAAGTCTTTCCCTCACCTTAACTGAGGGCTTGTACTTTGTAATGCCTTGGGGAGGGGGGGGGGATTAATTAAAAGGGTTTCCCTGTTACATTGAAAAAACAGTAAATACGTTTCCCTAAAACAAATGAATTATATTTTATGAATAATATCTGGGCACAGGAACGAGGGTCGATACTGAGCCAGCGTCAGGAAATAAATGTATATTTCCTCAGACTGCAAATAAATCCAGTTGTCAAGGTGCCTCTGTCTTGGCTTTTCATTATATCAAAGAAAGAAAAGGGTGAGAAAGAAAAGAAAACAACAATATTCATTTGATGTATATAGAAGAAGCCATTTGAGATTCAAAAGCTGGAAGCAACAGTAAAGCACTGTCAAGTGTCTCAGAGGAATATACCACGAAACACACGTTAAATGGGTCATGCTGGAAGCAGATTAATCGAATATGAGAAAACCTTGATGTCTATCTATCCATCTATCTATCTATATCTATAAAACCCTTTATTTTCACAAAGCACATTGAGTTCAGGAGGTCATTGCCTCTCCGTTTTCTCGCTCCTTCAGTTTCTGACCTCCTCAGCCTCAGTGACTCATAACACCTGATAACACGATCAGCTACCTGGCAGGAAAACGTGCAGACGCCGTGATATATTGTTTTCACTATCTTGTTACCGCAGCTATTACATTTACACATTAATTTAGCCAACGGCCCGTAATGACCGCGCTGCACGTGGAAAAGTTTCGAGGGCTGGAGTGGACGTGGAGAAAGGCACGGCCTGTAAATGTGCATTGGGCGTGTGAGCAATAGAAAAGGTGAGGCGAAGGTGGCAAGGTTACAAGTTTCCAATATCTATGAGAGGCCTCTCCATTTATGTGATATTGAGTTTTCACCGCAAAGCCCATTTGAGTCATGTTCCACTGCTCATTTTATCTGATTTACTAGGCTGTGTGTGTGCTATGGCATCTATTCATCTGTGTTTAACATCTCCAGGGCCACGGGTTCACCTGCCTCCCCATGTTCCCACTGGAGCTTATTAACCATCGTCTCTAACAGGAGCACTCCTAGTTAATTACATAAATGGATATGTACACGCCAAAATGTAGCACATCCCGGTTTCATCTCCTAAATCATCTCACATAAATCTGACTCGATGTCCCCCAAGTAACGGCTTCCAACAATGATTGCACGTTTCAGTCCTGCTTCTTTTTCCTGGTCTTCTCTTTCTAAACCCACACAGTGCGGTGGTGTGGCGACCGACGATTCAGGAGGGAAAATCTTATCAGACAATAAAATAATAATAAAATGAATACATCAATAAATGAAAGTGTCCACCAACGTCGTAAATGTATGCGTTCCGTCTTTCCCACTTTACACATGAATTCACCAAATGCTAAGATGTCCCAGTTTTCCACCAGCACTTAAACACAGCATGTGTTGGTGGAGCTGGAGAGTCTGCACGCGAACCTGACCTGATTTATTCGTATCAGCTGATCTCAATAATTCCCACTATTCAAAATGTGGATCTCATCCATCCACCAAGTTTCATGCTAACACAGATGGCGACAAATGAAGCGGAAGTAATTAACAACTTTAAAATTAACACTAACCAGGAAGATTTGGGGGGAAAAAAAAGATTCTACATGTAATTTGACTTTTTAGTGTGGTCAATGTCCCATTTGCGAACATGGAGCAGGCAGGGGCTTTTACCTGTACTGCAGCCAGCCACCAATCAAGATGTGTTGCCTTCACTTGTGGGAGCTGCCATTCCGAACTCACGACACCTGGAAAAATTAAAACGTCAATTAGACCAAAATCTAATGGATGGATTGTAAATTAAATTACTCGACCTGTCTGGTTCACTTATTCTACGTGTTTGAATAACTGGGGAGCAACAGTTTATCATCTGGTGAATTCAGAATATTCCACTTTACAGTGCAGATTAAACAGTGGAGGTTTAGGGTGGATTTAGGTGAAGTGTTTGATTCAAAGGTACTTATGTCATTTTAACTGCCGGCTGTATTCCCCCTCTATTTGCACGGCGTGAATTTGATGGATGGAGGAGCTTGGATAAAACCAACATTTCATTGATAGCGCTTGATTGCTTCCTGAAGCCGCCTGATGCAACCTGCTCTACAGAGCAAACAAAGCGGAGGGGAAAAGACGGATGAGCGGATTCCTACTGAGCCGGCTGCCTTTACCTCATGTGTGAATCATCGTTTTTAGAGGCTGATCCATCACAGAAAATGAAAAGTTAAAAGGTAAAAGGTTCCTCACCTGCAGCACTTAGAGGAAGTCTCTTAGTGCAGTAAATTCTGTTGGAATAGATGTGTTTATCCGCTTACCACTGCATTTGGCTTAGCTCATTCCTAGAGGGACCCGTTTAAAGCCCATAACAGCATGCAAAGTGACCAATAGTGAGACAGTTATTAATATTTTTCTTTTATGTTCGAGACAAAAGAAAACTCCCACTTTGCTCTTACCCTCGAAATAATTGGAATGCGCAACCCAACGCGATGATTAGAGTTATTATAAATATGCTGACAAACGCCTTTGATGCTTAATAATACATGTTGCTAAAAAGTATAAATAGAAGTCACAGGAGACAACATCGCAGAGCAACTTCCCTGATTTCACTGAAAGTCGCACTTTGCTTTCGAGGTAAGAGACGAGCGGGGGGGGAAATATCTGTGTTTTTAAAAGACGTATATATTCTGATTGTGTAAACACTTCACAGGTTGGAAGGTTGAATGTGAAGGATGGTGTATGTTGATATATTCCCACTGATTTAAGGTTAGGGTTAACTGTTTAGGAAATTCTATAAAAATATAAGTTTCTGCCCAATTTTTACAAATCAAGGGCCTGAATTGTTCGACAGCTGGGCCCGTGTAGTCTTTCAAAGTTCACTCTTTCCAACCTTGTAGGCAAAAATGAATTATTTCCTTTCAGCCCTGAGGTGCTTAACACATACCACACCTCCCTGCAATCAGCAGCTGCATCTGGCTGGTTTTCATAACCCCAAAAAAAAAGAAGAAATCCAAATAAATTGAGTGTGTATTTGACAGGTGACCACGGCTCAGACCTGAAGCACCAAGGCCTGGGGTACGGGACAGGAAACAAACACAGCTGTTTACGACCAGGGACCATCAGAGGAGAGAATTCTATTGCTAAGGAAATATTTGTTGTTCAAGGTTCTTTTTTTCTTTTTCTTATCTTGACAAAAAAAAATCCCATCTATCAATACGAAGAAATGTTATTAGACAGTCTCCCAACTGGGCCTCATCACCAGCTGATGTTTGTCGCCCCGCTCTGTTTCACCACTTATGTCAAACTGCAGCGTTACTCGGGCAGAAGCCCGAGCTGTCTCATTCACTTAAGGCCTCACCAGGCCAGCCATTAATATAATATAATATTAATTTAACATTAATATTAAAATACACAATAAGCTGCATCAGCACGTGTTGGTTAAACGAAGGCGCCTCATGCTCACGTACAAAGACTTTTGGCGTCAGTCATCGAGCCGAATGTGGTGCAAACATTCAAGCAGGTGCAAAGGGTTTAGTGAAGACTGGAGGAGACGGGTTTAGAGAGCAGAGTTAAATTCAGTTCATGGTGTTGTTGAGGATAAAGAGCATCAAGGAGGATTTGAAC
Source organism: Paralichthys olivaceus (assembly GCF_024713975.1). Taxonomy (NCBI): domain Eukaryota; kingdom Metazoa; phylum Chordata; class Actinopteri; order Pleuronectiformes; family Paralichthyidae; genus Paralichthys; species Paralichthys olivaceus. The sequence continues at coordinate 462,574 of NC_091109.1, read as the reverse complement.
ATGTTAGAATACGACACATGTGAAAGTGAGCAAAAATAGCTGCCTTCTTTCAGAGCTGTTATTCAATATTCAGAGTCACTTGACGCTTTCCAGCTCAAAGAAGGCAACTATTTATTATTTCATGTGCACCCAGGAGGGGAAATTGAACCCACACACGCCCGTGTCCAAACTCAGAACAATATCACCACTTTTCTTCTTTCTGTGAGGTACACACACACACACACACACACACACACACACACACACACACACACACACACACACACACACACACACACACACACACACGTCAAAGTCAAATGGAAAAGCACAGATGTAAAAACAAAAAAAGCAAATGATCCAGCATCTCACCCAAGTGAGGGGGGGGGGGGGAGGGAGGAATGAAACATCTAAATCCTTGATTTACAGATTTGTATCACGTCACAGATTTTACATCTTCCTTTGTAAATGTAAGTTAGTTGTTGCCGCAGAAACGCAGTGATCCACTTAAGCCCCAGAGATTTCCTCTCAGCTGTTGATGGGCTGCGTTGTCAGTCTGATGAGATTGTCACAAATGAAGTAATAAAAACGACAATGATCGTGAAGTTGGAGCGCCCAAAAAAAAAAAAAAAACCTGGCCGCAGATTCTCACTCAATGTCACAGATGTTAATCTCTGAGCACAGATCGATGGCTTGATATGAGAGTGACTTCTAAAGGTTCTCTTCCTAAATGTCACCTGGATTGACTTGTTCTTGGATGCGGAGGATATTTTTCTGTACATCTGCCGGAAGCGAAAGCCCCCAAATCCTTATCTGATCAAAGCTTCATAAGCTCCGCAGGACGATATATAAAATAAGTTTTGCTCCTGACGTGGCAGGTGGCCCCTTCACAGTCCGCCGTCTTCATTCAGACTTCGTTACCAGTGCGTTTTGGGAGGGTTGGCATTTGCAGTTAACACCTGAAGGAATCTAATTAACAAGGGACCAGAGTATTTAATCACATCTTACGAGTTCCCACTGCACCCTGTACTTCATTTATTAAAAGCATTATGATTTTAAATAAAAGCCATCATTCACTGTCATGGCTCGGGCATTCTGTGCACACCGAAGGTCTACTCTTCCAGTGTGACGCCTTTTCTCAGCAAACATGTGACAGAGCAGTTTGAGCTGCTATTTAAAGCTTAAAGACAGATTTTTTTTATTTTATTACGTTAACAACTGAAGAATTACTCACTAAGTATCAAGTATTTTATATAAATACAATTCGGAGGTTCTGGAATATTTAATATTTTTGAAATCAACTTGGTTGTTTTGAGTCACAGCTGAAGGACGCAACATTTTAGGATTCGAGATCGGGGAGGTTCTGACTCAATCGGTGGTATTAAGATTATTTTCTAAACCCTCTCTTTGGGCAGATAATCGGCAGGGATACAGCCCCCCCGATGGTCGGCAACGGGGCAAATCGGGTCTAAAATCATCCCGACTAGCCTCTAGTGTGCAGCAGCATTTACATGGATTTCAAATGCAGGATGTTTTTTTGTAACCCCTGTGTACATTGTGTTGTTTACTCAACTGAAGGATGAAGTATTACGGTACTCAGTCTTGGTGCATGGTTTCTACATATCTGTACGAAACACGTGTTGCACATAATTAACTTTATGGTGTACCATTCGCAGCAGATTGAAGTAGACATATAGTATATGCCGTGTCCATTAATTATATCCAGTACGCTGGTTATGTCGTTATATTTGATTAGACAGAGTGGCTCCTGATTTATTCTCTCCAGCACTTGTACCAGATGTCTAATAATCGCAGTAACATTGGTTCCAAAGTTGTTGTGAAACAACCGGCAGCCAGGCGCTCGTCTTCTGTTACTGGATCTGCTGCACAGATGCATGATTCACTTCCGGAATGAATCTAATCAGTGACGCATCTGAATTAAATGTGGCACATAGCTGCCGAGACAATTGTGGATTCGTACTCCATATATAAAGCCTGCATCTGTAGCCTGCGGTTTGTAAACATAGTAATTGAAATTTATAGGGGTACTAACTAAATGCACCAAAATAGCATTTGATGGGGAACGAGTATGACTGGTGCAGATGCAGTTTCTATTGTTCTGAGTAATGCATTAGGAAGGGGAGTGAAATTATTTAAGTGGAATTCTGTTTATTTTGTCCTTATTTTCTCACCAGATGTGCACAAACTGTAATGAGACTGTTGTATGTTTTATACAAGAAACCATTCGGTGGATCATATGATCCCAATGTTTTTAAAAGGTGCTGGTACGAGGAAGACAAAAAACAGAAACACGTGGTTATCTAGGGACTTCTTTGATTATTTGTGACTGGCAGCAGATTTCTGTCGCCAGTGAAGATACAATGGACCACTGAGGAATACGTGAATGACAGAATACCCTGAACGAAAGGCTGTGTTAATGGGAGAACAGAGGACGTGGATTTGCTGCAGCTGGATGTTCTGCAGTGGTTGGTCTGAAAAAACAAAAGACGAAAACTAATCAAAACAAATGCCATGCATTAGTTACAAGTGCCCAGGCCTTGGCGGGCAGGCAGGATGTTACAGGCCAGTGACTTCCTCATTTAAATTATGACCAGGCAAAACAACAGCAACCCAAGACAGGGCCACAACCAAGACGAATCAGGCCGCAGTCCAAGGCACAACAGAAGCATAGTGTTTCAGAACACGCAGCTTCTAACTTCTAATTATCACTATTTTCTCTTTAACAAGACTAATATCAGTGCAGATTTGAAAGTCAGATAGAATAAATAGTGATAAGTAATATTTCTGCTCATAAGATGATCTTTTACCCGAAGCTGAATGAAAAGAATGTGAAAGTGGGCCTGTGTTCTTTTCAGCGAGACATAGTCATGGTTAAAAAACCGACTTGAAGCAAAGCGCTACAATTTCACACGATTCTGAGAGCTAAGTGATTTAGCGACTTTCAGCCCGTCTTACTTTAATCACTTTAAAAATGAAGCTGATTAACAGTGGTGGTAGGAGGCACAGAGTGCAGCATATCTCTCTCCGTGCACAGCCTATTCTTTGATGTTGTTGTTTTTGTATGTTGCACCGCCCCGTCATTTGAATATCACACAGAGAGGGGGCTCCTATTGGCCACTCGCTGTGCCTTTGTTGCCGTGATTAAAGCAGGTGTCGCGCAGGGTTGTGTTTGTTAATGACAGTTTGCATTTAAATAGCTGTCACTCGTCTGTCAAGGGGAGGGGAGGAGGGGGAAATGTTTGTTTCCGGGCCTCCAACGTACTCGGAATGCATCTCTTTTACATAAGCTTAACCTAGCTTTGCAAATGAGCAGGCAAAGTTTTGCAGGAGTGTACCTGGGACGACTCTGCACTGATGTCGGAAAGTGATGAAAGTCCAAACTTTAAAGGGAGGGAAAGTGCAAAGTTAACCCAGTTGAAAGTGTTGACTTGTTAGTATTTGTTTACAGCGGGAAGACCGGAATATATTTTTTATTTACGTCCTTTTCTGTTGCAAAATCAGAATAGAGGGGCAACGTTTTGATTTGAAGGGTTTGGATTCCTATTTGGAACAAAAGATGGATGAGACGACACCCCCCGGAAAGTGAATAAACCCCGCCTCCTCCATAAATGGGACAAATTAAAAAGTCGGTTACAGGTTAAATATCTTTACACACGTTTGTGTTTGACTTCCTGGTAGGTTTGGTTTTCTTTAATTCTTATATACTATAAGAGAGACAGAGAAATGAAACAACATTAGCATCGATCTCCTTTTACTTCTGACGAGAGTAACTGACTCTTTAGCTGCTAAAAGCTACACTATGTTCACCAGCTATGAGGTCGATGAGACGCGTATGGAACCAAAACAGCAGAGTTGCAGGCCGTAAAATTAAAGAAGCTCTGCAGAGCTGAGAGGCTTTGCAGTGGCGGGTGATAATTCTCTATGAATATGTCACTACTACTGACACAGTTATTTGATCCAGAGTTATAAAATCTTGTAGAGTGCAGTTTTAAGGAAAACATATATTTCAATACGGCTTACTATATTTATGCTTTCTGCTATTTATTGCGCACTCTGTGTTTTATTCTTAATCTGGTTTGCTGAATAAAAAAAAAACTAAGTAGATTCTAATGTTCTAATTGTATTATTTTAAACATTTAACAGCCGAGCGCTGACGCACTATCTTGCTTTTATTTTTCATTCGGTGAACTGCAGACAACTTCTATGTTTGCAACTGCCACACAATCCTGTATTTCATAATAAATCTGGATGCACAATGTGCCATGTATCCTAAAGTTTCCCTGCATTTTAATATTGTGCCTGAAAACAGAACATGGCCCACAGAGACTGCATCATGGAGCAGTGTAGCATCTTCTCACAGGAAAGTGACAAGCAGGGGGAAAACATGACATTTCCTCTCTATTAAAACAGGTGATGTTCACTGGGTTGCATATAAAGTGTATTTTACAGGACACAGTAAGAGCATCGTATGAAGGCCAGAAGACAAATCAGCAACTAAAAATCAAAATAGATGCCTCAATTAAGAATTAAGTCTAATCAAGGAAAGAATGAACCCACATGTCAAGAACAATTGTATTGTCCTTGAGAAGCAAATTCTCTCTTTGACTCTTAACGGCTCCGTTTGATTGTTTAACTGCCCTTGATGGGTCAGCAACAAACACCCAGTCATTCATGAGCTACTTTCATCGTAACAAAGTTGGTAAAACAAAGTGGAGGGGAGCAAATTGCCTTCTGGAAGTAATTAGACATAATCATGCTGTTCTGCAGCTATTGGTGGCGTTAGCTTACCTTCGTTAATCACAGCTTGTTTATAATCACCCGAGGGTCTTGAAAATTTAAATATAAGCACAGGACTGAAACTTAAGAGGTGGCTTTATGGATATGTATGGAATATTTTAAGCAACAGAACAGAAGGATGTGAAAAAAAGTGCACTTTTACTTACATTAGCAAATGGCTAACTTTTTCTGTGTCATTGACAAAAAAAACATGACGGCCTATTTCTCGTGCACTTCCCTGGCATTTAATTTCTATGAAACAAAAGAATACTTGGATATTTGCACCTCAAAGACCCCAACCATTGTTTTACAAACATGTTCCGCTACTATATCTAATTCTATTTATTAGAACTGAGAAAGCGGGTTGCTCATTATACTCACCTATTGATCGCCTTATCCTGGGAGAAGGGAGATTAGCGGTCAACTTTCAACACCTCAATCAATAATCATCTCCCTAATTGGGTATTAGCAACAAGAAAGTGGACTCACTTGTCACACAAACAAGAAAAGAAAAGCTCAAATTCAGCGTTTTGAGGCAGCTGGGTCTTGGCTCTTATTCATCCGACGCTTGCTCTCATACCTTTAATTTGAAAACAGAGTTTTTCCTGTTAAGAATGTGGTATTCAAGCTTAAATACAGCCGCCCTGAAAACTATTGGAACGGCAAGGCCAATTTTATTTTATCTTGTACACTGAAGATGTTTTGGTGTAAGATCAAATTATATACATAAGACGAGACTACAGAATTCATTAGTATAATGATTTTTTCTCGTACTAGCATCTCGACGTGTGTCAAACAGTTTAGCACCTTTTGTGTCAGATCATCTCAATTTTACGTGTGCAAGAGTCAGTTTCTTCCAACACTGGATTGTGAAGCTTCATCCCTGCCCTGCGTTAACGGAGATGTCAGTGATTGTTGTTTGGGGTGTTTTCCAGCCTCTGTCTCCTTTGCGACATTGTTGAAGATCTCTTGCTCAGTATACCACGAGTTTCTTTCCCTTCCAAGATATCCCATTGCTGAATAATGGCTTAAACCGATTTTCTCTTTTCTCATTTTAAAAATGTCTTTGTGTTGGTTTATACGTTTTAAAAAATGAAGTCCTTGAAATCCTGAGCTTTTTAACGCTTAAACAATTGATCCGGAAGGAAACACGAGTCAGTCACATGTTTCAGAAAAGATGTTTTTAAAAGGTGAACAAAAAAACTTTTCAGATTGACTCAGAACAAGGTCACTGATACTCAGGCGAGGGCTCTTCAGTTGACTCCAAAGTGACTGAAAAGCCTTTGCATTCTTTTGGTGCACATGGCATTTATGTGTAATTGATTTGTATCAGCCACTCTGAATGCCATACACCATGAGCGCATTTGTCAACTCTCCCTCCCTCCATCCCTTTCTCCGTCTCTCCGCTTGCCGTGCTTCCCATCTGGCCTCTCATCCAATCAGAGGAGATTCAAGGAAAGCACAGAGTGGCACAGCTTCTCGCTGCATCTAGATAATTGAAACAAATGCCCGTTTGAGACCGAGTGTCTGCTTAATTTACAGACAGTGCGATTCTAAAGCATTTTTGGAGGCAACAACTCTCCCTCGGTGTGTCCCATTCATAACCACTAACAATCTAGCCGCACTCAGAACCAGTTTGAGAAGAGAAGGGAGCACAAACATAACAGATGGAGATTTTCTCCCCTCTCGAGAAGTTGACAGATAAACAGAAAACACTGATCAGAATTCGTTAGCTTTAATTGGACTCAGGTCTACTGAAATTTTGTGAAACGAGCACTTGTGTCAAAATGAAAAAATAAACAAACGGGATTTGTCTGGAATTTTGCTGCAAAAGCTCGTGAAATAAACAAACTGTGGTTTCACACCGAGGGTCGATGGTATTGTTGTGATTGTGATTGCATTTTCTAACGTGAGTTGATTTTTAATTGTATATAATTTTACTGTGACTAAGATCTTGTCCAAGAATATTCTTCAGCTCTAACAAATTGAGCTGAAATTATTCTGAAATATAAATGCAATTTAAAATTCTGCACCCTCACCTTAACACATCTGCAGAGTAAGTTATGTTTTGTTTGTTGTTTGTTTGTGAGCAAGATTACAGCAAAACAAATGCACGGATTACCACGACATGTGGCGGAAGGATTTGGAATAGGTGAAACAAGAATCCATTCAATTCTGGCGCGGACCAGGGGACCGATCCGTCATGACAGAGGATGCTTCTCAACCTTTTCTTTGATTTCTCACTTAGTGCAAATAAGTCTAAATATGTTTAAGTAGTTCAAAGTACAATTTTTCAGCCTTGAGTTGTGTGCAGGACAAAAAAAAGATGTCTGCTCAAGGCTCCGCTCCGTAATCTTGTTGTTCCCACGCACAGAAACTAAAGATGCTTCAGAATCAAAACTTTATCAAGAAATATATCTCATGTAATTTACATACATTTCTGGAATAAATAGAATTTGTGCTCGTTATAGCATGCTAGCCAGTGAAGGAAAAAAGAGATAGCATGATGTCTTATTTTTTGTGTAATGTTTTTCATGAAGAGAATTCCTTCTGCTCTTGTGTATGAAACGTATTTTACAAATATATTTGCTCTGCCTTTTCTTCTTAATTACAAATAACAGCCTGTTCTCAAACCTTGAAGCCTGTTCTATGCTTTGTCCTCCTCTCCACACTGGCAGTATTTCTCATGACTCTACAATCACAAAGAAAGAAAAACAATTTTCACATAATTCATTTCTGAGGTCTGTAATCAGTGGTTCGTAGTTTTTGCTTGTTTACTTCAATTTTCTTGGCGCACTGTTCTTCAAGTAACCTAGCAGGAACTCCGAGTATTTTTACTTTATCTGAAAGCTAAAGCCTGGGTCCTGACCAGACGCTGCGGGGGACATTAATAAGGACTAGCGGTCCATGCCGTGAGCCGGGGCTGATGGTAGGGGAACCACAGAACCCCTTCCCCTCTACCAGTTCATCCAGCTCCCAGAGGGCCGCTGGTAAACACTGCACATCAACCCAGAGGCCAATTAGCCTGCAGGATCAGCCCAGCGAGAGGCCTGACGGAGAGGGGAGGGGGACTTAATTCAAAGAGCAGACTCTGGTAGAGTTCAGCTATCCTAATTGCTAAAAGAGCTCAGGTCCCAGAGGTACCATTCAGGCTTTCAGGAAATATAAAGGAGTTTTATTGTCTGCAAAAAAAAAAGTGGTTGAGTAATGCACCATGGTGATTTTATATAATCATGTGGTGCCATAATTTGAAAAATAACAAGCAGGAGTTAGGTAGCTACAGAGAGGTTGTGAGTCCATGACCCTTAAAACGCAGATCCGCCCACAAACTGAGCTTCTATCCACCTTCTTTGCGATTCAGGCCGTGATTTGAGGAAGTGAGTTTTATCCGTGGCGTTCATCACTTCACAGAATGTGGCTGGTGAACTGAAATAGCGTAGAAAGTGTGAGAAAGCGAGGTTAACAGGATCGCATATGTATCACAACTCCTAATTAGAATCACACAGTATCCAAGCAACAGTAACCGGCCACTGAGAGAAATTAGTTATTTATTGGGGAAGCATCCTGCTCCTGTTGGCTCTGTGTTTCACCTCTGACCTGAAAATTTACTCTGCACTCGTCATGTTTTACGGCTACATTTTTTAAAATTCTTGTACAGAGACTGTTACCATGATGCTACAGCAGGATGTGTTGTGTGGGCGACGTGTGTGCACAGCTTTACAAGATATGACAACACCGTTTTTTTCTCTCTCTCTATCTCGTTGCTGTTTTGCGCACTATACTATATAAGTAAATTATTTCACTTAAATTGTCACATGGTTATTTAAAACTAAAAAATATAAATATAAAAAAATACTGGTTGTAATGAACTGCTCCATTAACGTTTTAATCTTAACAGGCCCGAATATTTGATTTCTTAAGAGAGTATTCTTTTCTTATCTGAACTGCATAGTAGCGACAACTGTCTCAAAAACGTACATTCAGAAAAACCAGGGATTTATATATCACCAGAAACCAATCCCGTCAACATGTGGGGCCGTTTACTAAAGAGAACTAATATTCTCAATGTCTGTCCCCTTTTTTTTTTGCATTATTCTTTTTTCCTCTATTCCTTCTACTCTAATAATCCTTCAAGAAAACACAATGTGCAGCCTGTCCCATCTGCCCGATTTGTCTGGTCTTGTCCGTCTTGTCTCATCACGTCTCGTCTGTCTTGTTATGTCTTGTAAAGCGAGGGGAGGAAAAAAAAAAATTACCCAACGATATCATTTCCATCTCTCTCTCTCTCTTTCCGTCTTTGACAAACCAGCAGCAGCCTTGTTGTTGTATTGTCGGATTATTTTCACTTTTTTTTTTTTCTTCCTCAGTTTGACGTAATGATGTTATTTTGATCTGTATTACAGGTATCAGCCTTCTGTGTGTGTGTGTGTGTGTATGAGACTAAGTGAATATTTGTTCCACAGAGATGGAAGAGTGTGGGAGGTGAGGAAGAGGAAGAGAAGAGGAAGTAGGGGAAAGAAGAAAACAACATATTCTCTGTCTGGATTTATAGATGTGTGTTTGTTTGTTCGGAAACCATTTCAACTGTTTATATATATTTCTTTTCCTCTTTTAAATTGTAAATATATGAATCTACAACTATAAATTGAAAAGTAGGTTGCCAGGTTCTTTTGTTTTCCTTATATACATATTTGTTCATTCTTGTTATTCCTTCAGGCCTCATAGTTCCAGTAAAGAGAAAACTGCTTCCAACTTTTTTATGTCAACAGTTTGAGGAACAAACCCTTGTGCTTAAAGCCGAGCCAATAAAGAAAAAGACTCCCCTGGTTGGTGTGGAGGAACTGGTCTGACCCACAGTCCTGACCTCAAACCCATCCAACACCTCTGGGATGAACTGGAACGCCGACTCTAAACCAGGCTTCATCGACCACCTCTGACCTCAGTGGTCGACGCTGATGTGTGCGAATAAGAGCAGATCCCTGCAGCGAGGTTCTTCAACGATGTGAAGCCTGGAATCAGTCGAGTGGAGGCTGCATGCAAACCTATTATCAGAGAAGAATGTTGACAACGGGAGATTCTGTGTAAGTTTACATCCATTGCCAACTCTTCATTTTCTGAGATACGTCTGATGCCATTATTAATTGTAGGAATTTGAAAGAAGAGGAAATCCTCTTTGAGGAGGCTGAAGCATAATTATCATGCAACAGTTATGTGTGACACTTCGGTCATTGCATCGACAGCTTTCCCTTTCATACTGGCGTCTTTCCCTTCAAGGTGCAAAAAATAAAACCACAACTCCGGAAAAAAAATGCAAACGAGAAGAAGAGACTCAAACAGAAAAGTTTTTCTTCAGTTTCCTGTAGAATGTCTCGTCTTTACCAACAGTCTCCCTCCAGGAGCCATTTCCATGGCAGCTCATTATTTAGAGGTCATACAGATGTCTGCAGAGACGGATCCGTTCTCAGACTCATGCCTCCAGCTCGTCCATGTTGAGATAGCCACGCAAGCCAAGTCAAAAAAAAGTCGGAAGGCGCGCAGCCGGTCGAAGCGATGCTGCGTGCTCGAGGAACAGACGTCGTTTCTGACTGTACGTGCAAAGACGGGAACAGCGAGCTACAGAGATGTTTGCTAATCACGTGTACGTGACGATCGAGTCTTTATACTCATGGAACTGTGGCCCAGCTCCTATTCACACCTCCGGCACAGACCTGATGCTTTCCTCAATGTCATTATACAAAAGCAGCTTCTCCCACACACTCAGCTGAGTGGATCCATCCAGTGAAACATTTTCTTGTTATCCTCTGTGTCATGATAGTTGATCGTGGACTCTGCTCGACACAGGCCATAAACCCTCACAGACACAAGCAGCCTAACAAGACTTAACTGGGTCTGCTCCAAGAATCCAAACCAGCCTCTCCCTCCGTCGGCTTCAGAAAATGAGAGGAGCTGCTCAAAAAAGGAAAAGCAAAAGTGACTGTATGACAGTAGCCTGTGTGTTCCCCAGGATACTGAGCGAGCACGGTCTGCCAGTCTATCACACAGGAGCACACTGCTTTTGTGGCAGACTAACATCTTTCATTCCGGCAGCTCCTCTGTGCTCCTCTTCTTCTTCCTCACATTAACCTCACTGGTGAGTGCACGGCTACACAGTGTTTCTGTTGATTCAGAGCAGCGTGCTGGTGGATATCGCCGCTCCAACGCTCCACGTTCATTAGAGAAAATGTGTTGAATAAACAGCAGAGAGCTGCAGCAACAACATCACAAAAGGTAACAGTACAGATTGAATTACTTTGTATTGTGCGCAGTGCACGTGTGACAACAAATAACCCCAAGACCATTTGCTTGCAGCCGAAAAACCGCACGTTGTCAAAGTTTGCCGGCGGATAGACTTACATCCACGCTCTATTTTAACAGGTGAGTAGCTGGATATCCTCTAAATCCTTCAGAGGCTGTATCCATTACAGGATCCATGAGAGGTGGGTAAGAGGCAGCGAGCATGGAGGGGCTGCTTCACTGCACACCACACCGCCTCTCTATACACTCGAACTGGCAATTGTTGAATTCACAGTCATGTCAGTCTTCTTCACAATTTAGAGCCGTGCCAGGTAACTCCTTGTGGACAAAACTTCCCAGCCGTCTCTGACGTCTCCGAATGAAACAGCAAAGTAATTCTGCAGTCTGGCGGCGTCGCTTTCTATTTTATTATTTTTTTTCTTTATTACACGGAGGCCTTCAAGATTCATGAGGGAACTCGAATTCAAACAAGCTTAATACCCATCCTGTTTCATACCAGAAACAACACAGTCTGGCACAGGGAAGTGAATCACTGTGCCCCGGTGACTTGGAAGTGCCCAGATATGCAAATGTGTGAGTTGGTGCTGTAGATTATTCAAATGCATGAATGCTTTCCCTTCAGGGGTCGCCCCGCTGCCGAGCCGTGGTCACTCCCCGTGCGTAATAACCCCCCCGCCCCCCCCCCCCGTGCTGCGTTTCCTCTCAGGAGTCGGGGAAAGCGGTGACTGTCGGGTGACACATGGGTGACACGGTCTCGCCGGTGGCCCTGCAGCAGCCCACCCACCACATTCAGAGGTGAATGGATGAGCGGTTTTCCAGATTCACAAGGATGGATTGGAAAATAAAAATTTGCAGCGGTATTTTGACATGAAGTAATTTGTGTTTGTCACCAAATATATGTTTTGGTTTGTCACAGTGTTTTCAATTGGTTTAAATAACAAAGTAAAAAATCCTACCCTGACCCTGTGAGTGCACCGTCACGCTGTTTATCATTCGCTGAATTATCTCCGGGTGACCGACCGCTTTTGAAATTCAGAGACAGATTTGTTGAAGAGAAGAGGATCAGAAAACGTTGACTGTATAAAACTTTTCAGCAATCGAGCCTTTTAACGCTTGAGCTTTTCAGAACAAATCATTGATGATAATAAACCCTCCAAAAACTATGTGTCCCCTATTTATTCTTTTCAAAGATAATTCCTAAATCAAAAAAGAATAACTTTTAAAGCCGGAATCTTGCACAGGCAGCGTTTCGCTCCATTATTACAGAATCAAACAACAAATTAGAATCAAACTTAGCAGAAAATTGAACACTTGAACACCAGTGTGATAAGAGCGACCTGAAATTACACAAATCCTCTCTGAGAAAAATGTATTCAACAAATACATGCACAGTAATTATGAACCATTTTAATTCATCGTAGATTTTCATGAGATCTGTAACAAACATTACAAATGAACTTCTTCTCTAACTCCTCGACAGCATTTAATTGGTCCAGATCTTTTGGTGTCAATTAAAAGTTTCAAAGTGCAAAGGTGAGGTTGGTTCATTTTTGCATATTATTTGTCAAATTAGCAACTAATAACACCCCCCACCACCACCCCCACTGCAGTTTGATCCATCTGTCACTGGTCTACAGCTGTAAGTGCTAATTGCTGATGCCTTCACAAGCAGCAGGCAACGGTATCGATTCCTCGTCCTCGCATCTCAAACATCTCGAATGACACAGAGAAAGCAGTGGCGGCCCGACCTGCACACAGCTGGAGGAGGGTAATTTACTGAGAGGATGCACATACATGCGACGCACATACTGCTGCACTCGCACTTGAGGAGGAAGAACTCCCGAGGCTGTAACACGTGTGGACAGGTGACAAGTTGTTTTGCGACGATGGAGAGGGCAAGAAAATGTGCTCGCTTAGAGGAAAACTCCAGCGTCAGCAGATGTAATTAAAACTGGGGTTTTAAAAAGCAAAGATTAAGTGTGTGTTTAATAGATCGATAATGATGGACAGGGAAGACAAAGAAGATTAATCAAAGTGCTCAGAAAAGAGAGCACTTAGGAGAGCAATTAATACGTCAAGGGAACCTCGCAGGGACAAAAAAAATCTGTTGGAATAAATGTAAGAAAGGCTTTGAGAGCTATTACTTAGGATTATCGCCATTGATTTTGTCTATATCTGTGTGCGAGTTTGACGTTAATATCCCTATTGATTAACCACTTTTGAGCAGCTTTTGATAGACACCCACTCACACGCCGCGTCTCATAAAACTTTCAGCTTCGGATTTCATTACAGTGTCCGGACTGTTCCCTCATTTCCTCAAGGAGGGTTATGAACATCGATCGGCTCCGGGTGGAAACGCATAAGTTCAGCTCTGATGAAACGTGTCACAACTTTTTTATTAGCGTAATAGTGCATCAAAAACAACTGGGACTGGGAGTCAATATGGCTGCCGGCCAGGACGAGTTAATTTCTTTGGCTTTGCATCAGAAGTTTTGCATAACATGACTCACGCTGACTGACAAAGAAAGTCGGAGGGAAGAGCACAGACAGAGGAAGCAATGGAAGTCCAGCTCTGTGATAATAACCCTCTGTAGAGATGCTTTCAAACATGCACTGAACTCCAGACATTGTCCCGAAATTAAATAAATAAATGACCGAAATCAGTTGCTTTGGACATTTCCCAGAACTTTTCCTGCCAGCGGCCTCGTAACATGTCCGGAGAACGTCTTGAGTGAGCCCATGTGAGGATTCAGCAGGAAAAGGAGTCCCACAGAGTCCCAGAGGAGACTAACCAATACCGACCCGAACCCGGCTGCTTTTAATCGTAAGAAATCGACCCGGGCCAGATGTTTTTCCCCGATCACAGGCACGAAGAGTAACGTGGGGTGAAATAATCAAGTATATCGTCCTGCCGATGTGACCGAACCTGACCTAAACTCAAACAAGACATGTCAACAACACCCGGACAATCTCCAGCTCACGGACATATTCTCCAGAGACGTTCTCTGGAGGTCATGTCAAATGTAACTGGCTCTATAGAGTTTTTTATCCTGAACTGAAATCAGCCTCCAGCTCCTGTTACCTAATGATGACAGCTAATGGTAACAAGCAGAAATTAAAGGCTTCCTGATTTTTCCATTTTGATTATGCCGATTGCTGTTTACTGTGGTTTCGTGCCGGACTCACAGGATCTGCAGAGTCAATCTCCTGCGTCGTGCTTTGTTTCTGGCTCTACTGAAGCAGAAAAAGTGGACTCTTAGTGGATATCCTGGGGGGGAGGGGGGTGGGGGGGTATCCTAACTGTGTTCAATTAGGAAATCAAGCAGCAACTGTGTCTTAAACTATCGCTCTGCTCTCTTCACCTCGCAGCACTATTGATTGAAGAATATAATATATATACTCTGCACTATTGTTTGCTTTATACATGTGGACATGTATATTATAAACATGTAGCTTCATGTATACTTTTTACAAATTGAATGATTGAATAATTCCTCTTTTCCATGGAAAAGAAAGTAAAGCTTTCAGAGTAGAATCGGCTCTGTGATTATCTTTTCCATCCATACTTTTATTTGTATTTTCCGTTCTGCCGCCTTTGCTAACAAACGTTTTGACGAATGAAAACTTCCTCCATCCTCCAAATATTATGACATTAAACGATTCACCCCTGTACAATAACTGTTGCATGGCAGATAGAAGAACTGATTAAAAAATAAGCAAAGCCCCATTGTTATTTGAGTCGTGCACAAAAAGATGGACGACATGACAGCTCCTCAAAAGTGAAGCCAATTGATCTCGGTGACCCCCTGGTTCATTTTTTAGTTTGGTCGAGCTCGTGTCCTGCAGCGACGCTCCTCGATCACTTCTGCACACTCCGGCTCCAAATGGCGTCGAAACACATAATTCTTGTACAAGCTGAGGAAGTGGAGGCTCATGCATCTTTTTGTACAGTCTGAGATAAAGATAGATGACATGACAGCTCCCTAAAGCGAAGCCTAAACATCTGGACGCCCCCTGGTGGCTGGCTTCAGTATAAATCCTGCCTCCTCCATGTTAATTAAGGAGCATGGGTGAAATTAAAGAAGCTTTTTTTTGTCTTTTCCATGCTACAACTTGCGTTGCAGTTGTTTAACTTTAACCTCCTCTGCCACCAGCCCTCTACCTCTTCTATTTTTTGCCATGTCACCCTCTTCAAAAACCACCGGCACACTACCCACGACCACTATAATGAAAAATGATGGAGGCTGCTCTACAAACTGAGTTGCTCCTTATTTTTCACCTCCCACCAAGCAGAGACAACTGCAACATTGATGCATGGAGAGTGGAGCTGAAATGCTCGGCCAATTAATGAATTGGTCACATGCTGCACTATTAATCATTCGTGCCTCTCAAAATGTGAGAATGCGCTGCTGAGAGAGTTGCATTTATTTGGTGGGACTGCTCCAGGTCTGGGGTTCGTCCAAGATTGTGATTGGATCCGACGGGACCTGAGAGGAGCTGAAAATCACCTGCACACAAACTGCAGCTTCAGTCGGGCAATCAAAACACCAACAAATTACTAACTTGGCCTAATGTCGGAGGAGACAGTGCCCGTTACAGCATTTGCGTTGGGAGACAGCCACACTTGATATTGATTTTTCTTTTACTGAGTAAAACTCTGTAAATATCACTGTAGAAACTCTTAAAGACATTTACGCTAGAGAGAGAAGTTCATTTCAACTCTGAAATACTTTGTGAACTTGTCAGGTGGAGTTTTTGCGACGAATCAAAGACTGTGAAATGGATTTGTATTTTGAACTGCAAGGGTACGACTGCAGTTTATCCTAATGTCAAATCCCTGTTGATATCGGGCAGACAGATTACCAGTCACTGGGCCGACACAGAGGCAAACAATGTTCACAAATATAGAACCTTCTCGCTGCCCCACTGTGTCGCAAATGCACAAAAGGTGGAAAAATAAGACGTGGCACGATCCCAAATTGACATTAACAGATAGAAAATGATGCAAAACGGCTACAATGAGACAAAATGAGTCAAACAACATAAAATTACTTAAAGGTAGGGACGGTAAGTTTAAATCATCTTTACGTCCCGATAACCATCAATAAATCAAGTAAGAAAATATAAAGTTGCAGGACGGAAATGATTGGCTGTCCGTCACTTATCGATCTGCCTGCCCGTTCTCTCACTGCGCAAAAATAGCCAGAAGTTAGCCAGCGAGTCACAGAAAGTTGTCTAGCAGTTATCAGTGCGATTTTGTGCGTTTTGGAGGCGGAGCTGTGACGAGGGGGCTGATGGGAAGGGGCGGGATGTATCTCTTACGATCTTCTCCAGGGTTACCAACCCGAGCTAAAACTCTTCAGTAAAACATTCCGTGCTGTTTTGTTTGTCAGTTCCTACATAACTTTCCTGTTGAGAACTTATAACAACATATAATTCAGTGCAACTTTTCAATTTTCAAAGTTACACAATGTGGTCCTGAGGCGAACTGCAGATTTTTTTTATCAGGTCGAAAAGGTTCAAAAGATCACAAGGCAGAGCTGCTAATCAATTCTTTAAATGTCCTTGAATTATGAAAAGTTATATTTAGTTTCTACTAAATATGCTAAATTGACTTTCTACGAACTTGCGTGTGGCGCTCTGACCCCTGTGACATTTACTGTATTGTCCTGCGAGGCAGATTCCAGTCAACCGGCACTTCAGGCAAGTTCGAGCAAATGTTAAAGACGTAGTGGATTTGCAACCATTATAATAATGTGTCCTGCTCCGCTGCAGCACTTCTCCCCCCCCCCCCCCCACGTAATAAAAACAGCTTTATATCCCACATCTGATGCAGAAAAGTATGAGGAGTTAGATTTTGTTGGTTAGAAAGACGGACGAGCAGCATCTGTAGCAACTGCAGCTGTGCTGAAGCATAATCATATGCAGAAATTACACTTATTTATGTTTCAAAGGCATCAGTTCAAACACGTTTATAGACTCCGTAACCCCACCACCGAGCCTCCTGCTGTTAGTGCTGCCACGGTCGTTGGTGTTCCTGCTGTTTGTGCTGCTGCTGCTGCTGCTGCTGCTGCTGTTCCATTCTTTGTTGCACGCTCAGCTTTATCTTCTCTATGTTTTTCCTTCCTGACTGATCCTGAAGCCAGTGGTTAATTCACAGTTCAGAAATAAAAAACAGAAAAACAAGAAAATCCTTGTTTGGGATCATTTCCTTCTCACGTGGAGGCAAGAAAAAGTGTTTACACAGCGTAAATCTATTCAGAGCGACTCCTCCTTAAGTAGGCAAGAAGGTGAATTTAAATAAATGTAAGAAAATCAGCGAGTTCAATCATCTGAGCAAAAATAAAAGCATCTTGAGAACCTCATCTGTCTGCTGAGGCATTACTGACCTCTAGTGGAAAACGCTGCTGAGTGTCATAAATTGTGTAAACAGCAGTAACCCTGAAATAGAGGCTCTCAGGCAACATGGTGACGTTAACACTAAGTAAATTATAAGACACTCGACAGGGCCGGTGTTTATCAAGTGACTTCAGCGCCGACTTCACTCAGAGTTAAGGACTGTTGCCTCTAATGAGGGTAATCACCCCGGCAGAGTTTCACTCATTTCCATCAGATAATTACACATTAGAGTCACATGAGGAGAAATAAATCCACTGATTGGAAATCCAGTAGAAATTAGCATCAGTCTCAGACTGGTTGTCCTGAAATCTGTGGTGATAGTGAAATCCTGTTGGACGAGATGACATCACACCCCCACGATCAGAGGAATGGGATGATGTCACCACGTCCTTGCATGACATCACTACTCTAGATGCTGCCCACACACACACACACACGTTATAAAACATCTAAAGAATGCAGAAGAAGCTGAATATAATAAAAAAGTATGAAGAGTTGAGTAAAGACAAATGTTCTGAATGAGCTGAACGTCTTCATAATTGTTGAAATCGGTTGAAATATGCAGGAGTTGTTGGCGACCGAACCACAAAAACTGCATTAAAAAAAGGATTTTGTAGTAATAACACAGTAGGAGAAGTTGAAAGAAGAAATTTAACAGTAGAAATGTTGTGAAAGGGCTGAAGGTTTTCAAATTGGTTGGAGAATAAAGCGACATAAAAAAAGGCAGAAGAAAAGAAACCTGAATGAGAGCGAGCACCTCAACCAAGGCCCAACAGTCTCTTTACAAAACCACATTAAATTCGATCCAGATTTTTATTTGGATCTGCAGGAGTCACAAATAAAAGCCTCATTCATCAAGATCCTTGAATTATTCCCTAAATCAATGAAAAGATCCTACAATTATTTTAAAGAGTTCCATCGCACATCCTTCCACCGTGCTCTGTGATACTACGTCCTGTGGTGTTTGGGTAATCCTGCTAACTGACGAATTAATAAAGACAAAAGTAATGAGAGCTGCCCTGAACCAGCTGGTTAAAATCTGTCGGATAAAAAAGTTGAAAGTGTGAGGAAACAGTAAAACTATAGTGCGACTGGTGTGTCCACATTCACACTAATTTAACCGAGACAAATGTCTCCGAGGACGTGGAGCATCAGACGTACACTCAAACAGCCACAGAGAAAAGACATTATGCAGATGTAAAAGTGTGAAGTGCAAAACTGCAGCTGTTTCTCCGCTTCAACAACAGACAAATCACAGGAGTGTAATGAAATTTTACCTGAAGGTCGATTCAGTCGAGCTGAAATCATTTTCTTGGGAGTGAAAAAT
The DNA here is from genome assembly GCF_024713975.1 of Paralichthys olivaceus. Classification (NCBI taxonomy): domain Eukaryota; kingdom Metazoa; phylum Chordata; class Actinopteri; order Pleuronectiformes; family Paralichthyidae; genus Paralichthys; species Paralichthys olivaceus. Next base: position 443,778 of record NC_091109.1, on the reverse strand, counting down.
CCACAGCCTGCAAATTAAGATGATCAGCACAGTAACTTTATTTAGAGACACACACACACACACACAGCGACAGTTTCCACTTTTGTTCACATCTTGCAAAGCGTTTGGAAATTCATTGTCGACTCAGGGCTAAAGAATATTCTCATTTTTGGGGCACCAGGGCGTCGTCCCTCACCACCGGGAATATTTCGATTTCCTTGATGATGCGCTTCGCGATAACGTCGTTGTTTGCTGAGACCATCCGTCGAGACATCAAATCAAACGGCCCCCCTTAAAAAAATAATCAAACAAAGGCTTTGTTAAGAGGGATAATCAAAGAGCTGCTTCTACTTTTAACCACAGTGTTACGCATACACACCATCCACATCCAGTAACAACCCTCCGGCCTCTTTGACTATGACGGCACCAGCAGCAATGTCCCAGCAGTGGATCCCGATCTCAAAGAAGGCCTCCACCGCCCCCGACGCCACCAGACACATGTTGGTGGCAGCTGTCCCTGATCCGCGGAGCCTGTCGGGACAGATCAGCCAGAGATGAGTGAATCTGAATCGGCTACGGTGACCGACCGAGACAGCGAGCTGCAACCGCAGGAGCTTAGCACACAGGTTTTAAGTTTGTTGGGGTGATGGAGAGAATAAAGGTAAACACGACGCTGCGGAAACTAGTTTGTTTTCACTCGTGGGCCGAGACAGAAATGTTGGCGTAGATCTGGTCAAAGTTTCTGTCACTTTATTTACCACTGCTACCACAAGATAGCATGTTCATAAACATGTTCATTTATTTTGACAGTTCCATCTGTTGGCAGGGAGCAAACCGGCACATTTAAGGGACTGACATGTTTGATTGTGTGCAATTCAGTGCAGACTGATAGAATGGAAGGCGACTGCGGGGCCTTCGGGGAGGTGTTCGCTCTACTGACTGTCATTCTGCTTTGTTTAAGAGAATAAACTCTTTGATTAGCAGTAATTCACACCAGAGACCGACCAGAGTCACGTGGGCTCCTCCCACTGCCCCTCCACTTCAGCAGGTTTGCTTTCACTCCGATGGGAGAAGCGAACATGAGCAGATTACGACGAGACTCTTTCGCCTCATTGTCAATGCAGTAAATATTGGAGCCATTTTTCTCTCTCGAGCTACAAACGGGATCCTCTGAGCAGTTTTGACACTAAATCGGCATTTTTAAGGAAATTGCTGAAATCCTGTCTCTGTCTCAGAAAAACTCTCCTGTGAGATGCAGCAGATTTAAACTTTACACAGTGAATAAAACCACAAATCTTTGCTGAACAATACTTGTACTATAGAAGAGACTGATGCAATGTGTACTGTGTTCATATCGGATATTAAACTGTGCAGTTTCACAGGAATTACACATTTCTATGACTGTTGCCTGAAAGTCCTTCAGTGTCGTTTTGTTTTGTCCACAATGTGAAAGTCAGTGTGTGCGATGTGAGACCACTCACCCATGCACGGGGATGCACAGGATCTTCTGCATGGTGGAGAAAATCTTGTTTACTTTTTCTGGAGTCCTGTCGTATCCATGTTCAGAAATGATGATGGACTTTTTGATCTCTGCGACAGAAGCGAGTCAAACAGCCAGCGTTACGTTTGGAACACGGTTTAGAGACATCAGACCGAACACAAAGACACAAACATCACCTGTGACATCAGACACCTGAATCGGCTCGTCGTTGCAGAAAGCTCCCTTCCCATTCCTCGCCTTGTACATCTTGTCTTCCAGGCAGCTGTACACCACACCGAACTCCAGCTGACAACACATCAGTTCATGTTTTCACTACCAATTAACTACTTCCTTAAAAGATTATCTTTTGCTTGATGTGACGTACCTTCTTATTGACTGCGAAGGCAATCGACACAGCCACAAACGGGAATCTGTTAACAAGTATCCGGGTTAATTATCAAGTAGCTGCGTGTTAGAGGATTAATGAATATTTGAAAAAAGAAGAATAGAGTTTCCTCATTTTGGGAGACAAGCAGAGCACGAGTTGTGCATCCAATGTGAAAAGACTCATATCGACCAGTTTTTATCAAACGATGAACTGGTCGGGTTTAAGAAATGATAACTGTGCTGGCGTGAAACTCACAAAGACATTTTGGCCGATACTTGGATTGGATTTTTTTTTACACCCCAAAAAACTACAGCTCAAAAAGTGAGAGGTTAAAAGTTGCGATGATACTTCACCATGTACATACTCTGAATGTTCGTTGTGATGCTGAGTTTGGTTTGAACAAATCTCATCTTACCCATGTACGAAGTTTGTGGTTCCATCCACTGGGTCTATGATCCACGTGGGTCTGTCAGTTAAGATGCAGGGTTCGCCCTTCGCCACCGACTCCTCCCCGATGAAACTGACGAACCAGAGGACCAGTTATCAAGATAAGTCCGAGAAATGTTGAAACATGCAGATTCATATGAGTCCACGTGTGTGTGTGTGTGTGTGTGTGTGTGTGTGAGTGTGTTTACCAGTGTGTTCCTTCTCCAAATTCTTCTTTCAGAGATCCGATGATGATTTTCTCGACTCTCTCATCAGTTTTTGTGACAAGATCAACAGTGCAGCTTTTTGTCATCACTCTGATTTCACTGTCTCCAGCTTTTCTAATTTCCTAAAAAGAAATAGTGGATTGTTAACAAGCTCTTCTCCTGCTTCATAGACGTATTATTATTATTATCATCCAAATGCAAAATGTACACACATTTGGAAGGAAAATAACTTTATGCTGAAAACTCCAGAGAAAAACTAAATCCACATGCTGTAACTTACTGCTCCGGCTTTTCTCGCCACTTCAACAGCAAACTCATATTCTCTCTGCCATGGTTCACCCATTTTTCTTCTTCTTGGTTTAGGACAGCTGCAAAAAACATAGTATTTGCTTAAAAACAATCACAGATATATAAAAGTGTAAACGTGTCGTGTGTCATTCACACAGCATGTAAGAAGAAGCAGCTCAAATGAGTGGCATGCCAGACATAGGCGTTAACGCCCCTCGATCTGAGACCGATCAAACATCTCTCTTACGACACAATGGGTTATGAAACACTTCCCCTGCAGCTGCTGTCTGCTGATTGTTTCAAATTACAACCACAGAACTTGATCTTTTTTAAGTCAGAAACACTGACGTTGCAGAAGAAATGTGTTTTAACTGCATTTAATAATTTCGTCTTTGTAACAGGTCTTTATCTTAAACATGGTGTGAGCATCTGTTTTTTTTTTTTTTTTTTGATCGGAGGTTGCAGGTACAATCTGTCAGCCTGAGAGGTAAAACCCAGGGATTAACAAGAGATCTGAAATTCATCAGAAAGTGCAAATTCACGGCCACTCAGACGAGTTTATCAACATTTTCCATCACTTCCTCTCTGAGGTTTGGTAACTGATGAGAGGAAACTGTGCAAAAAGATTTTATTGAGTGACAATAACTGACGGGGACAGAAAATATAATAATGGGACAAATACTTCTCAGATCTGCATGATGGTGTTGTCTCAGTCCAGTTTATGAAACTGAGCCAACAATCCACTTCTTAAAATCTCACCTCACAGGTTTTTATCACATTATATAACACTGAAGACAAACCAGTTTGTCTCTTTACAGACAATGTGGGTTCGTCTGCAGCAGACGTGTTATTATTTCAGGACAAGAACCCTGAACCTGCTGGAGTCTGCTGTGACAGATCAAACTCTTTGGTTCACTGCCAGTCTTCATACGAGTCATTTTCTTAATTTACTTTAATTAATCATTCATGTGTTGTAGAGTGGAAGCTTTTTTTTATGAGTTTTTGGAGATAAATGAAATATATATTATTTATTATACAACGTATTTGATATTAAGATGAACATACACCTGTACACCTTAAATACACATACATGAATCGTCAACGCAAAGCTGAAAATAAAGAAACTCACCTGCCAAAGTCTGGAGGTGTCGTCAGGTGTGGGTCCTTGATGCAAGTGCACCTGCTTTTGAGGAACTTCACTTTAAGTTTCCTCAATGTAAAGATGAGGAACCTGACAAAAAAAAGCTGCTACAACACGGTGGGAAAAGTACTAGCACCGCCCTCACGTGTTTCCTCACAGGAAAAAAGAAAAACATTCTGCCCTCGGCCTGCAATGACATGCAGCAACTTCAGATGCAGTGGTCGCATGAGTGAGTGGAAAGTTTTCAAGCATCTTCTTAATTCCTCTGCAATGACTTGGTTGAGGAGCTGTCTCAGGAGGACACGCCCAGCAGTGTGCGCACCGCTGAAACATCCAGTGGAATCCAGAAATGGGACAGACGCATCATCCGTACATACAGCGTGTGACATGAACTGAGATCAAAATGCTGAAAACTTCCAGCCTCTCAGTGTCGATGTCAGTTTATGTTGAGCTAAATCAGATTTCCTGAGGTGAAACTAAAACATTTTCTTTTCTCTGAGAAAGCAAAGCGAACATTCCAGTTCCTGACTTTAGTTCTCACATGAGATTTGGCATGACTAACAAAGCTCCTGCCAGTTTTATATTTCCTGACAGTTTCACCGCTATTGAGCTCTCCCCTTATGTTCTTTCATTGTATTCCACTAGCGGAAAATACTTGGAAAAAACCCCTGGTGAGTTGGTGTAGATTATGCCCGTTCTCTCACTGTGCCGCCTAAAAGTTGGATCAAGTCTTGACAATAGCAATGAAAGTAAATACTGCACACGCTCGGGTCTAAAAGCATGTGGATCTAGATTTGCACGTCTATCTTAACTGCTTTCCTGCAGCAGTTGTTTGTTTTGTAACTTCGTTTCTAATTCTCCTGCTCTGCAAGAGGAGGAAATAATAAATGACAACGATATGATGAAGCTAAAAATTAATAGCAGCTACTCTTAAAAAACAGATAATAAAATGTACTTCAGTCTTTGATGCTACTCCCAGGAATACAGAACACAGAAGGTTTCATGCCGAAGAAGAAGTAGTCATTAAAACAGAATTACAGGTTAACACCAAATATGTGTATTAGGTTTCTATGTGGACTGATTCTTATGTCTGCGCAGCACAGTCCTGGTCCGGGGCTCGTTCAGACACGAAGTTCATTCACAACCACACCTTGCATAACTTGAACTTAAGTGTGTTGAAACGCCCTGAGCCTGTTTGCTGTTGCACCATTAAAATGTTTTTAAGAATCATAGCAGATCCAGTTACAAACCTTCACATGGAAACAGTTTGGTTGGATGGAGATAAAACTGGCAGAAGACGTCGTCAACCTATTACCTTACTCCCTGGAAGGATGCACACGCTGTGCAGCCGAAATAAAAAAGAGCTCTGTTGGATCGAACAGATCAGAAGGGGCGTCATGGAGGGGGGGATTTGTTGAAAGTTTTGTTTGACTGAGAGCAGCAGGAGAGCAGTTGTCACCCTGTTGTCCCGGCTGTGCACCAAATATACGAAGCACTCTCAAACGTTGGGAGACAGACAGAGAGAAGTAATAGGACAAGCAAAACAAATACATCAGTGCTGCTGTCTCCCTGGCAGGTCCATTATGAATAATTTATCTGGGGGTGATGGATGTTTGGATGTTTGGTTCTCTGGAGTCGCAGCTGTGACTGAAGCCTGCCACCAGTCTGGAGCTGCTGAAGGTCACCGGTGCGACCTCAAGATGAGCAGGAGCAACAAGGGGCCACGGATACGCAGCCAAAGTTATTCCAGTTCATCCAAAGAGGAACATGAATGCCTGCACCAAATTTCACGGCAATAGTTGTTGAGACGGTTCATTCAACCGCAGAGAATAGAAGTCATCCTCAAGAGACCATGAATGTCTGTCAGAAATCCTAAACAATTGACTGATTGAGCCACTAATGTTTCCATCTGTAGACCCATTACTACTTTAAATTAAAGTAGCTCTAAAGAACCAAAATGAATCAGAAATGTTATTAAAACTTTCTTTATATTTGCGTGACTGTGTGTAATTAGTGTCACATTCTATACGTTTGCTTTTAAACAAAGATAAAGAAATCTGAAGAATGCAAAAGAACATTATTTAAAATTAACAATATGACAATGTAATGTCGGGGCAATGCATTCAATAGTCCAATGAGACAGTCACCGAAGACAGTAGGATCCATCCTCAGGGGACCAGAGTTTGGACAACAGTTGATGGAAATCCATTCAATAACCATCGATGCAACAACTGAAAGAATAACATCCCAAACACCATAACAAGAGCATATCTAAAAATATACTGAAAGTGATGTAAAAGAAAATCGAGACCAAAGACTGAGCACATATGAAGACATATCAGGATGTGAAACTGAAAAAAGAAATTGAAACAGAAAAGACAATAGAGAATCTTAATGGAGGCCAAACAAAAGCTGTTCAGAAATATCTACGGAGCCCGACTCAAATCTCTGAGGGCTAATTCTGGGATGTAGCAGGAAAACACAGCCTAGCCAGTTTTCAAAAGCACAATGTACTTAGGGTTTGGTTCTTGGTGGAATCATCGAGTCTGTAAACAAGTTAAAAGAACATCAAGAAACAGAACCATGTGAAAAGATTTGCTGAGCAGCTGACGGTTTAAAAAGGTGGTTGTTGACAGAGGAGGACTCTGCTTTCACTTGGCTGACTCCGGAAATCAATCCCAAACGCTGGTGATTACGTCTGAACCCCCCGCGCCCCCCCGCTGCAGACTAACATGGACCATTGATTTCTGTGGAGGGGGCTGCAACATGGAAGAGCCTGGTCTGCTCAAGTGAAGTGTTTTAAAACCATTTGTTAGCCATCAGCAAACACGAGCTGAAAAAAACAGAGAGCGGTCCGTGGAGAGCAGAACTCAGCATCTGCAGCACTGACTGAAAGGGCAGGGGAACTGCAGCAGAGATTTAACATGGTATAACGGCTGCAAATGCTTTATCTACCACTAAATCACCACAGGAGCAGTCTGTGCCTTTTTTTCCTGGTGTTATATGGAGTGTCAGAGGCCTGTTTTCTCTTTATTTGGTTTGCTGTTTGCCGCAGGAGGCATTTTTTACTTCAGTTTATCATTTTTCTAGGTCAAAGCGAATATGGACATTTATTTATGTCTGGAACACTTGTCAGACGCAGGCCGGTATTAGGATGTCAATGAGACGTTTAGGAGCAGGATGAATGGTTTCCATTCTCTAAAAGAGTTGTAGATTATATCAGGCTTGAGAACATGGGGAGTGAATTTTATAGGAAAGTCTTCCAGTAGAGAAGAAGTTATGCCACCAGGGGAACTGTTACAGCTAACGTGTGCATGCATGCTGACACCGGTCTCTGCAGGGCTATAATAACATGAATCCATCCATGTACATGTGGCGTGTTAATGAGAGGCTGGGTGAAAGCAGGAGATACTCAAAGTGTCCTTTTTTATTTGCTGCTATCTTTAAATTCACCTTTAAAACACCTTAGAACATACTGCACAGATTTTTAAAAACACCACCGATGTATATTGGACGTGATAGAGAAGCAGTTATACAATACAGTGGTTGTATATACACAATGTTTCTTACATGAGCTATAGTGCAAACTCGTCGTGGCAATAAAATAAATGATGTATAATCACTATGGAATAATCTACAAACACATACAAATACGATCAACCTAAGAATAGAAACAATATCACTGATATGAAAAGTGGAACATTCTGTATTACAATTATTTCCTATAGTGCTGTGACCATAGACATGACCGCTCCGCTCACGTGAAGCCAAATCATTTTGATTGCCCCCTTGTGGCTGATTGTAATATGGGCGTTAAACCCATCCTCCTCCATGTCAGCAGAGGAGACACGAACCAAACTTAAAGGTCAAAACACAAGTCAAATACATTTGTCTCAAGCTGGTTTGTGACGTTTTGGGTAGTTCCCATTACAGAGTTTGGTTTTATTTAGTTATTTGATTATATTATTTAAAGCAAAGACTCACTCAGAATTGGTTGAGCACGAATCAGAGGGACCCCAATATCTCGCCTCTACTCCACGATCACTACCACACAGACTCCGGTGTCCCCTTCCCCACTCTCTCTCCCCATTTCATACTTAATTTGTCCTTTTAATAAAAGGCAAATACCCAAGATGTATCTCAAACATACTTCCTTGCTGGTTACATCCTTTATATAACTAAGTATAAATAATAAATAATGAAAATGAGCAAGGTGATTACAAACACAAGAGTCCCAATAAGTCCCATTTGAATAGACAGTATGAATCTGTGAATGTCTGCGATTTAAAAGTGAAGTAGAGAGAAGAACGAAAATCTAAGCACCGAGTGTTGAAACACTTCAGAGGTAAGTTCATAGTTTTGGTTCTTAAGGCAAAGACAGAATCCTGACCTGATAAATACAATACAGCTGATGAGAGTGTTGAAGTTTACTGCTGGTCCGTGTCGTCGCGGCCAACTTGGAACTCAGTGATCTCCTTCACGAGGCGTTCTGCTATCGCCCTGCTGCTCGCCACGATCAGCCTCCGAGACATCAGATCAAATGGTCCGCCTGGTGAAGAGAGAAACTCACGGTAAGTAAGGATGACAAGTTTGTGCAGCCTTCACGATGTATTAGTAATAACCTGAATAAACCACCACATGACTTGCTTCATTTCTCTTTTACATCTTTTCAAAATGACTTCTCGTTGGATTAAAACAAGGAAATGAAGATGAAAAAATAAGATTCAAGACTTTGTCTTAATGAGGAACATCACCTCATCATAGACAAGAATAAAAATACACTTGATATACATCATAGAGTATAAAATCCAATGCCCTTAAGAGAGTGGAATAATAAATGTTAAAATAATTAAAACTGTAAATTGCAGCACAAGCTCTTGAGCTGAAACTTGTGTCCCTGAGTTCTTGCTTCCTGGTGGAATAAATCTCAGTTTCATAGGATTCCATTGTTTAGTTTTTAGGAGGTTTTATATATATTTCACTATAAGAAGACTCAAATCTGAAAACTCACTTGTTTCAGCTCAGTCAAAGACGATGAGAGGTTTCTGTTCACCAAGTTAAACTAAAGACGTTTTAAAACCTTTTCAATACCAGTTTAATGCCTGTTCCATGATCGACTTGTCCAAAGTATGAAAGTACTGTATGATGGAAAACCAATACTGTTAGTATTTTATATAGTATTGTAAGTGTGTAATGGCAGCACACAAGAACATTTAAAAACACTTAATAACTAGGCCGGGCAGCAGGCAGGAGAAAAAATAATCATAATAAAAATACATACTGACTTTTTAATCCCCTGTCAATCTTTAAAAAAAAAAAATATATATAACGTCACTGTTATTTGAAGCTACTGACGAGTTATCGACTGTCTTTGTACTGTGAGGCCAAATATATTATTTTGTGCGAAGTCAAAGTGAATTCACGTTAACGAAATCTTATTTTTGTAATAATATAATTATATTTGTGATTCATCACTGGACGAATTAAACAATTAATTCATCATAATGTCGACAATTCTGCATCTACTGAGCTGAATGAAGTTTCCATGCAAGCAGAAAATATTCATTCTGAGATGCTTGTTTGTATAAAAGCAGATTTCATGAGGTCACGCTCAGTCTCTTATTTTTAAATTTCTTAATAAACTGAATCAGAGTTTGAGAAGAGGAGCTCTGAGCTTCATATACCGTCAATTAGTGCGAGGAGGGAAAGTTCCTCGGAGTCCGAAAGTTTTGCCACACCATCTGTGCGTCCTCTATTATCGTACATTTTGAATGCAAAGGGAAGATTGTCTTGTCATGACGTGGTCACCCTGTTGTCACAACGTTATTATCTTTGACAGATTTCTTAGCTTTCTAAATTTAGGGCAGCTGTTACATCAGTGGCAGCGTTGCTTAAAATGAACATCACATTTCTCAAGTCCTTCTGCTTCCGATCTAATGCAACACTATGTAACTTTTACTGAGCAACAGCGCCCTCTGCAGTCACACGTAGTGTTTAATTCTGACAGGGTCCATGTCCTAGCGATGAATTGGTTTTCATCTACCGAAGATGAACCTGAATTCCTGAACCAGAAGAGCTGCTGCTGTGACAATTCCACCAAGCTCTGTTTCGAATTCTTCACATTTTGTCGAATATTGGAGATAAACTTTGGTTTTCAGTTACTTCTGAGTCTATTTAACTGATCTACAGTTCAGCTTTACTCTTCAACTCAGAGGAGATCGTTCCTGCTCCCCAAAGTTACTGAGAGGAAGAACAGACGTACAGGGTGGGGAGTGGGAATTAAAGAGGAAACACTCTCCATATTCCAAGTCACTGAACAATCAAAATCATTTTCAAGCTGATATATATGAGGTAAAAAGTTGCATAGTGATTCTTTAAAGTAGCAGGAGCTGCCCTCACCTCCTACCTGCCTGTGTCTCTCAGGCATTTCTGAGCAGAAAAATAGATAAAAATCAATAATGACAATTGGTAACGATAAATAATTCATAAAATCTGCAGTTTATTCACCTGCCACCCATCATCAGTTCATCCAGTGACTCAGCAGCCTTGAGTTTAGCAGGTGGTGTTTGAGGAGCTCACATTTTCTCAGTGACTCACCTGAAATGTCCATGATCACTCCTCCAGCCTCGGTAACCACCGCCGCCCCTCCAGCCATGTCCCAGCAGTGGATGCCCATGTGGTAGTAAGCGTCAGCCGAGCCGCAAGCCACCAAACACATGTTGACAGCTGCGCTGCCCGGGCAACGAATTCTGTGGATGGAAATGGGATGTTTGCTCAGCAGTGGACAGCACACGGATTTCCAGATCGGTGAGTACAAGTTGACTGAGTTCTTGTGGACGTCTAACATTGAATTTTTATGACTTTCAAACTTTTTTCCCCGATAGCAATCAAGGTCAGTATCTTTTACAGCGTTTCAGATTGCCTTTATTTGGTGATGGCAGCAGATAGGAAATATGGGCTCAGACAGAGGGGCACGACATGCAACAATGGTTCCCTGGCCAGGAACTGAACACGGACACCGGAGCCACCTGGTATTTCCTGTGTTGGATTCAAACAGGGATTCACAGGAAATGATGCGTGCATGTTAACCAGCGTTTGTGTTTTTGTCTCTCTCATTAAGAGGAGCCTGTTCTGTTTACTTTCACTCTCCCACAGTCATGCCAGAGTGTTAAATGACTAAAAACACAAAGGAGAAGGGCGCTTGGAAAGTGAATACCTCAGCCAAGGCTAAAGCCCTTTCTACCTTGACATGTTAAAAGAGTGACAAAGAATTCCTGGATCATCCTTTTAAGAAAGAGTTTCCTTGGGTCACCCCTTCAAAATTTAATGGAAATAAGCTTTTTGCCTAACACAGCTAACACACAGAGAGAAGAGATGAAAACAGAATGTCCTTAGCAGAGGTAAATGTTATTTTGCTGCGAAAAGAATTTAAGCCATGAGGAATTATTTTATTGTGAAGCACTCAAACTACCAGCAACTACAACTATAAGGAAAAGATTAAGATGTTGGTGACATGTGTGTATATTTACCCATGTACAGGGATGGCGAGGATGGTCTTGATGTTGGCCAACATGGTTTTGAATTTCTCGGGATCGCTCTTGAAGCCCATTTCTGTCAGCACCAGAGACTGTTTAATATCTTGGAGGGAAAACAAAATAAAATATTAGGCTGTGGAAAGAAAAAAAACTAAAATGTAGAAATGAAGCCTTTGAGAATCGACAGAGCTGTTAGTAGAAGTAGAGCCTCTTCCTGTGAGTTTGCCTCCACCTGGTGGATTTTTTACAAACTGCAACATCACAGCCCGAATCAATATTTACCTTCTTGTCCAGACACTTTGATTGGAACTCCGTTGCAAAACGCTCCTTTTCCTTTCCTGGCCGTGTACATTTTATCCTCAATGCAGCTGTAGACAATACCGAACTCTATCTGAGGGAAACAGCAGTGATTAATGTGGCGTGGGAGGACGGCTAAGAATAGAACAGCCATTTAAATAGAGGACGACACTGTGCCGGCGCTACACTGTCATTTACATGTGATTCACAAACGAAAAACTCCTACCTCTTTCTTCACAGTGAAGCCTATTGATACAGACACAAATGGGAACCTGCACAAAAGAAATGTACAATATGAAACATCAGCTTAATGAACTCCCTTTAGGTTAAAGCTCAGAGGAATCTCTTTCTATCAGCGGTTCAGTTTCATCTACATTGTCTAATTATCCCAGACAGAGAGGACAATCCTAGAGAGAACCTAATTAAAAGATAAAAATAGTTAAGCAGCTACAAAGATAAAACCACTTCAGAGCAGAATCAGTATTGAGTTTCTCAGTGGTTCATTTTCAGGGTATTTAAGCGCAGGCAGTGGTACCTGTGAACAAAGTTGGTGGTACCATCAATGGGGTCGATGATCCAAGTGGGATCGTCAGTCAGAACACTTGGTGCTCCTGCTGCTACAGACTCCTCACCTATAAAGCTTTAAAATCACAACAAACAGAAAAGAAATGTTCATTTTAGTCATTTCACAAAAAATTAATGAAACAAATTCACCTGATGATGTCGACCAACTGTATCTATGCTCCAAGGTTTCTGCAGGTTTTAACAAGTTTATTTAAAACCTTTCAAGGACGTGATGACACCTGACATTAAAGTATCTCCTGTGACGACTTGTAATTAGATCTCACTTCCCTGCTCTACATAGATAATAATGGATTTTGTTTCTGTAATATGTGCTATAACTTTAAATACTAGCAGCAGCGAATGAGGACTTCACTGAGGTCATGAATTCAGTATTTTTAATGTCACTTTGGGGTATTTGAATTTCCTTGGGATAGTTTACAACCGACAATTACACTAAGTGCACATCTAGTATTTAAGACTTTAAATGAAAGTATAAAAATAAATCAACAAGTAAATTATAGTCTCCAGTATCTTTACACCAGTCTTTATTCCTGGAACCATTTGTGTGGCTTGTATTGTTTCGTATTTACAATCAACAGTTAACTGATGAATGAAATACAAATGATCAAACTTTATATTTAGTAAGTTATTATTTTCTGTTTGCTTGTTTGTTTAATCTACATGGTGTGTGGCTTATGACATCAGAATGTGTAATGCTGGATGAATGAGAATATGGGAGAAAGCATTAAGTAGCCACAACATCCTAATTATATAAAACTGTAATTCAGTTGTCAAATTAAATATCAAATAAAAACATGAAACAGCTGGTCTGTGGTAAACTCTGGCCTTTTCCCATTAATGGCCTACAGTACATTTAATAAGTGCATGTAGTACTTCTCCACGTCAAGTCAAGTACCTGTGTGTGGGGTACTTTTCCTTGATGGAGGATATAATAAGCTGCTCCACTTTCTGGTCTGTTTCAGTCACCAGGTCAACTGGTGAGCTCTTCTGCATGACGGCAATGTCCTTTTCCAGCGCCTCACGGATCATCTGGCCGAAGACACGGCAACGAAAACAATCAGCGAGGGGATTATTTTTTTGCATGACTGCCTTCCTCTGCCTTTATATGTTCTTCAGGCGGAGATGGTTAGATGTAAAGCTCCAAAGCCCAAGTGTAAACAGCGCATAAGTCCCAAAACTTGCATTGATTGTTCTGAAAGCAAATAATAATTCTCATCCTGTACATAAATGCACCACACATTGATTTTGCCTGTTGGTTATGGTTAGACATACAAACTAGATTGACAACTCAGTAAACACAGAGGAAAAATCTTTAAAGCTATTGTTAGTACAGCCTGAATGATAAGGGGCTGATTCTGATAACAGATACACTGGGCAGCTATGACAAAGAAATGTGATTGAGGCTTGATACTTGAAAGTTTAACCATGAACATCATTACAAATAATTATAAATGAAAAGAAAAAACGAATATAGAGACATATAAACACAAATGCACATATTTCTGCATTGTCAATTGAGGTCTATCTGCTAAAGGAGATCGGGGAATAGATGCAAACGACAGGACACGAGGAGACACTGCATGAATGATTCGGTGTCCAGGTCATGTGAGGGGGAAGCTAAGTCTTCAGCAGAGCCGCTTACCTTCCCTGCCTTCTTGGTGACCTCCACACAGTGGTCCATACACTCCTGCCACAGGTCGCTCATGTTGATGTGGATGATGCTCTCTCACACACACACACACACACACCCCCAGAGACCTGTCGACACGAGACACAACACTTGAAACACACTGTAAACACGTGGTCCAGTCAGAGTTAAAGACACAAACGCTAGCATAGCATAGAGCAAATAAGGAAATCAGCTCATTTAGCTCCCTATGCTAATTCGCTTTTTCTTTGCGGCGGGACGCGAAAAATAAACGAACCCTGAGCTGAAAGAGAACCGCGACTACACGCGTGGAATCAAAGGTTTCGTCGAGCTGCTTTTTAATGTCGCTTATTTCAGGTTCTGAAAAGTTACGATGCAGAAGAACCGCTGAGCTACATGCTAACGTACCTCGCTGCTGACAAGCTAGCTGTGCAATGTTGACGTTTGGCTGCGAGGGGGGTGGGACTAAAGATAACGCTCGCTCTCATTGGTCAAACGTGTCACGTGATGTAAAAGTCACGGCTCTTATTGGCTGGAGTGGCGTCATTGACTTTGCACGATTATCCCCGTGAGTTTCAAAAAGAAGAAAAACATGTAAATGGGTTATTTTTATGATAATGGCGGTTAAATAATATATTATTAGAGATTTCATTTAATTACTGGGAGCCATATGAAAACTCAACTGTATCAACAACTGAAAAACTGGAAGGTTTGACCAACCACATCAGGTGAGTTATTAATAAATAGTTTAAAACTACAACTGAATCCCAATTTAAATCAGATCCTTAAATTCAGCACAGTTATATCTCTGTTATAAATCAAGGACACAAACCAGCATTTTTTTTTAACTCCTCTGACTCGTTGGTTTGTCTAAACCACATTCACAGAGCCTCTTGAATCTCCACTTTGAGTTTTATAACTATGGAGACCATGTTAAAAGGTGTGACACTGTAATGGACAGTACAAGGAGATAATTTACCTTGTATTTGTAATTGTTAATGTTTTCACCACATTAGAGAAGCAATGCAACATTTACATGAACTATATTTCATGTTTTGCTAGATCAAATGTGGTTCATCCAGCTGTTTAACCACCAGCTTTTAAAAACCATTAAAGATGTTTAGGGCCAGCAGCTTGGGCTCTGTCTAACCTCTGGGAGGCATCTTTATTAGTTCATCAATTTGATTTTCAGTGTGAAGCCAAATTGTCAGGATCCAGTGAAAATGTCAAGGCCCCTAAAAAAAACATTTGACATTATCCTCCCTTTAAGTTTGAACTGATGACTTCTTCCTCTTTACTATCACATCGGATTAAATAGTCAGCGTTCCAACTCTCCTAACAGAAAACATGGGGATTCAAGTGTTATGACATTGTTGAAAACTAGAATAAATTCTGCTCTCCGGTGTAAAAACTGTTTTAGCAGGCAGGAAATGGCTGGAAGGAAGTCGTGCTTCAATTATTAAAGTCAAGCTTCCCTTAACTTATGTTAATTATGCATAAACTTCCCCTGATGGCAGAATGTTGGCTCTGCAAACACAGAACATTATAAGGAAGCTGCTATTATGAAACAGCATGTAAAACCATCATTTAGTTTGTCAATAGGGCATTTAGGAACACTGCATGTGGAATAAATGCGTTTAAATTCTCCTCCTTGCTTTTGTTCCACAGTCTTTTGTTGGAGTTTTTTTTTAGGCTACACAAACTCTGAGAATTTGTCAGTCAATAAACTCTCACATCTCGAGGGAGACGCTCTAACAACGCAATTAGCTTTAAAAGCACAATGTTTTATCGCATCCATACACTGTATCTGAGATTTCACCTCAGGCGGCCTTTATCTCACAAAGAGGAGGCAGAAACTCAAAATGAATTTCCTTGAGCGGTTAATGAGATGTCTGGCAAGTTCGGTGATTATTAAATCTAATTCCACTGAACGAGAGCAGTGTGTTTTGTGTTTTATGGTTGAAGATAAGACTGTGTTATTAGAATCACTCTCGACTGTCACATGAGCAGCTTTCTGTGTATTCGGTGACAAACTGTGTTAGTTGAGATTATCTAAGGTCGGTCCTGGATTTCCTGGAACACTCTTGTAGTTAATTTGTCGAATTTGGAAGTGAATCCCCTTTTGAAATAAAGAAAGGTCACTTATATACTCTTGCGGGAAACAGATGAGAAACATTTTTCATAACGGACATCCCTTAAAAATACCCCACAGCTGTTTTCAGATATGAATTCCAATAATCGGAGGAAAAATTGGGTCAGGACATTTTCTGGAGTTTGTCTTTAACACACGAAGCAGCTTACGTCACCTTTTTTTTGACAGTTTATTGCATCAAGCGTCATTGGCAAATTGGAGATATTATGAAAACAGAAGAGGTTGGTAATGAAAATTGTCATTTCCTCATTTGTTTTAACACCAAAAAAGTAGTTCCATGGCAAAGTGGGAACAAGACAGGGTGTGGAAGGAACACATGTATTTGTGTAATTAAAGTTACAGCATCTGCTAATTAGCAGTAAATACAAAGATAAAAAAAAAACTTCAATATCTGCAGCAGATGTCATCCAACAGCTGCCAAGATATTTCACTTTCAATCACACATTTGAACCTCATGGTGGCGCTAGAAGAAAAGGCAGGGGAATGTCACAGGGGAACATGAATGGATTTATTGGCAATGCATCCCATATTTGTTGAGATATTTCAGTCTGCACAGCTTCGTGTTAAATGGTTGCATAGTCTACTGCAGATTCTAAGTCAAAGCATGACCTACAAGTTAAAGTAAAATATACTGCAATGAGAACAAAGTAACTTCTGCATCTACTGGCAATGATGAAAGGTTAATGAAGGGTTAGATTTGTTGATAGAAACGTATATATTCCCCTTTTTTTTAGTATCAGCACTAATACACTGGTCCTGTGTTCAAAAAAGTACAAAAACAAATCATGACTGTTTAGAAAATGAGTTTGGTAAATACTTGTTTACTATTTAAAAAGTAAAAATAAAAGTGCAAACTGTGAAGGATAAAAAAAATGGCCCTACAATAGTATATTACATTGATCTGTGGGAAATAACCAACGTTAATGTTGTTAATGAGTGATGCTGCTTCTCATTACTCAAAACACATGGTAGAAACCTCTTGTAAGGCATTACAGCTAACAACTTGAACATGCAGTACTGTAAGGCCTTTTTACTTTGGAATATTTATAATTCAGCACTTCAAGAAGACATGTAGATATAAATAAAAGAAAGCAAAACCTTTTCTAAGATGACAAATTGCTTTGAACCTACAGTTTATGCTCTTGTTTCCAGTAAAACCTTATAGATGCTTCTCATTCCTGCTGACTTTATAAAAGGACATCAACTATCCTCAACATATTAGTGGAGTATAGTGGAGCTACACAAACAGTGACATGAATTATATTTCTTCCTCCAGCCCATGAACCCATGTCTCAGGGAACAGCGTCAACACTGTGTGGACAGAGGCAACATGGCACCATAATGGGAGTCATGTGGATCTGCTTGTTGAAGGAGGAGGCTGAAAAATATCTCATCTGTCCGTTAAGAGTGTCTGTCTTGTGGATGTGGAGCTGAAAGTCAAGACATCACATCTCACCACAATGAAACTCAGGTTGGGACAGAAAGAGTTTCACAACACAGTCAATGGAGACATCCGTTGGAATCTAACCTTAGGTAAAGAGAGAAGGTGAGTGCTTACAAATCCTGGCGTGTGGGTACCTGTTTATATTGAACGACTTAACTCCACTTTAATGTGAAAAAACATTTATCTTTTGTGTATCTCGTCCAAAGGTTTATTGTCTTCTAAAGGTCAGCCATCATTATTTGTTGGAATCTGCTGCAGGGTGTCGGAGAATGTGTTTGAGAATGTGCCAGGTTAGAATGCAGAGGAAAAAACGTAGGAGGATATTTTTTGTAAATGATAATTAAATTCTAGAAGCTGACAAACACCTTGTGAGCCCCAAGGAAAGTACCTGCCATCCTGGACTCATATCCGAACACTGATGGAGTTATCTTTGCAATGATTTACAGTGAGGCAGATTAAAGCATGCACAAACACACATCTTTACTGAGGAGCGGTGAGGCGGTCCAGACTCTCACCATCACGACCTCCTGGAAAACACTCCAGACGTTTGCAACGACCAACCTGACGATATGTAAATAACCCCCCCATCACATCCTCATTAATACTTTTCTTTCTTTCCTCTGATGAACTCACCCCCCCCCGTGGATGGTCACGTTTTCTCTCCTCTGTCTTTGTGTCCATTTCAAAGGGTTGACGATGCTTCTGCTCTGCTCCGGTCAGCTGAGAGCACAGCTCGGGACGACCCCCAACATTAAACACATCGTGGTGGGACGGTGTTATAGTTACATCACCCTCGTCAACCCCAGTTTGAGGTAACGTTTTCAGTCCTGTGTGGGAATGGGTTTGTAAATCTGGTGACTTCAGATTAGAATTTCCAACTTTGATTTCATCACCAGTGAAGATTTGACTTCCCGCTCACATCCAAAGTCAAATAATTATAATTATTATTACTGTTATCAGGTCAGTGCTGAAGCCAACAGGAGGGACACATGTTTTGATGTTGACTCAGAGACAGAAGAAAGGAAAAAGAAACCTGGTGCATATATGGAAAGATTGAAGCTTACACAACTTAACTTCCATAGCAAAATAATGACTTATGCATCAAACACTTGAGGGCTTATTGATTTCCCAATCAATCAATTTAATATTTAGTCAATAAAACATTTAAAAGTGAAAAAAGAAAAGTCCCCTTTTCTCTGAGCCCCAATTGAAATCTGTAAATATCTTGATTTATCCAGTCAAAGAAATCAAAATAAATCTATTTTACCACTGTATTGTGACAAAAAAGAGCAAATATTCACACAAAAAACCTTAAAATTATTAATTCAAGATCATCTTTTGTGTAGGTTTGACTGCGAGGAGATCTGGAGACAGTTTGAGGAGGCGGTGCTCCGTCAGTCTTCTTGCAATGTGACGGTGGAGAATTATCATCTGATGTTTTATTCCATCCCTCAAACCAGGCCGTGTGACAAAGTGAGTAAGATTTCAAATGATGTATGTTCACCATTTTGAATTCATACCTTGTTTTTGAATGATTTCTTTCCCTCCTTCTGCACAGTTTCTCTTCTGGAGTAAAACCAGGACTCTGATGCAGAGCTACAAAGCTGCTGTCCGTCACTTCTGGACGCTGGAGGACACGCTGGTGGGCTTCATGTTCAACGACCTCATCTGGTGCGGACAAGAGGAACAACCAGGTAAATCAGTTTGTTCAACACGGAGACAGCCTTTGAGGGGTCCTGACCCCCGTTGGAACCACGGACATAACTCAGTTGTGATAAGTGCCTTTTGCTTTTTGGAATTACTGATTTACATAAACTACAAAAACAACAAGCTAATACAAATAACATAGTGATTCATTAATGATCAGTGAGCTCTAGAGCTGCTGGTTCACTTCAGGTTCACAGTTCACTCCGTTAATACAGTTGTGGTGAGAAGAGATTTGTTATTATCAGTGTAATGACCTGAACTTGAGGGTCGTGTCCGTGTCTCTCTGAGCTGACGGTTGTGAATGTGACTCACAGGTTTTGATTTCAGCTCTTGTCCGGCCTGGTCAGCGTGTAGGAACCACGCTGTGTATTCTCTGTGGCTACAGGCGTCTCAGACTGTGAGTTTAATGTCCAACCTGTAGATTATTCATCCTGTTCATCATGCATATGCAACGAACTGTCCCAAAACTAACAGTGAAAAAACTTTACTCATTAATTAATTTGTTAGTTTGCAGAAATGGCGTGTGGCAACATCACTGTGTTATTGAACGGCTCCATCGTCAACGCCTTCGACAGGAAAAGGTTAAAAAACTAAAGTGAATGAAGCGAATATGTTGCTGTTTATTGAGTGTATAATAAAATAATATATTTTCTTGATTTCCCAGCATGTTAGGAAGCGTTGAACTGGACAACCTGAATCCACAAAGGGTGAACTATGTCAACATTAAGGTGGTGGCTGATCTACAGGGACCATTCATGTGAGGACAAATAAACGTATTATTATTTGTTTTTAATATACCTTTACTGGGCTTGTGGTATCAGGGCTGAACTCCCTTTATTAATTTATTAACAATTATAATTGTAACATTTCTGCTTAATTTACAATTCTGAATCAAAAGATAACACGACAGATAAGACAAGACTTTATGGAATAATAAAGTTGAATTGCAGTATTTCAGAATATACAGGACACAGCCAAAACATTTATTCTCATTTAAAACATCACTATTTTAGTTTCCACTTCCATAAGACCCTCATCAGAAAGTTGTATGAATAAAATAATACTATTCTGATCCTTGTGTTTCTCTTCTACAGAGAGTCATGTAGTCAAGGATCCATTGTCGACCTGATCCAAATCCTCCAGTCCAGAGGTTTCCGCTGGACGTGCACACACAACGATCAGTGAGTCACGTCCAACAGCTCCTTCAAAGCAAAAGAAAAACTCAGTGTTTCATGGAAAACATCCCAGTTATGATAAACAGATGACTCACTCAAATCCATGACATGTCCTGACAACACTGTGGTGTCAGATGTTGTTTGTGACTTCAAAATAAGAGCACCGTGCAATAACAGAAATCTAACATTTGTCCACAGGACCCTGATGATTCTTCAGTGCGTCCAGAGCCCGAAACAATCCATCTGCCAGACATATGCCAACAGCCTGTCCCACAGACAGTCTCACATCCATCAAGTTTAACATCTATTCCAGAATTATTATTGTGTAGTCTTGTGCTCAGTGAAGGTGCATTTAAATAAATCATTTAATGTTGTGTGTGTGTGTGTGTTCCTGAGGACCTGGGGTGGTGCAGTGTTGACTGTGAAGTTGTTATATAAAGTATGGACAGACAGTTGGCTAATTTGGCTCCAGCCTCTCATGTTTCGAGCCAAATGCCGGTAATTGTAAAGGTATTACAGTGTTTACATTTTATTTTTTGTGACTGTGGAACCAAAGGCCACAATGTTCACACAGTAACTGGCGGAACAATTTTAAGTTTTGATCCTGCTGCTCAAAAGCATTTCTCAACATGTTCCCTGCTGTGACCTTTGAATAACAGCCCATGTGCATCTTTTAGAAGCTGATTAGCCGTTAATTGCGTGAACTTCAACCAGTTATTACCACAGCTCTTTTGTATAAGTGTTTTATTAGCAAAATTACCTGATGACAGAAACAGGTTTTAAAAATGCAACATTTGTCAAAGGCCTGAGAAGAGAAGGGATTTGAAACTTGTTTCGTCTTGCGTATGCAAATATATTTTGTGAATTGAAAGGAAACCTTTGTTATACCTGCTGGTTACTTTAGAGATTCTGATCAACCATAAACATATAATCATTGACTAAATGATCTGTGATTTTTAGAGATTAAGGTAAGACTGATCCCTTCACAAACTAAACGTATCCCAACTACTGCAAAGGCAATGCGCATATTAGTGAGGTAATAAATAACTCAACTACAGTGTAAATCAATGTACATGATTTATTTTAATGTGGCATGAGGAGTACCTAAAGTAGATTACAGGGATGTTTTTTGGCATTCTTGTCTCTCCAGCATGTTATACAGTATGTGTGTGTGTGTGCAGCTTTAAATAGCATTGCTGTAGAACACGTTTGTCCTGTGCACATGTGGTTCTAACCTTTGAGCTCATTCACAGCAATGCAATCTTACACTGATCACTATGGCTGTTCAAAAACTCAATGAAACATACGATGATGGCAAATAAGAAAAAAAAAACACAGCAACAAATCCCAATCATCGTCTGCTGTTGTGTTTGGTGATTTGTCTTTGTGTACCGATACAATCTCCAACAGGTTCATACAAATGTATATAGTGAGTCACAAGATTGAAACCAATCAACATGACAACTTCCATCTGAAACCGACGCAAAGCGTTAAATCCTGAACACAACACAACCTCCACAGATGGTGGCACGTGTCCGCGCACGCGGTCTCTCCATAAATAGACTTCAGAGCGCGAGCACAGCTCACTGTCAACAAACCTGCAGCGGATCCGCAGAGCTCCTGACACCGACCATGCAGTCTGTGGAGTCACTGCAGCCCGGAGACGTCCCGCACCGTGGGAAGAGACGCACCCGGAGACTGTGGGTGTATCTCGGCCTCGCCGTCGTCCTGCTGCTGTGCATCACTGTGGCTGTGTTGATGGTGACACTCCGTAAGGGAACAAACCCACTCAGAGAAACCTTTATCAGCAGGTGCGAGCTTCTCCAAGGGTGAGTGGTTTTATTTTCCTTTTTAATAATAATGTGGAAAATTAAGTGAAGCCTGATAAATATATGATTCAAGACAAAATGAGCTGCCAGCCCGCATGAACAAACTTATTAATGATCTAGATCGTTATTATAATAATAATAATAATAATACAATTCTTCTCATTCTTTTACTTATTATCATCAGACAGACACACATTTCCTTCATTGACCTACTTTTCTGTAGTACTTTACATAAACAGGTGAATTTGTTTTTCCGCAGGGACATTTTGAATTGAAGTAATGTACAGTATATACAGTGCACAGCAGCAAACAGTGGGTGGGGCAGTTTACTGCAGTCTCCAGACACACTCAGTTACTGTGACAATAGCAATATATTTACTTCCTATTTGCCAAGTTGTCTTAAAAGTCAAATTTGCTTGTTGCGATGCTTCATATCAAGCTTTTATTTTGAAAAGATTGTGTCTGACCTTTGAGATAGCCTTCATGCAATACAAGACATGATAACAAGTATTTAAGTAAATCATACTAACTTATACAAACAATACACGTAAACAATATTAAGACAATGCATTTCATCTTATTACATTGACTATAAACTCTTCATTGCAGATAAACCAGGTTGGATAAATAAATCTCTGCACAATTATTATTCCTCTACTAGTGAAAGAGCGAAATATAAATGTTAATCTACCTTACAAGAATAGACGAACTCAAGGTTTTTATATTGTGCCATGCTGACACTGCAGCTTTCTGAGCCAGGGCTGATCGTGTTACAGGCTGAGCTGTAGTCTTCTACTTCGTCTATGCCACCCTGACCATCACTCCTGTTCAATAATTGAGTGCTTCTGCAGCGTCTGCGGGGTTGCAAGCATTCCCTGGACATGCAGAGTCATAGTTGCACATAAAATGAACTGAAACAGAAGGTGTGCTCTTGACCCACATCCATGAGACTTAGCGCTGTCATTTAATTTTCAGGTACAACTGCCAAGACTTATGGGCTAAATTCCAACAAGCCTACGTAGGCCAGGACCCTTGTAAGATTCCCTGGGAAGCCTACGACCCTTTCATCGCTGCAGCCACCTTCGAACCGGCATGCAACAGAGTAAACATCAATCATCACCACACCCAGCCTGAGCAGACGTCTTCTTTCATAATGAAGAATAATCTGTTTAATAATGGGACGTTAATACTCTTTTTTTGGGGGGGGGGGTCGGAGTTTAGATGATGTTCTGGAGCAAAACAAAAGACGTGGTCCATGATTTCACTGACAAGCGCGAATGTTTCGTCACCATGGAGGACACTGTGCTGGGATCTCTCCTGGATGACCTGACATGGTGCGGGAAAGAGGGCAGCAGTGGTGAGAAGCTTCAGAACAACTCACAACTGTTCTTTTTGAGTTTTTATTTTTTTTAAACTGTTAAAAACATAAAAGACGCAGGAAGAAAATGTATTAATATTAGAAAAACATTCGCTGTTTTTCCACCATTCAGGCCAATGACGTTGCACATCCTTGTGTGCAACGTGTGTGTGTGTGTGTGTGTGTGTGTGTGTGTGTGTGTGTGCTACATACACTACAAAAGAACATGGTGATTAACACTGACATGCGGCCCGAGGTGTTATTTGTGGAGCCAACAGTTATTTTTACATAATTTTTTAAACGTGCCAAGTCACGTCAAGTTTTTGATGTGTACAATTGCTCAGGGGGTCCTGACACAGAAGTGTGTTTGTTCTTCTCAGGGTGTTTTTTTAAAGATATATCTCACGGGGAAGTAATCGAAGGGTATGATGACACACCCTTTAGGAAATCCTTTCAGGCAAACTTTCAGCGAGAAAGAAAGAATATAATTCCATTTCCCAGGATTTAAACGGCTAACTGCAAAGTATCTCAAGTATCTGAGAGTAACTGTTCAATGATCAACTCATCAGTGAAGAAAGTTCAAATGGTTAAATATTTATTGAAGCTTGACTGAGGAGAAAATCAGAATCCATCAATACAACAACTGTGCACGATGTCCTCTCATATTCTGAAGTCTGATCTCCCGTGGTCGAACCCCTACGGATCATTCAATCTATTGATTTGCTAGTTCTTCAACAAGTAAAAGTATTTTCTACTTCTGGAGACAGTGTTGCCTGCTGATGCAGTCTCATATCTGTGGTGTCTAGGAAGTGAAGCCTTTGACCTTGGCCGCGCTCTCGCACTTCCCCAAACATGACAATTCCATAACATGAACCGTTCTTTTGTAATTTTATACGTTTTGTCTTGTTGTAGAAACGTTTACGAGCAACTGCCCCGGCTGGACGGAATGTGAGAACAACCCTGTTCGCTCGTTCTGGAGCAGAGCCTCATCTGTTGTAAGTTTCTTAATTCCCCCACAGTCCCAGGACCAAGCAGTGTCTTAAGTACACGTGTGGAACATGAAGTGAATCTCTCCTGTGTATTTATGATGGAGAAGAGAAAAGAAAAGGTCAC
Source organism: Paralichthys olivaceus (assembly GCF_024713975.1). NCBI lineage: Eukaryota > Metazoa > Chordata > Actinopteri > Pleuronectiformes > Paralichthyidae > Paralichthys > Paralichthys olivaceus. The sequence goes on along the minus strand of NC_091109.1, from coordinate 419,007 downwards.
TCTGCCCAGTTCCTCATCAATGAGGCTTTGTGTCGGTCTCCATGGAGCCACAGTGCAGAGCTCTCTCCTGAGCGAGCAGAGCAACCCACACAGTCACAGGAGCCTTGACAGACTCACATTAGCATTCTCACAGCAGCTGAACAGATGAAGTGAGGACAATCTGACGTTACACGGGTGGTTTCTCTTACAAATCCTGAAAGGGAGAGTTCAGCCAAAAACTAAAAATTCACTAGTTCATGGAGGGGTGAAGAGTTTGAGTCGGCAAAACACTTGAGGAGTTTCAGGGCTAAACAACGTTGCAGCCAATTTCAAGCAGGTTGTGTTTTCACCCCTTGTCCATTTGTTTGTTATTCGGTCACGGTGACCTCATATGAGTCTGGAGAAAACATACATGTAGATTGACATGGGTTGGTGGAGGCATACGACTGCAGGACGGTCGTTTTAACATGTTGGTCGTGTGTAGTTTGCAGACAAGGCCTGTGGCGACGTCTCTGCGATGCTAAATGGATCCCTCGTGACACCGTTCAGCCCCACAAGGTAAAACTCTGCTCGCTGACGTCTTTTCCTTACTGTGCATTTTCACATCTAAGATGGCAGCAGTATTCCACAAGTCTGGCACAGTAGCAGCACTTTAACAGGATCTCAATACACTTCATGTTCATTCTAGTTGCTAATCCATAATATATCTGCTGGCTCACAAGTCAAACTACATCAGACGTCCTGATGCGTTTCTCGACTGAATATTTTGAATTCAAACTGGTCCTTCAAGTTTCTGCTCCTCTAAATTGTGCTCTTTTGTTTTTGCTGTCAGTATCTTTGGCGGCATCGAAGTCAAGAGGTTGAACTCCACCAGAGTGAAAAGCCTGAAAGTCATTCTGGTCACACAGGAGATCGCTGTGTAAGATTATTATCTACGACACAAACATGCAGACAAACTTGAACTCATACTGTGAAAACTGATCATGTGTTATGTGTCATTTATCTTCAGGTCAAACTGTACAAATGCATCTTTTCAGGATTTACAGAAAGAGCTGGATGAAGGAATTAAATACGACTGTACAGAAGTGACTGAGTAAGCAGTAATTATAATAATAGACTTTATTTGCAATTCAGAAATACCAAACAACACACAGTGCTTCACATTAAAGCAATTAAAACAAGAAAAACTAGACAATTGAACATAAACGATGGGTTACGTTAATCAGTCAGCAGGTAAAATACCTGAGTTTATCTCATACACAGAATTAGGACTGTATCTTGACTTTTGTTCTTCTGCCTCTTTTTTTTTTTTTTTAGATCTCATCTCCAGGAGTGCAGCTCTGATCCAGAGAAACCATGCGGCCCCTGCTGGTGAAAGTTCACTCAGATTGTAATGTCGGTCAAGAGAAAACAAAAACCTGCTGTAAATAATATCCGTCTACAGTTTGTTTTAATTTCTGAATCAAAATGTGCCTCCTAAATGTATTTAGTAGATTTTGGGACAGTTTGACATAATGTGAAATTATGTGTTTAACATAAAATTCCGTCGATAGATTTTTAAATTACGACAAATAGCATTTTGCATTTTTAAAATGAAAAGTTTTATGGCGTGATGAGAAGTTTTGTCGCAGGTTTAAACGACTTGTCATCAAGGGTAAAGTACCACTGCTAAATGCTAAATGACTGTATTTATAAAGCACTTTCCGTGCTCCGTCCTAATTATCTTTAACTGCCAATCTCAGGTGCAATCATCATTTTCTGTCTTGTTTTAGTAAAAAGCCTCAGAGGGATGATGCATCGCCTGCGCTCGCACTGATATCTACCCTGATCCCTGATCAGACCATGCCAACCTTTTTATTATTGTAATGTTGCCATTTCATAATGATGTCATCATGGCGTCACAATGAAGAACGATGGGTTCATCCGGATTAACTATAGATTGAATCTAATCTTATTGGACATCATCAAACAGCTGCATGAAAAACAAAACTGAATGTGCCTGAGAGAGAACGACACTCTCTCACCTGACAGACGGTCATTTATTCTACCTCTCACTGCCGTGTTTTTGAGTGTCAATGTTTTTTAGTGAACGATCTCGTCAATGAAATGAACGTCAGCGCCTGAAAAGAAAGAGCATGTGACCGTGACACCTTTCACCGCATGTCCCACACTGGTTTCCTATACTATAAAAGTTTCCCAGCAGTTCTGATTGGCTGCTCAAACCGAACTGAGCAGATGAGAAAACTGCCATATATATATATGTACTGTACATTTAGCACATTCTTTGTCTGCCCGTGGTTCATATAACATCTACATCAGTCTTTAGGTACAGATTCTCCATATGACCTTTATGTGTTTTTAATAAAAAGCTTCTGGTTCTTATTCAGGATTTTTGTCTTCATTACTTATTCATCTCGTTTACAGTCTCATTTTTTAGCAAAGCAACAATTCCATGAAGCACAGTTCCATGAAGTCACTCTAACGTTTTTTTGGGAAGTTAAGTTAGTGCTGCTCTCTGTTTGCTTTTGGTTTGTTTGTTCGTCAGCAAAACTACACAGAAAACGTCAGAGCAGATTTTCAAGAAACGTGGTGGAAGGTTTGGGACATGAGCCGATGAACAACCCTGAGAACTGGTCTTTTTTCTTGGTAAAACTGAATGAGTTCTCTAAATGAGTGACTTTCTCTTGTGAATGAGAGTAAATTGTGTTTTTAGCAGAAACAAATAGAGACAAAAGTTGGTCATGAAAAATAACAACACAGGTTTTTCTTCTTCTCTCAGATCAGACAACTCAAAACTATTGAATTATTCATGAGAGATCAAATGTTTCCCACAGCAAACATTTCTAAGACGACTGTCTTAGTTTTATTTCTGCTGAACACAGTTTTTGTTCTGTCTTTTTGTTCACATGAAACTGAGAGATGCTGCCTCAGAATGAACCACGTTTATGCAAACACACTAAACCACTAAACCACAAGTCAGAAGAGAGAGCTTTTATTTTGTAGGTGTAGGCCACAAAGAGTCTTATCTGTTGTGTGTGTGAACCGAGGGCATGTGTGGCGACACAAGCAGGAAGTCAAGGAGCCGAGTTTCACGTGTTCGATCTGAGCAAGATCATTGCGGCAGGAAAAAAAAGGCAAAGCCGAAGCTTCTCTTTCCTTTCTGGTGACTTGCTGCATGTGTCACACGTTACCGTAAAACAGACTCCGCCGGTGCTGGGAAGACACGTGCAGGGATTCTCAGGGCACAGGTGTCACATGAAGAAGGCCCCTTTCTGTAAAACCACAACATGGGCTGCTGTGAGAAACACAGAGATGCCGGTAAACGCTGTCACAGTTTGAGTCACCGACTCTGTGAAGACAAGAAGACGTTTCAGGGACGGAGAAACACAATGTCAAAAACTCAAGAGCAGATTTTCGTACAAACAAGTAGGAAGAGAATAAAATAGAATGAAACTTTATCGTCCATCTAAGTGGAACATTTTCTTTAACTTATCAATAAACAAATAACGACATGAGATCTGGGAAGTCAACATAAAAACGGAAGAGTGACACATGATGGGAGTTCTTGTTGCAGCCTGTCAGTAGAATAAATATAACTTTGTGGACTTAAGAATACTAAAAGACTATTTTAAAATAAAATAATTTCCAGAAGGACTCTATAGCGCCCTCCTGTGGCTCAAACTGGCTGAAGAAAGGATGGGAGGTATCTGTAAGAATACTGCTCGCTCTCTTCCTCAGCCTCTCAGGGAAGAGTTGGTTCAGGGGCCTTTGGGGTTTGCCGACTATTTTTCTTGACATCGACACAGATCTGGAAAGTTTGTTCTCGGCCTCTGAAGCTTAAGTGACCGAACCAGACAGGAAGATGAAAAGTTCAAACTCAAAAGTTCCCAAATCTGTGGACTGAAAGTTTTGAAACAAGTGAACTGCATTTCTTTGGACTGTGGGAGGAAGCAGGAGTACCTGGAGACTTCTGTCTTTTGAGTGGTCGAATAGACAAGCACCAGATGGATGAAAGGATGGATGGAAGTCAGGGGTCTTAACATTTCTTCTTGGGACTAGAAACTCACAATACGATGCTAAGGAGTTGCCAACGACGACCACAAGGAGATTAGAACAAACAGGAAACAACAAACAATTTGTCCGACTGTGTGTCATCCAGTCTGGGTCCAGGATCATGACTCTTTGTCACTGTAACATTAGAAAAGGTTGATTATATTATATTTATATTTGACTGAAAAGGTTCCCAACATCTACTCACACTAAGTAAAGGGAGAGTAAGATAAGATTTAATATCACTGGTTCTTTATGAGAGAGAATAAAAAATGGACCATATGTTACCGAGGCAGAACCAGCGACGTGGTTTCCCATCTGCCCCTCCTTCCCTGAAACCCTCTGACTCAACAACTTATACAACAGTAGATTGTGAAACATGATAAGTCTGCGTGATCTGTGATTTTCCCACAACCCGCAGCCTCATGAATGTTCACACACTGAGACACTCAGTGCTCACAAACTGTGTCAAACTGCACTGTAAAAAAATGTAGAGATTTATACCAGGCTCTGCAGATATATAATACAATATAAGGAATATATATATATATATATAAACTTTCTTTAAAACATATGATAAAACTAATTCATAAAGGCATTTTTAGTTGTATTTTTTTTCTAAACATATGAAATAGTAAATATCTTGTCTGTTTTTTACATCTTTACTTATTTTTGGAAGTTTTACTGATTTTTAAAGTTATTTACTTCCCATTTTATTTCTTATTATACTATTACGTGTGAGCTTATCATCAAGAAGAAGAATATTGTGATAAATCAAACTATAGTTTCCCTTTAAAACAACCAACACCAAAAAAGTTCAAATGATGTTATTTAAAGAAAATATCATCCAGCTGTGACATTAGAATATTGAAAACTGACATTTTTGTGCAGTGTAGACAGAGATTTTGCTCTGAGTCATGATTCAGACCACAAACATCCTTTATTACCGCTCAGGTTGTTGATGAACTGTTGTACTTTCCTGTGTTTGAACCAGTCCTGCCCGGTGAGGGAATCCCAGCAGCTGATTGGACTATTCTGGTTTTTACTACGTCACCCAGGACCCTCAGTATATAAGTGACAGAGAGTCACTGATTCATAGCACAGCTTCACACAGGGATGAACACACCTCACACTTACAGCATGGTGAGTCCCATTCTGTCATTTCATGTATATTCATGTTCATGTGTATCTGTGCAAGTTTCTCATTTATAGAACATGTCTGTTCTATAATATTTTATATTAAATATATTATACTTATCAGCAATGAAATGTTCTAAATATTAAGAAAGTAAAAGTCGTCCTTACGTGTTGGAGTGGATGTATGAAGAAATAAAAATAATATTTATATTTATAATCCATGTATATGTAGAAATATAATAAATGGTGAATAGGCTTATTACTATAATGTGACTGTAACTTTTTTTATGAAAACAAATATTCTGTTTTCCATACTTTTTCAATGTATTATCATTCATTCTTAATATATCTATACAGAAGTTACAAATAGATTAATAAACACTGACATATCTACTCACAACTACATCATACATCATTTCTTAAATTATCAAACTACTTTTAATACTAAACAGTGGAGCACAAAGTGATTCAAACTGATTCGATTAAATATCTTAGATAAATTAAACAAAATGGAAATTTTTAAATCTTCAAGAAAATTTCCTGTTGGGTGACTAATCAATGAAATGACAGTGTCGGTCTTACTATTGTTTTAATCAGGACTTTTAAGTGACTCAAGTCTGTGTCTCTTGTGGTTTAACAGTCGCTGAATGAAAAGACAGACAAAGCATCGATGGACAAACTGACTCACAGATTATATCCGTCACTGCCAAACATCGACAGGTGGGGCAGATCTACGTCACAGGTTTCTGTCATGATTAACTGTCTTGGTGTTATTGGTAAAACTAAATGAACGCCTGCCCTGTGTTTTCAGTTATGACCGGTGTGTTGGCGAGAAGCTTCCTGCAGCAGCTGATCTTCGTCCTGAGAGGCTGCAGGAGGACACACAGGTAAAAACTGACAAACGCAACAGTGGAATACACGAGTGAGAAAACTTAATTTTATTCTGGAATGATTCCCTGACCACAAGGAAATGACCGTGTTCTCTGTGTTACTGGAAACTGTCCATAGCAAAACTTTCCAAAGTGTGTAAAAGGAAGTCGGTGGATATCAGTGGTGTTGCACAGCTGGCTGCTGATAGGCTCAGTGTGTGCCACATCTAAAGAGTTCCTCCTTTTCCCCTCCAGCTGGAAGCGTGCGGTGCGGATAGCGACCGCAGACTGAAAGCACAGATTCTGATCTTGGTGGAGCAGAGGAGAGAGGTGAGAAGATTTTACAACTCAGATTTATCATCGCCTCAGACGACACACTTCAGTTACTAATGAGACCAATGTTCTGTTTTTCTCAGCTCATTTCTATTAACGACAAATGGGCAAAAGAATATCAGACCATGGTGCGGTTCTACAGAGAGAAGGTAAGAAAAGGATGAAGTCACAGTCTCTCGTTTCCTCAGCGAAGGAGTTAGATTGGTTTTATACTATTTAACCGGTTGAACTGGCACGTGTCACATTTCCTGGTGCTGTCGTTAGGATCAGGTGCTTTTTTGAGATTTTGGTCATTTCTTAGAGAATAATTCACGGATCTTGATTCATGACGTATTTAAGGGTCTGATATTTAAGAGTGTTTGTAATTTGGTGAAGATAAAGGGAGTTTAAGTGTGGTTCATCAGAGGGGGACTCCTTGGCGGAGGTTTGCGCTCTCGGTGTCATTGGAGTTGTTTGTGTTGTGTTTAATTTCTTTCCTGCTTGTTGTATTAAAACTGTATGCTTTTCTTTACCCGACACTCAGGTCCGACATTTAAAACCATTGCTGCAACAAAACCACAGTCACTTTGAAGAAGGCATGTGTGAGGAAGGAGAGAAACACGTCAATTTATGTAAAAAACTCAAACTCAAGACGCCCGATGACAACGACAAGAAATCGGTAAGCGCACCGAACACATTTCAAGGATTTCAATGAGACGAAACCTGTCAGTGTGTGAATTTGATCCTCATGGAAAATGTCTCATAGACGTGCGACGATGGTGACGTCAACTCTGAGCTGCTGAAAGTGGAAAAGGAGGCGCGTGAGCTGCGAGGGCAGAACAGCACGCTGACCAGAAGGGGGCAGCATCAGCACGAGGAGATCAAGCGATTAAATAAGGTGAGGAACGAGACTGACTGAGAGTTTGAACCCTGCAGCAACAGCAGTGGTTACTGTCATGAAATCTGATTTAAACATTTGGTTTTACTTGAATGACTCATGTGTTTATTTATGATGTATTGTAATTGTGTCCAGGCTCTAGAGGAGGCTCTTCAGACGACTCCACCTCAGGGAGGAAGCAGTGAAACAACCCAGGACCTGTGGAAACATCAGGTGAGACGACCTCCTCCTGCTCCTGTTGTCTTTAAGGAATAATTTGATGTGTTGGAGTTGGATGAGAAGATCGCAGCCAGTCCTGCCTGTTTGTAAAATATGAGACCGTTGCATCATATTTAACACAGCAACACTTTTACTGGGAAACAGCGCCCTCTGCAGCCACACATGGGGATTCATTCTATGAGTTTGTATTGGTCACCGCCGTAAACATATTGGTCACCACCTCAATTGCATTGAGTATATTTGGGGGGGTGAAGACAACAACTCCCATGATCCCACGCTGCTTTAAAACTACCTCAAACTCTAGGTCTGTTGATCTGATTGAGAGCCCCCTAGTGGCTGAGGTTATATAATATTGTACAGTTAAAAATAATTTTAAAGCTGATATTTAACGGGGAATCAATCTTGTCATCCAACAACACAGCCAGTGAGGGCTACGCTCTTCCACAGTATTCTTATCTCATGTTTTCTTGTCGTGTGTTTCTAGGCTGAGGTTTACAGGGAAGACTTTCTGACGGAGCGGAAGGACAGAGAGAAGCTGAAAGAAAAATATCTGGAGCTGGAAAATCGGTTTAGAAAAGTTCGCACTGAGCTGCGTGTCCTTAAATCTCAGGTACAACATTTTCGTTTTTCAGTTTACGTGCTTCTATATTGTCATGTTTGACACTACAAATATAGAAGAAAGGCAAAAAGACGTTAATATAGTTTCTCTGTTTGTTTCACAGGTGACTTGGAGTCCGCCACTGCAGCCTGTTCTTGAACGCGTCTGCTCAAATCGAGTCATATGTCCAAACCAGCCCCTGAACCAGAAGCACGTGCAGATTCAAAGGCGACAGCTATCTTGAAAAAGACTTGACTCTTTTTGTGTGATCACGTTTTTCTGCACTTTAAGGGGGAGGATGGCTGAGAATGTGGGAGTTTACCCATAATGGCATCATGATGACGCCTGTTCACCAGTCTGGGGATTCATTCTGTGATCTGTTTGGTGAAGGAGGAAATAAAAAATTTCCCAAGAGGAGAAATAGCAGCAGAGAGCAATATAAACTCCTCAGAGCGTGAGAAGTCAGTTACACATTGGCTCTGTTGTGTAACAAATAAGGAGGAAGTTCCCAAGGTGCAGCAGTTGAAGTGTTTATTTACAAAGAAAACTAACTTCAAGTAAACATGGTAATCAGTGGTGTCTCGAATGTATAAACCCTGAGTTTACACAGTTCCTCCTCCTTTTGAGACACGTCCTCAGGGAGATATCAGTTATTGCACAAACCAAACACTATTGACAAGGATGTTCACACACACACACACACACACACACAGCTGTGAAAAGTGAAAGTAATTTAAGTATATGCAAAGTATTCACCTGGGTTGTGTTTCCAGCCAGTTCCTGTTTATCCATGTTGATTCAGTATTAGTACATTTGCACCTGAAATGAAATGGTCAGAGAAGAATAAATTACTTTGACGGTTTATTTATGAACGTTTGAATGGATTTTTTGTGTCGTCACATTTCTTAACGTCTCCTTGTTTATTTATCATGAATATAAATCATTCCACGACACGTGTGTTGAGTCTTTTGTTGAAGCTGAGGAAAGACAGAGTAAATAGGAGAATAGCAGGACCTCGCTCTTGTTCATGGTGACCCCCACTGTCAGTGTGAAAGATTTTTTGAAGACTTTCTTATGTGATCCATGAAGTCCCAGATACGTTTGACATATTTGTGTGATGGTTCCTCACATTTTAACAAATGTCACCTGACTTCAAAGCTGCATGTAGAAATCTCTACTGACCTCTACTGGTGGAGCACATGTGCTGCAGCTGATTTACATGGAATATGAGGTTTCCAAAAAGAGCAAGCGAGTACTCACATTTTCACGTCACTCCCTCCCTGTAAAGACCCCAGTGGTGTTTGAGCCAACAAAATGTCTATCGACTCCTCTGCTCCCTCCCTGTCCTGTAATGTCCTCACACAGTGGACGTTTTTAAAGTCACTCCAGGTCCAGAGTTCTCTGAATCGCAGGAGCACAAAATGTTTTCCCAGCAGCATTTAGGAGGAAAGTGATTGGGGGCAGCTGTTTCTGTTTCTAAGTCAGATTACAAACATTTCAACCAACAGCATGAAAGCAGGAAGCACCTTTCCCTCCTTGAGCTCACCGACCTTTGACACTTGAGTCCTTAAAGGGGAACACAACCTTTTACAAAGACACACATGGTTTTAATAGATGCTGTTTTGTAACATGTGCAGATCACAGACTGTGAATAAAAAAGGACGAGGGGTCTCCACTTCCTCCTGTTTAACAAAAATCAAGCTAAACTATAACTTTTAACGTCATCAAAACCAAACTTACCAGCAACGCTTGATGATAAGAACTTCCAAAAAGACAGAAAATTCTATTTTAAAAATAGGCTACTTTGACTTTTCATCCTGGACGACGTCCCATTCATTAACATGGAGGAGGCAGAGCCAAGCCACCAGGGAATGATTTGGCTTCACTTTTGTCGTCCATCTTAATGTACAAATTTAGATATTTTAAGACGACAGATGATTAAATAAAAACACAGTTGTGGAGGCAGATTGTCAGAAAAGTTTTATTGGCACAGTTATAGCAGCAACGTGTCCTTGTTTATTTTCAGTAATGGTCCCATAACAGGTTGTTGTTTTTCTGCTAGTTTGATTAATAGAAATAGCACTGATGAAATCTGAAATATGACTCAGTTGAAGTGATTGTCAGAACGATCATGTAAAGTGCATCTGCACGAAACATAATGAAAGTGAGACTGAGTATATGCGAAATCCCCGGGGGCCTCATTTATGCAACAGTGCGTAGGATCCACCAGTTTTACAAAAACAGTGACGGCAATGTTCCCTTTAAAAATCACAGTCCACCTGGAAACATGGATCAGCCTCATGCCCCGCCCTCGTCGTCGCCACTTTCCTGTTCACTCATTCTCAAGTTTGTGTTTCTAGATCCCAACTTTTGCGTTTTGGTTATAAATGAGGCCCCAGATCTGCTCTGTCGCTACATTCTTAGTGGTTTAGTCTGCAGGTACTTGCAGTTCATAAATAGATGCATTAATGTTTGGTTATGATTATGATTCAAGGTTTTTAAGGTGATGATGAGCTTTAAAATAAAACATTACAATGTTTTTAATGGTAACACGACTGTACCCAGTGCTCAGTGTTGCATGTTGTTACACTGCAAATGGTGATGGAGACAAAAACAAGTAATATATTGAAATACTGCACGTCTCTGCCTTTTTACAGATAAATATGTTAAATACATTCTATGACGTATTTTCAAAGAACAGCATTAACAGCCACTAAGCGCATTTAAAAAAAGACAATTTCTGGCCAGTATTGCACCCCCAGTTTTCCACCAGTTCTGACACGTCAGTCTGAACTCTGCCAACACCATAGCAGGAATATTAAAACATCCACTTGTCAGAGGAGCCGTCCAAGAGCTGCCTGCCTCAGTAGAAAGCAGGGTTTGTGTGCTCGATGACACAGCGGCGGCAGTGTCGCCTGACAAACCGCAGGGCCTCTGGCGACACCTCGCAGTCCTGCACGTTCAGGAGCTGCAGCTCGCAGCAGTTGGCCGCCAGAGCTTTGAGTCCTCGGCCTGTTACGCTCTCGCAGGCTCTGAGACTCACTCGCCTCAGGCCTTGGCAGTACATCGCCAGCTGCTCCAGCCCGCTGTCTGACACCAGCGGGCATTTACCCACATCCAGGGACTTGAGTTTGGGGCAGCTCCTGGACAAGTGGCTGAGGCCATGGTCTGTCAGCCCCTCGCAACCCCTCGCGTTCAAGTAGCGCAGTCTCGGGCAGTAGCGAGCCACGTAGCGCATACCCACATCCGTGATGCGGGTACAGTGGGCTATGCTCAGGTAGCGCAGGCAGCCCTCCAGTCGGGCGACTTCGCGCAGGCCGAAATCCCCCACCAAGCGGCAGTCACTGAGGCTGAGCTCCCGTATTGACGGGCAGTGGAGAGCCAGGTGGCGCAAGGCTTCATCCGTCAGTCTGGTGCAGCGGCGCAAATACAGATGCGTCAGGCGGGGGCAGTGGGAGGCGATAGTTCGCAAGCCCTCGTCCTCGAGGGAGAAGCAGTCGGTCATGTCCAGGTAGTGGATGGAAATCTGCTGGCCGTGCAAAGGGGACAGCTGGAGCGAGGCCTCCTGGGTAAGACTGATGCATGTCACCTTGGAGCAGCCTGCATGAAGAGGAAGGAAGGAGAGGTCGTCAGCTCTGAATGATTTTTAAATTATTTTTTGCGATGTAGATTAAACTAACACTGAAACCGATTCTGATTGCTCGTTCTCACAAACCACTGATATATCATAGCTATCATAGATATTTTCAGAAACATGTGTTGATGGGGGCAGAATCCACAGCTCTTATTCTCCAGATGTTGAGGAGCATAAATTGAGGATTAGTAATAACTAATATTAATATCTTCTTTCACACAGTTGACTCCTGAGATTAGCTCCAGACAAACCTCAGAAAAAGTTTTGTAGCTTCAACTTAACTTTCACCGTGGACCCACTGCCCTTTACTCTCATTAGCATCTTAGTTAAGTGATTAACCACTAGAGGGCGCCACAGTAAAACCTGCTGCATTTGGCCTCATGCCTGTAACTATAAGAATGAAAATGTTTTGACAACATTGAAACACTGATCAGTTTTCTGGATGGAAATCAACACTGGCCTCATCAATGCTCAAAAAATATGATGGTTTGATTTAATTACTTTTGGTTTTTCAAATTAAAACCACAAACTTTTAAAAGGCCACTTTTAGCATCAAAGTCCAAAAGACTTCCTGATGCTAATGCAACAGACGTTGCTCTGCCACCGCGGTTCTGTCCAGGTCCATGTTATTTGTGTCACTTCCTTAATGAAAGCAGCAGAAACCAGCTCTTTCACTCATGTTGAGCTAAAGAAAAGTCTTTCTTCTCCCACATGGAAGCTGGAGGTTGGCAGAGCTCCTCCTGCTCCTCTGATGATTTTACCAGCTTCAGGAGAAAAGACGGAGAAGGACTCAGAGGAGGAATTCTTGAGGTAAATCCACACGTGCATGATGTGAGGTAGGAATAAAACTGAACAAGCCTTCGGCGAATAATTGAGGTGAGAAGGTTTTGATTGAGGACGTTTTCTCACGTGAACGTCTGAACCAAGCTTCACGTCTTTGTTCCAGTGTTCACATTTGATCTGGTTAGTTTTGGCTCGCAGCAGACACACTCTCAGTCTAAATCTTATTGAATATGATCAGTAAGAACATTTTTACCTGAGAGGTTCAGGTGTTCCAGGTTCGGGCAGCGGGACACCACCTCAAACACAGCGTCATTAGAGATGTTATAACAGCCGGCGACCTCCAGGCGGCGCAGCTCCGGGCAGCACTGAGCCACCACGTGCAGCCCCCGATCTGTGAGCCTCTTGCAGCCGCTCACCACCACCGTCTCCAGGGTCAGACACACGTTGGGCGTGTCCTGGCACAGCCGGCGGGTCAGGACCCTGATGGCGCGGTCGGCGTGGAGCAGCTCCCCCGTCAGCCGCACGGTGCCCCACAGCCTCGGGTCCCACGCCAGGTTGTACCAGCGGCGGCACACGCGTGCACAGCGACACAGCTGGTTGGTGGGGAGATGGGAGAAGATCTGCAGGAGGGCGTGGTCAGGGAGGAGGTCGATGGGGGCGTGGTGATGGGTTTTCGACTGGCGGGAGCGAGTGTGGGTGCCGGGCTGAGAGTGAACCACGGCCACCGTCTCTGCAGGGGCGGACGAGGAGGACGAGGAGTTGGTCTCATTGCCGTTGCTGGAGAGGGCGGGAGAGGAGAGCGAGGAGGACTTGGAAGGCAGAATCAGACCTGGGCTGGGCGTGCTCAGAGTCCTCGTGCTGGAGTCTAGACCTGAAGAACAGACGCGAAGAGAAAAAGACAAAGAGAGTTAGTGTCTGAAGAGTTTCTCAGACTTTCTTCATAACTTTGTTTTTAACTTTTTTGAAAGTACAGTGATTCCTTATTGCCTCCTCGTCTGTTGATCTGTGAAATTGCTTACAAATAGAATTAGTGTTTCAAAAATCAGACGGCGTGTTTAAAACAGTCGCCAGTGTCTATTTGTCATTTGCATCTTTTTTATCCTGACCTTTTCCAATATGATTTCTAAACAGCATCAAACCAGCGTTAAGACTTTCACTCTGATGTCTGATACTTTATCACATTAACTGGTGCAAATACTGAGAAATCCATTTTCCAAATCCGGCAAATTAAAAGCCAGCCACCGTCAGCGTCGTCATATTTCCACTTCTGCTAAAAGGAAAAATCCTGCCTCACATACATTATTTAAGATCATCAGTCTGTGACATTTAGTACATTCCAACAATAATGTCACAGTGAACAGGCCACAGCGATCTAACCTTGTTCTTCTTGTACTTTTCTCAAGCCTGACTCATGCACTTATATTTCCACAAGCAATTTCCTCCACTTCTCAGAACAACTTGTGACAACTGTAAACAGTCCTGCTGTGACTGTACTGTAACCTGCGGTGGAGAGAACAGCGAAAACCCAGAGACTAAGTGTTTCCATGCAAGGAGAAAGAGCTGAGCATCTTAAAGAGACACTCTGGTGATGGAGTTTTGAATTTCAGAAAAACAAACTGAAAAATTAAAGAAAATTCGACTTCTGGACGAGGCAAAGTTTCTCAACGTGCTTTATATTCAAGTGCATTGAGCAACAGATGACATGTGATAAATAATCTCATGCTCACACAGAAAAATCACAGGATGCGACACTTCCCATGACACGACGTACAGCTTCCTGTCATTAGACTGAGATAATGTGATTTAGTTGAGAATCATCAGAGCTCCCACACAACCACAGACCACAGGAAACCACTGAGAGAAAGCACAGGTTCCTTAACTCTTCACTTAGTGTCGCATTTCTAAAAACGCATTTTCAAGAAACAGAAAATAATAATTTTTTTATTCCTTAAAAATCTGCACCTCCATTAACGGAAACCTTTTACAGTAATAACACAAATTAAAGTTATCAATCCCAATATGAGCACATTTTGTCTGAGGGCTTTGTTAGGGAAGCCACTCTCTGTTGATCCATTCCTCCTTTTTTTCTGGATTTCCTTCTGTTCAAACTTGACTTTTACAATTGCTATTTGAGAGTAATTCAATCTTTCACTGTATCTGTGCCAGACAAGACACAGTATCACATTATAATTGACAGATCAAGAAAAATAAACGAAAAGGCCACAACATTCCTCACGATGGAGCCACACCAGCTTTGATCAGTTTCCACGGGTGTCGTTATCGTGTTTTGGGATAAATGTGTCACGTTTATCTCCGGAACGTTTGGGCAGCAGTGACGGGGCCTCTTCAAAGCCGAGGATCTCGGTGCCGGGGCTAACATTGTACTGTCAGTCCTGTGTAAACACTGAGGCCCTCCTGACAGATGTGCTCTGATTGCCGCCGCAGCTGAAGATGCAGCTGCGAGAGGCGATGGCTGGATCCCATCAATGTGGCGTGAGACGATGGCGGCAGAGGCGTTGGATCTGATTCGACCCATCGCCCTGGGACGCTGAGTGCTCTCCTCTGATGCTATCTGCCTCCTTAATACCCAGCAACCCCAGCTTGACTTGCTGCTAAAAGCATTTCAAGGACTCACGGCGAGGAATCGTTACATCTGTTGAGGGAACTTGTGAGTCATATGTCAGCTAGAAGTTTGCTACCTGTAATTCCCATTAGTTTAAGTTCAATTATCACTTTCCCTACATGAACCCACATTTCTAGTTCCAGTCGTGTAGACCGAACCGTGACTGAATAACGTTAACTAAAGGAGACAGTCAGCTGCTTCCACGGTGTGTGTCAACATCTGCATGACAAATGAACAGCATCCTGCCCGTCATGTGGATTTGTGTGCTGAGACGAGAGGGTGACACCGTCCTCATGGCCACGCGGCGGATCTCTATTCCAGACCCTTCGGCTCGGTGCGCCTCCCGACTCGCCACTGATGACATCCGCAGGCTCGTCCTCTCTCTCGGGAACATGTCCTCCGAATCACAGGTACTTTACAACTGCCTCCTGTGTGCCTTAAAAGTCTCACTCGTATCCAAGCTCCAGCAAGAAATAAGGAGTAGCACCATCTAGAATAAATTAATCTGCAGCAAACACAAGGTTTATCGTTCCTACGGGACGTCAGTTTGGTTTATTGCATCACATTCTCGTGGGTGGTCCGTCTGTATAGATGTGTTGGATTATTTCTTTGAGGTTGTTGAGCTTATCTTGGCATCTCCTTTGGATCTTTCAATGATAACATAATTTCCTTTTTTTAGCTTAATACAAGTTTAATGATCTGAGGTCCTATAAACACCTCATGTACGTCAGGTTTCACACACCTGTACAAATATGTTGTGGCAGTCGTGCTTCTTTGGTTTTTGTGTTTATTCAAGTCCATTATAAATGTTGCAAGATTCCTGAATCAATACCTCAACACATTGTGGATTCATTCAACATGACTAAACTCTCAAGTATCTAATTTTTCACATCTGGTCTACGTAAGTACATTTTTATGGCTCCATGCCGGTGTGTTTTCAGGTTGACCCTCCCATTTTTGTGAACAAAATATGTCAAGAATGCAATGAGGTTATTTCTTCAAATTTGATTCTTCAGATCTGATTCAAATCTGGTGGTTATAAAAGTCGAAATTCGCTTGTGACCTCACAAAGTGCTTTTTTTGCCTTTTGAACACGATATGTGAAGAATGCCTTGAGGGAATTTCTTCAAATTTGGTAGAAATATTCACTTGTACTCGTGTATACATTGATTAGAATTGTGTGGTGAAAGGTCACAGGTCAAGGTCATTGTGAACAGTGGTCACCGGTCAAAGGTTAAAGTCAAGGTCACGGTGGCCTCATGAGTTTCTCGTGTTGGAAACATCAAACTGCAAAGTGGTAATTCTATCTTTTTTAAATTAAATAACAAGAAAATTAATGAAGGGTTCATATGTATGGCTAAAAATCCAAAGTCTGGGATCAATCCTGTGGCATCACAACAAAAAGTCTCCACAAAAATCTCATCATGCAGCCAGAATCAGATTTTCCACGGACACATTTCTCGAGTCATTAGGTTTGATAGATGTTTGAGGCTCAGCTTCATTATGTACGTCCGAGATAATATGAAGGATTCTGCGTGCAGGAAGAAGAACCGTCTGCCACTGAATAAGGAGCAACTTCCAAACTGCATCATCACATGTGTCGCTGATCAGAAAAGGGCTCTGAGCCTGGAGAAACACAGCGCTACCAGACAAACTGCACCCCCCCCCCCCCCGTTTGTACCCAGACACACTTTCACACAGCTGGTGGGGAAAGTTAAATGCAGACAGATTTACAGTTGCTGTGTTGCACCAGGTTTTGGATCGATAGCAACAGGAACTTTAATGACGTCCAGGTGTCATCTATATGTTTTCTGGCTGCATGTGTTTATTCATTCACTGACAACTGCTGAGCAACGATGAAGTTGTTGACAATGATCTTATGACCAAAATATTCACATTTTTCGCACTTTGTAACTTCTTGGAGATGAACATTATGGTTTTTACATCTGTCGAGCAGACACAAACTAATAGTTATCAGCAGACTGATATCTATTAGTTTGTGCAATTTGGTGCAGCTTGATTGAATTTATGGGCCTTGGCAAAGGTATGCACTCTACTATGTGCCATTCTAGTTAAATAGCTGTGGTATTACGACATTTAAGAAAAGCGTTATTATCCAGGAAATCCAAGAAACTAAAACTTCGAGACAGACGGACAAATGATGGGGAATTCATAAATATAAGCAGACAAACTGACACGGGACCAGGAGTATAAATAAAGTTGAACACAGGTGAATCACATGAGGACAAGCGCAGACAATCTCAAAAGTCTTTCAGGGGTTCTACAGGGATCATGAATCATCACAGTTTATCAGATGCAAAAAGTATATTCTTGGCTCAGATGGTTAAAATCCTCAAATCCACCCCAAATAATTAAGATACAATCAAGATATACATCCTTCGAGCACTATTACCACTTTAATCGTAAGACTGCAGATCCCCTAAAACATCAAACATAACTTGTGAACCGTTAAAGTTTACTCTTGACCTTAAAACCATCGAGGTCCAATTCCCAAACTTTTAATGTAACTTTTAACTGCCACATGTACGAAGCCCTGAAGTCGGAATTGTAACATTAAAAAAGCTTAATAATGAACTGTGGGATTAATTTATAAACCAACATGGAAGAAGAGTCCTAGAGGTGCTGTGAATAAAATCATAAAAGCTACTAAGCCTGGATTTCTCCATAGCAACGATAAGCCAACCTCATCCACTAATAAGGACCACATGATGTGACCGAAAGCTCCAGAAAAAGCTAGTAAATGGACTTTTGGGGTGAGATCGCTGGGAATTATCTGCGTTTACCTGCCGCTCTAAACTCTAAGCATGAAAAAATAAACTTTTCTTAAGCAGAAGTGCTGTGTTTTATACCCCTGCATCACTACAAACCTATCATTAACAGAACAAATACCGTACAGCTGTTAAACTCCTCTTGAAGCCACTGTGAGTGCAGATGGTGGAGGACTCAGCTCGGTTTAGGAAATCAGAGGAGAAACAGTGGAACATCTGGTCTTTACCCCGGACAAAGAACAACGGAGCGGTGGTGAAATGAAAGAGAAACTCATGCATTTTGAATGTGCATGTAGCCACAGCAAGGCATACTTGGCTGAAATCATTTGCCACTAATACCCGAATCTGAGCTGATCCGCAGCCGCGCCGCAGCAGGATCCCATTAACATCGACTTCTGAGACACATCTGGGCCGTGCTTTGATACCAGAGGTTTAATGTAAATCAATCGGAGTGATCAGCGAAAAGACGAGATGACCGCGTGATGAAGAGGCGCAGCTGGATGTTGGGGGCGATGTCGCATTAATGACAAAAACCTGCCGAATTTAAAAAAAGGACAGAGCGGTGCAGAAAAACAGATTTTGAGGGTAAGCAAAAGAAAATGGGAGCAAGAAGAAAAGGAAAGGGGGGAAGATAAATTGGCAGTGGAGTCTGCTGACTTTACCAGAGACGGAGACAAGTGCACAGGCAGGGTCAATCCAGACTTTGACGCAGTCTGGTCATAAACCAAAGCTATAGGGATTCCACTCAGGATCTCGCAGCGCCGTGAAGCTCCGCTAAGACCCTGTCTGGAGCTCGCTGGATTATTACTGCTGCATCTGGCAGGATGGACCAATCCATTACCTCAATGCCATTAGACCTGTGACATGTTCCCGCTCTGCTCTGCTCCGCTCTGCCAAGACGGGGTGGTGAAGAGTAAGACTACATACATATGACTACGAATTAGTTTGAAAGTGCATCAACTCTGTGACAGATGGATGCCATCCACACTACGGCTCAGACGTAGAGCCACTAAGACAGAAGTATGGAAACGCTGCTGGCCTCTGCTCCGAAACTCCGAAGCTCTAAGGCCACATCTAGAATTCTATGATTTCATTTGAAAACGGTGCTTTCATACTAAAATGATCTGAGTGTCTACTTCATCCTTTTCCAAGCATCTCAGTTTCTGCTCGTCCAAACTAAAACGCAGCCCTGGAGTTTTCAAACTAGAACGGGGTCAGCAGTGTCTTCAAACATCTCTGTTTAAGTGTCTCTGAAGCTCCAGATGGAGCAGAGTTGATTTCCAAACAAAAAGCAGCAGCATGGATGTGTTCAATGTAAGGGAATCAGAGACGGATCGTTTTCTTCTCACGAGCGAGGAAATCAAATCCATATCAACAGAAAAAAAGAGGGGAAGTGTTAAAACAGAGAAAGTTCAGATAATAAAAAACAACCAGGCAGCAGGAGTTTGACCGAATGAGAAAAACACAAATTAATGCATCAGCACTGAAGGTCTTTAAAGCAAAACATCTGAGTGAGAGAGGGAGAAGTCCTGGGATAGAAAACATCTGGGTCTGTCTCAGGTTTTATTGAATACATGGAAGTTGATATTAGCGTACAGTGTGGCTGCTCGGTTATCGGCAGAGCCTTCACTACAGGAAGGTCTTGCGTCACTGGACAATGTGAAAGACAATAGGGCCTGCTGGTTCCTTTACAATGTGCACGCTCGGACAGGAAACAGACTCCCCAGTCCCGCACAACCCCCATCACTCCTCCACTCCTGGACTGCAGCATTCTCACACTCACTCAGTCTCCAGGTTCAGTTTGAAATCTTTTGCAGCGGCAGATTCGGCTCATGCGCTCGCCAGGAGCTGCAACACTCTTTCCCCACATCAAGACAAATTTCCTCCGGGGAAGTTTTCCGCCTTTTAAAGCTCGTCCGTCTGTTAAAACAAGTCTCCGCGCTCCGCACCCATCACTTTATAAATCCTCCACTGAGGAGGACAGCAGAAGTCGCTCCTTCAAAAATGAGCCTTTTGTGTTCGTCTTATTCGTCACAGCACATTTCCAGAGTGGAGGTGACAGTTGAGACACCAGAGGCAATTTAGCGTCATTCAAAATTGATCTGGCCTTTTGCAAATCGCTGGAATTCAGGATGATGTATTTTTTTTAGTTTTTTTTTTTTACAGGTTGTTAAAATGGGGATGTCAGAGAAGTTAGATTCTCATGTGCATGAGATGCCTTTCTGTACAGTTCATGCTCTTTGCTGCTGGTGCGTGAGAAGGGTTAGCATGGAGTGACAGTCATGTTAAATGACTAAGGAGGGTAACTACACACACACACACACACACACACACAGAGGAACTGCACATCAGAGGGGAATGGAAAAGTGAGCGCTGGCCCCAAACAGTTGATTTGGTTGTGATGAGGAGCAAATGTAATGATCTCATGTGGTTAAAGCAACAGAACAAGGGAAGTGCTGGAACGCTTGTGGTTAGAAACTTCTGACAAAAGAGCGACCAGAAAGAGGTTATTTTACAGGGACGGAGATTTGTTCACGATAAAAAAACAACGTCTTTACATAAATCTTTATAGTCAAGAGAGTGCAACCATGGTTTGTGCAAAGGTCTCGCACTGCTGCTATATATTCATGTTTATGTGTAGAACTGTCACACTGGCTGCACATCACAGTCCAGAGCAGCTGCCTCATGGAACTGGAACATTTTAGTCTTGGAAGGACTGTTAACGTCTCGTAGGACGGAAAATACATGTTATTAATTGTTTTTACTTCAACTTTTCTGTTTGTGTACATCTCAGCCTAAGATTCAATGTGTTGGAGGTATTGCTTACACTTAGCACCTCGTACCAGGCTAACTGTTTGCTGATGATGCTCAAAATGTCAATGTAAGTATGCAGGTATTAAGCAGCAGCTTTTTTTAACATACACACTTTATTTAGCTTTGGATAAGGAACAACACATAATTTGTTACGGTTGCTCTGTAACAACAATGTTCTACAAAACATAACTCATCAATTCCCCGAGGAAAACTAACCAGAGAGAAACTTTCCTCTCATTTTTGTACCATTGCGGATTCAGCCACAACTGACACTTCCCTGCTTACGTAATGAAACAAACCACAGTATGAAAACGAGGGGAGGGGGAAGTTTGATGTGTCAGTTCAGCTGCTGCAGAACTGTGGTCGTATCGCCACATAAAAAGCACAGAGCGCCAGGTGTATCACAGTGAAAACATCGCCCGCCGGCCAAAAATCGTACAGGAAGCAAACGTGAGAGTCGGCCAGGTGGCGTCTTTCCCAACTCCTGTCAAACACGCTGCTGTAGTCGACCTGAAAAATGTGACCCTGTTGAGGAACACGGCAAATGCATTGAAAACAAGGACAGCTTCCTCTCCGAGGCCGAGAACGAGAGGAGCGAGCAGTAATCAGAGAAGAGTTATGAGATGGAGAGCTCTGCTTGCTGAGCAGCCTTCCCCTCCTCCTCCTCCTCGTTTTCCTCCTACGGTAAACTGCTTTCACTCGTTTTCTTTTTTTTTTTTTCCTATCGCCGCCTTGTTCTGTGCTTTTTCGCTCAGATTTCCTGGCTGGAGGAGCGGCGGAGAGGAAGGGGGAGGAGCGAGGACAGCTGATGGAGAAAATCTGGGGGGAAATAGCGTTGGCATTCTTCGCCTCTCTGTGTTTTCTCATTGCGCCGACAATTTCCAATGAGGATTAGAGATAAATCACTGATATTTCTCATCACAATCACTACAGACGTTGTGAGAAACCTCTTATAATAACTCCAGGCTGCTGCTTTGTGTCCAAAGTCAAAGTGCTGAAAAGGGACAGATTCATGTCCCACCAGCTCGGCCTCCTGATTATGAGCATAAACTTCTTAAAGATGTGAATTTCTGCACATTTGAATGAGAACAATCCAAGACTATAAGACAGTTGTTCATCTGCCAAACATTTCCCTCTAGAAACAGATGCTTCCCCGTCTAAACAAACTCCTCCGCCTCCCCACGCAGCTGCAGAAAAACAGAACACATGCAGCATTAGGTTTCACCCAAACTTCAAAAAGACAGATTTGTCACAGAGGGTGGTTGATCGCTGCCTTAACGACTTCAGATGAGAGATTAAAAGTTACAAGTACAGCACGAGTGGAGAAAAACAAACTTAAATCTTCTCTCTGCAGAGGAAACGACACGAATAAACACCGAACTGCAGCCGGCGTCAAAAATCAACAGTGAAACACGATATATCCAGCAGAGTAAACACGAGTGTGTGAGGTTAGTTTACAGATGAGGTGTGAGGGGAAAATTATTAACACGGTGGAGACGTTAGTGGAGGAGCTGTTGACACTGGAGTCTGTCTTCAGAACAACAACGTTGGGAAACTCAAGGGAATCGAACCTAAATGTCTTCTGGTATCTTTCTACGAGGTGCATTCATGGACAATCGGACGTACTAACATTTGCTAGCATAGCCACTTCCGGTATCCATTTAAGGTTCCAATGAAGCGGATTTCTTCGCCGTGTCTTTGTCTTTGTGGATTATACATGTGATTCTGTAATGTTTGAACAAGCCAATCTTTCTGTTCGGTATTTTTGAGGCATCCTACGCTCTGCATCGGTTTGCCTCACACTCATTATCACTCCTGACACTCTTGTCTGATTTGGCCCCACAGCAATAAGATGAATAACTGATCAACCGATTGGTTTTCGTACATTTTCAAGCTAATTTTCTGGTTTTATTCTCATACATCAAAGATTTTCTAACTTTTCATTCTTAATCAATCATACACAGAATAATCATTAATCTATAATGGAAATAACTGCTCCCTTGATTTTCTGCATGTACTCATGTGGGAATGCCGTGATGACTTAATGCGAGAAACAGACTTTAGTAAAGAAGTATAATCTAAAGAATTGGCTGAATTCTGACAGGTTTACAAGGTGTAATATTGTGGCACAGCGTCGGAGGTGGATGGAAGGACAGAGTCAACCTTTCCCGTCACTCTTATCACTGTTTCTTTGGTGCTTGGCAGACGGAGAGGAAGGCGGCACACTCATTGTTCCCAGCGTTCCCACCTTCCTGGTGCCATTATAAAAGGCTGATGGAGCCGACCTGCAGAGCGTGGCCGCTCTGACATGATCAACAACCCTGTGAGCCTGCGTTACGTCAGCGGCTACAGAACAGACTTCGACCGATCAAGATCAAAAACGGTCTTGAGGAGTTACAGCGAGCAGGCTGAACATCTCAGGGTGTTGTCAGCTCCACGTCTGAGCCGCATTCCGAGTTCGGCCGTGCCAAAGCAAACCCTTGAGGCCCAGACGAGGGTCACAGTGTAACCCCTGCTGGGAGATACTCAATTTCATCCCACAAGAGGGATTTACTGTTCAGGACTGTGCCTTTCTGTCTGCGGCTAATAAGCAACTCAACTGGGTCAGGACGCCACAAGCTCGACTAAATAATAAATGAAAACAGAGACACGTTGCAGGAACTTGCCAGATGACCGTTTGTTTTCAGCAGCAGAATGAGCGTAACTTCCTCATGTTGATTTTGGTAGTGGAAGACGAGCAATGGCCTAGTTTCTGTCTGCATACTGATATTAAACCTGAACAATAACTAGTATCATCACTAGTATGCATTATTTACTTTAGAGCCACTAGATCTTGAATCCTGAGGTGAGGATAGTTTCTTGTTTGTTTTTATCTTACAAAACATTCCTGGTTAGAAATGCTTGACAGAAAACTTCTCTGGTTTGGAAACAATCTTTCTCTCAGAAATAAAAAAACTTCATAAGATTAAATGTTCCCTTGTTCAAATGGACAGACTGTGGGGATTTCTCGATAAAGTCTGAACTAGCCTGTTTTATTAATGTCAACAAAATGTTGCTTCATTTTTGACTTCTGAATAAAAATGGATAATATTACAGCTCATTTTATTCACTTATAAGTGATACTCTAAATTCAATGTATTCACACATTGAATTAAACTAAATAAAATTATCAATTAATTAAACTTCAATTCAGTTTGGTCCCTCAATAGGTTATTTCATGCCCTTAAATTCAACAACGTTGAGAAACAAATTTCTTTTTGAATATATTGTTATATTATTATCTATCAATGATGTCCAAGCTGCAGTTTGTCAGTCAGGATTTGTTCTTTGCTCAAATAAAACAAGTTAAATCTGTTCTCTGATGTCATTTGTTGTGGAAAATCATGTCGTAGCAAAGTAAAAACAGAAACACGTGCAGCTCTCCATCTAGGAATCATTTATATTCACCAATTACCTGTAGAAAACCCCTGTGGGAGATCATAAGTGACTGTATGAATGCAGTGACATTACTGCAGCATGAGGACACTGGAGGCCCGAACATGAATACTCCCAGTGTGTGGTGGGGAAACAGCCCAGACGGCTTCCTGATTAGTTTAGTGGACCACAGGACGAGGTGGGCAAGGACCGTGTGATCTGCCACTGTGTACGTGTGTGTGTGTCCATGCTTTTTTTAAAGGA
Organism: Paralichthys olivaceus; assembly: GCF_024713975.1. NCBI lineage: Eukaryota > Metazoa > Chordata > Actinopteri > Pleuronectiformes > Paralichthyidae > Paralichthys > Paralichthys olivaceus. The sequence goes on along the minus strand of NC_091109.1, from coordinate 394,624 downwards.
GGGGGGATTTCACTGTGGCCGTAGTGGTTCCAGACCATGTAATTACTCCCACTTAGCATGGAGGCAAAAAAACACAACAATTTCTGCGAGAAAACAGGGGGATATTATGGTCTGGAAGCCACTGGTCATAAACTACACTCTTGTCTTTATATTTCTATCTGCACATCAATTCCCCTCCAGCTCGTCAGTGGACAGATCACACGACTGACCGTCATCTACTTTGTCCGAATGCACACTCGCACCACCCCAGTGAGTTTGAGCGTCGCACTGACTTCACTAAAACAAAGTAATTGGCGCACATGTTCAAACCGAACGAACATCGGGCGTCTCGTGAGGAGAATTTTTCCTCCCGGAGAAACACCTTGAAATCTCGGGCTGAGCGACGGTTATAAACACGGGCTTGTAGCAGCTATTTGTTTTCTTGTGGGGAGCTCCAAACCACGAGAGCACTACGTTCGGCGTGCCAGAGCAAATTTAAGATTGGTGATGACAATGCATGAGAGGAACGGGGCGAGTGTGCGAGCGTGCGAGCTTGCAAGACACACGGTGACTCACTGGTCAAGAGACGAGAGCACAAAGGGAGAGAGACCAACATGTGCCTGTGGTGGGTTTTGATAAAGTTAAAGGTCAAATCAGTGACTCAGTGATTCATTCACTGGCTTCTGAGGTTTGATTCTCGTTCAACAGTTCCTGCCCAGTGGACGATAAACAAACGTGAACAACCACGAGATGTGTGGTCAAGATGCTACGCATCGTCATGTTTTACCTTCTTAGTGATAGGACATATTGAAAAGGGGCAAATACTTAAAGCTGCACTGTTACCACCTAAACTCAGAGGAGGGTTTTAGATTCTTTAATCATGTTTTGATTTTAAACCCCACAACTTCACTGTTTTGGTTTCAGCTCTGATCAGCGTGTCACCAAATCCTAGATGTTAACCTGGCAGCACGTAGGTTATTAACCCTTTTCTCCTCTAAGGACCAAACTTAAAACAAGTACACAAAATATATGTTTTCAAAAAGATGGTTTCTGTCATTTTAGGGAGTTCTTATCACCCTGAAGGGTTTTCTGGTAAGTTTGGTTATTTTCTTAATTTATAAAAACACATTTATTGGACACAGCACCAACTCAGATTTAAGGTTTTACAAGACAGTGGAATTATGATTAATATTATTTCAAGATAATATCAGATCATAATGCTTCTGTTTGTTGATTTCTGTTGAAATGAGAGAAAACTGCAGCTCTGACTGACAGATTGTTGAAAACAGTATGAGACTGATCCACTTAGGCAACATCTGTTTACAGGAGGCTTCAGAAGGCATCAGTCAGCTGCAGCGTTTTTCTGAACCCTGCAGCGAGCACACAGTTTACATTCATAACTCAGACCCTCCTGACAAAGGCAAGCAGGTCCCAGAGCTGGACGCCTGCCGGTGTGTGGGGAGTGCGAGAGGGAGCCAGAGAGCTGCATGGAGACGAGGAGCGTCTGAGAAGGAGGTGAAGCTCTCGTTCCCCTATTTTCACTCCCCACACCTTCTCCGTCTCCTGCAAACCCCCCTCTCTCTCTCTCTCTCGAGCAGGCCTCCCTCCCTCCTTCGCAATGCTTTGAGCCTGATACGACCACAGTTTAGATAAGCATTCTTCCACAATGAGAAGCCAGACGTTTTTCTTTTTTCCTTCTTCTTCTAAAACAAAGCCCATGAAATGCCTTTGCTTTCTGGTCTCTGATGGCAGCTGTGAGTTTGTTTTCAATTTAGGGTTATCCCAGGAACACACAGGTTTCTCTCCAAAAATAGGCAGTGGAGAAAGTGCACGAGGAGGAGGAGGAGGGAAAGAAGAAGAAGAAGAAGAAGAAGGGAGGGAGGGGAGTTTGGTTAATGAGCACCAGATGCCTTACCTTCGCTGGTAGCCACATTCTTTGGAGCTTTAGTTGGTGTGTGATCTGTGCTCGAACTTATGTCAGAGGAGATGCTTGAGCTCCCTTTACCTGCAGGGGAAAAATGGAAGAAAAAACAAGATTGCTGTTGAATTTGGCAACTTTAGAACAACTTATGAGGCTTTAAAATCCTGTATTGCACGATGACAACGAAATATTAACCCAAATTTGACATTTTTCTCTCTTGAACTAAGAACTATAAATCTTATCATATGAAAACAGGCTCTTTATGCTGCAATCCTGAGGCGTGTCAGTCCGAGATAAGGCGGAATGGCACTTTTTCGTGATGTATTTAATACGGTAAGGAGGTATGAAGTGTAAGGAAATATAAAGCCCATCACTCTCTGCGTTCATGACATTTATGTTCCTGGGTTTTTTGACGAATGGTTGGGCCTTGGCACATCCACAAAGTCTCTGCCAGATTGTTAGAGTAAGTGTCCGCTTTTTTTTTTTGGAAGAAGAAGAAAAGTCTCCTGAAATCCCCCTTTCAGCCTTCACTCCCAGAGGACGAGTGAGGAAACACTCCTGCACAAGAAAAAAAAAAAAAAGAGATCGATCTATCTAACACACGAACGCTTCCTTTATGAGCTATGGCTGCAATATTGGATTAAGGATTTTGGATTTCTCTGAGCTAAATTTCAGCAAAGTATACTTTTTAACGTTCCTCCTCTGTGACTGCAGTTGTTTATGACACTTCATTCCTCTGTCAGATCATAAATGCAGCTTTGTGGCTTTCCTGAGACTAAGTATGTGCCTTTCTCGCAGCACGACAGGCCGGAGAGGTATTCTCAAACAAGTCACACCCACATGCACATCAAGAGCAGCCACCTAAACGCAGCAGACAGCTCCTGAAATGAGCAAAAAGTACGAGAGTCAAAAACATCCAACCTGTGCTCTCACACCACCGAGATCCCACACGTACATATAAAATAATATAAATCCAGTGCAGCTCATATGGTTTAAGTATGAATGACATTCTGTGGTGACATCACTGAGCCGGCACATCTGTTATTGCTCCTGGAAATGACTCAGATATTCATGAGGGGTTTGCGGATGTCAGTGTTCGACCACTTTTCTAATATCCAGGCCGAGCAGGAAGCACGAGGCCGAGTGGAGATGAGCAAATACATTTTCATCTTCAGCAGGTTACAGGGTTTCTGTCCTCGGCCCTGAGGAACTCGGCAGGTTGATGCATATATGGAGCTTTCGTGGAAAAACAACTTTCAGGAAAGCTCCTGCTTCCTGTCTTGAGCTTATATAAAGTGTTGGTGGAGGGCTGCTGCATAGTTGTGACCAGAGTGTAATTAATTGTGGAGTCACACTTGAAAACAGATGTGGACCGACGGACAGCAGAATTCTGCAATTACAAAAAAGACTGTTTCTTTTCAACCTAGACTGGCACAAATTGGAGAACATACGCCGCCACAGCAACATTTCTATTGGGATCTGCACCAACAGTTGCACAAACTCATAGATATCAGTCCCCTGAATGTGCCTGATGTTTTTAATCAAGGCCCATGAGTGATGCCCTTTGTCCACATCCATTGGAAAGTGTAATGGGTTCTTCCTTGGCCCATGTCCCTTCCTTCAACCAGGTTTCATGGAAATCTGTTCACTACTTTTGATATAAACCTGCTGATAAACCAACAAAATGATAAACCAATCATCAAACCAACTAGAATGTCTCTCAGTAAAGCTGAGGCCCAACAATCCCCTTGAATTCAATCAAGCTGCACAATCATACATATCAAAAGAAAGTGGATAAAAAAATCCTGCAGCATAATCTCATTGGCGAAGGTAAAGAATGTTATGATGGTGTGAACATATAAGTTATACACTTTGAAAATGCCAAGGCTCTTTCTAGAGCTCAGCATGTTTTCAGCAATAGAAATTCTTCGATTTAATCATTTCACTGTTCAGTAATTGGATGGATAGATGGATGATGGATCTTTCGTAGTTAGAAAGAAAGGACTGACTTCTTGACTAAAACCAATAAACCTGCAACAATAATTTGATTAATCAATCACCATTAAAGTATTTTTAAAGATAATCAATTGTTTTTCTTCTCTGAAGTCAGTGGTTGCAAGTTTAATTAGTTTTTCATGATTATAAACTGGATCCATTCAGACATCACCTCATGCGTATGGTAATTATGACATTTTTCAGTGCGTTGATTAATTTGTCAGGTAAACTCAAAGCAGACTAATCCAACCATCATGTATACTGTTTATCCTTTGAGGGTCATGTTGGGGCTAAAGCCAAATCTCAGCTGACATTAAACCAGAGGTGGAGCACATCTGCCAAATAATCACTTGTGGAATTAATAATACAGTAATTCGTTGCAGCACTGAAAACAACGAGAGCTTGTTTGGTCTGTGTCACTTTTATCTGATAATTATTAATGAGAAAATATATTAAAGCACTTGCTCGTTTCAACATGTCTTCATGCATCTCTGCAGTTTAACCAGAAACCTACAGCTGGATGCTCATCAAGACCAAACCTCATGAGCTCAAAGGTTTTCATCTGGGAAATTTGACATCATCCTGCTCACATCTGTCCAAGTCACAGCAACACGACGAGCCGAACACTGTGTTTGCACTGGAGCTTTACTGGGATTAATGTGTGTTATGATCTGAGGTATTCTATGGTGCAACATTAGCAAAGTCTGCAAAGTCCTATCTTCTCGTGCATGAAGTGAAAAGAAAAGTTGCTTTGTTGAAATTCAGCCTTAGAGCAACTTGAACACACTCGAATGATAGAATCTGCACTTGAACCTTCACAGTCTGGATTTCTAGGTGGAGCTGGTCCACATGTTATTTTTTAACATCACGACTTCCAATCTTTTCTCTGCACTTGTTGACTTAGGAAGAGAGCACACTGGAATGTTATTTATACAAACATCACTGCTCCGGACACAGAAACGATGTGTTCGATGGAGGGTTTTTTTTTTTTCTGACTAAGTAATGTTGAGGATTACATCTCAGATGAAAAAGACAGCGGGTGAGGGAGGACATGAGGGGGAGCTGTAAAGGGGAACACACTTTGTTCTGTGTTTAACAGCGAGCTGGAGTTTGATTTCACTAACAAGCTCATTGTCCAGGATCATTAATGACATGTTTGGAGGTCTTAATCAGTAATGTGGCATGAGAAGAGCATTTCCATCATCTGTGCATCATCCATTGTTTGATTCCTCTAAGAAACCCTTGGCTGGCTCCGCCCAACGACAGCATCCAACAAGCAGCTGTAGGACAGAAACTAAAAATCACAAACACGACAGGGTCAGTGTGAATTCTGCAGAAATCAGCTGACACGTGAGGCTCTGGCTGCTCAAACACCTGCACCTTTGCTCCTCAATGTCCACAGTGCCCTTTAGTCAAGGTGGTTTTTCTTGTGCTCTGTGTGAACCTATACCTGTCCCTGGAAATCAGTTACTACTCAGGACAAGTTGTCACAACTTCTATGTGCATAGGATGCAAAGTGATCACATGTGCCCTGAGTGTTTGTGTATGCACAAAATGGCCTCCAGATCAGACAATAGCAGGATAAGGAATTGTGGAGAAAAATCTCTGGAATTAGTTTCTTATCGCAGGGTGACTGAGTGAACACGCACAAACACAACCCAACACTCACGTCCTTTAACCCCCCCCCCCCCCATTAAACCTGCAGGAAAACATCTTTTCTTTCAAATACAAGTGAGAACTGATTCATTCTGCAGGAGGTTGTCTGATGAACCTGCTGCTGTGATGATAATCCATTTTTGAATTGACTTTTTGACACTTTGGAAATATCACTTGTGCCTCTATAGCTTCTACTCAGGAGCCGAACACTTGCATGTCTGACAACAGCTGTGCATGTGACCCCATGCAGTTTTATTTATTACAGCAATATATAAAAAGCCTCCAGCTGCATGTAAACTGACGATGAAAGTTACATTTCTGCAGGAAATGTGGGTGAATACAAAATATGGAAGTGCATGGACAAATTGTGGCTTTTATTGCTCCTGTTACCTTGATGCATGCAGAATCTGTTCTTTTCTTTGCACATGCATACATGACCACCAGATGTCACTCTACATCTTATATGTACAATATAAACGTTGCACATCTTTAAAAACCATTTAAAAAAAGGACAAAATCAACACCCAGAAGCAGCTTTGAGCTCAGGAACAACACCTATGCTCTAAAATGTGCAGTTTTTTGAATGGCGTTTGGCTTAAATTCAACTCTACATAAGAAAAGTAATGAGTCAAAGTGATAAAATTAAAGATATAGAGGGAATAGAGCTACTTTGGAGCTACAGCTAACTGATGTCCAGAGTTTAAGTGAAGCTGCAGAACAATAACTGCACATATTTTCTATTATTTTACTTTTCCTGGACACAAATGAGAAACTGGTGCATGTAACGGGAATGTAAAAACTCATTTTCTTTGCTATATTGAGCCTGAGAGTCGAAGAGTGTTTTAAAGCAGTAATTAGAGCACTCACCCTCGCTTCCATACTGTTTTCCATTGTTCGCACCCATGTTAGAGGATACATAATCTATGCGCAAAGCTCGGGTTTGTCAAAAGGAGTTAAATTCCAGAGAAAAGCCAGAGTCTTTCCATGAAGACAGACGAGACAGCCGGAGGTTTGTGCAGGGCCGCGAGCTCCGACTCCAAATAGTTAATCCAGATGTTGAGCAGAGGACGCCTCAGCATTACGCAAAAATAAAAAAACCCAGATTCACTCGAGCCTCCAGCGGCGCAGAGTTTGTGTTTGTGGCCAGAGTTGTGCGTAAAAGCGCAAAGTCCAGGAATGGAGGAGTTTTTGATGTGAGAGGAAAAGTTTGAGAAGTGTCGTGAGAGTTGAGCAGCTGTTTCTCAGGCAGAGTGAAGAGTCAGAGAGAAGAGAAGAGAAGAGAGGACGCAGCTTCTCCTCCACTGGATTTAAAGAGACCGCAGACACAGCACAGAGGATGAGGAGGAGGAGGAGGAGGGTTAAAAAAAGATAAGACAGAGACTGTGCCACAGACACACAATCACTCCACAACACTACTGACTCACTGGTCTATTAATACACAAACACAAATCGTTTCATAATAAACCTTTTATTCTTGAGCTTCAAACGTGTTTCACAAAATTACTATATTATTTTACATAAGCACCAAACAATGTGGAGCCAATACTACATTTAAAAAACATAATACAAAAGAAATATGAACTAATACTGTTCATTCATAGATATAAAGTATGTGATATGTATATATCTACACTTTATACCACAGCATATATACACATAAAGTAAGTGATGTGTCTTTAAATACTTTACATGTGATATCAAGTATATGATATATGTATATTATATCACATTAAGTATGTGACATGTATATATACTTTATGTGTGATATGAATAATGTGATATAAAGTACGGGACATGTATATATAGGTTGGAAATGAGAAAGAGTTTCAATCTTACTTGGCTGTGATGACAAAAGGAGATAAATTATTTGGGGGTTTTGTTTAGTTTAGATACCAGATCAGTCAGAGTGGAAACCCCCACATTCATTATTATGTGTTTTCCCGTTACACCTCATTAATATTTAACCAGTTAAGTCATCACAAGTGTCTTCATCCAGATTCTTTCTTCACCAATCAGATCCCAGACACACGAGCTCTCATGTATTCTAAGGATAAAGGCTCAGTGACAGAAGAGGAGTTTCACCACACATGCTGGAATGTTTCTATAATTAGACGTCATACAGGTCATTGGATATGTCGACGTGAACGCAGGACAAAAGCAGTTGTCAGCTGTTGACAGTCGACTTTAAATCCTGGATACGTGTTAAATTCCTTTGTGAATGCACACAGACAACAGGTCTAAAGGTTTAACAGTGATAAATGTTCTATTCCGACCTGAAGGTTATATATTAGAGAGACTTTTCTTCTTCCATATGATGGAGCTTCACGTGGCCACATTTTTCCTTCAGAGCATCAGATGTCTAAATATTTGATCGTACACAGACAGGTGGTATTTGTGTTATATTATATATCGGTAGCCGTCTTGGCCGACACCCAGGAAAAGCAGAATTGTGCTCAGCGGTAATCAGGAGATTTGTTACTGTGGAGTTTTCATTCCACTGAGGTTTTCAGCTCCCACACATTCACAACAAACGTCAATTCTTTATCGTGCAAAACTTTATTTAAATGCTTCAGAGCTATAATGCAATTCCAGATTTTTCCTCTGCTTCTTATTTTGTTAAGTAGAGCGTTGATTTCTACCATCAAGAGCGTATTATGTGCTTTATTTTCCACAATGTCTGACTGGCTCTCAGGGATCCCAGTCAACTGGGATCTTGGCTGTCTGGGAGAGGTCAAATGCCAAACCTCAAACCTTTACAGGCAGCAATCTCTGCCACACTGGAATGCATAGTAAGAAACACTTCAGTGCTTTGCAGGAGATTCAGGAGCTCATACCCGAAAAAGTTCAAACTGCAAACAGCCAAATTACTGAGACTTGTTTTAGGGGTTGTTTTTGTGCCCAATTAAAGCTGCTTAACAAACATTCACTCAAAGCTAAAAATATGTATAATCACACATCATTAAACACTGTGGGCGTCACTAACATTTTAGCTGAGCTCCGACAGTTGATCATTGCTGCTCATCCACTGTGAAAACACATCAGCAGCACTGAACGTGTAAGGGACAGCAGGACTGGTATTTATTTCAGGGAGAAGCTCAGCGTTGGCGACAGACATGGGGTAGCAGGCGGAGCCAGAAAGACTGGAGCTGTCCTTTGCCACAGCTGCACCCTGGGACTCTGTCACGGTGCCGTTAGCGTCCGTCACAGCAGCACTCGAGGGAGATGAGTGGTCATTTGCAGCCTCTGTGGTGGCCGGGCGGTCGGAGGAAAGCGAGGCAGAGGGGAGTTCCCGGAGCTTAGTGTATAATGTGCTCAGGGTCACAGGGATGGACATGCACCTGAATGAAAAACACACAGAGACATCAGATAAAGAATCCAAGGCAATGATAATACAAAATAAAATATAGCTACTTTCTCAATGTTATAAAGTCCGTGCAGAAGTGAACGTGGTGTGGAGCAAACCACCAGGGGACAATTAAGATGATTTGGCAAGCGGTCATATCCTCCACCTTTATTTACAGTCTATTCTTCAAACTGAAGGAGGAGGGAAGGTTAAACGTACCTCTTCATTACAGTGGAGATGTGTTCATCCAAGGTTGGGTCACATGTTCCTGCTCCAAACAACCTGCAGCTGATCTGATGAGCGTCTGATATGTTCACTAACACTGTGGAAAGAAAATGAAAACTTTTATTACACAGTATGGCTCATAATGATTATTTTTTTTAAATAGTGGAACAGGGACATTATCATTTCTTACAATCTCAGTTAAATTACATTTTCTAATCGATCAACAGTCTAAAAAATAAGTTTAAAACATCAAATCTTCAAGTTTGAGAAGCTGCTTACAAACAGCCAGGGAGTCAGTGTGGGGCGGGTGGAAGGTCACAGAAAAGCTGGTGTCAGACTCTGGAAGGACTTCGAAGCGCAGGTCACAAACCGAACCTGATAACAAGATTCATCAATGAAACATGACAGGACCACGTCTCCAGATGTACCTGCAGCTGGATGATGTAAAGCTCCTCCTACCTGGAAGGGCCCTCTGGGACGTGACACAGCTCCTCAGCAGGGCGTTAATGACACACTGATGGCGCAGCAGCTCCAGGGTAGCCGGGACGTGGGCGGGATGGGTGAAGGGAACACTGTCCATCACTGCCGCTCTCTGTGCGGGCGCCTGCCACGCAGCTCCAGGGACGATATAACTGTGCATCACACCACCAGGAAGAGGCTGAAGAGAAAAAAATTAAAGTATTGATCACTTACCATCTTCCCAGAGATGCACAACTGATTTTTAAACTGCACAGTGTATTTTTTAATATCTCAAATCCTATTTTTACTACATTTATAATATATTAATATATCATGTGAATACAGTGTCATTATCTGCCTCATGTTCTCAATACTGCTGTACTGCCGCAATTTCCTTCTGGGGATAAATAAAGTATATAATCTTTCCATTACTTTGTGCAAAGCAGGTTATCTTATCACCAAGAAAGCAACCATTACATCTCTGCGTTTATCTGGACAAAAGGGTGGATCCAGGCATTTTTTTAAATTACTTTCTTTAAAGAACGTTTTTCACATTTACACCAATTTCCATGGAGATAATTCATCCATCTTTTGAAAAAAAAAGTAAATTCTATGTGGCTTGACTACATTTAAGGAAACTGTTAGGCCTCGGCGGAGGTGTGTGTTCTACTGAGTGCCATTCTATTATGTCTATGTATTACATCTAAGTCTCATTATTTAACTTTACACAAACGTGTAGATCTTTCAAACAAAACCTACATACCACAGTAAAAATAGTATCCTGCTCATCTAATGTCTCCTCATTCTGGTTTGCACTCGCTGAACCTCGCATCAGATGCTTGGGTAATGGTGCCCACTGCAGGTCAACATCTGCTACAGTCACATCTACGAAATATCACAGAGGAGGAAGGAGAGTGTAATGGGGGGGGGGGGGGGGGGGGGCTGCATAAGAGCTGCTACTTCTAAAAGTACATTTTAGAAATGTTTAACATCACATATTCATTTTGTGTAGTATTTTCTTCCCACACCTGTAATTTGGCTCAGCTTCTTCACAAAAGATGTCAGCACTGGTAATGGCGGCTGCAGTTTGAGGAGAAAGCAGGCAGGCAGCGTCTCGTGCGGCGCCTCATCCAGCGGCAGGAACACGGGGAAACTGCCACAGGCATTTCACTACATTAACACTACTGACGGTGACATTCACGTTCACTGTGGGATGGAAAACGAACAGTAATCCTGGCGAGCGGGAGATGAAGCGGTGACACGTTACCCCTGCGGATCCAGCTGTGGAGGCTGCGGGATCACACACGCCATCTGAAGCTTGTGAGGGAAGTCGCTGACGCCCACGGTCACCTGGGCGGCCTGGACAGTTGCCTTTGGATCTGTTATTTCTGTAAAAACAAGAGCTTTAATAGGGAAATCTATTTGTTAAAAGCCTTTTTAAAGCTTTCACAAGGGAAAGCGCCTCAGATCTATCAGTAATAATTTTGGTTTATCACCCAAGTCTGCTTTGTTTGGCATCTTAGGTGAATCTGTTTTCTTCCAATCAGTCGGGGTCATGAAGAACTGGATGGTCAGGGGGCAATCTAGAATGATAAAATTTAAAATATAAACAGATAAGTAAATGTTGTATGTGTTGATAACTGTTGCATTTTGCATCTGTACCTTCTTTTCCAGCTATTAGACACCCAATCCTGCCATTGTTAATCATGTCCATCTGAGGGTCACAGTCTTTATGTGCCCTGAAAACAGACAAACTATTGATTACACTGCACAACTAATAATTTAAAAAATTGATTGATAAAGGTGATGTCTTTAAATTTTTCCTGCATCAGAGTATGAGATTGCACGACATCATAATTGAGAATATGTTGCTCACCTTGGCAGATGTGATAATTGCTGCAAGTCTTTCGAGAGGTGTTGTAGAGATGCAAACAGTTTTAATTTGGTTTCACTAGAGGAAACATAAATACTGAAATGGATTTGGTGGCAAGATGCTCAAAAATTCTGCAAGATAAAAGTCTTCTGAGTGCATACTTGTCTCCTGGGATGTTGTACTGGGTAAAGAGGCCTGATAACTTCATGGAGAACTCAGCAAAGTTCTTTAACCTGCGTGGATATTCAAACAGTTCATTAAAATAGCTTGTGTCAAATTAATCTCTGTAGTTTAGAGACAAGACTGAATTTTACCGTCGCTTTCCCTCTTACCTCAGCAGCTGCAGAAGAGACTCGCTGGACTGTAAAGCAATCTCACTTAATTAACCCACAGAGTAACAGGGACAATGATGTTAATGGCTTGTTGGACACAGCACTTACAACGGGGGCTGCTCCCTGAGGGGCCACCTTTACCTCCTCCACTCCCCCACACGCCACCAACACCACCTCCAGGTAGAATAAGTCTGCTGTGAGGTAGCACGTGGCGTCAGTGATGTGGAAGCCCATTCTAGACAGGAAGCAGGAATATGGAAATAAATCTGAATCAATTCTGTAGCTGACCTATAATATGAAAGTTTTACTGAGCAACAGCGCCCTCTGCAGCCAAACATGGTGATTGATTGAAGAGGAGTATAGAGATACATCTGTTCAATCATAAGAGCAAAGACAAATATTGATACGTCAAATCTTTACCCTTGTTGTTTGGCTATTATTTCCAGACGATGCCTCATGGTATTCATAGATGACACTGAAAACACACAGAGCCTGACTCACTCTCAGGTAAAGTGAAATACTGGTACTAGAACATCATCAGTGTACTTATTATTTACCGTTAAACTCGTCCTGGAGCCGTTCCAGAGTTCTAACCAGCGGCTCACAGGGTTTGGATTCATCTCTGGATTTCTCCTATGAGGGGACAAAGGCAAGAAGAGAAAAAAACCAACAATGGACCAGTTGTGCGTCAGTGTGATGCTTGTGTAAACAATCTTTGGTCCCATCCCGACATGACGTTACACACAAGCTGCATGATGGCAAAGGGGAGTGTTGACATTTGGACGCTTTGCACTGTGGGAGGCAGCGATCTGTATGTACCTGCCTGTCCCAATCCCAGGTGCACTGCCCTCAGTGATTAGTTTTAGGCAAAGCAAAACCGGTCCTGCAACAGCATTCAGCTTTATTTATATAGTGCCACTTTACAGAGTATAATCAAGACTTGATAGAGGGAGACACCACACAGTTCAGGCTGGAAACTAAATGAAAAGCCAATAGATGCATTAAACCTTTGTACCACATATCTCCTCAGAGCATCAAATATTCAAGTCTCTTTTACTAGACTCCAGAGACTGACCTCTGCCAAGCTCCACTCGGTTTTAATCCAAAAGTATTATCTACACTGCTGCTCCACCCATGACAAATCTAGAGACAACTGACCCACCCTCTCCTCCACAGCCTCAGCACACACGAAACAAGTTACAAGAACAATTGTTAGACTTTCTGTTGGGTGGAAAACACACTGGAAACTATGAAGCTTTGCATGTTTGGACTCTTGAAGCTAGGCTATCGAAAAGTGGAGCCACCACCACCACAACAGTCTCATTAAATTCATTCAAACACTCAGAGATATCAGTGAATTATTTATTGGGAAATTGATGAAAATGTCACAAAAATACCCAATCTCATGATAAATACATTGTTTTTAATCCTGAAGGAAATTCTTGTGCCCAGTCTGGCTCCGAAAGTACAATAAAGAACAACAGAATAAAATGATTGGACAAATATATAACTATACAAACAAGATAAGAATATAAATATATAAAAATTATAAAAGAATAAACCAAAAACTAGACTCAAATAGGATGTGAAGGAAAAACCAAAACTGGGGGCACAAAATTTCCCATGTCTCATCCTTCCACCAAGTTTCTCGGAAATCTAGGGATTTTTTGCATAATCCCACGGACAAACAATCCCCTCGGCAGAGATAACCAGTGGAGCTTAATGTAAATATTGTAAAAAGGTGGAGACTGACATATCTTCCTAAATAAGAGGCCACACCAGGCTAAGGTCATAAAGCAGCTTCCTTTCATTAATGAGACTTCAAACAACTTGTTTCTAAAGGTTTCCTGCACGTATACGTGTCATGATGTTGACAAGAAGTGAATTGACTGCTGATCAAACAACAAAGATGTGTGTGTGTTCCAGGACAGATGATCTCATTCACCACACACACAGTCACACCAGTTCCTGACTCACAGCACATCATCATGTCACTGAAGTCATCCAGAAACCAGTCTAATAACTGGGATTAGCACTGTTCCTCCACACACACAGAGCAGATAAGGGGAGATATGATCCTGCAGATGAGGGTTTGGGGTGATCGCCATCATTTTCATTGGAGAGTAAAAACCAAACTGTGATAATTTGATTAGAGACCATGACTGAAATGTTTGTCTCACCATGCATCTTCGCACCAGCTGGAAAGTGTCATTCCAGGACTTTTCTGCAAACTTCAAGTGCAGCTCAGAAATGATGGACTTTCCTTTCATCTCTGTAGAAAACAAACATGTTTCACACTCGTTTCTTTAATTTTGGGGACATTTTCACTGTCAGAAACATGTATTTCAATAAAACCAAACAGTCACTGATGTGATCATGATGTGGGGACATTACCTGGCTCGTCTGGACAGGGTCTCCTCCTGAACAAACGTGGCAGCACTTAAATGCAGATTAACCAATTAATCAATTATCTTCCAGCACAATCTGCTCGTAATCTCTATTGTTGTGTGCAGAGATCATTCAAACAATAATCTGAAACTCAGTTTAAATAATAATTAAAACCCCTGTTGCATTCACACACACACACACACACACACACACACGCACACACGCACAGTAAAGGTGCGGTTCTCCCATGCGGGCGGGCGTTGCCACCGACCGGATCCGAGCCCGCAGGACGTGCGGAGAAACCAGTCTGCTGCTAACGGAGGTAGCCGAGGAGCTAACCATGAGCTAACGAGCGGCTAGCCGGAGTCCCCTCAGTTCGCCACCGTGGTTCAGCCCTCGTCAGACGCTTCTTTGTGGAGGAGAGCACGGACACGTTTCCCGGTAGGTGATGCTTCACACTCACGGACACACACAGACACACACACAGACACACGCACTCACGTATGTTGTTGTTGGGTCACGTCCGCATCGTTTAGTTGTGATTAGCTGCTTGTTAGCTCCTTTTTTTGCGTTTATGCGTATGTATGTGTGTGTGTGTCTGCTCCAGCTAGCCGGCTAGCTCGGAAGGAGCCGAGTTGAGTTCCCTCTTATGGACAACGTGGTTTTTAATGAATTTATATTTAACGAGTCTCCGGAGCCGCTTCCTTCACGGTGAACTTCCGCAGACGCTAACCTGCCCCGGTGGGTTAGTTAGTTAGTTAGTTAGCTTGTCAGCTAGCAGCGCGCACCGTAGCTAACCTGTCAAACCAGCGGCTACCTCGCGGTTATTAAACGGTTGTACCCTGATATTGATAATTTATATGTTCATACGACATGTTTGTTATCGGCTAACACTGTTCATCGTCTCACTGTAACCCTCGTTCGATTAGCATTAGTTAGCACTTATTGCCAGATAATGATCCGCTGGTGGAAGTGTTCATGTTGTGTGTTTTGTGCTCATGGTTTTCACCTAAATTTCTGTTATTGACAATTATTTAATCATCTCAATCATACAACTTCGTATTGTAATTGATTGATTTAAATAGCTCTGCACCTAAAAGCCTGTCACACGTGGACAGATGTGGGTAAACACACAATTACATACTTTGCACAATCCATTCTCTTGTGTTTACTTAAAGCATATTTATTATATTTCATTTTTGTTTCCTAGTTTTATATTTGCACAAATACACCACAGCAAATTCCCTGCATGTGTAAACTTCCCAGACTGTGGACGTCGCAATGGTTAAAGTAAAAGGACTTTGTCTTAAGTACTGAGTCATAACATTGACTTTCAGAGTCCAGGCCTGTTGGCTGTATTCCTAGAGATCGTAAAAAGACATGAGCACACACGTCTGGACATCATGTTATTCCCTGGATCACTAAATCCATGTGGCACATGTCCGATTTTATCCACAAGAGTTTGGAAAACACTGCCAGTAAATATTTATATCTTTGCTAAATGGCCTCCACAGGTTCCTCTTTGGCTTTGTGTAATTTATAGTTTCTTGCTGACCTCTTCCATCTTATTAGGTTTCTTTAAAGGACGTCACACGCCTTGCATATTTTTTTGGTGCTGCCCCAGGTTGGCTGCAAAATAGCCTCTGATTTGGTGTTGGCTGATCTATGAGACTGATCACGAATGCAACATTTTTCTTTAATGAGATCTAATCCTTGGACTTCTTTGCCATCTTCAAATCTTCAAAATGTTTTCAGACATGAACTCAGACATGAAAATTGGGTCTGGACATTTAATCCCTAGATTAAACTGAATCAGACGCATTCTTAACAACAGGAAAATGTCCATAACAACTCGTCTTTCCAAGATGACATCTTTGTTGGTCTTTTCTACGTTTTCGAAATGTCATTGACACGCCCACCTGCTCACTGTTTTCCAGACACTTTCCCTCACTTGGAATGTTTTAAACACATTTTATTAGGGGACTGTTCAAGAGAACGTTGAGTTCAACTGACTCAGACATTTGTGTTCTCAATACAGCCCCTTCGGAAAATATCAGGGTCTTCAGTGCTTGTCTTAGAGCAGCTTTAGGGACATGTCATTTTACTGCAGGAAAGGAATGATGATGGAAATTATCATTATCCTTCAGTATTTGCTATAAAAAAAAAAGGGACAGAGAATAATCCCCTGCACTACATTTGCAGCGTAATGGCTGTTTCTCCTGGTTAAACATTTTATTGCTTTGAGACACAGTGATGACTTTGCAATCTAACTGCAGAACTGGGATCTAAAGCCCCAGAGGAGATGATGAAACATGTCGTGATTATTTTCGCTCTTTTCCTTTTTCTGTCTCCCCAGGACTTATCATTCAGCTCTTTGTTGCCGTCCAGACTGATTTCCCCCTCTTCATTTCACAATCCTTCCCTCCACCTTGAGCTCTCTCCCTTCCACAGTCAGATCTCTCCGCACACAGAGCCATGGCAGCTGCTAAGCCGAAGGGGCAGAACTCCCTAGCCCTTCACAAAGTGATCATGGTGGGCAGCGGAGGAGTGGGGAAATCAGCCCTAACCCTCCAGTTCATGTATGATGAGGTGAGCATCTTAAACCACAGCTGTCCAGCTAAAATTCATCAAGGTTTTTTAGGTGCAAATTTTGTTGTGTAACGAATCTCTTTCTCCCCTGCCTCATAGTTTGTTGAAGACTACGAGCCGACCAAAGCCGACAGTTACAGGAAGAAAGTGGTGCTGGATGGAGAGGAGGTACAGATTGATATCCTTGACACAGCTGGACAAGAAGACTACGCAGCCATCCGGGATAACTACTTCCGCAGCGGCGAGGGTTTCCTCTGTGTATTTTCCATCACAGAACTGGAATCGTTCGCAGCAACAGTAGATTTCAGGTACTTCTGATTTTTGTTTTCATCAACATCCCTTCTATTATTATTCACTGGGGAATTTGTGAAAATGTCAGAAGATAACATCTCCAGCAATCTTAAGGAAAGTGAAATACATTCTTGGATCTATCCCAAAATTTACTGGGCTCTTTTTTGCCCCATTCTTACAAGTCATGTGGAAATCCCTCCAGTAGTTTTTGCAAACCTGAAACCTTGTTTTCTGTGACAGACTTACTGCTGTAAGTCAGTGTTTATTTCTTTGCATAAATCACGGCTGAATGGCATTTCCTCTTTTACAGAGAGCAGATTCTGCGAGTGAAAGAGGACGAGAATGTTCCCTTTCTCTTGGTTGGTAACAAATCAGACTTAGACGACCGACGGCAGGTCAGCGCAGACGAGGCGAAGGCACGTGCTGAGCAGTGGGGCGTGTGCTACGTGGAGACCTCCGCCAAAACCCGTGCCAATGTTGACAAGGTTAGTCTGATCAGCAAAAGATAAGAATTGACTTGGCAAAGGTTTACTTGTTTCACACACAGCAGAGAATTATGATCCCTTTTTATTTTGTACAGGTGTTCTTTGACCTGATGAGAGAGATCCGGGCGAGGAAAATGGAGGACAGCAAAGAGAAGAACGGGAAGAAGAAAAGTAAAAGTTTGGCCAAGAGAATTCGAGAGAGATGTTGTATTTTATAGTGGTAAAAGAGAGCAGGGTCACTGCTGCTGTACATACACATTTCTCAGACTTTTACATTTATTTTGTGCCCATACCTGACCATGACTTTCTGTTCCTGGCTAACAGGACATCTGACCGTGTGTCAGGGAGTAGTAAGGTGGCACGTCATACACCATTTATAGCTCTAACTTTTTATGTGCTGACACTCCAAATAACTTATGTACTCTCTTCTCTTACTCTGACCACATAACAGAGCGTTATAAATGGATGGTGTTTTAATTTAGGCGTTTGACAAGAGGCTAAGCCCTGAAATGTCACACAACCTTTCATTGTAAAGTTTGATGTGTATAATATATTCAGACAGCTGTGCAGTGCGAGTTCCATTGGAAAGATTGAATTAAAAGTGTCAGAGCTGAGGTTTAAATGAGGGGAAAATATAACTGGAGCTCTACTGGAAAGTCCCACTTCATATAATTAGTCCTCGGTCTTTGGTAGGAAGTGTTAACAGAAGTTCAAGTGCCACCTAGGAAATGTACATTACACTGGGAAATCCTGAAAGCATTTTAATTGAAAGATAAGTTCTTAAATTCAATGCTACTTCCATTTGTTGTTTTACACTTCAGTTTCACTCTGTGGTTTAGTTGCCAACACTTATTTTTTAAAGTCAAAGTTATTCTTTCTTATCAACCGATGTAAGATAGACACACTAACGTTTCCCTTCCCTCCCCCCCTCCGGTCACTTTATTGAGTCTTTTCAAATGCACAAACATCATCGATCATAACCTTTCGGACTGTGAGGGATTTTACTACACTTGACATTTTTTCAATTCCAACATTTCAAAATGTTTTACCTCACGTGGCTAATGGCTTTCGTTGCCTTTCTTTGCGATTAAGGAATCCCTGGTGCTCTGATAAACGGTGATTCCATAACACTACATCCTCTTCAACACATCTTCATAAATATAAATGGCTTCCAGACATGTTAACATTTCTATTTCCAGTTTCTTTGCTCTGACTTTTAATTCCCCTCATTTTTAATCTAATGTGTTTCTTGTAATTGGGTCTAGGTAAGTAGGAATAAATTAATGTCAAAACAGAATGCAGGCGTGATGGAAGGAAAGTGGTACAAAAAAAAGACCGTCCTCTCGGTCACCAAAGAAATACGCTTGATAGTACAAATAAGTGCCCACTGTTTAATTCAAGTCAATGACACCTTGCTGTGGTGAGCGTCAGAAGTAAGCACTGCAGTGTTTCTTTGTGAATCAGACAGAGGCGTCACAGTGCATCACTGTTGCCTCTCTGTCCATTGTGAATGTGAATAATCCCAACATGCTCATCCTGTTTGCCTGTAAATCTTAGGCTGCCGATGATGTGCGGAGTTCATCCAAGCTCTGTTTTGTTTACCTTTTGTTATATTCTGTGCAAGTCTCCCCTGTGTGACAATGCTGTTGTGACATCTTAGTGAGATACCTGATGCTCTTGCTCATATGGGTGACTAACTTCACAGCCAGGTGAAGATGATAACAGTGTAAGGATTGGAAAATGAGAACATGATGCGTGATTTCATTTGAAATTATAGAGACCAAATCACACCATGAAATCTGCCCCTTAATTCTTTTAATGTCCTATTTGTGACTATGCTATTTTCACCAAACTTCTGACTTATTTAAAGTAATTTATTTTATTAAAGTCCTTCCACTTTTCAAATTTTAATTTCCCTTCACATTTCACTCTGATCCAGTTCAGGGTCATTAACGCAAGAGCATTTGTGTGTGTGTGTGTGTGTGTGTGTGTGTGCACTGCCGACAGCAAGAGCTGTACATTTACATTTAATGACTTTGGCAATCAGTAGGATGCCCAACACTAGAGTCTATGCAAAAAATATTGTGATTTCAAAGTGGATAAAGAGGGGATCAGTGTCTGCAAACTGCTTTTAGTGAGACTGGGGGCAGTAGAAGCACTTGAAAGCTTTTATGTGTGACCACAGCTTAGAAGTTGACTGGCACTCAGTAGAGCATATGCCTCCGCCAAGGCCCAACCGTCCCCTCAATTTCAATCAAGCTGCACTCAAATTGCACACACTCATAGATATCAGTCTCCTGAACATGTCTGATTTTATTCATCAAGGTCCTTGATTGGGAAATTGGTAAAAATGTCCAAAAATGCCTTCTCACAATGTTCAATAATTCCTGGATCTGCCCCTTTGTTCAGATCTTCACCAAAATCTAATGAGTCCTTTCTTGACCCATGTTCCATCCCGTCATTGAGTTTCATGGAAATTCGTTCAGTTGTTTTTTTGTGTAATCCTGCTGACGAAAACAAACCCAACAAACAGGGTTGAACACACAACATCCTTGGCTGAGGAAAAAAAAAAATCATCCAAAAGTTGTGAAGCGTGCAGAAGAATGAGAAGCATAACACTGTCTCAAATGATTTCATGAGTTAATAGAAGAACGCTAAAGAGTCTTAACGCTAAAGATTGAAGGCTTTGTTTTTATAATATATGTCTGTGTGTTAGTTGTATAAAAAGATAGTGATGCGCAGGAATGTCTGTGGCGTTTCATATTTACTGAAAAGCACATTGATAGAGTTTTAGAGGGTGAGACTGGATATGTGAGACGAACTTGAGCCCAAAATATGAGGAACCCGTGGCACCAGAATGTTTGGAAAGTCGTTTGAGATATTTTAAGGGCTAACCACCAGTACCACGATTGAAACACCCCTGATAGTTAAAGTAACAGGCACAAAAACAAACACATAATGTCAGGATCACAGCCTGTTGTGTATGTGATGTACCTATCTGAGCTTATGTCCATTACGTTTAAGTGCTGTGTGTCCACATCGTTGAGAAGCTACTTTACTCAAAGTAACCACCATAGTGCTCGCTTACTCCAACACTGGCTTAACAGCATCTCACTCTTGTTTTATTGCTTTTCTTCAGAAGCAAACACGATTCATCATCCTTCTTTATTCTTTTCTCCTCATGAATATTTTAATAGACTCGATGGCCCAAATATTTTCAACTGGATACTGAAACAGATGTTTGTGTGAAAGCTAAGAGCAGATTGGCTGACTGGGTATTCAAATAACTTGTTTTAGCCTTTTATATAAATACCTTTGGAGTTTAAAATAAATGGCTATCTATGTATTTTGATTGGATGGTTGTACGTATGCCATCGGTGAAATGTTTCCTTCATGTTTACTTATTTTAAACATAACCACTAATGTAGCCTATCTGTCTGTGAATGCAAGAGGTGATGCTTACATTTCAATTCATTTTTTGTGAGTTATTTGGAAATGGCAAATAAAGTGGATATTACTAATAATACTTTCCATGTTTCTTCTTTTTTGTGTGAAGATCTGTCTTGTTTCTTTTTTTAATCAGTTAATTAAGGCAGAATATGACCTTGATAAATTGTCCTTGTTGCACTATAATATGTTTTCACATCTTGGTGCAGCCCACATCCACACTGAGACTTTGTTCTCCCATATTCATTTATCATCATTATCTTTAACAGAAAGCTTCACATTTATGTTTATAGATATTAAATTGTTGTCTTTATAAATTGAGGTGTAATTTGGATCCTCTTATACAGAAAGTATTTATTATTTTAATCTTATACGGATCTTATACGAAAACAATTTGTGCTAAAAGGTGAATTTAATTTTAATTTTGAAATCATTTGAAGTGTAATTGGTTCCTTGTCAACATCAGTAAACCTTGAAACACAAACGTTTATTTCTAAATAATTGAATTCCTGTGTATAAACCATATTTATATAAAATCTATGATATAAATGACATAAACCATAAAACTGGTGGAACTGATGGAGGAAGGGGTTTCCCTTGGCGGTGACGTGGGCCCGGAGCTGATGACGCAGACGCGTGTGATTGGCTCGCAGGGAGTCACGGGAGTTGTAGTTTTAAAGCGGTGCGGGCCTGTGAGCTGCGCTGTTAGCTTCACTGCGAACACACTTTTCATTTGTGGGAATAAACTCCGGCGATTGTCGAGCTGTTCCACGCGGAGAGACGAGCGCTGCTCCCGGACAATGCGGTTGTCGCCGCGGGCTGAGACTCGGCAGGACGCGCGGGGGCGGACGTGTCTTTGAATGACGCTGTCGTAGTTTGCCTCGAACTCCACGCAAAGGAGAAAAGAAAGCTAACGGTGCTAAGTCGCTAGCGGGCTAGCGGCGGCGGCTTCAACTCGCGTGTTGTCCACTTCCTCGTTGCTCCAGTGTGATGATGAGTGTGATGGAAGGAGGCAAGAAGTTTGTGAGCAGGAGTTTGTTGCTCTCCCGTTAACTCCGCTCCGTGGACGGATTCGCCCGCGTTCATGCACCGCGACATTCCGGGCGCTTTCACCGCGGATTGGAATGTGTAGCTGGACACAGCTAGTGGAGGCTAGCTGGCTAAACCGACTAGCATTAGCTGGCAGATCTGGGAGATGTCCGTCCTGGAGCACAATGGCTGAGCTCCGACTGGCTCCATAAGTGAGATCCGTATTGTGGACTGTGCGCGACGGAACCTGTCGGCACCGAGTGTCGTGAGTCACCGCGAGGAGTCACTCACTTTATTTTGACCCGACACCCTGCTAGCTTTGTAATGCTAACGTTAAGCCTGTGACTAAGCTAGCTGGCTGGCTGTGTTAATTGTGAAATAGCTGTAGCTTCAGCTAACTAGCCTGTTACAGAGCTAGCCCAATGTTTTGTTCCGCGACACAACGGGGGACATAGTTTAGGAAAAGTACTTAACTTAAAGGTTATTCTCCACGTGACATTATTTTTTTGCGGGGGAGATAAATGCCTAACTCGGACGTGCTTCGGGAGGGTCGGGGACGGAGCCCCTCGGCGCAGAGAAATGCTAACAGGCAGGACAGGCGGAGTAAACCGGGGAGCGGTGCTGCCCAGCGAGAGAGACACCGTGAGAAGAGGCGGTCGTCGGCTTCCAGGAGAAAGAAACGCAGACAGACCAAGGGGAGAGAAGCGTGGAACACCGGTACAACAGAGGGCAACGACCGGAAAAGCACTTTCGACAAAGAGGTTGAACTACGGACGCTGGTGGAGTATGATGACGTGAGCTCCCAGTCTGAGCGGTTCTCCGGGAGCCCCTCTCCCAAACTTGACCCCCACGCTGACCGGCTCTCCGTGGACCGGCTCAGCGACTTCGGTGACTGTAACGGACCAGCATCCCCGACCAGGAGTCAGCCGAGAAACCGGGAGGCAGCGAGCAAGGACGGACAGACGAGAGGAGCATCCGAGAGGAGCAAGCAGGAGAAGGAGTCAGGGAGGAAAAAGGAGCGCCAGAGCCGGGAGAGAGACTCCTCCAAGGCTCGGAGTGGAGGTGGCATCAGCGGCTCCAAGAACCACAGAGACACAACGAGGGGCAGTGACAGAAACGGTAAAAGGACCTCTACATCTCAGCCCTCCCAATCTGCAGAGAAAAAGGATTCAAAGAGGCACAGAAGTAAAACAAGATCTGATAAAGAACCCCCGTCTGCGTACAGAGATGCTCCACAATCTTACAGAGATGACCGTGAAGACCTCAGGGCGTACAGGAGAAGTCCTGGTTTTAAAACAGAAAGTCCCTATGGGACATCCTACCCCTACAGCTACCAATCTCCTGGTGGTTACAACCAGCTGATATCTAGAAGAAGTCCAACTTATGGGAGCAAGAGACTCTCTCCCAGTTCAACATATTACAACCGGGACACTGATGTGTATGGGGCTTATGGGATAACAAAGTCACCCAGTTCATACTCCAGCAACAAAAGGAAGAGATCCCCGGCGAGCCCAGCGAACTGGCGAAGGTCACCAAGTTATGGCCGACACAGTCCGTATGAACAAGGAGAGTTTGGTTCAAGTCCTTATGGAAACCGCAGGAGATCAAGGAGTCCGTACAGGAAGTCCTTGAGCCCCAGTCCAGATGTCAGGTGAGTTGTTAAAAGTTTGTTGCCTGTGTTCTTATTGTTTGGTGACTTCTTGGCTCTACCACATTCAATAAAGATTTGGTGTGAAGCAGCTTTTCTCAATTTTGTTTGAAATTGTTGCACAATGGAAAGAATGATAATAATAAGTAAAATTTTCTCATTTTCTTTTGATATTTGTTGGTGTATCTATGTAAAACTCCCAAAGCCATTGACCAGCCAGTCCATTAAGTCAGATAAAAACTTATCTGGCTAAACTATGAATTAATGTAGATGACAGTCGTGTGGAAAAGTTTGTAATGTAGAAGCAGAGATGCAAAAATATGTCCTTGTCTTTTTCCCCAGGCGATCTGCACGTTCACGTAGCAGAAGTCCATATTCATCCTCAAGGCATTCACGTTCCCGCAGCCGCCACCGTCACTCCCGCTCCCGCAGTCGCCCCTCCAGCCTGTCGCCAAGCACGCTCACCTTCAAAACCAGTCTCGCTGCTGAACTCAGTAAGCAGAAAAAGGTGAAAGCTGCTGAAGCTGCTGCCAAAGCCAAGAACTCCAGCAACACATCTACTCCAACCAAGGTTCCCTCATCTGCTCACCAACCGAGCCCTAAGTTAAATCATGCTTCCAGAAAGGGCCGTCCTCCCTCTCCACCTCCACCAGAGAAAGGTCCCAGGACACCAACGACCATCCAGCCGCAGTCTCCCTCTGACAGGACATCCAGGAAGACCAGCGACCATCAGACCAGCAGGGATAGGGAAGGAAAGGGGAAGGATGACTCTGTACTTCGGGACAAGAGGAAAGCACCAGCACCTGGACAGAGCAAAGACAAGGAACGAGCCACCGGTCCACTCATCTCTACTCTATCATCGCTACCACTGCCCCCAACTGTTCTGGAGCAAATGGATAAAGCAGACGGGTATGTGTGTGTGTTTAGTGTCAGTTGAACTTGAATTGTATGCATTTTTTCACTTGATTGCAAAGACTTAATCACACTCTGTCCGTCTGTGTTTCTTCTTTACTCTGTCACTATCAGTTTGCTCTCAGGGAAGAAAAAGTCAGAGAGAAAGGCTCGCCCACTTTTGACCGACTTGCCTCTCCCCCCTGAACTTCCTGGTGGCACGTCCTCCCCTCACAGCCCATTCGATGACAAAAAGTCTCTAACACTTCGCAGAAGACCCAAGTATGTTAGGTCGCATTGAGCGCTCGATCAGCTTTTCCTTTGCTACCGTTTTCATGGTTGCGTGTATTTTCTTGAACTTCACAGAATTTGCGGCCCAAGATATGGTGAAATCAAGGAAACGGAGATAGATTGGGGCAAACGCTGTGTGGACAAGTTTGAGATCATTGGAATCACTGGGGAAGGCACCTATGGACAGGTGTACAAAGCTAAAGATAAAGACACTGGTACGTCTGTTGAAACTCTTCATATATATATGTGGAGATACGCTCATGATCTAGTTTTGAGGACCAGTGTTTTTCATGTTTTACAGCTGAGATGGTGGCTTTGAAGAAAGTTCGACTGGACAATGAAAAAGAGGGCTTCCCAATCACGGCCATCAGAGAGATAAAAATTCTGCGGCAACTCAACCACAAGAGCATCATCAACATGAAGGAGATCGTCACAGACAAGGAGGATGCTCTAGATTTCAAAAATGATAAAGGTAAACTTTGGCGTAGTAGCTGATCCTGCCACACAACAGATTTCTATGTGGACTTTTTAATGACTTTTTTTTCCTTCAACCTCAGGGGCTTTCTATCTTGTTTTTGAATACATGGACCACGACCTGATGGGTTTGCTTGAGTCTGGCCTGGTTCATTTCAACGAGAGCCACATCAAGTCTTTCATGAGACAGTTGCTGGAAGGTCTCGATTACTGCCACAAAAAGAACTTCCTGCACAGAGACATCAAGTGCTCAAATATTCTGCTCAACAACAAGTAGGTCTTTGGGATCTCACACAACTCAATGAACATCGTTTCAGTGCTTTATGTTTTCAAGCGTGTTTTTCAGCTGGATTTAACCAGTGTTTTTCTGCTCTCTTCCTAATCAGAGGTCAAATAAAGCTTGCAGACTTTGGTCTCGCTCGGCTGTATAACTCTGAAGAAAGGTGAGCCTATGTTATTCTTGTAAGCTCCACTTATCAAACATTCTTGTCCTTGTATGTGAATCAATAATAAACTACATTCTCCCTTTTAGTCGACCGTACACAAACAAAGTGATCACACTATGGTACCGACCCCCAGAGCTGCTCCTGGGAGAAGAGAGGTACACGCCGGCCATCGATGTATGGAGCTGCGGGTAAGGACAGGGCTGATAAGGACTTTACATATGTGACTCGCTTATCTATGACACTGTGTCATAGGTTTGTTCTCATAATCACGAGTTATCTGGTTTTGTCTGTCACAGATGCATTCTGGGAGAACTGTTCACAAAGAAACCCATTTTCCAAGCTAATCAGGAGCTCGCTCAGTTAGAGCTTATCAGGTAAGTTTGTGATGAAATGGGTGAAGATTTAATGCAACACTTTAGTTTAGAATCTTTGGCTGGTTCCCATGTAGTGACGCACCAACTGGAACCACAAGAAATCAAGTCTCTCCAGTTCTCTGGGTGTTTCCAGTTATTCTTTGATGCTGTTCCTAGGGAGTCACTGTTGCCTGCTGTGTCCACAAGTTGTTGTATTCTGCTTCAACCAGTTCATTTCTTGTAATTTCATGTTTCTTCTACTTCTAGTCGGATATGTGGCAGCCCCTGCCCTGCTGTGTGGCCCGATGTAATAAAGCTTCCCTTCTTCAACACCATGAAACCAAAGAAACAGTACAGGCGACGGCTAAGAGAGGAGTTTGCTTTGTAAGTCACTGTCCATGATGTCTCATCATATTTATGGCTTGAGACCTCCAGCAGCACATCTGACTGTGACCATGTGCTTCTGTTGTTCAGCATCCCGCTGTCTGCCTTGGATCTGTTCGACCACATGTTAAACCTGGACCCCAGCAGGCGCTGCACCGCCGAACAAGCTTTGGGCAGCGAGTTCCTCAGGGATGTGGACCCAGATAAGATGCCCCCACCAGAGTATGTTTCTGTTCATGTTAATTCTACAACCAAGACGACAAAATGCTTCACGTGATCTCACCATGTTAACTTCTCCATTTCTTCAGTCTTCCACTGTGGCAGGACTGTCATGAGCTGTGGAGTAAGAAACGTCGACGACAGAAGCAGATGCCAGAGGAACTGGCGGCCCCTAAGGCGCCACGCAAAGAGCTGGGCCTTGACGACAGCCGCAGCAACACCCCCCAGGGCTTCCCTGCTCCCGGCGGCATCAAAGCTCCAAATGCAGCTGCTGCTCTGCTTGGTGAGTCTGACTGTTATTTGTATTTGTCTTATAGCTTTGATTCACACTAACCTGTATGGAGGGTGCTTGGGAAATAAATATTATTTAAGCATGTTCACCAAAACATTTCTTTCTCATAAGGGTTTTCTCCCTATGATCAGCCCCAAAAATATGTCAGTCAGGCTGTAGTTATAATATTATGTGTCAAATACATAAACTGCAGTTTTCAGTCAAATCCCAGTTAAAGTTGAAAGCTCCAGAATTGAACCCTGGATTTATAGTATTTGTCACAAAGGTTAAGAATGTTTTTTTTTCTTACAGACCCAAAGGGTCCAAACTCCCAGTTGACGCAGGAACAACTAGCGGTCCTCCTGAACTTCCTCGGCCAGCCCAAGAGCACAGTGAACACTGCCCAGTTTGTCCAGTCCATGAGCACAAAGGTCAACCAGGAGACGTTGCAACAGCTCTCTAAAGCCCTGGGCCCCACCGACCCTGCGGAGCCTCCTGCTCAACCTACACCCGTCAAGCCTCCCCAGCCCGCTGCTCCTGCAGGAGTGCCCCGCACACCCCCGATGCCTAAGCCCCCTTCACCTCCCATGACCGCGCCATCAGGTATTCCAGAAGGAGAGGCTGCGGCCGCCACCCAGACTGCCATGACGATGCTGCTGGCTCAACTCCTCAAAGCCCAGCAGGCTCAGAGGCAGGAAGCAGGCGACGCCGGAGAAGGAGCAGAGAGCACAAACTCTGCAGGAGCTGCACCGGGAGGAGTTCCGCTACCTCCAGAGGTCAAACAACCTCCAGAGCCCAGCCCGGTCTCTCCAGGTAACCTCATAAACTACAAGTTTTCTTTCTACGCTTGGTCCTCAAAGCAATTTTCTGTTTTAAGAAGTTTTTATCCACATGTCCGTAGCCGGTCATAACCCGAAGAAATCATGTATAATGAAAGCACATGGTTGACAGTACGTCAAGTAAGAATAAAACCAGTAAAATACTTCATGGTATCGTCAATTATAATTACTGTGGAAATTGACTTCGTCCTAAAGATTTATTGTAAGAATCAGAGAAATTCAATGGCACCAACACAAGCTTGAGGAAGAAAAAAATCAAACAGAGAATTTACAATGCAAAATCTGATGTTATAATTTTGTTCTGTAGTGTCTGAGGTTGGTGGTATGTCCATCCTGCCCCCAGACCAGAGACCACCTGAGCCTCCAGAACCACCTCCACATGCAGACCTGGACTACCGGCAGCCTCCACCTGAGCCCAAGATCGGCCACGCTCCCCCCATCGCTGCTGGTGGTGGAGGTGACGGTGGGAGACCTCCAGAGCAGGACTACCCCCCTCTCCCTCCCGCAGAAGGACCTGGATATGGGGGCGAGTACAGCCACCCACCACCTCCACCCTTCACGCCTGCAGGGTTTGGCGACAGCTTTATGGGTCACATGCTGGGTGGAGGCCTGCCCCCACACACTCTTAGAGATGTGTTCAGTGGACCTGGCCAGGCTGCGAGCTCCTCTTCCGCTGTGGGGGTTCTAGCCCCGGCCCACCCAGACCCCTTCCCCCAGAGTGGTGGAGCCTCCAGACCCAGCATGGTTTTCACCGGGGACAAGGACCACCGCTTCGAGTACAATCACAGCCCCCTGCCTGTGGAGGGTCAACCCAACCCCGGCGCCATCCACCTGTACAACCACGCCATGGCTAGAAAGGATGGCATACCTCCTCCACCCATCCCAGCGCCGGGACAACCCTGGGGCTCCCCTTCTCAACACGGGGCTCCACCACTACCCCTGGGCTTCGTCCCACATGTGAACTCAACAGCAACTATCAGAGGACGAGGACTGCCGTTCTGAAAGACTGGAAATGTGAAATGGCAGATTAGTGACTGTGGACAAAAGGCTGTAGGACTCTGTTTGGAGCCTGAAGCCTCTCAGGCCTGACCTGGAGATGCACACTCAGTTTGTAATAACTTAAACTCTGTGTTAGGCATTGTATTCCTCCTCAGTCTGGAGTACATTGCAGGAGGACAGCTGAACAACACCGGAGGAGCTTTTCTTGCTCATACCATTTTCATATTGTTTTGTAATCTATTCTGCTGTCTTTTAAATTAAACTTTTACCTTTTTTGAGTGTACATTTCAAATCAGGCTGAATTTTCAATCTCTACCATGGCCTGTCTGTAATTACTCCAGGGCAGACTAGTATTAATGTTTTGCACTACTGACTGAAAGTAGGCGGAAACTATTTTAGCTATGAAATGAAATGATGTGCTCTCCCTGCACAATTAGGAATATGACCAGTAACGTAGTGTCCTTTTTTAATGACCATTATTACGTTGAAGCGGTGGCGGCTCAGTCGATTGAGGTGCAGGACTGTGAGATCCAGAGAGACTGAAAGCACTTGGAACAACTGCAGCGAATCAGACCTAACGGAGAAAGGCTGTTTTCACTTTCAATTCCACTTGCCTTTTTGCCAGTAGTTGTTGTAAAATCATGAGCAGAACACACAAACGTAACCAGAGTTCAAAAAGGAAACTGTCTTTTTTTTTTTTTTTGTACTAAAACGATTTTCCCCTCCTTCCTCCTTTGGCAAATGTTTATTAAAGAAATGCCAAATGTATCATTGTCTTTAATTACACTCATTGTGTTTTGCTTTGTCTTTGAACATGTCGTCTGCACAGATCACACCACTAGATGGCAGTGTCAGGTCAAACATCACTTTGACGTTTAGGGCTGTGATGGTAGTCGCCTGTCAGTGTTTTCAAAAAGACAACTGGGGCTAATGTGGTTCTGGAGGTAGAGTGGGTCGTCAGCTAACCAGAGGGTGCGTATATAAACAGGGTGTGAGTGCGACTTGTGCCATACAGCACTTTGAGTGGTGAAGAGCTGTATAAACACAGTGGATTTAAAGTCTATTACTCAAAAACAACAGAACCCAGCCAGCGATTACACCGGCGTTAAATCTCGACACTTAAACCAACATACATGATTCATGAAGGGGGCGGGCTCCTTGAGTGAGTCAGTTTAATGCAAATAGACGTAATTTTGCTGCGACATGAAAACTGAGCCAGGCCGACGTCTCAAGGGAAGATGGAAGCACACGTGAAGTGCCAGACAACATAAAGCACACCCTCTAATGTAGATGCAGCAGTTTAACTGTCAGGCACAAAGAAAAAATTCCAATAAATGAACGTTTCCAGCAACGCAGTTTCTCATAGATCACAAATCAGTCTTCAGTTCTACTAGTGTGATTTGTTTTTACGCTTTAAAAATTATTATTTTAATATTTCCTGTTCAAATGGAAGATTCTGCTCGCTTATTTGGATCCGCACCAATTTTTCACACACGTAAATATCAGACCCCTAAATGTCAGATGTCAAAGAATCCATGATAAGATTGGAGATTAAAATAGTTGTCAGGTTTAATTGAATCTAATTAAAAAGGGTCCATAAGATCAACACTTCATTCATATTATTCATCTAATTAGTTGTTAAAGAACTTTCTATCCTTCAACCCAACAAACTGCATCAGGCAGTGGGTTTATAAAGATGCACAAACCACACCGGAGCTGAACAGAGACACTCCTCACATCTGTCTTTGGTCTTAAACCGTCACATCCACATCTGAATTTGTCACACATCACATTGCTGGTAATGAAAAAGTGATTATCTCAGAGGGGTCCCATTCTGCGCAGCTACAGAACGTAGACGGCACCTTGTCTGTGATTAATTCGCTGTGGATGATGGATTGCTGGAGATTTACAGCAGCTTCAGTGGGACTGGCAGCATCATATTTTACTGTGTGTGATTGATTGAAACAACAGTCGGAGCAGATTTAAAGAGGAGATGAGGCAGGTACGATGTGAAGGAGAGATCTTAACCTAAGTATCAGTTTGGTAAGTTTATTTAAACAAGCCTGTAAAAATAGACTCTTCTTCTCTTTGTTTTTTCAACTTGATGAATAAAGACATTAAAATGCACCAGATTTGTTTAATCCTGATTATTCTACTTATTATAAACACCAGCCACACCAGAGGAGCGCTGTACCGCCAAAAAAGTATTCCCTGATTCCTTTAAAATATCTTTAAAGTATTTATGGATGGGATCTAGATAAAGGCACATGATGACAATGCTCACAGGAAAACTGGCTAAAAGGATGTAAAACAACGTCTCATCACAGAAGACGGACACTAGAAATCCTTAAAGCAACACTATGTAACTTTTGAACTAAAACAACTCATCAAGCGATCACATTTTCTCTGTATAGCCCATATTCACAAATCACAAGTTGTCTAATAGAGCTTAATAAGGTGCAACATCCTCTGAGATGAGATGAGAAAAGTTGCACAATCTTTGCATAAGAATCAACGCTTTTTGGGCAATCTAACCCGGTTGCACTGCTCGGTTGATCCACATCGTGGCGCTAAAGGACAGGACAGAAAGCAGGAAATCTGCAGGATCACATCCATCACCTAGATTTCATAAACCCTGCAAAACTGAAAATTATGACCGAGATATACCTGTCATCTTTGAACCACAGCCCATAAATATGGAGACGTGCACATTAATAGTGATGTCTGACGAGTCGAGCTGACAGAATTAATTCATTCCTACTTCAGTGGCTCTAATGTGTGGAGGAGCTGGCACAGGCCTGAGGAACAACCTCAGCTTTTGTCACCTGCTGGCTCCTGTTGAAAGTGGAACGTGGCCAATTCCATTATGATCCACAAGCGTCATCGTATCGGAGCTAATCAGAGACCGGAGCTTGTTAACTCATGACTGTTCCGAGGCGGCTGCAGGACCTAACTGTTGACAGCGACGGGGGGGAGGGAAAATAATTAGGCGTTAAGGATGATTTATAGAAGAATTAATGTGCTGACTTTGAATTAACCTTTGAGATTTTGCAGGAGCTGAACCATGATGTGACCCACAGTGCATCACGCTGCCTCGGGCCATACTGCTCCTTGAAGAGGTGAGTCAGCGGAAGTAAATTCTCTTTTAATGGCCAAACCTCCACTTATTTTATTTTTGTGTGCATTTTAAAGATGATGAAAATGCAGCAGACATTTTAAAGATAATGTTTTGTTTACTTTTTTTTTTTTTGACGGGTTCCCTCCTGAGGCTTTGCTCAGTTTTTTAATTAAAATGTGAAATCTAAAAATCCACGACAGTGAAACAATGGCTCTTCCACATGCATGCACAGCAAAACTTCCACGGCTTGAGTAATTACTCCTGCTGCATTTTTGTGGGTGGACAGCCGAACGTGGCCACATTACCGGCCGTTAATCCCTCCTAATGACTGCTTTCTTCTTTTTTTTTAAAAGTCGTCACATTAAGTGTAATTTCAGAGAGAGAGCGTGATTCACTGGATATTCCCTGAATGAGGAGGGTGAAGCCTTCGCAGCGGATCAATCACGACGGGGTGTTAAAGGGCAGGTTATCCGTCCTGGAGATCAGGTCTGTTTGCTCAGCAGCAAGGTGACACTCAAAGGTTACGCTACTCTGACCTTTATTGGGCGGTTGTCACACGCGGTGGCGGTGACTGCCAGCGGTTAGTGAAACCATCGCACTCTCAAAAGGTCATGGGTTACATCTCCACAGCTGCCAAGATGGCTATCGATAGACACATGAGCTGTAAAACTGCAGATTCACCGATTTTTAGGCTCAAATCGACTCATTCATAACATCACTTGTCGGCCTGTATCTCCGTGTTTTCTCTCCTTCACTGTCAGACGAGGCATCACCTTCTCCCCGACATCCCATTTAACTTTAACCATGAAGCCACAGAGCGCTCCGATCATTTAGAGCAGATATGACCCGTAAATGTTCTGCTCCGCCTCACGCCACACTTTACCTCTGACACGTGGAGCCACGGCTTCGGTTAAGTTATTTTAAAACTGAATCCGCACCAAGCATCTCAACCCGCAGGCTTGTTTGAGAATTGAACTCCACAGCATTAATTCAACAAAAGTTTGTCCGCATGAAACTTATAAAGAGCAAATACTTCTGCTTGGACCCAGCGTTTGCATGTTTGCACTGGAGAGCTGTTTGGGCTCACAGGAGCTTGTGAGGAATATTAATGAACGAGCAGGATGGTCTTGTTGATCTACTGTGTGGGATGTTGTTAAATGCAGTCTGTTCATTTATGGTCAGCAGCATATTAAGGCCCAGAGACGATTTGATTCCAGGAAAAAAAAAAAAAATCATAAATTTACAAGAAAAACATGTAATTGCAACCAAATGAGCAGATTAGAAGATGATTGTGATCTTAGTCCAGAATCACTGTTATCTGAAGCATCTGCACCGTGACGCCATTCATTCAGTGTTCTGTCATATATTGCTTTAAATATTTAATTATAGAACAAACATGTAGGTGACTTTTACTACAGTGGCCCCACCTCCCCAAATAGGAAAGGTATAAACCTGGCCTCATCCATGTTAGCAGATGGGACATGGACCCAAATAAAAAAGTCCTAATAAAGTCAAAGTACACATCAAATGAACTTCTGTCATTTTAAGTAGTTCTTATCGGAATGATGTTTGTTCGACTGTTTCTGGTAAGTTTGGATTTATTAAGTTTTTAATTCTGCCACTTGTTGAGGAGCTGTTGTATCTGCAGATGATTTGTTTTACTACTTGTATCTGCTACTGTATTTACTGTAGGATGCTCCAGATCAATACGAGGCTGCTGAGAGAAGAAAAAAAGTCTTTGTTTTCAATGATCACCATGTCTTTAAAAGGATTATGGTTCATACAGTGGACGGTGTAATGTTATTGTGTCAATGGATCCTTTGCTTTGTGCCGTGCAAACCCTCATGTCTCCAAGGAGAGGCAGAACTAGATGATCTGTGACACAGGGTGCAAATGTTTTTATAAAGCAACTTCCTTCACATTACCGCCGTCCAAGGCGTAGCAAAAACAATCTCCAGAGCCATTAGTGTAAATTGCACCGGGAAAAACATAACTGCCTTTCCATAAATGTGGAGAGAAACAGGGAATCAAGCGTGAAATGTGAGAGTTGCAATGCAAAGAGAATTATTGTGGCTCAAATTGAAACGGCATAAATGGGGGTGGGGGGTGGGGATGCAAAACTGGCAACCACTTTGACGTGCGTAAAAGTCGATAAGTCAATAAGACATCTTGCTTATGATTCATTGCTTGTTGTGTGGATTAAGCCGTAGCCAAATACTGCACGGTCAGAGCTCAGCACTTCTGTTTGCCTTGACACGGCTCTTGGAAGATGTGGCATAGATTTATACAGTACGCGTACAGTACATCTTGTTTTTCCAGCAGCTCCAGCCGAACCATTCTGTTCCCATGTTGAATCGTAAGCGTTGTTTCAAAGTGAATATGCCACAGATGAATCGCTGACATCTTCCCGAGCAAACAACCTGTCAGACAAAAAAACCATACAGCTCGCACCCAGGGCACAGATTCACCTGCAGGGAAAACTCACCCCACAGACTCCTGAAGAAATGAAAACAGCTTGTGTGATGCTGTTTACGACGAAAAAGAAAAATGAAATACAGCAGCAAACTGTTAAGGGAATAATCCATCATGCTGCTGGAAGGAAATAAATAAAACACATACATATGTTTTAATTGTATGTGTCAAGGTGATAACAGAGCTAATGCAATTTCATTTAACAGGTAGAACACGAGGAAAAAGAAAGGTGGGAATAAAACAATATTTCATATCAGATGGGAAAAATATATTTGTAGATAATTCTGGAGGTTTTAGGTGTGAATGAGATAAGTGTGAAATCAGCTGAACACCAGAATAATTCAGTTTATTCAAAGATTAAAACATTTTGTTTGCGATCTGCCATTGATTATGTGTAGTTTTGGACTATGCTGTATAATTATACATTTTTTTTACTTATAAGTTTATCTTTGAGATCAATTTCATGTTTATTTAATTAATCTTTACTCCCTGAAGAAAGCGTTTTGCAGAAATGCATTGGAGTTTGGGTTGTATAAGACCATGCCATGATCATGAGTCATGATTTTCTAAAATGAAACATATCCAATAAAAACACCCACTCTAGCTCTAAAACCATGGATCCTACATTTCTGAAAATGCAACACAATTTTTGCATCTTATATAATTTCCACTAGATTTATGTCCCATTGTTTTTCCACAAGACGTGGTGAGACCTTCGACATGTGTTGTTTGATGTTTTCACAAATCAACGGATCCTGATGAGAAAAGTAATTTAAAAACTTTGTGTAATTTGATGCAGCTTGAGTACATTGAAGGGGACTGTTGGGTTGGGCGGAGTTATCCACTCTGTTGTCATTCTAGTTTTTACATTTATTGTAGTGTTTTGTGGTTTTGTGGGAAACGTAGCTGGAGGCTGTGAACACATGTCGACTAACTTGATGTTGACATGAAAACTTTCTCAGCAGAAATCAAACTCTTTTTCCCCCAGGACACATTTTTTGTGAGGCGATCAGTGTTGTGTAAACATATCACAATTTCTTTGGATTTGTTAAAAAAAAAAAAAAAAAGCGCACATTTGTTGCTTAAGATGCAAAACACACTCTCTCAATTAGCTGCTAAATCCTTAGACAGAAAGCAAAATGTGAAAGAGAGGGTTTGTTTGTTTGCCATTAGAGAAACGACTGCTCCAGCCTCATTATGTTTGCCTGTGAATCACACAGCAATAATGGCTTATGAGTTTAGGTTGCTGGTAAATGACTGCCCTCGGGTTGGTCTTTGAAGGTGGACGCCCATGTAAAGCAGAATAATTAGAGAAAGGAGGATGATAAAAAAAAAGAGGATTGCTTATCACAGCGTCCTTGTTGTTTTTTAATCATATCCTTGAAGTTACAGAACGTCTGTAATGTTTCTTTCGGAGGCTTTTGGAGTTTTCTATGTATTTCTGGTGTGTTGGCTCTTAACTAATGAATATTCTCTTCTTAATCACAAATTAAACGAGTGCGAGATATTGTCGCAGTCAGAAAGTCGTAGTATCGTCGTAGATGTAAAAGATTCGACATGACTGCTGGGGACTCCTCCTGCACCTCGACCATTGGTGGGGTTACTGTAACGAGCACAAGTCGACCTGTAGCCCTGCTGACGAGTCCTTCATGACCCTGTGTGGTTTTGTGCTGTAATAGCACTTTGTGTGTGGAGTGCTGAGACGAGGACAAACTGTATGCTTAGTGTTCAGCCTGGTCTCTTGCAGTGTGATTAATGAGCGAGCAGACAGACAACCAGGGTGCATTCTAATCACCCACAAGGACAAAGAGTGATCGAGGGAGACAGAGAGTGTGAAGAAAAAAACCCCACTGTCCTTACTAATGGCCCCAACAGCCTGAAATCTACAGGAAATGTACCAGAATCTGTGACGGGGAATCCACACTAATGAGCATTAACATTACACACGACAAACCACACAATTAGTCCGTAATCTGCTCTTGGACCATTCAGTGTAGTTTTCTTAAAAAAGGCAGATGTTTGTAAAACCATCCTCAGATACGGCCTTGGTCTGTTCCAGGACAGATCTCGATTACATGATTACCATTATGTTCATTCTTAGTTTTAAGTTTTATCCGTAATCTGGTGATGCTCATCCTCGTGAGTCACCCTGGAATTTTTTTTGTAACGTAAGCAATGTCCCTGTTATGGTTTGTAACAGCTGATTGCTCTCTAATCTATACTCTTATTTATAACTTTAATTTAATTATTTTAGCCACAGTTGCCTTCATACATCCACCTGATATGGAGCTGTCAAACCAAATATTTATTTACCTAAAATCTATAGTGCTGTGGGAAAATGCAGAACTGGGTGATATATTTTGTTAATTATTATTATTACTTTTTATATATGCACACCCTACGGCTGCAGTATTTTCCAAATCAGTGCTGCTACACCAGTCAGGTTCGCCTCTATGCCTCATTCACTATCACTGTAAACATTAAGAACTGCCATCAATCACATTTGGCAAAGCCGCAGAAACGTCAGTCTGTGCATTTGAACATTTATTCAAATTAACCAGCACTTTCAGGAACACAGCGACGGCAAAATGCATCTTTCCACCAATTTTTGCTCCCAAGATAATTATTCATCTGTCAGTCACAACCCAGTTAAGGCAAGAGATGAATGTGAAAAAAGCCTGAGTGTATGAAATCAACTCAAAGTGTGTACCCTCTTAGTTGCAGTCAGAAACTCTTATTTTTAAATATTTACAGTGAAGATTGTTGTGTGATGAAAGCACTTGAAATCAGGATGAAGGGGCTTAACATGAAGAGGGAACAAACTCCTGTCCTGCAGGAAATGTCCGGTGTGTTTTTATTTTCTAGAATACATGTCAGTTTAGTGTAGACAGGACCCAAATGGAGTTTAGAGACTAAACTGACAGTGAAAAGTAAAGCAGGTCATCCAAACAAAAACAACTCAGGTAACAAACAGGGAAAAAGTCAAACACAGGAAGAAGCCAAAGGAGAGGACACATAAGGGAACAAGGAAGGAACAAGATGAACTGACGAAGACGAACACAGGGAGCACATGGACTAAATAGACTGCACAAGGGAGGGAGGGATAACTGAACACAGGTGAGACACATTAGCACAGGTGCCGACAATCACACAGTTCCAACAATTCCAACCTGCAAATGAGAGTTTGACAAAGACAAATCAAATGTTTTTCAGATGTTCATAACGAGAGCACACTTTACAACAGAGCTGCTTCCAGTCGACCTGATTTCCCAGAATTAACTGAACTACAAATTCACTCAGGGGAAATTTCACAGAAACTCTGCCTTGTGCAGTTTGTGTCATACTGTGTATGTTTGTGCAACTTCTCAATTTCTTCTATGTTTATATTCTTATCAAATCTAGTGGTTGGAACAAAGGTTTATTTAACAGCAGCAAAACATTACTGGATAAAGAAGTCAAGCCGAAAACTTGTGTTATCTCTTACCGTAACTTAAAATAAGTTTAAATTGCTCAGTGTTATCACTGGTCACAGCGTACAGGAGCTAGAACACCAGCAGAGGTTTCTGTGTCTGCTGAGCAGAAAGCTGCGGCTGAGGGGCTAATTTTCATATTCATAATTCTGCAGATACTAAAGAGGCAAAGGTGTAAAGTCCCATTCAGGCCATATTAAGGGCATGAAGGGATTTTTTCAAGATTTAAAAAACTTCAAACAATGTAAATTTGAAGAGCAGAGATTAGATTTAATCAGAGCCATTAATTCAAGCCAAGAAACTTTAGTTCTTTTCCAGATTCTGAATCTCTCCCATCACTCCTGTGTTCTCCTGATGAGAATTGAGTGTCCATGTGTGGGATGTATTGCCAAAAGTCACCATAGATTTAGGTGATGTATCTGCTGTCACTTTGTGCATTAACGCTCTGACCTTTTCTTCCTATTTCAGAAGCAATGTGGCCCAAGCTGGTAAGAAAGATGGATACGCAGAGGATGAAATCTGTCACGAGGAAAGAAATTGCAGGGGCTGACTCTCCGCCGCGGCGATACCACATATAAACCACCAAAGCAAATAACTCTGAAATGTGAAGCCAGCACGTGTTATCGCAACAAAACTGTAATATACTGAAGTTGGAAAAATGGACCCTAAGTGATGTGGAGGAAGAGGAAGGGGGAGAGGAAGTAGACGTTGGAGAGAAAGCGTGGAAGGATGATGGGTTTCGCAGCAGAGGAGAAATCAACTTCTTTCTCCACTTGTGCTCTTTTGTCTGAGTTGTTTCACAATTGATCAGAGCAGAAATGTGGATTGATTACACTGTCACCGCCGCTGTTATCCCATTTACAATGAATTTAATATTAGATTCAGTTTGTTATTTATGCTCCCGATGTGAAGCCTTCGCGATGCCATTTGGCTCCATTGTCACCATCAATTCATCACGTATTGTCCTCGCTGTCGTCAACTGAGCGCAGTATTGAGGAGCAGGTCTTTTTCTGAGAATTGTCTGCATATGAACCAGTTTATGGTTTGTTGTTTTGCATCTGCATATATTTTGATACTCAAAAGAATAAATTATTCTCGGCGTATTAAGCAATAAATTGGAAATGCACAATAAAAACCAGTCGTAACATCAATAAACATCATCAACACATTTTGATTTTGTTTCTCAGTGACTGTAAATAAAGATGGATGACGTGTCAACGCTGTAAATGAAGCCAACAAAAAATATCTTGCATGCAGGAACTACCTCGAATGACAGACACCAACTTTATTCAATTTCACATGCACTTTTTAGTTTGAGCCATGTCACATTTGCTAACATGGAGGAGGCTCCCCGTCATTGGTGAGATGAGTCATTTGAAAAATTTGGAAGTGAAGTTTCTGCTTCAAACTAATGCTGAACAGATTCAAACCGATTAGTCTCAGATCTCAGATCTTGATCAGGATTAGACACAAACACAAACAGAAAAACTTCCAGAATTCTTCCAGTAACTTTGTGAAGTTTGAGAAAGATCAGGAAAAGAAAAGAAATATCCTGTGGATGCACATACATCAGAGATATGGAATCTCTGCAGGCTACTTGCAAACTGAGTCCCGCACAGAATTGTTGCTGCAGCTTCTTATGCTTCTCTTTTTTTTCCCCACACTGAGCTGTTGGATATGTAAATCCCCAAAGACTTGAACGTGTGAGAGTTGGAAGCACGTGCTGCGCTCATCTCTTGGCACCTGAATTCCTCAGCATGAGCATATGTAGGTCGGCGCGGATGCCTGGCTGCAGCTGACTGAGGGGTGCACTGCATGCTGGGACGGCTGAGGGCTGAGAGAGTATACCAGCTGGCGTAGCCATGGCAGCAGCGACGATGACGGTCGAGAGGTAAAGGGTGCTGTCTCTTCGGATGACCTCCATTTGCCACGGTGCAAAGCGCGGATGCCAGCCGTCGCCATGGTATCCGGCGGGAAACTTCCCCCGCTGAGCTAACAGCCGGAGGGGAGGATCCATTCAGCAACAACGAGGAGGCTGAGGAGTAGCTGTGAACCATCCACCAAAACACACTGCATCAGGCTGCCTAAACCAGATATGACACATGCCTCATTCACTTATGCCAGCCCATGACAAGTGATCAGGCAATCTCATAACTCATGCATGGCCGCGGCCGCTCATGCACACGTTTAAGTGCATCTTCATACACAGCAGCTCCGCGTCATTATTTCACATTTAAAACTGTGATAACTTTGTTTGTCGCTCGACTTTACCTCCACGTGAAGAGGCTAATTTTTTCAGCCCGGCATGTCGGACTCCAGAAATAGACCCCGGCCATGTTACCGACAGTATTTGCGAATGCATGAGCTGTGACCTGGAATATCAAATGTGATCTTATAAACTGCAATTCATATTTGATGGGGTAATAGAACATGAATTTTTCACTCCGGCACAGGGGGAGTGCGAGGGGGATTGAATTTGTTGCCGCATTTCACATTTGGATTTTAAGGCTCAGTGGAACACACACACACACACACACACACACACACAGGTCGACACACGTTCGTTCATGCCTGGTGGCTATGTGGCTCATACTCGCTGTATAAGCATCTTCTCTCCCCATTAAAGGGATAGTTTGACATTTTGGGAATTACACTTAACCGACTTTCTTGCGAGGAGTTGGATGAGAAGACTGATAAAAGTCTAATGTCTCTCTCTCAGCGAATAAGTAGCCTGAGTCAGCAGCTTAGCATTGAGAGAGGGGGAAACAGCTCGCCGGGTTATGTCGAGGTAAAACAAGAAGCCTACCTGCATTTACAGCTCAACTTTTTATATAGTTTATGTGTCTGATAATTAACGATGCACATGACGCTGAGAAGCTGGAAAATGGTGGCAGATGAAAAGGTTCGTCTCTGTGGGGTGTCTCTTTGTTTGAGGTTGTCTTCTACAGTTGTTTAATGGAGCCCAACGTGGAGTAATAACGCCATTAACTGCTTCTGGAAGTCATACTGTATATAAAGAAGAACGTGAAACCACAATATCCCAGTTATGGGTTCCATCCTCTTGCCAGACTCGATCCAACCAAGACGATGACGTATAAACTTGTTTTCATCAAATAACAAATGAAAACCAGAACAAGCATCAGCACAATAAGAACCACGGAAAATGACAGAATCCATCTTTAGTTAAAGTTTACTTTGAGGTTTTTAGTTTGGTCCATGTCTACTAACACGGAGGAGGCTGTGGTTATGAGCTTTACTGCAGCCAGCCACCAGGACGACGCTTCGGATTCACTTTTGAGGAGCCGTCATCTTTCATCTTTACGGCGCAAAGAGCAGACAGACAATCGGAGTGGTATCAATCTTACTAACTCTGCGAATAAGAATTTTTCCCAAGATATCAAACGATTCCTCTCGTGTCACATAATACAACACAGTGACCGTATGAATCCTGCTACTCTCTGACAGACCTTCCATTTTGCATTATCTTTCGTCGCCGTGGTGATACATCTTTAAGAAGTACAGGTTACCGAGAGCATTTGTTCTCAGATATGAGTCTGTGTGGAGAGAAGAGCCAGAGATTGTCTTCTCTGTGGAAGGAAGCTGTGCTGAAGTGGTTTCATAAAAAGAAATATTTATACCCGGGCTGCTTATCACCCGGCAAATGTCGAGAAGTATTAATATGTAACATCCTGCAGGGCTCTCCAAGACACTTGCCATGGCTCCGAAGAGGGAGAGAGGCCGGTGTTATCGAGGCTTGGCAGTGTGACTTGGTGATGGTATCAGCCATACTGACTGGATTCCATTAGGCAGTGCCCACATCTATGTCTACTGAACATATTGGCTCACACTGCAGGGGGAACGCAGCGAGCGATAGGCCTGCAGTCATGACACATGAGCTATCATCCACCATCCAGGAAGCCATATCAGCACATGCACATTAGTTTAGTCCAGACCTGATGCTGCACTGCAAAGATTATAGGAAGTCTCTCTCTCTCTCTCTCTCCCTCGTACACAGGGAATCATATGTTGGTGTAGCAAGCAACATTTATGATGATGGAAATATTCCTTAGATTCTTTTCCTCATTTTACTCTGACTAATAGGATCAGTTCCCCCCACCCCCGTCCTTCTCTTTGTATATGCACAGATCTGCTGAGTTAAGCAGCACATTTGCATTGCAAAGACAGTAATAGAAAAATTCAAAAAACAGAAGGGTATAATGAGACAGCAGATAAAGGATAAGTAATGAGAGGCAGTTCCCTATTAAACGCAGTGGTCCTTGGAGGTCAGAGATGCGGGTTTGACGGTGCTAAGCTTTGGATCTGCATCACGCTGTTGTTTTAATGAGCCCCACACTCAGATTCATCAACAATTCAAATAGAAAATCAATGGGTTCATGTGAATTCCAGTCACCTTCTCGGGTACGGCTGCCTCTGAGCTGTTACGGGCTCGATGAATATTAACAAATGTTCAGAGGCAAGATGTATTATTGACATT
Source organism: Paralichthys olivaceus (assembly GCF_024713975.1). NCBI lineage: Eukaryota > Metazoa > Chordata > Actinopteri > Pleuronectiformes > Paralichthyidae > Paralichthys > Paralichthys olivaceus. Next base: position 352,242 of record NC_091109.1, on the reverse strand, counting down.
TCACACCGTTCACTTTCTAAATCCAACATAAATTTTGATGTCTTGATGTAAAAAAAAATGACATTTGACATTTTGGAAAATACATTTATTAGAATATGAATACCATATTTTCCTGTTATGTCAAAAGCTACAGCCAACATCCTTTTAGCTCAGCCTAACATAAAAAGTATCAATCAATGAAAACTAGAAATAAAAAGAACTAGTTCCTGGGTGTTATGTGCTATGTTACCAGGAGCAGTGACTTCTTCCTCAATGTTGTTTTTGTCTCAAATGATCCTAACCTGTAGGTGGATGCTGGAGTACCTGAGGCAAACCGACACAGACGCAGGGCGAGCACTCACCACAGGAACTTCAGGTTCAACCCTCTTTCAATCAGGTGCTAAACACTGCATCAGCGTGCACTTTGGACAAATGCAGCGCTGACACAAAACTTTCAGCACAAACATCCACTGAAGTAATTTCTCCACAGCAGCATGGAGCTACGCTTTGTGTCATCACTGGAGCAGCCACCTCTCTGCCTCGGGTTTCTCCCCTCGCCTCTCTCTCTCTTAAAGTCTGCTTTGTTGTGAATGTGGGTGTTCATTCATTTTCTTCCGTGGCAGCTTACAAGCTCAGGCTTGAGTTCACAGTTCTCCCATAGCTCAGACAAACACACTGTGTTGCCTGTTAGGATTATCTACAGAGGCAACAAGCTTTGGAGACCTTGCCAAACAAAACCCTAATTACGCCAAATGCACTGTGCTCCTCTCGCAAACATGGTGTCTCCGAAATGTTCCAACATGAGCAACTGGGCTCTGTGAACTGTTGTGGAAACAGATATAAATCTCAGAGAATTAGTTTTTTGATTAATTCACATGGCTTTTCATCAGAATACAATTCAAAAGCTTACAATAGCTTGCAATTGAAAACTAAATGAGATATGAAAATGTTATGTTTGGTTTTCTGTCTGTTTCTGTTTCTAGAATTCAATACATGTACATTAATGTTTATGAGAGCAATAAACAGTTTGAAGATTTGTTGAACATAGTTAAAAACATAGTTCAATATTCACCATACATAACATTTTTTTGATTGATAGACATGGCGCAGTAAATTGCCGCAGTGGCTGCTGGTGAAATGAACATAATCATACAAAAGAAGGAACGTCACATTCACAGAGAAATAGTTTTGGAGAGTACATGTTGTGCCCTTGAACAGTGAAACTCTGCTGCAGTTGGGGCTCAGCAGTTAGAGCAGGTGGCTTTGCTTGTTCTCTCCCCAGACCTGCATGAAGATCTGGTAAAATCTAGCAGATAAAACTGTGGTGGCACTGAGACAGGAGCCGTGTGACTGTGAAAGTGATGCTGGAAAATGTTCCGTGCTTGGATGAAGGTTAAAATGTGAGCATGTCTCTGTTTTCACCACTGAATATCACAGATTTAATCATAGATAGAGAATATAGATCTATTTTAATTGTGTCATTTTGAATAAAGTGGAAGGTTTTAATTATCATTATTCAAATTTCTTCTCTGTGATTTATGATTTTTGTTGTTAACACAAATGTATTCACAGTGGTCTGATTCTCGCTGATATTAAAACATGTTGCATTGTGGGCTGGGATATTAAAGATAATAATAAAACCTTCATTTATTCACCCAGTGGTGTATTAAATACAATATTCAAAGGAAAACTTAGCCTGTGGAGTTTTTATCACTTTCAATTCAAAGCAAATATGATGTGTGTGTAGGTCCTTGATGCACATTCCTACAGAACTCACAGGGACGCAATGTACTGTAAAAGGTAAAACTGCAGTAAAACAGGAGGAGGAAGAAAGCAGTAACCTCAAGTAAACCAAAACATAAACATAGCAAATGTTTTATGAGGTGGAAAAGCCTTCGATTTGTTTGCCAGGGTCGATGCACACATCGTGTTTCGGTGAGAAACTCCGCAAACAAAACCACGTTTACGTACAATGATTAAGTGGATTAAATTTATGTGCAACTTCAGTTTACCTTTACTGCAGCCTCTGTTCTCAGGTGTTCCACACCCGCTGGAACACACACCGATGCCAGGTCTACTCTTTCCTTATCTCTCATTAGGGTGGTTTCACTCAGGTCCTCAGGCAGCTGAGCACATCAGCCGGTGACAGCTGGGAGGAAGGTAACCTCGTCAGTCTGGTGTAAGAGTAGCAGGAGTCTGGTGGTGATATGTTATCCAACAGCAGCACATTTGCTGTAACACATGGTTTGTCTTGCGTTTCCTTGTTCTTTCAACTGTCAGGAAACATGGATTTTCTTTATCTGACATCAGCTGCTGGTTTGTGAAGCGACTGACGTCATTGCGAGGCTCAGTGTTGTTTCAATTATTTGCATGTCCATCTAACGAGGTTACCATCGAACTTTATTTCACGCCAGAAAGTTTAACCAACTACATTAGTTTGCGTGTCAGTTATTTATTTCCATATCTTCTCCACAAATTTTCAACTGGTGAGAATACTGACTTTTTGCATACAAACATTGAGCTTAAGACAAAATTATAATCACTTCGTTGTAACATTAAAAAGAAATTAGAAACACATGACATGATGCTTTGGACCAATTTTTTTTTTTTTTAATTTGGAAATGTTTACGTTTAATGTCGCTCTTACGAGATTATTAAAAATTTGGCCCTAGGAGAACAAACTCCTATTTGGGGCTTAATGTTTGCTTAATTGGCTATAGTAAGCTAGCCAAGAAATAATTTGCTATTGAGCCAGCCAAGTTATTGAAGTGGTCACGGTCAGCCATCGTCAGCTAGAAATTACAAAACTATGAAATTAAGCTTTGGATCAAATATTCAAAACAATATGCGATTGATTTAGAAGTTACTAACAGGAAACAGAGGGGAACGAATAACAGGGTTAGTGACATTATCAAATGAGAATGTGGATTAGCTAAAAAATGAGCTCGCTGCTATGAGAGTATGTATGAAAATAAAGCCAGGCGCTGCGTATGTGTGGAAAAATATAAGGAGGAATGCAGCTGCTACCCCCATGAAATGTTGTGTTTCAGAGCAGAGAAGGAAAGATAGTGTGGAAAATACTATTACATTAAAGTGTGTGTGGAATTCCATTAATTCTTAAAAGCCTCATAAGATGCACTGATGCAGGAACAAAAACGATCAATAATACATAACTGTAACCCTCCATTGATTGACTGGTGAAGTTTCCCTCTCAGAAGTTTCTTGTTTTGAACATGGCTGAGTGAAGAAACTGTCCAGTCATCCAGGAAATAAGAGAGCAGCCATGTGATTTAGAGAGAAGAGTCCCTGTCATGCATCCAGTCCACCTGAGACGGAGATCATTCTCAGTGTTCAGCGGCCCGTTGACGGATAGACACACTTCTTTTATTGCTTTTTCTGCCCTTTGATCATCCCATTGTGGACATACCATTTCATGTTTTATCTTCACTGCACCGCTATTTGCTGAGAATTATATTGTTTGCCAAGAGACCTGCGGTTTCAGGAGGTAACTTCGGGGAAAGTTTGGCCGTCTCCGCTGAGCGTGAGTGAAAGAGGAAGAAATCGTGGCTCTGGTTGATTAAACCCCCGCAACTCAAAATACCTCATGGCCTTGGTGTTTATTGGCAGGCCCTTCAGAGAGATGCCCTACACGCACACACTCACACAAACCATACAAACACACCTATTTCTATCGAGCTTTGCTTGGTAAAGAGCATCTAACAGTAATTCAAGGCTGTGAGCACCGACCTGTATTGATCTCAGCGGACAGGGCATGAAGAACATCCACAAATCAGTGCAGAAGTGTTAAATTGCCTCTCCCATGAGAGAAATCACCTCTGCGCTGTAGCACATGTCTTCTCCATTGCATCTCAGCAATTTTCCATGTCATGTCGTGTGTGTGCCGCAAACTGGTTTCTGTCCAACATGACCGGACAGTGACAGCTAAACCTGCTTACACCGGATAAGACCTAAATTTGGCAAATATACCAGGTAACTGTGACTGTGCTGGTAAAAGCAATGTTCTGGATTCTGAGAGTATAATTGATTTCATAGTCTCTCAAACCCAAAGCTGCAATTTTAATTTTTTCCTTTCCTGGAGAAATATAATAAACTATAGTCTTTGTTGAAAAGAGTAATGCACTTTCTAAATGGGAGCATGTGTGGAGGGTTATATACCTTAGCAGTCAACCAAACATCCTTATCTGCTTTGCAGAGTAGTTGAGGTCGTCTGATTAAATAAACATACAACACACAACAAATATTCATTTTGATAAATAAGTGACACACTGCTTTAATGCTGATATGTATTTTTACATACAATACTGTGCAAAAGGTTGTTTGTTATCTAATGTTTATCCTCTTATCCATCGTGCAACCCCATCAGGGAGGCATCTGATTGGTCCCAGTATATTTCTGCAGCATGGCAACGACCCCAAACATGCAGCCAAAGTCATGAAGACCTACCTTCAGGAGCTCTGCAACAGATGGTGAGGCCCCCACAGAGCCCCGATCCCAACACCATGGAGTCAGTGTGTGATCGTACGAGGAGAGAGAGGAAACTGAGAAACTGAATCTATGTCCTTACACAAATTGATTTACAAGAAACATAGCACTGAATAAACCCTTGAATGTACATGTCTAGCAGGGGTGAGGATCATAGCTTCACTGTTATCCAAAACTGACACATACCCTCCAGCTATTCAGAAACAAGTATCCTCCATGGCTTTGATACAAAGGACACAATCGTCTCTTATTATATGTAATTCATTTTCTGGATTGTGACAACAGCACGAACGCTTCATTTACAACTATCAGCTTTTCTTCTAATGCGATGAATGTTAATTTCTGTGACACATTACTACGTCTGAAAGCGTGAAATCCTCCAACACAGAGCTCCTCTCTATTCCTCACCAGGAGTTTTCTCTTCACCTCTAGCAAAGCTCATTTCACTGGAAAATTGGCTGTACCACTCAGCTCCCCACTCCCCCACTCTCTCCGCCTGCCTCTCTAAAGTCAGCCATTATTGTAGTGCCTTAAGCGCTAATCCAATTAGCTATAGGAAGCAAATGGAGCTATCTCTCATTTTAGCTTGTCACCTGCGCAGGGGGGCAAAAGGAGAGGAGGCGACGAGTTTTATGTGGATTGTGACTCAGGGGATATGCATGATATAGGTATCATGCATAGCATGCAAAATGTTCACGCCTGCAGATAAGGAGGTCTGACATTAAATTGAGCCATCAACTGAAAATTACTTGGCAGTTGGATCAGGGAGGAAAGTGTTGTAAAAATAAGATCACAAAACATGGCTCCACCGCCTCATTTCTTTCCACAAACAACTGTTTGCTCGTGAATTTCACAGTCACCCTTCAAACTTCACTGCTTGGTGATTAAACCTCAACATTGCACTGACTTGTTTGACCCTGGACGGTGGCCTCAGGTGGACGGCCAGATTCATGGTCCGTGCCGATCCATTAGACACTGTAAACATATCTTCAGCTTAAAAGCACTTGCCCCAGGTTGCCCCTGGCAGCAGCCATATTTCTCAGACTTCTTCACTTAAAGCCAGATGGTGTCAGCGCTCACACCGTCCCCGAAAAACAGCGTGGGAGGAGAATTCAGAAAACACCTGCAGCGATGATAAAACCAGCAAAGGAACGGGCTCACCGCCACTTTACAGTTTGCAGGCTTGGTGAAAAACAACTGTCTTCAATCATTTAAGTTTCAGTGTGTGTTTGAGTTTAGTTGCAGCATAAATCAGCTTCTCTTGTGGGTTGTGACCACATCAGTTGGGAGGATAAGATGATAAACTTCATGAAGGTGTTTTGCTTTGAGTAAATCGTCCTCCACCTCTGAAAGCTAAACGCTGCCCTTGTCTTCTCACTGAAGACATTATATGAATTTCTAATCAGGACAAGCTTGGGTTTTCTTATACGTCACAATGCGGAAAATATTCACTGGGATTAGTCATTAATCAGAGACAAACATCCAACCATGACTCGGTGTTATTCTTACTGTTTGCTGTGGCTGCCATTTTTTTATTTTTATTTTTCGCCACTGTCCTTGCTGCATGCAAAAACGCTCAAGGTGACATCCCTGATTTATTTTGAAGTTATAACTTTACCCTAATGCAGTTTGTGTGTTGCACGTTGCCTATTTGTTCTCTGGTATCTTTGCATGAAGGGCTGGTTCGACATTCGGACTGTCACCACGATCCTCATATAGCAGCGACAGACCTTGCCTGTAGTGCCGCCTGGCATTTTGACACCCCGGTGCCCTGTCATGACGACAGCTCTGCCTGTTGCCCTCTCTGAGCGGTTGTAACAGTAAATAGCTCGTGGTGGATTGAAACACGATGAAACAGACACAGAGAGCAGGACCTGCTGGTGGTTTGGCTTCTGTTTTAACACTGGTACAGAGCTGCACTGCTCTGCAGAGGTCAGATGAGGGTAACTCGACTCAATATTAAATCTAATACTTTACGTTTTGCAATCTCAAAGCCCATCAGCCATCACCGGATGACAAATGAGCTTCTGGGGGCATCGGCCAATGTTTTGAGGCTTCCGGTGTAGACAACAGAAATCTAAGCCAAGACACAAAACAGTGATAGTAGGTTTCCAGGCAATTTGGCCAATCTCTGCCTCTTTTGCTCCCCACTCCAACTGTTTATCTGCGGGGAACCAAAGCCTGCTGAAACGTGATTGGTCAAAGAAGACACCAGAAACCAGACGGCTTCAGGCCCCAAAGTCTTGACCCTCACTTTGAGTATTCACATGCTGAACCTCTATATTTGTGAAATAATGTCTATTGTATCTTTGATGAAGGCTCACCTCCCTTTTTTAATTCTAAAGGTTTTGTTTCTGTACATCGTCACTTAGAAAGAACATTCAAATGTTCTGTGAAACAAAAAACACCCATTTGATAATATATGACTTCAATAATAATAATAAAACCCCAGCTCTATCAGAGGCTGCTCTCACAGAGTGCAGAAGATGCTAAGGAAGAGTTTCTCCATCAAGATACCAATTGTTTGCAGATTAAGAATTCAACTACAGAGCTTTGTCAATCCTTTCACTTTGAAGAAAGCTCTCGAATGCTTCCCGTTTTATTCGGTGACATTCTCCATTGTCTTAAGAAGAGGAAAGGCTCAGCAGCTGCAGGAAAAACTCCAATCTCCATGTTACTGACGTACTCAGGGGGAGAGGTGATGAAACAGAACAGGCTAATTGAGACGAAGTCCACCCCCTGCCTGTACAAGCTGCCATTCTCTTGACTGACGACACTTAATGTTGGTAATTACAGTGCCGGAGAGCACCAGTCTCTCTCACGCTAATGTGCAATCACGGGTTTGAGAATCTCCCCGTATCTGGTGCAAATAAGACTCGTTGTAGATATCACTGTCGAGATCACCATGTTCCTGAGGCCTCCCTGCAATCACTCATTTCTTTCCCCTGCTGTTTTCTGAACACAGACACAGCGAACAAATCTACAAAACACTTGCATATACTTCACAAGAAGCACCCAGAATATGAATCTAATTCTCAGAATACCATGTGGAATAGTGTGTACACAAACAAATACCTCTCAGTATTTGATAGATGTCGCACAATGTATGACTCTTGCAGCCATAGGTACACAATCCATGTCAGCAGGGCACTACGTTATGTAGAATGAGCTGAATGGTTGTATGACATTGATTAACAGATGGTTCAATCTGGCTGATATAATAAATGCTCCTGTCGTTTGTTTAGTCGTTTCACTCACTTTTCTTACTTTTAGGAAACTTGCAACATTAGTTGTTTATTTATCAGCCACACACCGAATACTCAGAGCTGCGATCGACACAGCAGCCTGACGGGACTAAGGTAAAACTGTTTATGAGGGTTTGTATGCAGCGAGGCACGGCTCATTGGGGGATGTGGATCCCTCGAGCTCCCTAAACAATGACTGGTGTTTTGTTGAGCATGTTATTCTGGGTTTTTGTAATGCAAGCTCACCGACAGCGTAGTGTGTTACATTAAAAACATCTCTCACCCTGTTCTGGCATTAACATCCAGTCTTGGGTGATCCGACAACTCTGAGTACAGGTGTGAATTCAGATTTGTCTGGGACGCATGTGGGGACGTTGGTTTAGCAGCGCAAACACAAATACGTCCTGGGCAACACTGAAGGACCGCCCACTCAGTTGACGTCCTCTGACACACTACCACTGATTTATTCGTGGTCATGACCACAATATTAACACTGAGCACCACATATTGATTTTCTTTCAAAAAAAATCCTATTTCACTGTCAACCTGTGATTCACTCGCCCCTCCTCGCCCTGCTCTCCACTCTCTCACACACACACACACACACATTGACAGTGGACATGTCACAGTCAGACTCGTTAAAAACAACATAATTTTGTCTTCGTGAACAGAAATGATATGTATTTGCATGTAGAGCAGTCATTCCGGACGCTTTCCAATTCCCTGTGGGAACTGATGTACCTACAGATTTCCGAGGTGCATGTTAATGCCAGGTATAAATAGGTATATATATATATATATATATATATATATATGTATATTATAGGATAAAGCTTATTTTTGTCCTTATATCACAGACCCCATATTAACCTGTCCATGTCAAAAGTGATGATAACCACTTATTCTGGGATAATTAATTATTTATCGGAATATTACCAAGCACGTGATGATTATTACAACACTATGGGACCTGAAGCTGAGCCCTGAGGTACACCATATTCAAAGTAGCATAGGAAACATGAGAACTTAGTTAGTTAGTCTCCTTCATCTCTTAGGAAGCATGATGGTCACCACTACAAGGACACGATTTTCAGTTTGCAGTTGAGCTGGGAACCATTTCATTTGAGTTGCCGACGATGATTCCAAAGAATTTCCCCGAATCATTAGTTGTTTTAAAATCTTCGGCTCAAATGAGTCGAAAACTTTGGTCGTTATTTTGGATGTTTTGAATTTCTGTATTAGTCCACTTGTCAGTTTGCCCTGCAGGAGGCTGTGGGGGTATTATAAACCACGATCTGAATTTTAGTATCTGCAGTAATTATTTACTTCATCACCACTGAAGCTAAAATTTAGAAAACTTGTTTTCACATTAGAGACTGGAGGGATGATTTACCAACTATGACATGTTCACTGTGCACAAGCTTGAGATGATATTTCAGAGCTGGAAAAACATAAAATAAAAGCCACTAATTGGAAAGGGACATCAAACGTAGTTTCAACCACAACGGCAAGGTCTTCAGCCTGCAGCCAAAACAATGTTACGGGATCTGAAAACTTCATAACCAGAACAAACACAAGTTGCTGGCTTTGTTTATAAAGCCACTTTCTGGATGGGAAAGTGATCTCAGACTTTTGGAGGCTGTCGTAGGTAAACCAAAGGGAAATCTCTGTAGATCGACCAGGGAAATAACTGACTGCCCACAGTCTCGCTTCGAACTCTGCTGCTGATGACCACGGATAACTGCAATATACTTGAGGGAAAAGATGAAAAAGGAAAAAGCGGCAGAGGGCCTCATGGATCCAAACACTGTGAAGTTCGACCTTCACCCTGTAGCTGAAGCTCTGTGTACACTGCTGGCACGAGCAGCTGCACATTCAGCAGCCAAGCTACAGCGGGAACAAACAGTTTGTGGCAGGGTCGGAGCTCCAGTGGGGACAGCGTGAGGGCAGAGGGATCGTTTAGCTGCTGGGTTCGCCGTGTTTCAGAACATTGCAAGTTCAGGGGCTGACGGATCGGGCTTCTCTTCACTGGCTCTATTTCTTTGCATTTATTAAGATGGCTTCATCTCCCACTGCCAGAAGAGAAGTTTGCCTTTCTGTTTTTATTTCAGGTGAAACATCAGAAGTGCACCAACAACTGGTAACAACTCGCCAAATTAGCGTATTCGAGCCAAATCAATAAAGTTTCTTATTTCGATGATATTGGTTTTAGTGTAATACAATGAAACATTTACTGTGTGAGTAATACCTGTGTGTTCGAGTGTGTGTGTGTGTGTGTGTGTGTGAGACACAAACACTCACCCACACACATCAGTTTTTTTTAAGCTAGGAGTCTTTAAAGCTTTTAAATTAGAGCCGGTCCATCCCTGCTCATGACTGAGAAAATAAAATGCCCGCGAGCTACAGTCATGGCACATTGTATCAGTGTCTGCTGCTGGATGATCATTTCGCTTAACACGAGTAATTATCACGTTCAACATGACTAATTTAATTGAACAGAAATTAGTGGTCCTCCTCCGGCATCAGGCGCCATCTATGTTCTTTTACATTTAAACCAAGACCCACAGTGTTTTGTTAGAAATATGACAGAGATTTATGGATACACAGATAAAGAGACAGCAGATGTTCTGAGATGTCGTTGCTGTAAAAGCAGGTGGAACTAATAAAAATTAACAATGATCTAATTTCTGTTAATTATTCTGGACATTGGTTTCTATCAGTTTGTGCTTTGTTTACAAGTTTTCTTTGTTTTTATTCATGTATATTTTATGATTGCATTTTATGTTATTTTAATCTTGCAAGACAAATATTTCAGTTTTGTATTACATCTGGAATAGTCCTATTTAAGTTATTTATTTGTATCATATGAATTTTAACATATCTTTTTTTTTTATTGTTAGTACCGTTTGTATTATTCCTGGAATAACTGAAAAGTGACAACATGTCAGGAGAGTTTAAATCACAGTATGTGAACTGAAAACGGCAGAATTTTAAACATGCTGTTGATGGATACTATTCTCCCACAATGCATTTCACAGAGGAAATGAAGGAGCCGATAGCAGTTGGAAAAAAAGAAATAGAAGATGGTGAACACCTGCATAAACACCAACAAAAATAATATTAAATCATTGAACATTAAATTAAACTGAGAAGTTGTCTTTTACAAGTTGCCAGTAAAATGTATTCTGCTGCTTTATCACAGTAAAAGTGCACTAATCTAATTATTCATCTATGGAAATGTTCTCGGAGGAGGTGAGGGTGTGGGCTGTAAGAGGTGAAGTGAATGTTGGCCGCAGCCTCATGTCAGTCATCTCAGTCCAAATGTCAGCCTGGCTTTTTTTTTTTCTCTTTTCATAAAGAAACTGAGTTATCACACAGGCTCCTTTTGCTGCTGCCATGGTGACAGGAAGGTGAATGAGGGAAGAGCGATGATGCTCAGGAATAGATGTTACCGCTGCGTCCACGCTTTGCTGGTGTGTTATGAAATTGACCAAACCCAGAATCAATGTGGCTTTTAAGGTGATTCTGTGAAAAGAGAAAACGAACAAGAACACTGGTGTTATTTTGTCATTTCTAAGAACGGATGAGCCTCTTTGTTGCCATTAGCTCCCTGACATGTTCCCTGAGTTTGTATGTGGCACCAATCATCTCCCACAAAAACAACTGTTGCATTTGGAGTTGATAAACAGGGATGATTACGATTCCAGTATATACACACAAAATATATCCTGATCGTTTGAATAGAAAATATCACACAACAGTTTATATGCAGTGATATCTCTCACTCAGGTTCATTTACTATCTGTGCAATTTCGATATCTTACATTGCATATACTGTTTCTATTTCGATTCCCATCTTTCTTATTTTTAAACATCTCAAACAATGTGAACATATAACGGAATGTATTGTAAATATGTAGTGGAGTATAAAATAGAGATATTTGCTCATATATGTAGTGAAGTAAAGGTGAAAAGTTCCAAAGGTAAATGTACCTTAGTAAAGTACAGACCACTGTCCCACCTGTAATAAGCTACAATGATGAAATATAAGCAAAGAGGCGTCATCATCACAGATTAAACTACATTTGATATAACTTTAGATAAAACTTGACATTTTATGCAGATGTGTTCAGAAGAATTTCTTGAAATAGGATAAAATCAAGACTTTCAGGAATCACATCTTGAAAACTTAAAGGTTTGTCCTGTGTTTGCTCTTCCCCCGTTTCCTCACTGTTTGTACGAGAAACGAAACTGACTTTTATAAATTCTTTACATCAACGCTTTTGATTTAACATTAAGCGTGTTCTGCGGGACGGAGATTGCATCAAGATAAACTCTCCGGCACAATGACAGTTTAATTACATTTTCCACCCACCAGAAACAGGCGAGTTAAGCGCAGATGATACAATCACACACGATTTAGCCGTAGTGGGCGGATTGTTATTTTAAATATTCAGACAAAATAAAAACCTCACACTCTATAATCACCGCACTGTTTCCAGTCTAGTAAATGTGTTTGTTGTTTCGAGCTCCTGAACAACAAAGACTTTATTTCAACATGTAAACTCTCCTCTTTACACACACACACACACACTCACACACACACACACGACCAGAGTTTACAGCAACTCTCTCTGTGCAGATTTGACAGAAATGAAGTCTCAACAATGTCCTCACTCTTTCCTCTTCACTTACTTTTCCCCTTGAGACGATTTATCTGCTTGAACCTGAAAAATAAAACTGTAAAAATGTTGACATATAAAAAAAAAAAAAGGATTTTATGTGAAACAGAGTAAAGGGCTTCAGGAAAGTGTGCAAAATACAAATAAAAACACGTGCTGGATTATTATTAAACTATTCAGTTTCTCTGACTTGCATGTGCTCACACACATACATGCAAAAACAATATTGACTCTCCAGATTTACCCGAAACAACGATGCAACAATGCAGAGCTGATTGCTGTTTGATTCAAGGCAGCAGATTAAATCTTATTTATACTGAATTACTTTACACGTGCTGCATAATGATGGAGAACGAAGCTGAGCCGGATAAAATCCGTCCTCTTAGTCATCACTGCACATTTATCCCTCTCTCCTCCACATGCTTTCACTGCTCTCACCTAAAGACACTGGGGTCTGTAATACATTTCTGTATGGACCACGGTGAAAGCTTTAAAAGCTGCACTCTCTATCCCCGCTGCATGAAAAGCTGTTTAATTCAATGACTGGGTAAAGGTTTTATTTGTGTGGTATATTGATGTGCCGCTGTTCAGCCTATTCATCGGATCCACTGAGTTCACATTAACAAACGGGACGAGAGCGTTTAACATCGCACTCCAGCAACCTTGGTCCACAAATGATTTGTGGTGTGCAGCATGATGGGAAAAAAAACAGAAACATCCAGGCCTCTGTCCACGCCGCATATTCTCTTATGAATGGCAATTAGATTCCCTCAAAGCCTCTTTTCATCTTAAAAAATAACACAACCTCGGAGAACCTTTCGTTTTCTGCAAAGACAGAAACTAATAAAGGTTTGTCGACCTGCGGACATGGTCGTGGAGGACGGCAGAGGTCGCCTGCTCCTGTCGGCGACGTAGGCTCCGATTTGTTCGGGGTTGTTAACAAGCTGCGGTCGTGTCTCTTTAGAGATCAGAGGTGTGTGACTCCCGTCCCTGCGAGGACAGTGTGAAGAACATCCGACATGCTAATCCAATTAAGTGTGTTTGTTCAGGTTTGAAGGTTGCGTTGTGTTGTTGCGCCCGCAGCAGCAGGGGGAGCCGGAGCCTGATTACAGTGATGGCGTCCTCTGTCCACAGCAGAAAAAAACTCAACAAAAAAAAAAAAAAAGTTTATGAGCATATTTTCAATGAGAGCACAAGGCAACCAGCCGCTCAATTATTCAGCATCCGGAAGAGATGTAATGACTTTCTCCGGTTATTAATGACCCACGCCTGAGCTTATTTATGAAAGGATACTTGTGTTTATTCAGAGAATGAAGGAGCAGGAGATGGAAGTTGTTTGGTTTTATTGTGATTCTGACTTCAGACCTCTCTTCACCTCCGCCCGTGCACACACAAGATATTTTGATTCCAACTCCGACTCTTTTCTCATCGGTGACCTTTTATTTCTGTATTTACTGTTGTTTGCTTTTAATATATATGTATTTTATAATTCATTATAATCCTTTATTAATGTTGTTTTTTCAATCTTCTTCTTCTTCTTATTGTTGAAGGTGTGAGTCCTAGTTCTTATCGCTGAACAAAACACGTTGCAGCCTTGTGAACTGGCCTTGATGCTGAAAGGTGAAAAAACTACACTAATGAAGAGAGTGGTGCCATGAAAGCAAAGTTTACCTCAAGGACCTTGAAATGGTGAAATGATGATTCTCACGGTCACTAAACATCCCAGTGGAAATGTTAATTATGGACATGCGTGGTTTGGTATATGTGCGACAAATCTGCAGACACACACAGACACACACACACGCACACACACACACACACACACACAAGCTGACGATCAGGTACAGTAAAGTCATGAGCAGTGAATGATGCAGGTCTTTCAACACTTACTCAGTCTTGCTTGCTAAACACGAGAGGAGCCACATTTATATATAAACCTGTGACCTCTGTGTGTTCAAGGGTTTTGTGAACTTAAGTGTTTGAAACAACACACACTGAGCTCGTGTCTCTTTTAAAAGGGGCACTTCATCCATTTTACACATGAATATCAGTGTACTTGTCTCAAGGAGAGCTACTCACCCAGAGAATAGCTGGATAATGTCTTCTTTAGTTTTATTACTGTGCTGAGTCATTTATTGTCAGACCTCTGAAATTGTTATTCAGTTTTTCAGCTTTGGTAAATTCAAGTTTCAGTTTCATGGTAACTTACTGCACCATACTACAAACATACATTAATTATTGAGGGCAACTTTTCAAATAAAGTTAGTTCCTGGAGTCATTTTTTAACAGAGTAAACAAACTGGCAGTCTTAATAAATGAAAGAAGAGACAAGCTGGCTTCATTATGTGAAATGCAGGACAAAGCTTCAGTCTTATGAAGGACGTAAAGACAGGACGACTTCTGCTTCATCAACTCTGACAGTTGCTGAAACATCTGTCTCGTACAAGAGACCACATTTTAATTCTAAGTTTAATAATGCACTGGTGCACACAATAGATTAGTTAAGTTAATAAATCATTGGAGGGGAAACTTACTGTGGTGGAAGACACACTGAGAGCTTTTACTTATCTGAAAGTAGAAATACTCAATATGTACTCAATATGAGGAATACCTCATTTCAGAATATATGGTAATGGTAAATGTAAAGGATTTATTGACATGTATGTGACAAAAAACCTTTTTAAACACAGAAATCGTATGAGATGTATTTCATATTACTTGGTCACACAGCTCTTCGTCCCAGAGCCTCGTCTCTGTTTCAGTAAAGTATTTGTTTTCAGCTCAGACCTGATGTGTTAATTCCTCCAGTCCTCTCAGGTGCTGTCCTCCTGCGTCACACTGTTCACTCAGTCTAACACAAATGGGAGCCGGTGCACAGCGTGATGCGTGATTACCGGCACACACAGGAGATTGCTGCAATCAAACATCTTGAGGCGACTCGCCGCAGCTGAGCCACCAGGTAACCGCTTTCACCCGCGCCGCAGTCGGCTCGGTGAACGGCCGACGCTCACTCCTGTGTGCTCCGTGTAGCTAAACCTCGCTGGGGTGAAGCAGCAAACCCTGCAAAGCCAATTTCTCTGTCTGCTTATTAAATCAACCACAGCACAATCAACAGCAGGGTGTTGGAAAATAAACATCTCGCTGATGGTGTGTGATGGAAGGCGATGGCGAGCACCTGGGGAAGAGATTTTCTGACTGAGAAAACAAAACTGTAAAACCCGTAAAAGAAACGACCCCATAGGTCACTCCTGCAAGCAGCTTATTATGACCCGTAGTTAGGAGGAAGTCAGGTGATGCAGTATTTATAGAGGGAAGATGGATGGGTGGAGATTGCTGCTATTTCCCATGTGATAATGATAGTTCAGGTCTTTTTTCATCTGTATGTTCAGTACACCTGCAGCTGGTCCGTCCCTGAACCCTGACAGACGGGGAAAAGGTTTATAAATCTATTTCCTGAAGGTTTCCTGTTGATATTTATTATAATAAACTATTTATTTATTTTAATAGGGACAGAAATTATCCAGTGCAATTTTTCAGCTGCACCCCGTCACTTGAAAAGTTCTTAAAAACAGACGTAAAAACTTGTTAACACAGAGTTAAACTATTAAGTAAAGCTTAAAAACTAATAGTAGTACCACTTGTTGGCATACATATATAATCTATACATATAAACACGTATATACATGCATATCATTGTAAACCCTAGACAATAATAATAACTTATAAAGTAATTAAGGAGATTTAATACTTGAGCATACGTCAGATAAACTCATTTAATGTGTACTTGACCCATGTCCCATCTGCTAACATCTCATATCACATAAAAATCTTGTATCTCAATATACATGTTATAACTATAATTCAATATTCTTACTTATTTTCCAACAACAGATTTTGATTTTGCTGAATAAAAGTCGGACTTACTATTTCAGCTTCATGTGAATGTTTCTAATGAATTTGTGTGTGATTAACATTTGAAACATAAAACAACAAATATAAAGCTGGTTCCATCGTGGATCTCTCCCTGGGCAGGAAACTCAATTAAGATGTGGTTTTCACATCAATTTCCTCCCAGAGTGTTTCCTCAAGAAAACGCCACAGGCAACTAACCTCAGTGTAATAGCAATATATCTTTTTTCATGATTAATATTCATAAAAAAATAAATAAAAAAATCACACATATTTTCATTTTCCAGTTGCCAAAGATGACGTTTTAATGGGTCAAACATCTAATGGGTTTTGTACAAGCAATCACGCTGAGGGCTTCATTTCCTTTTCTCTGTAATTTGTAAGAGGAGAGAATTTTAAATCCTCACTGTGAAACTCCCAAACCGATTACAAAGTGATTGGGAACAATTGAATGGACGTTGATGACAAATATCTTTAATATCGAGTTTTGTCTGCAGCTTCAAGTGAAGAAGAAGAAGAACAGAGCGGGTTATTAATAACGTGTGCGTACAAACAACTCTAATCAGCACTAATTGTTAAATTACAGATCAATGTTACAACTCGTTTGTTTATAATCTTGGATAATGAGGATTATCGTACAATAACAATCATCAACCCCAGTTTGGAAAAGCAGATACCAACCACAGGGATTATTTGATTAATTATATTCCAAATAAAAGGTAATAATTACTGTGGAGAACAGATAATGCAGAGGAGTGGGGGAGCGTGAGCCGATTCTTTTCTGTGCTTCAGTATTTCACTTATTAACTGAGACGATTTGCTGAATGTTCTAGAAAATGATGAGCAATAAATCTTGATGGCACGGAGCCGATAGATATAGCTTTCAGAAATGACTCCCTGGATGTAGCCTTGAAAAGAAAACCTGCGACATAGGGGGGAGCTTGATTTTTCTAATTTTGTATTCTGTGTCATTTACCTTCGAGGATCATAATCTCTGAATCAATCCACCTTTCAATCCGCTGCCTTCACTGTAAGTCTCTGGCTGAAGTCCAGCTCACATTACCCCGGTGAGGCCCTGTTGATTCGCTGCGATACGACCCACTCCACTTTCCCCCGGCCTCAAAACCTCATCATGGACCCGAGCTTCCTCTGTTTACAATAAAGTGCTTGTCTCGATGGGCTCGGGCCCCGGCCGTGAATCTCCTGGATGGACAAAGCCCTTGGCCCAGATTGAAGTGAGCGAGCAGCGGAGCCAGCGGAGCAGCAGACGGTGGCTGAGCCTCGCTGCTGAGTGAACAAAATACTTTCATTTAGTCACGGTTCGTGTGGACGGGAGAAAGATGCAAACATTCAGAATCACGAACCGGCTTGTGAATCGCACCACAGCAGATTAGCCTCCATTGTTTCCCATTTAAAGTCGTGCACCGAGTTGTTGCTGTTGTAGAAGATTTCCATTTCATGTCTGATCGACATCAAACTAAGTCGAAAGAATATACATTTTGAAAAGGTTCAGAATTAAGGACCTAACCTGTAATACAGTGTCACTTGTATCACTCAGATATTCCTGGTCCCGAGAGGTTGAATCCCATAGGGGACGTTTCATCCAGCAGGTTTTATGTGATAACTGTTTCATGGTTTGCCCTGAAATTTGGCACAGAGATAGAATTTGGCTTTTTAATGAAATATGTCTGATTTATTTTTCATTTTAAATACTCATTGGATTGTTTATTATCCCTCTGTCTCTCCCTGCCCCCTGTTGGGATCAATGACGGCAATGTCATGTATTCATTTCATGCATTTTAGAGAAACCATACAAATTTAAACTCCAAAAGTAAACAGGTTCTTTATTTATGCATCTTTAAATTAAGTCATAAAAACAGCTTTGGTATTAAAGGATTGTGCATTTTCTTTATATTACCCTGCCCGTCATATGTTGGCGCTGCAACATGTTTGCAGTATCTATCCAGAACAAATGTTCATAGTTCAAAAGACATCATGTGTGTGTGAATTAAGAAATCTTCTGTTTTTAAATACTTCAGCAGGACCTGAGGATATGGTTGTGTGGTATTTTACAGCAGAAAAACCATCTGACCTCGCCCTCTGTTCACCCAACATCATTTTCCATGTGTTAATTATGCAGGAAAGACTTTGCTGAGCACACATGCTGATGAGGTTACACAGATTCACATGTGGGAGCAGCCCAGTGCAAGCATGGCCCCTCTGCTTATCGCCCACCAGAGCTGCTCAAGGGCACTTTGACCTCCTGACCTCGCAGACTCAAACCCACATCTCTTCAGGCTACAACTGCTCCTAATGTGCAGCTTTTTCTGTTTTACTAAAGGGTGAGACAAGAGGTTATTATTAGAGGGAGCTCATTCACCTCCCACCATTCCTCGCCACGTTATCCTCAGCTGACCAAGACATCACCTGCGATCAGGCGCTCATTAAAACCTAACAAGCGCAGCCGGAGGGCAAAGGAAACAGGAAAGAATTCACACTCTGCGTTCCTCGTGTTCGATGCTATTTTAATGTAATCTATGCAAAATCTGGCCCCATTACAAACATTCATCTGTCACAAGAGGAGAACTCTCGGATTAGCTGAGAGAAAGCGTATAAAGTTACTTATATTTGGAATCACAGCTAGAAATGATTTATAAATTGTATTTATTGCACTGAAAAGGCCTTGACGTGATAAAACAACCAGAGGAGTCAAATTTCTGCAGAAAATACGTATGAAAAAATGTTTTACTCTCTTTACTCGTTTATTCAGATGTTGTAATGCATCAGCTTCAGCTCTTCGCTTCATGCTGCTTCCAAGAGAAATCTGTCTGAGCGACAAAACACGTGAACACAAGCCCACAGCTCTATTTGAGTGTCAATGCTGGGTTTTGAGCAAAAGCTTTTCAAAAATCTGAATGTGAAATTAATTAGTCCTGCTCTCAAACTGAAAGACCAAGGACCAAGGAATGCACATGGGAGTAAAAAATAAACAACTGCATGGATTATAGTTTTACTTAAAATTCTTAATTTTCCCAATCAAGTTTGGCGTCATCGTCTTTTTAATACCTAGCGTTACTTCTGTGATCTTCATCATCAGGAGGAGTTTCAGTTCAAATCTGTCTTTCAGAGGCACAAAGAAAATAAAGGATATTCAAACATGTGCAATTCCACGACAACATGGACAAACTCCATCTGATGATGCTTATCTCTTTTCCCTAAGAGCCTTATTAAGTGGAAATGGATTTTCTGTGTGCTGATGTAAGTAAAGACTTTCCCCGGTTACATTTTGTACAGTTGTATTGTATCATAATCCATTAAAAAATCCCAACTAGCCTTTTAGAGACTCTCATTGAGCAGAAGGTATTTCTTGGCTACACGCAGCATCCATTGCACTTCTGTCTGTCCCGCACATGTGGCTCTCTCTGGGGTCTCATTTTTCTTCTCTGTTAATAGGGTTTCTTTTGGTAGTTTTGCTCTTGTTGAGGGTTAAGAACAGAGGATGCTGCAGCTTAGGCCCTATGAGACAAATTGTAATTTGTGAATATGGGCTTCGAAATCTATATTTGTCCTATTCAGTGAATCTTCAACCATCTTTAATGTCTGAATCCGAGGAACACGAGCCGGGCGACACACTCGACAAAGTAGGAAGGGAGAGACAGAGCGAGAGGTCAGAAAGCTAAATGGTCCAGCCTCCAGTATGGGTCTAGTAATGGAATATAATTGGAGAATAAATGGAGCAAGTCTGTGGGAGATGGAGAAGAGAAGAAAAGAGCTAAAAAGTTGCAGTTGAAGAGACTATCCACCCAGAAGAGGAGGCAGGAATGGTAGAGAAGTAGGTGCAAGAAATGGAGTAAAGATGAAATACAAATGCATAATGAAAACTGGAACTCAGGAATCATGCTTCGTGTTATTTTCTGCCCTACACCATGTGCCGTGTATAATACAAAGTATGTCAAAAATAAAAGTATTTTGCAGAGCAACCAGCAGCCATTAAACCCACGGCTCCCAGAAGAGACTTCAAGCTTGAGAAAATGAATGTGCTCTTCTCTCCAGATGCTGTAGTTCGGCTCACACTAAGTGATTCTCCAAATCATAGCAAAGCTTCAAGCTGAGATTTGTATTTCATTAGTTAGATGCTGTGTGGCTGCTGAGCAGTTTTTTTATCTGACAACGTACAATTCACACTTTGCCCTTGAGACTGTTTTGAAAAATCCGTTCTTTTTCTGCCCCACAGAGAGAGATTCAGTGATCATGTGAACTCTCTAGATATTTTATCCTTTGAGTAAACATGGTTCCAGATGAGATCTGCTGCATGATATAAGAGGCTTTTAGTAACTGGAAAGATGTTTGTTGTCCCATGAGTCAGGGAGATAACATGAATATATCTGGAGAAAAACAGTTAAAGAGGTTCATCCTGTTATTGTGTGGTTTGTTATAAACCAGCACATTTTAAAACTTTCCAGGGAAACATTTTCATATATTATTTTATAAAGCCACAAGGATTACACAAGGTAATCATTAAAACCGTCTTCCAGGGGTTCCTGTGAGGCTCTGCTCACAGTGACGTGTTCACCATTCAACACATTTGGTGCTAACTCTGGTTTTGCTTCTATTTCTATTGTAGAGGGCAGGAATGTAGCATGCTAATGAGCTAGCTCTGCTATTGTGAGTCTCTTGCGTCGTCCATTCTCCCCCCCGAAGGAGGGAGTTCTGCTCGGAGGTCATTTTCTATGACTGAGGCCATCGGCAAACAACATCACCTGCTCCTGGAAAGAAATCATACTCGACTCATAATCCTACATATAGAACCCTTGAGTCCATTAGGAGGATAATTCATATTTAAAGTTCAGGCATTCTACTGGAATCCTGGATTAAAGTATGTGGCATGTGGTTTAAAAAAAATCATACAATCTCATTATTTTTTAATCCTAACCCTTTAATAAAAAATGTAAATGTGCAATGACAGCTCTGCCTTTTCCATGAAGGACTTGGGTATCGGAGAATGTGAGTTTACAGACAGAGCACTGGGCCATAGAATAGGTGGGCGGATGGTAAATGAAGTATGAACTCACCCTGAAAGAACCTCCAGTCCTTCAGTCAGCCGACCCGCTGCCTCTGCTGCCAACACTGAAAGTCTAATGTTCAGTGTCCTGCTCCAGCCCCGTAATGAGATCTCTGGACAATCTGATTGAATTATTTTGATGATTTTCAGTGGGCTTGAGCCTCAGGCCCTGACACCCCTCGCTGCTAAAGCCTGGCTATGAAAGAAAATAAGCACAAGTGATGGATATAAAGATTCAAGATGAGGTGATTCAATTTACACAGTAGGAGATCGCCGAATGACCAGAGCAGTGGGGTTTACCACATTAGGATTAACCTTGGAATGTGTTATCCTCAACCTCTGTTTCTCTATATAACACATTTCTTATGGATTTGTTCAAAAGAATTCTGTAATATCCTCCATGTCTGGTGCCAGGTGTTCAACCTCTGGGCTGCCTTTTGCTATAGCATCTAACTAGCATTGATAATGAGTCTCCGGAGAGCAGAGAGAAAGACATAAAAGTTAGTGTTGCTTGATAAACACTGAATAGCAGCCATCTGCCGGCTTCCTCTGGATGGAGGCTGGAAATTGTAAAGAGCTTCAAAAATGCAAATGAGCCGAGGCTCACAAACAAACTTAATCAACAACTAATAACGCAGCTGTTTCAAAGACTGAGTGCGAGAGCCAGAAATAGGTTTTTGCCTCTTTAATTGGAGCAAATTAATGATTTAGCTGAGCATTAGCTGACTCAAGGCACTCATTGCGACTAATCTTTATCAAGCTATGCACTGATGGATGTGGAAATGGAAGTGTAAGAATGAATAGATAGAATATGATGATGCATATTTAGGAGTGAGATGCATTTCCGTGTTCGGTTGTGGCATATTTTCTACTCTGTAATTCCACTTGATTTATTACTGAGGGAATGTGCCGCTCCCAGGCTGCTATATTAGGACCTCTGAGCTAATTGAAAGAGCCGTTAATCATTATGTGCTAGCAGAGCGGCGATGATGCATGTTCCCTTATGGAAAACATAGGTTGTCCTGAATTTATCCTTGGTCATTTCACTTTAAAAGTACATCGCAAACTAGAATCGCTCATTACTCCGCTAAGGCCAAACAGTCCCCTTAAATTCAATCAGGATGAACCGAATTGTTCACGCTCATAAATATCAGTCCTATAAATATGCCTGTCTTTTAATCAAGATGCATCAATTAGTCCCTAACGAACTGGTGAAAATATAAAAAAAGGAATGAAAGTGATCAATTTATGGATCTGTATTCACACTAACATTTAATTGGTTCTATCTTCCACCAAGTTTCTTTTAAATGTGTTCAATAGTTTTTGGAATGCAGGTGCAATCGTGCTCAAAACAAACTGGAATGTCATCACTTCACGTTGGCCCAATAGTCGCCCCACATTTGAATTCACTAGATCCAGATTTTTATTTGGATATGAACCAAATTACACAAAATTTGTATGTGCTATTTTCTGAACCGTAACACATCCATGGTTTTTAATTAAACTTGCTCATAAACAAATAAGCCAACAAACAAACAATCATGGGGTTAAAACAACATCTACCTGCTGGAGGTAACAAAGTTGATTTGAATTTCGATGGGATTGACATAAGAAACGATTGCCGATGCTATCGATTGTTCTTAATGGGGATTATTTATTCTACTTATCTATAAGTACAAACTGTTAGTGGAAGGATAAAAAACTTTTATTTCAGTAATTTGGTCGGGCTGACCATTTACATTCCCCACAGTGCAGCGAACACAAAGGAAGAACTTGTTACACCTTCAGATAACCTTCACGTTTTACACTTGGATCTGACTCGACATCAATTATTTCATCCATTACTGAGTAATTACTCTGACGACATGTTGTATCACCCAGTCTCTCTCTCGTTCTCCGTCTATTGATTGCCTCCTCTGTGCCTCCCTTTATACGACAGTGCATATGTGAGCAATTTCCTTCACCTCCAACATCAGTGGCTCCATTTTCAGCTGCTTTAGATTCGATTTCACTCGGTGAAACTTCAGGGACTTAAATCCAGCGTTTGATCATATGCGGCCTCGTGCTGATGATATTGGGATTGGATGAAGGTGCTGGACACATTCCTGCAGGATTCAGTTCACTGAAGGGATTGTTAGGTGTAATATTTGTTCATGCATTGCTTTACCTGTGATTTTAGGGTGCGGTGAAGTCGTGTATGAAAACAGCAGCCGTCTATTTTACCGAGATTAAGAGGGTTTAGGCATTTTCAAGCGGTTATCAGTTGCTACTGAGCAAACTGGAGACTGTAATTGCTTTCTAAATTGCCTCTTGGAGCAGTGGCTGACCCAATTAGTTTTGGGATTGTGTTTGTTACAGTATCACTTTATAACTGTTGCAACTCATCTGAATGAATATTTCAAACTCACATTGGCAAGTCAATTACATCTGTATTTATAACGTGTCAGCAGGCGTGATGAACTAATTATGTTTGCGTTCTCTAATGATGGTGCTGCCGAGTGTCTTTCGGCCTCTTCTCCATCTCGCACAAATATACTGCCCCCCCCCCCCCCCCCCCCCAGTGTTTAAATCTGGAGAGAAAATCGATAGTCGAAATGAAGTCTTATTTACATGTCGACATGTAGACTGTGGCTTGATGCAAGATGTCAACAATCCATTAGATGGAAAATGAGTGGGAAAGGGAAACTAAATGAAAGAAAGGGACGAGTCTATTACCAGGAGATGGATGCTGCTGGATCTTGGGGAATAAAACACGAAGAACCAGCTCCGCATTTCAATGAATGCATGTATGACGGCACGGAGGAGGGCGGCAGGTATCAGATACTGAGAGCATGATGTCAGGGATCCTTTGCTCTCCTACAGCCAAGGCTAGGAAAAATATTCCCGTGGTGCCTTTGTGTGAATAATGCCGTCTTTGAGTCTGTGGTCACTGCAGGGGATTGTGCTCTTTCCTGTCATGTTCACACCTCTTGAGTTCAAGTATCACACTCCGACTCGTGACACCTGCAGAAATCCTCGTACGACACTGAAATTGTGGGGTGCATTGGGATTGTAGAGGAACATTCCTGCAGGGCGATGACAGAACAAGAAAACAAAAGACTTTCAGAGGTGCTCCTGGACTTTCAAAAGACAAGGCCTCCTCCGCAACCGGTCTCTATGGAGGGTCGTAGATGTGGAGGTCATCAGGATGTATAAAATACCTGCTGCTACAACTGCATGAAACTAGACTGGTCTGCCAACACTCTGCACAGGAAGGGGCAAATCCGGCTGTACTTCCTGAGGAGGCTGATACATCTATCTGACTGGTAATAATCATCAGTCCCTCAGTGTGCAGGCAGTCATGTACCAATTATGTTAACAGGGTCAGACCATGGTAGCTGATGAAAACACTGAGGCCTCGCTGTATGAGTCAAAATGCAATTTTTCCTTAATTCACACACACTCAAGGTTTATTATTTATTTCTAAAAAAATAAAAAAACACTGTTGTCAAGACGTTAAAATAAAAATAACAATGTGAAATCACACTAACAAGAATCGTCTGTGTCGCCAGAGCTTGAAAGAGTTTATTCCTCTGTGTCATCGAGCTCCATCACCATTACAATCACTGAGCCCTGGTGTTGTAGTGGGTGACATTTTACTTCATTACGAGGAACATGGGCACTCTGGTGATGTTATCCTGGAGCCGTAAGTGCTCAGTGACAGCAGCACCAAATGTGTCCCCATCCTTGACGGATAATAGTCCCCAGAAATATGCTGTCTACTCCTGGTTCAGTGCTGAAAACCATTTCAGGAAATTCCTGAGCCTCTTTTTGAAAAATAAAACTAGATACAGTATTTGTGACATGTTTAAAAAGATGCAGACCTTCACTGAAAACAGATGGTGTGAGAGCTAGGGGCACAGTCATCTGTTAAGATTAAGAAAACCGGTGAAGCCATTAACCTTTAATGGCACAAGTACATTTAAAGTCAATTAAAACATAGTTTAAAGCAAATATTACATTCTAACTGAATTGTTACCATAGACTGTAAATAAAGATGGACACTGCGTCTCAACGTCCTTCCACTGTCCAGAAGTGAATCAATCATTATGTCTTTTTTATAGAATAAAATACCCAATTAAATTTAAGATTCATTTGAAGAAACATCAGTGTGATAACAACTACGTAAAATGATGGAAACACTCTTTACATAAATGTATTTAAGGTGTACTTTTTGTTTATAGGCCATTTCCCATCTGCTAACATGGAGGAGACGGGTTTATGTCAGTCTATGATTATTACCAGAGCACAAACATTACAATTACTGAATTAAAGAAAGGTCGGACTGACCAAACTGACTGAGCTGAATCTAGAATGAGAAACATAACTTGTGTATTCAGGCGTGCAAATGCTTTACTCTTGGCATCGTAATTATAGTACATACTGTATGTGGGTGGTGAGCCGGCTCCAACACCCCAGTGACTCCGTGCAAACGTACTGCTGCATCAACAGAAACCCGAGGAAGATGGCGTGGACAGACCTGAGCACATAGCAGCTGAGCAGAAGAGTCCTGCGGAAGGAAGCAGAAATCCAGCCATCTTCCATTTCCCTAAATGGTTAGCAGGCATTGTTGAAATTAGCATTTCATTTTACCACACATGAAGACATTCTCAAACCTCCGTGTCTCGGGACAAATGAGACCATCAGGATGACAGTGGGAGCAGCTGATCCCTGCAGAACCAGCTTGGAGCCGACCCAGATGAGGACACTCTTCTGTAATCAGGCCCCACAGGTAATGGAGGCAGGACATTATCTGCCTCGCTGCGTCTCTGCAGCATCTGGACGCCTCTGCCACCTGCTCGGGAAGGCCTCACACCTCTCCTCGCCTTTATTCCACACTGTTTGTTTTCCTCCTCGCCCCGATTGGGTAAACATTACATTTAGCCGTGTCAGATGTGTTCTCAAGAATCATGGATCAATTTCTCTGGGTATTTTCAGACATTTTGTAATCGGTGCATCCCGCAAACCAGATGCCATTTCTTGGATTTCGAATACATCTTTTTTCCGAGGCGATTTTTGTTTTTGTTTTACCTGATTCAGTGATCTATAAATGTTGTTGAGAGAACACACGCAGAACATTGCAGGGAAATGCGTTTAAATTTCTTGCTGAACACCTGAAGTGGTTTTTGTCTCAGTGCTGACTGAGATATTTTATTGCCTCGTGTGCAAGAGACAGACTGTACGAATAACAGATCAGATGAATATTCTAAAAAGTCTTTGGAAGAACATACAGCTTATGAAAATGTTCCTGTGGGTTGCATTTGAGGAAAATATAATAAAAGAAGTCTGTTCTTTAGAATTTAATCATTTCATTACTTCAAGGTCTGAATTCACTGTCAGTCAAGTTAAACTATTCTTAGATGGACTTTTCGTCAAAGTTGTTCAGTAAATCAAATGTTCTGCTGACGCAGAGTCAAAGCACCCAGTTTATTCAGTCAGTCCTGACACAGGTCACCGCCAGTGAAAATAAAACCCCGTGCTAATTAGCATGATTGGTCATGACATTGGGGGAAAACAATCCTCTGGGGCTAATTCCGGCTCGCAATTACCAAACGTGTTTGTGAATTAAAATATATTACGGAAAGGTCACAGAAGCTTAGCTGTTAAAAAAATGAATAAAGAAATTATTAACGATGGGGTGCAGGGATTGCTTCTGGTAAATATGTTAACATTTGCTTTGTAGAACTGAGGCTGATGATTGTCTTTATTGTACAAGTACAATATTTGGTCATAAAAGCGGCTGATGATTGTTTTTTAAACTGCTTCATTAGGTTTACATGAATATATCTGCACCGGTGAAGGAGCTCTTCCAGCCCCTTCACCTCCACAGTTGCCTTCAAATGGAACTGGTGGTAAATCGTGAACACGGTGTGCTCGGTGCTCAAGTGGTGAAGTTGAACGACTTCAACATGGACACCAATATCAATGTTCTACAAACACAGAAGCAAATAATCGAGCCAGGGAATATGAGGCCTTCGGGAGTATCAACATTTTCCTGGGTTTCTGAAGAGAGATTCTTTATGACAAAAATGATAAAATATTAACTTTGTTTTCAGGAAAAATACCTCCCACATTTCTGTGAAAGTCACAACACATCACAACTTGTGAACTCATAGAAAATTCTGGTCCGAGGTCACGAAAACCACAAAACCCGAGTAAACATGAACCGGTCTGAAGGCAGGTTTCGTACAGAACAACATACACGTGACCTCAGTGACCTACTTGCTCGACCCTGCGTCTTTCTGAATTTACTGAAATTAGCTTCAGTTTTCTGGAAATCCATGTCATATAATTTCTGATAAAACCACGTATGTAAAAACATGCATATTTATAAAAAAGAAAAAAAGAAAAGCCAAACAAACTGCGGTGTCACTGCTGCTTCAGCTGTCTTGCACTCGCAGCCTGTCAGCTTCATCAACACACAGGTGGCAGACACGGCGTCAGCACACAGACAGGGAGCAGTCACTGTCAGCCCTGAAATCTGTCAAAACAACAACCACTTTCAAAACAAGTCAGTCAGACTTACTGATAACTTTGGGAAGAATAAACAGCCCTGATTGTTATTTCCTGAAATATTTATAGCCGGTGCGGCTCGAGCAGTGAGTTCTGCAGTGCTTCCCTGACAGATCCGTACTATTTCCACGTCTGTCAACACTGCAGAGTGTCAAAGAGACGGCTGCTGTCATCTGCATCAATGCCAGCCCGCTCTCCCGCGAGAGCCAATGCAAGACTGCCACACTAATAAAGATTTTCCGAGGGCATGTATGATAAACAGAGGAGTGTGGGTACAGTATGAGGGAAACGCTTGTGCACGCAGAGCGAGACAAATCTTTCTCATAAAATGACATTCAGACTGATCTTGCAGGTGATGCTGCTGTAATACACTGTGAAATTGATTCCATGAAGTGAATCGTGATCTAATCTTGTCTTAGCAAAACAAGGTGGAGGAAAAAAAAAACATCCACACAGAAACAAACCTTGAAAAGTGTTGCCTGCATTGTTTTAAAATTACCAAAGTTTGAGTTATTCAGACATCATGTGGCGCGATTATGACTGAAACTGCTTTCCAAAATGAAATAAAAAATGTGGAAATTGCTGGACTAAGAATAGCAACACTTTTGTTCTGAGTCACAAAGGCTCCAAATGAAAGGTTTCAGTCATTAAAAAACAACCGGTAGCTTTTTCAGGTCCAGTTGTGGTCGCAGCATGCTGTTGAATAGAAATCTGAATCACTGAGTGACTGCCGCTGGCTTTGTGACGGTCCAATCAAATCTGTCAGCAATGTGCCTGTGGTGTATTTTCTCTCATTGGGCTGTTGTCACACAAGCGCCGTCCTCAATGTCATCGAATTCGCTGAGAAATGCGAAATAAAACTACGGTGAGGGTGCAAACAGAGAGATGGACCATCAGAGTGGGGTTTTGTGTGGACTTGAAACTTGCGGAGGAAACGTTCATCATTATTCCATGAGTCCTGGATGACCTGGCTGTCTGGAGGCGATGACGTCTGTGCACCGCTGGCTCCGCTGCTTGTGTTTGTCCGTCTCCTCCACGGCTGCATAGTTTAGTTTGTCACGCTGAGGCAGAGAGAAGAGAGTGAGGTTGGAGGTTTCGAATGTGGGTCAGTCATGTCATTGTACCCATAAGGCCCAGACACTCTCACTGCCAACTCATCACATGTGGACGCTGCTGTCAGGATCCATTGAGGTCACTTTTATACCATCAAGGCTGAACAATCCAAATTATAGTAGGAATAACAATGAAAGAGGGGGAAATGATTTGTCATACAACACAGTTAAAGAAAGTAAAACATTACATCTGGATCGGCTCATTAATCCGCACCAAAGTTTAATGTGTTCTTCACAAACTCAGGCTCTATTCACTCACCCTGTTTGGTGGAAAGATTTTGCGTAAATTAACAAACAAACAGACACAACAAACTGTATCTGTGTTTCCAACAAGCAGAGGCTCAGTCGATGATGCTCTCGGAAATCGGCAAAACCTGCTCCTTAATGTTTAAGTTAAGATGAACTAAACTCTATAAATTCTGCTTAATGTATCGACGATGGCCGTCCAACAACAATGGTCCATTTCAACAGAATATCAGACATCGTGTCAAACCGCTGCTCGTAATTGGCAGTGAAAAGCCCTCCAGACAAGCCCTATTCTTCCGATATGGGTTTAATTGTCCAGAATATGATTGCTAAGTGAGAGATCCCCTCACTTATCAAATTAATGGCTTTGAAAAGTGGGACAGTGAAGTACTTAGCGCTTATTAAAGTGGAATGGGTCAAGCCAAAGGTAAGCTGTTTATCTCTTGAAGGAGAGCACGGAGCAGCCTCACGAACAGAAGGACAGAACAAAATGGAGTTTTTCCCTCCACAATCCAACCTCTCATTAAGATATGATTGGAAAGCCATGAGTCAGGGCCATTATAACACAGAATGGGAGTTTGAAGTCAAAATAATATGAAATTTCTATGTTGAGGGGAGAGACAGGACTGGTGATACAGACACAGGTAATTGGATAGACCCTCACATTTTCTATAAAATGCTTCACACCTCCTCATGTTTTATTCATGAGAGTAAAAGGTAGTGTATGGCCACACATGAGCTATCGCATTTCCCCCTGCTCATTTATAGCCCTCCTGCGTGAGCCTGGCTGGGCCCAGATAACAGTGACACCGCCGGGAGGGCAGACACAGCACCCCCGAAGAGTAATACAGGCCGTCATAACATGCAGCAAGAGGCATGGTAATGCAGGTTAACTCAAAACTCTTATCAGAATGCCAAACACCTTTCAACGCAGTGAGTGAGCGGCGTGGACCGCCTGCCAGCTGCTGCGATAACGGCGGAGAAGCATCAGGTCCGATACTTTTAGCAATGCAGGTTTATTATGAGATGAAAGAAGCTGAAGACGTTCAACAACAATGCGTCATGTCACTGACCTGTGGTTGTTTTTCTGTTGGTCTTTTAGTATTAATGACTGGTTCAACACCAGGCCACTGAAACCACCGCCCACCCTAGAACTTATCTTCCACTCTTTAGTATGTGAACCTGTTAATCAGAATGTTTTGCAAATGAGAGCAACCTTTATGCACCTGCACCCTTACTACCACCATTGATCAAATTAATTCTGTGGGAAACACAAAGTCCAGAAGAGGTTTGATTTTCATCCATCATTATTCTGCTCGATAAAAACACGCAGCGTATCCATTTACATTTAAACCTGTTTCCTGATAGTTCTTGGGGTAATGAAACCACTGCCTACTGCAGCCAATGACTGACAGTTTGTAGAAGAAAAAATACAATTTAAAGTCCACTGATTAGAATTCCAGTGTGTTCAATGTCTCATAGTTTTCTTTAACACATGGATTTTACTGAGTGGGACCCAGCGAGTGTTTTCTTAAATGTTTACCATTAAATGCAATGTATCCTTCCATAAAGAGGAGTCAAAGATGTTGTGCTCACTGAAAATTATCTCCCAACTGTTGTAACAGCTTTCAGCTCGTTGTTTTGAATCTGCAGCCTCCAACTTCAGTGTGTTTCACCTTCATTACTCTCATCAGCACCATTTTCCAGCAACAGCAGGCAGCAAACATCTCAGGGCAAATGGCAGGCAACCAACATCAGCAACTGGCTGGTGAACGCAAGGTGCATCACAATTTCCTTTTATTGGCCAATCCAATAAAGAAAACACTTCTCTCAGGTCAAAAACAAACCCGAACGTTTCTCGTGTGACTGGGTGTAATCCCTGTGGTGCACCCTTCAACATACATAAATCATATTAACATTACATAATCAGAACTCCCATGACGTACAGATGTGTACCAACTGTTTTGCTGTTGCATTGGAGTTGGCATAATGTTCTGTATAGTGTGCGCATTAGTACGTGTGAACAAATACATGCTCCATGGGATTTAAGTCAGGAAGTGGCACCACTTCCATGTGCATGGTTATTGTTATTGTTCATTTTGCCTCAGGGTCACACTGGAGAGGCACTTGTTCTGACCACAGAGACTAATGTTTGCTCACATGCCTCTATAATGTGACATCGGGTCAAAAATGCAGTTTCCAAAATGGGTCAGTCAGAGCTATATAAGGGAACTGGTGGTCAGGTTTTTCCTTCATGGAGCCATTTCCAGAATTTCACACTGTACGGACTTCTTCAGGCCCCTGAAGGTAATCACAGATCAAAAGTCTCCGGCTTTAGCACAAAAGAACTCTTCCATTTCGACCAGCTTTCAGAAAAGAAGACCTCAAGTTGACCTTCAGCAGCAACTTGCAAATATATTTCAAATAAAATTCCTTGTTATACATTTGCATTCTCTCCCCCTTGCATGTTCTGACAATGATTCAAGGCAGCCACTAATCTCTTTCTAATATTAGAAACCATATGTTGTGAGAGATAACTGTGTTTGGCAGGGTGGTCATTTGGAATCTGTAATGCCCAGGGCAAATTTTGCCCAGTGGGTTGTCCCTATCTGAGAAGAACTGTTCCACCGAAGTGGTTGCAGACCTCCTCAGTGTCCCAACTTTAATAGACATGTGGATTTTGGTTTCCTCTTGCCTGGTCCTATTTGGGTGCAAAGCATCAACAGGGAGGCAGAGAGTATCGACCAGACAGCAAGTCTCCTTACAGTGATGCACCAATTTCGCCTGCTTTCCTTTTTTCATTTTCACACATTCAGTTCATAAATAAAGATAAAATGCTTCCTCGAACTGTGGCTGAAAAACAAATCAGCATGTAAATGCTGAAGAAAACCATAAAAACAGAATAGAGTTAAAAGCTGTACTTTGGATTGCGACTGTTTTTGTAAACAATCATTATGTAAAACACAAGTGGGCAACAGTCTTCATATTCCCACCAGTTGTTTCACACTATTACCACAAATACCCAGTTGGTGGCGTTAATGCGGCGAGAACTGCAGCCATGCACTGAAAAAGGTGAAGTAAATGAAGCCTGTGAACACGTTAACAGGGATGTAACAGCAGTTGTGTCTCAGTTCAGGGAAAGCAAAGGCCAAAGCAAAATGACAAAGTCTGGTTAAAAGAGGATTTCCTATTTGAGTCACAAGCTTGTCTCATTGCATCGTTAGCTACTCCAAGCTACACTTGCAGCTTAACCACCTGCATAGCTAACATATTAGCTTTGTCACCAGTGCACAATGAATCGTGGGTTTGTTTGGTTCAAGAAGGAACCATTTGTTTGGAATGGAAGGACGCATTTGTCACCCGTGTTTAATAATGAACCTACAGGTCAGTTATACCACGATGACGCTATTGGTCTTCTGATGCAGCTTCCCAAGGATGTGGAATTGCGAAACAGCTTTTGTTTCAATCAGAAAAGACAAATTATGAAAAATGCAGAACACAGAGAATGACTCGATTAAGGAGATTTAATTGAGACCCCCAAATAGATCTGAACCTTAGACTGGGCCTTGACACTATTGAGGGGAGGTGGTGGAGAAGCAACACAGATTTCAATGACACAGATCAGGTGGTTAAATTATTCTTTAGTTAAAATGATCATTGGATGTTTGGAAAGTGAAATAGTCTGATAATAATAAAGAGGTGGATCAGATCAGCATCACAGGAACAACTGGGCGCTGGAAGATGAAATCCATTGAATGTTGCGGTACATACATTTTGTACAAGAGAGTAAAGGGCAGGAAATAATGTGTGGGTGAAAGAGATGGGATAAATGGTTGAGTGTGAATGAGAGTGAGCATGAATCACTGTCGCCAGTCAGATACAAGTTTGTTCCGTCAAGGCTTCAGAGATCAATGCTCATCAAAGTTGAATGATTATGTCTATTTAAGGAGAAAGCATAAGAAAACTAGCAGATTAATTAACGATGAGTTAAGGAGGTAGCAGTGACGATCCCGGCCTATCGGGACATCATGAGAGGAACGAGTGATGCACCATTCACGGGTATGTGGGAAGAAAAAGCAGTGGAGATCAGGATGAGATGTCAAATCAGAGAGAAGGAATATCGTAAAACACTCAGAAACTCAAAGAGAATCAATGAAAAGGTGAAAATAACCTGGAGGACTGACGCAAGACGACCTGGAGAAGCTTCTTTTATGGCTTAACTCATTGGATTGCTGAGCAGACGGGGGAACATGGGATCAAAACATTTCTGGAGAAATTGAATTGCTGCCGCCAGACCACGGGTATGAGGTGGTTTGAGGTGACGAACATCTGAACACTGTGAAATGAAGGCACAGATTGTAGTGATAAGCGCATAGTCTCATTGGCATGCTCATAGTGAGCTGACTGAGACGTACAGATCCTGGGTTGTTGCATCACATCTTTTTAAAGTTGATGCTACTCACACCTTTCTCAAGTGATTTGAAATGGAGCCAGTAATGTGTTTGAGTTGAATGCAGGACTGTTGCAGAAAAGGGGCGGATAGCTGCTGGATTTTTTTTTGGGGGGGGGGCCTGGGGGCAAAAATTTCTGAAAACCCATCGCAGATGCAGGTTGCGCCCGACAAATACTGGCAAGATTATGCATTAGAAGTGCACGGCAGAGGCAGTTGATAGATGTGGTGCCATTACAGCTACATGTGAGGCTGATGCGACAAGAGAGATGAGGGATTTTCCCGTTCTCCGAGTCGAGCATCCATGTTGGATGTCGGTGAGTTGGTGGCTGACAGGTCAGGTGGAGGTGAAAAGCTTTAGTGCTCAGCAGGTTGAGGAAGTGGAGACGGAAAGATCCGTAACATAGAAAGAGCAGAAAGGCCAACAAGTCTGCCGGGACTACGACAGGAAGCCGACTCATAGCTGGTCATAAACACAGGTCTAGAGAACAGGACGGCACCGAAACACTGATCCTGTGGCAGCTGACAGGTGGAAAGTGGCAGACATGTGAACTCTAGGAGGTAATAAGTGAACAAGGGGCAGATGTGCAGGGAGGAGCAAAGAAAACATCTGGGTCGTTTCATAATTAAGGTTCATATGTTTCCAGCCTTTTCAAAGAAACCATTTAGCTTCCTGAGAGCAACTGCACACAGCTCAGAGAATTATTTGGCATTAGGAGCAGAAGCACCTCATTGTCTTGAATTCGCCCAAAGCTTTTTAACTCCTGACATTTTTTTTTTTTGCTGCAGTGGTATCGCTCTGCGCGGATGTGACGGATGTGAGATAAAAAAAAAGAAGCAGAGGTGACGTGATTATCTGAGCAGCAGCTCGCAGGTTCAAAAAATTCTATTATCAGAGCGAACAGGGAAATGAACCCAGCGGTATCTCCTCATTTCTTTTACCTGCTCCTTTCAGGTGCATGTGAGGGCATCTGGTTCGTCAGGCGTCCCACGGCACTTTGTCAAAGTGACGGCGAGTCGACGGCATATTGGAAAGATGAAATTAATCCAACACAACGATTCTCTCACGGAGGAGGTGGAAGATTTATTTTTACTTGAAATGACTGGGTTATGTTTTTTTCCTGGACTCTTAAGTCATGATACCACCCCGTTCTTCTTTGTCTCTTTGTTTTCTGTCCCTCTGTAGTCGTTCTTTGTTTCTCTGTGGTAATTATGTGTCTCTCTGTTGTTCTGTGTTGTCACTTTGAGGAGCTAAATAAACTATTTTTCTGTCCCTGTGTCACTGATTTGTGTTTTTGGTCATTTTGCATCTCTTTGTGGTCGTTTTGTGTCCTTGCAGTAGTTTCTTTCCCTCTTTGTCGTCTCAATTTGACTGTTTCAGGTCTTTTTTGGCCTCTGTTCTTGTTTTACATCTCTCACTGGTTTCTTTTTGTGTTTGTTATGTGTCTCTTTTTGCATTTTTATTTCACTGCCTTGTGTGTGCCTCTTTGGGATTGTTTTGCATCTCTTTTTGGTTGTTAAGTGACATTTTCTGGAACTTTGTGGTCATTTTACCTACATTTTTAGTCTTTTTGTATTTGTTCTGCATCTCCTGTTGGTTGTTATTTGTGTCTTTGTGGATATAATATAAAGTCGTGCAAAGGGCTCAGGTTTCTGTTCCCGTGTGCTCAGTAAACTCAGTCAATAATCCATCCATGAACAAATTAATGAAACTCACAGCTCACTTGTACAGTCTATAATTATATGGAAGCGATTCATCTCAATTCCCTCAGCCACATGTTTGACTGGATGTGTCTCGATCTTCAGAGAGGACAGTCAATGGGACAGAGAAGGACGGAAGCAGGATGAATTATATTCAGAGTTAGGGAGGAGGGGCCACTGTCACACTGAGATAACAAAGAAAACAAATCTGACATGCGTACTTTGCCTCAAGTCGTCTTAAGATGTCCCAGATGCTGCGTTTATCGTCTTTTTATGTCACTGTACACTCGATAAAAGGACCAGCTGTCACCATGGAAGCTTATTTACTCCTGTCTGATGTATTTGGATGTTAGGATGTAGATGGTATGTGGTGATTGAGAAAAAGAAAGTACATGAAAATCATATCTGAATCATTTGCATCGAGATTTTAGGGGTAATGTCAATGATTAGGATTTCGAACTAAGAATTGACACACAAGATAATACAGAGTATATACATTATTTATTTAAGAATAACACAAGGATTTTAAAAAATCTATCTGACAACAAAATGTCACAAAAATCCTCAAGAGCTTTTCTGGAGCGACCACAATGAATAACAGATTAGTAAAAGTTTAAACAGGGAAAAACGTAAAAGCCAAATATTAAAACTATATTAAAATGGATTTCCACTTCACAAGTTAACTGTATTTTCTAAAACACGTCACCTCTGTCGACTTTAGCAGGTGACGTTCCTCTAAATCTCTTTGTGATCTCTGCTGCTCTCATACACTGGTTCAGGAAGCCGAGTGGAAACCTGCACTGCAGCTCACCTCGATTTTATGTTGTTGTGATGTGGCTCAGTGCCGACATTAAATCACAGCGTCGCACCCTCCGACCTCAACAGCTGGTCCCGACAAGTGGGAATTTTCACCTCCATCTGACTGTTCACTGATTTAAACCTTTTTAAACTTTTAAACTAGAGTCACACCCAATACTTGATTCCATCACAAGGAAAGATGTTGAGACCATTTACTAAACTAAATTGGCCGAAGTGGGACTTCAGGTATGTGTTGGTTGTTTAAGAAACATTTCTGGTCCCCAGAGGAGGAAGCTCACTGACTCTAATGACCCTCTGACTTCACATGTAACACAAACATGAGGGTGACGGGCTTTGACAGGTTTTGGTCGAAGTATCTCAACAACTTTGGGATGAATAACCATGAAAGTTTGCAGGGATGGTCGTTTTTCGAGTAAATTTGGTGACAAACAAACAAATGGCAGCTAGAATTGCATTAAGTAGAGTCCAACACACTGTGTGTGTGAGTGCACACACACTCATAAATATCAATCCCGTAAATGTGCCAGATATTTTTTTTTAATCAAGGTCAAGGTTTTCGTGGGAAAACCTTTCCTGTGATGACAGAAGGTGGAGAAAATGAATCCTAGATACTCCCCACAATGTAATGAGTGTTCTCTTGGCCCATGTCCCGTCCTTCCACAGTCACTTTTTCATAATTCAGCTGACAAACAAAAACGCACCAGGGTGAAAACATAAGAAGGTAATAAACATGAACCTTGTTGAGATTAGATAAAGAGGGTTGCATGTTTATACCTAAACCTTCAGCCTTTCAAGAGCTGAAGTATCCAGATTTCGTTTTTCTGCTCTTGTTAAAAATCAAGTGGCTCCCCTCGAAAAAAATAAAGTGTTTGGCTAAGTTTCTGAGGCCCTTCACATAAAATTGTCTGCTCTGGGAAAGCTTCAGACGGGTCCTGGGGACACACAGTCAGGGGCAAATGAGGGAGTGTCTAACTGTCTGCAATTCCAATTGAGCTGACATCAGTTTCCAATCGAATGACCGTCAAACAGCCTTTGTGGCAGCTCACGAACGTCCGTGAGACACCAGAGCTGCCCGTCAAAATCATACTTGATAGCGAAGTCAAAGTCAAGTCTCGGCCTGAGCTTGCTTCTTATTAGTTTGAGTAGCATCACGCTGCCTGCGCTGTCAGGGTCAGAGTCCAGAGTATAAGCAGTCGAAACATGAATATCTGTAGAGTGACAGCAACAGTGAGGAAATGAGTCGGCTCAGTCACATCTGCTACTGAAACCTCGACTTTACAGACAATGATTCTGGCTTCGTGTTGCAAATCAGGACAGGAGATGGACAAGAACTGTAAGATGTTGGTAGAGACATTCATGGTCCCCAGAGGATGAATACAAACTACTTTGGCCGTCATCTAACCTTCGTTCTTTGCAATAGTAAAGTTCACACTCTGACAAACGTTGGATGGAAAACCTATTTACCTCCAAATGCCTTGTATAGGTTATGATTGTATCTGTCCATTTGTTTTTGTCTTTAAACTAAATTACGCAAACGGAATATCTAAAAACTGGAAAGATGGGACAC
This sequence comes from Paralichthys olivaceus, assembly GCF_024713975.1. Taxonomy (NCBI): domain Eukaryota; kingdom Metazoa; phylum Chordata; class Actinopteri; order Pleuronectiformes; family Paralichthyidae; genus Paralichthys; species Paralichthys olivaceus. Next base: position 314,415 of record NC_091109.1, on the reverse strand, counting down.
CCCTTAATGTTGGTGCAGAACTGGATCGGGGGCAGATCCAAGAATTTATTTTTCACTTTCATTTTTCATTGATTTCTCAGAGAATATTAAAAAGGATATTGATAAAAAAAAAGTATTTTGTGTGGTTAGTTTAGGGGACTTACCTTAGCAAACATTAGGTTATTTTACAAACGTATCTGCATGTATAGATCCTGCTGCTCATCCGGATCTTAATACCTCTCCGTACATTAAAGAATAACTGGTCACATATATGTCCATGCACAATTTGTTTTCAGCTGTAAAGAGTAATTGATTCTAAGGCCCTTACACTTCCACAAATGTGGATAATCAAATTGGCACAATAGCACTTGGTCATATAACCACACCATTCAGACGGTATTCTTCAAATGCCCGAGGATCTTCGTCATCTCTCAGATTAAAAGTCTGAGGATTCAGCTCTTTAAACATCACTTGTCATTCAGCAGCAGTTTCATAACATTATTGTGTGTTGCTTTCAAAGAGCTTGAATAAAGAAGTAGATCAGCCTTCAGTGGAGCCATCAGTGATGTTATAGATGGTGGTCTGTGCATCTTGAATTTTTCAGGGCCACTGCTTACATAGTGTGGGATGTCTCTACATCAAGACTGTGGCAGTAGACCATGACACGGGGTTCCAACCACGACAGCCCGAGACGAACCAGTCCAACCATTGGGTGCTCAGCAACATCTTTTGATTGCATGCCAACAGAACTGACAAAACATTGAACTTAAAGGGTCCAGCACTTTCTGCTGGACCGTTAGCTTCACCCCGTCTCTTCCCCCGTGTGTGTGTCCTCTTGAGGCAGCTCTGCTGCTGCCTTTTCAAGCATGAGGATCAATCAGCTAACAGATCTCACCTGTGCTGATTGATCCTCTGTGGTGCAGGTGAAGGAGCTCTCTCAGCCCCTTCACCTCCACAAAGACATTATAATATACATATAAAAAAGTTAGCACCATCTAAACAACTAAAGCTAATTGGCATGTCTTGTATGTGTGTGTTGTTGTGTCTCAGCTCCTTGTCCCAGTGATGCTGAACTTGATCAGTTACAAAGACTTGCTCAGTAAAAGCTTGCGTAGTCTTGCTTTAAACTGGTTTTCAGATTGGCAGACTGAGCCTGGCTGGTTTTAATTCTGGCTACACTGGGAGGCTATTAAGTAGCTGACGGTGCTTTCAGAAAGTATCCAGACCCCTTCGCTCTCTCTCACACTCTGTGCCTTATGCTACAGTCGTTAAGTTCATTTTTCCCCTCATCAAGCTGCACTGCATAATGGAGCCGAGCCAGAGTCGCCATCAGGTTTTTGTTCACCTCTCTCACCACGGCCCTTAATTGTTCCCTGGTGCTCAGTTTGGCCGGGTGGCCGGTTCCAGGAGGAGTCCTGGTTGTTCCAAACTTCTTCCATTTTAGAATTATTGAGGCCGAGTTTCTCAAGGGAACCTTAAACACAGCAGTATTTTTTTTTTAGCTTTCCCCAGATCTGTGCTCAGCTCTGTCTCTGAGCTCCTTCTGTATAAAGCTGTGTGTGTGTGTGTGTGTGCCTTTATAAATCATGTCCAGTCCGTTCAATATGTTACTGTGTGTGTTTGTGTCCAATACATTAATATAATATGTCAATGTGGAAAAAAATAAATATCTGGTTCTATAGAAAATGTATGTATTGTGTAAATAAAGGCACATTCAAAAGCATATGACAATGGGAGTGAAAACCAATATAACTGTGATATTTCAGTTGTTTCTCTTTATTTAACTTGCATTAATTCATTTATGGGATATTGAATGAATTGGTGAACATGGTCAGGGGGGTCTGAAACTTTCAGCATTTTTTTTTTTCCTCAGAGGAAAAACTCATGAGGTCAAATAGATCTTCAACATGAGATCAGGCAGAATCCAAATAAACACAGCCTAATCCATTGTTGGACTATAGTGGAGCTGTAAAAAAGATCACATACACCACAAACAAACCCCAGAGGTCATTTGATATTTTCTTTAAACCTCACACGACTTCCTGCTGCTGAAGGGAAACAAAACCTCTCATGTTGCAGATCAAGCAACAAATGAACAGATGCAGAAGCCAACGCAACTGACTGGAAACAATACGCTGCAGACACATCTTTGATTAAAAGAACAAATAAACTAGTAACACACAAAGAGTGAAATAATGAGCTTTTTATAGCCAAGGACAATCTGGTGCTTTTTTTTTTTGCTTACTGATAAAAGCTGAAATTCATTAAGGTTTTTTTTTTATTCTATATTTCATCAGAGGAACAATGTTTTTTTGTATTTGAATTTCAAATTTCATCTCTTTTAATAAAGCATCAACATGCTCCAAAGACAGTGGACAGTTTTACAGTTTCCTTTACTTCAACATATCGCTGAGTAGTGCAAAAAATATGTTGATCCCCCAACAAATGAAATGTTCACTCATTTTACCTGTTGAAGTAACATCTGAGAAGTATTTTAAATAGCAATACAGCTTGTACAAAGACTTTGAGAACCAGTCAGTCCATCCGTTTCTCCATTCATCCAATTTTTTCGCTTATCCGAGTTCGGGTCCAGGTGGCAGCAGGCCGCAGGAGGTTCCAGTCGTCCTGAGGTCCTGAAGCAGCCACCGAACAAAGTAAACTCATTTCATGCGCTTGTGTCTGTGATCTCATTCCTTCCGGACTCTACTCAGAGTTAATGACCACAGGTGAAGGTCTGAACTTTGACCCTGGGGCCAAATTCTCCAACAATCAGTGTTTGTGCAACTCACGGCTGCGTAAACGTACATTCACAGAACATAGTGTATAAACTCTATAATCACAGGATTGATGTCACACAGTGTTATAGCATATTTAATTCAACGTGCCAGCAACATACCACATATACAGTCACTGTCTAATGAGATGATAATTAATCCTCCAGGAGCTGATCATTTAATTGCCTTTCTACATAAACGTTCTTTAGTCAGATACTTGCAATTTCTTTTACACTTTATAATTTCCAATTTCACAGAAACACTTTCACCTGTTTGATTAAGTGTGTGTGCGTGCGTTTAAATTGGAAACCTATTAATAAAGTAACCAGTTAAAAGCTGTTAAGATGTAGGTGTGTTGCTGCAGATGCTTGTTCACAGAAAGGAGATGGAGGTAAACCATTCGCAGCTCCTTGTTGTGATCGGGTTTGAAGCTAAGGGGACAAAAAAGACGCTTTTAGTAAAATAAATTGAGCCGAGTGAGAAACTGGGTGACAGGCGACGAGAGAATTTGCTCCACTTCGGTCTCTAAGCTTTGATTTTTTTTTTTTTTCTTCCTGTACCCTTCCAGACTGTAACCTTCAGCGGGCGGCGTCTCTCAGGCTCATTGCTGTCAGGCGACTTCTTTTAATATGAAGACGAGTCAAATGAGAGCAGTCTCAGCTTTTATCTATTCCTCATTTTTTCTGTGCCTTTATTTGCGTTGATATGATTTTTCTCTCTTTGCAGTCCTGACAAACAGATGATCCCGCATGACTCACACTTAATGTGTTTGAATTGTGCCTTTTTTTCGCTGGAGGTCAAATCGCAGCAGGTGTTTAAGTGATGAAAACAATGGCCTTTTTAAACCTACGCTGTAATAAAAACATTGAGTGGGCACTAAATCACTGGGTTCATTTTAAACCTGCACAACTAATGAATGCCAACACACACACAGTATTTATGGATCCTCTGGGAATCTCTATTTTATGACAGTGTTGAGTAATTTAGCGTAATAATATTGACAGAAGTTATCACCTGTAATGTTTAGTGATTTGATCTTTAATTCGATCTTCCATTAATCTGTCCACGTTCCTGTTGCTTTTTCCAGGTCAGGATTTCAGAGCGTGCTTGCCTGTCGTTTTCTAGTTGCTTGATGGAGAGGCCAGCTGGGACACGTCATGTCCCTGGGTCCACGTTGGGTTTCCTCCATGTCAGCTAAAACACCTCGGGGGGAATCCTTTCATGATGCAGAGGAGCTGCATTTTCTCTTAAACCTCCTGCTGGGTCATTGAACTAATTTATGAGTCAACTAAGCGTCCATGTGGATGAGCCTCATTTCCGTCAAATCTGATTTGCTTTGTGTCATTACTGACGGGAAAGAACAAACGAGAGAGAACGGTGGATGAACTGTTAATCATATTTAACGATCACAGACACTGAACCCAAGCACGTGATCTAGATGACTCCTGACGGTGGGATACATGAACCACTGTCCAATGAGGCCAAAAGGACCCAATCAAGCTGCATCAATTATGCGCACACGTAGATATCAGTCCTCTGAATGTGTGTGATCTTTTTATTCAAGGTCTATTAATTCTTCTCTGGGAAAATGGTCGGCCGTTTGTGCCAAATCCTGCAGACAAACACACAAACCAACCAACAAGAGGACATAACCTTCTTGATGGAAATAATCGGCCTCTCGTCCTGCAGATATGATTGCGTTTAACCCTGTGGAAAACTAAAACTCCTTCTTTGCACACATTGAACAACATAACTTATTAATCAGTGATCTTTAATTCAGACACTGCGGCATAAGCCTGATTTTACTCTGATTGGTTGTCATTGTCAATTATGGAATCCAGACACGTTTCTGCCAGATTTGATGTGTTGATCTATAATTATTATGATGAATAGTCTGGATTTCTGAAACGTCCGTCAGTTACTCACATGGCTACAACATGTTTATTAGCTGTGTGTATTTCACGTGTTGTGGCTGAAATGTGGCACATGCAGCTCTGCATCATTTTTTCCTGCATTCTCCATTTAAGTAGTTTCGGACTATTTTTCTCAAAGTTGTTGAGGATGCGGTTTGAATAAACTTCATTGGAATTGTCAGCGGTTAAAGCAGACCTGGGGTTTTGTGCTTATTCTTAGCGTGATCACCTTGAACTTTCAATTTGGTTCATGTGGATTAGAGAACAGTCTGAAAATCTAAGGTTAAGCGACTGTCACAGGGACTTTTAAATAGTCTCCAGACCTAAGAATCTTCCTCTCAGTATAAACCTGAGCAGAAAACATTGTCTGAGCCCTTTACCCAGTCCACACAGCACACACACACTGTCAACTGGATTAACAAACTCCCACGGCCCATACTTTATCTCTTCAAGTCTCATCTTCACCCCCGTGACCAGGACAAAATCTACATTTATTTCTGTCCTGAATCTGAGGCTGTGCCATCAGGAACAGTCTGCTCCCAGGAGAGCTTGACCAAAACAAATATGTGATATTCAAATGAAATAACAGGATTGAATCCGTTGCTGCTCGTTACCAAAAGGCTGATACTCAATCCAGATATCCTTCAAACAAACTGTGCATGTTTACCATCTATATTCGTTCGTCTCTGCAGATGAATCACATGGATTTTTTTATGCACTTTACAGACACGCTATTCGGTTTCTAGCCAAAGTTCAATCACACAATCCAGAGGTGAATATGTTGTATTTTTCCAGTCTGTGGTCCATCTCTTTACATGTAGACTCCTTTAAGACAAGGTTACTGTGGGCTTACATCATCAGTCAATGCACTTGGTTTGCTAGATTTCTTTCAACACACTGTCTCCTCTCACCCACTCAGAAACTGGAAACACTCCACAGATTCCCACCAAAGAATCGGGGGCTTCAGTCAGAGGCAAGACCACAGACGAACTTACACTTTGTGGTTCCTGTGCATTGCTTGTGCTGTGTGTAGGTGGAGAAGTTGAGGTATAGCTCAACTTTGAGAGCCAATCAAATCAGCTTTAATCTGATTATTCTTATCCAAATAAAATTCCGGATCTAGTGAATATAAATGTGGTTTCATAAGGGGACTGTTGGGGCTTGATGGAGGTACGAGTTCTCCGAGATCCCCTATAGTTTTCCATAAACGACCACGCCAGCTACTATAAGTCACGCCTGACGTTAATCCATAAACCATGCTTTCCTGTGAGCGGTCAGTCACACCTGAATCCTGAACGTCCCTCATTTCAGCCCCCGTCTACACATCATGTCAGCGAAATAGCCACACGACAGATCTGCTGTGTCGTGGAAAAAGTTGTCCACTGTCACACAAGAGTTTCTCTGCAGAGGATCAATGATTCTACTCTCTTCAGACTGAGGTATCCGCACAGATCTGTATCCACACTATGAAATAAACCCTTATTGTTGCTGTTCAAAGGACCTGAGGTTTGTTGTACTGCAGCTCACAGGAATATCACAAGCTGCACACACAACTGATTCTTTTATTAAAAAACGCCGTCAACAAAACGTCTTTTTTTTCTCTCTCTTTGTGTTTTTCGACGCTTCTCTGCCACTTTTGTTTTCTTCTTTTTCTCCTCAGACACAACTGATGCAATGGCGAAAAAAAGTAACTTTAAAACAAAGGGAAATATTTATTTTAAAATCAGGAGCTGTCGCCTCAAAGTTTCTTCTCTGTGGATATAACTTAAATTCTAACAAACCTGTGTGGGTATGTTTATATTTAAGACATGGTCATTAGGTGCAATTATTTGCATTTGTTGGAATTTAGTTGAATTATAATGGTATTCTGTTGCCGGAGCCTCTGGCTGTATGAAGACCTTCAGGCCATTTTGTTTTTTGTTTTTTTTGCCAACACTGATGAATAATAAAAATATAGATAAATAATTAACTCATGTTTCATTTTCTAATCTGAAAACAAACACCAAAAGAAAGCGCTGGATAGAGATCTACACAAGCGGAGGCACAACGGGGGGGGGGGGTATCAGAATTCATATTTAACTTCCAGCTCCGACTTATTAACCCAGATTTAAATTTTACAAACACATCTGTGGCAAATAATACAGATGCTAATTGTATATAATTTCATTTGGAATTCATGTGTACATAATAAATCTGTGAAGGAACAACAATAAAAAACACTTTTAGCTTAAACTATGATGTAATATTCACAGGTTTCTGACATAAAACATATCTACAGCTGGTTCAAAACACAAATATAACCTTGTCCCCTTAAATCTATAAAATTCACTTTAAAGTGCGTCTGATTGTTTTCAAATCCTTCCACACACAGATTTAATCAATGACCTCCTCACAGTTACAGATCGGTGTCTTCAGCCGGACTCTTTGTTCCTCGCTGCTGGACGAAGACTCTGAAACAGCCTCCCTGCAGATTTGAGGCTAATTCATTTTTAAAAGGCAAACTTCTCTCCACTATTTGCTTTTGTTCCCAATCTGTGATGGTACTTTTCTTTCTCCAATAGAACTTTTTATTACTGACATCACCAATGGATTACATGACTATGTGTGATGTGAATGTTGTATCATCTGTTCAATGCATTTCAATGTTTTGGTTCAGCTTCCTGTCGTTTCCACCAGCAACACACAGCTTCATCGATATTCAGCTCAGACGTTCTGATAAACCCACTGCGTGTTTCCTGCCAATCAGTGGTGGAACGACGATAACAAGGAATTAAGTAACTATACAAATAAAAATGTATTTGATTTGAATTGATGATATTCTTCCTTACACTTAAAAACCAAACCTTTCATTAATCTCAGCCAATCAGAGGCCAGTGGACAAAGTAAGTAAATAGGCTGTTTGCTAACAACCACAACAAATGAATTTAAATATTGGACTCATAACACTTCCTCTTTATTATCATTGGTGTCGTTATGTATTTTATACAGTGTCTGTCTTCTTTCCTTTGACCTTTCTCACCCTTTAGCTTCTTGAAATCTCAAAACCTATGTGAGTATCACACAGATGCTTTCTTCACAAATTTTCCGTGAGGAAAGAAAAGTGTGTTTCTGTCTGTGTTCCCTCCTCGCAGTCTCAGTGGGGGGGCACAGTGAAGTGGGCTATGACAAAGATGTTGTTTGACGTTGAAACCTCAGAAAAAAGAAACATCGTGTCGTAGAGGAGCGGAGAGCAGCAGCAGCAGCAGCAGCGGTGGAGACAGACTGTTGATGATGTACAGGAAGAACACACGTGATACCTGATAGATTTTCACACCAGGCGTTCCCTAACGAGACGCTCTACAGACAACAGCACGTGTGATTCATGGGCGGGACTAACCTCCATCTTACCCAGCTAATTCTCCCATGGGTGACAAAGCCATGTTCTCCATCTCCGCACTTCAACCACCCCCTCCCCCACACGATATCAACTGGCCTTTATGTTTCCATGGTAACAGGTTGCGGCGGCGGCGCTAATATGAGAGCAGAGTCATTGATTTGATCTACTGAAGATTAATATAGACATAGCATAAACTCCACGGGGGATATGACGTATGATCGAGGCGGAGCTCACTTAACTTCCTCGTTGTCAACAAGATGTCAGATATTGGCTCATAATTCGATTAATCATTGAAGAGCATCTTTTCAATATTTGATCGTGTAAAAAGTAGAATCGTGTATGTGTTGCATGTGAGGAGGTAAAGGAGGAATAATGGATGAGTCTACGTGGTTTCTTTCTAATATGAATGTTTAAAGGTAATCGTCAGATTTGATTCCTTTTGCAATATGTCAAGAGTTGTCTCAAGTGCTGGACAGTACCGCCAATGTCAACACTTTGTCTTGTCGCAAGACACTTGAGCATCCACTCAATGGCTGACACTGTTGGCAAATGACCATCTGATATATATTTTGATGTTTGATATTATCACAAAATATATGATATAGACTTTAATAGATAGAGAGATGATAGATAGGTGATATATAGGCAGATAGGGTTTGTTTTGATAATATAATAATAAAATAATCATGTGGTTAAGGCTATAGGAGGAGTGTTTCTGTGGCAGTCGAGGACACAGTCTCTGTGTCATTGTGGGCTGAAAGCAAAATTCTGAATGGATCTATGGATGTATGAAGGTGAACCTCAAGGAAACAAATCTACTGCAACAACAACAAATAAAAACTTTATGTGTTTTTTTTAAAGCAGTTTCTGATTATATGAATTGTGTCCCTCCTCAAATCCAACTTCAAACAACTCAATCCCAAAACTTCAGCTTTAAATTACCATAGAAACAACAAATCATCGCTGGAATCTCCTGCAGCTTTTCACCCAACGGTCCTGAGCACACGAAGTGAATGTTAGAGTGATTTCGCCCATGGTCACAGCCCGATCGTGCCTGCGAGGCGGCCGTCTTCAAAGGAAACCGCAGCTGAAGTTTAGGTAATTAGACAGCGGAGCTATCTACAACGAGCATCATCATACAGTTCGGGCTGGTTGAAAGCCGGCGTTGTCTCATCTTCTCACTTCTTCTCCTCTCGGTAACAAATATCAAAGGGACTTTCAAGGGTGATTAAAAGTTAAACTTGCTCCTTGAAGGCGAATGCGTTTCAGATTCATGTGTTTCACTCATGTGGTCGACGATGGCTCCATTCACTCTTGAGCTGTGACCTCGGAAAGTCAGAGACGAGACAACATGTACTGCGGTGACTGGACCGCTATTGTTTAAAAAAAGGGCCATGAATGATTTGATTCTGAAAGATTCTGTTTCTTTTCTGTTGGATATAAAAGTTGAATAAATCCACAAGGTCAATTTTCTATTGAGCATCTGCAGGGAGAGTTTCTCCTTATTATTATTCACAGACATAAAAGCACAATAGTCTTGGTTTTGAAGTTTCTGTACTTTACTGGAATTATTTTGTGCTTATTTGAACACCACTGAAATGCCAGTGCTGGGCAGGGCGCTCAGAAATGCTTCTGTTTCCATCAGTGAAGTGCACTCATACCACATTCTGCAGTTAATTTCCCCAAGGAAGAGATTCTCTTCCCCTCTCTCTTCCTCTTGAACACAAGCACGGATTCTGAAGCACATGCATGCACACGCTCTCTACATGCATGCATGCATGCCCATGTCCTTTATTTATCTTTGTGCTGAGCAAACACCCCGCTGAGTCTCGCTTGTTTCTTGTGTCATGATGATGAAAGGCACCTGCTGTTCTCAGCAGAAACCCCTCTCCACCCCATGTTACCGACATCCTGCCTGCATTATTCACAAGTCGAGTGGTAATTCAGTTACTTCTGCCACTCTCAACTTTTTTGACGTGGGCAGAAGAGAAACTGTGGGACAGGCAGGTGGATCCATACCCGTGTGTAACTCTGCAAAGAGAAAACGGGGCAATAAAGCAGATGACTTTCTAGTGACTGCGTTCACCTTGTACAATTTACCAATTATCCTTTCCCCTCCCTCTGAGATAACCCTGTTTCAGGCTGTATGAAATGTTTTTCCAGTAAAGTTCTTAGGTGCCTTGAAACTCAATGATGGATGTTTTTGCCTCATGTAATAAGAGGCTTCATAACGGGTATATCAATGAAGCTCAATTTCCAAATTCCCCACAGCTCAAACTTAAATATCAATTTGCTTTGCAAACTCTTTCGATATATCGTTGAGTGTTGTGTAACATGGATCATGTGATGGTGAATCATGTTGGTAAATGTTGTCTTTATTACTTTTTATGTTTTTGAGCCATTTATTTGTAATTTGTTAGCTCGCCCGATACATAGGCTGATACGAGCCTTTAACATAACTCGGACATTTGCTCATATGCACTGATATAAAAACAACTTGTCCATTTGTGTATGCAAAATATGCTAATGCATTGGGTTATATTCATCTAATATGTAGTTGTTTATATTTTTTTTTATTGTTAAAATGTAAAATATCAGATTTTCTTTACTTCCCAAAAATCTAAAGGCCTCTAAATATTAGTTTGATGAATGCATTTCCTCTGTGTGCACATTTTTCCATTTCATTAGTATGTATTTGGGCCAAAGTTGAGGAACTGTCATTTGTGTTTATTTGTTTGACTTTGAATGGGAGCGATCACACAAATACGCTGCATGATTCGTCTTTTCCTCCTCTTTTTACGCTCCAGTTCTGGTTAAAATACCAGTTCAAAAGAAAGAACAGAGAAAATCAGTTTTGATGTCAGAGTCACATCTTTTTAAATTCACTCTCTACAAAGCTGCACTCGTAGGGCAATGGAGCGGAGATTGAAACGGACCCTTTTGTCTCATGCTGTGATGCCGAGTGACAGAACGACGTGGCAACAGACCGTAGCAAAGAAATATTTTAAAGCTAATGTTCGGTGATGTTTCTCTTTGACATTCAAATAAGGTGTCAAGGACTGAAGTGAGGTTCATCTGTCCCTCTGTCACCGGGGACTCAAGAGTCGTTCTATGCTAATGTTAGACATCTCTCTTCTGCTTGTTCTTTATGTGCGGTTACACAGTGAGCTCTGTGTGTCACTGCTAGACACGTGTCCACTTTAAAACACACTCAGACAAAACATTCATTAGACTCACTTAATATTTTGTGGGAATAAAAATGTGGTTTTCTACCTTGAAATCACATTTTCAAACTATAATAGAGCTTAACTTGTGAGTGGAAAGAATTCAAACAGCATCTTACGACGCAGGCTCCTGCAGATGAAGCTTGTGGTGAATAAAACCTGAGTGTTTTTTGATTTGTACTCACGGCCGTGTTACCACGCATTGACATAACAGCGCCAGTGATGCACACAGCCTAATGTGCTTTTCTGTCGTATTTGATGAGATTCCCAGCAGGCCACAAAAGGACTCGCCCGCCACCTCCGCACCTATACCTTCAATCACGGCTTCGCTTTTTCCTCACAAAGAGAAAAGTACTTCCTCATTTAAATGTATGCAAAATGGCTAAAAGGAACGCACCAGTAGACATAGTTTGCCACTGGTGAAAAACGCAGGTGTAGAGATGAGAGAGCAGCAAACCTGTCATTCTGCTCTATGAGGTTCACTTTAGGGGGACCGGCAAAAAAGGAGTTCATTGCCAACACAATGAAAAATCCAACTGTGTGATTTGCATATTTGATAGAAAAGGTGTTCAGTCAGTGTGAAGGAGACACTTTTGTGCTTCTGATTAAAGTGATATCCTGCCAAAAAACGCCCCCTCACCAGTTTGAAAGGTGGATATCAAAAGTTACGGTTTTAAAAATTAGCAAAATGTGCATAGACACAATTTTCCTCCACAGAAATAAGAAAAATGCTTCTTCCAACTCGACAATAAACCATCAAAATGTTCAGTTTACTGAGAAATAAACCCCCCAAAATATAGTTTACGTGGACCAGACAAATGTTGGCACTTATTCTCTAATTGACTTTAGACAGTAGACAGTTCTACCTCCATTCATGATTGCCTCGTTTTCGTAACAGAAAAACATAAGAAAAAACTATTCTGAGATCTCTTGATCTGCATTTGCACCAAGTTTAAATGGATTCTTCCCAGCCCGGTGCCCCAAGCCTCCACCAACTTTGGAGGAAATTGTTTGAATAATTTTAGCGTCATGTTGCTAACAATCCAAACAAAGTAGAAATGTGTTCGTCCTTGAGTCGTGCCCCAACCTTCTTCACGGAAATCTGTTCTGTAACATTTGCGTAAACCTGCTAACTGACAAACAGATAAGTGTGAATACTTCCTCCTTGGTGCAAGTAACGTATGAGTAACGTTCCCCCGAAAGAAGCTCTGTCATTGTTTTCATCAGTTATTTTAAAGATATGTAACTGCAGTATGTCTGAGTTGGACTCTGTAAGAATCACAGCAGCCAGAAGGCAGAGGAGGTTATTGAGGGTATTTCAGTTGAGTTCAGATCAGAGGGCAGTTCTCTAGACTCCTCTGTGCGCTCAAATCCCTTTGTGTAGAAATCAGCATGTGCAGCGTGGGCGTTATTACTGAGTGCTGGACGAATGCTTCCGCTGATTTGAGTTTGGCAGAGTGAGCATGCTACAGCACAGCAAAACACACACATCCGACATGAGCGAAACAAAAAGACAGAAAATCACCTGAACTATCTCAGAACTCCTCAGTTTAGTCATTATGTTGAAATGCCAAGTTTCACAGCATCTAGACATCTCTCAGTGTTAATGAATAGAGCAGCAGGTGGAGGAGGAAGTGACGTTAACTAAAAGCTGGAATATGTTATTATATATATATATATATATATATTCTTACCAGTAAGTTATAATTATGTCAATCTGTGTGTTAGAAGTAATAACATGCCCCAAATTCTGCTGTGAAATTGAAAGGGATTGTGTTTGTCAGGTCCCACTGGTTGACATTATCACCGCTGTCTAACCTCATCGCTTCAATATGGACTAAATATTACTATTATATTAAATGAGACCATGATTCTTTTAAAGATTTATAGTCACCATGAAAACTGATCAGCAAATAAAGATGATTGAGATTTTGTATATTTCCCTTGAGAACAAAAAATGACCATAAATATGACCATGAATGACGACAGAAGGCATTTATTATAGAAAATATGGATAATTTTCAGATTTTTTGACTCTTTTATACCATTTTTGCAAAAAAGCACAAGTTAGGTATAGAAATAGTCCTGCTTCATTTTGCTTATGAGCCACTTTGGCTATTACCGGACAATGCTGATGCTAAAACTTCCATTAAAAACATTTTGCCAAATGAAAAACCGACCTAACATTTGCCAACATGAACGTATAATTCACTATTGAGCAGAATGTTGTTTTTCTTTAAAATCCATTACAGTCTCTCTTTAAAATGAGGCTCAGGTGAAATGTATTGACTGTCACAAAATCACCTGGGAGTATTTATTTAGAGTGCACTACCATTTCTAAAAGTACTTCATATTATAGTTAGTCATAGTATTTGAGTCCATGGTATTATAGTTCTTTCTAAACTCTTTCCCTCAAACTTTCCTCCCCATCAGACGAAGTGATTCCAGACCCTGTAGACGTTTATCTTGCCTCAATCTGCTTTAATGCTGCTGTCGATTCATTCTTGGACCAAATCAGTGAGTTGCCACACAAAGCTCGACTATCTCTCAGCTGACTAGTTACCTGAAATGTTGGAAAGGGGCTGTAGATATTTTTTCCTCTATATGTGGTTTCCTCTCAGGGGTAGAGTAAAAAAAAAAAAAAAAAGTAGTTCAGTGAGACTGTATTAAAAGTGGAACTTTCTCAATGGTCTCATCCATATGTGGCCGTGTCTCAATTGTTCACATCTTTTACATTAGAATCACGCTGCTAAAGTGACTCTCAGTGGCGCCTTGTTGCACTTCCCCATCTGACTTGCAGAGAATGAGCAGCGTTATTGCCTGGCCTGGATCCTCCAGAGGCATGCTAATGGATCTATTTGGCAGCTTGCCTCTGGAGGCAGGAGGGATGGACTTGTTTCACTTGATGTCAGTGTGGGGATCGGGAGGAGAGGAGAGAATTACAGGTTGGCATTGCTTCAATTGGCAAGAAGGGAGCAAGGAAGAGAAAAAAAAAGACACCATGCAATGTTTCACTCACTAGACAGAGAGCTGAGCACAGATTATTTTGGGGATTGTTTCAGTTCAATTACTTTGGCTGGGTTAAGGTTACACCACTATATGCTCAGACCAGTGGAGTGCGTTTCCCTTGACCGAAAAAACATGAACGATTTAGATGTAAGGTCACCATCTGTTGCAGGTGAGCCGGGAGCGTATACTTTCACATTTCCCAAGCAAATATATAAACATCCCTGATTTGTACAGTAATTAAAACATTGAGCACAAATTGCTCCCACATGTTGCTGGCTTGTCGTTGGCACCACGTGGTGTCTTCTCTGGAGCAAACAGCTGTGAGGGCTGATTACCAGCATGGGCCTTGAAATGCTGTGCCAGGATTTATTTCTCTCTTTTGACCTTTTTGTCCCAGTGTCACTGAGTGTTGACTGCTTCTTTTTTATGCAGCCACTCATCACTTCTGTCTTAATTTCAATGATGTCAAATGCACAGAATTTGCATTGTCCTCCAGATTAAAGTGTCCTTAATGAGCCAAGACTAATACCCGTTCATACGACTGTCGCTGGGCACAAGGGTATTATGTCGGCCCAGTGGTGAGAGCTGCATGACCGTGACTGGCTGTGACTGCCATGATGGGAATATTAATACATCACCTGTCTTGTCTTTCTTACAGAAGTGGCAGTTTTAATTTTGCCACATACTTTTTCATTTAAAGGGCACCTTCTGGAAATGTGTTTTCCAAGTACTTCTCTGAATGCTACAAGCCTGTAATGACATTATAGTCTCTGACAGTACAGATAGTGCTCCAGTAGCTCTCCCGTTTGGCGTAGCCCAGGGCTGTGAGGACAAGACCGGAGTAAGCTGAGTGCTGATGCTCGGCAGCCGCCTGCAGCTTCACCATCTATCTGCTCAACTTAGGCGACTTCCACTTCTCAGGCTGACACATTCTGCTCCGATGGGAAATTCAGGGACATAAAACTATTGTACATTTTAAATATTATTACCCCAAAGGTTGCATTCTGTTGAAATGGGCTGAAATTCCTCTCAGGAAATGCGACATGATGAATGCTTGAGCGTTACAATATCTGTTGGTACACTGGTGAACACAATTGCTTTCTCATCCCCTCTCAGACGGGTTTAACACAATTTATGCGAACTCCTGAGCGACACGGCATCACATCATCAAAACAGAAATGTCCTTTTAATGGTTTGGACGATCAGTACCGACTCTTGACTGTCAACGTGCCAAAGAAAAAAATGCCAAGTTCATTACTAACAGCTGCCACGGCCTGAAGAAAACTAAGCAATGATATCAGAGAAAGAGCCGAGATAAGAGGAGGATTACCAGCCTGTCGGCATGCTGAGGAGAAATCAGACAGCCCAGTGAAGCTGTCTGTGGCATCAAAGGTCATCCTTATTAAAGACTATTATGAAAGAGGGTGGAGATACTGCCTGATAAGTGGATTACTGGGAAATTTAGTCCGAGAATAGCAGCAGGGAGCAGGAAGGTGCAGGGAGGTTGGTTTGGCTGATCAACCAGAGGCAGCGAGTTTCGTCTCAGGTGAACACAATGCTTCTGTCAAAGGTGCCCCAGCAGTGCTCCTGAGTATATTTGTCACTGTTGATTAGGAATCACCAGGATATAGAGGCCGGGTTTATGACTGCCAATACCGACTGATTAAGGTGCTTCATCACTGTTTACTTAGAATCCAATTTATCATCGACCTGCAAAAGGAAAGTCAGCAAAATTGTCCACTTACACAGAAAGTGCTGCATCAGAGAAAGTTTAATGGGTGCGCTAATGCCTGCAGCCAGAAAATGGCTCTATCATCAAGCATTGATTTAGATGTGCTAAATATAGAGAAGTACATTGTAGCATGAGCAAAGTGGCTTGAATCAAAGGCTAAACCTCAGCAACAGTAGCTGAACTGGCAGAAGATATATTATCCCTTTGTCGGCTCTGAAATTCACATCGCTATTTGCAAAACGTGAGAGCTGAATCCATTTTATCTGATTTTTCCTCTGCAGATTTCCTGCAGGTGAGCAAAGGGACGAGCACAACAGAGTTAATCTGTTATGATGCTGAACAAACCATTGATTCACATCAGGAACCTAACAGCATTTTCCACTCTGGCTCCAGAGGACGCTTGAAAAATGCAAAAGACGACCTGAAGGAGTATTGCATGGCGGCTTTGCAGAGATTATCTGGGCTGTAAGAGGTGATAGAGAATATTTTCCTTCCTCCTCTTCCTCCACGGTGCTGTGCTGTGCTGCAGCTGCAAATTGGGGACTTCTTTAATGGGATGCCGAACAGTGACAAATGGCTTCTTTTACAGTATATAGGCTCATCCCTCTGACTTTGCCTCTGCCCTTGACATTTACTGTTGGAGACCAACGTTCACTGCAGTTTGACTTATAGTGGCAGGGTGTTAAAATACTCAGGCTATTCCTTTTCCCCCCCAGACGTCTATAGCTAAACATCTTGATCAGGAGCGTTGCTGCTGACACTCAGCACTTGAGCTGCCCTGTGTGTGTGTGTGTGTGTGTGTGTGTGTGTGTGTGTGTGTGTGTGTGTGTGTGTGTGTGTAGATAACTCTAGGACTAGACCTCTGTCACCTCTTTTTAACCATCTCCCTGCTACCTACTGAACATAATGTCTGAATCAAGAGTTTCATTTAAAACTAGTATCATTACATGTCATCTGTGTTTGTAAATGTTTTTTATCTGATCTCTGGTTTATTTTTTTCCTTTTACATCTGATCGTAATAATCATTCTTGTTATCTCAACTCTGCACTGTGATCAAATCACGGTATGCAAATTTAGAATAGCTGGTGGACATTTAAACAAACAAACATTTACCAGCTCAAGGGAAACAACATTATTTTTCCCTTTTTTGAGGAAAGGCTCATCTGTAGCTTTTGGTTCGATGCTGTGTTTTACTCAAGCTCTGTTATTGGCAGCGACAGTCAGTCGGTCGGTCACTTCGGTCTAGACTGAAATATCTCATCCACCATCAGATGGGTTGTCATGAAAAGTTGAAGCAGCGATCGATGTTCTATCTCAGGAGGAACTGTCAAAACTTTGGTTAATGACCAAATGCCTGCAAACATACTGACATATTTATTTTTTAAAGAAAGAACAGGATGCCTCTCAGGTTTGGATCAGGCTTATTTTCACTTTGGGTTTGGACAGAAAAAACACGGCGTCTCTTGATTAAACACAATTAAATGTAGACAGAGTCATGTAGTGTGAACTGCACCGGACCCGACGACTTTAAAGTCACGTAGTGTGAACTGGGCGCGAGAAAAAAACTTGTGTAAAATGTGCGGAAATTAAACTTGATATTTAAATCATCTGTATTTTGAGGAAACTGTCCTCACTCTTTACGGCTGAGACACTTCTGCTCACTCCTTGGTTCTACTTGCAGATGGATGCTAGTTATTAGCTGTGATCTCTTCTCTGCTCTTCTTTTCCTCCATCTTGCTCCTTTTCTTCATCTTCACTAATCCATGAGATTCATCACGTTACGTTCCCACAGTGGCAGCGAGCAATGAAAATTCTCAGCTTTCCTTCCCCTCTCTCTCTCTCTCTCTCTCTCTCTCTCCATCTCCATACGCCTCATCCTCTTTTTCTTCTCTGTCTTCCCTCGGTTCGAAGAAATTTATTCCCATGGCGGCTTCTGCTGCTTCAAATGCGTTGACTTCAGCATCTGATCCGAGCTCAACTTGTGTGATCAGGCAGGATTCGTACTTGTCAGGATCGCCTACTGCTTTAATACCCCTTTCTTTTATACCCCTTCTTATTTTTATCACAGTCTTTCTTCTCTCCCTCTGCATCATTTCTTTTTATTCTGACGTGGCTCTCCTGCAGTCTGTTCTCGCTGCCTCTTATTCTTTTTCGCCTTATTATTACTTCTGAGCTTTGTTACGTCGGCTTTACAACTTTTCAACACGGTCCAGTCGTATGAAAAATAATCCAGTTGGAATTTTCTCGTAGGCCATAGAGAATATATATGTGCTAGTCATTCTGCAGCTTGGAAGTGATTTCTCATCCTTGTGGTTTTTCATTGTAACTGTACATACGAACCAAACACCTCCAGGCAAATACATCAACATTTTTTGTGTTCCATCAACGGCTTGAAGCCAAAGTTCAGTTCTAATAATGTGTCATTGCTGTAGCCTGTATGGAAAGATGGACGACATGACAGCTCATCGCCCCCTGGTGGCTGGGATGCTGTGCAGATCATGAACCCCACCTCCTCCATGTTAGTGGATGAGACAGATCACATTTTTTTCCGTCCATTGACTGTTTCTTAAGATGGACAACGTGACCGCTCCAGAAAATGAAGCTGGAACATCTGGATCACTCCCTGGTGGCTGGGTGGAGTATAAGATGGTGTCTGTGTCTGTTTAGGCACAACCCTTATCACACTGATGTATGTTCAAGTGTTCAGGGGTAAATTTGATTTAAATAAGTTATTTGATTCTATAAAATTAGGTGAAACCTCATTATTGATGTGTTTCCCATCTTTATATACAGTCCATAAAACTTTAAAATCAAAGTAAGACTTAATGCTGCAGTATAATACAGATATTAAAAGAATAGTGAACCCCTCTGAGGATGAAGTGGAGGACACCACGCTCTGTAACCACGATTTATTTGGGCATCTCAGCGACTAAGTGCTCGGACTGTCACCTTGGATCAAGAAGGACCAGATGCTCTCTGCTCTCACATATTCTCCGTGTCGCCCTGGTGCTCTAGTTTCCTCCACAGACAGGCAGACAGCTCAGAACGCTCCCCCCTATCATCCAGTGCATGCTGGGAGCTTAAAGAATGATGAAATTAGTGAGCTTCAGTGCACACTGATACTCAGCAATCGTCTCACAGCTGCCAGCACCATCTTGTTGAATTCTTAACCTTTGACCACAGCTCGGTTTACTTATTATTGAGCCTTGTAGAAAAAAAACACTGTACAACTTTCTGTCAACAGCTTCTGCAGTGTGTATTTACCCTGGTCTATTCCTATTATTTTATTATTATGCATCATATGAATATTATCACCTAAAAAAATTAAACTCTGGAAACTAGATTCTGCCACAAAATCCCTCAACGAGACATGACCACAATATTAGTGAATAATTCAGCACTTGCTTAATTTGATACTGTACTAGTAGAGCAAATCAGACATTAATGAAGATGCTTGAAATATGTTGTTTGTTCATGTAGAAAAACAAAGAAGTGAAGACATGCAATGCTTCTATGAGGATATGCATTTTCACATCATGTCCGCCAAGGAGGTTTTCACCACTGTCTGTTTCTTTGTTTGTCAGTAGGATTACGCAAAAACAAGCAAAGGGATTTCTCCAAAACCTGGTGGGAGGATTGGACAAGGACCAAGAAAAAAGTCATTTAGTTTTGGCATGGATCTGGTGAGATCAGGCATTAGCTTTAGCGGATGTACTCTCGGAGCATTCATGTTTTTCACAGGACACTTTTTTCTTAGCTGAACTTAGGCCTTTTGTATGAGAAGTGAAAAGTCTTCCAACTCCAGTTTTGCCTCTATAAAGTCATTTCCAACATGCTCTCATTTCCATGTTCACAGTTGAAGTGAATAGTAAATGTGTTATTTCTGATTACAATGATTTTTATTCGTATTTTTGCTGCACATCAAAATCAGTAAACTTTTTTTCAACTCGATTGTTAACCCGCTGCAGTCTGAACCACAGATGGAGGGTCGCTCTTACAATGCTGTACAAGTTCTGAAAAATCAATGAGGCTTTTGAGTTGTATTACGTTGCTCTGCACAAACTCAACCTCCTGCAGAGAACAATTGCTCTGGATACTTTCTAAATTGTCTTGTAATCTAACAATTACCTGGAGGCAGCTGTAGAATTAATTCAGTCTATAGAACAATTTGATGTTACTGCTGCATGTGATAGTTTTCAGTAAAAAATGGACACCTCCCCTCCACAGATCATGATGTTTTTACTGTGCAGCTCAAACACATCCTCCCTCAGGTTGTTTCCTGTGAGCGTGACTGGGTTCATCGGAGGCCACAATTCATTTCACAATATCTATAGGCCAGGGGTCACCAACCTTTTTGAAACTGAGAGCTACTTCATGGGTACTGAGTCATATGAAGGGCTACCAGTTTGATAGACTGTTCTGAAATAATAAATTTGCTAAGTTTGCCTTTAGTTATATATTATTAGAAATGATAAATGATACTTCTATGTGAAGACACTGATCACGTTAATGATTTCTCACAATAATTATCAACAATGACTTAACAAGGTGGGAAACAGATAATATCAATATTCAACACTTTATTTCTATGACTCTCAGCAATTGTTTAAAATTTCAGATGATCACTTCTACAACATTTCATGAGAAATATGTGGCATTTTCAAAAGCCACTGACAAACCCTTTTAACAAATCATAATTACATTAGAAAAGCATATCAAATTTCAGAAGCAGCTCACTAGTGAGTTTATAATTGCGCGTCTACGACCTGCGCAAGGGGTCAAACCACCACATCTCAAAGAAAAGTACGAGCTATTTCTCAATAACTTTTTGTCTGAACGTTGTAACGACTCGGGCATTTCACACATAGTCAAGGGGAGACAGCCACGCACCCACACCAACTTTCAGCACGTTTCGAGCAAGCGGCGCCGAGTTATTCACCCAAAGGTGATTAGGGTTAGGGCTGAAATTAGGGTTAGGGTTAGGGTTAGGGTTGCAATTAGGGTTAGGGTTGCAGCCAGGGCCAGGGTTAGGGTTGGGGAATGAAGCCCATTGGAGATTGAAGATTTTCTTGAATAACTTTTGTTCTGAAGGTCATAGAGACTTGGAAGTTGGTTCGAGCTGAACTAATGTGGGGATGCCCGATCCATTGGTACCATCCCCGAGCGTCTACGACCTCCGCAAGGGGTCAAACCAGCACATCTCGAAGAAAAAGTACGAGCTATTTCTCAATAACTCATTGTCTGAACGTCGTAGCGACTCGGGCATTTCACACATAGTCAAGGGGAGACAGCCACGCACCCACACCAACTTTCAGCACGTTTCGAGCAAGCGGCGCCGAGTTATTCACCCAAAGGTGATTAGGGTTAGGGCTGAAATTAGGGTTAGGGTTAGGGTTAGGGTTGCAATTAGGGTTAGGGTTGCAGCCAGGGCCAGGGTTAGGGTTGGGGAATGAAGCCCATTGGAGATTGAAGATTTTCTTGAATAACTTTTGTTCTGAAGGTCATAGAGACTTGGAAGTTGGTTCGAGCTGAACTAATGTGGGGATGCCCGATCCATTGGTACCATCCCCGAGCGTCTACGACCTCCGCAAGGGGTCAAACCAGCACATCTCGAAGAAAAAGTACGAGCTATTTCTCAATAACTCATTGTCTGAACGTCGTAGCGACTCGGGCATTTCACACATAGTCAAGGGGAGACAGCCACGCACCCACACCAACTTTCAGCACGTTTCGAGCAAGCGGCGCCGAGTTATTCACCCAAAGGTGATTAGGGTTAGGGCTGAAATTAGGGTTAGGGTTAGGGTTAGGGTTGCAATTAGGGTTAGGGTTGCAGCCAGGGCCAGGGTTAGGGTTGGGGAATGAAGCCCATTGGAGATTGAAGATTTTCTTGAATAACTTTTGTTCTGAAGGTCATAGAGACTTGGAAGTTGGTTCGAGCTGAACTAATGTGGGGATGCCCGATCCATTGGTACCATCCCCGAGCGTCTACGACCTCCGCAAGGGGTCAAACCAGCACATCTCGAAGAAAAAGTACGAGCTATTTCTCAATAACTCATTGTCTGAACGTCGTAGCGACTCGGGCATTTCACACATAGTCAAGGGGAGACAGCCACGCACCCACACCAACTTTCAGCACGTTTCGAGCAAGCGGCGCCGAGTTATTCACCCAAAGGTGATTAGGGTTAGGGCTGAAATTAGGGTTAGGGTTAGGGTTAGGGTTGCAATTAGGGTTAGGGTTGCAGCCAGGGCCAGGGTTAGGGTTGGGGAATGAAGCCCATTGGAGATTGAAGATTTTCTTGAATAACTTTTGTTCTGAAGGTCATAGAGACTTGGAAGTTGGTTCGAGCTGAACTAATGTGGGGATGCCCGATCCATTGGTACCATCCCCGAGCGTCTACGACCTCCGCAAGGGGTCAAACCAGCACATCTCGAAGAAAAAGTACGAGCTATTTCTCAATAACTCATTGTCTGAACGTCGTAGCGACTCGGGCATTTCACACATAGTCAAGGGGAGACAGCCACGCACCCACACCAACTTTCAGCACGTTTCGAGCAAGCGGCGCCGAGTTATTCACCCAAAGGTGATTAGGGTTAGGGCTGAAATTAGGGTTAGGGTTAGGGTTAGGGTTGCAATTAGGGTTAGGGTTGCAGCCAGGGCCAGGGTTAGGGTTGGGGAATGAAGCCCATTGGAGATTGAAGATTTTCTTGAATAACTTTTGTTCTGAAGGTCATAGAGACTTGGAAGTTGGTTCGAGCTGAACTAATGTGGGGATGCCCGATCCATTGGTACCATCCCCGAGCGTCTACGACCTCCGCAAGGGGTCAAACCAGCACATCTCGAAGAAAAAGTACGAGCTATTTCTCAATAACTCATTGTCTGAACGTCGTAGCGACTCGGGCATTTCACACATAGTCAAGGGGAGACAGCCACGCACCCACACCAACTTTCAGCACGTTTCGAGCAAGCGGCGCCGAGTTATTCACCCAAAGGTGATTAGGGTTAGGGCTGAAATTAGGGTTAGGGTTAGGGTTAGGGTTGCAATTAGGGTTAGGGTTGCAGCCAGGGCCAGGGTTAGGGTTGGGGAATGAAGCCCATTGGAGATTGAAGATTTTCTTGAATAACTTTTGTTCTGAAGGTCATAGAGACTTGGAAGTTGGTTCGAGCTGAACTAATGTGGGGATGCCCGATCCATTGGTACCATCCCCGAGCGTCTACGACCTCCGCAAGGGGTCAAACCAGCACATCTCGAAGAAAAAGTACGAGCTATTTCTCAATAACTCATTGTCTGAACGTCGTAGCGACTCGGGCATTTCACACATAGTCAAGGGGAGACAGCCACGCACCCACACCAACTTTCAGCACGTTTCGAGCAAGCGGCGCCGAGTTATTCACCCAAAGGTGATTAGGGTTAGGGCTGAAATTAGGGTTAGGGTTAGGGTTAGGGTTGCAATTAGGGTTAGGGTTGCAGCCAGGGCCAGGGTTAGGGTTGGGGAATGAAGCCCATTGGAGATTGAAGATTTTCTTGAATAACTTTTGTTCTGAAGGTCATAGAGACTTGGAAGTTGGTTCGAGCTGAACTAATGTGGGGATGCCCGATCCATTGGTACCATCCCCGAGCGTCTACGACCTCCGCAAGGGGTCAAACCAGCACATCTCGAAGAAAAAGTACGAGCTATTTCTCAATAACTCATTGTCTGAACGTCGTAGCGACTCGGGCATTTCACACATAGTCAAGGGGAGACAGCCACGCACCCACACCAACTTTCAGCACGTTTCGAGCAAGCGGCGCCGAGTTATTCACCCAAAGGTGATTAGGGTTAGGGCTGAAATTAGGGTTAGGGTTAGGGTTAGGGTTGCAATTAGGGTTAGGGTTGCAGCCAGGGCCAGGGTTAGGGTTGGGGAATGAAGCCCATTGGAGATTGAAGATTTTCTTGAATAACTTTTGTTCTGAAGGTCATAGAGACTTGGAAGTTGGTTCGAGCTGAACTAATGTGGGGATGCCCGATCCATTGGTACCATCCCCGAGCGTCTACGACCTCCGCAAGGGGTCAAACCAGCACATCTCGAAGAAAAAGTACGAGCTATTTCTCAATAACTCATTGTCTGAACGTCGTAGCGACTCGGGCATTTCACACATAGTCAAGGGGAGACAGCCACGCACCCACACCAACTTTCAGCACGTTTCGAGCAAGCGGCGCCGAGTTATTCACCCAAAGGTGATTAGGGTTAGGGCTGAAATTAGGGTTAGGGTTAGGGTTAGGGTTGCAATTAGGGTTAGGGTTGCAGCCAGGGCCAGGGTTAGGGTTGGGGAATGAAGCCCATTGGAGATTGAAGATTTTCTTGAATAACTTTTGTTCTGAAGGTCATAGAGACTTGGAAGTTGGTTCGAGCTGAACTAATGTGGGGATGCCCGATCCATTGGTGCCATCCCCGAGCGTCTACGACCTCCGCAAGGGGTCAAACCAGCACATCTCGAAGAAAAAGTACGAGCTATTTCTCAATAACTCATTGTCTGAACGTCGTAGCGACTCGGGCATTTCACACATAGTCAAGGGGAGACAGCCACGCACCCACACCAACTTTCAGCACGTTTCGAGCAAGCGGCGCCGAGTTATTCACCCAAAGGTGATTAGGGTTAGGGCTGAAATTAGGGTTAGGGTTAGGGTTAGGGTTGCAATTAGGGTTAGGGTTGCAGCCAGGGCCAGGGTTAGGGTTGGGGAATGAAGCCCATTGGAGATTGAAGATTTTCTTGAATAACTTTTGTTCTGAAGGTCATAGAGACTTGGAAGTTGGTTCGAGCTGAACTAATGTGGGGATGCCCGATCCATTGGTACCATCCCCGAGCGTCTACGACCTCCGCAAGGGGTCAAACCAGCACATCTCGAAGAAAAAGTACGAGCTATTTCTCAATAACTCATTGTCTGAACGTCGTAGCGACTCGGGCATTTCACACATAGTCAAGGGGAGACAGCCACGCACCCACACCAACTTTCAGCACGTTTCGAGCAAGCGGCGCCGAGTTATTCACCCAAAGGTGATTAGGGTTAGGGCTGAAATTAGGGTTAGGGTTAGGGTTAGGGTTGCAATTAGGGTTAGGGTTGCAGCCAGGGCCAGGGTTAGGGTTGGGGAATGAAGCCCATTGGAGATTGAAGATTTTCTTGAATAACTTTTGTTCTGAAGGTCATAGAGACTTGGAAGTTGGTTCGAGCTGAACTAATGTGGGGATGCCCGATCCATTGGTACCATCCCCGAGCGTCTACGACCTCCGCAAGGGGTCAAACCAGCACATCTCGAAGAAAAAGTACGAGCTATTTCTCAATAACTCATTGTCTGAACGTCGTAGCGACTCGGGCATTTCACACATAGTCAAGGGGAGACAGCCACGCACCCACACCAACTTTCAGCACGTTTCGAGCAAGCGGCGCCGAGTTATTCACCCAAAGGTGATTAGGGTTAGGGCTGAAATTAGGGTTAGGGTTGCAATTAGGGTTAGGGTTGCAGCCAGGGCCAGGGTTAGGGTTGGGGAATGAAGCCCATTGGAGATTGAAGATTTTCTTGAATAACTTTTGTTCTGAAGGTCATAGAGACTTGGAAGTTGGTTCGAGCTGAACTAATGTGGGGATGCCCGATCCATTGGTACCATCCCCGAGCGTCTACGACCTCCGCAAGGGGTCAAACCAGCACATCTCGAAGAAAAAGTACGAGCTATTTCTCAATAACTCATTGTCTGAACGTCGTAGCGACTCGGGCATTTCACACATAGTCAAGGGGAGACAGCCACGCACCCACACCAACTTTCAGCACGTTTCGAGCAAGCGGCGCCGAGTTATTCACCCAAAGGTGATTAGGGTTAGGGCTGAAATTAGGGTTAGGGTTAGGGTTAGGGTTGCAATTAGGGTTAGGGTTGCAGCCAGGGCCAGGGTTAGGGTTGGGGAATGAAGCCCATTGGAGATTGAAGATTTTCTTGAATAACTTTTGTTCTGAAGGTCATAGAGACTTGGAAGTTGGTTCGAGCTGAACTAATGTGGGGATGCCCGATCCATTGGTGCCATCCCCGAGCGTCTACGACCTCCGCAAGGGGTCAAACCAGCACATCTCGAAGAAAAAGTACGAGCTATTTCTCAATAACTCATTGTCTGAACGTCGTAGCGACTCGGGCATTTCACACATAGTCAAGGGGAGACAGCCACGCACCCACACCAACTTTCAGCACGTTTCGAGCAAGCGGCGCCGAGTTATTCACCCAAAGGTGATTAGGGTTAGGGCTGAAATTAGGGTTAGGGTTAGGGTTAGGGTTGCAATTAGGGTTAGGGTTGCAGCCAGGGCCAGGGTTAGGGTTGGGGAATGAAGCCCATTGGAGATTGAAGATTTTCTTGAATAACTTTTGTTCTGAAGGTCATAGAGACTTGGAAGTTGGTTCGAGCTGAACTAATGTGGGGATGCCCGATCCATTGGTACCATCCCCGAGCGTCTACGACCTCCGCAAGGGGTCAAACCAGCACATCTCGAAGAAAAAGTACGAGCTATTTCTCAATAACTCATTGTCTGAACGTCGTAGCGACTCGGGCATTTCACACATAGTCAAGGGGAGACAGCCACGCACCCACACCAACTTTCAGCACGTTTCGAGCAAGCGGCGCCGAGTTATTCACCCAAAGGTGATTAGGGTTAGGGCTGAAATTAGGGTTAGGGTTGCAATTAGGGTTAGGGTTGCAGCCAGGGCCAGGGTTAGGGTTGGGGAATGAAGCCCATTGGAGATTGAAGATTTTCTTGAATAACTTTTGTTCTGAAGGTCATAGAGACTTGGAAGTTGGTTCGAGCTGAACTAATGTGGGGATGCCCGATCCATTGGTACCATCCCCGAGCGTCTACGACCTCCGCAAGGGGTCAAACCAGCACATCTCGAAGAAAAAGTACGAGCTATTTCTCAATAACTCATTGTCTGAACGTCGTAGCGACTCGGGCATTTCACACATAGTCAAGGGGAGACAGCCACGCACCCACACCAACTTTCAGCACGTTTCGAGCAAGCGGCGCCGAGTTATTCACCCAAAGGTGATTAGGGTTAGGGCTGAAATTAGGGTTAGGGTTAGGGTTAGGGTTGCAATTAGGGTTAGGGTTGCAGCCAGGGCCAGGGTTAGGGTTGGGGAATGAAGCCCATTGGAGATTGAAGATTTTCTTGAATAACTTTTGTTCTGAAGGTCATAGAGACTTGGAAGTTGGTTCGAGCTGAACTAATGTGGGGATGCCCGATCCATTGGTACCATCCCCGAGCGTCTACGACCTCCGCAAGGGGTCAAACCAGCACATCTCGAAGAAAAAGTACGAGCTATTTCTCAATAACTCATTGTCTGAACGTCGTAGCGACTCGGGCATTTCACACATAGTCAAGGGGAGACAGCCACGCACCCACACCAACTTTCAGCACGTTTCGAGCAAGCGGCGCCGAGTTATTCACCCAAAGGTGATTAGGGTTAGGGCTGAAATTAGGGTTAGGGTTGCAATTAGGGTTAGGGTTGCAGCCAGGGCCAGGGTTAGGGTTGGGGAATGAAGCCCATTGGAGATTGAAGATTTTCTTGAATAACTTTTGTTCTGAAGGTCATAGAGACTTGGAAGTTGGTTCGAGCTGAACTAATGTGGGGATGCCCGATCCATTGGTACCATCCCCGAGCGTCTACGACCTCCGCAAGGGGTCAAACCAGCACATCTCGAAGAAAAAGTACGAGCTATTTCTCAATAACTCATTGTCTGAACGTCGTAGCGACTCGGGCATTTCACACATAGTCAAGGGGAGACAGCCACGCACCCACACCAACTTTCAGCACGTTTCGAGCAAGCGGCGCCGAGTTATTCACCCAAAGGTGATTAGGGTTAGGGCTGAAATTAGGGTTAGGGTTGCAATTAGGGTTAGGGTTGCAGCCAGGGCCAGGGTTAGGGTTGGGGAATGAAGCCCATTGGAGATTGAAGATTTTCTTGAATAACTTTTGTTCTGAAGGTCATAGAGACTTGGAAGTTGGTTCGAGCTGAACTAATGTGGGGATGCCCGATCCATTGGTACCATCCCCGAGCGTCTACGACCTCCGCAAGGGGTCAAACCAGCACATCTCGAAGAAAAAGTACGAGCTATTTCTCAATAACTCATTGTCTGAACGTCGTAGCGACTCGGGCATTTCACACATAGTCAAGGGGAGACAGCCACGCACCCACACCAACTTTCAGCACGTTTCGAGCAAGCGGCGCCGAGTTATTCACCCAAAGGTGATTAGGGTTAGGGCTGAAATTAGGGTTAGGGTTAGGGTTAGGGTTGCAATTAGGGTTAGGGTTGCAGCCAGGGCCAGGGTTAGGGTTGGGGAATGAAGCCCATTGGAGATTGAAGATTTTCTTGAATAACTTTTGTTCTGAAGGTCATAGAGACTTGGAAGTTGGTTCGAGCTGAACTAATGTGGGGATGCCCGATCCATTGGTACCATCCCCGAGCGTCTACGACCTCCGCAAGGGGTCAAACCAGCACATCTCGAAGAAAAAGTACGAGCTATTTCTCAATAACTCATTGTCTGAACGTCGTAGCGACTCGGGCATTTCACACATAGTCAAGGGGAGACAGCCACGCACCCACACCAACTTTCAGCACGTTTCGAGCAAGCGGCGCCGAGTTATTCACCCAAAGGTGATTAGGGTTAGGGCTGAAATTAGGGTTAGGGTTAGGGTTAGGGTTGCAATTAGGGTTAGGGTTGCAGCCAGGGCCAGGGTTAGGGTTGGGGAATGAAGCCCATTGGAGATTGAAGATTTTCTTGAATAACTTTTGTTCTGAAGGTCATAGAGACTTGGAAGTTGGTTCGAGCTGAACTAATGTGGGGATGCCCGATCCATTGGTACCATCCCCGAGCGTCTACGACCTCCGCAAGGGGTCAAACCAGCACATCTCGAAGAAAAAGTACGAGCTATTTCTCAATAACTCATTGTCTGAACGTCGTAGCGACTCGGGCATTTCACACATAGTCAAGGGGAGACAGCCACGCACCCACACCAACTTTCAGCACGTTTCGAGCAAGCGGCGCCGAGTTATTCACCCAAAGGTGATTAGGGTTAGGGCTGAAATTAGGGTTAGGGTTAGGGTTAGGGTTGCAATTAGGGTTAGGGTTGCAGCCAGGGCCAGGGTTAGGGTTGGGGAATGAAGCCCATTGGAGATTGAAGATTTTCTTGAATAACTTTTGTTCTGAAGGTCATAGAGACTTGGAAGTTGGTTCGAGCTGAACTAATGTGGGGATGCCCGATCCATTGGTACCATCCCCGAGCGTCTACGACCTCCGCAAGGGGTCAAACCAGCACATCTCGAAGAAAAAGTACGAGCTATTTCTCAATAACTCATTGTCTGAACGTCGTAGCGACTCTGGCATTTCACACATAGTCAAGGGGAGACAGCCACGCACCCACACCAACTTTCAGCACGTTTCGAGCAAGCGGCGCCGAGTTATTCACCCAAAGGTGATTAGGGTTAGGGCTGAAATTAGGGTTAGGGTTAGGGTTAGGGTTGCAATTAGGGTTAGGGTTGCAGCCAGGGCCAGGGTTAGGGTTGGGGAATGAAGCCCATTGGAGATTGAAGATTTTCTTGAATAACTTTTGTTCTGAAGGTCATAGAGACTTGGAAGTTGGTTCGAGCTGAACTAATGTGGGGATGCCCGATCCATTGGTACCATCCCTGAGCGTCTACGACCTCCGCAAGGGGTCAAACCAGCACATCTCGAAGAAAAAGTACGAGCTATTTCTCAATAACTCATTGTCTGAACGTCGTAGCGACTCGGGCATTTCACACATAGTCAAGGGGAGACAGCCACGCACCCACACCAACTTTCAGCACGTTTCGAGCAAGCGGCGCCGAGTTATTCACCCAAAGGTGATTAGGGTTAGGGCTGAAATTAGGGTTAGGGTTAGGGTTAGGGTTGCAATTAGGGTTAGGGTTGCAGCCAGGGCCAGGGTTAGGGTTGGGGAATGAAGCCCATTGGAGATTGAAGATTTTCTTGAATAACTTTTGTTCTGAAGGTCATAGAGACTTGGAAGTTGGTTCGAGCTGAACTAATGTGGGGATGCCCGATCCATTGGTACCATCCCCGAGCGTCTACGACCTCCGCAAGGGGTCAAACCAGCACATCTCGAAGAAAAAGTACGAGCTATTTCTCAATAACTCATTGTCTGAACGTCGTAGCGACTCGGGCATTTCACACATAGTCAAGGGGAGACAGCCACGCACCCACACCAACTTTCAGCACGTTTCGAGCAAGCGGCGCCGAGTTATTCACCCAAAGGTGATTAGGGTAAGGGCTGAAATTAGGGTTAGGGTTGCAATTAGGGTTAGGGTTGCAGCCAGGGCCAGGGTTAGGGTTGGGGAATGAAGCCCATTGGAGATTGAAGATTTTCTTGAATAACTTTTGTTCTGAAGGTCATAGAGACTTGGAAGTTGGTTCGAGCTGAACTAATGTGGGGATGCCCGATCCATTGGTACCATCCCCGAGCGTCTACGACCTCCGCAAGGGGTCAAACCAGCACATCTCGAAGAAAAAGTACGAGCTATTTCTCAATAACTCATTGTCTGAACGTCGTAGCGACTCGGGCATTTCACACATAGTCAAGGGGAGACAGCCACGCACCCACACCAACTTTCAGCACGTTTCGAGCAAGCGGCGCCGAGTTATTCACCCAAAGGTGATTAGGGTTAGGGCTGAAATTAGGGTTAGGGTTAGGGTTAGGGTTGCAATTAGGGTTAGGGTTGCAGCCAGGGCCAGGGTTAGGGTTGGGGAATGAAGCCCATTGGAGATTGAAGATTTTCTTGAATAACTTTTGTTCTGAAGGTCATAGAGACTTGGAAGTTGGTTCGAGCTGAACTAATGTGGGGATGCCCGATCCATTGGTACCATCCCCGAGCGTCTACGACCTCCGCAAGGGGTCAAACCAGCACATCTCGAAGAAAAAGTACGAGCTATTTCTCAATAACTCATTGTCTGAACGTCGTAGCGACTCGGGCATTTCACACATAGTCAAGGGGAGACAGCCACGCACCCACACCAACTTTCAGCACGTTTCGAGCAAGCGGCGCCGAGTTATTCACCCAAAGGTGATTAGGGTTAGGGCTGAAATTAGGGTTAGGGTTAGGGTTAGGGTTGCAATTAGGGTTAGGGTTGCAGCCAGGGCCAGGGTTAGGGTTGGGGAATGAAGCCCATTGGAGATTGAAGATTTTCTTGAATAACTTTTGTTCTGAAGGTCATAGAGACTTGGAAGTTGGTTCGAGCTGAACTAATGTGGGGATGCCCGATCCATTGGTACCATCCCCGAGCGTCTACGACCTCCGCAAGGGGTCAAACCAGCACATCTCGAAGAAAAAGTACGAGCTATTTCTCAATAACTCATTGTCTGAACGTCGTAGCGACTCTGGCATTTCACACATAGTCAAGGGGAGACAGCCACGCACCCACACCAACTTTCAGCACGTTTCGAGCAAGCGGCGCCGAGTTATTCACCCAAAGGTGATTAGGGTTAGGGCTGAAATTAGGGTTAGGGTTAGGGTTAGGGTTGCAATTAGGGTTAGGGTTGCAGCCAGGGCCAGGGTTAGGGTTGGGGAATGAAGCCCATTGGAGATTGAAGATTTTCTTGAATAACTTTTGTTCTGAAGGTCATAGAGACTTGGAAGTTGGTTCGAGCTGAACTAATGTGGGGATGCCCGATCCATTGGTACCATCCCTGAGCGTCTACGACCTCCGCAAGGGGTCAAACCAGCACATCTCGAAGAAAAAGTACGAGCTATTTCTCAATAACTCATTGTCTGAACGTCGTAGCGACTCGGGCATTTCACACATAGTCAAGGGGAGACAGCCACGCACCCACACCAACTTTCAGCACGTTTCGAGCAAGCGGCGCCGAGTTATTCACCCAAAGGTGATTAGGGTTAGGGCTGAAATTAGGGTTAGGGTTAGGGTTAGGGTTGCAATTAGGGTTAGGGTTGCAGCCAGGGCCAGGGTTAGGGTTGGGGAATGAAGCCCATTGGAGATTGAAGATTTTCTTGAATAACTTTTGTTCTGAAGGTCATAGAGACTTGGAAGTTGGTTCGAGCTGAACTAATGTGGGGATGCCCGATCCATTGGTACCATCCCCGAGCGTCTACGACCTCCGCAAGGGGTCAAACCAGCACATCTCGAAGAAAAAGTACGAGCTATTTCTCAATAACTCATTGTCTGAACGTCGTAGCGACTCGGGCATTTCACACATAGTCAAGGGGAGACAGCCACGCACCCACACCAACTTTCAGCACGTTTCGAGCAAGCGGCGCCGAGTTATTCACCCAAAGGTGATTAGGGTAAGGGCTGAAATTAGGGTTAGGGTTGCAATTAGGGTTAGGGTTGCAGCCAGGGCCAGGGTTAGGGTTGGGGAATGAAGCCCATTGGAGATTGAAGATTTTCTTGAATAACTTTTGTTCTGAAGGTCATAGAGACTTGGAAGTTGGTTCGAGCTGAACTAATGTGGGGATGCCCGATCCATTGGTACCATCCCCGAGCGTCTACGACCTCCGCAAGGGGTCAAACCAGCACATCTCGAAGAAAAAGTACGAGCTATTTCTCAATAACTCATTGTCTGAACGTCGTAGCGACTCGGGCATTTCACACATAGTCAAGGGGAGACAGCCACGCACCCACACCAACTTTCAGCACGTTTCGAGCAAGCGGCGCCGAGTTATTCACCCAAAGGTGATTAGGGTTAGGGCTGAAATTAGGGTTAGGGTTAGGGTTAGGGTTGCAATTAGGGTTAGGGTTGCAGCCAGGGCCAGGGTTAGGGTTGGGGAATGAAGCCCATTGGAGATTGAAGATTTTCTTGAATAACTTTTGTTCTGAAGGTCATAGAGACTTGGAAGTTGGTTCGAGCTGAACTAATGTGGGGATGCCCGATCCATTGGTACCATCCCCGAGCGTCTACGACCTCCGCAAGGGGTCAAACCAGCACATCTCGAAGAAAAAGTACGAGCTATTTCTCAATAACTCATTGTCTGAACGTCGTAGCGACTCGGGCATTTCACACATAGTCAAGGGGAGACAGCCACGCACCCACACCAACTTTCAGCACGTTTCGAGCAAGCGGCGCCGAGTTATTCACCCACAGGTGATTAGGGTTAGGGCTGAAATTAGGGTTAGGGTTAGGGTTAGGGTTGCAATTAGGGTTAGGGTTGCAGCCAGGGCCAGGGTTAGGGTTGGGGAATGAAGCCCATTGGAGATTGAAGATTTTCTTGAATAACTTTTGTTCTGAAGGTCATAGAGACTTGGAAGTTGGTTCGAGCTGAACTAATGTGGGGATGCCCGATCCATTGGTACCATCCCCGAGCGTCTACGACCTCCGCAAGGGGTCAAACCAGCACATCTCGAAGAAAAAGTACGAGCTATTTCTCAATAACTCATTGTCTGAACGTCGTAGCGACTCGGGCATTTCACACATAGTCAAGGGTAGACAGCCACGCACCCACACCAACTTTCAGCACGTTTCGAGCAAGCGGCGCCGAGTTATTCACCCAAAGGTGATTAGGGTTAGGGCTGAAATTAGGGTTAGGGTTAGGGTTAGGGTTGCAATTAGGGTTAGGGTTGCAGCCAGGGCCAGGGTTAGGGTTGGGGAATGAAGCCCATTGGAGATTGAAGATTTTCTTGAATAACTTTTGTTCTGAAGGTCATAGAGACTTGGAAGTTGGTTCGAGCTGAACTAATGTGGGGATGCCCGATCCATTGGTACCATCCCCGAGCGTCTACGACCTCCGCAAGGGGTCAAACCAGCACATCTCGAAGAAAAAGTACGAGCTATTTCTCAATAACTCATTGTCTGAACGTCGTAGCGACTCGGGCATTTCACACATAGTCAAGGGGAGACAGCCACGCACCCACACCAACTTTCAGCACGTTTCGAGCAAGCGGCGCCGAGTTATTCACCCAAAGGTGATTAGGGTTAGGGCTGAAATTAGGGTTAGGGTTAGGGTTAGGGTTGCAATTAGGGTTAGGGTTGCAGCCAGGGCCAGGGTTAGGGTTGGGGAATGAAGCCCATTGGAGATTGAAGATTTTCTTGAATAACTTTTGTTCTGAAGGTCATAGAGACTTGGAAGTTGGTTCGAGCTGAACTAATGTGGGGATGCCCGATCCATTGGTACCATCCCCGAGCGTCTACGACCTCCGCAAGGGGTCAAACCAGCACATCTCGAAGAAAAAGTACGAGCTATTTCTCAATAACTCATTGTCTGAACGTCGTAGCGACTCGGGCATTTCACACATAGTCAAGGGGAGACAGCCACGCACCCACACCAACTTTCAGCACGTTTCGAGCAAGCGGCGCCGAGTTATTCACCCAAAGGTGATTAGGGTTAGGGCTGAAATTAGGGTTAGGGTTAGGGTTAGGGTTGCAATTAGGGTTAGGGTTGCAGCCAGGGCCAGGGTTAGGGTTGGGGAATGAAGCCCATTGGAGATTGAAGATTTTCTTGAATAACTTTTGTTCTGAAGGTCATAGAGACTTGGAAGTTGGTTCGAGCTGAACTAATGTGGGGATGCCCGATCCATTGGTACCATCCCCGAGCGTCTACGACCTCCGCAAGGGGTCAAACCAGCACATCTCGAAGAAAAAGTACGAGCTATTTCTCAATAACTCATTGTCTGAACGTCGTAGCGACTCGGGCATTTCACACATAGTCAAGGGGAGACAGCCACGCACCCACACCAACTTTCAGCACGTTTCGAGCAAGCGGCGCCGAGTTATTCACCCAAAGGTGATTAGGGTTAGGGCTGAAATTAGGGTTAGGGTTAGGGTTAGGGTTGCAATTAGGGTTAGGGTTGCAGCCAGGGCCAGGGTTAGGGTTGGGGAATGAAGCCCATTGGAGATTGAAGATTTTCTTGAATAACTTTTGTTCTGAAGGTCATAGAGACTTGGAAGTTGGTTCGAGCTGAACTAATGTGGGGATGCCCGATCCATTGGTACCATCCCCGAGCGTCTACGACCTCCGCAAGGGGTCAAACCAGCACATCTCGAAGAAAAAGTACGAGCTATTTCTCAATAACTCATTGTCTGAACGTCGTAGCGACTCTGGCATTTCACACATAGTCAAGGGGAGACAGCCACGCACCCACACCAACTTTCAGCACGTTTCGAGCAAGCGGCGCCGAGTTATTCACCCAAAGGTGATTAGGGTTAGGGCTGAAATTAGGGTTAGGGTTAGGGTTAGGGTTGCAATTAGGGTTAGGGTTGCAGCCAGGGCCAGGGTTAGGGTTGGGGAATGAAGCCCATTGGAGATTGAAGATTTTCTTGAATAACTTTTGTTCTGAAGGTCATAGAGACTTGGAAGTTGGTTCGAGCTGAACTAATGTGGGGATGCCCGATCCATTGGTACCATCCCTGAGCGTCTACGACCTCCGCAAGGGGTCAAACCAGCACATCTCGAAGAAAAAGTACGAGCTATTTCTCAATAACTCATTGTCTGAACGTCGTAGCGACTCGGGCATTTCACACATAGTCAAGGGGAGACAGCCACGCACCCACACCAACTTTCAGCACGTTTCGAGCAAGCGGCGCCGAGTTATTCACCCAAAGGTGATTAGGGTTAGGGCTGAAATTAGGGTTAGGGTTAGGGTTAGGGTTGCAATTAGGGTTAGGGTTGCAGCCAGGGCCAGGGTTAGGGTTGGGGAATGAAGCCCATTGGAGATTGAAGATTTTCTTGAATAACTTTTGTTCTGAAGGTCATAGAGACTTGGAAGTTGGTTCGAGCTGAACTAATGTGGGGATGCCCGATCCATTGGTACCATCCCCGAGCGTCTACGACCTCCGCAAGGGGTCAAACCAGCACATCTCGAAGAAAAAGTACGAGCTATTTCTCAATAACTCATTGTCTGAACGTCGTAGCGACTCGGGCATTTCACACATAGTCAAGGGGAGACAGCCACGCACCCACACCAACTTTCAGCACGTTTCGAGCAAGCGGCGCCGAGTTATTCACCCAAAGGTGATTAGGGTAAGGGCTGAAATTAGGGTTAGGGTTGCAATTAGGGTTAGGGTTGCAGCCAGGGCCAGGGTTAGGGTTGGGGAATGAAGCCCATTGGAGATTGAAGATTTTCTTGAATAACTTTTGTTCTGAAGGTCATAGAGACTTGGAAGTTGGTTCGAGCTGAACTAATGTGGGGATGCCCGATCCATTGGTACCATCCCCGAGCGTCTACGACCTCCGCAAGGGGTCAAACCAGCACATCTCGAAGAAAAAGTACGAGCTATTTCTCAATAACTCATTGTCTGAACGTCGTAGCGACTCGGGCATTTCACACATAGTCAAGGGGAGACAGCCACGCACCCACACCAACTTTCAGCACGTTTCGAGCAAGCGGCGCCGAGTTATTCACCCAAAGGTGATTAGGGTTAGGGCTGAAATTAGGGTTAGGGTTAGGGTTAGGGTTGCAATTAGGGTTAGGGTTGCAGCCAGGGCCAGGGTTAGGGTTGGGGAATGAAGCCCATTGGAGATTGAAGATTTTCTTGAATAACTTTTGTTCTGAAGGTCATAGAGACTTGGAAGTTGGTTCGAGCTGAACTAATGTGGGGATGCCCGATCCATTGGTACCATCCCCGAGCGTCTACGACCTCCGCAAGGGGTCAAACCAGCACATCTCGAAGAAAAAGTACGAGCTATTTCTCAATAACTCATTGTCTGAACGTCGTAGCGACTCGGGCATTTCACACATAGTCAAGGGGAGACAGCCACGCACCCACACCAACTTTCAGCACGTTTCGAGCAAGCGGCGCCGAGTTATTCACCCACAGGTGATTAGGGTTAGGGCTGAAATTAGGGTTAGGGTTAGGGTTAGGGTTGCAATTAGGGTTAGGGTTGCAGCCAGGGCCAGGGTTAGGGTTGGGGAATGAAGCCCATTGGAGATTGAAGATTTTCTTGAATAACTTTTGTTCTGAAGGTCATAGAGACTTGGAAGTTGGTTCGAGCTGAACTAATGTGGGGATGCCCGATCCATTGGTACCATCCCCGAGCGTCTACGACCTCCGCAAGGGGTCAAACCAGCACATCTCGAAGAAAAAGTACGAGCTATTTCTCAATAACTCATTGTCTGAACGTCGTAGCGACTCGGGCATTTCACACATAGTCAAGGGTAGACAGCCACGCACCCACACCAACTTTCAGCACGTTTCGAGCAAGCGGCGCCGAGTTATTCACCCAAAGGTGATTAGGGTTAGGGCTGAAATTAGGGTTAGGGTTAGGGTTAGGGTTGCAATTAGGGTTAGGGTTGCAGCCAGGGCCAGGGTTAGGGTTGGGGAATGAAGCCCATTGGAGATTGAAGATTTTCTTGAATAACTTTTGTTCTGAAGGTCATAGAGACTTGGAAGTTGGTTCGAGCTGAACTAATGTGGGGATGCCCGATCCATTGGTACCATCCCCGAGCGTCTACGACCTCCGCAAGGGGTCAAACCAGCACATCTCGAAGAAAAAGTACGAGCTATTTCTCAATAACTCATTGTCTGAACGTCGTAGCGACTCGGGCATTTCACACATAGTCAAGGGGAGACAGCCACGCACCCACACCAACTTTCAGCACGTTTCGAGCAAGCGGCGCCGAGTTATTCACCCAAAGGTGATTAGGGTTAGGGCTGAAATTAGGGTTAGGGTTAGGGTTAGGGTTGCAATTAGGGTTAGGGTTGCAGCCAGGGCCAGGGTTAGGGTTGGGGAATGAAGCCCATTGGAGATTGAAGATTTTCTTGAATAACTTTTGTTCTGAAGGTCATAGAGACTTGGAAGTTGGTTCGAGCTGAACTAATGTGGGGATGCCCGATCCATTGGTACCATCCCCGAGCGTCTACGACCTCCGCAAGGGGTCAAACCAGCACATCTCGAAGAAAAAGTACGAGCTATTTCTCAATAACTCATTGTCTGAACGTCGTAGCGACTCGGGCATTTCACACA
The DNA here is from genome assembly GCF_024713975.1 of Paralichthys olivaceus. NCBI lineage: Eukaryota > Metazoa > Chordata > Actinopteri > Pleuronectiformes > Paralichthyidae > Paralichthys > Paralichthys olivaceus. The sequence goes on along the minus strand of NC_091109.1, from coordinate 276,449 downwards.
TAGTCAAGGGGAGACAGCCACGCACCCACACCAACTTTCAGCACGTTTCGAGCAAGCGGCGCCGAGTTATTCACCCAAAGGTGATTAGGGTTAGGGCTGAAATTAGGGTTAGGGTTGCAATTAGGGTTAGGGTTGCAGCCAGGGCCAGGGTTAGGGTTGGGGAATGAAGCCCATTGGAGATTGAAGATTTTCTTGAATAACTTTTGTTCTGAAGGTCATAGAGACTTGGAAGTTGGTTCGAGCTGAACTAATGTGGGGATGCCCGATCCATTGGTACCATCCCCGAGCGTCTACGACCTCCGCAAGGGGTCAAACCAGCACATCTCGAAGAAAAAGTACGAGCTATTTCTCAATAACTCATTGTCTGAACGTCGTAGCGACTCGGGCATTTCACACATAGTCAAGGGGAGACAGCCACGCACCCACACCAACTTTCAGCACGTTTCGAGCAAGCGGCGCCGAGTTATTCACCCAAAGGTGATTAGGGTTAGGGCTGAAATTAGGGTTAGGGTTAGGGTTAGGGTTGCAATTAGGGTTAGGGTTGCAGCCAGGGCCAGGGTTAGGGTTGGGGAATGAAGCCCATTGGAGATTGAAGATTTTCTTGAATAACTTTTGTTCTGAAGGTCATAGAGACTTGGAAGTTGGTTCGAGCTGAACTAATGTGGGGATGCCCGATCCATTGGTACCATCCCCGAGCGTCTACGACCTCCGCAAGGGGTCAAACCAGCACATCTCGAAGAAAAAGTACGAGCTATTTCTCAATAACTCATTGTCTGAACATCGTAGCGACTCGGGCATTTCACACATAGTCAAGGGGAGACAGCCACGCACCCACACCAACTTTCAGCACGTTTCGAGCAAGCGGCGCCGAGTTATTCACCCAAAGGTGATTAGGGTTAGGGCTGAAATTAGGGTTAGGGTTAGGGTTAGGGTTGCAATTAGGGTTAGGGTTGCAGCCAGGGCCAGGGTTAGGGTTGGGGAATGAAGCCCATTGGAGATTGAAGATTTTCTTGAATAACTTTTGTTCTGAAGGTCATAGAGACTTGGAAGTTGGTTCGAGCTGAACTAATGTGGGGATGCCCGATCCATTGGTACCATCCCCGAGCGTCTACGACCTCCGCAAGGGGTCAAACCAGCACATCTCGAAGAAAAAGTACGAGCTATTTCTCAATAACTCATTGTCTGAACGTCGTAGCGACTCGGGCATTTCACACATAGTCAAGGGGAGACAGCCACGCACCCACACCAACTTTCAGCACGTTTCGAGCAAGCGGCGCCGAGTTATTCACCCAAAGGTGATTAGGGTAAGGGCTGAAATTAGGGTTAGGGTTGCAATTAGGGTTAGGGTTGCAGCCAGGGCCAGGGTTAGGGTTGGGGAATGAAGCCCATTGGAGATTGAAGATTTTCTTGAATAACTTTTGTTCTGAAGGTCATAGAGACTTGGAAGTTGGTTCGAGCTGAACTAATGTGGGGATGCCCGATCCATTGGTACCATCCCCGAGCGTCTACGACCTCCGCAAGGGGTCAAACCAGCACATCTCGAAGAAAAAGTACGAGCTATTTCTCAATAACTCATTGTCTGAACGTCGTAGCGACTCGGGCATTTCACACATAGTCAAGGGGAGACAGCCACGCACCCACACCAACTTTCAGCACGTTTCGAGCAAGCGGCGCCGAGTTATTCACCCAAAGGTGATTAGGGTTAGGGCTGAAATTAGGGTTAGGGTTAGGGTTAGGGTTGCAATTAGGGTTAGGGTTGCAGCCAGGGCCAGGGTTAGGGTTGGGGAATGAAGCCCATTGGAGATTGAAGATTTTCTTGAATAACTTTTGTTCTGAAGGTCATAGAGACTTGGAAGTTGGTTCGAGCTGAACTAATGTGGGGATGCCCGATCCATTGGTACCATCCCCGAGCGTCTACGACCTCCGCAAGGGGTCAAACCAGCACATCTCGAAGAAAAAGTACGAGCTATTTCTCAATAACTCATTGTCTGAACGTCGTAGCGACTCGGGCATTTCACACATAGTCAAGGGGAGACAGCCACGCACCCACACCAACTTTCAGCACGTTTCGAGCAAGCGGCGCCGAGTTATTCACCCAAAGGTGATTAGGGTTAGGGCTGAAATTAGGGTTAGGGTTAGGGTTAGGGTTGCAATTAGGGTTAGGGTTGCAGCCAGGGCCAGGGTTAGGGTTGGGGAATGAAGCCCATTGGAGATTGAAGATTTTCTTGAATAACTTTTGTTCTGAAGGTCATAGAGACTTGGAAGTTGGTTCGAGCTGAACTAATGTGGGGATGCCCGATCCATTGGTGCCATCCCCGAGCGTCTACGACCTCCGCAAGGGGTCAAACCAGCACATCTCGAAGAAAAAGTACGAGCTATTTCTCAATAACTCATTGTCTGAACGTCGTAGCGACTCGGGCATTTCACACATAGTCAAGGGGAGACAGCCACGCACCCACACCAACTTTCAGCACGTTTCGAGCAAGCGGCGCCGAGTTATTCACCCACAGGTGATTAGGGTTAGGGCTGAAATTAGGGTTAGGGTTAGGGTTAGGGTTGCAATTAGGGTTAGGGTTGCAGCCAGGGCCAGGGTTAGGGTTGGGGAATGAAGCCCATTGGAGATTGAAGATTTTCTTGAATAACTTTTGTTCTGAAGGTCATAGAGACTTGGAAGTTGGTTCGAGCTGAACTAATGTGGGGATGCCCGATCCATTGGTACCATCCCCGAGCGTCTACGACCTCCGCAAGGGGTCAAACCAGCACATCTCGAAGAAAAAGTACGAGCTATTTCTCAATAACTCATTGTCTGAACGTCGTAGCGACTCGGGCATTTCACACATAGTCAAGGGTAGACAGCCACGCACCCACACCAACTTTCAGCACGTTTCGAGCAAGCGGCGCCGAGTTATTCACCCAAAGGTGATTAGGGTTAGGGCTGAAATTAGGGTTAGGGTTGCAATTAGGGTTAGGGTTAGGGTTAGGGTTGCAATTAGGGTTAGGGTTGCAGCCAGGGCCAGGGTTAGGGTTGGGGAATGAAGCCCATTGGAGATTGAAGATTTTCTTGAATAACTTTTGTTCTGAAGGTCATAGAGACTTGGAAGTTGGTTCGAGCTGAACTAATGTGGGGATGCCCGATCCATTGGTACCATCCCCGAGCGTCTACGACCTCCGCAAGGGGTCAAACCAGCACATCTCGAAGAAAAAGTACGAGCTATTTCTCAATAACTCATTGTCTGAACGTCGTAGCGACTCGGGCATTTCACACATAGTCAAGGGGAGACAGCCACGCACCCACACCAACTTTCAGCACGTTTCGAGCAAGCGGCGCCGAGTTATTCACCCAAAGGTGATTAGGGTTAGGGCTGAAATTAGGGTTAGGGTTAGGGTTAGGGTTGCAATTAGGGTTAGGGTTGCAGCCAGGGCCAGGGTTAGGGTTGGGGAATGAAGCCCATTGGAGATTGAAGATTTTCTTGAATAACTTTTGTTCTGAAGGTCATAGAGACTTGGAAGTTGGTTCGAGCTGAACTAATGTGGGGATGCCCGATCCATTGGTACCATCCCCGAGCGTCTACGACCTCCGCAAGGGGTCAAACCAGCACATCTCGAAGAAAAAGTACGAGCTATTTCTCAATAACTCATTGTCTGAACGTCGTAGCGACTCGGGCATTTCACACATAGTCAAGGGGAGACAGCCACGCACCCACACCAACTTTCAGCACGTTTCGAGCAAGCGGCGCCGAGTTATTCACCCAAAGGTGATTAGGGTAAGGGCTGAAATTAGGGTTAGGGTTGCAATTAGGGTTAGGGTTGCAGCCAGGGCCAGGGTTAGGGTTGGGGAATGAAGCCCATTGGAGATTGAAGATTTTCTTGAATAACTTTTGTTCTGAAGGTCATAGAGACTTGGAAGTTGGTTCGAGCTGAACTAATGTGGGGATGCCCGATCCATTGGTACCATCCCCGAGCGTCTACGACCTCCGCAAGGGGTCAAACCAGCACATCTCGAAGAAAAAGTACGAGCTATTTCTCAATAACTCATTGTCTGAACGTCGTAGCGACTCGGGCATTTCACACATAGTCAAGGGGAGACAGCCACGCACCCACACCAACTTTCAGCACGTTTCGAGCAAGCGGCGCCGAGTTATTCACCCAAAGGTGATTAGGGTTAGGGCTGAAATTAGGGTTAGGGTTAGGGTTAGGGTTGCAATTAGGGTTAGGGTTGCAGCCAGGGCCAGGGTTAGGGTTGGGGAATGAAGCCCATTGGAGATTGAAGATTTTCTTGAATAACTTTTGTTCTGAAGGTCATAGAGACTTGGAAGTTGGTTCGAGCTGAACTAATGTGGGGATGCCCGATCCATTGGTACCATCCCCGAGCGTCTACGACCTCCGCAAGGGGTCAAACCAGCACATCTCGAAGAAAAAGTACGAGCTATTTCTCAATAACTCATTGTCTGAACGTCGTAGCGACTCGGGCATTTCACACATAGTCAAGGGGAGACAGCCACGCACCCACACCAACTTTCAGCACGTTTCGAGCAAGCGGCGCCGAGTTATTCACCCAAAGGTGATTAGGGTTAGGGCTGAAATTAGGGTTAGGGTTAGGGTTAGGGTTGCAATTAGGGTTAGGGTTGCAGCCAGGGCCAGGGTTAGGGTTGGGGAATGAAGCCCATTGGAGATTGAAGATTTTCTTGAATAACTTTTGTTCTGAAGGTCATAGAGACTTGGAAGTTGGTTCGAGCTGAACTAATGTGGGGATGCCCGATCCATTGGTACCATCCCCGAGCGTCTACGACCTCCGCAAGGGGTCAAACCAGCACATCTCGAAGAAAAAGTACGAGCTATTTCTCAATAACTCATTGTCTGAACGTCGTAGCGACTCGGGCATTTCACACATAGTCAAGGGGAGACAGCCACGCACCCACACCAACTTTCAGCACGTTTCGAGCAAGCGGCGCCGAGTTATTCACCCAAAGGTGATTAGGGTTAGGGCTGAAATTAGGGTTAGGGTTGCAATTAGGGTTAGGGTTGCAGCCAGGGCCAGGGTTAGGGTTGGGGAATGAAGCCCATTGGAGATTGAAGATTTTCTTGAATAACTTTTGTTCTGAAGGTCATAGAGACTTGGAAGTTGGTTCGAGCTGAACTAATGTGGGGATGCCCGATCCATTGGTACCATCCCCGAGCGTCTACGACCTCCGCAAGGGGTCAAACCAGCACATCTCGAAGAAAAAGTACGAGCTATTTCTCAATAACTCATTGTCTGAACGTCGTAGCGACTCGGGCATTTCACACATAGTCAAGGGGAGACAGCCACGCACCCACACCAACTTTCAGCACGTTTCGAGCAAGCGGCGCCGAGTTATTCACCCAAAGGTGATTAGGGTTAGGGCTGAAATTAGGGTTAGGGTTAGGGTTAGGGTTGCAATTAGGGTTAGGGTTGCAGCCAGGGCCAGGGTTAGGGTTGGGGAATGAAGCCCATTGGAGATTGAAGATTTTCTTGAATAACTTTTGTTCTGAAGGTCATAGAGACTTGGAAGTTGGTTCGAGCTGAACTAATGTGGGGATGCCCGATCCATTGGTACCATCCCCGAGCGTCTACGACCTCCGCAAGGGGTCAAACCAGCACATCTCGAAGAAAAAGTACGAGCTATTTCTCAATAACTCATTGTCTGAACGTCGTAGCGACTCGGGCATTTCACACATAGTCAAGGGGAGACAGCCACGCACCCACACCAACTTTCAGCACGTTTCGAGCAAGCGGCGCCGAGTTATTCACCCAAAGGTGATTAGGGTTAGGGCTGAAATTAGGGTTAGGGTTAGGGTTAGGGTTGCAATTAGGGTTAGGGTTGCAGCCAGGGCCAGGGTTAGGGTTGGGGAATGAAGCCCATTGGAGATTGAAGATTTTCTTGAATAACTTTTGTTCTGAAGGTCATAGAGACTTGGAAGTTGGTTCGAGCTGAACTAATGTGGGGATGCCCGATCCATTGGTACCATCCCCGAGCGTCTACGACCTCCGCAAGGGGTCAAACCAGCACATCTCGAAGAAAAAGTACGAGCTATTTCTCAATAACTCATTGTCTGAACGTCGTAGCGACTCGGGCATTTCACACATAGTCAAGGGGAGACAGCCACGCACCCACACCAACTTTCAGCACGTTTCGAGCAAGCGGCGCCGAGTTATTCACCCAAAGGTGATTAGGGTTAGGGCTGAAATTAGGGTTAGGGTTAGGGTTAGGGTTGCAATTAGGGTTAGGGTTGCAGCCAGGGCCAGGGTTAGGGTTGGGGAATGAAGCCCATTGGAGATTGAAGATTTTCTTGAATAACTTTTGTTCTGAAGGTCATAGAGACTTGGAAGTTGGTTCGAGCTGAACTAATGTGGGGATGCCCGATCCATTGGTACCATCCCCGAGCGTCTACGACCTCCGCAAGGGGTCAAACCAGCACATCTCGAAGAAAAAGTACGAGCTATTTCTCAATAACTCATTGTCTGAACGTCGTAGCGACTCGGGCATTTCACACATAGTCAAGGGGAGACAGCCACGCACCCACACCAACTTTCAGCACGTTTCGAGCAAGCGGCGCCGAGTTATTCACCCAAAGGTGATTAGGGTTAGGGCTGAAATTAGGGTTAGGGTTAGGGTTAGGGTTGCAATTAGGGTTAGGGTTGCAGCCAGGGCCAGGGTTAGGGTTGGGGAATGAAGCCCATTGGAGATTGAAGATTTTCTTGAATAACTTTTGTTCTGAAGGTCATAGAGACTTGGAAGTTGGTTCGAGCTGAACTAATGTGGGGATGCCCGATCCATTGGTACCATCCCCGAGCGTCTACGACCTCCGCAAGGGGTCAAACCAGCACATCTCGAAGAAAAAGTACGAGCTATTTCTCAATAACTCATTGTCTGAACGTCGTAGCGACTCGGGCATTTCACACATAGTCAAGGGGAGACAGCCACGCACCCACACCAACTTTCAGCACGTTTCGAGCAAGCGGCGCCGAGTTATTCACCCAAAGGTGATTAGGGTTAGGGCTGAAATTAGGGTTAGGGTTAGGGTTAGGGTTGCAATTAGGGTTAGGGTTGCAGCCAGGGCCAGGGTTAGGGTTGGGGAATGAAGCCCATTGGAGATTGAAGATTTTCTTGAATAACTTTTGTTCTGAAGGTCATAGAGACTTGGAAGTTGGTTCGAGCTGAACTAATGTGGGGATGCCCGATCCATTGGTACCATCCCCGAGCGTCTACGACCTCCGCAAGGGGTCAAACCAGCACATCTCGAAGAAAAAGTACGAGCTATTTCTCAATAACTCATTGTCTGAACGTCGTAGCGACTCGGGCATTTCACACATAGTCAAGGGGAGACAGCCACGCACCCACACCAACTTTCAGCACGTTTCGAGCAAGCGGCGCCGAGTTATTCACCCAAAGGTGATTAGGGTTAGGGCTGAAATTAGGGTTAGGGTTAGGGTTAGGGTTGCAATTAGGGTTAGGGTTGCAGCCAGGGCCAGGGTTAGGGTTGGGGAATGAAGCCCATTGGAGATTGAAGATTTTCTTGAATAACTTTTGTTCTGAAGGTCATAGAGACTTGGAAGTTGGTTCGAGCTGAACTAATGTGGGGATGCCCGATCCATTGGTACCATCCCCGAGCGTCTACGACCTCCGCAAGGGGTCAAACCAGCACATCTCGAAGAAAAAGTACGAGCTATTTCTCAATAACTCATTGTCTGAACGTCGTAGCGACTCGGGCATTTCACACATAGTCAAGGGGAGACAGCCACGCACCCACACCAACTTTCAGCACGTTTCGAGCAAGCGGCGCCGAGTTATTCACCCAAAGGTGATTAGGGTTAGGGCTGAAATTAGGGTTAGGGTTAGGGTTAGGGTTGCAATTAGGGTTAGGGTTGCAGCCAGGGCCAGGGTTAGGGTTGGGGAATGAAGCCCATTGGAGATTGAAGATTTTCTTGAATAACTTTTGTTCTGAAGGTCATAGAGACTTGGAAGTTGGTTCGAGCTGAACTAATGTGGGGATGCCCGATCCATTGGTACCATCCCCGAGCGTCTACGACCTCCGCAAGGGGTCAAACCAGCACATCTCGAAGAAAAAGTACGAGCTATTTCTCAATAACTCATTGTCTGAACGTCGTAGCGACTCGGGCATTTCACACATAGTCAAGGGGAGACAGCCACGCACCCACACCAACTTTCAGCACGTTTCGAGCAAGCGGCGCCGAGTTATTCACCCAAAGGTGATTAGGGTTAGGGCTGAAATTAGGGTTAGGGTTAGGGTTAGGGTTGCAATTAGGGTTAGGGTTGCAGCCAGGGCCAGGGTTAGGGTTGGGGAATGAAGCCCATTGGAGATTGAAGATTTTCTTGAATAACTTTTGTTCTGAAGGTCATAGAGACTTGGAAGTTGGTTCGAGCTGAACTAATGTGGGGATGCCCGATCCATTGGTACCATCCCCGAGCGTCTACGACCTCCGCAAGGGGTCAAACCAGCACATCTCGAAGAAAAAGTACGAGCTATTTCTCAATAACTCATTGTCTGAACGTCGTAGCGACTCGGGCATTTCACACATAGTCAAGGGGAGACAGCCACGCACCCACACCAACTTTCAGCACGTTTCGAGCAAGCGGCGCCGAGTTATTCACCCAAAGGTCATTAGGGTTAGGGCTGAAATTAGGGTTAGGGTTAGGGTTAGGGTTGCAATTAGGGTTAGGGTTGCAGCCAGGGCCAGGGTTAGGGTTGGGGAATGAAGCCCATTGGAGATTGAAGATTTTCTTGAATAACTTTTGTTCTGAAGGTCATAGAGACTTGGAAGTTGGTTCGAGCTGAACTAATGTGGGGATGCCCGATCCATTGGTACCATCCCCGAGCGTCTACGACCTCCGCAAGGGGTCAAACCAGCACATCTCGAAGAAAAAGTACGAGCTATTTCTCAATAACTCATTGTCTGAACGTCGTAGCGACTCGGGCATTTCACACATAGTCAAGGGGAGACAGCCACGCACCCACACCAACTTTCAGCACGTTTCGAGCAAGCGGCGCCGAGTTATTCACCCAAAGGTGATTAGGGTAAGGGCTGAAATTAGGGTTAGGGTTGCAATTAGGGTTAGGGTTGCAGCCAGGGCCAGGGTTAGGGTTGGGGAATGAAGCCCATTGGAGATTGAAGATTTTCTTGAATAACTTTTGTTCTGAAGGTCATAGAGACTTGGAAGTTGGTTCGAGCTGAACTAATGTGGGGATGCCCGATCCATTGGTACCATCCCCGAGCGTCTACGACCTCCGCAAGGGGTCAAACCAGCACATCTCGAAGAAAAAGTACGAGCTATTTCTCAATAACTCATTGTCTGAACGTCGTAGCGACTCGGGCATTTCACACATAGTCAAGGGGAGACAGCCACGCACCCACACCAACTTTCAGCACGTTTCGAGCAAGCGGCGCCGAGTTATTCACCCAAAGGTGATTAGGGTTAGGGCTGAAATTAGGGTTAGGGTTAGGGTTAGGGTTGCAATTAGGGTTAGGGTTGCAGCCAGGGCCAGGGTTAGGGTTGGGGAATGAAGCCCATTGGAGATTGAAGATTTTCTTGAATAACTTTTGTTCTGAAGGTCATAGAGACTTGGAAGTTGGTTCGAGCTGAACTAATGTGGGGATGCCCGATCCATTGGTACCATCCCCGAGCGTCTACGACCTCCGCAAGGGGTCAAACCAGCACATCTCGAAGAAAAAGTACGAGCTATTTCTCAATAACTCATTGTCTGAACGTCGTAGCGACTCGGGCATTTCACACATAGTCAAGGGGAGACAGCCACGCACCCACACCAACTTTCAGCACGTTTCGAGCAAGCGGCGCCGAGTTATTCACCCACAGGTGATTAGGGTTAGGGCTGAAATTAGGGTTAGGGTTAGGGTTAGGGTTGCAATTAGGGTTAGGGTTGCAGCCAGGGCCAGGGTTAGGGTTGGGGAATGAAGCCCATTGGAGATTGAAGATTTTCTTGAATAACTTTTGTTCTGAAGGTCATAGAGACTTGGAAGTTGGTTCGAGCTGAACTAATGTGGGGATGCCCGATCCATTGGTACCATCCCCGAGCGTCTACGACCTCCGCAAGGGGTCAAACCAGCACATCTCGAAGAAAAAGTACGAGCTATTTCTCAATAACTCATTGTCTGAACGTCGTAGCGACTCGGGCATTTCACACATAGTCAAGGGGAGACAGCCACGCACCCACACCAACTTTCAGCACGTTTCGAGCAAGCGGCGCCGAGTTATTCACCCAAAGGTGATTAGGGTTAGGGCTGAAATTAGGGTTAGGGTTAGGGTTAGGGTTGCAATTAGGGTTAGGGTTGCAGCCAGGGCCAGGGTTAGGGTTGGGGAATGAAGCCCATTGGAGATTGAAGATTTTCTTGAATAACTTTTGTTCTGAAGGTCATAGAGACTTGGAAGTTGGTTCGAGCTGAACTAATGTGGGGATGCCCGATCCATTGGTACCATCCCCGAGCGTCTACGACCTCCGCAAGGGGTCAAACCAGCACATCTCGAAGAAAAAGTACGAGCTATTTCTCAATAACTCATTGTCTGAACGTCGTAGCGACTCGGGCATTTCACACATAGTCAAGGGGAGACAGCCACGCACCCACACCAACTTTCAGCACGTTTCGAGCAAGCGGCGCCGAGTTATTCACCCAAAGGTGATTAGGGTTAGGGCTGAAATTAGGGTTAGGGTTAGGGTTAGGGTTGCAATTAGGGTTAGGGTTGCAGCCAGGGCCAGGGTTAGGGTTGGGGAATGAAGCCCATTGGAGATTGAAGATTTTCTTGAATAACTTTTGTTCTGAAGGTCATAGAGACTTGGAAGTTGGTTCGAGCTGAACTAATGTGGGGATGCCCGATCCATTGGTACCATCCCCGAGCGTCTACGACCTCCGCAAGGGGTCAAACCAGCACATCTCGAAGAAAAAGTACGAGCTATTTCTCAATAACTCATTGTCTGAACGTCGTAGCGACTCGGGCATTTCACACATAGTCAAGGGGAGACAGCCACGCACCCACACCAACTTTCAGCACGTTTCGAGCAAGCGGCGCCGAGTTATTCACCCAAAGGTGATTAGGGTTAGGGCTGAAATTAGGGTTAGGGTTGCAATTAGGGTTAGGGTTGCAGCCAGGGCCAGGGTTAGGGTTGGGGAATGAAGCCCATTGGAGATTGAAGATTTTCTTGAATAACTTTTGTTCTGAAGGTCATAGAGACTTGGAAGTTGGTTCGAGCTGAACTAATGTGGGGATGCCCGATCCATTGGTACCATCCCCGAGCGTCTACGACCTCCGCAAGGGGTCAAACCAGCACATCTCGAAGAAAAAGTACGAGCTATTTCTCAATAACTCATTGTCTGAACGTCGTAGCGACTCGGGCATTTCACACATAGTCAAGGGGAGACAGCCACGCACCCACACCAACTTTCAGCACGTTTCGAGCAAGCGGCGCCGAGTTATTCACCCAAAGGTGATTAGGGTTAGGGCTGAAATTAGGGTTAGGGTTAGGGTTAGGGTTGCAATTAGGGTTAGGGTTGCAGCCAGGGCCAGGGTTAGGGTTGGGGAATGAAGCCCATTGGAGATTGAAGATTTTCTTGAATAACTTTTGTTCTGAAGGTCATAGAGACTTGGAAGTTGGTTCGAGCTGAACTAATGTGGGGATGCCCGATCCATTGGTACCATCCCCGAGCGTCTACGACCTCCGCAAGGGGTCAAACCAGCACATCTCGAAGAAAAAGTACGAGCTATTTCTCAATAACTCATTGTCTGAACATCGTAGCGACTCGGGCATTTCACACATAGTCAAGGGGAGACAGCCACGCACCCACACCAACTTTCAGCACGTTTCGAGCAAGCGGCGCCGAGTTATTCACCCAAAGGTGATTAGGGTTAGGGCTGAAATTAGGGTTAGGGTTAGGGTTAGGGTTGCAATTAGGGTTAGGGTTGCAGCCAGGGCCAGGGTTAGGGTTGGGGAATGAAGCCCATTGGAGATTGAAGATTTTCTTGAATAACTTTTGTTCTGAAGGTCATAGAGACTTGGAAGTTGGTTCGAGCTGAACTAATGTGGGGATGCCCGATCCATTGGTACCATCCCCGAGCGTCTACGACCTCCGCAAGGGGTCAAACCAGCACATCTCGAAGAAAAAGTACGAGCTATTTCTCAATAACTCATTGTCTGAACGTCGTAGCGACTCGGGCATTTCACACATAGTCAAGGGGAGACAGCCACGCACCCACACCAACTTTCAGCACGTTTCGAGCAAGCGGCGCCGAGTTATTCACCCAAAGGTGATTAGGGTAAGGGCTGAAATTAGGGTTAGGGTTGCAATTAGGGTTAGGGTTGCAGCCAGGGCCAGGGTTAGGGTTGGGGAATGAAGCCCATTGGAGATTGAAGATTTTCTTGAATAACTTTTGTTCTGAAGGTCATAGAGACTTGGAAGTTGGTTCGAGCTGAACTAATGTGGGGATGCCCGATCCATTGGTACCATCCCCGAGCGTCTACGACCTCCGCAAGGGGTCAAACCAGCACATCTCGAAGAAAAAGTACGAGCTATTTCTCAATAACTCATTGTCTGAACGTCGTAGCGACTCGGGCATTTCACACATAGTCAAGGGGAGACAGCCACGCACCCACACCAACTTTCAGCACGTTTCGAGCAAGCGGCGCCGAGTTATTCACCCAAAGGTGATTAGGGTTAGGGCTGAAATTAGGGTTAGGGTTAGGGTTAGGGTTGCAATTAGGGTTAGGGTTGCAGCCAGGGCCAGGGTTAGGGTTGGGGAATGAAGCCCATTGGAGATTGAAGATTTTCTTGAATAACTTTTGTTCTGAAGGTCATAGAGACTTGGAAGTTGGTTCGAGCTGAACTAATGTGGGGATGCCCGATCCATTGGTACCATCCCCGAGCGTCTACGACCTCCGCAAGGGGTCAAACCAGCACATCTCGAAGAAAAAGTACGAGCTATTTCTCAATAACTCATTGTCTGAACGTCGTAGCGACTCGGGCATTTCACACATAGTCAAGGGGAGACAGCCACGCACCCACACCAACTTTCAGCACGTTTCGAGCAAGCGGCGCCGAGTTATTCACCCAAAGGTGATTAGGGTTAGGGCTGAAATTAGGGTTAGGGTTAGGGTTAGGGTTGCAATTAGGGTTAGGGTTGCAGCCAGGGCCAGGGTTAGGGTTGGGGAATGAAGCCCATTGGAGATTGAAGATTTTCTTGAATAACTTTTGTTCTGAAGGTCATAGAGACTTGGAAGTTGGTTCGAGCTGAACTAATGTGGGGATGCCCGATCCATTGGTGCCATCCCCGAGCGTCTACGACCTCCGCAAGGGGTCAAACCAGCACATCTCGAAGAAAAAGTACGAGCTATTTCTCAATAACTCATTGTCTGAACGTCGTAGCGACTCGGGCATTTCACACATAGTCAAGGGGAGACAGCCACGCACCCACACCAACTTTCAGCACGTTTCGAGCAAGCGGCGCCGAGTTATTCACCCACAGGTGATTAGGGTTAGGGCTGAAATTAGGGTTAGGGTTAGGGTTAGGGTTGCAATTAGGGTTAGGGTTGCAGCCAGGGCCAGGGTTAGGGTTGGGGAATGAAGCCCATTGGAGATTGAAGATTTTCTTGAATAACTTTTGTTCTGAAGGTCATAGAGACTTGGAAGTTGGTTCGAGCTGAACTAATGTGGGGATGCCCGATCCATTGGTACCATCCCCGAGCGTCTACGACCTCCGCAAGGGGTCAAACCAGCACATCTCGAAGAAAAAGTACGAGCTATTTCTCAATAACTCATTGTCTGAACGTCGTAGCGACTCGGGCATTTCACACATAGTCAAGGGTAGACAGCCACGCACCCACACCAACTTTCAGCACGTTTCGAGCAAGCGGCGCCGAGTTATTCACCCAAAGGTGATTAGGGTTAGGGCTGAAATTAGGGTTAGGGTTGCAATTAGGGTTAGGGTTAGGGTTAGGGTTGCAATTAGGGTTAGGGTTGCAGCCAGGGCCAGGGTTAGGGTTGGGGAATGAAGCCCATTGGAGATTGAAGATTTTCTTGAATAACTTTTGTTCTGAAGGTCATAGAGACTTGGAAGTTGGTTCGAGCTGAACTAATGTGGGGATGCCCGATCCATTGGTACCATCCCCGAGCGTCTACGACCTCCGCAAGGGGTCAAACCAGCACATCTCGAAGAAAAAGTACGAGCTATTTCTCAATAACTCATTGTCTGAACGTCGTAGCGACTCGGGCATTTCACACATAGTCAAGGGGAGACAGCCACGCACCCACACCAACTTTCAGCACGTTTCGAGCAAGCGGCGCCGAGTTATTCACCCAAAGGTGATTAGGGTTAGGGCTGAAATTAGGGTTAGGGTTAGGGTTAGGGTTGCAATTAGGGTTAGGGTTGCAGCCAGGGCCAGGGTTAGGGTTGGGGAATGAAGCCCATTGGAGATTGAAGATTTTCTTGAATAACTTTTGTTCTGAAGGTCATAGAGACTTGGAAGTTGGTTCGAGCTGAACTAATGTGGGGATGCCCGATCCATTGGTACCATCCCCGAGCGTCTACGACCTCCGCAAGGGGTCAAACCAGCACATCTCGAAGAAAAAGTACGAGCTATTTCTCAATAACTCATTGTCTGAACGTCGTAGCGACTCGGGCATTTCACACATAGTCAAGGGGAGACAGCCACGCACCCACACCAACTTTCAGCACGTTTCGAGCAAGCGGCGCCGAGTTATTCACCCAAAGGTGATTAGGGTAAGGGCTGAAATTAGGGTTAGGGTTGCAATTAGGGTTAGGGTTGCAGCCAGGGCCAGGGTTAGGGTTGGGGAATGAAGCCCATTGGAGATTGAAGATTTTCTTGAATAACTTTTGTTCTGAAGGTCATAGAGACTTGGAAGTTGGTTCGAGCTGAACTAATGTGGGGATGCCCGATCCATTGGTACCATCCCCGAGCGTCTACGACCTCCGCAAGGGGTCAAACCAGCACATCTCGAAGAAAAAGTACGAGCTATTTCTCAATAACTCATTGTCTGAACGTCGTAGCGACTCGGGCATTTCACACATAGTCAAGGGGAGACAGCCACGCACCCACACCAACTTTCAGCACGTTTCGAGCAAGCGGCGCCGAGTTATTCACCCAAAGGTGATTAGGGTTAGGGCTGAAATTAGGGTTAGGGTTAGGGTTAGGGTTGCAATTAGGGTTAGGGTTGCAGCCAGGGCCAGGGTTAGGGTTGGGGAATGAAGCCCATTGGAGATTGAAGATTTTCTTGAATAACTTTTGTTCTGAAGGTCATAGAGACTTGGAAGTTGGTTCGAGCTGAACTAATGTGGGGATGCCCGATCCATTGGTACCATCCCCGAGCGTCTACGACCTCCGCAAGGGGTCAAACCAGCACATCTCGAAGAAAAAGTACGAGCTATTTCTCAATAACTCATTGTCTGAACGTCGTAGCGACTCGGGCATTTCACACATAGTCAAGGGGAGACAGCCACGCACCCACACCAACTTTCAGCACGTTTCGAGCAAGCGGCGCCGAGTTATTCACCCAAAGGTGATTAGGGTTAGGGCTGAAATTAGGGTTAGGGTTAGGGTTAGGGTTGCAATTAGGGTTAGGGTTGCAGCCAGGGCCAGGGTTAGGGTTGGGGAATGAAGCCCATTGGAGATTGAAGATTTTCTTGAATAACTTTTGTTCTGAAGGTCATAGAGACTTGGAAGTTGGTTCGAGCTGAACTAATGTGGGGATGCCCGATCCATTGGTACCATCCCCGAGCGTCTACGACCTCCGCAAGGGGTCAAACCAGCACATCTCGAAGAAAAAGTACGAGCTATTTCTCAATAACTCATTGTCTGAACGTCGTAGCGACTCGGGCATTTCACACATAGTCAAGGGGAGACAGCCACGCACCCACACCAACTTTCAGCACGTTTCGAGCAAGCGGCGCCGAGTTATTCACCCAAAGGTGATTAGGGTTAGGGCTGAAATTAGGGTTAGGGTTGCAATTAGGGTTAGGGTTGCAGCCAGGGCCAGGGTTAGGGTTGGGGAATGAAGCCCATTGGAGATTGAAGATTTTCTTGAATAACTTTTGTTCTGAAGGTCATAGAGACTTGGAAGTTGGTTCGAGCTGAACTAATGTGGGGATGCCCGATCCATTGGTACCATCCCCGAGCGTCTACGACCTCCGCAAGGGGTCAAACCAGCACATCTCGAAGAAAAAGTACGAGCTATTTCTCAATAACTCATTGTCTGAACGTCGTAGCGACTCGGGCATTTCACACATAGTCAAGGGGAGACAGCCACGCACCCACACCAACTTTCAGCACGTTTCGAGCAAGCGGCGCCGAGTTATTCACCCAAAGGTGATTAGGGTTAGGGCTGAAATTAGGGTTAGGGTTAGGGTTAGGGTTGCAATTAGGGTTAGGGTTGCAGCCAGGGCCAGGGTTAGGGTTGGGGAATGAAGCCCATTGGAGATTGAAGATTTTCTTGAATAACTTTTGTTCTGAAGGTCATAGAGACTTGGAAGTTGGTTCGAGCTGAACTAATGTGGGGATGCCCGATCCATTGGTACCATCCCCGAGCGTCTACGACCTCCGCAAGGGGTCAAACCAGCACATCTCGAAGAAAAAGTACGAGCTATTTCTCAATAACTCATTGTCTGAACGTCGTAGCGACTCGGGCATTTCACACATAGTCAAGGGGAGACAGCCACGCACCCACACCAACTTTCAGCACGTTTCGAGCAAGCGGCGCCGAGTTATTCACCCAAAGGTGATTAGGGTTAGGGCTGAAATTAGGGTTAGGGTTAGGGTTAGGGTTGCAATTAGGGTTAGGGTTGCAGCCAGGGCCAGGGTTAGGGTTGGGGAATGAAGCCCATTGGAGATTGAAGATTTTCTTGAATAACTTTTGTTCTGAAGGTCATAGAGACTTGGAAGTTGGTTCGAGCTGAACTAATGTGGGGATGCCCGATCCATTGGTACCATCCCCGAGCGTCTACGACCTCCGCAAGGGGTCAAACCAGCACATCTCGAAGAAAAAGTACGAGCTATTTCTCAATAACTCATTGTCTGAACGTCGTAGCGACTCGGGCATTTCACACATAGTCAAGGGGAGACAGCCACGCACCCACACCAACTTTCAGCACGTTTCGAGCAAGCGGCGCCGAGTTATTCACCCAAAGGTGATTAGGGTTAGGGCTGAAATTAGGGTTAGGGTTAGGGTTAGGGTTGCAATTAGGGTTAGGGTTGCAGCCAGGGCCAGGGTTAGGGTTGGGGAATGAAGCCCATTGGAGATTGAAGATTTTCTTGAATAACTTTTGTTCTGAAGGTCATAGAGACTTGGAAGTTGGTTCGAGCTGAACTAATGTGGGGATGCCCGATCCATTGGTACCATCCCCGAGCGTCTACGACCTCCGCAAGGGGTCAAACCAGCACATCTCGAAGAAAAAGTACGAGCTATTTCTCAATAACTCATTGTCTGAACGTCGTAGCGACTCGGGCATTTCACACATAGTCAAGGGGAGACAGCCACGCACCCACACCAACTTTCAGCACGTTTCGAGCAAGCGGCGCCGAGTTATTCACCCAAAGGTGATTAGGGTTAGGGCTGAAATTAGGGTTAGGGTTAGGGTTAGGGTTGCAATTAGGGTTAGGGTTGCAGCCAGGGCCAGGGTTAGGGTTGGGGAATGAAGCCCATTGGAGATTGAAGATTTTCTTGAATAACTTTTGTTCTGAAGGTCATAGAGACTTGGAAGTTGGTTCGAGCTGAACTAATGTGGGGATGCCCGATCCATTGGTACCATCCCCGAGCGTCTACGACCTCCGCAAGGGGTCAAACCAGCACATCTCGAAGAAAAAGTACGAGCTATTTCTCAATAACTCATTGTCTGAACGTCGTAGCGACTCGGGCATTTCACACATAGTCAAGGGGAGACAGCCACGCACCCACACCAACTTTCAGCACGTTTCGAGCAAGCGGCGCCGAGTTATTCACCCAAAGGTGATTAGGGTTAGGGCTGAAATTAGGGTTAGGGTTAGGGTTAGGGTTGCAATTAGGGTTAGGGTTGCAGCCAGGGCCAGGGTTAGGGTTGGGGAATGAAGCCCATTGGAGATTGAAGATTTTCTTGAATAACTTTTGTTCTGAAGGTCATAGAGACTTGGAAGTTGGTTCGAGCTGAACTAATGTGGGGATGCCCGATCCATTGGTACCATCCCCGAGCGTCTACGACCTCCGCAAGGGGTCAAACCAGCACATCTCGAAGAAAAAGTACGAGCTATTTCTCAATAACTCATTGTCTGAACGTCGTAGCGACTCGGGCATTTCACACATAGTCAAGGGGAGACAGCCACGCACCCACACCAACTTTCAGCACGTTTCGAGCAAGCGGCGCCGAGTTATTCACCCAAAGGTGATTAGGGTTAGGGCTGAAATTAGGGTTAGGGTTAGGGTTAGGGTTGCAATTAGGGTTAGGGTTGCAGCCAGGGCCAGGGTTAGGGTTGGGGAATGAAGCCCATTGGAGATTGAAGATTTTCTTGAATAACTTTTGTTCTGAAGGTCATAGAGACTTGGAAGTTGGTTCGAGCTGAACTAATGTGGGGATGCCCGATCCATTGGTACCATCCCCGAGCGTCTACGACCTCCGCAAGGGGTCAAACCAGCACATCTCGAAGAAAAAGTACGAGCTATTTCTCAATAACTCATTGTCTGAACGTCGTAGCGACTCGGGCATTTCACACATAGTCAAGGGGAGACAGCCACGCACCCACACCAACTTTCAGCACGTTTCGAGCAAGCGGCGCCGAGTTATTCACCCAAAGGTGATTAGGGTTAGGGCTGAAATTAGGGTTAGGGTTAGGGTTAGGGTTGCAATTAGGGTTAGGGTTGCAGCCAGGGCCAGGGTTAGGGTTGGGGAATGAAGCCCATTGGAGATTGAAGATTTTCTTGAATAACTTTTGTTCTGAAGGTCATAGAGACTTGGAAGTTGGTTCGAGCTGAACTAATGTGGGGATGCCCGATCCATTGGTACCATCCCCGAGCGTCTACGACCTCCGCAAGGGGTCAAACCAGCACATCTCGAAGAAAAAGTACGAGCTATTTCTCAATAACTCATTGTCTGAACGTCGTAGCGACTCGGGCATTTCACACATAGTCAAGGGGAGACAGCCACGCACCCACACCAACTTTCAGCACGTTTCGAGCAAGCGGCGCCGAGTTATTCACCCAAAGGTGATTAGGGTTAGGGCTGAAATTAGGGTTAGGGTTAGGGTTAGGGTTGCAATTAGGGTTAGGGTTGCAGCCAGGGCCAGGGTTAGGGTTGGGGAATGAAGCCCATTGGAGATTGAAGATTTTCTTGAATAACTTTTGTTCTGAAGGTCATAGAGACTTGGAAGTTGGTTCGAGCTGAACTAATGTGGGGATGCCCGATCCATTGGTACCATCCCCGAGCGTCTACGACCTCCGCAAGGGGTCAAACCAGCACATCTCGAAGAAAAAGTACGAGCTATTTCTCAATAACTCATTGTCTGAACGTCGTAGCGACTCGGGCATTTCACACATAGTCAAGGGGAGACAGCCACGCACCCACACCAACTTTCAGCACGTTTCGAGCAAGCGGCGCCGAGTTATTCACCCAAAGGTCATTAGGGTTAGGGCTGAAATTAGGGTTAGGGTTAGGGTTAGGGTTGCAATTAGGGTTAGGGTTGCAGCCAGGGCCAGGGTTAGGGTTGGGGAATGAAGCCCATTGGAGATTGAAGATTTTCTTGAATAACTTTTGTTCTGAAGGTCATAGAGACTTGGAAGTTGGTTCGAGCTGAACTAATGTGGGGATGCCCGATCCATTGGTACCATCCCCGAGCGTCTACGACCTCCGCAAGGGGTCAAACCAGCACATCTCGAAGAAAAAGTACGAGCTATTTCTCAATAACTCATTGTCTGAACGTCGTAGCGACTCGGGCATTTCACACATAGTCAAGGGGAGACAGCCACGCACCCACACCAACTTTCAGCACGTTTCGAGCAAGCGGCGCCGAGTTATTCACCCAAAGGTGATTAGGGTTAGGGCTGAAATTAGGGTTAGGGTTAGGGTTAGGGTTGCAATTAGGGTTAGGGTTGCAGCCAGGGCCAGGGTTAGGGTTGGGGAATGAAGCCCATTGGAGATTGAAGATTTTCTTGAATAACTTTTGTTCTGAAGGTCATAGAGACTTGGAAGTTGGTTCGAGCTGAACTAATGTGGGGATGCCCGATCCATTGGTACCATCCCCGAGCGTCTACGACCTCCGCAAGGGGTCAAACCAGCACATCTCGAAGAAAAAGTACGAGCTATTTCTCAATAACTCATTGTCTGAACGTCGTAGCGACTCGGGCATTTCACACATAGTCAAGGGGAGACAGCCACGCACCCACACCAACTTTCAGCACGTTTCGAGCAAGCGGCGCCGAGTTATTCACCCAAAGGTGATTAGGGTTAGGGCTGAAATTAGGGTTAGGGTTAGGGTTAGGGTTGCAATTAGGGTTAGGGTTGCAGCCAGGGCCAGGGTTAGGGTTGGGGAATGAAGCCCATTGGAGATTGAAGATTTTCTTGAATAACTTTTGTTCTGAAGGTCATAGAGACTTGGAAGTTGGTTCGAGCTGAACTAATGTGGGGATGCCCGATCCATTGGTACCATCCCCGAGCGTCTACGACCTCCGCAAGGGGTCAAACCAGCACATCTCGAAGAAAAAGTACGAGCTATTTCTCAATAACTCATTGTCTGAACGTCGTAGCGACTCGGGCATTTCACACATAGTCAAGGGGAGACAGCCACGCACCCACACCAACTTTCAGCACGTTTCGAGCAAGCGGCGCCGAGTTATTCACCCAAAGGTGATTAGGGTTAGGGCTGAAATTAGGGTTAGGGTTAGGGTTAGGGTTGCAATTAGGGTTAGGGTTGCAGCCAGGGCCAGGGTTAGGGTTGGGGAATGAAGCCCATTGGAGATTGAAGATTTTCTTGAATAACTTTTGTTCTGAAGGTCATAGAGACTTGGAAGTTGGTTCGAGCTGAACTAATGTGGGGATGCCCGATCCATTGGTACCATCCCCGAGCGTCTACGACCTCCGCAAGGGGTCAAACCAGCACATCTCGAAGAAAAAGTACGAGCTATTTCTCAATAACTCATTGTCTGAACGTCGTAGCGACTCGGGCATTTCACACATAGTCAAGGGGAGACAGCCACGCACCCACACCAACTTTCAGCACGTTTCGAGCAAGCGGCGCCGAGTTATTCACCCAAAGGTGATTAGGGTTAGGGCTGAAATTAGGGTTAGGGTTAGGGTTAGGGTTGCAATTAGGGTTAGGGTTGCAGCCAGGGCCAGGGTTAGGGTTGGGGAATGAAGCCCATTGGAGATTGAAGATTTTCTTGAATAACTTTTGTTCTGAAGGTCATAGAGACTTGGAAGTTGGTTCGAGCTGAACTAATGTGGGGATGCCCGATCCATTGGTACCATCCCCGAGCGTCTACGACCTCCGCAAGGGGTCAAACCAGCACATCTCGAAGAAAAAGTACGAGCTATTTCTCAATAACTCATTGTCTGAACGTCGTAGCGACTCGGGCATTTCACACATAGTCAAGGGGAGACAGCCACGCACCCACACCAACTTTCAGCACGTTTCGAGCAAGCGGCGCCGAGTTATTCACCCAAAGGTGATTAGGGTTAGGGCTGAAATTAGGGTTAGGGTTAGGGTTAGGGTTGCAATTAGGGTTAGGGTTGCAGCCAGGGCCAGGGTTAGGGTTGGGGAATGAAGCCCATTGGAGATTGAAGATTTTCTTGAATAACTTTTGTTCTGAAGGTCATAGAGACTTGGAAGTTGGTTCGAGCTGAACTAATGTGGGGATGCCCGATCCATTGGTACCATCCCCGAGCGTCTACGACCTCCGCAAGGGGTCAAACCAGCACATCTCGAAGAAAAAGTACGAGCTATTTCTCAATAACTCATTGTCTGAACGTCGTAGCGACTCGGGCATTTCACACATAGTCAAGGGGAGACAGCCACGCACCCACACCAACTTTCAGCACGTTTCGAGCAAGCGGCGCCGAGTTATTCACCCAAAGGTGATTAGGGTTAGGGCTGAAATTAGGGTTAGGGTTAGGGTTAGGGTTGCAATTAGGGTTAGGGTTGCAGCCAGGGCCAGGGTTAGGGTTGGGGAATGAAGCCCATTGGAGATTGAAGATTTTCTTGAATAACTTTTGTTCTGAAGGTCATAGAGACTTGGAAGTTGGTTCGAGCTGAACTAATGTGGGGATGCCCGATCCATTGGTACCATCCCCGAGCGTCTACGACCTCCGCAAGGGGTCAAACCAGCACATCTCGAAGAAAAAGTACGAGCTATTTCTCAATAACTCATTGTCTGAACGTCGTAGCGACTCGGGCATTTCACACATAGTCAAGGGGAGACAGCCACGCACCCACACCAACTTTCAGCACGTTTCGAGCAAGCGGCGCCGAGTTATTCACCCAAAGGTGATTAGGGTTAGGGCTGAAATTAGGGTTAGGGTTAGGGTTAGGGTTGCAATTAGGGTTAGGGTTGCAGCCAGGGCCAGGGTTAGGGTTGGGGAATGAAGCCCATTGGAGATTGAAGATTTTCTTGAATAACTTTTGTTCTGAAGGTCATAGAGACTTGGAAGTTGGTTCGAGCTGAACTAATGTGGGGATGCCCGATCCATTGGTACCATCCCCGAGCGTCTACGACCTCCGCAAGGGGTCAAACCAGCACATCTCGAAGAAAAAGTACGAGCTATTTCTCAATAACTCATTGTCTGAACGTCGTAGCGACTCGGGCATTTCACACATAGTCAAGGGGAGACAGCCACGCACCCACACCAACTTTCAGCACGTTTCGAGCAAGCGGCGCCGAGTTATTCACCCAAAGGTGATTAGGGTTAGGGCTGAAATTAGGGTTAGGGTTAGGGTTAGGGTTGCAATTAGGGTTAGGGTTGCAGCCAGGGCCAGGGTTAGGGTTGGGGAATGAAGCCCATTGGAGATTGAAGATTTTCTTGAATAACTTTTGTTCTGAAGGTCATAGAGACTTGGAAGTTGGTTCGAGCTGAACTAATGTGGGGATGCCCGATCCATTGGTACCATCCCCGAGCGTCTACGACCTCCGCAAGGGGTCAAACCAGCACATCTCGAAGAAAAAGTACGAGCTATTTCTCAATAACTCATTGTCTGAACGTCGTAGCGACTCGGGCATTTCACACATAGTCAAGGGGAGACAGCCACGCACCCACACCAACTTTCAGCACGTTTCGAGCAAGCGGCGCCGAGTTATTCACCCAAAGGTGATTAGGGTTAGGGCTGAAATTAGGGTTAGGGTTAGGGTTAGGGTTGCAATTAGGGTTAGGGTTGCAGCCAGGGCCAGGGTTAGGGTTGGGGAATGAAGCCCATTGGAGATTGAAGATTTTCTTGAATAACTTTTGTTCTGAAGGTCATAGAGACTTGGAAGTTGGTTCGAGCTGAACTAATGTGGGGATGCCCGATCCATTGGTACCATCCCCGAGCGTCTACGACCTCCGCAAGGGGTCAAACCAGCACATCTCGAAGAAAAAGTACGAGCTATTTCTCAATAACTCATTGTCTGAACGTCGTAGCGACTCGGGCATTTCACACATAGTCAAGGGGAGACAGCCACGCACCCACACCAACTTTCAGCACGTTTCGAGCAAGCGGCGCCGAGTTATTCACCCAAAGGTGATTAGGGTTAGGGCTGAAATTAGGGTTAGGGTTAGGGTTAGGGTTGCAATTAGGGTTAGGGTTGCAGCCAGGGCCAGGGTTAGGGTTGGGGAATGAAGCCCATTGGAGATTGAAGATTTTCTTGAATAACTTTTGTTCTGAAGGTCATAGAGACTTGGAAGTTGGTTCGAGCTGAACTAATGTGGGGATGCCCGATCCATTGGTACCATCCCCGAGCGTCTACGACCTCCGCAAGGGGTCAAACCAGCACATCTCGAAGAAAAAGTACGAGCTATTTCTCAATAACTCATTGTCTGAACGTCGTAGCGACTCGGGCATTTCACACATAGTCAAGGGGAGACAGCCACACACCCACACCAACTTTCAGCACGTTTCGAGCAAGCGGCGCCGAGTTATTCACCCAAAGGTGATTAGGGTTAGGGCTGAAATTAGGGTTAGGGTTAGGGTTAGGGTTGCAATTAGGGTTAGGGTTGCAGCCAGGGCCAGGGTTAGGGTTGGGGAATGAAGCCCATTGGAGATTGAAGATTTTCTTGAATAACTTTTGTTCTGAAGGTCATAGAGACTTGGAAGTTGGTTCGAGCTGAACTAATGTGGGGATGCCCGATCCATTGGTACCATCCCCGAGCGTCTACGACCTCCGCAAGGGGTCAAACCAGCACATCTCGAAGAAAAAGTACGAGCTATTTCTCAATAACTCATTGTCTGAACGTCGTAGCGACTCGGGCATTTCACACATAGTCAAGGGGAGACAGCCACGCACCCACACCAACTTTCAGCACGTTTCGAGCAAGCGGCGCCGAGTTATTCACCCAAAGGTGATTAGGGTTAGGGCTGAAATTAGGGTTAGGGTTAGGGTTAGGGTTGCAATTAGGGTTAGGGTTGCAGCCAGGGCCAGGGTTAGGGTTGGGGAATGAAGCCCATTGGAGATTGAAGATTTTCTTGAATAACTTTTGTTCTGAAGGTCATAGAGACTTGGAAGTTGGTTCGAGCTGAACTAATGTGGGGATGCCCGATCCATTGGTACCATCCCCGAGCGTCTACGACCTCCGCAAGGGGTCAAACCAGCACATCTCGAAGAAAAAGTACGAGCTATTTCTCAATAACTCATTGTCTGAACGTCGTAGCGACTCGGGCATTTCACACATAGTCAAGGGGAGACAGCCACGCACCCACACCAACTTTCAGCACGTTTCGAGCAAGCGGCGCCGAGTTATTCACCCAAAGGTGATTAGGGTTAGGGCTGAAATTAGGGTTAGGGTTAGGGTTAGGGTTGCAATTAGGGTTAGGGTTGCAGCCAGGGCCAGGGTTAGGGTTGGGGAATGAAGCCCATTGGAGATTGAAGATTTTCTTGAATAACTTTTGTTCTGAAGGTCATAGAGACTTGGAAGTTGGTTCGAGCTGAACTAATGTGGGGATGCCCGATCCATTGGTACCATCCCCGAGCGTCTACGACCTCCGCAAGGGGTCAAACCAGCACATCTCGAAGAAAAAGTACGAGCTATTTCTCAATAACTCATTGTCTGAACGTCGTAGCGACTCGGGCATTTCACACATAGTCAAGGGGAGACAGCCACGCACCCACACCAACTTTCAGCACGTTTCGAGCAAGCGGCGCCGAGTTATTCACCCAAAGGTGATTAGGGTTAGGGCTGAAATTAGGGTTAGGGTTAGGGTTAGGGTTGCAATTAGGGTTAGGGTTGCAGCCAGGGCCAGGGTTAGGGTTGGGGAATGAAGCCCATTGGAGATTGAAGATTTTCTTGAATAACTTTTGTTCTGAAGGTCATAGAGACTTGGAAGTTGGTTCGAGCTGAACTAATGTGGGGATGCCCGATCCATTGGTACCATCCCCGAGCGTCTACGACCTCCGCAAGGGGTCAAACCAGCACATCTCGAAGAAAAAGTACGAGCTATTTCTCAATAACTCATTGTCTGAACGTCGTAGCGACTCGGGCATTTCACACATAGTCAAGGGGAGACAGCCACGCACCCACACCAACTTTCAGCACGTTTCGAGCAAGCGGCGCCGAGTTATTCACCCAAAGGTGATTAGGGTTAGGGCTGAAATTAGGGTTAGGGTTAGGGTTAGGGTTGCAATTAGGGTTAGGGTTGCAGCCAGGGCCAGGGTTAGGGTTGGGGAATGAAGCCCATTGGAGATTGAAGATTTTCTTGAATAACTTTTGTTCTGAAGGTCATAGAGACTTGGAAGTTGGTTCGAGCTGAACTAATGTGGGGATGCCCGATCCATTGGTACCATCCCCGAGCGTCTACGACCTCCGCAAGGGGTCAAACCAGCACATCTCGAAGAAAAAGTACGAGCTATTTCTCAATAACTCATTGTCTGAACGTCGTAGCGACTCGGGCATTTCACACATAGTCAAGGGGAGACAGCCACGCACCCACACCAACTTTCAGCACGTTTCGAGCAAGCGGCGCCGAGTTATTCACCCAAAGGTGATTAGGGTTAGGGCTGAAATTAGGGTTAGGGTTAGGGTTAGGGTTGCAATTAGGGTTAGGGTTGCAGCCAGGGCCAGGGTTAGGGTTGGGGAATGAAGCCCATTGGAGATTGAAGATTTTCTTGAATAACTTTTGTTCTGAAGGTCATAGAGACTTGGAAGTTGGTTCGAGCTGAACTAATGTGGGGATATCCGATCCATTGGTACCATCCCCGAGCGTCTACGACCTCCGCAAGGGGTCAAACCAGCACATCTCGAAGAAAAAGTACGAGCTATTTCTCAATAACTCATTGTCTGAACGTCGTAGCGACTCGGGCATTTCACACATAGTCAAGGGGAGACAGCCACGCACCCACACCAACTTTCAGCACGTTTCGAGCAAGCGGCGCCGAGTTATTCACCCAAAGGTGATTAGGGTTAGGGCTGAAATTAGGGTTAGGGTTGCAATTAGGGTTAGGGTTGCAGCCAGGGCCAGGGTTAGGGTTGGGGAATGAAGCCCATTGGAGATTGAAGATTTTCTTGAATAACTTTTGTTCTGAAGGTCATAGAGACTTGGAAGTTGGTTCGAGCTGAACTAATGTGGGGATGCCCGATCCATTGGTACCATCCCCGAGCGTCTACGACCTCCGCAAGGGGTCAAACCAGCACATCTCGAAGAAAAAGTACGAGCTATTTCTCAATAACTCATTGTCTGAACGTCGTAGCGACTCGGGCATTTCACACATAGTCAAGGGGAGACAGCCACGCACCCACACCAACTTTCAGCACGTTTCGAGCAAGCGGCGCCGAGTTATTCACCCAAAGGTGATTAGGGTTAGGGCTGAAATTAGGGTTAGGGTTAGGGTTAGGGTTGCAATTAGGGTTAGGGTTGCAGCCAGGGCCAGGGTTAGGGTTGGGGAATGAAGCCCATTGGAGATTGAAGATTTTCTTGAATAACTTTTGTTCTGAAGGTCATAGAGACTTGGAAGTTGGTTCGAGCTGAACTAATGTGGGGATGCCCGATCCATTGGTACCATCCCCGAGCGTCTACGACCTCCGCAAGGGGTCAAACCAGCACATCTCGAAGAAAAAGTACGAGCTATTTCTCAATAACTCATTGTCTGAACGTCGTAGCGACTCGGGCATTTCACACATAGTCAAGGGGAGACAGCCACGCACCCACACCAACTTTCAGCACGTTTCGAGCAAGCGGCGCCGAGTTATTCACCCAAAGGTGATTAGGGTTAGGGCTGAAATTAGGGTTAGGGTTAGGGTTAGGGTTGCAATTAGGGTTAGGGTTGCAGCCAGGGCCAGGGTTAGGGTTGGGGAATGAAGCCCATTGGAGATTGAAGATTTTCTTGAATAACTTTTGTTCTGAAGGTCATAGAGACTTGGAAGTTGGTTCGAGCTGAACTAATGTGGGGATGCCCGATCCATTGGTACCATCCCCGAGTGTCTACGACCTCCGCAAGGGGTCAAACCAGCACATCTCGAAGAAAAAGTACGAGCTATTTCTCAATAACTCATTGTCTGAACGTCGTAGCGACTCGGGCATTTCACACATAGTCAAGGGGAGACAGCCACGCACCCACACCAACTTTCAGCACGTTTCGAGCAAGCGGCGCCGAGTTATTCACCCAAAGGTGATTAGGGTTAGGGCTGAAATTAGGGTTAGGGTTAGGGTTAGGGTTGCAATTAGGGTTAGGGTTGCAGCCAGGGCCAGGGTTAGGGTTGGGGAATGAAGCCCATTGGAGATTGAAGATTTTCTTGAATAACTTTTGTTCTGAAGGTCATAGAGACTTGGAAGTTGGTTCGAGCTGAACTAATGTGGGGATGCCCGATCCATTGGTACCATCCCCGAGCGTCTACGACCTCCGCAAGGGGTCAAACCAGCACATCTCGAAGAAAAAGTACGAGCTATTTCTCAATAACTCATTGTCTGAACGTCGTAGCGACTCGGGCATTTCACACATAGTCAAGGGGAGACAGCCACGCACCCACACCAACTTTCAGCACGTTTCGAGCAAGCGGCGCCGAGTTATTCACCCAAAGGTCATTAGGGTTAGGGCTGAAATTAGGGTTAGGGTTAGGGTTAGGGTTGCAATTAGGGTTAGGGTTGCAGCCAGGGCCAGGGTTAGGGTTGGGGAATGAAGCCCATTGGAGATTGAAGATTTTCTTGAATAACTTTTGTTCTGAAGGTCATAGAGACTTGGAAGTTGGTTCGAGCTGAACTAATGTGGGGATGCCCGATCCATTGGTACCATCCCCGAGCGTCTACGACCTCCGCAAGGGGTCAAACCAGCACATCTCGAAGAAAAAGTACGAGCTATTTCTCAATAACTCATTGTCTGAACGTCGTAGCGACTCGGGCATTTCACACATAGTCAAGGGGAGACAGCCACGCACCCACACCA
Source organism: Paralichthys olivaceus (assembly GCF_024713975.1). Taxonomy (NCBI): domain Eukaryota; kingdom Metazoa; phylum Chordata; class Actinopteri; order Pleuronectiformes; family Paralichthyidae; genus Paralichthys; species Paralichthys olivaceus. The sequence continues at coordinate 247,870 of NC_091109.1, read as the reverse complement.
ACTTTCAGCACGTTTCGAGCAAGCGGCGCCGAGTTATTCACCCAAAGGTGATTAGGGTTAGGGCTGAAATTAGGGTTAGGGTTAGGGTTAGGGTTGCAATTAGGGTTAGGGTTGCAGCCAGGGCCAGGGTTAGGGTTGGGGAATGAAGCCCATTGGAGATTGAAGATTTTCTTGAATAACTTTTGTTCTGAAGGTCATAGAGACTTGGAAGTTGGTTCGAGCTGAACTAATGTGGGGATGCCCGATCCATTGGTACCATCCCCGAGCGTCTACGACCTCCGCAAGGGGTCAAACCAGCACATCTCGAAGAAAAAGTACGAGCTATTTCTCAATAACTCATTGTCTGAACGTCGTAGCGACTCGGGCATTTCACACATAGTCAAGGGGAGACAGCCACGCACCCACACCAACTTTCAGCACGTTTCGAGCAAGCGGCGCCGAGTTATTCACCCAAAGGTGATTAGGGTTAGGGCTGAAATTAGGGTTAGGGTTAGGGTTAGGGTTGCAATTAGGGTTAGGGTTGCAGCCAGGGCCAGGGTTAGGGTTGGGGAATGAAGCCCATTGGAGATTGAAGATTTTCTTGAATAACTTTTGTTCTGAAGGTCATAGAGACTTGGAAGTTGGTTCGAGCTGAACTAATGTGGGGATGCCCGATCCATTGGTACCATCCCCGAGCGTCTACGACCTCCGCAAGGGGTCAAACCAGCACATCTCGAAGAAAAAGTACGAGCTATTTCTCAATAACTCATTGTCTGAACGTCGTAGCGACTCGGGCATTTCACACATAGTCAAGGGGAGACAGCCACGCACCCACACCAACTTTCAGCACGTTTCGAGCAAGCGGCGCCGAGTTATTCACCCAAAGGTCATTAGGGTTAGGGCTGAAATTAGGGTTAGGGTTAGGGTTAGGGTTGCAATTAGGGTTAGGGTTGCAGCCAGGGCCAGGGTTAGGGTTGGGGAATGAAGCCCATTGGAGATTGAAGATTTTCTTGAATAACTTTTGTTCTGAAGGTCATAGAGACTTGGAAGTTGGTTCGAGCTGAACTAATGTGGGGATGCCCGATCCATTGGTACCATCCCCGAGCGTCTACGACCTCCGCAAGGGGTCAAACCAGCACATCTCGAAGAAAAAGTACGAGCTATTTCTCAATAACTCATTGTCTGAACGTCGTAGCGACTCGGGCATTTCACACATAGTCAAGGGGAGACAGCCACGCACCCACACCAACTTTCAGCACGTTTCGAGCAAGCGGCGCCGAGTTATTCACCCAAAGGTGATTAGGGTTAGGGCTGAAATTAGGGTTAGGGTTAGGGTTAGGGTTGCAATTAGGGTTAGGGTTGCAGCCAGGGCCAGGGTTAGGGTTGGGGAATGAAGCCCATTGGAGATTGAAGATTTTCTTGAATAACTTTTGTTCTGAAGGTCATAGAGACTTGGAAGTTGGTTCGAGCTGAACTAATGTGGGGATGCCCGATCCATTGGTACCATCCCCGAGCGTCTACGACCTCCGCAAGGGGTCAAACCAGCACATCTCGAAGAAAAAGTACGAGCTATTTCTCAATAACTCATTGTCTGAACGTCGTAGCGACTCGGGCATTTCACACATAGTCAAGGGGAGACAGCCACGCACCCACACCAACTTTCAGCACGTTTCGAGCAAGCGGCGCCGAGTTATTCACCCAAAGGTGATTAGGGTTAGGGCTGAAATTAGGGTTAGGGTTAGGGTTAGGGTTGCAATTAGGGTTAGGGTTGCAGCCAGGGCCAGGGTTAGGGTTGGGGAATGAAGCCCATTGGAGATTGAAGATTTTCTTGAATAACTTTTGTTCTGAAGGTCATAGAGACTTGGAAGTTGGTTCGAGCTGAACTAATGTGGGGATGCCCGATCCATTGGTACCATCCCCGAGCGTCTACGACCTCCGCAAGGGGTCAAACCAGCACATCTCGAAGAAAAAGTACGAGCTATTTCTCAATAACTCATTGTCTGAACGTCGTAGCGACTCGGGCATTTCACACATAGTCAAGGGGAGACAGCCACGCACCCACACCAACTTTCAGCACGTTTCGAGCAAGCGGCGCCGAGTTATTCACCCAAAGGTCATTAGGGTTAGGGCTGAAATTAGGGTTAGGGTTAGGGTTAGGGTTGCAATTAGGGTTAGGGTTGCAGCCAGGGCCAGGGTTAGGGTTGGGGAATGAAGCCCATTGGAGATTGAAGATTTTCTTGAATAACTTTTGTTCTGAAGGTCATAGAGACTTGGAAGTTGGTTCGAGCTGAACTAATGTGGGGATGCCCGATCCATTGGTACCATCCCCGAGCGTCTACGACCTCCGCAAGGGGTCAAACCAGCACATCTCGAAGAAAAAGTACGAGCTATTTCTCAATAACTCATTGTCTGAACGTCGTAGCGACTCGGGCATTTCACACATAGTCAAGGGGAGACAGCCACGCACCCACACCAACTTTCAGCACGTTTCGAGCAAGCGGCGCCGAGTTATTCACCCAAAGGTGATTAGGGTTAGGGCTGAAATTAGGGTTAGGGTTAGGGTTAGGGTTGCAATTAGGGTTAGGGTTGCAGCCAGGGCCAGGGTTAGGGTTGGGGAATGAAGCCCATTGGAGATTGAAGATTTTCTTGAATAACTTTTGTTCTGAAGGTCATAGAGACTTGGAAGTTGGTTCGAGCTGAACTAATGTGGGGATGCCCGATCCATTGGTACCATCCCCGAGCGTCTACGACCTCCGCAAGGGGTCAAACCAGCACATCTCGAAGAAAAAGTACGAGCTATTTCTCAATAACTCATTGTCTGAACGTCGTAGCGACTCGGGCATTTCACACATAGTCAAGGGGAGACAGCCACGCACCCACACCAACTTTCAGCACGTTTCGAGCAAGCGGCGCCGAGTTATTCACCCAAAGGTGATTAGGGTTAGGGCTGAAATTAGGGTTAGGGTTAGGGTTAGGGTTGCAATTAGGGTTAGGGTTGCAGCCAGGGCCAGGGTTAGGGTTGGGGAATGAAGCCCATTGGAGATTGAAGATTTTCTTGAATAACTTTTGTTCTGAAGGTCATAGAGACTTGGAAGTTGGTTCGAGCTGAACTAATGTGGGGATGCCCGATCCATTGGTACCATCCCCGAGCGTCTACGACCTCCGCAAGGGGTCAAACCAGCACATCTCGAAGAAAAAGTACGAGCTATTTCTCAATAACTCATTGTCTGAACGTCGTAGCGACTCGGGCATTTCACACATAGTCAAGGGGAGACAGCCACGCACCCACACCAACTTTCAGCACGTTTCGAGCAAGCGGCGCCGAGTTATTCACCCAAAGGTCATTAGGGTTAGGGCTGAAATTAGGGTTAGGGTTAGGGTTAGGGTTGCAATTAGGGTTAGGGTTGCAGCCAGGGCCAGGGTTAGGGTTGGGGAATGAAGCCCATTGGAGATTGAAGATTTTCTTGAATAACTTTTGTTCTGAAGGTCATAGAGACTTGGAAGTTGGTTCGAGCTGAACTAATGTGGGGATGCCCGATCCATTGGTACCATCCCCGAGCGTCTACGACCTCCGCAAGGGGTCAAACCAGCACATCTCGAAGAAAAAGTACGAGCTATTTCTCAATAACTCATTGTCTGAACGTCGTAGCGACTCGGGCATTTCACACATAGTCAAGGGGAGACAGCCACGCACCCACACCAACTTTCAGCACGTTTCGAGCAAGCGGCGCCGAGTTATTCACCCAAAGGTCATTAGGGTTAGGGCTGAAATTAGGGTTAGGGTTAGGGTTAGGGTTGCAATTAGGGTTAGGGTTGCAGCCAGGGCCAGGGTTAGGGTTGGGGAATGAAGCCCATTGGAGATTGAAGATTTTCTTGAATAACTTTTGTTCTGAAGGTCATAGAGACTTGGAAGTTGGTTCGAGCTGAACTAATGTGGGGATGCCCGATCCATTGGTACCATCCCCGAGCGTCTACGACCTCCCCAAGGGGTCAAACCAGCACATCTCGAAGAAAAAGTACGAGCTATTTCTCAATAACTCATTGTCTGAACGTCGTAGCGACTCGGGCATTTCACACATAGTCAAGGGGAGACAGCCACGCACCCACACCAACTTTCAGCACGTTTCGAGCAAGCGGCGCCGAGTTATTCACCCAAAGGTGATTAGGGTTAGGGCTGAAATTAGGGTTAGGGTTAGGGTTAGGGTTGCAATTAGGGTTAGGGTTGCAGCCAGGGCCAGGGTTAGGGTTGGGGAATGAAGCCCATTGGAGATTGAAGATTTTCTTGAATAACTTTTGTTCTGAAGGTCATAGAGACTTGGAAGTTGGTTCGAGCTGAACTAATGTGGGGATGCCCGATCCATTGGTACCATCCCCGAGCGTCTACGACCTCCCCAAGGGGTCAAACCAGCACATCTCGAAGAAAAAGTACGAGCTATTTCTCAATAACTCATTGTCTGAACGTCATAGCGACTCGGGCATTTCACACATAGTCAAGGGGAGACAGCCACGCACCCACACCAACTTTCAGCACGTTTCGAGCAAGCGGCGCCGAGTTATTCACCCAAAGGTGATTAGGGTTAGGGCTGAAATTAGGGTTAGGGTTAGGGTTAGGGTTGCAATTAGGGTTAGGGTTGCAGCCAGGGCCAGGGTTAGGGTTGGGGAATGAAGCCCATTGGAGATTGAAGATTTTCTTGAATAACTTTTGTTCTGAAGGTCATAGAGACTTGGAAGTTGGTTCGAGCTGAACTAATGTGGGGATGCCCGATCCATTGGTACCATCCCCGAGCGTCTACGACCTCCGCAAGGGGTCAAACCAGCACATCTCGAAGAAAAAGTACGAGCTATTTCTCAATAACTCATTGTCTGAACGTCGTAGCGACTCGGGCATTTCACACATAGTCAAGGGGAGACAGCCACGCACCCACACCAACTTTCAGCACGTTTCGAGCAAGCGGCGCCGAGTTATTCACCCAAAGGTGATTAGGGTTAGGGCTGAAATTAGGGTTAGGGTTAGGGTTAGGGTTGCAATTAGGGTTAGGGTTGCAGCCAGGGCCAGGGTTAGGGTTGGGGAATGAAGCCCATTGGAGATTGAAGATTTTCTTGAATAACTTTTGTTCTGAAGGTCATAGAGACTTGGAAGTTGGTTCGAGCTGAACTAATGTGGGGATGCCCGATCCATTGGTACCATCCCCGAGCGTCTACGACCTCCGCAAGGGGTCAAACCAGCACATCTCGAAGAAAAAGTACGAGCTATTTCTCAATAACTCATTGTCTGAACGTCGTAGCGACTCGGGCATTTCACACATAGTCAAGGGGAGACAGCCACGCACCCACACCAACTTTCAGCACGTTTCGAGCAAGCGGCGCCGAGTTATTCACCCAAAGGTGATTAGGGTTAGGGCTGAAATTAGGGTTAGGGTTAGGGTTAGGGTTGCAATTAGGGTTAGGGTTGCAGCCAGGGCCAGGGTTAGGGTTGGGGAATGAAGCCCATTGGAGATTGAAGATTTTCTTGAATAACTTTTGTTCTGAAGGTCATAGAGACTTGGAAGTTGGTTCGAGCTGAACTAATGTGGGGATGCCCGATCCATTGGTACCATCCCCGAGCGTCTACGACCTCCGCAAGGGGTCAAACCAGCACATCTCGAAGAAAAAGTACGAGCTATTTCTCAATAACTCATTGTCTGAACGTCGTAGCGACTCGGGCATTTCACACATAGTCAAGGGGAGACAGCCACGCACCCACACCAACTTTCAGCACGTTTCGAGCAAGCGGCGCCGAGTTATTCACCCAAAGGTGATTAGGGTTAGGGCTGAAATTAGGGTTAGGGTTAGGGTTAGGGTTGCAATTAGGGTTAGGGTTGCAGCCAGGGCCAGGGTTAGGGTTGGGGAATGAAGCCCATTGGAGATTGAAGATTTTCTTGAATAACTTTTGTTCTGAAGGTCATAGAGACTTGGAAGTTGGTTCGAGCTGAACTAATGTGGGGATGCCCGATCCATTGGTACCATCCCCGAGCGTCTACGACCTCCGCAAGGGGTCAAACCAGCACATCTCGAAGAAAAAGTACGAGCTATTTCTCAATAACTCATTGTCTGAACGTCGTAGCGACTCGGGCATTTCACACATAGTCAAGGGGAGACAGCCACGCACCCACACCAACTTTCAGCACGTTTCGAGCAAGCGGCGCCGAGTTATTCACCCAAAGGTGATTAGGGTTAGGGCTGAAATTAGGGTTAGGGTTAGGGTTAGGGTTGCAATTAGGGTTAGGGTTGCAGCCAGGGCCAGGGTTAGGGTTGGGGAATGAAGCCCATTGGAGATTGAAGATTTTCTTGAATAACTTTTGTTCTGAAGGTCATAGAGACTTGGAAGTTGGTTCGAGCTGAACTAATGTGGGGATGCCCGATCCATTGGTACCATCCCCGAGCGTCTACGACCTCCGCAAGGGGTCAAACCAGCACATCTCGAAGAAAAAGTACGAGCTATTTCTCAATAACTCATTGTCTGAACGTCGTAGCGACTCGGGCATTTCACACATAGTCAAGGGGAGACAGCCACGCACCCACACCAACTTTCAGCACGTTTCGAGCAAGCGGCGCCGAGTTATTCACCCAAAGGTGATTAGGGTTAGGGCTGAAATTAGGGTTAGGGTTAGGGTTAGGGTTGCAATTAGGGTTAGGGTTGCAGCCAGGGCCAGGGTTAGGGTTGGGGAATGAAGCCCATTGGAGATTGAAGATTTTCTTGAATAACTTTTGTTCTGAAGGTCATAGAGACTTGGAAGTTGGTTCGAGCTGAACTAATGTGGGGATGCCCGATCCATTGGTACCATCCCCGAGCGTCTACGACCTCCGCAAGGGGTCAAACCAGCACATCTCGAAGAAAAAGTACGAGCTATTTCTCAATAACTCATTGTCTGAACGTCGTAGCGACTCGGGCATTTCACACATAGTCAAGGGGAGACAGCCACGCACCCACACCAACTTTCAGCACGTTTCGAGCAAGCGGCGCCGAGTTATTCACCCAAAGGTGATTAGGGTTAGGGCTGAAATTAGGGTTAGGGTTAGGGTTAGGGTTGCAATTAGGGTTAGGGTTGCAGCCAGGGCCAGGGTTAGGGTTGGGGAATGAAGCCCATTGGAGATTGAAGATTTTCTTGAATAACTTTTGTTCTGAAGGTCATAGAGACTTGGAAGTTGGTTCGAGCTGAACTAATGTGGGGATGCCCGATCCATTGGTACCATCCCCGAGCGTCTACGACCTCCGCAAGGGGTCAAACCAGCACATCTCGAAGAAAAAGTACGAGCTATTTCTCAATAACTCATTGTCTGAACGTCGTAGCGACTCGGGCATTTCACACATAGTCAAGGGGAGACAGCCACGCACCCACACCAACTTTCAGCACGTTTCGAGCAAGCGGCGCCGAGTTATTCACCCAAAGGTGATTAGGGTTAGGGCTGAAATTAGGGTTAGGGTTAGGGTTAGGGTTGCAATTAGGGTTAGGGTTGCAGCCAGGGCCAGGGTTAGGGTTGGGGAATGAAGCCCATTGGAGATTGAAGATTTTCTTGAATAACTTTTGTTCTGAAGGTCATAGAGACTTGGAAGTTGGTTCGAGCTGAACTAATGTGGGGATGCCCGATCCATTGGTACCATCCCCGAGCGTCTACGACCTCCGCAAGGGGTCAAACCAGCACATCTTGAAGAAAAAGTACGAGCTATTTCTCAATAACTCATTGTCTGAACGTCGTAGCGACTCGGGCATTTCACACATAGTCAAGGGGAGACAGCCACGCACCCACACCAACTTTCAGCACGTTTCGAGCAAGCGGCGCCGAGTTATTCACCCAAAGGTCATTAGGGTTAGGGCTGAAATTAGGGTTAGGGTTAGGGTTAGGGTTGCAATTAGGGTTAGGGTTGCAGCCAGGGCCAGGGTTAGGGTTGGGGAATGAAGCCCATTGGAGATTGAAGATTTTCTTGAATAACTTTTGTTCTGAAGGTCATAGAGACTTGGAAGTTGGTTCGAGCTGAACTAATGTGGGGATGCCCGATCCATTGGTACCATCCCCGAGCGTCTACGACCTCCGCAAGGGGTCAAACCAGCACATCTCGAAGAAAAAGTACGAGCTATTTCTCAATAACTCATTGTCTGAACGTCGTAGCGACTCGGGCATTTCACACATAGTCAAGGGGAGACAGCCACGCACCCACACCAACTTTCAGCACGTTTCGAGCAAGCGGCGCCGAGTTATTCACCCAAAGGTGATTAGGGTTAGGGCTGAAATTAGGGTTAGGGTTAGGGTTAGGGTTGCAATTAGGGTTAGGGTTGCAGCCAGGGCCAGGGTTAGGGTTGGGGAATGAAGCCCATTGGAGATTGAAGATTTTCTTGAATAACTTTTGTTCTGAAGGTCATAGAGACTTGGAAGTTGGTTCGAGCTGAACTAATGTGGGGATGCCCGATCCATTGGTACCATCCCCGAGCGTCTACGACCTCCGCAAGGGGTCAAACCAGCACATCTCGAAGAAAAAGTACGAGCTATTTCTCAATAACTCATTGTCTGAACGTCGTAGCGACTCGGGCATTTCACACATAGTCAAGGGGAGACAGCCACGCACCCACACCAACTTTCAGCACGTTTCGAGCAAGCGGCGCCGAGTTATTCACCCAAAGGTGATTAGGGTTAGGGCTGAAATTAGGGTTAGGGTTAGGGTTAGGGTTGCAATTAGGGTTAGGGTTGCAGCCAGGGCCAGGGTTAGGGTTGGGGAATGAAGCCCATTGGAGATTGAAGATTTTCTTGAATAACTTTTGTTCTGAAGGTCATAGAGACTTGGAAGTTGGTTCGAGCTGAACTAATGTGGGGATGCCCGATCCATTGGTACCATCCCCGAGCGTCTACGACCTCCGCAAGGGGTCAAACCAGCACATCTCGAAGAAAAAGTACGAGCTATTTCTCAATAACTCATTGTCTGAACGTCGTAGCGACTCGGGCATTTCACACATAGTCAAGGGGAGACAGCCACGCACCCACACCAACTTTCAGCACGTTTCGAGCAAGCGGCGCCGAGTTATTCACCCAAAGGTGATTAGGGTTAGGGTTAGGGTTAGGGTTGCAATTAGGGTTAGGGTTGCAGCCAGGGCCAGGGTTAGGGTTGGGGAATGAAGCCCATTGGAGATTGAAGATTTTCTTGAATAACTTTTGTTCTGAAGGTCATAGAGACTTGGAAGTTGGTTCGAGCTGAACTAATGTGGGGATGCCCGATCCATTGGTACCATCCCCGAGCGTCTACGACCTCCGCAAGGGGTCAAACCAGCACATCTCGAAGAAAAAGTACGAGCTATTTCTCAATAACTCATTGTCTGAACGTCGTAGCGACTCGGGCATTTCACACATAGTCAAGGGGAGACAGCCACGCACCCACACCAACTTTCAGCACGTTTCGAGCAAGCGGCGCCGAGTTATTCACCCAAAGGTGATTAGGGTTAGGGCTGAAATTAGGGTTAGGGTTAGGGTTAGGGTTGCAATTAGGGTTAGGGTTGCAGCCAGGGCCAGGGTTAGGGTTGGGGAATGAAGCCCATTGGAGATTGAAGATTTTCTTGAATAACTTTTGTTCTGAAGGTCATAGAGACTTGGAAGTTGGTTCGAGCTGAACTAATGTGGGGATGCCCGATCCATTGGTACCATCCCCGAGCGTCTACGACCTCTGCAAGGGGTCAAACCAGCACATCTCGAAGAAAAAGTACGAGCTATTTCTCAATAACTCATTGTCTGAACGTCGTAGCGACTCGGGCATTTCACACATAGTCAAGGGGAGACAGCCACGCACCCACACCAACTTTCAGCACGTTTCGAGCAAGCGGCGCCGAGTTATTCACCCAAAGGTGATTAGGGTTAGGGCTGAAATTAGGGTTAGGGTTAGGGTTAGGGTTGCAATTAGGGTTAGGGTTGCAGCCAGGGCCAGGGTTAGGGTTGGGGAATGAAGCCCATTGGAGATTGAAGATTTTCTTGAATAACTTTTGTTCTGAAGGTCATAGAGACTTGGAAGTTGGTTCGAGCTGAACTAATGTGGGGATGCCCGATCCATTGGTACCATCCCCGAGCGTCTACGACCTCCGCAAGGGGTCAAACCAGCACATCTCGAAGAAAAAGTACGAGCTATTTCTCAATAACTCATTGTCTGAACGTCGTAGCGACTCGGGCATTTCACACATAGTCAAGGGGAGACAGCCACGCACCCACACCAACTTTCAGCACGTTTCGAGCAAGCGGCGCCGAGTTATTCACCCAAAGGTGATTAGGGTTAGGGCTGAAATTAGGGTTAGGGTTAGGGTTAGGGTTGCAATTAGGGTTAGGGTTGCAGCCAGGGCCAGGGTTAGGGTTGGGGAATGAAGCCCATTGGAGATTGAAGATTTTCTTGAATAACTTTTGTTCTGAAGGTCATAGAGACTTGGAAGTTGGTTCGAGCTGAACTAATGTGGGGATGCCCGATCCATTGGTACCATCCCCGAGCGTCTACGACCTCCGCAAGGGGTCAAACCAGCACATCTCGAAGAAAAAGTACGAGCTATTTCTCAATAACTCATTGTCTGAACGTCGTAGCGACTCGGGCATTTCACACATAGTCAAGGGGAGACAGCCACGCACCCACACCAACTTTCAGCACGTTTCGAGCAAGCGGCGCCGAGTTATTCACCCAAAGGTGATTAGGGTTAGGGCTGAAATTAGGGTTAGGGTTAGGGTTAGGGTTGCAATTAGGGTTAGGGTTGCAGCCAGGGCCAGGGTTAGGGTTGGGGAATGAAGCCCATTGGAGATTGAAGATTTTCTTGAATAACTTTTGTTCTGAAGGTCATAGAGACTTGGAAGTTGGTTCGAGCTGAACTAATGTGGGGATGCCCGATCCATTGGTACCATCCCCGAGCGTCTACGACCTCCGCAAGGGGTCAAACCAGCACATCTCGAAGAAAAAGTACGAGCTATTTCTCAATAACTCATTGTCTGAACGTCGTAGCGACTCGGGCATTTCACACATAGTCAAGGGGAGACAGCCACGCACCCACACCAACTTTCAGCACGTTTCGAGCAAGCGGCGCCGAGTTATTCACCCAAAGGTGATTAGGGTTAGGGCTGAAATTAGGGTTAGGGTTGCAATTAGGGTTAGGGTTGCAGCCAGGGCCAGGGTTAGGGTTGGGGAATGAAGCCCATTGGAGATTGAAGATTTTCTTGAATAACTTTTGTTCTGAAGGTCATAGAGACTTGGAAGTTGGTTCGAGCTGAACTAATGTGGGGATGCCCGATCCATTGGTACCATCCCCGAGCGTCTACGACCTCCGCAAGGGGTCAAACCAGCACATCTCGAAGAAAAAGTACGAGCTATTTCTCAATAACTCATTGTCTGAACGTCGTAGCGACTCGGGCATTTCACACATAGTCAAGGGGAGACAGCCACGCACCCACACCAACTTTCAGCACGTTTCGAGCAAGCGGCGCCGAGTTATTCACCCAAAGGTGATTAGGGTTAGGGCTGAAATTAGGGTTAGGGTTAGGGTTAGGGTTAGGGTTGCAATTAGGGTTAGGGTTGCAGCCAGGGCCAGGGTTAGGGTTGGGGAATGAAGCCCATTGGAGATTGAAGATTTTCTTGAATAACTTTTGTTCTGAAGGTCATAGAGACTTGGAAGTTGGTTCGAGCTGAACTAATGTGGGGATGCCCGATCCATTGGTACCATCCCCGAGCGTCTACGACCTCCGCAAGGGGTCAAACCAGCACATCTCGAAGAAAAAGTACGAGCTATTTCTCAATAACTCATTGTCTGAACGTCGTAGCGACTCGGGCATTTCACACATAGTCAAGGGGAGACAGCCACGCACCCACACCAACTTTCAGCACGTTTCGAGCAAGCGGCGCCGAGTTATTCACCCAAAGGTGATTAGGGTTAGGGCTGAAATTAGGGTTAGGGTTAGGGTTAGGGTTGCAATTAGGGTTAGGGTTGCAGCCAGGGCCAGGGTTAGGGTTGGGGAATGAAGCCCATTGGAGATTGAAGATTTTCTTGAATAACTTTTGTTCTGAAGGTCATAGAGACTTGGAAGTTGGTTCGAGCTGAACTAATGTGGGGATGCCCGATCCATTGGTACCATCCCCGAGCGTCTACGACCTCTGCAAGGGGTCAAACCAGCACATCTCGAAGAAAAAGTACGAGCTATTTCTCAATAACTCATTGTCTGAACGTCGTAGCGACTCGGGCATTTCACACATAGTCAAGGGGAGACAGCCACGCACCCACACCAACTTTCAGCACGTTTCGAGCAAGCGGCGCCGAGTTATTCACCCAAAGGTGATTAGGGTTAGGGCTGAAATTAGGGTTAGGGTTAGGGTTAGGGTTGCAATTAGGGTTAGGGTTGCAGCCAGGGCCAGGGTTAGGGTTGGGGAATGAAGCCCATTGGAGATTGAAGATTTTCTTGAATAACTTTTGTTCTGAAGGTCATAGAGACTTGGAAGTTGGTTCGAGCTGAACTAATGTGGGGATGCCCGATCCATTGGTACCATCCCCGAGCGTCTACGACCTCCGCAAGGGGTCAAACCAGCACATCTCGAAGAAAAAGTACGAGCTATTTCTCAATAACTCATTGTCTGAACGTCGTAGCGACTCGGGCATTTCACACATAGTCAAGGGGAGACAGCCACGCACCCACACCAACTTTCAGCACGTTTCGAGCAAGCGGCGCCGAGTTATTCACCCAAAGGTGATTAGGGTTAGGGCTGAAATTAGGGTTAGGGTTAGGGTTAGGGTTGCAATTAGGGTTAGGGTTGCAGCCAGGGCCAGGGTTAGGGTTGGGGAATGAAGCCCATTGGAGATTGAAGATTTTCTTGAATAACTTTTGTTCTGAAGGTCATAGAGACTTGGAAGTTGGTTCGAGCTGAACTAATGTGGGGATGCCCGATCCATTGGTACCATCCCCGAGCGTCTACGACCTCCGCAAGGGGTCAAACCAGCACATCTCGAAGAAAAAGTACGAGCTATTTCTCAATAACTCATTGTCTGAACGTCGTAGCGACTCGGGCATTTCACACATAGTCAAGGGGAGACAGCCACGCACCCACACCAACTTTCAGCACGTTTCGAGCAAGCGGCGCCGAGTTATTCACCCAAAGGTGATTAGGGTTAGGGCTGAAATTAGGGTTAGGGTTAGGGTTAGGGTTGCAATTAGGGTTAGGGTTGCAGCCAGGGCCAGGGTTAGGGTTGGGGAATGAAGCCCATTGGAGATTGAAGATTTTCTTGAATAACTTTTGTTCTGAAGGTCATAGAGACTTGGAAGTTGGTTCGAGCTGAACTAATGTGGGGATGCCCGATCCATTGGTACCATCCCCGAGCGTCTACGACCTCCGCAAGGGGTCAAACCAGCACATCTCGAAGAAAAAGTACGAGCTATTTCTCAATAACTCATTGTCTGAACGTCGTAGCGACTCGGGCATTTCACACATAGTCAAGGGGAGACAGCCACGCACCCACACCAACTTTCAGCACGTTTCGAGCAAGCGGCGCCGAGTTATTCACCCAAAGGTGATTAGGGTTAGGGCTGAAATTAGGGTTAGGGTTAGGGTTAGGGTTGCAATTAGGGTTAGGGTTGCAGCCAGGGCCAGGGTTAGGGTTGGGGAATGAAGCCCATTGGAGATTGAAGATTTTCTTGAATAACTTTTGTTCTGAAGGTCATAGAGACTTGGAAGTTGGTTCGAGCTGAACTAATGTGGGGATGCCCGATCCATTGGTACCATCCCCGAGCGTCTACGACCTCCGCAAGGGGTCAAACCAGCACATCTCGAAGAAAAAGTACGAGCTATTTCTCAATAACTCATTGTCTGAACGTCGTAGCGACTCGGGCATTTCACACATAGTCAAGGGGAGACAGCCACGCACCCACACCAACTTTCAGCACGTTTCGAGCAAGCGGCGCCGAGTTATTCACCCAAAGGTGATTAGGGTTAGGGCTGAAATTAGGGTTAGGGTTAGGGTTAGGGTTAGGGTTGCAATTAGGGTTAGGGTTGCAGCCAGGGCCAGGGTTAGGGTTGGGGAATGAAGCCCATTGGAGATTGAAGATTTTCTTGAATAACTTTTGTTCTGAAGGTCATAGAGACTTGGAAGTTGGTTCGAGCTGAACTAATGTGGGGATGCCCGATCCATTGGTACCATCCCCGAGCGTCTACGACCTCCGCAAGGGGTCAAACCAGCACATCTCGAAGAAAAAGTACGAGCTATTTCTCAATAACTCATTGTCTGAACGTCGTAGCGACTCGGGCATTTCACACATAGTCAAGGGGAGACAGCCACGCACCCACACCAACTTTCAGCACGTTTCGAGCAAGCGGCGCCGAGTTATTCACCCAAAGGTGATTAGGGTTAGGGCTGAAATTAGGGTTAGGGTTAGGGTTAGGGTTGCAATTAGGGTTAGGGTTGCAGCCAGGGCCAGGGTTAGGGTTGGGGAATGAAGCCCATTGGAGATTGAAGATTTTCTTGAATAACTTTTGTTCTGAAGGTCATAGAGACTTGGAAGTTGGTTCGAGCTGAACTAATGTGGGGATGCCCGATCCATTGGTACCATCCCCGAGCGTCTACGACCTCCGCAAGGGGTCAAACCAGCACATCTCGAAGAAAAAGTACGAGCTATTTCTCAATAACTCATTGTCTGAACGTCGTAGCGACTCGGGCATTTCACACATAGTCAAGGGGAGACAGCCACGCACCCACACCAACTTTCAGCACGTTTCGAGCAAGCGGCGCCGAGTTATTCACCCAAAGGTGATTAGGGTTAGGGCTGAAATTAGGGTTAGGGTTAGGGTTAGGGTTAGGGTTGCAATTAGGGTTAGGGTTGCAGCCAGGGCCAGGGTTAGGGTTGGGGAATGAAGCCCATTGGAGATTGAAGATTTTCTTGAATAACTTTTGTTCTGAAGGTCATAGAGACTTGGAAGTTGGTTCGAGCTGAACTAATGTGGGGATGCCCGATCCATTGGTACCATCCCCGAGCGTCTACGACCTCCGCAAGGGGTCAAACCAGCACATCTCGAAGAAAAAGTACGAGCTATTTCTCAATAACTCATTGTCTGAACGTCGTAGCGACTCGGGCATTTCACACATAGTCAAGGGGAGACAGCCACGCACCCACACCAACTTTCAGCACGTTTCGAGCAAGCGGCGCCGAGTTATTCACCCAAAGGTGATTAGGGTTAGGGCTGAAATTAGGGTTAGGGTTAGGGTTAGGGTTGCAATTAGGGTTAGGGTTGCAGCCAGGGCCAGGGTTAGGGTTGGGGAATGAAGCCCATTGGAGATTGAAGATTTTCTTGAATAACTTTTGTTCTGAAGGTCATAGAGACTTGGAAGTTGGTTCGAGCTGAACTAATGTGGGGATGCCCGATCCATTGGTACCATCCCCGAGCGTCTACGACCTCCGCAAGGGGTCAAACCAGCACATCTCGAAGAAAAAGTACGAGCTATTTCTCAATAACTCATTGTCTGAACGTCGTAGCGACTCGGGCATTTCACACATAGTCAAGGGGAGACAGCCACGCACCCACACCAACTTTCAGCACGTTTCGAGCAAGCGGCGCCGAGTTATTCACCCAAAGGTGATTAGGGTTAGGGCTGAAATTAGGGTTAGGGTTAGGGTTAGGGTTAGGGTTGCAATTAGGGTTAGGGTTGCAGCCAGGGCCAGGGTTAGGGTTGGGGAATGAAGCCCATTGGAGATTGAAGATTTTCTTGAATAACTTTTGTTCTGAAGGTCATAGAGACTTGGAAGTTGGTTCGAGCTGAACTAATGTGGGGATGCCCGATCCATTGGTACCATCCCCGAGCGTCTACGACCTCCGCAAGGGGTCAAACCAGCACATCTCGAAGAAAAAGTACGAGCTATTTCTCAATAACTCATTGTCTGAACGTCGTAGCGACTCGGGCATTTCACACATAGTCAAGGGGAGACAGCCACGCACCCACACCAACTTTCAGCACGTTTCGAGCAAGCGGCGCCGAGTTATTCACCCAAAGGTGATTAGGGTTAGGGCTGAAATTAGGGTTAGGGTTAGGGTTAGGGTTGCAATTAGGGTTAGGGTTGCAGCCAGGGCCAGGGTTAGGGTTGGGGAATGAAGCCCATTGGAGATTGAAGATTTTCTTGAATAACTTTTGTTCTGAAGGTCATAGAGACTTGGAAGTTGGTTCGAGCTGAACTAATGTGGGGATGCCCGATCCATTGGTACCATCCCCGAGCGTCTACGACCTCCGCAAGGGGTCAAACCAGCACATCTCGAAGAAAAAGTACGAGCTATTTCTCAATAACTCATTGTCTGAACGTCGTAGCGACTCGGGCATTTCACACATAGTCAAGGGGAGACAGCCACGCACCCACACCAACTTTCAGCACGTTTCGAGCAAGCGGCGCCGAGTTATTCACCCAAAGGTGATTAGGGTTAGGGCTGAAATTAGGGTTAGGGTTAGGGTTAGGGTTAGGGTTGCAATTAGGGTTAGGGTTGCAGCCAGGGCCAGGGTTAGGGTTGGGGAATGAAGCCCATTGGAGATTGAAGATTTTCTTGAATAACTTTTGTTCTGAAGGTCATAGAGACTTGGAAGTTGGTTCGAGCTGAACTAATGTGGGGATGCCCGATCCATTGGTACCATCCCCGAGCGTCTACGACCTCCGCAAGGGGTCAAACCAGCACATCTCGAAGAAAAAGTACGAGCTATTTCTCAATAACTCATTGTCTGAACGTCGTAGCGACTCGGGCATTTCACACATAGTCAAGGGGAGACAGCCACGCACCCACACCAACTTTCAGCACGTTTCGAGCAAGCGGCGCCGAGTTATTCACCCAAAGGTCATTAGGGTTAGGGCTGAAATTAGGGTTAGGGTTAGGGTTAGGGTTGCAATTAGGGTTAGGGTTGCAGCCAGGGCCAGGGTTAGGGTTGGGGAATGAAGCCCATTGGAGATTGAAGATTTTCTTGAATAACTTTTGTTCTGAAGGTCATAGAGACTTGGAAGTTGGTTCGAGCTGAACTAATGTGGGGATGCCCGATCCATTGGTACCATCCCCGAGCGTCTACGACCTCCGCAAGGGGTCAAACCAGCACATCTCGAAGAAAAAGTACGAGCTATTTCTCAATAACTCATTGTCTGAACGTCGTAGCGACTCGGGCATTTCACACATAGTCAAGGGGAGACAGCCACGCACCCACACCAACTTTCAGCACGTTTCGAGCAAGCGGCGCCGAGTTATTCACCCAAAGGTCATTAGGGTTAGGGCTGAAATTAGGGTTAGGGTTAGGGTTAGGGTTGCAATTAGGGTTAGGGTTGCAGCCAGGGCCAGGGTTAGGGTTGGGGAATGAAGCCCATTGGAGATTGAAGATTTTCTTGAATAACTTTTGTTCTGAAGGTCATAGAGACTTGGAAGTTGGTTCGAGCTGAACTAATGTGGGGATGCCCGATCCATTGGTACCATCCCCGAGCGTCTACGACCTCCGCAAGGGGTCAAACCAGCACATCTCGAAGAAAAAGTACGAGCTATTTCTCAATAACTCATTGTCTGAACGTCGTAGCGACTCGGGCATTTCACACATAGTCAAGGGGAGACAGCCACGCACCCACACCAACTTTCAGCACGTTTCGAGCAAGCGGCGCCGAGTTATTCACCCAAAGGTCATTAGGGTTAGGGCTGAAATTAGGGTTAGGGTTAGGGTTAGGGTTGCAATTAGGGTTAGGGTTGCAGCCAGGGCCAGGGTTAGGGTTGGGGAATGAAGCCCATTGGAGATTGAAGATTTTCTTGAATAACTTTTGTTCTGAAGGTCATAGAGACTTGGAAGTTGGTTCGAGCTGAACTAATGTGGGGATGCCCGATCCATTGGTACCATCCCCGAGCGTCTACGACCTCCGCAAGGGGTCAAACCAGCACATCTCGAAGAAAAAGTACGAGCTATTTCTCAATAACTCATTGTCTGAACGTCGTAGCGACTCGGGCATTTCACACATAGTCAAGGGGAGACAGCCACGCACCCACACCAACTTTCAGCACGTTTCGAGCAAGCGGCGCCGAGTTATTCACCCAAAGGTCATTAGGGTTAGGGCTGAAATTAGGGTTAGGGTTAGGGTTAGGGTTGCAATTAGGGTTAGGGTTGCAGCCAGGGCCAGGGTTAGGGTTGGGGAATGAAGCCCATTGGAGATTGAAGATTTTCTTGAATAACTTTTGTTCTGAAGGTCATAGAGACTTGGAAGTTGGTTCGAGCTGAACTAATGTGGGGATGCCCGATCCATTGGTACCATCCCCGAGCGTCTACGACCTCCGCAAGGGGTCAAACCAGCACATCTCGAAGAAAAAGTACGAGCTATTTCTCAATAACTCATTGTCTGAACGTCGTAGCGACTCGGGCATTTCACACATAGTCAAGGGGAGACAGCCACGCACCCACACCAACTTTCAGCACGTTTCGAGCAAGCGGCGCCGAGTTATTCACCCAAAGGTCATTAGGGTTAGGGCTGAAATTAGGGTTAGGGTTAGGGTTAGGGTTGCAATTAGGGTTAGGGTTGCAGCCAGGGCCAGGGTTAGGGTTGGGGAATGAAGCCCATTGGAGATTGAAGATTTTCTTGAATAACTTTTGTTCTGAAGGTCATAGAGACTTGGAAGTTGGTTCGAGCTGAACTAATGTGGGGATGCCCGATCCATTGGTACCATCCCCGAGCGTCTACGACCTCCGCAAGGGGTCAAACCAGCACATCTCGAAGAAAAAGTACGAGCTATTTCTCAATAACTCATTGTCTGAACGTCGTAGCGACTCGGGCATTTCACACATAGTCAAGGGGAGACAGCCACGCACCCACACCAACTTTCAGCACGTTTCGAGCAAGCGGCGCCGAGTTATTCACCCAAAGGTCATTAGGGTTAGGGCTGAAATTAGGGTTAGGGTTAGGGTTAGGGTTGCAATTAGGGTTAGGGTTGCAGCCAGGGCCAGGGTTAGGGTTGGGGAATGAAGCCCATTGGAGATTGAAGATTTTCTTGAATAACTTTTGTTCTGAAGGTCATAGAGACTTGGAAGTTGGTTCGAGCTGAACTAATGTGGGGATGCCCGATCCATTGGTACCATCCCCGAGCGTCTACGACCTCCGCAAGGGGTCAAACCAGCACATCTCGAAGAAAAAGTACGAGCTATTTCTCAATAACTCATTGTCTGAACGTCGTAGCGACTCGGGCATTTCACACATAGTCAAGGGGAGACAGCCACGCACCCACACCAACTTTCAGCACGTTTCGAGCAAGCGGCGCCGAGTTATTCACCCAAAGGTCATTAGGGTTAGGGCTGAAATTAGGGTTAGGGTTAGGGTTAGGGTTGCAGCCAGGGCCAGGGTTAGGGTTGGGGAATGAAGCCCATTGGAGATTGAAGATTTTCTTGAATAACTTTTGTTCTGAAGGTCATAGAGACTTGGAAGTTGGTTCGAGCTGAACTAATGTGGGGATGCCCGATCCATTGGTACCATCCCCGAGCGTCTACGACCTCCGCAAGGGGTCAAACCAGCACATCTCGAAGAAAAAGTACGAGCTATTTCTCAATAACTCATTGTCTGAACGTCGTAGCGACTCGGGCATTTCACACATAGTCAAGGGGAGACAGCCACGCACCCACACCAACTTTCAGCACGTTTCGAGCAAGCGGCGCCGAGTTATTCACCCAAAGGTGATTAGGGTTAGGGCTGAAATTAGGGTTAGGGTTAGGGTTAGGGTTGCAATTAGGGTTAGGGTTGCAGCCAGGGCCAGGGTTAGGGTTGGGGAATGAAGCCCATTGGAGATTGAAGATTTTCTTGAATAACTTTTGTTCTGAAGGTCATAGAGACTTGGAAGTTGGTTCGAGCTGAACTAATGTGGGGATGCCCGATCCATTGGTACCATCCCCGAGCGTCTACGACCTCCGCAAGGGGTCAAACCAGCACATCTCGAAGAAAAAGTACGAGCTATTTCTCAATAACTCATTGTCTGAACGTCGTAGCGACTCGGGCATTTCACACATAGTCAAGGGGAGACAGCCACGCACCCACACCAACTTTCAGCACGTTTCGAGCAAGCGGCGCCGAGTTATTCACCCAAAGGTGATTAGGGTTAGGGCTGAAATTAGGGTTAGGGTTAGGGTTAGGGTTGCAATTAGGGTTAGGGTTGCAGCCAGGGCCAGGGTTAGGGTTGGGGAATGAAGCCCATTGGAGATTGAAGATTTTCTTGAATAACTTTTGTTCTGAAGGTCATAGAGACTTGGAAGTTGGTTCGAGCTGAACTAATGTGGGGATGCCCGATCCATTGGTACCATCCCCGAGCGTCTACGACCTCCGCAAGGGGTCAAACCAGCACATCTCGAAGAAAAAGTACGAGCTATTTCTCAATAACTCATTGTCTGAACGTCGTAGCGACTCGAGCATTTCACACATAGTCAAGGGGAGACAGCCACGCACCCACACCAACTTTCAGCACGTTTCGAGCAAGCGGCGCCGAGTTATTCACCCAAAGGTCATTAGGGTTAGGGCTGAAATTAGGGTTAGGGTTAGGGTTAGGGTTGCAATTAGGGTTAGGGTTGCAGCCAGGGCCAGGGTTAGGGTTGGGGAATGAAGCCCATTGGAGATTGAAGATTTTCTTGAATAACTTTTGTTCTGAAGGTCATAGAGACTTGGAAGTTGGTTCGAGCTGAACTAATGTGGGGATGCCCGATCCATTGGTACCATCCCCGAGCGTCTACGACCTCCGCAAGGGGTCAAACCAGCACATCTCGAAGAAAAAGTACGAGCTATTTCTCAATAACTCATTGTCTGAACGTCGTAGCGACTCGGGCATTTCACACATAGTCAAGGGGAGACAGCCACGCACCCACACCAACTTTCAGCACGTTTCGAGCAAGCGGCGCCGAGTTATTCACCCAAAGGTCATTAGGGTTAGGGCTGAAATTAGGGTTAGGGTTAGGGTTAGGGTTGCAATTAGGGTTAGGGTTGCAGCCAGGGCCAGGGTTAGGGTTGGGGAATGAAGCCCATTGGAGATTGAAGATTTTCTTGAATAACTTTTGTTCTGAAGGTCATAGAGACTTGGAAGTTGGTTCGAGCTGAACTAATGTGGGGATGCCCGATCCATTGGTACCATCCCCGAGCGTCTACGACCTCCGCAAGGGGTCAAACCAGCACATCTCGAAGAAAAAGTACGAGCTATTTCTCAATAACTCATTGTCTGAACGTCGTAGCGACTCGGGCATTTCACACATAGTCAAGGGGAGACAGCCACGCACCCACACCAACTTTCAGCACGTTTCGAGCAAGCGGCGCCGAGTTATTCACCCAAAGGTCATTAGGGTTAGGGCTGAAATTAGGGTTAGGGTTAGGGTTAGGGTTGCAATTAGGGTTAGGGTTGCAGCCAGGGCCAGGGTTAGGGTTGGGGAATGAAGCCCATTGGAGATTGAAGATTTTCTTGAATAACTTTTGTTCTGAAGGTCATAGAGACTTGGAAGTTGGTTCGAGCTGAACTAATGTGGGGATGCCCGATCCATTGGTACCATCCCCGAGCGTCTACGACCTCCGCAAGGGGTCAAACCAGCACATCTCGAAGAAAAAGTACGAGCTATTTCTCAATAACTCATTGTCTGAACGTCGTAGCGACTCGGGCATTTCACACATAGTCAAGGGGAGACAGCCACGCACCCACACCAACTTTCAGCACGTTTCGAGCAAGCGGCGCCGAGTTATTCACCCAAAGGTCATTAGGGTTAGGGCTGAAATTAGGGTTAGGGTTAGGGTTAGGGTTGCAATTAGGGTTAGGGTTGCAGCCAGGGCCAGGGTTAGGGTTGGGGAATGAAGCCCATTGGAGATTGAAGATTTTCTTGAATAACTTTTGTTCTGAAGGTCATAGAGACTTGGAAGTTGGTTCGAGCTGAACTAATGTGGGGATGCCCGATCCATTGGTACCATCCCCGAGCGTCTACGACCTCCGCAAGGGGTCAAACCAGCACATCTCGAAGAAAAAGTACGAGCTATTTCTCAATAACTCATTGTCTGAACGTCGTAGCGACTCGGGCATTTCACACATAGTCAAGGGGAGACAGCCACGCACCCACACCAACTTTCAGCACGTTTCGAGCAAGCGGCGCCGAGTTATTCACCCAAAGGTCATTAGGGTTAGGGCTGAAATTAGGGTTAGGGTTAGGGTTAGGGTTGCAATTAGGGTTAGGGTTGCAGCCAGGGCCAGGGTTAGGGTTGGGGAATGAAGCCCATTGGAGATTGAAGATTTTCTTGAATAACTTTTGTTCTGAAGGTCATAGAGACTTGGAAGTTGGTTCGAGCTGAACTAATGTGGGGATGCCCGATCCATTGGTACCATCCCCGAGCGTCTACAACCTCCGCAAGGGGTCAAACCAGCACATCTCGAAGAAAAAGTACGAGCTATTTCTCAATAACTCATTGTCTGAACGTCGTAGCGACTCGGGCATTTCACACATAGTCAAGGGGAGACAGCCACGCACCCACACCAACTTTCAGCACGTTTCGAGCAAGCGGCGCCGAGTTATTCACCCAAAGGTCATTAGGGTTAGGGCTGAAATTAGGGTTAGGGTTAGGGTTAGGGTTGCAATTAGGGTTAGGGTTGCAGCCAGGGCCAGGGTTAGGGTTGGGGAATGAAGCCCATTGGAGATTGAAGATTTTCTTGAATAACTTTTGTTCTGAAGGTCATAGAGACTTGGAAGTTGGTTCGAGCTGAACTAATGTGGGGATGCCCGATCCATTGGTACCATCCCCGAGCGTCTACGACCTCCGCAAGGGGTCAAACCAGCACATCTCGAAGAAAAAGTACGAGCTATTTCTCAATAACTCATTGTCTGAACGTCGTAGCGACTCGGGCATTTCACACATAGTCAAGGGGAGACAGCCACGCACCCACACCAACTTTCAGCACGTTTCGAGCAAGCGGCGCCGAGTTATTCACCCAAAGGTGATTAGGGTTAGGGCTGAAATTAGGGTTAGGGTTAGGGTTAGGGTTGCAATTAGGGTTAGGGTTGCAGCCAGGGCCAGGGTTAGGGTTGGGGAATGAAGCCCATTGGAGATTGAAGATTTTCTTGAATAACTTTTGTTCTGAAGGTCATAGAGACTTGGAAGTTGGTTCGAGCTGAACTAATGTGGGGATGCCCGATCCATTGGTACCATCCCCGAGCGTCTACGACCTCCGCAAGGGGTCAAACCAGCACATCTCGAAGAAAAAGTACGAGCTATTTCTCAATAACTCATTGTCTGAACGTCGTAGCGACTCGGGCATTTCACACATAGTCAAGGGGAGACAGCCACGCACCCACACCAACTTTCAGCACGTTTCGAGCAAGCGGCGCCGAGTTATTCACCCAAAGGTCATTAGGGTTAGGGCTGAAATTAGGGTTAGGGTTAGGGTTAGGGTTGCAATTAGGGTTAGGGTTGCAGCCAGGGCCAGGGTTAGGGTTGGGGAATGAAGCCCATTGGAGATTGAAGATTTTCTTGAATAACTTTTGTTCTGAAGGTCATAGAGACTTGGAAGTTGGTTCGAGCTGAACTAATGTGGGGATGCCCGATCCATTGGTACCATCCCCGAGCGTCTACGACCTCCGCAAGGGGTCAAACCAGCACATCTCGAAGAAAAAGTACGAGCTATTTCTCAATAACTCATTGTCTGAACGTCGTAGCGACTCGGGCATTTCACACATAGTCAAGGGGAGACAGCCACGCACCCACACCAACTTTCAGCACGTTTCGAGCAAGCGGCGCCGAGTTATTCACCCAAAGGTGATTAGGGTTAGGGCTGAAATTAGGGTTAGGGTTAGGGTTAGGGTTGCAATTAGGGTTAGGGTTGCAGCCAGGGCCAGGGTTAGGGTTGGGGAATGAAGCCCATTGGAGATTGAAGATTTTCTTGAATAACTTTTGTTCTGAAGGTCATAGAGACTTGGAAGTTGGTTCGAGCTGAACTAATGTGGGGATGCCCGATCCATTGGTACCATCCCCGAGCGTCTACGACCTCCGCAAGGGGTCAAACCAGCACATCTCGAAGAAAAAGTACGAGCTATTTCTCAATAACTCATTGTCTGAACGTCGTAGCGACTCGAGCATTTCACACATAGTCAAGGGGAGACAGCCACGCACCCACACCAACTTTCAGCACGTTTCGAGCAAGCGGCGCCGAGTTATTCACCCAAAGGTCATTAGGGTTAGGGCTGAAATTAGGGTTAGGGTTAGGGTTAGGGTTGCAATTAGGGTTAGGGTTGCAGCCAGGGCCAGGGTTAGGGTTGGGGAATGAAGCCCATTGGAGATTGAAGATTTTCTTGAATAACTTTTGTTCTGAAGGTCATAGAGACTTGGAAGTTGGTTCGAGCTGAACTAATGTGGGGATGCCCGATCCATTGGTACCATCCCCGAGCGTCTACGACCTCCGCAAGGGGTCAAACCAGCACATCTCGAAGAAAAAGTACGAGCTATTTCTCAATAACTCATTGTCTGAACGTCGTAGCGACTCGGGCATTTCACACATAGTCAAGGGGAGACAGCCACGCACCCACACCAACTTTCAGCACGTTTCGAGCAAGCGGCGCCGAGTTATTCACCCAAAGGTCATTAGGGTTAGGGCTGAAATTAGGGTTAGGGTTAGGGTTAGGGTTGCAATTAGGGTTAGGGTTGCAGCCAGGGCCAGGGTTAGGGTTGGGGAATGAAGCCCATTGGAGATTGAAGATTTTCTTGAATAACTTTTGTTCTGAAGGTCATAGAGACTTGGAAGTTGGTTCGAGCTGAACTAATGTGGGGATGCCCGATCCATTGGTACCATCCCCGAGCGTCTACGACCTCCGCAAGGGGTCAAACCAGCACATCTCGAAGAAAAAGTACGAGCTATTTCTCAATAACTCATTGTCTGAACGTCGTAGCGACTCGGGCATTTCACACATAGTCAAGGGGAGACAGCCACGCACCCACACCAACTTTCAGCACGTTTCGAGCAAGCGGCGCCGAGTTATTCACCCAAAGGTCATTAGGGTTAGGGCTGAAATTAGGGTTAGGGTTAGGGTTAGGGTTGCAATTAGGGTTAGGGTTGCAGCCAGGGCCAGGGTTAGGGTTGGGGAATGAAGCCCATTGGAGATTGAAGATTTTCTTGAATAACTTTTGTTCTGAAGGTCATAGAGACTTGGAAGTTGGTTCGAGCTGAACTAATGTGGGGATGCCCGATCCATTGGTACCATCCCCGAGCGTCTACGACCTCCGCAAGGGGTCAAACCAGCACATCTCGAAGAAAAAGTACGAGCTATTTCTCAATAACTCATTGTCTGAACGTCGTAGCGACTCGGGCATTTCACACATAGTCAAGGGGAGACAGCCACGCACCCACACCAACTTTCAGCACGTTTCGAGCAAGCGGCGCCGAGTTATTCACCCAAAGGTCATTAGGGTTAGGGCTGAAATTAGGGTTAGGGTTAGGGTTAGGGTTGCAATTAGGGTTAGGGTTGCAGCCAGGGCCAGGGTTAGGGTTGGGGAATGAAGCCCATTGGAGATTGAAGATTTTCTTGAATAACTTTTGTTCTGAAGGTCATAGAGACTTGGAAGTTGGTTCGAGCTGAACTAATGTGGGGATGCCCGATCCATTGGTACCATCCCCGAGCGTCTACGACCTCCGCAAGGGGTCAAACCAGCACATCTCGAAGAAAAAGTACGAGCTATTTCTCAATAACTCATTGTCTGAACGTCGTAGCGACTCGGGCATTTCACACATAGTCAAGGGGAGACAGCCACGCACCCACACCAACTTTCAGCACGTTTCGAGCAAGCGGCGCCGAGTTATTCACCCAAAGGTCATTAGGGTTAGGGCTGAAATTAGGGTTAGGGTTAGGGTTAGGGTTGCAATTAGGGTTAGGGTTGCAGCCAGGGCCAGGGTTAGGGTTGGGGAATGAAGCCCATTGGAGATTGAAGATTTTCTTGAATAACTTTTGTTCTGAAGGTCATAGAGACTTGGAAGTTGGTTCGAGCTGAACTAATGTGGGGATGCCCGATCCATTGGTACCATCCCCGAGCGTCTACGACCTCCGCAAGGGGTCAAACCAGCACATCTCGAAGAAAAAGTACGAGCTATTTCTCAATAACTCATTGTCTGAACGTCGTAGCGACTCGGGCATTTCACACATAGTCAAGGGGAGACAGCCACGCACCCACACCAACTTTCAGCACGTTTCGAGCAAGCGGCGCCGAGTTATTCACCCAAAGGTCATTAGGGTTAGGGCTGAAATTAGGGTTAGGGTTAGGGTTAGGGTTGCAATTAGGGTTAGGGTTGCAGCCAGGGCCAGGGTTAGGGTTGGGGAATGAAGCCCATTGGAGATTGAAGATTTTCTTGAATAACTTTTGTTCTGAAGGTCATAGAGACTTGGAAGTTGGTTCGAGCTGAACTAATGTGGGGATGCCCGATCCATTGGTACCATCCCCGAGCGTCTACGACCTCCGCAAGGGGTCAAACCAGCACATCTCGAAGAAAAAGTACGAGCTATTTCTCAATAACTCATTGTCTGAACGTCGTAGCGACTCGGGCATTTCACACATAGTCAAGGGGAGACAGCCACGCACCCACACCAACTTTCAGCACGTTTCGAGCAAGCGGCGCCGAGTTATTCACCCAAAGGTCATTAGGGTTAGGGCTGAAATTAGGGTTAGGGTTAGGGTTAGGGTTGCAATTAGGGTTAGGGTTGCAGCCAGGGCCAGGGTTAGGGTTGGGGAATGAAGCCCATTGGAGATTGAAGATTTTCTTGAATAACTTTTGTTCTGAAGGTCATAGAGACTTGGAAGTTGGTTCGAGCTGAACTAATGTGGGGATGCCCGATCCATTGGTACCATCCCCGAGCGTCTACAACCTCCGCAAGGGGTCAAACCAGCACATCTCGAAGAAAAAGTACGAGCTATTTCTCAATAACTCATTGTCTGAACGTCGTAGCGACTCGGGCATTTCACACATAGTCAAGGGGAGACAGCCACGCACCCACACCAACTTTCAGCACGTTTCGAGCAAGCGGCGCCGAGTTATTCACCCAAAGGTCATTAGGGTTAGGGCTGAAATTAGGGTTAGGGTTAGGGTTAGGGTTGCAATTAGGGTTAGGGTTGCAGCCAGGGCCAGGGTTAGGGTTGGGGAATGAAGCCCATTGGAGATTGAAGATTTTCTTGAATAACTTTTGTTCTGAAGGTCATAGAGACTTGGAAGTTGGTTCGAGCTGAACTAATGTGGGGATGCCCGATCCATTGGTACCATCCCCGAGCGTCTACGACCTCCGCAAGGGGTCAAACCAGCACATCTCGAAGAAAAAGTACGAGCTATTTCTCAATAACTCATTGTCTGAACGTCGTAGCGACTCGGGCATTTCACACATAGTCAAGGGGAGACAGCCACGCACCCACACCAACTTTCAGCACGTTTCGAGCAAGCGGCGCCGAGTTATTCACCCAAAGGTGATTAGGGTTAGGGCTGAAATTAGGGTTAGGGTTAGGGTTAGGGTTGCAATTAGGGTTAGGGTTGCAGCCAGGGCCAGGGTTAGGGTTGGGGAATGAAGCCCATTGGAGATTGAAGATTTTCTTGAATAACTTTTGTTCTGAAGGTCATAGAGACTTGGAAGTTGGTTCGAGCTGAACTAATGTGGGGATGCCCGATCCATTGGTACCATCCCCGAGCGTCTACGACCTCCGCAAGGGGTCAAACCAGCACATCTCGAAGAAAAAGTACGAGCTATTTCTCAATAACTCATTGTCTGAACGTCGTAGCGACTCGGGCATTTCACACATAGTCAAGGGGAGACAGCCACGCACCCACACCAACTTTCAGCACGTTTCGAGCAAGCGGCGCCGAGTTATTCACCCAAAGGTGATTAGGGTTAGGGCTGAAATTAGGGTTAGGGTTAGGGTTAGGGTTGCAATTAGGGTTAGGGTTGCAGCCAGGGCCAGGGTTAGGGTTGGGGAATGAAGCCCATTGGAGATTGAAGATTTTCTTGAATAACTTTTGTTCTGAAGGTCATAGAGACTTGGAAGTTGGTTCGAGCTGAACTAATGTGGGGATGCCCGATCCATTGGTACCATCCCCGAGCGTCTACGACCTCCGCAAGGGGTCAAACCAGCACATCTCGAAGAAAAAGTACGAGCTATTTCTCAATAACTCATTGTCTGAACGTCGTAGCGACTCGGGCATTTCACACATAGTCAAGGGGAGACAGCCACGCACCCACACCAACTTTCAGCACGTTTCGAGCAAGCGGCGCCGAGTTATTCACCCAAAGGTGATTAGGGTTAGGGCTGAAATTAGGGTTAGGGTTAGGGTTAGGGTTGCAATTAGGGTTAGGGTTGCAGCCAGGGCCAGGGTTAGGGTTGGGGAATGAAGCCCATTGGAGATTGAAGATTTTCTTGAATAACTTTTGTTCTGAAGGTCATAGAGACTTGGAAGTTGGTTCGAGCTGAACTAATGTGGGGATGCCCGATCCATTGGTACCATCCCCGAGCGTCTACGACCTCCGCAAGGGGTCAAACCAGCACATCTCGAAGAAAAAGTACGAGCTATTTCTCAATAACTCATTGTCTGAACGTCGTAGCGACTCGGGCATTTCACACATAGTCAAGGGGAGACAGCCACGCACCCACACCAACTTTCAGCACGTTTCGAGCAAGCGGCGCCGAGTTATTCACCCAAAGGTCATTAGGGTTAGGGCTGAAATTAGGGTTAGGGTTAGGGTTAGGGTTGCAATTAGGGTTAGGGTTGCAGCCAGGGCCAGGGTTAGGGTTGGGGAATGAAGCCCATTGGAGATTGAAGATTTTCTTGAATAACTTTTGTTCTGAAGGTCATAGAGACTTGGAAGTTGGTTCGAGCTGAACTAATGTGGGGATGCCCGATCCATTGGTACCATCCCCGAGCGTCTACGACCTCCGCAAGGGGTCAAACCAGCACATCTCGAAGAAAAAGTACGAGCTATTTCTCAATAACTCATTGTCTGAACGTCGTAGCGACTCGGGCATTTCACACATAGTCAAGGGGAGACAGCCACGCACCCACACCAACTTTCAGCACGTTTCGAGCAAGCGGCGCCGAGTTATTCACCCAAAGGTCATTAGGGTTAGGGCTGAAATTAGGGTTAGGGTTAGGGTTAGGGTTGCAATTAGGGTTAGGGTTGCAGCCAGGGCCAGGGTTAGGGTTGGGGAATGAAGCCCATTGGAGATTGAAGATTTTCTTGAATAACTTTTGTTCTGAAGGTCATAGAGACTTGGAAGTTGGTTCGAGCTGAACTAATGTGGGGATGCCCGATCCATTGGTACCATCCCCGAGCGTCTACGACCTCCGCAAGGGGTCAAACCAGCACATCTCGAAGAAAAAGTACGAGCTATTTCTCAATAACTCATTGTCTGAACGTCGTAGCGACTCGGGCATTTCACACATAGTCAAGGGGAGACAGCCACGCACCCACACCAACTTTCAGCACGTTTCGAGCAAGCGGCGCCGAGTTATTCACCCAAAGGTCATTAGGGTTAGGGCTGAAATTAGGGTTAGGGTTAGGGTTAGGGTTGCAATTAGGGTTAGGGTTGCAGCCAGGGCCAGGGTTAGGGTTGGGGAATGAAGCCCATTGGAGATTGAAGATTTTCTTGAATAACTTTTGTTCTGAAGGTCATAGAGACTTGGAAGTTGGTTCGAGCTGAACTAATGTGGGGATGCCCGATCCATTGGTACCATCCCCGAGCGTCTACGACCTCCGCAAGGGGTCAAACCAGCACATCTCGAAGAAAAAGTACGAGCTATTTCTCAATAACTCATTGTCTGAACGTCGTAGCGACTCGGGCATTTCACACATAGTCAAGGGGAGACAGCCACGCACCCACACCAACTTTCAGCACGTTTCGAGCAAGCAGCGCCGAGTTATTCACCCAAAGGTGATTAGGGTTAGGGCTGAAATTAGGGTTAGGGTTAGGGTTAGGGTTGCAATTAGGGTTAGGGTTGCAGCCAGGGCCAGGGTTAGGGTTGGGGAATGAAGCCCATTGGAGATTGAAGATTTTCTTGAATAACTTTTGTTCTGAAGGTCATAGAGACTTGGAAGTTGGTTCGAGCTGAACTAATGTGGGGATGCCCGATCCATTGGTACCATCCCCGAGCGTCTACGACCTCCGCAAGGGGTCAAACCAGCACATCTCGAAGAAAAAGTACGAGCTATTTCTCAATAACTCATTGTCTGAACGTCGTAGCGACTCGGGCATTTCACACATAGTCAAGGGGAGACAGCCACGCACCCACACCAACTTTCAGCACGTTTCGAGCAAGCGGCGCCGAGTTATTCACCCAAAGGTCATTAGGGTTAGGGCTGAAATTAGGGTTAGGGTTAGGGTTAGGGTTGCAATTAGGGTTAGGGTTGCAGCCAGGGCCAGGGTTAGGGTTGGGGAATGAAGCCCATTGGAGATTGAAGATTTTCTTGAATAACTTTTGTTCTGAAGGTCATAGAGACTTGGAAGTTGGTTCGAGCTGAACTAATGTGGGGATGCCCGATCCATTGGTACCATCCGCGAGCGTCTACGACCTCCGCAAGGGGTCAAACCAGCACATCTCGAAGAAAAAGTACGAGCTATTTCTCAATAACTCATTGTCTGAACGTCGTAGCGACTCGGGCATTTCACACATAGTCAAGGGGAGACAGCCACGCACCCACACCAACTTTCAGCACGTTTCGAGCAAGCGGCGCCGAGTTATTCACCCAAAGGTCATTAGGGTTAGGGCTGAAATTAGGGTTAGGGTTAGGGTTAGGGTTGCAATTAGGGTTAGGGTTGCAGCCAGGGCCAGGGTTAGGGTTGGGGAATGAAGCCCATTGGAGATTGAAGATTTTCTTGAATAACTTTTGTTCTGAAGGTCATAGAGACTTGGAAGTTGGTTCGAGCTGAACTAATGTGGGGATGCCCGATCCATTGGTACCATCCCCGAGCGTCTACGACCTCCGCAAGGGGTCAAACCAGCACATCTCGAAGAAAAAGTACGAGCTATTTCTCAATAACTCATTGTCTGAACGTCGTAGCGACTCGGGCATTTCACACATAGTCAAGGGGAGACAGCCACGCACCCACACCAACTTTCAGCACGTTTCGAGCAAGCGGCGCCGAGTTATTCACCCAAAGGTCATTAGGGTTAGGGCTGAAATTAGGGTTAGGGTTAGGGTTAGGGTTGCAATTAGGGTTAGGGTTGCAGCCAGGGCCAGGGTTAGGGTTGGGGAATGAAGCCCATTGGAGATTGAAGATTTTCTTGAATAACTTTTGTTCTGAAGGTCATAGAGACTTGGAAGTTGGTTCGAGCTGAACTAATGTGGGGATGCCCGATCCATTGGTACCATCCCCGAGCGTCTACGACCTCCGCAAGGGGTCAAACCAGCACATCTCGAAGAAAAAGTACGAGCTATTTCTCAATAACTCATTGTCTGAACGTCGTAGCGACTCGGGCATTTCACACATAGTCAAGGGGAGACAGCCACGCACCCACACCAACTTTCAGCACGTTTCGAGCAAGCGGCGCCGAGTTATTCACCCAAAGGTCATTAGGGTTAGGGCTGAAATTAGGGTTAGGGTTAGGGTTAGGGTTGCAATTAGGGTTAGGGTTGCAGCCAGGGCCAGGGTTAGGGTTGGGGAATGAAGCCCATTGGAGATTGAAGATTTTCTTGAATAACTTTTGTTCTGAAGGTCATAGAGACTTGGAAGTTGGTTCGAGCTGAACTAATGTGGGGATGCCCGATCCATTGGTACCATCCCCGAGCGTCTACGACCTCCGCAAGGGGTCAAACCAGCACATCTCGAAGAAAAAGTACGAGCTATTTCTCAATAACTCATTGTCTGAACGTCGTAGCGACTCGGGCATTTCACACATAGTCAAGGGGAGACAGCCACGCACCCACACCAACTTTCAGCACGTTTCGAGCAAGCGGCGCCGAGTTATTCACCCAAAGGTGATTAGGGTTAGGGCTGAAATTAGGGTTAGGGTTAGGGTTAGGGTTAGGGTTGCAATTAGGGTTAGGGTTGCAGCCAGGGCCAGGGTTAGGGTTGGGGAATGAAGCCCATTGGAGATTGAAGATTTTCTTGAATAACTTTTGTTCTGAAGGTCATAGAGACTTGGAAGTTGGTTCGAGCTGAACTAATGTGGGGATGCCCGATCCATTGGTACCATCCCCGAGCGTCTACGACCTCCGCAAGGGGTCAAACCAGCACATCTCGAAGAAAAAGTACGAGCTATTTCTCAATAACTCATTGTCTGAACGTCGTAGCGACTCGGGCATTTCACACATAGTCAAGGGGAGACAGCCACGCACCCACACCAACTTTCAGCACGTTTCGAGCAAGCGGCGCCGAGTTATTCACCCAAAGGTGATTAGGGTTAGGGCTGAAATTAGGGTTAGGGTTAGGGTTAGGGTTGCAATTAGGGTTAGGGTTGCAGCCAGGGCCAGGGTTAGGGTTGGGGAATGAAGCCCATTGGAGATTGAAGATTTTCTTGAATAACTTTTGTTCTGAAGGTCATAGAGACTTGGAAGTTGGTTCGAGCTGAACTAATGTGGGGATGCCCGATCCATTGGTACCATCCCCGAGCGTCTACGACCTCCGCAAGGGGTCAAACCAGCACATCTCGAAGAAAAAGTACGAGCTATTTCTCAATAACTCATTGTCTGAACGTTGTAGCGACTCGGGCATTTCACACATAGTCAAGGGGAGACAGCCACGCACCCACA
The DNA here is from genome assembly GCF_024713975.1 of Paralichthys olivaceus. NCBI lineage: Eukaryota > Metazoa > Chordata > Actinopteri > Pleuronectiformes > Paralichthyidae > Paralichthys > Paralichthys olivaceus. The sequence goes on along the minus strand of NC_091109.1, from coordinate 215,165 downwards.
CCAACTTTCAGCACGTTTCGAGCAAGCGGCGCCGAGTTATTCACCCAAAGGTCATTAGGGTTAGGGCTGAAATTAGGGTTAGGGTTAGGGTTAGGGTTGCAATTAGGGTTAGGGTTGCAGCCAGGGCCAGGGTTAGGGTTGGGGAATGAAGCCCATTGGAGATTGAAGATTTTCTTGAATAACTTTTGTTCTGAAGGTCATAGAGACTTGGAAGTTGGTTCGAGCTGAACTAATGTGGGGATGCCCGATCCATTGGTACCATCCCCGAGCGTCTACGACCTCCGCAAGGGGTCAAACCAGCACATCTCGAAGAAAAAGTACGAGCTATTTCTCAATAACTCATTGTCTGAACGTCGTAGCGACTCGGGCATTTCACACATAGTCAAGGGGAGACAGCCACGCACCCACACCAACTTTCAGCACGTTTCGAGCAAGCGGCGCCGAGTTATTCACCCAAAGGTCATTAGGGTTAGGGCTGAAATTAGGGTTAGGGTTAGGGTTAGGGTTGCAATTAGGGTTAGGGTTGCAGCCAGGGCCAGGGTTAGGGTTGGGGAATGAAGCCCATTGGAGATTGAAGATTTTCTTGAATAACTTTTGTTCTGAAGGTCATAGAGACTTGGAAGTTGGTTCGAGCTGAACTAATGTGGGGATGCCCGATCCATTGGTACCATCCCCGAGCGTCTACGACCTCCGCAAGGGGTCAAACCAGCACATCTCGAAGAAAAAGTACGAGCTATTTCTCAATAACTCATTGTCTGAACGTCGTAGCGACTCGGGCATTTCACACATAGTCAAGGGGAGACAGCCACGCACCCACACCAACTTTCAGCACGTTTCGAGCAAGCGGCGCCGAGTTATTCACCCAAAGGTCATTAGGGTTAGGGCTGAAATTAGGGTTAGGGTTAGGGTTAGGGTTGCAATTAGGGTTAGGGTTGCAGCCAGGGCCAGGGTTAGGGTTGGGGAATGAAGCCCATTGGAGATTGAAGATTTTCTTGAATAACTTTTGTTCTGAAGGTCATAGAGACTTGGAAGTTGGTTCGAGCTGAACTAATGTGGGGATGCCCGATCCATTGGTACCATCCCCGAGCGTCTACGTCCTCCGCAAGGGGTCAAACCAGCACATCTCGAAGAAAAAGTACGAGCTATTTCTCAATAACTCATTGTCTGAACGTCGTAGCGACTCGGGCATTTCACACATAGTCAAGGGGAGACAGCCACGCACCCACACCAACTTTCAGCACGTTTCGAGCAAGCGGCGCCGAGTTATTCACCCAAAGGTCATTAGGGTTAGGGCTGAAATTAGGGTTAGGGTTAGGGTTAGGGTTGCAATTAGGGTTAGGGTTGCAGCCAGGGCCAGGGTTAGGGTTGGGGAATGAAGCCCATTGGAGATTGAAGATTTTCTTGAATAACTTTTGTTCTGAAGGTCATAGAGACTTGGAAGTTGGTTCGAGCTGAACTAATGTGGGGATGCCCGATCCATTGGTACCATCCCCGAGCGTCTACGACCTCCGCAAGGGGTCAAACCAGCACATCTCGAAGAAAAAGTACGAGCTATTTCTCAATAACTCATTGTCTGAACGTCGTAGCGACTCGGGCATTTCACACATAGTCAAGGGGAGACAGCCACGCACCCACACCAACTTTCAGCACGTTTCGAGCAAGCGGCGCCGAGTTATTCACCCAAAGGTCATTAGGGTTAGGGCTGAAATTAGGGTTAGGGTTAGGGTTAGGGTTGCAATTAGGGTTAGGGTTGCAGCCAGGGCCAGGGTTAGGGTTGGGGAATGAAGCCCATTGGAGATTGAAGATTTTCTTGAATAACTTTTGTTCTGAAGGTCATAGAGACTTGGAAGTTGGTTCGAGCTGAACTAATGTGGGGATGCCCGATCCATTGGTACCATCCCCGAGCGTCTACGACCTCCGCAAGGGGTCAAACCAGCACATCTCGAAGAAAAAGTACGAGCTATTTCTCAATAACTCATTGTCTGAACGTCGTAGCGACTCGGGCATTTCACACATAGTCAAGGGGAGACAGCCACGCACCCACACCAACTTTCAGCACGTTTCGAGCAAGCGGCGCCGAGTTATTCACCCAAAGGTGATTAGGGTTAGGGCTGAAATTAGGGTTAGGGTTAGGGTTAGGGTTGCAATTAGGGTTAGGGTTGCAGCCAGGGCCAGGGTTAGGGTTGGGGAATGAAGCCCATTGGAGATTGAAGATTTTCTTGAATAACTTTTGTTCTGAAGGTCATAGAGACTTGGAAGTTGGTTCGAGCTGAACTAATGTGGGGATGCCCGATCCATTGGTACCATCCCCGAGCGTCTACGTCCTCCGCAAGGGGTCAAACCAGCACATCTCGAAGAAAAAGTACGAGCTATTTCTCAATAACTCATTGTCTGAACGTCGTAGCGACTCGGGCATTTCACACATAGTCAAGGGGAGACAGCCACGCACCCACACCAACTTTCAGCACGTTTCGAGCAAGCGGCGCCGAGTTATTCACCCAAAGGTCATTAGGGTTAGGGCTGAAATTAGGGTTAGGGTTAGGGTTAGGGTTGCAATTAGGGTTAGGGTTGCAGCCAGGGCCAGGGTTAGGGTTGGGGAATGAAGCCCATTGGAGATTGAAGATTTTCTTGAATAACTTTTGTTCTGAAGGTCATAGAGACTTGGAAGTTGGTTCGAGCTGAACTAATGTGGGGATGCCCGATCCATTGGTACCATCCCCGAGCGTCTACGACCTCCGCAAGGGGTCAAACCAGCACATCTCGAAGAAAAAGTACGAGCTATTTCTCAATAACTCATTGTCTGAACGTCGTAGCGACTCGGGCATTTCACACATAGTCAAGGGGAGACAGCCACGCACCCACACCAACTTTCAGCACGTTTCGAGCAAGCGGCGCCGAGTTATTCACCCAAAGGTCATTAGGGTTAGGGCTGAAATTAGGGTTAGGGTTAGGGTTAGGGTTGCAATTAGGGTTAGGATTGCAGCCAGGGCCAGGGTTAGGGTTGGGGAATGAAGCCCATTGGAGATTGAAGATTTTCTTGAATAACTTTTGTTCTGAAGGTCATAGAGACTTGGAAGTTGGTTCGAGCTGAACTAATGTGGGGATGCCCGATCCATTGGTACCATCCCCGAGCGTCTACGACCTCCGCAAGGGGTCAAACCAGCACATCTCGAAGAAAAAGTACGAGCTATTTCTCAATAACTCATTGTCTGAACGTCGTAGCGACTCGGGCATTTCACACATAGTCAAGGGGAGACAGCCACGCACCCACACCAACTTTCAGCACGTTTCGAGCAAGCGGCGCCGAGTTATTCACCCAAAGGTGATTAGGGTTAGGGCTGAAATTAGGGTTAGGGTTAGGGTTAGGGTTGCAATTAGGGTTAGGGTTGCAGCCAGGGCCAGGGTTAGGGTTGGGGAATGAAGCCCATTGGAGATTGAAGATTTTCTTGAATAACTTTTGTTCTGAAGGTCATAGAGACTTGGAAGTTGGTTCGAGCTGAACTAATGTGGGGATGCCCGATCCATTGGTACCATCCCCGAGCGTCTACGACCTCCGCAAGGGGTCAAACCAGCACATCTCGAAGAAAAAGTACGAGCTATTTCTCAATAAGTCATTGTCTGAACGTCGTAGCGACTCGGGCATTTCACACATAGTCAAGGGGAGACAGCCACGCACCCACACCAACTTTCAGCACGTTTCGAGCAAGCGGCGCCGAGTTATTCACCCAAAGGTCATTAGGGTTAGGGCTGAAATTAGGGTTAGGGTTAGGGTTAGGGTTGCAATTAGGGTTAGGGTTGCAGCCAGGGCCAGGGTTAGGGTTGGGGAATGAAGCCCATTGGAGATTGAAGATTTTCTTGAATAACTTTTGTTCTGAAGGTCATAGAGACTTGGAAGTTGGTTCGAGCTGAACTAATGTGGGGATGCCCGATCCATTGGTACCATCCCCGAGCGTCTACGACCTCCGCAAGGGGTCAAACCAGCACATCTCGAAGAAAAAGTACGAGCTATTTCTCAATAACTCATTGTCTGAACGTCGTAGCGACTCGGGCATTTCACACATAGTCAAGGGGAGACAGCCACGCACCCACACCAACTTTCAGCACGTTTCGAGCAAGCGGCGCCGAGTTATTCACCCAAAGGTCATTAGGGTTAGGGCTGAAATTAGGGTTAGGGTTAGGGTTAGGGTTGCAATTAGGGTTAGGATTGCAGCCAGGGCCAGGGTTAGGGTTGGGGAATGAAGCCCATTGGAGATTGAAGATTTTCTTGAATAACTTTTGTTCTGAAGGTCATAGAGACTTGGAAGTTGGTTCGAGCTGAACTAATGTGGGGATGCCCGATCCATTGGTACCATCCCCGAGCGTCTACGACCTCCGCAAGGGGTCAAACCAGCACATCTCGAAGAAAAAGTACGAGCTATTTCTCAATAACTCATTGTCTGAACGTCGTAGCGACTCGGGCATTTCACACATAGTCAAGGGGAGACAGCCACGCACCCACACCAACTTTCAGCACGTTTCGAGCAAGCGGCGCCGAGTTATTCACCCAAAGGTCATTAGGGTTAGGGCTGAAATTAGGGTTAGGGTTAGGGTTAGGGTTGCAATTAGGGTTAGGGTTGCAGCCAGGGCCAGGGTTAGGGTTGGGGAATGAAGCCCATTGGAGATTGAAGATTTTCTTGAATAACTTTTGTTCTGAAGGTCATAGAGACTTGGAAGTTGGTTCGAGCTGAACTAATGTGGGGATGCCCGATCCATTGGTACCATCCCCGAGCGTCTACGACCTCCGCAAGGGGTCAAACCAGCACATCTCGAAGAAAAAGTACGAGCTATTTCTCAATAACTCATTGTCTGAACGTCGTAGCGACTCGGGCATTTCACACATAGTCAAGGGGAGACAGCCACGCACCCACACCAACTTTCAGCACGTTTCGAGCAAGCGGCGCCGAGTTATTCACCCAAAGGTCATTAGGGTTAGGGCTGAAATTAGGGTTAGGGTTAGGGTTAGGGTTGCAATTAGGGTTAGGGTTGCAGCCAGGGCCAGGGTTAGGGTTGGGGAATGAAGCCCATTGGAGATTGAAGATTTTCTTGAATAACTTTTGTTCTGAAGGTCATAGAGACTTGGAAGTTGGTTCGAGCTGAACTAATGTGGGGATGCCCGATCCATTGGTACCATCCCCGAGCGTCTACGACCTCCGCAAGGGGTCAAACCAGCACATCTCGAAGAAAAAGTACGAGCTATTTCTCAATAACTCATTGTCTGAACGTCGTAGCGACTCGGGCATTTCACACATAGTCAAGGGGAGACAGCCACGCACCCACACCAACTTTCAGCACGTTTCGAGCAAGCGGCGCCGAGTTATTCACCCAAAGGTCATTAGGGTTAGGGCTGAAATTAGGGTTAGGGTTAGGGTTAGGGTTGCAATTAGGGTTAGGGTTGCAGCCAGGGCCAGGGTTAGGGTTGGGGAATGAAGCCCATTGGAGATTGAAGATTTTCTTGAATAACTTTTGTTCTGAAGGTCATAGAGACTTGGAAGTTGGTTCGAGCTGAACTAATGTGGGGATGCCCGATCCATTGGTACCATCCCCGAGCGTCTACGACCTCCGCAAGGGGTCAAACCAGCACATCTCGAAGAAAAAGTACGAGCTATTTCTCAATAACTCATTGTCTGAACGTCGTAGCGACTCGGGCATTTCACACATAGTCAAGGGGAGACAGCCACGCACCCACACCAACTTTCAGCACGTTTCGAGCAAGCGGCGCCGAGTTATTCACCCAAAGGTCATTAGGGTTAGGGCTGAAATTAGGGTTAGGGTTAGGGTTAGGGTTGCAATTAGGGTTAGGGTTGCAGCCAGGGCCAGGGTTAGGGTTGGGGAATGAAGCCCATTGGAGATTGAAGATTTTCTTGAATAACTTTTGTTCTGAAGGTCATAGAGACTTGGAAGTTGGTTCGAGCTGAACTAATGTGGGGATGCCCGATCCATTGGTACCATCCCCGAGCGTCTACGACCTCCGCAAGGGGTCAAACCAGCACATCTCGAAGAAAAAGTACGAGCTATTTCTCAATAACTCATTGTCTGAACGTCGTAGCGACTCGGGCATTTCACACATAGTCAAGGGGAGACAGCCACGCACCCACACCAACTTTCAGCACGTTTCGAGCAAGCGGCGCCGAGTTATTCACCCAAAGGTCATTAGGGTTAGGGCTGAAATTAGGGTTAGGGTTAGGGTTAGGGTTGCAATTAGGGTTAGGGTTGCAGCCAGGGCCAGGGTTAGGGTTGGGGAATGAAGCCCATTGGAGATTGAAGATTTTCTTGAATAACTTTTGTTCTGAAGGTCATAGAGACTTGGAAGTTGGTTCGAGCTGAACTAATGTGGGGATGCCCGATCCATTGGTACCATCCCCGAGCGTCTACGACCTCCGCAAGGGGTCAAACCAGCACATCTCGAAGAAAAAGTACGAGCTATTTCTCAATAACTCATTGTCTGAACGTCGTAGCGACTCGGGCATTTCACACATAGTCAAGGGGAGACAGCCACGCACCCACACCAACTTTCAGCACGTTTCGAGCAAGCGGCGCCGAGTTATTCACCCAAAGGTCATTAGGGTTAGGGCTGAAATTAGGGTTAGGGTTAGGGTTAGGGTTGCAATTAGGGTTAGGGTTGCAGCCAGGGCCAGGGTTAGGGTTGGGGAATGAAGCCCATTGGAGATTGAAGATTTTCTTGAATAACTTTTGTTCTGAAGGTCATAGAGACTTGGAAGTTGGTTCGAGCTGAACTAATGTGGGGATGCCCGATCCATTGGTACCATCCCCGAGCGTCTACGACCTCCGCAAGGGGTCAAACCAGCACATCTCGAAGAAAAAGTACGAGCTATTTCTCAATAACTCATTGTCTGAACGTCGTAGCGACTCGGGCATTTCACACATAGTCAAGGGGAGACAGCCACGCACCCACACCAACTTTCAGCACGTTTCGAGCAAGCGGCGCCGAGTTATTCACCCAAAGGTGATTAGGGTTAGGGCTGAAATTAGGGTTAGGGTTAGGGTTAGGGTTGCAATTAGGGTTAGGGTTGCAGCCAGGGCCAGGGTTAGGGTTGGGGAATGAAGCCCATTGGAGATTGAAGATTTTCTTGAATAACTTTTGTTCTGAAGGTCATAGAGACTTGGAAGTTGGTTCGAGCTGAACTAATGTGGGGATGCCCGATCCATTGGTACCATCCCCGAGCGTCTACGACCTCCGCAAGGGGTCAAACCAGCACATCTCGAAGAAAAAGTACGAGCTATTTCTCAATAACTCATTGTCTGAACGTCGTAGCGACTCGGGCATTTCACACATAGTCAAGGGGAGACAGCCACGCACCCACACCAACTTTCAGCACGTTTCGAGCAAGCGGCGCCGAGTTATTCACCCAAAGGTCATTAGGGTTAGGGCTGAAATTAGGGTTAGGGTTAGGGTTAGGGTTGCAATTAGGGTTAGGGTTGCAGCCAGGGCCAGGGTTAGGGTTGGGGAATGAAGCCCATTGGAGATTGAAGATTTTCTTGAATAACTTTTGTTCTGAAGGTCATAGAGACTTGGAAGTTGGTTCGAGCTGAACTAATGTGGGGATGCCCGATCCATTGGTACCATCCCCGAGCGTCTACGACCTCCGCAAGGGGTCAAACCAGCACATCTCGAAGAAAAAGTACGAGCTATTTCTCAATAACTCATTGTCTGAACGTCGTAGCGACTCGGGCATTTCACACATAGTCAAGGGGAGACAGCCACGCACCCACACCAACTTTCAGCACGTTTCGAGCAAGCGGCGCCGAGTTATTCACCCAAAGGTCATTAGGGTTAGGGCTGAAATTAGGGTTAGGGTTAGGGTTAGGGTTGCAATTAGGGTTAGGGTTGCAGCCAGGGCCAGGGTTAGGGTTGGGGAATGAAGCCCATTGGAGATTGAAGATTTTCTTGAATAACTTTTGTTCTGAAGGTCATAGAGACTTGGAAGTTGGTTCGAGCTGAACTAATGTGGGGATGCCCGATCCATTGGTACCATCCCCGAGCGTCTACGACCTCCGCAAGGGGTCAAACCAGCACATCTCGAAGAAAAAGTACGAGCTATTTCTCAATAACTCATTGTCTGAACGTCGTAGCGACTCGGGCATTTCACACATAGTCAAGGGGAGACAGCCACGCACCCACACCAACTTTCAGCACGTTTCGAGCAAGCGGCGCCGAGTTATTCACCCAAAGGTCATTAGGGTTAGGGCTGAAATTAGGGTTAGGGTTAGGGTTAGGGTTGCAATTAGGGTTAGGGTTGCAGCCAGGGCCAGGGTTAGGGTTGGGGAATGAAGCCCATTGGAGATTGAAGATTTTCTTGAATAACTTTTGTTCTGAAGGTCATAGAGACTTGGAAGTTGGTTCGAGCTGAACTAATGTGGGGATGCCCGATCCATTGGTACCATCCCCGAGCGTCTACGACCTCCGCAAGGGGTCAAACCAGCACATCTCGAAGAAAAAGTACGAGCTATTTCTCAATAACTCATTGTCTGAACGTCGTAGCGACTCGGGCATTTCACACATAGTCAAGGGGAGACAGCCACGCACCCACACCAACTTTCAGCACGTTTCGAGCAAGCGGCGCCGAGTTATTCACCCAAAGGTGATTAGGGTTAGGGCTGAAATTAGGGTTAGGGTTAGGGTTAGGGTTGCAATTAGGGTTAGGGTTGCAGCCAGGGCCAGGGTTAGGGTTGGGGAATGAAGCCCATTGGAGATTGAAGATTTTCTTGAATAACTTTTGTTCTGAAGGTCATAGAGACTTGGAAGTTGGTTCGAGCTGAACTAATGTGGGGATGCCCGATCCATTGGTACCATCCCCGAGCGTCTACGACCTCCGCAAGGGGTCAAACCAGCACATCTCGAAGAAAAAGTACGAGCTATTTCTCAATAACTCATTGTCTGAACGTCGTAGCGACTCGGGCATTTCACACATAGTCAAGGGGAGACAGCCACGCACCCACACCAACTTTCAGCACGTTTCGAGCAAGCGGCGCCGAGTTATTCACCCAAAGGTGATTAGGGTTAGGGCTGAAATTAGGGTTAGGGTTAGGGTTAGGGTTGCAATTAGGGTTAGGGTTGCAGCCAGGGCCAGGGTTAGGGTTGGGGAATGAAGCCCATTGGAGATTGAAGATTTTCTTGAATAACTTTTGTTCTGAAGGTCATAGAGACTTGGAAGTTGGTTCGAGCTGAACTAATGTGGGGATGCCCGATCCATTGGTACCATCCCCGAGCGTCTACGACCTCCGCAAGGGGTCAAACCAGCACATCTCGAAGAAAAAGTACGAGCTATTTCTCAATAACTCATTGTCTGAACGTCGTAGCGACTCGGGCATTTCACACATAGTCAAGGGGAGACAGCCACGCACCCACACCAACTTTCAGCACGTTTCGAGCAAGCGGCGCCGAGTTATTCACCCAAAGGTCATTAGGGTTAGGGCTGAAATTAGGGTTAGGGTTAGGGTTAGGGTTGCAATTAGGGTTAGGGTTGCAGCCAGGGCCAGGGTTAGGGTTGGGGAATGAAGCCCATTGGAGATTGAAGATTTTCTTGAATAACTTTTGTTCTGAAGGTCATAGAGACTTGGAAGTTGGTTCGAGCTGAACTAATGTGGGGATGCCCGATCCATTGGTACCATCCCCGAGCGTCTACGACCTCCGCAAGGGGTCAAACCAGCACATCTCGAAGAAAAAGTACGAGCTATTTCTCAATAACTCATTGTCTGAACGTCGTAGCGACTCGGGCATTTCACACATAGTCAAGGGGAGACAGCCACGCACCCACACCAACTTTCAGCACGTTTCGAGCAAGCGGCGCCGAGTTATTCACCCAAAGGTGATTAGGGTTAGGGCTGAAATTAGGGTTAGGGTTAGGGTTAGGGTTGCAATTAGGGTTAGGGTTGCAGCCAGGGCCAGGGTTAGGGTTGGGGAATGAAGCCCATTGGAGATTGAAGATTTTCTTGAATAACTTTTGTTCTGAAGGTCATAGAGACTTGGAAGTTGGTTCGAGCTGAACTAATGTGGGGATGCCCGATCCATTGGTACCATCCCCGAGCGTCTACGACCTCCGCAAGGGGTCAAACCAGCACATCTCGAAGAAAAAGTACGAGCTATTTCTCAATAACTCATTGTCTGAACGTTGTAGCGACTCGGGCATTTCACACATAGTCAAGGGGAGACAGCCACGCACCCACACCAACTTTCAGCACGTTTCGAGCAAGCGGCGCCGAGTTATTCACCCAAAGGTCATTAGGGTTAGGGCTGAAATTAGGGTTAGGGTTAGGGTTAGGGTTGCAATTAGGGTTAGGGTTGCAGCCAGGGCCAGGGTTAGGGTTGGGGAATGAAGCCCATTGGAGATTGAAGATTTTCTTGAATAACTTTTGTTCTGAAGGTCATAGAGACTTGGAAGTTGGTTCGAGCTGAACTAATGTGGGGATGCCCGATCCATTGGTACCATCCCCGAGCGTCTACGACCTCCGCAAGGGGTCAAACCAGCACATCTCGAAGAAAAAGTACGAGCTATTTCTCAATAACTCATTGTCTGAACGTCGTACCGACTCGGGCATTTCACACATAGTCAAGGGGAGACAGCCACGCACCCACACCAACTTTCAGCACGTTTCGAGCAAGCGGCGCCGAGTTATTCACCCAAAGGTCATTAGGGTTAGGGCTGAAATTAGGGTTAGGGTTAGGGTTAGGGTTGCAATTAGGGTTAGGGTTGCAGCCAGGGCCAGGGTTAGGGTTGGGGAATGAAGCCCATTGGAGATTGAAGATTTTCTTGAATAACTTTTGTTCTGAAGGTCATAGAGACTTGGAAGTTGGTTCGAGCTGAACTAATGTGGGGATGCCCGATCCATTGGTACCATCCCCGAGCGTCTACGACCTCCGCAAGGGGTCAAACCAGCACATCTCGAAGAAAAAGTACGAGCTATTTCTCAATAACTCATTGTCTGAACGTCGTAGCGACTCGGGCATTTCACACATAGTCAAGGGGAGACAGCCACGCACCCACACCAACTTTCAGCACGTTTCGAGCAAGCGGCGCCGAGTTATTCACCCAAAGGTGATTAGGGTTAGGGCTGAAATTAGGGTTAGGGTTAGGGTTAGGGTTGCAATTAGGGTTAGGGTTGCAGCCAGGGCCAGGGTTAGGGTTGGGGAATGAAGCCCATTGGAGATTGAAGATTTTCTTGAATAACTTTTGTTCTGAAGGTCATAGAGACTTGGAAGTTGGTTCGAGCTGAACTAATGTGGGGATGCCCGATCCATTGGTACCATCCCCGAGCGTCTACGACCTCCGCAAGGGGTCAAACCAGCACATCTCGAAGAAAAAGTACGAGCTATTTCTCAATAACTCATTGTCTGAACGTCGTAGCGACTCGGGCATTTCACACATAGTCAAGGGGAGACAGCCACGCACCCACACCAACTTTCAGCACGTTTCGAGCAAGCGGCGCCGAGTTATTCACCCAAAGGTCATTAGGGTTAGGGCTGAAATTAGGGTTAGGGTTAGGGTTAGGGTTGCAATTAGGGTTAGGGTTGCAGCCAGGGCCAGGGTTAGGGTTGGGGAATGAAGCCCATTGGAGATTGAAGATTTTCTTGAATAACTTTTGTTCTGAAGGTCATAGAGACTTGGAAGTTGGTTCGAGCTGAACTAATGTGGGGATGCCCGATCCATTGGTACCATCCCCGAGCGTCTACGACCTCCGCAAGGGGTCAAACCAGCACATCTCGAAGAAAAAGTACGAGCTATTTCTCAATAACTCATTGTCTGAACGTCGTAGCGACTCGGGCATTTCACACATAGTCAAGGGGAGACAGCCACGCACCCACACCAACTTTCAGCACGTTTCGAGCAAGCGGCGCCGAGTTATTCACCCAAAGGTCATTAGGGTTAGGGCTGAAATTAGGGTTAGGGTTAGGGTTAGGGTTGCAATTAGGGTTAGGGTTGCAGCCAGGGCCAGGGTTAGGGTTGGGGAATGAAGCCCATTGGAGATTGAAGATTTTCTTGAATAACTTTTGTTCTGAAGGTCATAGAGACTTGGAAGTTGGTTCGAGCTGAACTAATGTGGGGATGCCCGATCCATTGGTACCATCCCCGAGCGTCTACGACCTCCGCAAGGGGTCAAACCAGCACATCTCGAAGAAAAAGTACGAGCTATTTCTCAATAACTCATTGTCTGAACGTCGTAGCGACTCGGGCATTTCACACATAGTCAAGGGGAGACAGCCACGCACCCACACCAACTTTCAGCACGTTTCGAGCAAGCGGCGCCGAGTTATTCACCCAAAGGTCATTAGGGTTAGGGCTGAAATTAGGGTTAGGGTTAGGGTTAGGGTTGCAATTAGGGTTAGGGTTGCAGCCAGGGCCAGGGTTAGGGTTGGGGAATGAAGCCCATTGGAGATTGAAGATTTTCTTGAATAACTTTTGTTCTGAAGGTCATAGAGACTTGGAAGTTGGTTCGAGCTGAACTAATGTGGGGATGCCCGATCCATTGGTACCATCCCCGAGCGTCTACGACCTCCGCAAGGGGTCAAACCAGCACATCTCGAAGAAAAAGTACGAGCTATTTCTCAATAACTCATTGTCTGAACGTCGTAGCGACTCGGGCATTTCACACATAGTCAAGGGGAGACAGCCACGCACCCACACCAACTTTCAGCACGTTTCGAGCAAGCGGCGCCGAGTTATTCACCCAAAGGTCATTAGGGTTAGGGCTGAAATTAGGGTTAGGGTTAGGGTTAGGGTTGCAATTAGGGTTAGGGTTGCAGCCAGGGCCAGGGTTAGGGTTGGGGAATGAAGCCCATTGGAGATTGAAGATTTTCTTGAATAACTTTTGTTCTGAAGGTCATAGAGACTTGGAAGTTGGTTCGAGCTGAACTAATGTGGGGATGCCCGATCCATTGGTACCATCCCCGAGCGTCTACGACCTCCGCAAGGGGTCAAACCAGCACATCTCGAAGAAAAAGTACGAGCTATTTCTCAATAACTCATTGTCTGAACGTCGTAGCGACTCGGGCATTTCACACATAGTCAAGGGGAGACAGCCACGCACCCACACCAACTTTCAGCACGTTTCGAGCAAGCGGCGCCGAGTTATTCACCCAAAGGTGATTAGGGTTAGGGCTGAAATTAGGGTTAGGGTTAGGGTTAGGGTTGCAATTAGGGTTAGGGTTGCAGCCAGGGCCAGGGTTAGGGTTGGGGAATGAAGCCCATTGGAGATTGAAGATTTTCTTGAATAACTTTTGTTCTGAAGGTCATAGAGACTTGGAAGTTGGTTCGAGCTGAACTAATGTGGGGATGCCCGATCCATTGGTACCATCCCCGAGCGTCTACGACCTCCGCAAGGGGTCAAACCAGCACATCTCGAAGAAAAAGTACGAGCTATTTCTCAATAACTCATTGTCTGAACGTCGTAGCGACTCGGGCATTTCACACATAGTCAAGGGGAGACAGCCACGCACCCACACCAACTTTCAGCACGTTTCGAGCAAGCGGCGCCGAGTTATTCACCCAAAGGTGATTAGGGTTAGGGCTGAAATTAGGGTTAGGGTTAGGGTTAGGGTTGCAATTAGGGTTAGGGTTGCAGCCAGGGCCAGGGTTAGGGTTGGGGAATGAAGCCCATTGGAGATTGAAGATTTTCTTGAATAACTTTTGTTCTGAAGGTCATAGAGACTTGGAAGTTGGTTCGAGCTGAACTAATGTGGGGATGCCCGATCCATTGGTACCATCCCCGAGCGTCTACGACCTCCGCAAGGGGTCAAACCAGCACATCTCGAAGAAAAAGTACGAGCTATTTCTCAATAACTCATTGTCTGAACGTCGTAGCGACTCGGGCATTTCACACATAGTCAAGGGGAGACAGCCACGCACCCACACCAACTTTCAGCACGTTTCGAGCAAGCGGCGCCGAGTTATTCACCCAAAGGTGATTAGGGTTAGGGCTGAAATTAGGGTTAGGGTTAGGGTTAGGGTTGCAATTAGGGTTAGGGTTGCAGCCAGGGCCAGGGTTAGGGTTGGGGAATGAAGCCCATTGGAGATTGAAGATTTTCTTGAATAACTTTTGTTCTGAAGGTCATAGAGACTTGGAAGTTGGTTCGAGCTGAACTAATGTGGGGATGCCCGATCCATTGGTACCATCCCCGAGCGTCTACGACCTCCGCAAGGGGTCAAACCAGCACATCTCGAAGAAAAAGTACGAGCTATTTCTCAATAACTCATTGTCTGAACGTCGTAGCGACTCGGGCATTTCACACATAGTCAAGGGGAGACAGCCACGCACCCACACCAACTTTCAGCACGTTTCGAGCAAGCGGCGCCGAGTTATTCACCCAAAGGTCATTAGGGTTAGGGCTGAAATTAGGGTTAGGGTTAGGGTTAGGGTTGCAATTAGGGTTAGGATTGCAGCCAGGGCCAGGGTTAGGGTTGGGGAATGAAGCCCATTGGAGATTGAAGATTTTCTTGAATAACTTTTGTTCTGAAGGTCATAGAGACTTGGAAGTTGGTTCGAGCTGAACTAATGTGGGGATGCCCGATCCATTGGTACCATCCCCGAGCGTCTACGACCTCCGCAAGGGGTCAAACCAGCACATCTCGAAGAAAAAGTACGAGCTATTTCTCAATAACTCATTGTCTGAACGTCGTAGCGACTCGGGCATTTCACACATAGTCAAGGGGAGACAGCCACGCACCCACACCAACTTTCAGCACGTTTCGAGCAAGCGGCGCCGAGTTATTCACCCAAAGGTGATTAGGGTTAGGGCTGAAATTAGGGTTAGGGTTAGGGTTAGGGTTGCAATTAGGGTTAGGGTTGCAGCCAGGGCCAGGGTTAGGGTTGGGGAATGAAGCCCATTGGAGATTGAAGATTTTCTTGAATAACTTTTGTTCTGAAGGTCATAGAGACTTGGAAGTTGGTTCGAGCTGAACTAATGTGGGGATGCCCGATCCATTGGTACCATCCCCGAGCGTCTACGACCTCCGCAAGGGGTCAAACCAGCACATCTCGAAGAAAAAGTACGAGCTATTTCTCAATAACTCATTGTCTGAACGTCGTAGCGACTCGGGCATTTCACACATAGTCAAGGGGAGACAGCCACGCACCCACACCAACTTTCAGCACGTTTCGAGCAAGCGGCGCCGAGTTATTCACCCAAAGGTCATTAGGGTTAGGGCTGAAATTAGGGTTAGGGTTAGGGTTAGGGTTGCAATTAGGGTTAGGGTTGCAGCCAGGGCCAGGGTTAGGGTTGGGGAATGAAGCCCATTGGAGATTGAAGATTTTCTTGAATAACTTTTGTTCTGAAGGTCATAGAGACTTGGAAGTTGGTTCGAGCTGAACTAATGTGGGGATGCCCGATCCATTGGTACCATCCCCGAGCGTCTACGACCTCCGCAAGGGGTCAAACCAGCACATCTCGAAGAAAAAGTACGAGCTATTTCTCAATAACTCATTGTCTGAACGTCGTAGCGACTCGGGCATTTCACACATAGTCAAGGGGAGACAGCCACGCACCCACACCAACTTTCAGCACGTTTCGAGCAAGCGGCGCCGAGTTATTCACCCAAAGGTGATTAGGGTTAGGGCTGAAATTAGGGTTAGGGTTAGGGTTAGGGTTGCAATTAGGGTTAGGGTTGCAGCCAGGGCCAGGGTTAGGGTTGGGGAATGAAGCCCATTGGAGATTGAAGATTTTCTTGAATAACTTTTGTTCTGAAGGTCATAGAGACTTGGAAGTTGGTTCGAGCTGAACTAATGTGGGGATGCCCGATCCATTGGTACCATCCCCGAGCGTCTACGTCCTCCGCAAGGGGTCAAACCAGCACATCTCGAAGAAAAAGTACGAGCTATTTCTCAATAACTCATTGTCTGAACGTCGTAGCGACTCGGGCATTTCACACATAGTCAAGGGGAGACAGCCACGCACCCACACCAACTTTCAGCACGTTTCGAGCAAGCGGCGCCGAGTTATTCACCCAAAGGTCATTAGGGTTAGGGCTGAAATTAGGGTTAGGGTTAGGGTTAGGGTTGCAATTAGGGTTAGGGTTGCAGCCAGGGCCAGGGTTAGGGTTGGGGAATGAAGCCCATTGGAGATTGAAGATTTTCTTGAATAACTTTTGTTCTGAAGGTCATAGAGACTTGGAAGTTGGTTCGAGCTGAACTAATGTGGGGATGCCCGATCCATTGGTACCATCCCCGAGCGTCTACGACCTCCGCAAGGGGTCAAACCAGCACATCTCGAAGAAAAAGTACGAGCTATTTCTCAATAACTCATTGTCTGAACGTCGTAGCGACTCGGGCATTTCACACATAGTCAAGGGGAGACAGCCACGCACCCACACCAACTTTCAGCACGTTTCGAGCAAGCGGCGCCGAGTTATTCACCCAAAGGTCATTAGGGTTAGGGCTGAAATTAGGGTTAGGGTTAGGGTTAGGGTTGCAATTAGGGTTAGGATTGCAGCCAGGGCCAGGGTTAGGGTTGGGGAATGAAGCCCATTGGAGATTGAAGATTTTCTTGAATAACTTTTGTTCTGAAGGTCATAGAGACTTGGAAGTTGGTTCGAGCTGAACTAATGTGGGGATGCCCGATCCATTGGTACCATCCCCGAGCGTCTACGACCTCCGCAAGGGGTCAAACCAGCACATCTCGAAGAAAAAGTACGAGCTATTTCTCAATAACTCATTGTCTGAACGTCGTAGCGACTCGGGCATTTCACACATAGTCAAGGGGAGACAGCCACGCACCCACACCAACTTTCAGCACGTTTCGAGCAAGCGGCGCCGAGTTATTCACCCAAAGGTGATTAGGGTTAGGGCTGAAATTAGGGTTAGGGTTAGGGTTAGGGTTGCAATTAGGGTTAGGGTTGCAGCCAGGGCCAGGGTTAGGGTTGGGGAATGAAGCCCATTGGAGATTGAAGATTTTCTTGAATAACTTTTGTTCTGAAGGTCATAGAGACTTGGAAGTTGGTTCGAGCTGAACTAATGTGGGGATGCCCGATCCATTGGTACCATCCCCGAGCGTCTACGACCTCCGCAAGGGGTCAAACCAGCACATCTCGAAGAAAAAGTACGAGCTATTCTCAATAAGTCATTGTCTGAACGTCGTAGCGACTCGGGCATTTCACACATAGTCAAGGGGAGGACAGCCACGCACCCACACCAACTTTCAGCACGTTTCGAGCAAGCGGCGCCGAGTTATTCACCCCAAAGGTCATTAGGGTTAGGGCTGAAATTAGGGTTAGGGTTAGGGTTAGGGTTGCAATTAGGGTTAGGGTTGCAGCCAGGGCCAGGGTTAGGGTTGGGGAATGAAGCCCATTGGAGATTGAAGATTTTCTTGAATAACTTTTGTTCTGAAGGTCATAGAGACTTGGAAGTTGGTTCGAGCTGAACTAATGTGGGGATGCCCGATCCATTGGTACCATCCCCGAGCGTCTACGGACCTCCGCAAGGGGTCAAACCAGCACATCTCGAAGAAAAAGTACGAGCTATTTCTCAATAACTCATTGTCTGAACGTCGTAGCGACTCGGGCATTTCACACATAGTCAAGGGGAGACAGCCACGCACCCACACCAACTTTCAGCACGTTTCGAGCAAGCGGCGCCGAGTTATTCCACCCAAAGGTCATTAGGGTTAGGGCTGAAATTAGGGTTAGGGTTAGGGTTAGGGTTGCAATTATGGTTAGGATTGCAGCCAGGGCCAGGGTTAGGGTTGGGGAATGAAGCCCATTGGAGATTGAAGATTTTCTTGAATAACTTTTGTTCTGAAGGTCATAGAGACTTGGAAGTTGGTTCGAGCTGAACTAATGTGGGGATGCCCGATCCATTGGTACCATCCCCGAGCGTCTACGACCTCCGCAAGGGGTCAAACCAGCACATCTCGAAGAAAAAGTACGAGCTATTTCTCAATAACTCATTGTCTGAAACGTCGTAGCGACTCGGGCATTTCACACATAGTCAAGGGGAGACAGCCACGCACCCACACAACTTTCAGCACGTTTCGAGCAAGCGGCCGCCGAGTTATTCACCCAAAGGTCATTAGGGTTAGGGCTGAAATTAGGGTTAGGGTTAGGGTTAGGGTTGCAATTAGGGTTAGGGTTGCAGCCAGGGCCAGGGTTAGGGTTGGGGAATGAAGCCCATTGGAGATTGAAGATTTTCTTGAATAACTTTTGTTCTGAAGGTCATAGAGACTTGGAAGTTGGTTCGAGCTGAACTAATGTGGGGATGCCCGATCCATTGGTACCATCCCCGAGCGTCTACGACCTCCGCAAGGGGTCAAACCAGCACATCTCGAAGAAAAAGTACGAGCTATTTCTCAATAACTCATTGTCTGAACGTCGTAGCGACTCGGGCATTTCACACATAGTCAAGGGGAGACAGCCACGCACACCCACACCAACTTTCAGCACGTTTCGAGCAAGCGGCGCCGAGTTATTCACCCAAAGGTCATTAGGGTTAGGGCTGAAATTAGGGTTAGGGTTAGGGTTAGGGTTGCAATTAGGGTTAGGGTTGCAGCCAGGGCCAGGGTTAGGGTTGGGGAATGAAGCCCATTGGAGATTGAAGATTTTCTTGAATAACTTTTGTTCTGAAGGTCATAGAGACTTGGAAGTTGGTTCGAGCTGAACTAATGTGGGGATGCCCGATCCATTGGTACCATCCCCGAGCGTCTACGACCTCCGCAAGGGGTCAAACCAGCACATCTCGAAGAAAAAGTACGAGCTATTTCTCAATAACTCATTGTCTGAACGTCGTAGCGACTCGGGCATTTCACACATAGTCAAGGGAGACAGCCACACGCACCCACACCAACTTTCAGCACGTTTCGAGCAAGCGGCGCCGAGTTATTCACCCAAAGGTCATTAGGGTTAGGGCTGAAATTAGGGTTAGGGTTAGGGTTAGGGTTGCAATTAGGTTAGGGTTGCAGCCAGGGCCAGGGTTAGGGTTGGGGAATGAAGCCCATTGGAGATTGAAGATTTTCTTGAATAACTTTTGTTCTGAAGGTCATAGAGACTTGGAAGTTGGTTCGAGCTGAACTAATGTGGGGATGCCCGATCCATTGGTACCATCCCCGAGCGTCTACGACCTCCGCAAGGGGTCAAACCAGCACATCTCGAAGAAAAAGTACGAGCTATTTCTCAATAACTCATTGTCTGAACGTCGTAGCGACTCGGGCATTTCACACATAGTCAAGGGGAGACAGCCACGCACCCACACCAACTTTCAGCACGTTTCGAGCAAGCGGCGCCGAGTTATTCACCCCAAAGGTCATTAGGGTTAGGGCTGAAATTAGGGTTTAGGGTTAGGGTTAGGGTTGCAATTAGGGTTAGGGTTGCAGCCAGGGCCAGGGTTAGGGTTGGGGAATGAAGCCCATTGGAGATTGAAGATTTTCTTGAATAACTTTTGTTCTGAAGGTCATAGAGACTTGGAAGTTGGTTCGAGCTGAACTAATGTGGGGATGCCCCGATCCATTGGAACCATCCCCCGAGCGTCTACGACCTCCGCAAGGGGGTCAAACCAGCACATCTCGAAGAAAAAGTACGAGCTATTTCTCAATAACTCATTGTCTGAACGTCGTAGCGACTCGGGCATTTCACACATAGTCAAGGGGAGACAGCCACGCACCCACACCAACTTTCAGCACGTTTCGAGCAAGCGGCGCCGAGTTATTCACCCAACGGTCATTAGGGTTAGGGCTGAAATTATGGGTTAGGGTTAGGGTTAGGGGTTGCAATTAGGGTTAGGGGTTGCAGCCAGGGCCATGGTTAGGGTTGGGGAATGAAGCCCATTGGAGATTGAAGATTTTCTTGAATAACTTTTGTTCTGAAGGTCATAGAGACTTGGAAGTTGGTTCGAGCTGAACTAATGTGGGGATGCCCGATCCATTGGTACCATCCCCCGAGCGTCTACGACCTCCGCAAGGGGTCAAACCAGCACATCTCGAAGAAAAAGTACGAGCTATTTCTCAATAACTCATTTGTCTGAACGTCGTAGCGACTCGGGCATTTCACACATAGTCAAGGGGAGACAGCCACGCACCCACACCAACTTTCAGCACGTTTCGAGCAAGCGGCGCCGAGTTATTCACCCAAAGGGCATTAGGGTTAGGGCTGAAATTAGGGTTAGGGTAGGGTTAGGGGTTGCAATTAGGGTTAGGGGTTGCAGCCAGGCCCAGGGTTAGGGTTGGGGAATGAAGCCCATTGGAGATGAAGATTTTCTTGAATAACTTTTGTTCTGAAGGTCATAGAGACTTGGAAGTTGGTTCGAGCTGAACTAATGTGGGGATGCCCGATCCATTGGTACCATCCCCGAGCGTCTACGACCTCCGCAAGGGGTCAAACCAGCACATCTCGAAGAAAAAGTACGAGCTATTTCTCAATAACTCATTGTCTGAACGTCGTAGCGACTCGGGCATTTCACACATAGTCAAGGGGGAGACAGCCACGCACCCCACACCAACTTTCAGCACGTTTCGAGCAAGCGGCGCCGAGTTATTCACCCAAAGGTGATTAGGGTTCGGGCTGAATTAGGGTTAGGGTTAGGGTTAGGGTTGCAATTAGGGGTTAGGGTTGCAGCCAGGGCCAGGGTTATGGGTTGGGGAATGAAGCCCATTGGAGATTGAAGATTTTCTTGAATAACTTTTGTTCTGAAGGTCATAGAGACTTGGAAGTTGGTTCGAGCTGAACTAATGTGGGGATGCCCCGATCCATTGGTACCATCCCCGAGCGTCTACGACCTCCGCAAGGGGTCAAACCAGCACATCTCGAAGAAAAAGTACGAGCTATTTCCTCAATAACTCATTGTCTGAACGTCGTAGCGACTCGGGCATTTCACACATAGTCAAGGGGAGACAGCCACGCACCCACACCAACTTTCAGCACGTTTCGAGCAAGCGGCGCCGAGTTATTCACCAAAGGTCATTAGGGTTAGGGCTGAAATTAGGGTTAGGGTTAGGGTTAGGGTTGCAATTAGGGTTAGGGTTGCAGCCAGGGCCAGGGTTAGGGTTGGGGAATGAAGCCCATTGGAGATTGAAGATTTTCTTGAATAACTTTTGTTCTGAAGGTCATAGAGACTTGGAAGTTGGTTCGAGCTGAACTAATGTGGGGATGCCCGATCCATTGGTACCATCCCCGAGCGTCTACGACCTCCGCAAGGGGTCAAACCAGCACATCTCGAAGAAAATGTACGAGCTATTTCTCAATAACTCATTGTCTGAACGTCGTAGCGACTCGGGCATTTCACACATAGTCAAGGGGAGACAGCCACGCACCCACACCAACTTTCAGCACGTTCGAGCAAGCGGCGCCGAGTTATTCACCCCAAAGGTCATTTAGGGTTAGGGCTGAAATTAGGTTAGGGTTAGGGTTAGGGTTGCAATTAGGGGTTAGGGTTGCAGCCCAGGGCCAGGGTTAGGGTTGGGGAATGGAAGCCCATTGGAGAGTGAAGATTTTCTTGAATAACTTTGTTCTGAGGTTCGAGCTGAACTAATGTGGGGATGCCCGATCCATTGGTACCATCCCCGAGCGTCTACGACCTCCGCAAGGGGTCAAACCAGCACATCTCGAAGAAAAAGTACGAGCTATTTCTCAATAACTCATTGTCTGAACGTCGTAGCGACTCGGGCATTTCACACATAGTCAAGGGGAGACAGCCACGCACCCACACCAACTTTCAGCACGTTTCGAGCAAGCGGCGCCGAGTTATTCACCCAAAGGTGATTAGGGTTAGGGCTGAAATTAGGGTTAGGGTTAGGGTTAGGGTTGCAATTAGGGTTAGGGTTGCAGCCAGGGCCAGGGTTAGGGTTGGGGAATGAAGCCCATTGGAGATTGAAGATTTTCTTGAATAACTTTTGTTCTGAAGGTCATAGAGACTTGGAAGTTGGTTCGAGCTGAACTAATGTGGGGATGCCCGATCCATTGGTACCATCCCCGAGCGTCTACGACCTCCGCAAGGGGTCAAACCAGCACATCTCGAAGAAAAAGTACGAGCTATTTCTCAATAACTCATTGTCTGAACGTCGTAGCGACTCGGGCATTTCACACATAGTCAAGGGGAGACAGCCACGCACCCACACCAACTTTCAGCACGTTTCGAGCAAGCGGCGCCGAGTTATTCACCCAAAGGTGATTAGGGTTAGGGCTGAAATTAGGGTTAGGGTTAGGGTTGCAATTAGGGTTAGGGTTGCAGCCAGGGCCAGGGTTAGGGTTGGGGAATGAAGCCCATTGGAGATTGAAGATTTTCTTGAATAACTTTTGTTCTGAAGGTCATAGAGACTTGGAAGTTGGTTCGAGCTGAACTAATGTGGGGATGCCCGATCCATTGGTACCATCCCCGAGCGTCTACGACCTCCGCAAGGGGTCAAACCAGCACATCTCGAAGAAAAAGTACGAGCTATTTCTCAATAACTCATTGTCTGAACGTCGTAGCGACTCGGGCATTTCACACATAGTCAAGGGGAGACAGCCACGCACCCACACCAACTTTCAGCACGTTTCGAGCAAGCGGCGCCGAGTTATTCACCCAAAGGTCATTAGGGTTAGGGCTGAAATTAGGGTTAGGGTTAGGGTTAGGGTTGCAATTAGGGTTAGGGTTGCAGCCAGGGCCAGGGTTAGGGTTGGGGAATGAAGCCCATTGGAGATTGAAGATTTTCTTGAATAACTTTTGTTCTGAAGGTCATAGAGACTTGGAAGTTGGTTCGAGCTGAACTAATGTGGGGATGCCCGATCCATTGGTACCATCCCCGAGCGTCTACGACCTCCGCAAGGGGTCAAACCAGCACATCTCGAAGAAAAAGTACGAGCTATTTCTCAATAACTCATTGTCTGAACGTCGTAGCGACTCGGGCATTTCACACATAGTCAAGGGGAGACAGCCACGCACCCACACCAACTTTCAGCACGTTTCGAGCAAGCGGCGCCGAGTTATTCACCCAAAGGTGATTAGGGTTAGGGCTGAAATTAGGGTTAGGGTTAGGGTTAGGGTTGCAATTAGGGTTAGGGTTGCAGCCAGGGCCAGGGTTAGGGTTGGGGAATGAAGCCCATTGGAGATTGAAGATTTTCTTGAATAACTTTTGTTCTGAAGGTCATAGAGACTTGGAAGTTGGTTCGAGCTGAACTAATGTGGGGATGCCCGATCCATTGGTACCATCCCCGAGCGTCTACGACCTCCGCAAGGGGTCAAACCAGCACATCTCGAAGAAAAAGTACGAGCTATTTCTCAATAACTCATTGTCTGAACGTCGTAGCGACTCGGGCATTTCACACATAGTCAAGGGGAGACAGCCACGCACCCACACCAACTTTCAGCACGTTTCGAGCAAGCGGCGCCGAGTTATTCACCCAAAGGTGATTAGGGTTAGGGCTGAAATTAGGGTTAGGGTTAGGGTTAGGGTTGCAATTAGGGTTAGGGTTGCAGCCAGGGCCAGGGTTAGGGTTGGGGAATGAAGCCCATTGGAGATTGAAGATTTTCTTGAATAACTTTTGTTCTGAAGGTCATAGAGACTTGGAAGTTGGTTCGAGCTGAACTAATGTGGGGATGCCCGATCCATTGGTACCATCCCCGAGCGTCTACGACCTCCGCAAGGGGTCAAACCAGCACATCTCGAAGAAAAAGTACGAGCTATTTCTCAATAACTCATTGTCTGAACGTCGTAGCGACTCGGGCATTTCACACATAGTCAAGGGGAGACAGCCACGCACCCACACCAACTTTCAGCACGTTTCGAGCAAGCGGCGCCGAGTTATTCACCCAAAGGTCATTAGGGTTAGGGCTGAAATTAGGGTTAGGGTTAGGGTTAGGGTTGCAATTAGGGTTAGGGTTGCAGCCAGGGCCAGGGTTAGGGTTGGGGAATGAAGCCCATTGGAGATTGAAGATTTTCTTGAATAACTTTTGTTCTGAAGGTCATAGAGACTTGGAAGTTGGTTCGAGCTGAACTAATGTGGGGATGCCCGATCCATTGGTACCATCCCCGAGCGTCTACGACCTCCGCAAGGGGTCAAACCAGCACATCTCGAAGAAAAAGTACGAGCTATTTCTCAATAACTCATTGTCTGAACGTCGTAGCGACTCGGGCATTTCACACATAGTCAAGGGGAGACAGCCACGCACCCACACCAACTTTCAGCACGTTTCGAGCAAGCGGCGCCGAGTTATTCACCCAAAGGTGATTAGGGTTAGGGCTGAAATTAGGGTTAGGGTTAGGGTTAGGGTTGCAATTAGGGTTAGGGTTGCAGCCAGGGCCAGGGTTAGGGTTGGGGAATGAAGCCCATTGGAGATTGAAGATTTTCTTGAATAACTTTTGTTCTGAAGGTCATAGAGACTTGGAAGTTGGTTCGAGCTGAACTAATGTGGGGATGCCCGATCCATTGGTACCATCCCCGAGCGTCTACGACCTCCGCAAGGGGTCAAACCAGCACATCTCGAAGAAAAAGTACGAGCTATTTCTCAATAACTCATTGTCTGAACGTTGTAGCGACTCGGGCATTTCACACATAGTCAAGGGGAGACAGCCACGCACCCACACCAACTTTCAGCACGTTTCGAGCAAGCGGCGCCGAGTTATTCACCCAAAGGTCATTAGGGTTAGGGCTGAAATTAGGGTTAGGGTTAGGGTTAGGGTTGCAATTAGGGTTAGGGTTGCAGCCAGGGCCAGGGTTAGGGTTGGGGAATGAAGCCCATTGGAGATTGAAGATTTTCTTGAATAACTTTTGTTCTGAAGGTCATAGAGACTTGGAAGTTGGTTCGAGCTGAACTAATGTGGGGATGCCCGATCCATTGGTACCATCCCCGAGCGTCTACGACCTCCGCAAGGGGTCAAACCAGCACATCTCGAAGAAAAAGTACGAGCTATTTCTCAATAACTCATTGTCTGAACGTCGTACCGACTCGGGCATTTCACACATAGTCAAGGGGAGACAGCCACGCACCCACACCAACTTTCAGCACGTTTCGAGCAAGCGGCGCCGAGTTATTCACCCAAAGGTCATTAGGGTTAGGGCTGAAATTAGGGTTAGGGTTAGGGTTAGGGTTGCAATTAGGGTTAGG
Organism: Paralichthys olivaceus; assembly: GCF_024713975.1. NCBI lineage: Eukaryota > Metazoa > Chordata > Actinopteri > Pleuronectiformes > Paralichthyidae > Paralichthys > Paralichthys olivaceus. Next base: position 190,109 of record NC_091109.1, on the reverse strand, counting down.
GTTGCAGCCAGGGCCAGGGTTAGGGTTGGGGAATGAAGCCCATTGGAGATTGAAGATTTTCTTGAATAACTTTTGTTCTGAAGGTCATAGAGACTTGGAAGTTGGTTCGAGCTGAACTAATGTGGGGATGCCCGATCCATTGGTACCATCCCCGAGCGTCTACGACCTCCGCAAGGGGTCAAACCAGCACATCTCGAAGAAAAAGTACGAGCTATTTCTCAATAACTCATTGTCTGAACGTCGTAGCGACTCGGGCATTTCACACATAGTCAAGGGGAGACAGCCACGCACCCACACCAACTTTCAGCACGTTTCGAGCAAGCGGCGCCGAGTTATTCACCCAAAGGTGATTAGGGTTAGGGCTGAAATTAGGGTTAGGGTTAGGGTTAGGGTTGCAATTAGGGTTAGGGTTGCAGCCAGGGCCAGGGTTAGGGTTGGGGAATGAAGCCCATTGGAGATTGAAGATTTTCTTGAATAACTTTTGTTCTGAAGGTCATAGAGACTTGGAAGTTGGTTCGAGCTGAACTAATGTGGGGATGCCCGATCCATTGGTACCATCCCCGAGCGTCTACGACCTCCGCAAGGGGTCAAACCAGCACATCTCGAAGAAAAAGTACGAGCTATTTCTCAATAACTCATTGTCTGAACGTCGTAGCGACTCGGGCATTTCACACATAGTCAAGGGGAGACAGCCACGCACCCACACCAACTTTCAGCACGTTTCGAGCAAGCGGCGCCGAGTTATTCACCCAAAGGTCATTAGGGTTAGGGCTGAAATTAGGGTTAGGGTTAGGGTTAGGGTTGCAATTAGGGTTAGGGTTGCAGCCAGGGCCAGGGTTAGGGTTGGGGAATGAAGCCCATTGGAGATTGAAGATTTTCTTGAATAACTTTTGTTCTGAAGGTCATAGAGACTTGGAAGTTGGTTCGAGCTGAACTAATGTGGGGATGCCCGATCCATTGGTACCATCCCCGAGCGTCTACGACCTCCGCAAGGGGTCAAACCAGCACATCTCGAAGAAAAAGTACGAGCTATTTCTCAATAACTCATTGTCTGAACGTCGTAGCGACTCGGGCATTTCACACATAGTCAAGGGGAGACAGCCACGCACCCACACCAACTTTCAGCACGTTTCGAGCAAGCGGCGCCGAGTTATTCACCCAAAGGTCATTAGGGTTAGGGCTGAAATTAGGGTTAGGGTTAGGGTTAGGGTTGCAATTAGGGTTAGGGTTGCAGCCAGGGCCAGGGTTAGGGTTGGGGAATGAAGCCCATTGGAGATTGAAGATTTTCTTGAATAACTTTTGTTCTGAAGGTCATAGAGACTTGGAAGTTGGTTCGAGCTGAACTAATGTGGGGATGCCCGATCCATTGGTACCATCCCCGAGCGTCTACGACCTCCGCAAGGGGTCAAACCAGCACATCTCGAAGAAAAAGTACGAGCTATTTCTCAATAACTCATTGTCTGAACGTCGTAGCGACTCGGGCATTTCACACATAGTCAAGGGGAGACAGCCACGCACCCACACCAACTTTCAGCACGTTTCGAGCAAGCGGCGCCGAGTTATTCACCCAAAGGTCATTAGGGTTAGGGCTGAAATTAGGGTTAGGGTTAGGGTTAGGGTTGCAATTAGGGTTAGGGTTGCAGCCAGGGCCAGGGTTAGGGTTGGGGAATGAAGCCCATTGGAGATTGAAGATTTTCTTGAATAACTTTTGTTCTGAAGGTCATAGAGACTTGGAAGTTGGTTCGAGCTGAACTAATGTGGGGATGCCCGATCCATTGGTACCATCCCCGAGCGTCTACGACCTCCGCAAGGGGTCAAACCAGCACATCTCGAAGAAAAAGTACGAGCTATTTCTCAATAACTCATTGTCTGAACGTCGTAGCGACTCGGGCATTTCACACATAGTCAAGGGGAGACAGCCACGCACCCACACCAACTTTCAGCACGTTTCGAGCAAGCGGCGCCGAGTTATTCACCCAAAGGTCATTAGGGTTAGGGCTGAAATTAGGGTTAGGGTTAGGGTTAGGGTTGCAATTAGGGTTAGGGTTGCAGCCAGGGCCAGGGTTAGGGTTGGGGAATGAAGCCCATTGGAGATTGAAGATTTTCTTGAATAACTTTTGTTCTGAAGGTCATAGAGACTTGGAAGTTGGTTCGAGCTGAACTAATGTGGGGATGCCCGATCCATTGGTACCATCCCCGAGCGTCTACGACCTCCGCAAGGGGTCAAACCAGCACATCTCGAAGAAAAAGTACGAGCTATTTCTCAATAACTCATTGTCTGAACGTCGTAGCGACTCGGGCATTTCACACATAGTCAAGGGGAGACAGCCACGCACCCACACCAACTTTCAGCACGTTTCGAGCAAGCGGCGCCGAGTTATTCACCCAAAGGTGATTAGGGTTAGGGCTGAAATTAGGGTTAGGGTTAGGGTTAGGGTTGCAATTAGGGTTAGGGTTGCAGCCAGGGCCAGGGTTAGGGTTGGGGAATGAAGCCCATTGGAGATTGAAGATTTTCTTGAATAACTTTTGTTCTGAAGGTCATAGAGACTTGGAAGTTGGTTCGAGCTGAACTAATGTGGGGATGCCCGATCCATTGGTACCATCCCCGAGCGTCTACGACCTCCGCAAGGGGTCAAACCAGCACATCTCGAAGAAAAAGTACGAGCTATTTCTCAATAACTCATTGTCTGAACGTCGTAGCGACTCGGGCATTTCACACATAGTCAAGGGGAGACAGCCACGCACCCACACCAACTTTCAGCACGTTTCGAGCAAGCGGCGCCGAGTTATTCACCCAAAGGTGATTAGGGTTAGGGCTGAAATTAGGGTTAGGGTTAGGGTTAGGGTTGCAATTAGGGTTAGGGTTGCAGCCAGGGCCAGGGTTAGGGTTGGGGAATGAAGCCCATTGGAGATTGAAGATTTTCTTGAATAACTTTTGTTCTGAAGGTCATAGAGACTTGGAAGTTGGTTCGAGCTGAACTAATGTGGGGATGCCCGATCCATTGGTACCATCCCCGAGCGTCTACGACCTCCGCAAGGGGTCAAACCAGCACATCTCGAAGAAAAAGTACGAGCTATTTCTCAATAACTCATTGTCTGAACGTCGTAGCGACTCGGGCATTTCACACATAGTCAAGGGGAGACAGCCACGCACCCACACCAACTTTCAGCACGTTTCGAGCAAGCGGCGCCGAGTTATTCACCCAAAGGTGATTAGGGTTAGGGCTGAAATTAGGGTTAGGGTTAGGGTTAGGGTTGCAATTAGGGTTAGGGTTGCAGCCAGGGCCAGGGTTAGGGTTGGGGAATGAAGCCCATTGGAGATTGAAGATTTTCTTGAATAACTTTTGTTCTGAAGGTCATAGAGACTTGGAAGTTGGTTCGAGCTGAACTAATGTGGGGATGCCCGATCCATTGGTACCATCCCCGAGCGTCTACGACCTCCGCAAGGGGTCAAACCAGCACATCTCGAAGAAAAAGTACGAGCTATTTCTCAATAACTCATTGTCTGAACGTCGTAGCGACTCGGGCATTTCACACATAGTCAAGGGGAGACAGCCACGCACCCACACCAACTTTCAGCACGTTTCGAGCAAGCGGCGCCGAGTTATTCACCCAAAGGTCATTAGGGTTAGGGCTGAAATTAGGGTTAGGGTTAGGGTTAGGGTTGCAATTAGGGTTAGGATTGCAGCCAGGGCCAGGGTTAGGGTTGGGGAATGAAGCCCATTGGAGATTGAAGATTTTCTTGAATAACTTTTGTTCTGAAGGTCATAGAGACTTGGAAGTTGGTTCGAGCTGAACTAATGTGGGGATGCCCGATCCATTGGTACCATCCCCGAGCGTCTACGACCTCCGCAAGGGGTCAAACCAGCACATCTCGAAGAAAAAGTACGAGCTATTTCTCAATAACTCATTGTCTGAACGTCGTAGCGACTCGGGCATTTCACGCATAGTCAAGGGGAGACAGCCACGCACCCACACCAACTTTCAGCACGTTTCGAGCAAGCGGCGCCGAGTTATTCACCCAAAGGTGATTAGGGTTAGGGCTGAAATTAGGGTTAGGGTTAGGGTTAGGGTTGCAATTAGGGTTAGGGTTGCAGCCAGGGCCAGGGTTAGGGTTGGGGAATGAAGCCCATTGGAGATTGAAGATTTTCTTGAATAACTTTTGTTCTGAAGGTCATAGAGACTTGGAAGTTGGTTCGAGCTGAACTAATGTGGGGATGCCCGATCCATTGGTACCATCCCCGAGCGTCTACGACCTCCGCAAGGGGTCAAACCAGCACATCTCGAAGAAAAAGTACGAGCTATTTCTCAATAACTCATTGTCTGAACGTCGTAGCGACTCGGGCATTTCACACATAGTCAAGGGGAGACAGCCACGCACCCACACCAACTTTCAGCACGTTTCGAGCAAGCGGCGCCGAGTTATTCACCCAAAGGTCATTAGGGTTAGGGCTGAAATTAGGGTTAGGGTTAGGGTTAGGGTTGCAATTAGGGTTAGGGTTGCAGCCAGGGCCAGGGTTAGGGTTGGGGAATGAAGCCCATTGGAGATTGAAGATTTTCTTGAATAACTTTTGTTCTGAAGGTCATAGAGACTTGGAAGTTGGTTCGAGCTGAACTAATGTGGGGATGCCCGATCCATTGGTACCATCCCCGAGCGTCTACGACCTCCGCAAGGGGTCAAACCAGCACATCTCGAAGAAAAAGTACGAGCTATTTCTCAATAACTCATTGTCTGAACGTCGTAGCGACTCGGGCATTTCACACATAGTCAAGGGGAGACAGCCACGCACCCACACCAACTTTCAGCACGTTTCGAGCAAGCGGCGCCGAGTTATTCACCCAAAGGTGATTAGGGTTAGGGCTGAAATTAGGGTTAGGGTTAGGGTTAGGGTTGCAATTAGGGTTAGGGTTGCAGCCAGGGCCAGGGTTAGGGTTGGGGAATGAAGCCCATTGGAGATTGAAGATTTTCTTGAATAACTTTTGTTCTGAAGGTCATAGAGACTTGGAAGTTGGTTCGAGCTGAACTAATGTGGGGATGCCCGATCCATTGGTACCATCCCCGAGCGTCTACGACCTCCGCAAGGGGTCAAACCAGCACATCTCGAAGAAAAAGTACGAGCTATTTCTCAATAACTCATTGTCTGAACGTCGTAGCGACTCGGGCATTTCACACATAGTCAAGGGGAGACAGCCACGCACCCACACCAACTTTCAGCACGTTTCGAGCAAGCGGCGCCGAGTTATTCACCCAAAGGTGATTAGGGTTAGGGCTGAAATTAGGGTTAGGGTTAGGGTTAGGGTTGCAATTAGGGTTAGGGTTGCAGCCAGGGCCAGGGTTAGGGTTGGGGAATGAAGCCCATTGGAGATTGAAGATTTTCTTGAATAACTTTTGTTCTGAAGGTCATAGAGACTTGGAAGTTGGTTCGAGCTGAACTAATGTGGGGATGCCCGATCCATTGGTACCATCCCCGAGCGTCTACGACCTCCGCAAGGGGTCAAACCAGCACATCTCGAAGAAAAAGTACGAGCTATTTCTCAATAACTCATTGTCTGAACGTCGTAGCGACTCGGGCATTTCACACATAGTCAAGGGGAGACAGCCACGCACCCACACCAACTTTCAGCACGTTTCGAGCAAGCGGCGCCGAGTTATTCACCCAAAGGTCATTAGGGTTAGGGCTGAAATTAGGGTTAGGGTTAGGGTTAGGGTTGCAATTAGGGTTAGGGTTGCAGCCAGGGCCAGGGTTAGGGTTGGGGAATGAAGCCCATTGGAGATTGAAGATTTTCTTGAATAACTTTTGTTCTGAAGGTCATAGAGACTTGGAAGTTGGTTCGAGCTGAACTAATGTGGGGATGCCCGATCCATTGGTACCATCCCCGAGCGTCTACGACCTCCGCAAGGGGTCAAACCAGCACATCTCGAAGAAAAAGTACGAGCTATTTCTCAATAACTCATTGTCTGAACGTCGTAGCGACTCGGGCATTTCACACATAGTCAAGGGGAGACAGCCACGCACCCACACCAACTTTCAGCACGTTTCGAGCAAGCGGCGCCGAGTTATTCACCCAAAGGTGATTAGGGTTAGGGCTGAAATTAGGGTTAGGGTTAGGGTTAGGGTTGCAATTAGGGTTAGGGTTGCAGCCAGGGCCAGGGTTAGGGTTGGGGAATGAAGCCCATTGGAGATTGAAGATTTTCTTGAATAACTTTTGTTCTGAAGGTCATAGAGACTTGGAAGTTGGTTCGAGCTGAACTAATGTGGGGATGCCCGATCCATTGGTACCATCCCCGAGCGTCTACGACCTCCGCAAGGGGTCAAACCAGCACATCTCGAAGAAAAAGTACGAGCTATTTCTCAATAACTCATTGTCTGAACGTCGTAGCGACTCGGGCATTTCACACATAGTCAAGGGGAGACAGCCACGCACCCACACCAACTTTCAGCACGTTTCGAGCAAGCGGCGCCGAGTTATTCACCCAAAGGTCATTAGGGTTAGGGCTGAAATTAGGGTTAGGGTTAGGGTTAGGGTTGCAATTAGGGTTAGGGTTAGGGTTAGGGTTGCAATTAGGGTTAGGGTTGCAGCCAGGGCCAGGGTTAGGGTTGGGGAATGAAGCCCATTGGAGATTGAAGATTTTCCTGAATAACTTTTGTTCTGAAGGTCATAGAGACTTGGAAGTTGGTTCGAGCTAAACTAATGTGGGGATGCCCGATCCATTGGTACCATCCCCGAGCGTCTACGACCTCCGCAAGGGGTCAAACCAGCACATCTCGAAGAAAAAGTACGAGCTATTTCTCAATAACTCATTGTCTGAACGTCGTAGCGACTCGGGCATTTCACACATAGTCAAGGGGAGACAGCCACGCACCCACACCAACTTTCAGCACGTTTCGAGCAAGCGGCGCCGAGTTATTCACCCAAAGGTCATTAGGGTTAGGGCTGAAATTAGGGTTAGGGTTAGGGTTAGGGTTGCAATTAGGGTTAGGGTTGCAGCCAGGGCCAGGGTTAGGGTTGGGGAATGAAGCCCATTGGAGATTGAAGATTTTCTTGAATAACTTTTGTTCTGAAGGTCATAGAGACTTGGAAGTTGGTTCGAGCTGAACTAATGTGGGGATGCCCGATCCATTGGTACCATCCCCGAGCGTCTACGACCTCCGCAAGGGGTCAAACCAGCACATCTCGAAGAAAAAGTACGAGCTATTTCTCAATAACTCATTGTCTGAACGTCGTAGCGACTCGGGCATTTCACACATAGTCAAGGGGAGACAGCCACGCACCCACACCAACTTTCAGCACGTTTCGAGCAAGCGGCGCCGAGTTATTCACCCAAAGGTGATTAGGGTTAGGGCTGAAATTAGGGTTAGGGTTAGGGTTAGGGTTGCAATTAGGGTTAGGGTTGCAGCCAGGGCCAGGGTTAGGGTTGGGGAATGAAGCCCATTGGAGATTGAAGATTTTCTTGAATAACTTTTGTTCTGAAGGTCATAGAGACTTGGAAGTTGGTTCGAGCTGAACTAATGTGGGGATGCCCGATCCATTGGTACCATCCCCGAGCGTCTACGACCTCCGCAAGGGGTCAAACCAGCACATCTCGAAGAAAAAGTACGAGCTATTTCTCAATAACTCATTGTCTGAACGTTGTAGCAACTCGGGCATTTCACACATAGTCAAGGGGAGACAGCCACGCACCCACACCAACTTTCAGCACGTTTCGAGCAAGCGGCGCCGAGTTATTCACCCAAAGGTCATTAGGGTTAGGGCTGAAATTAGGGTTAGGGTTAGGGTTAGGGTTGCAATTAGGGTTAGGGTTGCAGCCAGGGCCAGGGTTAGGGTTGGGGAATGAAGCCCATTGGAGATTGAAGATTTTCTTGAATAACTTTTGTTCTGAAGGTCATAGAGACTTGGAAGTTGGTTCGAGCTGAACTAATGTGGGGATGCCCGATCCATTGGTACCATCCCCGAGCGTCTACGACCTCCGCAAGGGGTCAAACCAGCACATCTCGAAGAAAAAGTACGAGCTATTTCTCAATAACTCATTGTCTGAACGTCGTAGCGACTCGGGCATTTCACACATAGTCAAGGGGAGACAGCCACGCACCCACACCAACTTTCAGCACGTTTCGAGCAAGCGGCGCCGAGTTATTCACCCAAAGGTGATTAGGGTTAGGGCTGAAATTAGGGTTAGGGTTAGGGTTAGGGTTGCAATTAGGGTTAGGGTTGCAGCCAGGGCCAGGGTTAGGGTTGGGGAATGAAGCCCATTGGAGATTGAAGATTTTCTTGAATAACTTTTGTTCTGAAGGTCATAGAGACTTGGAAGTTGGTTCGAGCTGAACTAATGTGGGGATGCCCGATCCATTGGTACCATCCCCGAGCGTCTACGACCTCCGCAAGGGGTCAAACCAGCACATCTCGAAGAAAAAGTACGAGCTATTTCTCAATAACTCATTGTCTGAACGTCGTAGCGACTCGGGCATTTCACACATAGTCAAGGGGAGACAGCCACGCACCCACACCAACTTTCAGCACGTTTCGAGCAAGCGGCGCCGAGTTATTCACCCAAAGGTGATTAGGGTTAGGGCTGAAATTAGGGTTAGGGTTAGGGTTAGGGTTGCAATTAGGGTTAGGGTTGCAGCCAGGGCCAGGGTTAGGGTTGGGGAATGAAGCCCATTGGAGATTGAAGATTTTCTTGAATAACTTTTGTTCTGAAGGTCATAGAGACTTGGAAGTTGGTTCGAGCTGAACTAATGTGGGGATGCCCGATCCATTGGTACCATCCCCGAGCGTCTACGACCTCCGCAAGGGGTCAAACCAGCACATCTCGAAGAAAAAGTACGAGCTATTTCTCAATAACTCATTGTCTGAACGTCGTAGCGACTCGGGCATTTCACACATAGTCAAGGGGAGACAGCCACGCACCCACACCAACTTTCAGCACGTTTCGAGCAAGCGGCGCCGAGTTATTCACCCAAAGGTCATTAGGGTTAGGGCTGAAATTAGGGTTAGGGTTAGGGTTAGGGTTGCAATTAGGGTTAGGGTTGCAGCCAGGGCCAGGGTTAGGGTTGGGGAATGAAGCCCATTGGAGATTGAAGATTTTCTTGAATAACTTTTGTTCTGAAGGTCATAGAGACTTGGAAGTTGGTTCGAGCTGAACTAATGTGGGGATGCCCGATCCATTGGTACCATCCCCGAGCGTCTACGACCTCCGCAAGGGGTCAAACCAGCACATCTCGAAGAAAAAGTACGAGCTATTTCTCAATAACTCATTGTCTGAACGTCGTAGCGACTCGGGCATTTCACACATAGTCAAGGGGAGACAGCCACGCACCCACACCAACTTTCAGCACGTTTCGAGCAAGCGGCGCCGAGTTATTCACCCAAAGGTCATTAGGGTTAGGGCTGAAATTAGGGTTAGGGTTAGGGTTAGGGTTGCAATTAGGGTTAGGGTTGCAGCCAGGGCCAGGGTTAGGGTTGGGGAATGAAGCCCATTGGAGATTGAAGATTTTCTTGAATAACTTTTGTTCTGAAGGTCATAGAGACTTGGAAGTTGGTTCGAGCTGAACTAATGTGGGGATGCCCGATCCATTGGTACCATCCCCGAGCGTCTACGACCTCCGCAAGGGGTCAAACCAGCACATCTCGAAGAAAAAGTACGAGCTATTTCTCAATAACTCATTGTCTGAACGTCGTAGCGACTCGGGCATTTCACACATAGTCAAGGGGAGACAGCCACGCACCCACACCAACTTTCAGCACGTTTCGAGCAAGCGGCGCCGAGTTATTCACCCAAAGGTGATTAGGGTTAGGGCTGAAATTAGGGTTAGGGTTAGGGTTAGGGTTGCAATTAGGGTTAGGGTTGCAGCCAGGGCCAGGGTTAGGGTTGGGGAATGAAGCCCATTGGAGATTGAAGATTTTCTTGAATAACTTTTGTTCTGAAGGTCATAGAGACTTGGAAGTTGGTTCGAGCTGAACTAATGTGGGGATGCCCGATCCATTGGTACCATCCCCGAGCGTCTACGACCTCCGCAAGGGGTCAAACCAGCACATCTCGAAGAAAAAGTACGAGCTATTTCTCAATAACTCATTGTCTGAACGTCGTAGCGACTCGGGCATTTCACACATAGTCAAGGGGAGACAGCCACGCACCCACACCAACTTTCAGCACGTTTCGAGCAAGCGGCGCCGAGTTATTCACCCAAAGGTCATTAGGGTTAGGGCTGAAATTAGGGTTAGGGTTAGGGTTAGGGTTGCAATTAGGGTTAGGGTTGCAGCCAGGGCCAGGGTTAGGGTTGGGGAATGAAGCCCATTGGAGATTGAAGATTTTCCTGAATAACTTTTGTTCTGAAGGTCATAGAGACTTGGAAGTTGGTTCGAGCTAAACTAATGTGGGGATGCCCGATCCATTGGTACCATCCCCGAGCGTCTACGACCTCCGCAAGGGGTCAAACCAGCACATCTCGAAGAAAAAGTACGAGCTATTTCTCAATAACTCATTGTCTGAACGTCGTAGCGACTCGGGCATTTCACACATAGTCAAGGGGAGACAGCCACGCACCCACACCAACTTTCAGCACGTTTCGAGCAAGCGGCGCCGAGTTATTCACCCAAAGGTCATTAGGGTTAGGGCTGAAATTAGGGTTAGGGTTAGGGTTAGGGTTGCAATTAGGGTTAGGGTTGCAGCCAGGGCCAGGGTTAGGGTTGGGGAATGAAGCCCATTGGAGATTGAAGATTTTCTTGAATAACTTTTGTTCTGAAGGTCATAGAGACTTGGAAGTTGGTTCGAGCTGAACTAATGTGGGGATGCCCGATCCATTGGTACCATCCCCGAGCGTCTACGACCTCCGCAAGGGGTCAAACCAGCACATCTCGAAGAAAAAGTACGAGCTATTTCTCAATAACTCATTGTCTGAACGTCGTAGCGACTCGGGCATTTCACACATAGTCAAGGGGAGACAGCCACGCACCCACACCAACTTTCAGCACGTTTCGAGCAAGCGGCGCCGAGTTATTCACCCAAAGGTGATTAGGGTTAGGGCTGAAATTAGGGTTAGGGTTAGGGTTAGGGTTGCAATTAGGGTTAGGGTTGCAGCCAGGGCCAGGGTTAGGGTTGGGGAATGAAGCCCATTGGAGATTGAAGATTTTCTTGAATAACTTTTGTTCTGAAGGTCATAGAGACTTGGAAGTTGGTTCGAGCTGAACTAATGTGGGGATGCCCGATCCATTGGTACCATCCCCGAGCGTCTACGACCTCCGCAAGGGGTCAAACCAGCACATCTCGAAGAAAAAGTACGAGCTATTTCTCAATAACTCATTGTCTGAACGTCGTAGCGACTCGGGCATTTCACACATAGTCAAGGGGAGACAGCCACGCACCCACACCAACTTTCAGCACGTTTCGAGCAAGCGGCGCCGAGTTATTCACCCAAAGGTGATTAGGGTTAGGGCTGAAATTAGGGTTAGGGTTAGGGTTAGGGTTGCAATTAGGGTTAGGGTTGCAGCCAGGGCCAGGGTTAGGGTTGGGGAATGAAGCCCATTGGAGATTGAAGATTTTCTTGAATAACTTTTGTTCTGAAGGTCATAGAGACTTGGAAGTTGGTTCGAGCTGAACTAATGTGGGGATGCCCGATCCATTGGTACCATCCCCGAGCGTCTACGACCTCCGCAAGGGGTCAAACCAGCACATCTCGAAGAAAAAGTACGAGCTATTTCTCAATAACTCATTGTCTGAACGTCGTAGCGACTCGGGCATTTCACACATAGTCAAGGGGAGACAGCCACGCACCCACACCAACTTTCAGCACGTTTCGAGCAAGCGGCGCCGAGTTATTCACCCAAAGGTGATTAGGGTTAGGGCTGAAATTAGGGTTAGGGTTAGGGTTAGGGTTGCAATTAGGGTTAGGGTTGCAGCCAGGGCCAGGGTTAGGGTTGGGGAATGAAGCCCATTGGAGATTGAAGATTTTCTTGAATAACTTTTGTTCTGAAGGTCATAGAGACTTGGAAGTTGGTTCAAGCTGAACTAATGTGGGGATGCCCGATCCATTGGTACCATCCCCGAGCGTCTACGACCTCCGCAAGGGGTCAAACCAGCACATCTCGAAGAAAAAGTACGAGCTATTTCTCAATAACTCATTGTCTGAACGTCGTAGCGACTCGGGCATTTCACACATAGTCAAGGGGAGACAGCCACGCACCCACACCAACTTTCAGCACGTTTCGAGCAAGCGGCGCCGAGTTATTCACCCAAAGGTCATTAGGGTTAGGGCTGAAATTAGGGTTAGGGTTAGGGTTAGGGTTGCAATTAGGGTTAGGGTTGCAGCCAGGGCCAGGGTTAGGGTTGGGGAATGAAGCCCATTGGAGATTGAAGATTTTCTTGAATAACTTTTGTTCTGAAGGTCATAGAGACTTGGAAGTTGGTTCGAGCTGAACTAATGTGGGGATGCCCGATCCATTGGTACCATCCCCGAGCGTCTACGACCTCCGCAAGGGGTCAAACCAGCACATCTCGAAGAAAAAGTACGAGCTATTTCTCAATAACTCATTGTCTGAACGTCGTAGCGACTCGGGCATTTCACACATAGTCAAGGGGAGACAGCCACGCACCCACACCAACTTTCAGCACGTTTCGAGCAAGCGGCGCCGAGTTATTCACCCAAAGGTGATTAGGGTTAGGGCTGAAATTAGGGTTAGGGTTAGGGTTAGGGTTGCAATTAGGGTTAGGGTTGCAGCCAGGGCCAGGGTTAGGGTTGGGGAATGAAGCCCATTGGAGATTGAAGATTTTCTTGAATAACTTTTGTTCTGAAGGTCATAGAGACTTGGAAGTTGGTTCGAGCTGAACTAATGTGGGGATGCCCGATCCATTGGTACCATCCCCGAGCGTCTACGACCTCCGCAAGGGGTCAAACCAGCACATCTCGAAGAAAAAGTACGAGCTATTTCTCAATAACTCATTGTCTGAACGTCGTAGCGACTCGGGCATTTCACACATAGTCAAGGGGAGACAGCCACGCACCCACACCAACTTTCAGCACGTTTCGAGCAAGCGGCGCCGAGTTATTCACCCAAAGGTCATTAGGGTTAGGGCTGAAATTAGGGTTAGGGTTAGGGTTAGGGTTGCAATTAGGGTTAGGGTTGCAGCCAGGGCCAGGGTTAGGGTTGGGGAATGAAGCCCATTGGAGATTGAAGATTTTCTTGAATAACTTTTGTTCTGAAGGTCATAGAGACTTGGAAGTTGGTTCGAGCTGAACTAATGTGGGGATGCCCGATCCATTGGTACCATCCCCGAGCGTCTACGACCTCCGCAAGGGGTCAAACCAGCACATCTCGAAGAAAAAGTACGAGCTATTTCTCAATAACTCATTGTCTGAACGTCGTAGCGACTCGGGCATTTCACACATAGTCAAGGGGAGACAGCCACGCACCCACACCAACTTTCAGCACGTTTCGAGCAAGCGGCGCCGAGTTATTCACCCAAAGGTCATTAGGGTTAGGGCTGAAATTAGGGTTAGGGTTAGGGTTAGGGTTGCAATTAGGGTTAGGGTTGCAGCCAGGGCCAGGGTTAGGGTTGGGGAATGAAGCCCATTGGAGATTGAAGATTTTCTTGAATAACTTTTGTTCTGAAGGTCATAGAGACTTGGAAGTTGGTTCGAGCTGAACTAATGTGGGGATGCCCGATCCATTGGTACCATCCCCGAGCGTCTACGACCTCCGCAAGGGGTCAAACCAGCACATCTCGAAGAAAAAGTACGAGCTATTTCTCAATAACTCATTGTCTGAACGTCGTAGCGACTCGGGCATTTCACACATAGTCAAGGGGAGACAGCCACGCACCCACACCAACTTTCAGCACGTTTCGAGCAAGCGGCGCCGAGTTATTCACCCAAAGGTCATTAGGGTTAGGGCTGAAATTAGGGTTAGGGTTAGGGTTAGGGTTGCAATTAGGGTTAGGGTTGCAGCCAGGGCCAGGGTTAGGGTTGGGGAATGAAGCCCATTGGAGATTGAAGATTTTCTTGAATAACTTTTGTTCTGAAGGTCATAGAGACTTGGAAGTTGGTTCGAGCTGAACTAATGTGGGGATGCCCGATCCATTGGTACCATCCCCGAGCGTCTACGACCTCCGCAAGGGGTCAAACCAGCACATCTCGAAGAAAAAGTACGAGCTATTTCTCAATAACTCATTGTCTGAACGTCGTAGCGACTCGGGCATTTCACACATAGTCAAGGGGAGACAGCCACGCACCCACACCAACTTTCAGCACGTTTCGAGCAAGCGGCGCCGAGTTATTCACCCAAAGGTCATTAGGGTTAGGGCTGAAATTAGGGTTAGGGTTAGGGTTAGGGTTGCAATTAGGGTTAGGGTTGCAGCCAGGGCCAGGGTTAGGGTTGGGGAATGAAGCCCATTGGAGATTGAAGATTTTCTTGAATAACTTTTGTTCTGAAGGTCATAGAGACTTGGAAGTTGGTTCGAGCTGAACTAATGTGGGGATGCCCGATCCATTGGTACCATCCCCGAGCGTCTACGACCTCCGCAAGGGGTCAAACCAGCACATCTCGAAGAAAAAGTACGAGCTATTTCTCAATAACTCATTGTCTGAACGTCGTAGCGACTCGGGCATTTCACACATAGTCAAGGGGAGACAGCCACGCACCCACACCAACTTTCAGCACGTTTCGAGCAAGCGGCGCCGAGTTATTCACCCAAAGGTCATTAGGGTTAGGGCTGAAATTAGGGTTAGGGTTAGGGTTAGGGTTGCAATTAGGGTTAGGGTTGCAGCCAGGGCCAGGGTTAGGGTTGGGGAATGAAGCCCATTGGAGATTGAAGATTTTCTTGAATAACTTTTGTTCTGAAGGTCATAGAGACTTGGAAGTTGGTTCGAGCTGAACTAATGTGGGGATGCCCGATCCATTGGTACCATCCCCGAGCGTCTACGACCTCCGCAAGGGGTCAAACCAGCACATCTCGAAGAAAAAGTACGAGCTATTTCTCAATAACTCATTGTCTGAACGTCGTAGCGACTCGGGCATTTCACACATAGTCAAGGGGAGACAGCCACGCACCCACACCAACTTTCAGCACGTTTCGAGCAAGCGGCGCCGAGTTATTCACCCAAAGGTCATTAGGGTTAGGGCTGAAATTAGGGTTAGGGTTAGGGTTAGGGTTGCAATTAGGGTTAGGGTTGCAGCCAGGGCCAGGGTTAGGGTTGGGGAATGAAGCCCATTGGAGATTGAAGATTTTCTTGAATAACTTTTGTTCTGAAGGTCATAGAGACTTGGAAGTTGGTTCGAGCTGAACTAATGTGGGGATGCCCGATCCATTGGTACCATCCCCGAGCGTCTACGACCTCCGCAAGGGGTCAAACCAGCACATCTCGAAGAAAAAGTACGAGCTATTTCTCAATAACTCATTGTCTGAACGTCGTAGCGACTCGGGCATTTCACACATAGTCAAGGGGAGACAGCCACGCACCCACACCAACTTTCAGCACGTTTCGAGCAAGCGGCGCCGAGTTATTCACCCAAAGGTCATTAGGGTTAGGGCTGAAATTAGGGTTAGGGTTAGGGTTAGGGTTGCAATTAGGGTTAGGGTTGCAGCCAGGGCCAGGGTTAGGGTTGGGGAATGAAGCCCATTGGAGATTGAAGATTTTCTTGAATAACTTTTGTTCTGAAGGTCATAGAGACTTGGAAGTTGGTTCGAGCTGAACTAATGTGGGGATGCCCGATCCATTGGTACCATCCCCGAGCGTCTACGACCTCCGCAAGGGGTCAAACCAGCACATCTCGAAGAAAAAGTACGAGCTATTTCTCAATAACTCATTGTCTGAACGTCGTAGCGACTCGGGCATTTCACACATAGTCAAGGGGAGACAGCCACGCACCCACACCAACTTTCAGCACGTTTCGAGCAAGCGGCGCCGAGTTATTCACCCAAAGGTCATTAGGGTTAGGGCTGAAATTAGGGTTAGGGTTAGGGTTAGGGTTGCAATTAGGGTTAGGGTTGCAGCCAGGGCCAGGGTTAGGGTTGGGGAATGAAGCCCATTGGAGATTGAAGATTTTCTTGAATAACTTTTGTTCTGAAGGTCATAGAGACTTGGAAGTTGGTTCGAGCTGAACTAATGTGGGGATGCCCGATCCATTGGTACCATCCCCGAGCGTCTACGACCTCCGCAAGGGGTCAAACCAGCACATCTCGAAGAAAAAGTACGAGCTATTTCTCAATAACTCATTGTCTGAACGTCGTAGCGACTCGGGCATTTCACACATAGTCAAGGGGAGACAGCCACGCACCCACACCAACTTTCAGCACGTTTCGAGCAAGCGGCGCCGAGTTATTCACCCAAAGGTCATTAGGGTTAGGGCTGAAATTAGGGTTAGGGTTAGGGTTAGGGTTGCAATTAGGGTTAGGGTTGCAGCCAGGGCCAGGGTTAGGGTTGGGGAATGAAGCCCATTGGAGATTGAAGATTTTCTTGAATAACTTTTGTTCTGAAGGTCATAGAGACTTGGAAGTTGGTTCGAGCTGAACTAATGTGGGGATGCCCGATCCATTGGTACCATCCCCGAGCGTCTACGACCTCCGCAAGGGGTCAAACCAGCACATCTCGAAGAAAAAGTACGAGCTATTTCTCAATAACTCATTGTCTGAACGTCGTAGCGACTCGGGCATTTCACACATAGTCAAGGGGAGACAGCCACGCACCCACACCAACTTTCAGCACGTTTCGAGCAAGCGGCGCCGAGTTATTCACCCAAAGGTCATTAGGGTTAGGGCTGAAATTAGGGTTAGGGTTAGGGTTAGGGTTGCAATTAGGGTTAGGGTTGCAGCCAGGGCCAGGGTTAGGGTTGGGGAATGAAGCCCATTGGAGATTGAAGATTTTCTTGAATAACTTTTGTTCTGAAGGTCATAGAGACTTGGAAGTTGGTTCGAGCTGAACTAATGTGGGGATGCCCGATCCATTGGTACCATCCCCGAGCGTCTACGACCTCCGCAAGGGGTCAAACCAGCACATCTCGAAGAAAAAGTACGAGCTATTTCTCAATAACTCATTGTCTGAACGTCGTAGCGACTCGGGCATTTCACACATAGTCAAGGGGAGACAGCCACGCACCCACACCAACTTTCAGCACGTTTCGAGCAAGCGGCGCCGAGTTATTCACCCAAAGGTCATTAGGGTTAGGGCTGAAATTAGGGTTAGGGTTAGGGTTAGGGTTGCAATTAGGGTTAGGGTTGCAGCCAGGGCCAGGGTTAGGGTTGGGGAATGAAGCCCATTGGAGATTGAAGATTTTCTTGAATAACTTTTGTTCTGAAGGTCATAGAGACTTGGAAGTTGGTTCGAGCTGAACTAATGTGGGGATGCCCGATCCATTGGTACCATCCCCGAGCGTCTACGACCTCCGCAAGGGGTCAAACCAGCACATCTCGAAGAAAAAGTACGAGCTATTTCTCAATAACTCATTGTCTGAACGTCGTAGCGACTCGGGCATTTCACACATAGTCAAGGGGAGACAGCCACGCACCCACACCAACTTTCAGCACGTTTCGAGCAAGCGGCGCCGAGTTATTCACCCAAAGGTCATTAGGGTTAGGGCTGAAATTAGGGTTAGGGTTAGGGTTAGGGTTGCAATTAGGGTTAGGGTTGCAGCCAGGGCCAGGGTTAGGGTTGGGGAATGAAGCCCATTGGAGATTGAAGATTTTCTTGAATAACTTTTGTTCTGAAGGTCATAGAGACTTGGAAGTTGGTTCGAGCTGAACTAATGTGGGGATGCCCGATCCATTGGTACCATCCCCGAGCGTCTACGACCTCCGCAAGGGGTCAAACCAGCACATCTCGAAGAAAAAGTACGAGCTATTTCTCAATAACTCATTGTCTGAACGTCGTAGCGACTCGGGCATTTCACACATAGTCAAGGGGAGACAGCCACGCACCCACACCAACTTTCAGCACGTTTCGAGCAAGCGGCGCCGAGTTATTCACCCAAAGGTCATTAGGGTTAGGGCTGAAATTAGGGTTAGGGTTAGGGTTAGGGTTGCAATTAGGGTTAGGGTTGCAGCCAGGGCCAGGGTTAGGGTTGGGGAATGAAGCCCATTGGAGATTGAAGATTTTCTTGAATAACTTTTGTTCTGAAGGTCATAGAGACTTGGAAGTTGGTTCGAGCTGAACTAATGTGGGGATGCCCGATCCATTGGTACCATCCCCGAGCGTCTACGACCTCCGCAAGGGGTCAAACCAGCACATCTCGAAGAAAAAGTACGAGCTATTTCTCAATAACTCATTGTCTGAACGTCGTAGCGACTCGGGCATTTCACACATAGTCAAGGGGAGACAGCCACGCACCCACACCAACTTTCAGCACGTTTCGAGCAAGCGGCGCCGAGTTATTCACCCAAAGGTGATTAGGGTTAGGGCTGAAATTAGGGTTAGGGTTAGGGTTAGGGTTGCAATTAGGGTTAGGGTTGCAGCCAGGGCCAGGGTTAGGGTTGGGGAATGAAGCCCATTGGAGATTGAAGATTTTCTTGAATAACTTTTGTTCTGAAGGTCATAGAGACTTGGAAGTTGGTTCGAGCTGAACTAATGTGGGGATGCCCGATCCATTGGTACCATCCCCGAGCGTCTACGACCTCCGCAAGGGGTCAAACCAGCACATCTCGAAGAAAAAGTACGAGCTATTTCTCAATAACTCATTGTCTGAACGTGGTAGCGACTCGGGCATTTCACACATAGTCAAGGGGAGACAGCCACGCACCCACACCAACTTTCAGCACGTTTCGAGCAAGCGGCGCCGAGTTATTCACCCAAAGGTGATTAGGGTTAGGGCTGAAATTAGGGTTAGGGTTAGGGTTAGGGTTGCAATTAGGGTTAGGGTTGCAGCCAGGGCCAGGGTTAGGGTTGGGGAATGAAGCCCATTGGAGATTGAAGATTTTCTTGAATAACTTTTGTTCTGAAGGTCATAGAGACTTGGAAGTTGGTTCGAGCTGAACTAATGTGGGGATGCCCGATCCATTGGTACCATCCCCGAGCGTCTACGACCTCCGCAAGGGGTCAAACCAGCACATCTCGAAGAAAAAGTACGAGCTATTTCTCAATAACTCATTGTCTGAACGTCGTAGCGACTCGGGCATTTCACACATAGTCAAGGGGAGACAGCCACGCACCCACACCAACTTTCAGCACGTTTCGAGCAAGCGGCGCCGAGTTATTCACCCAAAGGTCATTAGGGTTAGGGCTGAAATTAGGGTTAGGGTTAGGGTTAGGGTTGCAATTAGGGTTAGGGTTGCAGCCAGGGCCAGGGTTAGGGTTGGGGAATGAAGCCCATTGGAGATTGAAGATTTTCTTGAATAACTTTTGTTCTGAAGGTCATAGAGACTTGGAAGTTGGTTCGAGCTGAACTAATGTGGGGATGCCCGATCCATTGGTACCATCCCCGAGCGTCTACGACCTCCGCAAGGGGTCAAACCAGCACATCTCGAAGAAAAAGTACGAGCTATTTCTCAATAACTCATTGTCTGAACGTCGTAGCGACTCGGGCATTTCACACATAGTCAAGGGGAGACAGCCACGCACCCACACCAACTTTCAGCACGTTTCGAGCAAGCGGCGCCGAGTTATTCACCCAAAGGTCATTAGGGTTAGGGCTGAAATTAGGGTTAGGGTTAGGGTTAGGGTTGCAATTAGGGTTAGGGTTGCAGCCAGGGCCAGGGTTAGGGTTGGGGAATGAAGCCCATTGGAGATTGAAGATTTTCTTGAATAACTTTTGTTCTGAAGGTCATAGAGACTTGGAAGTTGGTTCGAGCTGAACTAATGTGGGGATGCCCGATCCATTGGTACCATCCCCGAGCGTCTACGACCTCCGCAAGGGGTCAAACCAGCACATCTCGAAGAAAAAGTACGAGCTATTTCTCAATAACTCATTGTCTGAACGTCGTAGCGACTCGGGCATTTCACACATAGTCAAGGGGAGACAGCCACGCACCCACACCAACTTTCAGCACGTTTCGAGCAAGCGGCGCCGAGTTATTCACCCAAAGGTGATTAGGGTTAGGGCTGAAATTAGGGTTAGGGTTAGGGTTAGGGTTGCAATTAGGGTTAGGGTTGCAGCCAGGGCCAGGGTTAGGGTTGGGGAATGAAGCCCATTGGAGATTGAAGATTTTCTTGAATAACTTTTGTTCTGAAGGTCATAGAGACTTGGAAGTTGGTTCGAGCTGAACTAATGTGGGGATGCCCGATCCATTGGTACCATCCCCGAGCGTCTACGACCTCCGCAAGGGGTCAAACCAGCACATCTCGAAGAAAAAGTACGAGCTATTTCTCAATAACTCATTGTCTGAACGTCGTAGCGACTCGGGCATTTCACACATAGTCAAGGGGAGACAGCCACGCACCCACACCAACTTTCAGCACGTTTCGAGCAAGCGGCGCCGAGTTATTCACCCAAAGGTCATTAGGGTTAGGGCTGAAATTAGGGTTAGGGTTAGGGTTAGGGTTGCAATTAGGGTTAGGGTTGCAGCCAGGGCCAGGGTTAGGGTTGGGGAATGAAGCCCATTGGAGATTGAAGATTTTCTTGAATAACTTTTGTTCTGAAGGTCATAGAGACTTGGAAGTTGGTTCGAGCTGAACTAATGTGGGGATGCCCGATCCATTGGTACCATCCCCGAGCGTCTACGACCTCCGCAAGGGGTCAAACCAGCACATCTCGAAGAAAAAGTACGAGCTATTTCTCAATAACTCATTGTCTGAACGTCGTAGCGACTCGGGCATTTCACACATAGTCAAGGGGAGACAGCCACGCACCCACACCAACTTTCAGCACGTTTCGAGCAAGCGGCGCCGAGTTATTCACCCAAAGGTCATTAGGGTTAGGGCTGAAATTAGGGTTAGGGTTAGGGTTAGGGTTGCAATTAGGGTTAGGGTTGCAGCCAGGGCCAGGGTTAGGGTTGGGGAATGAAGCCCATTGGAGATTGAAGATTTTCTTGAATAACTTTTGTTCTGAAGGTCATAGAGACTTGGAAGTTGGTTCGAGCTGAACTAATGTGGGGATGCCCGATCCATTGGTACCATCCCCGAGCGTCTACGACCTCCGCAAGGGGTCAAACCAGCACATCTCGAAGAAAAAGTACGAGCTATTTCTCAATAACTCATTGTCTGAACGTCGTAGCGACTCGGGCATTTCACACATAGTCAAGGGGAGACAGCCACGCACCCACACCAACTTTCAGCACGTTTCGAGCAAGCGGCGCCGAGTTATTCACCCAAAGGTCATTAGGGTTAGGGCTGAAATTAGGGTTAGGGTTAGGGTTAGGGTTGCAATTAGGGTTAGGGTTGCAGCCAGGGCCAGGGTTAGGGTTGGGGAATGAAGCCCATTGGAGATTGAAGATTTTCTTGAATAACTTTTGTTCTGAAGGTCATAGAGACTTGGAAGTTGGTTCGAGCTGAACTAATGTGGGGATGCCCGATCCATTGGTACCATCCCCGAGCGTCTACGACCTCCGCAAGGGGTCAAACCAGCACATCTCGAAGAAAAAGTACGAGCTATTTCTCAATAACTCATTGTCTGAACGTCGTAGCGACTCGGGCATTTCACACATAGTCAAGGGGAGACAGCCACGCACCCACACCAACTTTCAGCACGTTTCGAGCAAGCGGCGCCGAGTTATTCACCCAAAGGTCATTAGGGTTAGGGCTGAAATTAGGGTTAGGGTTAGGGTTAGGGTTGCAATTAGGGTTAGGGTTGCAGCCAGGGCCAGGGTTAGGGTTGGGGAATGAAGCCCATTGGAGATTGAAGATTTTCTTGAATAACTTTTGTTCTGAAGGTCATAGAGACTTGGAAGTTGGTTCGAGCTGAACTAATGTGGGGATGCCCGATCCATTGGTACCATCCCCGAGCGTCTACGACCTCCGCAAGGGGTCAAACCAGCACATCTCGAAGAAAAAGTACGAGCTATTTCTCAATAACTCATTGTCTGAACGTCGTAGCGACTCGGGCATTTCACACATAGTCAAGGGGAGACAGCCACGCACCCACACCAACTTTCAGCACGTTTCGAGCAAGCGGCGCCGAGTTATTCACCCAAAGGTCATTAGGGTTAGGGCTGAAATTAGGGTTAGGGTTAGGGTTAGGGTTGCAATTAGGGTTAGGGTTGCAGCCAGGGCCAGGGTTAGGGTTGGGGAATGAAGCCCATTGGAGATTGAAGATTTTCTTGAATAACTTTTGTTCTGAAGGTCATAGAGACTTGGAAGTTGGTTCGAGCTGAACTAATGTGGGGATGCCCGATCCATTGGTACCATCCCCGAGCGTCTACGACCTCCGCAAGGGGTCAAACCAGCACATCTCGAAGAAAAAGTACGAGCTATTTCTCAATAACTCATTGTCTGAACGTCGTAGCGACTCGGGCATTTCACACATAGTCAAGGGGAGACAGCCACGCACCCACACCAACTTTCAGCACGTTTCGAGCAAGCGGCGCCGAGTTATTCACCCAAAGGTCATTAGGGTTAGGGCTGAAATTAGGGTTAGGGTTAGGGTTAGGGTTGCAATTAGGGTTAGGGTTGCAGCCAGGGCCAGGGTTAGGGTTGGGGAATGAAGCCCATTGGAGATTGAAGATTTTCTTGAATAACTTTTGTTCTGAAGGTCATAGAGACTTGGAAGTTGGTTCGAGCTGAACTAATGTGGGGATGCCCGATCCATTGGTACCATCCCCGAGCGTCTACGACCTCCGCAAGGGGTCAAACCAGCACATCTCGAAGAAAAAGTACGAGCTATTTCTCAATAACTCATTGTCTGAACGTCGTAGCGACTCGGGCATTTCACACATAGTCAAGGGGAGACAGCCACGCACCCACACCAACTTTCAGCACGTTTCGAGCAAGCGGCGCCGAGTTATTCACCCAAAGGTCATTAGGGTTAGGGCTGAAATTAGGGTTAGGGTTAGGGTTAGGGTTGCAATTAGGGTTAGGGTTGCAGCCAGGGCCAGGGTTAGGGTTGGGGAATGAAGCCCATTGGAGATTGAAGATTTTCTTGAATAACTTTTGTTCTGAAGGTCATAGAGACTTGGAAGTTGGTTCGAGCTGAACTAATGTGGGGATGCCCGATCCATTGGTACCATCCCCGAGCGTCTACGACCTCCGCAAGGGGTCAAACCAGCACATCTCGAAGAAAAAGTACGAGCTATTTCTCAATAACTCATTGTCTGAACGTCGTAGCGACTCGGGCATTTCACACATAGTCAAGGGGAGACAGCCACGCACCCACACCAACTTTCAGCACGTTTCGAGCAAGCGGCGCCGAGTTATTCACCCAAAGGTCATTAGGGTTAGGGCTGAAATTAGGGTTAGGGTTAGGGTTAGGGTTGCAATTAGGGTTAGGGTTGCAGCCAGGGCCAGGGTTAGGGTTGGGGAATGAAGCCCATTGGAGATTGAAGATTTTCTTGAATAACTTTTGTTCTGAAGGTCATAGAGACTTGGAAGTTGGTTCGAGCTGAACTAATGTGGGGATGCCCGATCCATTGGTACCATCCCCGAGCGTCTACGACCTCCGCAAGGGGTCAAACCAGCACATCTCGAAGAAAAAGTACGAGCTATTTCTCAATAACTCATTGTCTGAACGTCGTAGCGACTCGGGCATTTCACACATAGTCAAGGGGAGACAGCCACGCACCCACACCAACTTTCAGCACGTTTCGAGCAAGCGGCGCCGAGTTATTCACCCAAAGGTCATTAGGGTTAGGGCTGAAATTAGGGTTAGGGTTAGGGTTAGGGTTGCAATTAGGGTTAGGGTTGCAGCCAGGGCCAGGGTTAGGGTTGGGGAATGAAGCCCATTGGAGATTGAAGATTTTCTTGAATAACTTTTGTTCTGAAGGTCATAGAGACTTGGAAGTTGGTTCGAGCTGAACTAATGTGGGGATGCCCGATCCATTGGTACCATCCCCGAGCGTCTACGACCTCCGCAAGGGGTCAAACCAGCACATCTCGAAGAAAAAGTACGAGCTATTTCTCAATAACTCATTGTCTGAACGTCGTAGCGACTCGGGCATTTCACACATAGTCAAGGGGAGACAGCCACGCACCCACACCAACTTTCAGCACGTTTCGAGCAAGCGGCGCCGAGTTATTCACCCAAAGGTCATTAGGGTTAGGGCTGAAATTAGGGTTAGGGTTAGGGTTAGGGTTGCAATTAGGGTTAGGGTTGCAGCCAGGGCCAGGGTTAGGGTTGGGGAATGAAGCCCATTGGAGATTGAAGATTTTCTTGAATAACTTTTGTTCTGAAGGTCATAGAGACTTGGAAGTTGGTTCGAGCTGAACTAATGTGGGGATGCCCGATCCATTGGTACCATCCCCGAGCGTCTACGACCTCCGCAAGGGGTCAAACCAGCACATCTCGAAGAAAAAGTACGAGCTATTTCTCAATAACTCATTGTCTGAACGTCGTAGCGACTCGGGCATTTCACACATAGTCAAGGGGAGACAGCCACGCACCCACACCAACTTTCAGCACGTTTCGAGCAAGCGGCGCCGAGTTATTCACCCAAAGGTCATTAGGGTTAGGGCTGAAATTAGGGTTAGGGTTAGGGTTAGGGTTGCAATTAGGGTTAGGGTTGCAGCCAGGGCCAGGGTTAGGGTTGGGGAATGAAGCCCATTGGAGATTGAAGATTTTCTTGAATAACTTTTGTTCTG
This sequence comes from Paralichthys olivaceus, assembly GCF_024713975.1. Taxonomy (NCBI): domain Eukaryota; kingdom Metazoa; phylum Chordata; class Actinopteri; order Pleuronectiformes; family Paralichthyidae; genus Paralichthys; species Paralichthys olivaceus. The sequence continues at coordinate 165,459 of NC_091109.1, read as the reverse complement.
AAGGTCATAGAGACTTGGAAGTTGGTTCGAGCTGAACTAATGTGGGGATGCCCGATCCATTGGTACCATCCCCGAGCGTCTACGACCTCCGCAAGGGGTCAAACCAGCACATCTCGAAGAAAAAGTACGAGCTATTTCTCAATAACTCATTGTCTGAACGTCGTAGCGACTCGGGCATTTCACACATAGTCAAGGGGAGACAGCCACGCACCCACACCAACTTTCAGCACGTTTCGAGCAAGCGGCGCCGAGTTATTCACCCAAAGGTCATTAGGGTTAGGGCTGAAATTAGGGTTAGGGTTAGGGTTAGGGTTGCAATTAGGGTTAGGGTTGCAGCCAGGGCCAGGGTTAGGGTTGGGGAATGAAGCCCATTGGAGATTGAAGATTTTCTTGAATAACTTTTGTTCTGAAGGTCATAGAGACTTGGAAGTTGGTTCGAGCTGAACTAATGTGGGGATGCCCGATCCATTGGTACCATCCCCGAGCGTCTACGACCTCCGCAAGGGGTCAAACCAGCACATCTCGAAGAAAAAGTACGAGCTATTTCTCAATAACTCATTGTCTGAACGTCGTAGCGACTCGGGCATTTCACACATAGTCAAGGGGAGACAGCCACGCACCCACACCAACTTTCAGCACGTTTCGAGCAAGCGGCGCCGAGTTATTCACCCAAAGGTCATTAGGGTTAGGGCTGAAATTAGGGTTAGGGTTAGGGTTAGGGTTGCAATTAGGGTTAGGGTTGCAGCCAGGGCCAGGGTTAGGGTTGGGGAATGAAGCCCATTGGAGATTGAAGATTTTCTTGAATAACTTTTGTTCTGAAGGTCATAGAGACTTGGAAGTTGGTTCGAGCTGAACTAATGTGGGGATGCCCGATCCATTGGTACCATCCCCGAGCGTCTACGACCTCCGCAAGGGGTCAAACCAGCACATCTCGAAGAAAAAGTACGAGCTATTTCTCAATAACTCATTGTCTGAACGTCGTAGCGACTCGGGCATTTCACACATAGTCAAGGGGAGACAGCCACGCACCCACACCAACTTTCAGCACGTTTCGAGCAAGCGGCGCCGAGTTATTCACCCAAAGGTCATTAGGGTTAGGGCTGAAATTAGGGTTAGGGTTAGGGTTAGGGTTGCAATTAGGGTTAGGATTGCAGCCAGGGCCAGGGTTAGGGTTGGGGAATGAAGCCCATTGGAGATTGAAGATTTTCTTGAATAACTTTTGTTCTGAAGGTCATAGAGACTTGGAAGTTGGTTCGAGCTGAACTAATGTGGGGATGCCCGATCCATTGGTACCATCCCCGAGCGTCTACGACCTCCGCAAGGGGTCAAACCAGCACATCTCGAAGAAAAAGTACGAGCTATTTCTCAATAACTCATTGTCTGAACGTCGTAGCGACTCGGGCATTTCACACATAGTCAAGGGGAGACAGCCACGCACCCACACCAACTTTCAGCACGTTTCGAGCAAGCGGCGCCGAGTTATTCACCCAAAGGTGATTAGGGTTAGGGCTGAAATTAGGGTTAGGGTTAGGGTTAGGGTTGCAATTAGGGTTAGGGTTGCAGCCAGGGCCAGGGTTAGGGTTGGGGAATGAAGCCCATTGGAGATTGAAGATTTTCTTGAATAACTTTTGTTCTGAAGGTCATAGAGACTTGGAAGTTGGTTCGAGCTGAACTAATGTGGGGATGCCCGATCCATTGGTACCATCCCCGAGCGTCTACGACCTCCGCAAGGGGTCAAACCAGCACATCTCGAAGAAAAAGTACGAGCTATTTCTCAATAACTCATTGTCTGAACGTCGTAGCGACTCGGGCATTTCACACATAGTCAAGGGGAGACAGCCACGCACCCACACCAACTTTCAGCACGTTTCGAGCAAGCGGCGCCGAGTTATTCACCCAAAGGTCATTAGGGTTAGGGCTGAAATTAGGGTTAGGGTTAGGGTTAGGGTTGCAATTAGGGTTAGGGTTGCAGCCAGGGCCAGGGTTAGGGTTGGGTAATGAAGCCCATTGGAGATTGAAGATTTTCTTGAATAACTTTTGTTCTGAAGGTCATAGAGACTTGGAAGTTGGTTCGAGCTGAACTAATGTGGGGATGCCCGATCCATTGGTACCATCCCCGAGCGTCTACGACCTCCGCAAGGGGTCAAACCAGCACATCTCGAAGAAAAAGTACGAGCTATTTCTCAATAACTCATTGTCTGAACGTCGTAGCGACTCGGGCATTTCACACATAGTCAAGGGGAGACAGCCACGCACCCACACCAACTTTCAGCACGTTTCGAGCAAGCGGCGCCGAGTTATTCACCCAAAGGTGATTAGGGTTAGGGCTGAAATTAGGGTTAGGGTTAGGGTTAGGGTTGCAATTAGGGTTAGGGTTGCAGCCAGGGCCAGGGTTAGGGTTGGGGAATGAAGCCCATTGGAGATTGAAGATTTTCTTGAATAACTTTTGTTCTGAAGGTCATAGAGACTTGGAAGTTGGTTCGAGCTGAACTAATGTGGGGATGCCCGATCCATTGGTACCATCCCCGAGCGTCTACGACCTCCGCAAGGGGTCAAACCAGCACATCTCGAAGAAAAAGTACGAGCTATTTCTCAATAACTCATTGTCTGAACGTCGTAGCGACTCGGGCATTTCACACATAGTCAAGGGGAGACAGCCACGCACCCACACCAACTTTCAGCACGTTTCGAGCAAGCGGCGCCGAGTTATTCACCCAAAGGTCATTAGGGTTAGGGCTGAAATTAGGGTTAGGGTTAGGGTTAGGGTTGCAATTAGGGTTAGGGTTGCAGCCAGGGCCAGGGTTAGGGTTGGGGAATGAAGCCCATTGGAGATTGAAGATTTTCTTGAATAACTTTTGTTCTGAAGGTCATAGAGACTTGGAAGTTGGTTCGAGCTGAACTAATGTGGGGATGCCCGATCCATTGGTACCATCCCCGAGCGTCTACGACCTCCGCAAGGGGTCAAACCAGCACATCTCGAAGAAAAAGTACGAGCTATTTCTCAATAACTCATTGTCTGAACGTCGTAGCGACTCGGGCATTTCACACATAGTCAAGGGGAGACAGCCACGCACCCACACCAACTTTCAGCACGTTTCGAGCAAGCGGCGCCGAGTTATTCACCCAAAGGTGATTAGGGTTAGGGCTGAAATTAGGGTTAGGGTTAGGGTTAGGGTTGCAATTAGGGTTAGGGTTGCAGCCAGGGCCAGGGTTAGGGTTGGGGAATGAAGCCCATTGGAGATTGAAGATTTTCTTGAATAACTTTTGTTCTGAAGGTCATAGAGACTTGGAAGTTGGTTCGAGCTGAACTAATGTGGGGATGCCCGATCCATTGGTACCATCCCCGAGCGTCTACGACCTCCGCAAGGGGTCAAACCAGCACATCTCGAAGAAAAAGTACGAGCTATTTCTCAATAACTCATTGTCTGAACGTCGTAGCGACTCGGGCATTTCACACATAGTCAAGGGGAGACAGCCACGCACCCACACCAACTTTCAGCACGTTTCGAGCAAGCGGCGCCGAGTTATTCACCCAAAGGTCATTAGGGTTAGGGCTGAAATTAGGGTTAGGGTTAGGGTTAGGGTTGCAATTAGGGTTAGGGTTGCAGCCAGGGCCAGGGTTAGGGTTGGGGAATGAAGCCCATTGGAGATTGAAGATTTTCTTGAATAACTTTTGTTCTGAAGGTCATAGAGACTTGGAAGTTGGTTCGAGCTGAACTAATGTGGGGATGCCCGATCCATTGGTACCATCCCCGAGCGTCTACGACCTCCGCAAGGGGTCAAACCAGCACATCTCGAAGAAAAAGTACGAGCTATTTCTCAATAACTCATTGTCTGAACGTCGTAGCGACTCGGGCATTTCACACATAGTCAAGGGGAGACAGCCACGCACCCACACCAACTTTCAGCACGTTTCGAGCAAGCGGCGCCGAGTTATTCACCCAAAGGTCATTAGGGTTAGGGCTGAAATTAGGGTTAGGGTTAGGGTTAGGGTTGCAATTAGGGTTAGGATTGCAGCCAGGGCCAGGGTTAGGGTTGGGGAATGAAGCCCATTGGAGATTGAAGATTTTCTTGAATAACTTTTGTTCTGAAGGTCATAGAGACTTGGAAGTTGGTTCGAGCTGAACTAATGTGGGGATGCCCGATCCATTGGTACCATCCCCGAGCGTCTACGACCTCCGCAAGGGGTCAAACCAGCACATCTCGAAGAAAAAGTACGAGCTATTTCTCAATAACTCATTGTCTGAACGTCGTAGCGACTCGGGCATTTCACACATAGTCAAGGGGAGACAGCCACGCACCCACACCAACTTTCAGCACGTTTCGAGCAAGCGGCGCCGAGTTATTCACCCAAAGGTGATTAGGGTTAGGGCTGAAATTAGGGTTAGGGTTAGGGTTAGGGTTGCAATTAGGGTTAGGGTTGCAGCCAGGGCCAGGGTTAGGGTTGGGGAATGAAGCCCATTGGAGATTGAAGATTTTCTTGAATAACTTTTGTTCTGAAGGTCATAGAGACTTGGAAGTTGGTTCGAGCTGAACTAATGTGGGGATGCCCGATCCATTGGTACCATCCCCGAGCGTCTACGACCTCCGCAAGGGGTCAAACCAGCACATCTCGAAGAAAAAGTACGAGCTATTTCTCAATAACTCATTGTCTGAACGTCGTAGCGACTCGGGCATTTCACACATAGTCAAGGGGAGACAGCCACGCACCCACACCAACTTTCAGCACGTTTCGAGCAAGCGGCGCCGAGTTATTCACCCAAAGGTCATTAGGGTTAGGGCTGAAATTAGGGTTAGGGTTAGGGTTAGGGTTGCAATTAGGGTTAGGATTGCAGCCAGGGCCAGGGTTAGGGTTGGGGAATGAAGCCCATTGGAGATTGAAGATTTTCTTGAATAACTTTTGTTCTGAAGGTCATAGAGACTTGGAAGTTGGTTCGAGCTGAACTAATGTGGGGATGCCCGATCCATTGGTACCATCCCCGAGCGTCTACGACCTCCGCAAGGGGTCAAACCAGCACATCTCGAAGAAAAAGTACGAGCTATTTCTCAATAACTCATTGTCTGAACGTCGTAGCGACTCGGGCATTTCACACATAGTCAAGGGGAGACAGCCACGCACCCACACCAACTTTCAGCACGTTTCGAGCAAGCGGCGCCGAGTTATTCACCCAAAGGTGATTAGGGTTAGGGCTGAAATTAGGGTTAGGGTTAGGGTTAGGGTTGCAATTAGGGTTAGGGTTGCAGCCAGGGCCAGGGTTAGGGTTGGGGAATGAAGCCCATTGGAGATTGAAGATTTTCTTGAATAACTTTTGTTCTGAAGGTCATAGAGACTTGGAAGTTGGTTCGAGCTGAACTAATGTGGGGATGCCCGATCCATTGGTACCATCCCCGAGCGTCTACGACCTCCGCAAGGGGTCAAACCAGCACATCTCGAAGAAAAAGTACGAGCTATTTCTCAATAACTCATTGTCTGAACGTCGTAGCGACTCGGGCATTTCACACATAGTCAAGGGGAGACAGCCACGCACCCACACCAACTTTCAGCACGTTTCGAGCAAGCGGCGCCGAGTTATTCACCCAAAGGTCATTAGGGTTAGGGCTGAAATTAGGGTTAGGGTTAGGGTTAGGGTTGCAATTAGGGTTAGGGTTGCAGCCAGGGCCAGGGTTAGGGTTGGGTAATGAAGCCCATTGGAGATTGAAGATTTTCTTGAATAACTTTTGTTCTGAAGGTCATAGAGACTTGGAAGTTGGTTCGAGCTGAACTAATGTGGGGATGCCCGATCCATTGGTACCATCCCCGAGCGTCTACGACCTCCGCAAGGGGTCAAACCAGCACATCTCGAAGAAAAAGTACGAGCTATTTCTCAATAACTCATTGTCTGAACGTCGTAGCGACTCGGGCATTTCACACATAGTCAAGGGGAGACAGCCACGCACCCACACCAACTTTCAGCACGTTTCGAGCAAGCGGCGCCGAGTTATTCACCCAAAGGTGATTAGGGTTAGGGCTGAAATTAGGGTTAGGGTTAGGGTTAGGGTTGCAATTAGGGTTAGGGTTGCAGCCAGGGCCAGGGTTAGGGTTGGGGAATGAAGCCCATTGGAGATTGAAGATTTTCTTGAATAACTTTTGTTCTGAAGGTCATAGAGACTTGGAAGTTGGTTCGAGCTGAACTAATGTGGGGATGCCCGATCCATTGGTACCATCCCCGAGCGTCTACGACCTCCGCAAGGGGTCAAACCAGCACATCTCGAAGAAAAAGTACGAGCTATTTCTCAATAACTCATTGTCTGAACGTCGTAGCGACTCGGGCATTTCACACATAGTCAAGGGGAGACAGCCACGCACCCACACCAACTTTCAGCACGTTTCGAGCAAGCGGCGCCGAGTTATTCACCCAAAGGTGATTAGGGTTAGGGCTGAAATTAGGGTTAGGGTTAGGGTTAGGGTTGCAATTAGGGTTAGGGTTGCAGCCAGGGCCAGGGTTAGGGTTGGGGAATGAAGCCCATTGGAGATTGAAGATTTTCTTGAATAACTTTTGTTCTGAAGGTCATAGAGACTTGGAAGTTGGTTCGAGCTGAACTAATGTGGGGATGCCCGATCCATTGGTACCATCCCCGAGTGTCTACGACCTCCGCAAGGGGTCAAACCAGCACATCTCGAAGAAAAAGTACGAGCTATTTCTCAATAACTCATTGTCTGAACGTCGTAGCGACTCGGGCATTTCACACATAGTCAAGGGGAGACAGCCACGCACCCACACCAACTTTCAGCACGTTTCGAGCAAGCGGCGCCGAGTTATTCACCCAAAGGTGATTAGGGTTAGGGCTGAAATTAGGGTTAGGGTTAGGGTTAGGGTTGCAATTAGGGTTAGGGTTGCAGCCAGGGCCAGGGTTAGGGTTGGGGAATGAAGCCCATTGGAGATTGAAGATTTTCTTGAATAACTTTTGTTCTGAAGGTCATAGAGACTTGGAAGTTGGTTCGAGCTGAACTAATGTGGGGATGCCCGATCCATTGGTACCATCCCCGAGCGTCTACGACCTCCGCAAGGGGTCAAACCAGCACATCTCGAAGAAAAAGTACGAGCTATTTCTCAATAACTCATTGTCTGAACGTCGTAGCGACTCGGGCATTTCACACATAGTCAAGGGGAGACAGCCACGCACCCACACCAACTTTCAGCACGTTTCGAGCAAGCGGCGCCGAGTTATTCACCCAAAGGTCATTAGGGTTAGGGCTGAAATTAGGGTTAGGGTTAGGGTTAGGGTTGCAATTAGGGTTAGGGTTGCAGCCAGGGCCAGGGTTAGGGTTGGGGAATGAAGCCCATTGGAGATTGAAGATTTTCTTGAATAACTTTTGTTCTGAAGGTCATAGAGACTTGGAAGTTGGTTCGAGCTGAACTAATGTGGGGATGCCCGATCCATTGGTACCATCCCCGAGCGTCTACGACCTCCGCAAGGGGTCAAACCAGCACATCTCGAAGAAAAAGTACGAGCTATTTCTCAATAACTCATTGTCTGAACGTCGTAGCGACTCGGGCATTTCACACATAGTCAAGGGGAGACAGCCACGCACCCACACCAACTTTCAGCACGTTTCGAGCAAGCGGCGCCGAGTTATTCACCCAAAGGTGATTAGGGTTAGGGCTGAAATTAGGGTTAGGGTTAGGGTTAGGGTTGCAATTAGGGTTAGGGTTGCAGCCAGGGCCAGGGTTAGGGTTGGGGAATGAAGCCCATTGGAGATTGAAGATTTTCTTGAATAACTTTTGTTCTGAAGGTCATAGAGACTTGGAAGTTGGTTCGAGCTGAACTAATGTGGGGATGCCCGATCCATTGGTACCATCCCCGAGCGTCTACGACCTCCGCAAGGGGTCAAACCAGCACATCTCGAAGAAAAAGTACGAGCTATTTCTCAATAACTCATTGTCTGAACGTCGTAGCGACTCGGGCATTTCACACATAGTCAAGGGGAGACAGCCACGCACCCACACCAACTTTCAGCACGTTTCGAGCAAGCGGCGCCGAGTTATTCACCCAAAGGTCATTAGGGTTAGGGCTGAAATTAGGGTTAGGGTTAGGGTTAGGGTTGCAATTAGGGTTAGGGTTGCAGCCAGGGCCAGGGTTAGGGTTGGGGAATGAAGCCCATTGGAGATTGAAGATTTTCTTGAATAACTTTTGTTCTGAAGGTCATAGAGACTTGGAAGTTGGTTCGAGCTGAACTAATGTGGGGATGCCCGATCCATTGGTACCATCCCCGAGCGTCTACGACCTCCGCAAGGGGTCAAACCAGCACATCTCGAAGAAAAAGTACGAGCTATTTCTCAATAACTCATTGTCTGAACGTCGTAGCGACTCGGGCATTTCACACATAGTCAAGGGGAGACAGCCACGCACCCACACCAACTTTCAGCACGTTTCGAGCAAGCGGCGCCGAGTTATTCACCCAAAGGTCATTAGGGTTAGGGCTGAAATTAGGGTTAGGGTTAGGGTTAGGGTTGCAATTAGGGTTAGGATTGCAGCCAGGGCCAGGGTTAGGGTTGGGGAATGAAGCCCATTGGAGATTGAAGATTTTCTTGAATAACTTTTGTTCTGAAGGTCATAGAGACTTGGAAGTTGGTTCGAGCTGAACTAATGTGGGGATGCCCGATCCATTGGTACCATCCCCGAGCGTCTACGACCTCCGCAAGGGGTCAAACCAGCACATCTCGAAGAAAAAGTACGAGCTATTTCTCAATAACTCATTGTCTGAACGTCGTAGCGACTCGGGCATTTCACACATAGTCAAGGGGAGACAGCCACGCACCCACACCAACTTTCAGCACGTTTCGAGCAAGCGGCGCCGAGTTATTCACCCAAAGGTGATTAGGGTTAGGGCTGAAATTAGGGTTAGGGTTAGGGTTAGGGTTGCAATTAGGGTTAGGGTTGCAGCCAGGGCCAGGGTTAGGGTTGGGGAATGAAGCCCATTGGAGATTGAAGATTTTCTTGAATAACTTTTGTTCTGAAGGTCATAGAGACTTGGAAGTTGGTTCGAGCTGAACTAATGTGGGGATGCCCGATCCATTGGTACCATCCCCGAGCGTCTACGACCTCCGCAAGGGGTCAAACCAGCACATCTCGAAGAAAAAGTACGAGCTATTTCTCAATAACTCATTGTCTGAACGTCGTAGCGACTCGGGCATTTCACACATAGTCAAGGGGAGACAGCCACGCACCCACACCAACTTTCAGCACGTTTCGAGCAAGCGGCGCCGAGTTATTCACCCAAAGGTCATTAGGGTTAGGGCTGAAATTAGGGTTAGGGTTAGGGTTAGGGTTGCAATTAGGGTTAGGATTGCAGCCAGGGCCAGGGTTAGGGTTGGGGAATGAAGCCCATTGGAGATTGAAGATTTTCTTGAATAACTTTTGTTCTGAAGGTCATAGAGACTTGGAAGTTGGTTCGAGCTGAACTAATGTGGGGATGCCCGATCCATTGGTACCATCCCCGAGCGTCTACGACCTCCGCAAGGGGTCAAACCAGCACATCTCGAAGAAAAAGTACGAGCTATTTCTCAATAACTCATTGTCTGAACGTCGTAGCGACTCGGGCATTTCACACATAGTCAAGGGGAGACAGCCACGCACCCACACCAACTTTCAGCACGTTTCGAGCAAGCGGCGCCGAGTTATTCACCCAAAGGTGATTAGGGTTAGGGCTGAAATTAGGGTTAGGGTTAGGGTTAGGGTTGCAATTAGGGTTAGGGTTGCAGCCAGGGCCAGGGTTAGGGTTGGGGAATGAAGCCCATTGGAGATTGAAGATTTTCTTGAATAACTTTTGTTCTGAAGGTCATAGAGACTTGGAAGTTGGTTCGAGCTGAACTAATGTGGGGATGCCCGATCCATTGGTACCATCCCCGAGCGTCTACGACCTCCGCAAGGGGTCAAACCAGCACATCTCGAAGAAAAAGTACGAGCTATTTCTCAATAACTCATTGTCTGAACGTCGTAGCGACTCGGGCATTTCACACATAGTCAAGGGGAGACAGCCACGCACCCACACCAACTTTCAGCACGTTTCGAGCAAGCGGCGCCGAGTTATTCACCCAAAGGTCATTAGGGTTAGGGCTGAAATTAGGGTTAGGGTTAGGGTTAGGGTTGCAATTAGGGTTAGGGTTGCAGCCAGGGCCAGGGTTAGGGTTGGGTAATGAAGCCCATTGGAGATTGAAGATTTTCTTGAATAACTTTTGTTCTGAAGGTCATAGAGACTTGGAAGTTGGTTCGAGCTGAACTAATGTGGGGATGCCCGATCCATTGGTACCATCCCCGAGCGTCTACGACCTCCGCAAGGGGTCAAACCAGCACATCTCGAAGAAAAAGTACGAGCTATTTCTCAATAACTCATTGTCTGAACGTCGTAGCGACTCGGGCATTTCACACATAGTCAAGGGGAGACAGCCACGCACCCACACCAACTTTCAGCACGTTTCGAGCAAGCGGCGCCGAGTTATTCACCCAAAGGTGATTAGGGTTAGGGCTGAAATTAGGGTTAGGGTTAGGGTTAGGGTTGCAATTAGGGTTAGGGTTGCAGCCAGGGCCAGGGTTAGGGTTGGGGAATGAAGCCCATTGGAGATTGAAGATTTTCTTGAATAACTTTTGTTCTGAAGGTCATAGAGACTTGGAAGTTGGTTCGAGCTGAACTAATGTGGGGATGCCCGATCCATTGGTACCATCCCCGAGCGTCTACGACCTCCGCAAGGGGTCAAACCAGCACATCTCGAAGAAAAAGTACGAGCTATTTCTCAATAACTCATTGTCTGAACGTCGTAGCGACTCGGGCATTTCACACATAGTCAAGGGGAGACAGCCACGCACCCACACCAACTTTCAGCACGTTTCGAGCAAGCGGCGCCGAGTTATTCACCCAAAGGTGATTAGGGTTAGGGCTGAAATTAGGGTTAGGGTTAGGGTTAGGGTTGCAATTAGGGTTAGGGTTGCAGCCAGGGCCAGGGTTAGGGTTGGGGAATGAAGCCCATTGGAGATTGAAGATTTTCTTGAATAACTTTTGTTCTGAAGGTCATAGAGACTTGGAAGTTGGTTCGAGCTGAACTAATGTGGGGATGCCCGATCCATTGGTACCATCCCCGAGTGTCTACGACCTCCGCAAGGGGTCAAACCAGCACATCTCGAAGAAAAAGTACGAGCTATTTCTCAATAACTCATTGTCTGAACGTCGTAGCGACTCGGGCATTTCACACATAGTCAAGGGGAGACAGCCACGCACCCACACCAACTTTCAGCACGTTTCGAGCAAGCGGCGCCGAGTTATTCACCCAAAGGTCATTAGGGTTAGGGCTGAAATTAGGGTTAGGGTTAGGGTTAGGGTTGCAATTAGGGTTAGGGTTGCAGCCAGGGCCAGGGTTAGGGTTGGGGAATGAAGCCCATTGGAGATTGAAGATTTTCTTGAATAACTTTTGTTCTGAAGGTCATAGAGACTTGGAAGTTGGTTCGAGCTGAACTAATGTGGGGATGCCCGATCCATTGGTACCATCCCCGAGCGTCTACGACCTCCGCAAGGGGTCAAACCAGCACATCTCGAAGAAAAAGTACGAGCTATTTCTCAATAACTCATTGTCTGAACGTCGTAGCGACTCGGGCATTTCACACATAGTCAAGGGGAGACAGCCACGCACCCACACCAACTTTCAGCACGTTTCGAGCAAGCGGCGCCGAGTTATTCACCCAAAGGTCATTAGGGTTAGGGCTGAAATTAGGGTTAGGGTTAGGGTTAGGGTTGCAATTAGGGTTAGGGTTGCAGCCAGGGCCAGGGTTAGGGTTGGGGAATGAAGCCCATTGGAGATTGAAGATTTTCTTGAATAACTTTTGTTCTGAAGGTCATAGAGACTTGGAAGTTGGTTCGAGCTGAACTAATGTGGGGATGCCCGATCCATTGGTACCATCCCCGAGCGTCTACGACCTCCGCAAGGGGTCAAACCAGCACATCTCGAAGAAAAAGTACGAGCTATTTCTCAATAACTCATTGTCTGAACGTCGTAGCGACTCGGGCATTTCACACATAGTCAAGGGGAGACAGCCACGCACCCACACCAACTTTCAGCACGTTTCGAGCAAGCGGCGCCGAGTTATTCACCCAAAGGTGATTAGGGTTAGGGCTGAAATTAGGGTTAGGGTTAGGGTTAGGGTTGCAATTAGGGTTAGGGTTGCAGCCAGGGCCAGGGTTAGGGTTGGGGAATGAAGCCCATTGGAGATTGAAGATTTTCTTGAATAACTTTTGTTCTGAAGGTCATAGAGACTTGGAAGTTGGTTCGAGCTGAACTAATGTGGGGATGCCCGATCCATTGGTACCATCCCCGAGCGTCTACGACCTCCGCAAGGGGTCAAACCAGCACATCTCGAAGAAAAAGTACGAGCTATTTCTCAATAACTCATTGTCTGAACGTCGTAGCGACTCGGGCATTTCACACATAGTCAAGGGGAGACAGCCACGCACCCACACCAACTTTCAGCACGTTTCGAGCAAGCGGCGCCGAGTTATTCACCCAAAGGTCATTAGGGTTAGGGCTGAAATTAGGGTTAGGGTTAGGGTTAGGGTTGCAATTAGGGTTAGGGTTGCAGCCAGGGCCAGGGTTAGGGTTGGGGAATGAAGCCCATTGGAGATTGAAGATTTTCTTGAATAACTTTTGTTCTGAAGGTCATAGAGACTTGGAAGTTGGTTCGAGCTGAACTAATGTGGGGATGCCCGATCCATTGGTACCATCCCCGAGCGTCTACGACCTCCGCAAGGGGTCAAACCAGCACATCTCGAAGAAAAAGTACGAGCTATTTCTCAATAACTCATTGTCTGAACGTCGTAGCGACTCGGGCATTTCACACATAGTCAAGGGGAGACAGCCACGCACCCACACCAACTTTCAGCACGTTTCGAGCAAGCGGCGCCGAGTTATTCACCCAAAGGTCATTAGGGTTAGGGCTGAAATTAGGGTTAGGGTTAGGGTTAGGGTTGCAATTAGGGTTAGGGTTGCAGCCAGGGCCAGGGTTAGGGTTGGGGAATGAAGCCCATTGGAGATTGAAGATTTTCTTGAATAACTTTTGTTCTGAAGGTCATAGAGACTTGGAAGTTGGTTCGAGCTGAACTAATGTGGGGATGCCCGATCCATTGGTACCATCCCCGAGCGTCTACGACCTCCGCAAGGGGTCAAACCAGCACATCTCGAAGAAAAAGTACGAGCTATTTCTCAATAACTCATTGTCTGAACGTCGTAGCGACTCGGGCATTTCACACATAGTCAAGGGGAGACAGCCACGCACCCACACCAACTTTCAGCACGTTTCGAGCAAGCGGCGCCGAGTTATTCACCCAAAGGTCATTAGGGTTAGGGCTGAAATTAGGGTTAGGGTTAGGGTTAGGGTTGCAATTAGGGTTAGGGTTGCAGCCAGGGCCAGGGTTAGGGTTGGGTAATGAAGCCCATTGGAGATTGAAGATTTTCTTGAATAACTTTTGTTCTGAAGGTCATAGAGACTTGGAAGTTGGTTCGAGCTGAACTAATGTGGGGATGCCCGATCCATTGGTACCATCCCCGAGCGTCTACGACCTCCGCAAGGGGTCAAACCAGCACATCTCGAAGAAAAAGTACGAGCTATTTCTCAATAACTCATTGTCTGAACGTCGTAGCGACTCGGGCATTTCACACATAGTCAAGGGGAGACAGCCACGCACCCACACCAACTTTCAGCACGTTTCGAGCAAGCGGCGCCGAGTTATTCACCCAAAGGTGATTAGGGTTAGGGCTGAAATTAGGGTTAGGGTTAGGGTTAGGGTTGCAATTAGGGTTAGGGTTGCAGCCAGGGCCAGGGTTAGGGTTGGGGAATGAAGCCCATTGGAGATTGAAGATTTTCTTGAATAACTTTTGTTCTGAAGGTCATAGAGACTTGGAAGTTGGTTCGAGCTGAACTAATGTGGGGATGCCCGATCCATTGGTACCATCCCCGAGCGTCTACGACCTCCGCAAGGGGTCAAACCAGCACATCTCGAAGAAAAAGTACGAGCTATTTCTCAATAACTCATTGTCTGAACGTCGTAGCGACTCGGGCATTTCACACATAGTCAAGGGGAGACAGCCACGCACCCACACCAACTTTCAGCACGTTTCGAGCAAGCGGCGCCGAGTTATTCACCCAAAGGTCATTAGGGTTAGGGCTGAAATTAGGGTTAGGGTTAGGGTTAGGGTTGCAATTAGGGTTAGGGTTGCAGCCAGGGCCAGGGTTAGGGTTGGGGAATGAAGCCCATTGGAGATTGAAGATTTTCTTGAATAACTTTTGTTCTGAAGGTCATAGAGACTTGGAAGTTGGTTCGAGCTGAACTAATGTGGGGATGCCCGATCCATTGGTACCATCCCCGAGCGTCTACGACCTCCGCAAGGGGTCAAACCAGCACATCTCGAAGAAAAAGTACGAGCTATTTCTCAATAACTCATTGTCTGAACGTCGTAGCGACTCGGGCATTTCACACATAGTCAAGGGGAGACAGCCACGCACCCACACCAACTTTCAGCACGTTTCGAGCAAGCGGCGCCGAGTTATTCACCCAAAGGTGATTAGGGTTAGGGCTGAAATTAGGGTTAGGGTTAGGGTTAGGGTTGCAATTAGGGTTAGGGTTGCAGCCAGGGCCAGGGTTAGGGTTGGGGAATGAAGCCCATTGGAGATTGAAGATTTTCTTGAATAACTTTTGTTCTGAAGGTCATAGAGACTTGGAAGTTGGTTCGAGCTGAACTAATGTGGGGATGCCCGATCCATTGGTACCATCCCCGAGCGTCTACGACCTCCGCAAGGGGTCAAACCAGCACATCTCGAAGAAAAAGTACGAGCTATTTCTCAATAACTCATTGTCTGAACGTCGTAGCGACTCGGGCATTTCACACATAGTCAAGGGGAGACAGCCACGCACCCACACCAACTTTCAGCACGTTTCGAGCAAGCGGCGCCGAGTTATTCACCCAAAGGTCATTAGGGTTAGGGCTGAAATTAGGGTTAGGGTTAGGGTTAGGGTTGCAATTAGGGTTAGGGTTGCAGCCAGGGCCAGGGTTAGGGTTGGGGAATGAAGCCCATTGGAGATTGAAGATTTTCTTGAATAACTTTTGTTCTGAAGGTCATAGAGACTTGGAAGTTGGTTCGAGCTGAACTAATGTGGGGATGCCCGATCCATTGGTACCATCCCCGAGCGTCTACGACCTCCGCAAGGGGTCAAACCAGCACATCTCGAAGAAAAAGTACGAGCTATTTCTCAATAAGTCATTGTCTGAACGTCGTAGCGACTCGGGCATTTCACACATAGTCAAGGGGAGACAGCCACGCACCCACACCAACTTTCAGCACGTTTCGAGCAAGCGGCGCCGAGTTATTCACCCAAAGGTCATTAGGGTTAGGGCTGAAATTAGGGTTAGGGTTAGGGTTAGGGTTGCAATTAGGGTTAGGGTTGCAGCCAGGGCCAGGGTTAGGGTTGGGGAATGAAGCCCATTGGAGATTGAAGATTTTCTTGAATAACTTTTGTTCTGAAGGTCATAGAGACTTGGAAGTTGGTTCGAGCTGAACTAATGTGGGGATGCCCGATCCATTGGTACCATCCCCGAGCGTCTACGACCTCCGCAAGGGGTCAAACCAGCACATCTCGAAGAAAAAGTACGAGCTATTTCTCAATAACTCATTGTCTGAACGTCGTAGCGACTCGGGCATTTCACACATAGTCAAGGGGAGACAGCCACGCACCCACACCAACTTTCAGCACGTTTCGAGCAAGCGGCGCCGAGTTATTCACCCAAAGGTCATTAGGGTTAGGGCTGAAATTAGGGTTAGGGTTAGGGTTAGGGTTGCAATTAGGGTTAGGGTTGCAGCCAGGGCCAGGGTTAGGGTTGGGGAATGAAGCCCATTGGAGATTGAAGATTTTCTTGAATAACTTTTGTTCTGAAGGTCATAGAGACTTGGAAGTTGGTTCGAGCTGAACTAATGTGGGGATGCCCGATCCATTGGTACCATCCCCGAGCGTCTACGACCTCCGCAAGGGGTCAAACCAGCACATCTCGAAGAAAAAGTACGAGCTATTTCTCAATAACTCATTGTCTGAACGTCGTAGCGACTCGGGCATTTCACACATAGTCAAGGGGAGACAGCCACGCACCCACACCAACTTTCAGCACGTTTCGAGCAAGCGGCGCCGAGTTATTCACCCAAAGGTCATTAGGGTTAGGGCTGAAATTAGGGTTAGGGTTAGGGTTAGGGTTGCAATTAGGGTTAGGGTTGCAGCCAGGGCCAGGGTTAGGGTTGGGGAATGAAGCCCATTGGAGATTGAAGATTTTCTTGAATAACTTTTGTTCTGAAGGTCATAGAGACTTGGAAGTTGGTTCGAGCTGAACTAATGTGGGGATGCCCGATCCATTGGTACCATCCCCGAGCGTCTACGACCTCCGCAAGGGGTCAAACCAGCACATCTCGAAGAAAAAGTACGAGCTATTTCTCAATAACTCATTGTCTGAACGTCGTAGCGACTCGGGCATTTCACACATAGTCAAGGGGAGACAGCCACGCACCCACACCAACTTTCAGCACGTTTCGAGCAAGCGGCGCCGAGTTATTCACCCAAAGGTCATTAGGGTTAGGGCTGAAATTAGGGTTAGGGTTAGGGTTAGGGTTGCAATTAGGGTTAGGGTTGCAGCCAGGGCCAGGGTTAGGGTTGGGGAATGAAGCCCATTGGAGATTGAAGATTTTCTTGAATAACTTTTGTTCTGAAGGTCATAGAGACTTGGAAGTTGGTTCGAGCTGAACTAATGTGGGGATGCCCGATCCATTGGTACCATCCCCGAGCGTCTACGACCTCCGCAAGGGGTCAAACCAGCACATCTCGAAGAAAAAGTACGAGCTATTTCTCAATAACTCATTGTCTGAACGTCGTAGCGACTCGGGCATTTCACACATAGTCAAGGGGAGACAGCCACGCACCCACACCAACTTTCAGCACGTTTCGAGCAAGCGGCGCCGAGTTATTCACCCAAAGGTGATTAGGGTTAGGGCTGAAATTAGGGTTAGGGTTAGGGTTAGGGTTGCAATTAGGGTTAGGGTTGCAGCCAGGGCCAGGGTTAGGGTTGGGGAATGAAGCCCATTGGAGATTGAAGATTTTCTTGAATAACTTTTGTTCTGAAGGTCATAGAGACTTGGAAGTTGGTTCGAGCTGAACTAATGTGGGGATGCCCGATCCATTGGTACCATCCCCGAGCGTCTACGACCTCCGCAAGGGGTCAAACCAGCACATCTCGAAGAAAAAGTACGAGCTATTTCTCAATAACTCATTGTCTGAACGTCGTAGCGACTCGGGCATTTCACACATAGTCAAGGGGAGACAGCCACGCACCCACACCAACTTTCAGCACGTTTCGAGCAAGCGGCGCCGAGTTATTCACCCAAAGGTCATTAGGGTTAGGGCTGAAATTAGGGTTAGGGTTAGGGTTAGGGTTGCAATTAGGGTTAGGGTTGCAGCCAGGGCCAGGGTTAGGGTTGGGGAATGAAGCCCATTGGAGATTGAAGATTTTCTTGAATAACTTTTGTTCTGAAGGTCATAGAGACTTGGAAGTTGGTTCGAGCTGAACTAATGTGGGGATGCCCGATCCATTGGTACCATCCCCGAGCGTCTACGACCTCCGCAAGGGGTCAAACCAGCACATCTCGAAGAAAAAGTACGAGCTATTTCTCAATAACTCATTGTCTGAACGTCGTAGCGACTCGGGCATTTCACACATAGTCAAGGGGAGACAGCCACGCACCCACACCAACTTTCAGCACGTTTCGAGCAAGCGGCGCCGAGTTATTCACCCAAAGGTGATTAGGGTTAGGGCTGAAATTAGGGTTAGGGTTAGGGTTAGGGTTGCAATTAGGGTTAGGGTTGCAGCCAGGGCCAGGGTTAGGGTTGGGGAATGAAGCCCATTGGAGATTGAAGATTTTCTTGAATAACTTTTGTTCTGAAGGTCATAGAGACTTGGAAGTTGGTTCGAGCTGAACTAATGTGGGGATGCCCGATCCATTGGTACCATCCCCGAGCGTCTACGACCTCCGCAAGGGGTCAAACCAGCACATCTCGAAGAAAAAGTACGAGCTATTTCTCAATAACTCATTGTCTGAACGTCGTAGCGACTCGGGCATTTCACACATAGTCAAGGGGAGACAGCCACGCACCCACACCAACTTTCAGCACGTTTCGAGCAAGCGGCGCCGAGTTATTCACCCAAAGGTCATTAGGGTTAGGGCTGAAATTAGGGTTAGGGTTAGGGTTAGGGTTGCAATTAGGGTTAGGGTTGCAGCCAGGGCCAGGGTTAGGGTTGGGGAATGAAGCCCATTGGAGATTGAAGATTTTCTTGAATAACTTTTGTTCTGAAGGTCATAGAGACTTGGAAGTTGGTTCGAGCTGAACTAATGTGGGGATGCCCGATCCATTGGTACCATCCCCGAGCGTCTACGACCTCCGCAAGGGGTCAAACCAGCACATCTCGAAGAAAAAGTACGAGCTATTTCTCAATAACTCATTGTCTGAACGTCGTAGCGACTCGGGCATTTCACACATAGTCAAGGGGAGACAGCCACGCACCCACACCAACTTTCAGCACGTTTCGAGCAAGCGGCGCCGAGTTATTCACCCAAAGGTCATTAGGGTTAGGGCTGAAATTAGGGTTAGGGTTAGGGTTAGGGTTGCAATTAGGGTTAGGGTTGCAGCCAGGGCCAGGGTTAGGGTTGGGGAATGAAGCCCATTGGAGATTGAAGATTTTCTTGAATAACTTTTGTTCTGAAGGTCATAGAGACTTGGAAGTTGGTTCGAGCTGAACTAATGTGGGGATGCCCGATCCATTGGTACCATCCCCGAGCGTCTACGACCTCCGCAAGGGGTCAAACCAGCACATCTCGAAGAAAAAGTACGAGCTATTTCTCAATAACTCATTGTCTGAACGTCGTAGCGACTCGGGCATTTCACACATAGTCAAGGGGAGACAGCCACGCACCCACACCAACTTTCAGCACGTTTCGAGCAAGCGGCGCCGAGTTATTCACCCAAAGGTGATTAGGGTTAGGGCTGAAATTAGGGTTAGGGTTAGGGTTAGGGTTGCAATTAGGGTTAGGGTTGCAGCCAGGGCCAGGGTTAGGGTTGGGGAATGAAGCCCATTGGAGATTGAAGATTTTCTTGAATAACTTTTGTTCTGAAGGTCATAGAGACTTGGAAGTTGGTTCGAGCTGAACTAATGTGGGGATGCCCGATCCATTGGTACCATCCCCGAGCGTCTACGACCTCCGCAAGGGGTCAAACCAGCACATCTCGAAGAAAAAGTACGAGCTATTTCTCAATAACTCATTGTCTGAACGTCGTAGCGACTCGGGCATTTCACACATAGTCAAGGGGAGACAGCCACGCACCCACACCAACTTTCAGCACGTTTCGAGCAAGCGGCGCCGAGTTATTCACCCAAAGGTCATTAGGGTTAGGGCTGAAATTAGGGTTAGGGTTAGGGTTAGGGTTGCAATTAGGGTTAGGGTTGCAGCCAGGGCCAGGGTTAGGGTTGGGGAATGAAGCCCATTGGAGATTGAAGATTTTCTTGAATAACTTTTGTTCTGAAGGTCATAGAGACTTGGAAGTTGGTTCGAGCTGAACTAATGTGGGGATGCCCGATCCATTGGTACCATCCCCGAGCGTCTACGACCTCCGCAAGGGGTCAAACCAGCACATCTCGAAGAAAAAGTACGAGCTATTTCTCAATAACTCATTATCTGAACGTCGTAGCGACTCGGGCATTTCACACATAGTCAAGGGGAGACAGCCACGCACCCACACCAACTTTCAGCACGTTTCGAGCAAGCGGCGCCGAGTTATTCACCCAAAGGTCATTAGGGTTAGGGCTGAAATTAGGGTTAGGGTTAGGGTTAGGGTTGCAATTAGGGTTAGGGTTGCAGCCAGGGCCAGGGTTAGGGTTGGGGAATGAAGCCCATTGGAGATTGAAGATTTTCTTGAATAACTTTTGTTCTGAAGGTCATAGAGACTTGGAAGTTGGTTCGAGCTGAACTAATGTGGGGATGCCCGATCCATTGGTACCATCCCCGAGCGTCTACGACCTCCGCAAGGGGTCAAACCAGCACATCTCGAAGAAAAAGTACGAGCTATTTCTCAATAACTCATTGTCTGAACGTCGTAGCGACTCGGGCATTTCACACATAGTCAAGGGGAGACAGCCACGCACCCACACCAACTTTCAGCACGTTTCGAGCAAGCGGCGCCGAGTTATTCACCCAAAGGTCATTAGGGTTAGGGCTGAAATTAGGGTTAGGGTTAGGGTTAGGGTTGCAATTAGGGTTAGGGTTGCAGCCAGGGCCAGGGTTAGGGTTGGGGAATGAAGCCCATTGGAGATTGAAGATTTTCTTGAATAACTTTTGTTCTGAAGGTCATAGAGACTTGGAAGTTGGTTCGAGCTGAACTAATGTGGGGATGCCCGATCCATTGGTACCATCCCCGAGCGTCTACGACCTCCGCAAGGGGTCAAACCAGCACATCTCGAAGAAAAAGTACGAGCTATTTCTCAATAACTCATTGTCTGAACGTCGTAGCGACTCGGGCATTTCACACATAGTCAAGGGGAGACAGCCACGCACCCACACCAACTTTCAGCACGTTTCGAGCAAGCGGCGCCGAGTTATTCACCCAAAGGTCATTAGGGTTAGGGCTGAAATTAGGGTTAGGGTTAGGGTTAGGGTTGCAATTAGGGTTAGGGTTGCAGCCAGGGCCAGGGTTAGGGTTGGGGAATGAAGCCCATTGGAGATTGAAGATTTTCTTGAATAACTTTTGTTCTGAAGGTCATAGAGACTTGGAAGTTGGTTCGAGCTGAACTAATGTGGGGATGCCCGATCCATTGGTACCATCCCCGAGCGTCTACGACCTCCGCAAGGGGTCAAACCAGCACATCTCGAAGAAAAAGTACGAGCTATTTCTCAATAACTCATTGTCTGAACGTCGTAGCGACTCGGGCATTTCACACATAGTCAAGGGGAGACAGCCACGCACCCACACCAACTTTCAGCACGTTTCGAGCAAGCGGCGCCGAGTTATTCACCCAAAGGTGATTAGGGTTAGGGCTGAAATTAGGGTTAGGGTTAGGGTTAGGGTTGCAATTAGGGTTAGGGTTGCAGCCAGGGCCAGGGTTAGGGTTGGGGAATGAAGCCCATTGGAGATTGAAGATTTTCTTGAATAACTTTTGTTCTGAAGGTCATAGAGACTTGGAAGTTGGTTCGAGCTGAACTAATGTGGGGATGCCCGATCCATTGGTACCATCCCCGAGCGTCTACGACCTCCGCAAGGGGTCAAACCAGCACATCTCGAAGAAAAAGTACGAGCTATTTCTCAATAACTCATTGTCTGAACGTCGTAGCGACTCGGGCATTTCACACATAGTCAAGGGGAGACAGCCACGCACCCACACCAACTTTCAGCACGTTTCGAGCAAGCGGCGCCGAGTTATTCACCCAAAGGTCATTAGGGTTAGGGCTGAAATTAGGGTTAGGGTTAGGGTTAGGGTTGCAATTAGGGTTAGGGTTGCAGCCAGGGCCAGGGTTAGGGTTGGGGAATGAAGCCCATTGGAGATTGAAGATTTTCTTGAATAACTTTTGTTCTGAAGGTCATAGAGACTTGGAAGTTGGTTCGAGCTGAACTAATGTGGGGATGCCCGATCCATTGGTACCATCCGCGAGCGTCTACGACCTCCGCAAGGGGTCAAACCAGCACATCTCGAAGAAAAAGTACGAGCTATTTCTCAATAACTCATTGTCTGAACGTCGTAGCGACTCGGGCATTTCACACATAGTCAAGGGGAGACAGCCACGCACCCACACCAACTTTCAGCACGTTTCGAGCAAGCGGCGCCGAGTTATTCACCCAAAGGTGATTAGGGTTAGGGCTGAAATTAGGGTTAGGGTTAGGGTTAGGGTTGCAATTAGGGTTAGGGTTGCAGCCAGGGCCAGGGTTAGGGTTGGGGAATGAAGCCCATTGGAGATTGAAGATTTTCTTGAATAACTTTTGTTCTGAAGGTCATAGAGACTTGGAAGTTGGTTCGAGCTGAACTAATGTGGGGATGCCCGATCCATTGGTACCATCCCCGAGCGTCTACGACCTCCGCAAGGGGTCAAACCAGCACATCTCGAAGAAAAAGTACGAGCTATTTCTCAATAACTCATTGTCTGAACGTCGTAGCGACTCGGGCATTTCACACATAGTCAAGGGGAGACAGCCACGCACCCACACCAACTTTCAGCACGTTTCGAGCAAGCGGCGCCGAGTTATTCACCCAAAGGTCATTAGGGTTAGGGCTGAAATTAGGGTTAGGGTTAGGGTTAGGGTTGCAATTAGGGTTAGGGTTGCAGCCAGGGCCAGGGTTAGGGTTGGGGAATGAAGCCCATTGGAGATTGAAGATTTTCTTGAATAACTTTTGTTCTGAAGGTCATAGAGACTTGGAAGTTGGTTCGAGCTGAACTAATGTGGGGATGCCCGATCCATTGGTACCATCCCCGAGCGTCTACGACCTCCGCAAGGGGTCAAACCAGCACATCTCGAAGAAAAAGTACGAGCTATTTCTCAATAACTCATTGTCTGAACGTCGTAGCGACTCGGGCATTTCACACATAGTCAAGGGGAGACAGCCACGCACCCACACCAACTTTCAGCACGTTTCGAGCAAGCGGCGCCGAGTTATTCACCCAAAGGTCATTAGGGTTAGGGCTGAAATTAGGGTTAGGGTTAGGGTTAGGGTTGCAATTAGGGTTAGGGTTGCAGCCAGGGCCAGGGTTAGGGTTGGGGAATGAAGCCCATTGGAGATTGAAGATTTTCTTGAATAACTTTTGTTCTGAAGGTCATAGAGACTTGGAAGTTGGTTCGAGCTGAACTAATGTGGGGATGCCCGATCCATTGGTACCATCCCCGAGCGTCTACGACCTCCGCAAGGGGTCAAACCAGCACATCTCGAAGAAAAAGTACGAGCTATTTCTCAATAACTCATTGTCTGAACGTCGTAGCGACTCGGGCATTTCACACATAGTCAAGGGGAGACAGCCACGCACCCACACCAACTTTCAGCACGTTTCGAGCAAGCGGCGCCGAGTTATTCACCCAAAGGTCATTAGGGTTAGGGCTGAAATTAGGGTTAGGGTTAGGGTTAGGGTTGCAATTAGGGTTAGGGTTGCAGCCAGGGCCAGGGTTAGGGTTGGGGAATGAAGCCCATTGGAGATTGAAGATTTTCTTGAATAACTTTTGTTCTGAAGGTCATAGAGACTTGGAAGTTGGTTCGAGCTGAACTAATGTGGGGATGCCCGATCCATTGGTACCATCCCCGAGCGTCTACGACCTCCGCAAGGGGTCAAACCAGCACATCTCGAAGAAAAAGTACGAGCTATTTCTCAATAACTCATTGTCTGAACGTCGTAGCGACTCGGGCATTTCACACATAGTCAAGGGGAGACAGCCACGCACCCACACCAACTTTCAGCACGTTTCGAGCAAGCGGCGCCGAGTTATTCACCCAAAGGTGATTAGGGTTAGGGCTGAAATTAGGGTTAGGGTTAGGGTTAGGGTTGCAATTAGGGTTAGGGTTGCAGCCAGGGCCAGGGTTAGGGTTGGGGAATGAAGCCCATTGGAGATTGAAGATTTTCTTGAATAACTTTTGTTCTGAAGGTCATAGAGACTTGGAAGTTGGTTCGAGCTGAACTAATGTGGGGATGCCCGATCCATTGGTACCATCCCCGAGCGTCTACGACCTCCGCAAGGGGTCAAACCAGCACATCTCGAAGAAAAAGTACGAGCTATTTCTCAATAACTCATTGTCTGAACGTCGTAGCGACTCGGGCATTTCACACATAGTCAAGGGGAGACAGCCACGCACCCACACCAACTTTCAGCACGTTTCGAGCAAGCGGCGCCGAGTTATTCACCCAAAGGTCATTAGGGTTAGGGCTGAAATTAGGGTTAGGGTTAGGGTTAGGGTTGCAATTAGGGTTAGGGTTGCAGCCAGGGCCAGGGTTAGGGTTGGGGAATGAAGCCCATTGGAGATTGAAGATTTTCTTGAATAACTTTTGTTTTGAAGGTCATAGAGACTTGGAAGTTGGTTCGAGCTGAACTAATGTGGGGATGCCCGATCCATTGGTACCATCCCCGAGCGTCTACGACCTCCGCAAGGGGTCAAACCAGCACATCTCGAAGAAAAAGTACGAGCTATTTCTCAATAACTCATTGTCTGAACGTCGTAGCGACTCGGGCATTTCACACATAGTCAAGGGGAGACAGCCACGCACCCACACCAACTTTCAGCACGTTTCGAGCAAGCGGCGCCGAGTTATTCACCCAAAGGTCATTAGGGTTAGGGCTGAAATTAGGGTTAGGGTTAGGGTTAGGGTTGCAATTAGGGTTAGGGTTGCAGCCAGGGCCAGGGTTAGGGTTGGGGAATGAAGCCCATTGGAGATTGAAGATTTTCTTGAATAACTTTTGTTCTGAAGGTCATAGAGACTTGGAAGTTGGTTCGAGCTGAACTAATGTGGGGATGCCCGATCCATTGGTACCATCCCCGAGCGTCTACGACCTCCGCAAGGGGTCAAACCAGCACATCTCGAAGAAAAAGTACGAGCTATTTCTCAATAACTCATTGTCTGAACGTCGTAGCGACTCGGGCATTTCACACATAGTCAAGGGGAGACAGCCACGCACCCACACCAACTTTCAGCACGTTTCGAGCAAGCGGCGCCGAGTTATTCACCCAAAGGTGATTAGGGTTAGGGCTGAAATTAGGGTTAGGGTTAGGGTTAGGGTTGCAATTAGGGTTAGGGTTGCAGCCAGGGCCAGGGTTAGGGTTGGGGAATGAAGCCCATTGGAGATTGAAGATTTTCTTGAATAACTTTTGTTCTGAAGGTCATAGAGACTTGGAAGTTGGTTCGAGCTGAACTAATGTGGGGATGCCCGATCCATTGGTACCATCCCCGAGCGTCTACGACCTCCGCAAGGGGTCAAACCAGCACATCTCGAAGAAAAAGTACGAGCTATTTCTCAATAACTCATTGTCTGAACGTCGTAGCGACTCGGGCATTTCACACATAGTCAAGGGGAGACAGCCACGCACCCACACCAACTTTCAGCACGTTTCGAGCAAGCGGCGCCGAGTTATTCACCCAAAGGTCATTAGGGTTAGGGCTGAAATTAGGGTTAGGGTTAGGGTTAGGGTTGCAATTAGGGTTAGGGTTGCAGCCAGGGCCAGGGTTAGGGTTGGGGAATGAAGCCCATTGGAGATTGAAGATTTTCTTGAATAACTTTTGTTCTGAAGGTCATAGAGACTTGGAAGTTGGTTCGAGCTGAACTAATGTGGGGATGCCCGATCCATTGGTACCATCCCCGAGCGTCTACGACCTCCGCAAGGGGTCAAACCAGCACATCTCGAAGAAAAAGTACGAGCTATTTCTCAATAACTCATTGTCTGAACGTCGTAGCGACTCGGGCATTTCACACATAGTCAAGGGGAGACAGCCACGCACCCACACCAACTTTCAGCACGTTTCGAGCAAGCGGCGCCGAGTTATTCACCCAAAGGTCATTAGGGTTAGGGCTGAAATTAGGGTTAGGGTTAGGGTTAGGGTTGCAATTAGGGTTAGGGTTGCAGCCAGGGCCAGGGTTAGGGTTGGGGAATGAAGCCCATTGGAGATTGAAGATTTTCTTGAATAACTTTTGTTCTGAAGGTCATAGAGACTTGGAAGTTGGTTCGAGCTGAACTAATGTGGGGATGCCCGATCCATTGGTACCATCCCCGAGCGTCTACGACCTCCGCAAGGGGTCAAACCAGCACATCTCGAAGAAAAAGTACGAGCTATTTCTCAATAACTCATTGTCTGAACGTCGTAGCGACTCGGGCATTTCACACATAGTCAAGGGGAGACAGCCACGCACCCACACCAACTTTCAGCACGTTTCGAGCAAGCGGCGCCGAGTTATTCACCCAAAGGTCATTAGGGTTAGGGCTGAAATTAGGGTTAGGGTTAGGGTTAGGGTTGCAATTAGGGTTAGGGTTGCAGCCAGGGCCAGGGTTAGGGTTGGGGAATGAAGCCCATTGGAGATTGAAGATTTTCTTGAATAACTTTTGTTCTGAAGGTCATAGAGACTTGGAAGTTGGTTCGAGCTGAACTAATGTGGGGATGCCCGATCCATTGGTACCATCCCCGAGCGTCTACGACCTCCGCAAGGGGTCAAACCAGCACATCTCGAAGAAAAAGTACGAGCTATTTCTCAATAACTCATTGTCTGAACGTCGTAGCGACTCGGGCATTTCACACATAGTCAAGGGGAGACAGCCACGCACCCACACCAACTTTCAGCACGTTTCGAGCAAGCGGCGCCGAGTTATTCACCCAAAGGTCATTAGGGTTAGGGCTGAAATTAGGGTTAGGGTTAGGGTTAGGGTTGCAATTAGGGTTAGGGTTGCAGCCAGGGCCAGGGTTAGGGTTGGGGAATGAAGCCCATTGGAGATTGAAGATTTTCTTGAATAACTTTTGTTCTGAAGGTCATAGAGACTTGGAAGTTGGTTCGAGCTGAACTAATGTGGGGATGCCCGATCCATTGGTACCATCCCCGAGCGTCTACGACCTCCGCAAGGGGTCAAACCAGCACATCTCGAAGAAAAAGTACGAGCTATTTCTCAATAACTCATTGTCTGAACGTCGTAGCGACTCGGGCATTTCACACATAGTCAAGGGGAGACAGCCACGCACCCACACCAACTTTCAGCACGTTTCGAGCAAGCGGCGCCGAGTTATTCACCCAAAGGTGATTAGGGTTAGGGCTGAAATTAGGGTTAGGGTTAGGGTTAGGGTTGCAATTAGGGTTAGGGTTGCAGCCAGGGCCAGGGTTAGGGTTGGGGAATGAAGCCCATTGGAGATTGAAGATTTTCTTGAATAACTTTTGTTCTGAAGGTCATAGAGACTTGGAAGTTGGTTCGAGCTGAACTAATGTGGGGATGCCCGATCCATTGGTACCATCCCCGAGCGTCTACGACCTCCGCAAGGGGTCAAACCAGCACATCTCGAAGAAAAAGTACGAGCTATTTCTCAATAACTCATTGTCTGAACGTCGTAGCGACTCGGGCATTTCACACATAGTCAAGGGGAGACAGCCACGCACCCACACCAACTTTCAGCACGTTTCGAGCAAGCGGCGCCGAGTTATTCACCCAAAGGTCATTAGGGTTAGGGCTGAAATTAGGGTTAGGGTTAGGGTTAGGGTTGCAATTAGGGTTAGGGTTGCAGCCAGGGCCAGGGTTAGGGTTGGGGAATGAAGCCCATTGGAGATTGAAGATTTTCTTGAATAACTTTTGTTCTGAAGGTCATAGAGACTTGGAAGTTGGTTCGAGCTGAACTAATGTGGGGATGCCCGATCCATTGGTACCATCCCCGAGCGTCTACGACCTCCGCAAGGGGTCAAACCAGCACATCTCGAAGAAAAAGTACGAGCTATTTCTCAATAACTCATTGTCTGAACGTCGTAGCGACTCGGGCATTTCACACATAGTCAAGGGGAGACAGCCACGCACCCACACCAACTTTCAGCACGTTTCGAGCAAGCGGCGCCGAGTTATTCACCCAAAGGTCATTAGGGTTAGGGCTGAAATTAGGGTTAGGGTTAGGGTTAGGGTTGCAATTAGGGTTAGGGTTGCAGCCAGGGCCAGGGTTAGGGTTGGGGAATGAAGCCCATTGGAGATTGAAGATTTTCTTGAATAACTTTTGTTCTGAAGGTCATAGAGACTTGGAAGTTGGTTCGAGCTGAACTAATGTGGGGATGCCCGATCCATTGGTACCATCCGCGAGCGTCTACGACCTCCGCAAGGGGTCAAACCAGCACATCTCGAAGAAAAAGTACGAGCTATTTCTCAATAACTCATTGTCTGAACGTCGTAGCGACTCGGGCATTTCACACATAGTCAAGGGGAGACAGCCACGCACCCACACCAACTTTCAGCACGTTTCGAGCAAGCGGCGCCGAGTTATTCACCCAAAGGTCATTAGGGTTAGGGCTGAAATTAGGGTTAGGGTTAGGGTTAGGGTTGCAATTAGGGTTAGGGTTGCAGCCAGGGCCAGGGTTAGGGTTGGGGAATGAAGCCCATTGGAGATTGAAGATTTTCTTGAATAACTTTTGTTCTGAAGGTCATAGAGACTTGGAAGTTGGTTCGAGCTGAACTAATGTGGGGATGCCCGATCCATTGGTACCATCCCCGAGCGTCTACGACCTCCGCAAGGGGTCAAACCAGCACATCTCGAAGAAAAAGTACGAGCTATTTCTCAATAACTCATTGTCTGAACGTCGTAGCGACTCGGGCATTTCACACATAGTCAAGGGGAGACAGCCACGCACCCACACCAACTTTCAGCACGTTTCGAGCAAGCGGCGCCGAGTTATTCACCCAAAGGTCATTAGGGTTAGGGCTGAAATTAGGGTTAGGGTTAGGGTTAGGGTTGCAATTAGGGTTAGGGTTGCAGCCAGGGCCAGGGTTAGGGTTGGGGAATGAAGCCCATTGGAGATTGAAGATTTTCTTGAATAACTTTTGTTCTGAAGGTCATAGAGACTTGGAAGTTGGTTCGAGCTGAACTAATGTGGGGATGCCCGATCCATTGGTACCATCCCCGAGCGTCTACGACCTCCGCAAGGGGTCAAACCAGCACATCTCGAAGAAAAAGTACGAGCTATTTCTCAATAACTCATTGTCTGAACGTCGTAGCGACTCGGGCATTTCACACATAGTCAAGGGGAGACAGCCACGCACCCACACCAACTTTCAGCACGTTTCGAGCAAGCGGCGCCGAGTTATTCACCCAAAGGTCATTAGGGTTAGGGCTGAAATTAGGGTTAGGGTTAGGGTTAGGGTTGCAATTAGGGTTAGGGTTGCAGCCAGGGCCAGGGTTAGGGTTGGGGAATGAAGCCCATTGGAGATTGAAGATTTTCTTGAATAACTTTTGTTCTGAAGGTCATAGAGACTTGGAAGTTGGTTCGAGCTGAACTAATGTGGGGATGCCCGATCCATTGGTACCATCCCCGAGCGTCTACGACCTCCGCAAGGGGTCAAACCAGCACATCTCGAAGAAAAAGTACGAGCTATTTCTCAATAACTCATTGTCTGAACGTCGTAGCGACTCGGGCATTTCACACATAGTCAAGGGGAGACAGCCACGCACCCACACCAACTTTCAGCACGTTTCGAGCAAGCGGCGCCGAGTTATTCACCCAAAGGTCATTAGGGTTAGGGCTGAAATTAGGGTTAGGGTTAGGGTTAGGGTTGCAATTAGGGTTAGGGTTGCAGCCAGGGCCAGGGTTAGGGTTGGGGAATGAAGCCCATTGGAGATTGAAGATTTTCTTGAATAACTTTTGTTCTGAAGGTCATAGAGACTTGGAAGTTGGTTCGAGCTGAACTAATGTGGGGATGCCCGATCCATTGGTACCATCCCCGAGCGTCTACGACCTCCGCAAGGGGTCAAACCAGCACATCTCGAAGAAAAAGTACGAGCTATTTCTCAATAACTCATTGTCTGAACGTCGTAGCGACTCGGGCATTTCACACATAGTCAAGGGGAGACAGCCACGCACCCACACCAACTTTCAGCACGTTTCGAGCAAGCGGCGCCGAGTTATTCACCCAAAGGTCATTAGGGTTAGGGCTGAAATTAGGGTTAGGGTTAGGGTTAGGGTTGCAATTAGGGTTAGGGTTGCAGCCAGGGCCAGGGTTAGGGTTGGGGAATGAAGCCCATTGGAGATTGAAGATTTTCTTGAATAACTTTTGTTTTGAAGGTCATAGAGACTTGGAAGTTGGTTCGAGCTGAACTAATGTGGGGATGCCCGATCCATTGGTACCATCCCCGAGCGTCTACGACCTCCGCAAGGGGTCAAACCAGCACATCTCGAAGAAAAAGTACGAGCTATTTCTCAATAACTCATTGTCTGAACGTCGTAGCGACTCGGGCATTTCACACATAGTCAAGGGGAGACAGCCACGCACCCACACCAACTTTCAGCACGTTTCGAGCAAGCGGCGCCGAGTTATTCACCCAAAGGTGATTAGGGTTAGGGCTGAAATTAGGGTTAGGGTTAGGGTTAGGGTTGCAATTAGGGTTAGGGTTGCAGCCAGGGCCAGGGTTAGGGTTGGGGAATGAAGCCCATTGGAGATTGAAGATTTTCTTGAATAACTTTTGTTCTGAAGGTCATAGAGACTTGGAAGTTGGTTCGAGCTGAACTAATGTGGGGATGCCCGATCCATTGGTACCATCCCCGAGCGTCTACGACCTCCGCAAGGGGTCAAACCAGCACATCTCGAAGAAAAAGTACGAGCTATTTCTCAATAACTCATTGTCTGAACGTCGTAGCGACTCGGGCATTTCACACATAGTCAAGGGGAGACAGCCACGCACCCACACCAACTTTCAGCACGTTTCGAGCAAGCGGCGCCGAGTTATTCACCCAAAGGTGATTAGGGTTAGGGCTGAAATTAGGGTTAGGGTTAGGGTTAGGGTTGCAATTAGGGTTAGGGTTGCAGCCAGGGCCAGGGTTAGGGTTGGGGAATGAAGCCCATTGGAGATTGAAGATTTTCTTGAATAACTTTTGTTCTGAAGGTCATAGAGACTTGGAAGTTGGTTCGAGCTGAACTAATGTGGGGATGCCCGATCCATTGGTACCATCCCCGAGCGTCTACGACCTCCGCAAGGGGTCAAACCAGCACATCTCGAAGAAAAAGTACGAGCTATTTCTCAATAACTCATTGTCTGAACGTCGTAGCGACTCGGGCATTTCACACATAGTCAAGGGGAGACAGCCACGCACCCACACCAACTTTCAGCACGTTTCGAGCAAGCGGCGCCGAGTTATTCACCCAAAGGTCATTAGGGTTAGGGCTGAAATTAGGGTTAGGGTTAGGGTTAGGGTTGCAATTAGGGTTAGGGTTGCAGCCAGGGCCAGGGTTAGGGTTGGGGAATGAAGCCCATTGGAGATTGAAGATTTTCTTGAATAACTTTTGTTCTGAAGGTCATAGAGACTTGGAAGTTGGTTCGAGCTGAACTAATGTGGGGATGCCCGATCCATTGGTACCATCCCCGAGCGTCTACGACCTCCGCAAGGGGTCAAACCAGCACATCTCGAAGAAAAAGTACGAGCTATTTCTCAATAACTCATTGTCTGAACGTCGTAGCGACTCGGGCATTTCACACATAGTCAAGGGGAGACAGCCACGCACCCACACCAACTTTCAGCACGTTTCGAGCAAGCGGCGCCGAGTTATTCACCCAAAGGTGATTAGGGTTAGGGCTGAAATTAGGGTTAGGGTTAGGGTTAGGGTTGCAATTAGGGTTAGGGTTGCAGCCAGGGCCAGGGTTAGGGTTGGGGAATGAAGCCCATTGGAGATTGAAGATTTTCTTGAATAACTTTTGTTCTGAAGGTCATAGAGACTTGGAAGTTGGTTCGAGCTGAACTAATGTGGGGATGCCCGATCCATTGGTACCATCCCCGAGCGTCTACGACCTCCGCAAGGGGTCAAACCAGCACATCTCGAAGAAAAAGTACGAGCTATTTCTCAATAACTCATTGTCTGAACGTCGTAGCGACTCGGGCATTTCACACATAGTCAAGGGGAGACAGCCACGCACCCACACCAACTTTCAGCACGTTTCGAGCAAGCGGCGCCGAGTTATTCACCCAAAGGTCATTAGGGTTAGGGCTGAAATTAGGGTTAGGGTTAGGGTTAGGGTTGCAATTAGGGTTAGGGTTGCAGCCAGGGCCAGGGTTAGGGTTGGGGAATGAAGCCCATTGGAGATTGAAGATTTTCTTGAATAACTTTTGTTCTGAAGGTCATAGAGACTTGGAAGTTGGTTCGAGCTGAACTAATGTGGGGATGCCCGATCCATTGGTACCATCCCCGAGCGTCTACGACCTCCGCAAGGGGTCAAACCAGCACATCTCGAAGAAAAAGTACGAGCTATTTCTCAATAACTCATTGTCTGAACGTCGTAGCGACTCGGGCATTTCACACATAGTCAAGGGGAGACAGCCACGCACCCACACCAACTTTCAGCACGTTTCGAGCAAGCGGCGCCGAGTTATTCACCCAAAGGTCATTAGGGTTAGGGCTGAAATTAGGGTTAGGGTTAGGGTTAGGGTTGCAATTAGGGTTAGGGTTGCAGCCAGGGCCAGGGTTAGGGTTGGGGAATGAAGCCCATTGGAGATTGAAGATTTTCTTGAATAACTTTTGTTCTGAAGGTCATAGAGACTTGGAAGTTGGTTCGAGCTGAACTAATGTGGGGATGCCCGATCCATTGGTACCATCCCCGAGCGTCTACGACCTCCGCAAGGGGTCAAACCAGCACATCTCGAAGAAAAAGTACGAGCTATTTCTCAATAACTCATTGTCTGAACGTCGTAGCGACTCGGGCATTTCACACATAGTCAAGGGGAGACAGCCACGCACCCACACCAACTTTCAGCACGTTTCGAGCAAGCGGCGCCGAGTTATTCACCCAAAGGTGATTAGGGTTAGGGCTGAAATTAGGGTTAGGGTTAGGGTTAGGGTTGCAATTAGGGTTAGGGTTGCAGCCAGGGCCAGGGTTAGGGTTGGGGAATGAAGCCCATTGGAGATTGAAGATTTTCTTGAATAACTTTTGTTCTGAAGGTCATAGAGACTTGGAAGTTGGTTCGAGCTGAACTAATGTGGGGATGCCCGATCCATTGGTACCATCCCCGAGCGTCTACGACCTCCGCAAGGGGTCAAACCAGCACATCTCGAAGAAAAAGTACGAGCTATTTCTCAATAACTCATTGTCTGAACGTCGTAGCGACTCGGGCATTTCACACATAGTCAAGGGGAGACAGCCACGCACCCACACCAACTTTCAGCACGTTTCGAGCAAGCGGCGCCGAGTTATTCACCCAAAGGTCATTAGGGTTAGGGCTGAAATTAGGGTTAGGGTTAGGGTTAGGGTTGCAATTAGGGTTAGGGTTGCAGCCAGGGCCAGGGTTAGGGTTGGGGAATGAAGCCCATTGGAGATTGAAGATTTTCTTGAATAACTTTTGTTCTGAAGGTCATAGAGACTTGGAAGTTGGTTCGAGCTGAACTAATGTGGGGATGCCCGATCCATTGGTACCATCCCCGAGCGTCTACGACCTCCGCAAGGGGTCAAACCAGCACATCTCGAAGAAAAAGTACGAGCTATTTCTCAATAACTCATTGTCTGAACGTCGTAGCGACTCGGGCATTTCACACATAGTCAAGGGGAGACAGCCACGCACCCACACCAACTTTCAGCACGTTTCGAGCAAGCGGCGCCGAGTTATTCACCCAAAGGTCATTAGGGTTAGGGCTGAAATTAGGGTTAGGGTTAGGGTTAGGGTTGCAATTAGGGTTAGGGTTGCAGCCAGGGCCAGGGTTAGGGTTGGGGAATGAAGCCCATTGGAGATTGAAGATTTTCTTGAATAACTTTTGTTCTGAAGGTCATAGAGACTTGGAAGTTGGTTCGAGCTGAACTAATGTGGGGATGCCCGATCCATTGGTACCATCCCCGAGCGTCTACGACCTCCGCAAGGGGTCAAACCAGCACATCTCGAAGAAAAAGTACGAGCTATTTCTCAATAACTCATTGTCTGAACGTCGTAGCGACTCGGGCATTTCACACATAGTCAAGGGGAGACAGCCACGCACCCACACCAACTTTCAGCACGTTTCGAGCAAGCGGCGCCGAGTTATTCACCCAAAGGTCATTAGGGTTAGGGCTGAAATTAGGGTTAGGGTTAGGGTTAGGGTTGCAATTAGGGTTAGGGTTGCAGCCAGGGCCAGGGTTAGGGTTGGGGAATGAAGCCCATTGGAGATTGAAGATTTTCTTGAATAACTTTTGTTCTGAAGGTCATAGAGACTTGGAAGTTGGTTCGAGCTGAACTAATGTGGGGATGCCCGATCCATTGGTACCATCCCCGAGCGTCTACGACCTCCGCAAGGGGTCAAACCAGCACATCTCGAAGAAAAAGTACGAGCTATTTCTCAATAACTCATTGTCTGAACGTCGTAGCGACTCGGGCATTTCACACATAGTCAAGGGGAGACAGCCACGCACCCACACCAACTTTCAGCACGTTTCGAGCAAGCGGCGCCGAGTTATTCACCCAAAGGTCATTAGGGTTAGGGCTGAAATTAGGGTTAGGGTTAGGGTTAGGGTTGCAATTAGGGTTAGGGTTGCAGCCAGGGCCAGGGTTAGGGTTGGGGAATGAAGCCCATTGGAGATTGAAGATTTTCTTGAATAACTTTTGTTCTGAAGGTCATAGAGACTTGGAAGTTGGTTCGAGCTGAACTAATGTGGGGATGCCCGATCCATTGGTACCATCCCCGAGCGTCTACGACCTCCGCAAGGGGTCAAACCAGCACATCTCGAAGAAAAAGTACGAGCTATTTCTCAATAACTCATTGTCTGAACGTCGTAGCGACTCGGGCATTTCACACATAGTCAAGGGGAGACAGCCACGCACCCACACCAACTTTCAGCACGTTTCGAGCAAGCGGCGCCGAGTTATTCACCCAAAGGTCATTAGGGTTAGGGCTGAAATTAGGGTTAGGGTTAGGGTTAGGGTTGCAATTAGGGTTAGGGTTGCAGCCAGGGCCAGGGTTAGGGTTGGGGAATGAAGCCCATTGGAGATTGAAGATTTTCTTGAATAACTTTTGTTCTGAAGGTCATAGAGACTTGGAAGTTGGTTCGAGCTGAACTAATGTGGGGATGCCCGATCCATTGGTACCATCCCCGAGCGTCTACGACCTCCGCAAGGGGTCAAACCAGCACATCTCGAAGAAAAAGTACGAGCTATTTCTCAATAACTCATTGTCTGAACGTCGTAGCGACTCGGGCATTTCACACATAGTCAAGGGGAGACAGCCACGCACCCACACCAACTTTCAGCACGTTTCGAGCAAGCGGCGCCGAGTTATTCACCCAAAGGTGATTAGGGTTAGGGCTGAAATTAGGGTTAGGGTTAGGGTTAGGGTTGCAATTAGGGTTAGGGTTGCAGCCAGGGCCAGGGTTAGGGTTGGGGAATGAAGCCCATTGGAGATTGAAGATTTTCTTGAATAACTTTTGTTCTGAAGGTCATAGAGACTTGGAAGTTGGTTCGAGCTGAACTAATGTGGGGATGCCCGATCCATTGGTACCATCCCCGAGCGTCTACGACCTCCGCAAGGGGTCAAACCAGCACATCTCGAAGAAAAAGTACGAGCTATTTCTCAATAACTCATTGTCTGAACGTCGTAGCGACTCGGGCATTTCACACATAGTCAAGGGGAGACAGCCACGCACCCACACCAACTTTCAGCACGTTTCGAGCAAGCGGCGCCGAGTTATTCACCCAAAGGTCATTAGGGTTAGGGCTGAAATTAGGGTTAGGGTTAGGGTTAGGGTTGCAATTAGGGTTAGGGTTGCAGCCAGGGCCAGGGTTAGGGTTGGGGAATGAAGCCCATTGGAGATTGAAGATTTTCTTGAATAACTTTTGTTCTGAAGGTCATAGAGACTTGGAAGTTGGTTCGAGCTGAACTAATGTGGGGATGCCCGATCCATTGGTACCATCCCCGAGCGTCTACGACCTCCGCAAGGGGTCAAACCAGCACATCTCGAAGAAAAAGTACGAGCTATTTCTCAATAACTCATTGTCTGAACGTCGTAGCGACTCGGGCTTTTCACACATAGTCAAGGGGAGACAGCCACGCACCCACACCAACTTTCAGCACGTTTCGAGCAAGCGGCGCCGAGTTATTCACCCAAAGGTGATTAGGGTTAGGGCTGAAATTAGGGTTAGGGTTAGGGTTAGGGTTGCAATTAGGGTTAGGGTTGCAGCCAGGGCCAGGGTTAGGGTTGGGGAATGAAGCCCATTGGAGATTGAAGATTTTCTTGAATAACTTTTGTTCTGAAGGTCATAGAGACTTGGAAGTTGGTTCGAGCTGAACTAATGTGGGGATGCCCGATCCATTGGTACCATCCCCGAGCGTCTACGACCTCCGCAAGGGGTCAAACCAGCACATCTCGAAGAAAAAGTACGAGCTATTTCTCAATAACTCATTGTCTGAACGTCGTAGCGACTCGGGCATTTCACACATAGTCAAGGGGAGACAGCCACGCACCCACACCAACTTTCAGCACGTTTCGAGCAAGCGGCGCCGAGTTATTCACCCAAAGGTGATTAGGGTTAGGGCTGAAATTAGGGTTAGGGTTAGGGTTAGGGTTGCAATTAGGGTTAGGGTTGCAGCCAGGGCCAGGGTTAGGGTTGGGGAATGAAGCCCATTGGAGATTGAAGATTTTCTTGAATAACTTTTGTTCTGAAGGTCATAGAGACTTGGAAGTTGGTTCGAGCTGAACTAATGTGGGGATGCCCGATCCATTGGTACCATCCCCGAGCGTCTACGACCTCCGCAAGGGGTCAAACCAGCACATCTCGAAGAAAAAGTACGAGCTATTTCTCAATAACTCATTGTCTGAACGTCGTAGCGACTCGGGCATTTCACACATAGTCAAGGGGAGACAGCCACGCACCCACACCAACTTTCAGCACGTTTCGAGCAAGCGGCGCCGAGTTATTCACCCAAAGGTGATTAGGGTTAGGGCTGAAATTAGGGTTAGGGTTAGGGTTAGGGTTGCAATTAGGGTTAGGGTTGCAGCCAGGGCCAGGGTTAGGGTTGGGGAATGAAGCCCATTGGAGATTGAAGATTTTCTTGAATAACTTTTGTTCTGAAGGTCATAGAGACTTGGAAGTTGGTTCGAGCTGAACTAATGTGGGGATGCCCGATCCATTGGTACCATCCCCGAGCGTCTACGACCTCCGCAAGGGGTCAAACCAGCACATCTCGAAGAAAAAGTACGAGCTATTTCTCAATAACTCATTGTCTGAACGTCGTAGCGACTCGGGCATTTCACACATAGTCAAGGGGAGACAGCCACGCACCCACACCAACTTTCAGCACGTTTCGAGCAAGCGGCGCCGAGTTATTCACCCAAAGGTGATTAGGGTTAGGGCTGAAATTAGGGTTAGGGTTAGGGTTAGGGTTGCAATTAGGGTTAGGGTTGCAGCCAGGGCCAGGGTTAGGGTTGGGGAATGAAGCCCATTGGAGATTGAAGATTTTCTTGAATAACTTTTGTTCTGAAGGTCATAGAGACTTGGAAGTTGGTTCGAGCTGAACTAATGTGGGGATGCCCGATCCATTGGTACCATCCCCGAGCGTCTACGACCTCCGCAAGGGGTCAAACCAGCACATCTCGAAGAAAAAGTACGAGCTATTTCTCAATAACTCATTGTCTGAACGTCGTAGCGACTCGGGCTTTTCACACATAGTCAAGGGGAGACAGCCACGCACCCACACCAACTTTCAGCACGTTTCGAGCAAGCGGCGCCGAGTTATTCACCCAAAGGTGATTAGGGTTAGGGCTGAAATTAGGGTTAGGGTTAGGGTTAGGGTTGCAATTAGGGTTAGGGTTGCAGCCAGGGCCAGGGTTAGGGTTGGGGAATGAAGCCCATTGGAGATTGAAGATTTTCTTGAATAACTTTTGTTCTGAAGGTCATAGAGACTTGGAAGTTGGTTCGAGCTGAACTAATGTGGGGATGCCCGATCCATTGGTACCATCCCCGAGCGTCTACGACCTCCGCAAGGGGTCAAACCAGCACATCTCGAAGAAAAAGTACGAGCTATTTCTCAATAACTCATTGTCTGAACGTCGTAGCGACTCGGGCATTTCACACATAGTCAAGGGGAGACAGCCACGCACCCACACCAACTTTCAGCACGTTTCGAGCAAGCGGCGCCGAGTTATTCACCCAAAGGTGATTAGGGTTAGGGCTGAAATTAGGGTTAGGGTTAGGGTTAGGGTTGCAATTAGGGTTAGGGTTGCAGCCAGGGCCAGGGTTAGGGTTGGGGAATGAAGCCCATTGGAGATTGAAGATTTTCTTGAATAACTTTTGTTCTGAAGGTCATAGAGACTTGGAAGTTGGTTCGAGCTGAACTAATGTGGGGATGCCCGATCCATTGGTACCATCCCCGAGCGTCTACGACCTCCGCAAGGGGTCAAACCAGCACATCTCGAAGAAAAAGTACGAGCTATTTCTCAATAACTCATTGTCTGAACGTCGTAGCGACTCGGGCATTTCACACATAGTCAAGGGGAGACAGCCACGCACCCACACCAACTTTCAGCACGTTTCGAGCAAGCGGCGCCGAGTTATTCACCCAAAGGTGATTAGGGTTAGGGCTGAAATTAGGGTTAGGGTTAGGGTTAGGGTTGCAATTAGGGTTAGGGTTGCAGCCAGGGCCAGGGTTAGGGTTGGGGAATGAAGCCCATTGGAGATTGAAGATTTTCTTGAATAACTTTTGTTCTGAAGGTCATAGAGACTTGGAAGTTGGTTCGAGCTGAACTAATGTGGGGATGCCCGATCCATTGGTACCATCCCCGAGCGTCTACGACCTCCGCAAGGGGTCAAACCAGCACATCTCGAAGAAAAAGTACGAGCTATTTCTCAATAACTCATTGTCTGAACGTCGTAGCGACTCGGGCATTTCACACATAGTCAAGGGGAGACAGCCACGCACCCACACCAACTTTCAGCACGTTTCGAGCAAGCGGCGCCGAGTTATTCACCCAAAGGTGATTAGGGTTAGGGCTGAAATTAGGGTTAGGGTTAGGGTTAGGGTTGCAATTAGGGTTAGGGTTGCAGCCAGGGCCAGGGTTAGGGTTGGGGAATGAAGCCCATTGGAGATTGAAGATTTTCTTGAATAACTTTTGTTCTGAAGGTCATAGAGACTTGGAAGTTGGTTCGAGCTGAACTAATGTGGGGATGCCCGATCCATTGGTACCATCCCCGAGCGTCTACGACCTCCGCAAGGGGTCAAACCAGCACATCTCGAAGAAAAAGTACGAGCTATTTCTCAATAACTCATTGTCTGAACGTCGTAGCGACTCGGGCATTTCACACATAGTCAAGGGGAGACAGCCACGCACCCACACCAACTTTCAGCACGTTTCGAGCAAGCGGCGCCGAGTTATTCACCCAAAGGTGATTAGGGTTAGGGCTGAAATTAGGGTTAGGGTTAGGGTTAGGGTTGCAATTAGGGTTAGGGTTGCAGCCAGGGCCAGGGTTAGGGTTGGGGAATGAAGCCCATTGGAGATTGAAGATTTTCTTGAATAACTTTTGTTCTGAAGGTCATAGAGACTTGGAAGTTGGTTCGAGCTGAACTAATGTGGGGATGCCCGATCCATTGGTACCATCCCCGAGCGTCTACGACCTCCGCAAGGGGTCAAACCAGCACATCTCGAAGAAAAAGTACGAGCTATTTCTCAATAACTCATTGTCTGAACGTCGTAGCGACTCGGGCATTTCACACATAGTCAAGGGGAGACAGCCACGCACCCACACCAACTTTCAGCACGTTTCGAGCAAGCGGCGCCGAGTTATTCACCCAAAGGTCATTAGGGTTAGGGCTGAAATTAGGGTTAGGGTTAGGGTTAGGGTTGCAATTAGGGTTAGGGTTGCAGCCAGGGCCAGGGTTAGGGTTGGGGAATGAAGCCCATTGGAGATTGAAGATTTTCTTGAATAACTTTTGTTCTGAAGGTCATAGAGACTTGGAAGTTGGTTCGAGCTGAACTAATGTGGGGATGCCCGATCCATTGGTACCATCCCCGAGCGTCTACGACCTCCGCAAGGGGTCAAACCAGCACATCTCGAAGAAAAAGTACGAGCTATTTCTCAATAACTCATTGTCTGAACGTCGTAGCGACTCGGGCATTTCACACATAGTCAAGGGGAGACAGCCACGCACCCACACCAACTTTCAGCACGTTTCGAGCAAGCGGCGCCGAGTTATTCACCCAAAGGTCATTAGGGTTAGGGCTGAAATTAGGGTTAGGGTTAGGGTTAGGGTTGCAATTAGGGTTAGGGTTGCAGCCAGGGCCAGGGTTAGGGTTGGGGAATGAAGCCCATTGGAGATTGAAGATTTTCTTGAATAACTTTTGTTCTGAAGGTCATAGAGACTTGGAAGTTGGTTCGAGCTGAACTAATGTGGGGATGCCCGATCCATTGGTACCATCCCCGAGCGTCTACGACCTCCGCAAGGGGTCAAACCAGCACATCTCGAAGAAAAAGTACGAGCTATTTCTCAATAACTCATTGTCTGAACGTCGTAGCGACTCGGGCATTTCACACATAGTCAAGGGGAGACAGCCACGCACCCACACCAACTTTCAGCACGTTTCGAGCAAGCGGCGCCGAGTTATTCACCCAAAGGTCATTAGGGTTAGGGCTGAAATTAGGGTTAGGGTTAGGGTTAGGGTTGCAATTAGGGTTAGGGTTGCAGCCAGGGCCAGGGTTAGGGTTGGGGAATGAAGCCCATTGGAGATTGAAGATTTTCTTGAATAACTTTTGTTCTGAAGGTCATAGAGACTTGGAAGTTGGTTCGAGCTGAACTAATGTGGGGATGCCCGATCCATTGGTACCATCCCCGAGCGTCTACGACCTCCGCAAGGGGTCAAACCAGCACATCTCGAAGAAAAAGTACGAGCTATTTCTCAATAACTCATTGTCTGAACGTCGTAGCGACTCGGGCATTTCACACATAGTCAAGGGGAGACAGCCACGCACCCACACCAACTTTCAGCACGTTTCGAGCAAGCGGCGCCGAGTTATTCACCCAAAGGTGATTAGGGTTAGGGCTGAAATTAGGGTTAGGGTTAGGGTTAGGGTTGCAATTAGGGTTAGGGTTGCAGCCAGGGCCAGGGTTAGGGTTGGGGAATGAAGCCCATTGGAGATTGAAGATTTTCTTGAATAACTTTTGTTCTGAAGGTCATAGAGACTTGGAAGTTGGTTCGAGCTGAACTAATGTGGGGATGCCCGATCCATTGGTACCATCCCCGAGCGTCTACGACCTCCGCAAGGGGTCAAACCAGCACATCTCGAAGAAAAAGTACGAGCTATTTCTCAATAACTCATTGTCTGAACGTCGTAGCGACTCGGACATTTCACACATAGTCAAGGGGAGACAGCCACGCACCCACACCAACTTTCAGCACGTTTCGAGCAAGCGGCGCCGAGTTATTCACCCAAAGGTCATTAGGGTTAGGGCTGAAATTAGGGTTAGGGTTAGGGTTAGGGTTGCAATTAGGGTTAGGGTTGCAGCCAGGGCCAGGGTTAGGGTTGGGGAATGAAGCCCATTGGAGATTGAAGATTTTCTTGAATAACTTTTGTTCTGAAGGTCATAGAGACTTGGAAGTTGGTTCGAGCTGAACTAATGTGGGGATGCCCGATCCATTGGTACCATCCCCGAGCGTCTACGACCTCCGCAAGGGGTCAAACCAGCACATCTCGAAGAAAAAGTACGAGCTATTTCTCAATAACTCATTGTCTGAACGTCGTAGCGACTCGGGCATTTCACACATAGTCAAGGGGAGACAGCCACGCACCCACACCAACTTTCAGCACGTTTCGAGCAAGCGGCGCCGAGTTATTCACCCAAAGGTCATTAGGGTTAGGGCTGAAATTAGGGTTAGGGTTAGGGTTAGGGTTGCAATTAGGGTTAGGGTTGCAGCCAGGGCCAGGGTTAGGGTTGGGGAATGAAGCCCATTGGAGATTGAAGATTTTCTTGAATAACTTTTGTTCTGAAGGTCATAGAGACTTGGAAGTTGGTTCGAGCTGAACTAATGTGGGGATGCCCGATCCATTGGTACCATCCCCGAGCGTCTACGACCTCCGCAAGGGGTCAAACCAGCACATCTCGAAGAAAAAGTACGAGCTATTTCTCAATAACTCATTGTCTGAACGTCGTAGCGACTCGGGCATTTCACACATAGTCAAGGGGAGACAGCCACGCACCCACACCAACTTTCAGCACGTTTCGAGCAAGCGGCGCCGAGTTATTCACCCAAAGGTCATTAGGGTTAGGGCTGAAATTAGGGTTAGGGTTAGGGTTAGGGTTGCAATTAGGGTTAGGGTTGCAGCCAGGGCCAGGGTTAGGGTTGGGGAATGAAGCCCATTGGAGATTGAAGATTTTCTTGAATAACTTTTGTTCTGAAGGTCATAGAGACTTGGAAGTTGGTTCGAGCTGAACTAATGTGGGGATGCCCGATCCATTGGTACCATCCCCGAGCGTCTACGACCTCCGCAAGGGGTCAAACCAGCACATCTCGAAGAAAAAGTACGAGCTATTTCTCAATAACTCATTGTCTGAACGTCGTAGCGACTCGGGCATTTCACACATAGTCAAGGGGAGACAGCCACGCACCCACACCAACTTTCAGCACGTTTCGAGCAAGCGGCGCCGAGTTATTCACCCAAAGGTGATTAGGGTTAGGGCTGAAATTAGGGTTAGGGTTAGGGTTAGGGTTGCAATTAGGGTTAGGGTTGCAGCCAGGGCCAGGGTTAGGGTTGGGGAATGAAGCCCATTGGAGATTGAAGATTTTCTTGAATAACTTTTGTTCTGAAGGTCATAGAGACTTGGAAGTTGGTTCGAGCTGAACTAATGTGGGGATGCCCGATCCATTGGTACCATCCCCGAGCGTCTACGACCTCCGCAAGGGGTCAAACCAGCACATCTCGAAGAAAAAGTACGAGCTATTTCTCAATAACTCATTGTCTGAACGTCGTAGCGACTCGGACATTTCACACATAGTCAAGGGGAGACAGCCACGCACCCACACCAACTTTCAGCACGTTTCGAGCAAGCGGCGCCGAGTTATTCACCCAAAGGTCATTAGGGTTAGGGCTGAAATTAGGGTTAGGGTTAGGGTTAGGGTTGCAATTAGGGTTAGGGTTGCAGCCAGGGCCAGGGTTAGGGTTGGGGAATGAAGCCCATTGGAGATTGAAGATTTTCTTGAATAACTTTTGTTCTGAAGGTCATAGAGACTTGGAAGTTGGTTCGAGCTGAACTAATGTGGGGATGCCCGATCCATTGGTACCATCCCCGAGCGTCTACGACCTCCGCAAGGGGTCAAACCAGCACATCTCGAAGAAAAAGTACGAGCTATTTCTCAATAACTCATTGTCTGAACGTCGTAGCGACTCGGGCATTTCACACATAGTCAAGGGGAGACAGCCACGCACCCACACCAACTTTCAGCACGTTTCGAGCAAGCGGCGCCGAGTTATTCACCCAAAGGTCATTAGGGTTAGGGCTGAAATTAGGGTTAGGGTTAGGGTTAGGGTTGCAATTAGGGTTAGGGTTGCAGCCAGGGCCAGGGTTAGGGTTGGGGAATGAAGCCCATTGGAGATTGAAGATTTTCTTGAATAACTTTTGTTCTGAAGGTCATAGAGACTTGGAAGTTGGTTCGAGCTGAACTAATGTGGGGATGCCCGATCCATTGGTACCATCCCCGAGCGTCTACGACCTCCGCAAGGGGTCAAACCAGCACATCTCGAAGAAAAAGTACGAGCTATTTCTCAATAACTCATTGTCTGAACGTCGTAGCGACTCGGGCATTTCACACATAGTCAAGGGGAGACAGCCACGCACCCACACCAACTTTCAGCACGTTTCGAGCAAGCGGCGCCGAGTTATTCACCCAAAGGTGATTAGGGTTAGGGCTGAAATTAGGGTTAGGGTTAGGGTTAGGGTTGCAATTAGGGTTAGGGTTGCAGCCAGGGCCAGGGTTAGGGTTGGGGAATGAAGCCCATTGGAGATTGAAGATTTTCTTGAATAACTTTTGTTCTGAAGGTCATAGAGACTTGGAAGTTGGTTCGAGCTGAACTAATGTGGGGATGCCCGATCCATTGGTACCATCCCCGAGCGTCTACGACCTCCGCAAGGGGTCAAACCAGCACATCTCGAAGAAAAAGTACGAGCTATTTCTCAATAACTCATTGTCTGAACGTCGTAGCGACTCGGGCATTTCACACATAGTCAAGGGGAGACAGCCACGCACCCACACCAACTTTCAGCACGTTTCGAGCAAGCGGCGCCGAGTTATTCACCCAAAGGTGATTAGGGTTAGGGCTGAAATTAGGGTTAGGGTTAGGGTTAGGGTTGCAATTAGGGTTAGGGTTGCAGCCAGGGCCAGGGTTAGGGTTGGGGAATGAAGCCCATTGGAGATTGAAGATTTTCTTGAATAACTTTTGTTCTGAAGGTCATAGAGACTTGGAAGTTGGTTCGAGCTGAACTAATGTGGGGATGCCCGATCCATTGGTACCATCCCCGAGCGTCTACGACCTCCGCAAGGGGTCAAACCAGCACATCTCGAAGAAAAAGTACGAGCTATTTCTCAATAACTCATTGTCTGAACGTCGTAGCGACTCGGGCATTTCACACATAGTCAAGGGGAGACAGCCACGCACCCACACCAACTTTCAGCACGTTTCGAGCAAGCGGCGCCGAGTTATTCACCCAAAGGTCATTAGGGTTAGGGCTGAAATTAGGGTTAGGGTTAGGGTTAGGGTTGCAATTAGGGTTAGGGTTGCAGCCAGGGCCAGGGTTAGGGTTGGGGAATGAAGCCCATTGGAGATTGAAGATTTTCTTGAATAACTTTTGTTCTGAAGGTCATAGAGACTTGGAAGTTGGTTCGAGCTGAACTAATGTGGGGATGCCCGATCCATTGGTACCATCCCCGAGCGTCTACGACCTCCGCAAGGGGTCAAACCAGCACATCTCGAAGAAAAAGTACGAGCTATTTCTCAATAACTCATTGTCTGAACGTCGTAGCGACTCGGGCATTTCACACATAGTCAAGGGGAGACAGCCACGCACCCACACCAACTTTCAGCACGTTTCGAGCAAGCGGCGCCGAGTTATTCACCCAAAGGTCATTAGGGTTAGGGCTGAAATTAGGGTTAGGGTTAGGGTTAGGGTTGCAATTAGGGTTAGGATTGCAGCCAGGGCCAGGGTTAGGGTTGGGGAATGAAGCCCATTGGAGATTGAAGATTTTCTTGAATAAC
Organism: Paralichthys olivaceus; assembly: GCF_024713975.1. NCBI lineage: Eukaryota > Metazoa > Chordata > Actinopteri > Pleuronectiformes > Paralichthyidae > Paralichthys > Paralichthys olivaceus. The sequence continues at coordinate 120,479 of NC_091109.1, read as the reverse complement.
TTTTGTTCTGAAGGTCATAGAGACTTGGAAGTTGGTTCGAGCTGAACTAATGTGGGGATGCCCGATCCATTGGTACCATCCCCGAGCGTCTACGACCTCCGCAAGGGGTCAAACCAGCACATCTCGAAGAAAAAGTACGAGCTATTTCTCAATAACTCATTGTCTGAACGTCGTAGCGACTCGGGCATTTCACACATAGTCAAGGGGAGACAGCCACGCACCCACACCAACTTTCAGCACGTTTCGAGCAAGCGGCGCCGAGTTATTCACCCAAAGGTGATTAGGGTTAGGGCTGAAATTAGGGTTAGGGTTAGGGTTAGGGTTGCAATTAGGGTTAGGGTTGCAGCCAGGGCCAGGGTTAGGGTTGGGGAATGAAGCCCATTGGAGATTGAAGATTTTCTTGAATAACTTTTGTTCTGAAGGTCATAGAGACTTGGAAGTTGGTTCGAGCTGAACTAATGTGGGGATGCCCGATCCATTGGTACCATCCCCGAGCGTCTACGACCTCCGCAAGGGGTCAAACCAGCACATCTCGAAGAAAAAGTACGAGCTATTTCTCAATAACTCATTGTCTGAACGTCGTAGCGACTCGGGCATTTCACACATAGTCAAGGGGAGACAGCCACGCACCCACACCAACTTTCAGCACGTTTCGAGCAAGCGGCGCCGAGTTATTCACCCAAAGGTCATTAGGGTTAGGGCTGAAATTAGGGTTAGGGTTAGGGTTAGGGTTGCAATTAGGGTTAGGGTTGCAGCCAGGGCCAGGGTTAGGGTTGGGGAATGAAGCCCATTGGAGATTGAAGATTTTCTTGAATAACTTTTGTTCTGAAGGTCATAGAGACTTGGAAGTTGGTTCGAGCTGAACTAATGTGGGGATGCCCGATCCATTGGTACCATCCCCGAGCGTCTACGACCTCCGCAAGGGGTCAAACCAGCACATCTCGAAGAAAAAGTACGAGCTATTTCTCAATAACTCATTGTCTGAACGTCGTAGCGACTCGGGCATTTCACACATAGTCAAGGGGAGACAGCCACGCACCCACACCAACTTTCAGCACGTTTCGAGCAAGCGGCGCCGAGTTATTCACCCAAAGGTGATTAGGGTTAGGGCTGAAATTAGGGTTAGGGTTAGGGTTAGGGTTGCAATTAGGGTTAGGGTTGCAGCCAGGGCCAGGGTTAGGGTTGGGGAATGAAGCCCATTGGAGATTGAAGATTTTCTTGAATAACTTTTGTTCTGAAGGTCATAGAGACTTGGAAGTTGGTTCGAGCTGAACTAATGTGGGGATGCCCGATCCATTGGTACCATCCCCGAGCGTCTATGACCTCCGCAAGGGGTCAAACCAGCACATCTCGAAGAAAAAGTACGAGCTATTTCTCAATAACTCATTGTCTGAACGTCGTAGCGACTCGGGCATTTCACACATAGTCAAGGGGAGACAGCCACGCACCCACACCAACTTTCAGCACGTTTCGAGCAAGCGGCGCCGAGTTATTCACCCAAAGGTGATTAGGGTTAGGGCTGAAATTAGGGTTAGGGTTAGGGTTAGGGTTGCAATTAGGGTTAGGGTTGCAGCCAGGGCCAGGGTTAGGGTTGGGGAATGAAGCCCATTGGAGATTGAAGATTTTCTTGAATAACTTTTGTTCTGAAGGTCATAGAGACTTGGAAGTTGGTTCGAGCTGAACTAATGTGGGGATGCCCGATCCATTGGTACCATCCCCGAGCGTCTACGACCTCCGCAAGGGGTCAAACCAGCACATCTCGAAGAAAAAGTACGAGCTATTTCTCAATAACTCATTGTCTGAACGTCGTAGCGACTCGGGCATTTCACACATAGTCAAGGGGAGACAGCCACGCACCCACACCAACTTTCAGCACGTTTCGAGCAAGCGGCGCCGAGTTATTCACCCAAAGGTGATTAGGGTTAGGGCTGAAATTAGGGTTAGGGTTAGGGTTAGGGTTGCAATTAGGGTTAGGGTTGCAGCCAGGGCCAGGGTTAGGGTTGGGGAATGAAGCCCATTGGAGATTGAAGATTTTCTTGAATAACTTTTGTTCTGAAGGTCATAGAGACTTGGAAGTTGGTTCGAGCTGAACTAATGTGGGGATGCCCGATCCATTGGTACCATCCCCGAGCGTCTACGACCTCCGCAAGGGGTCAAACCAGCACATCTCGAAGAAAAAGTACGAGCTATTTCTCAATAACTCATTGTCTGAACGTCGTAGCGACTCGGGCATTTCACACATAGTCAAGGGGAGACAGCCACGCACCCACACCAACTTTCAGCACGTTTCGAGCAAGCGGCGCCGAGTTATTCACCCAAAGGTGATTAGGGTTAGGGCTGAAATTAGGGTTAGGGTTAGGGTTAGGGTTGCAATTAGGGTTAGGGTTGCAGCCAGGGCCAGGGTTAGGGTTGGGGAATGAAGCCCATTGGAGATTGAAGATTTTCTTGAATAACTTTTGTTCTGAAGGTCATAGAGACTTGGAAGTTGGTTCGAGCTGAACTAATGTGGGGATGCCCGATCCATTGGTACCATCCCCGAGCGTCTACGACCTCCGCAAGGGGTCAAACCAGCACATCTCGAAGAAAAAGTACGAGCTATTTCTCAATAACTCATTGTCTGAACGTCGTAGCGACTCGGGCATTTCACACATAGTCAAGGGGAGACAGCCACGCACCCACACCAACTTTCAGCACGTTTCGAGCAAGCGGCGCCGAGTTATTCACCCAAAGGTGATTAGGGTTAGGGCTGAAATTAGGGTTAGGGTTAGGGTTAGGGTTGCAATTAGGGTTAGGGTTGCAGCCAGGGCCAGGGTTAGGGTTGGGGAATGAAGCCCATTGGAGATTGAAGATTTTCTTGAATAACTTTTGTTCTGAAGGTCATAGAGACTTGGAAGTTGGTTCGAGCTGAACTAATGTGGGGATGCCCGATCCATTGGTACCATCCCCGAGCGTCTACGACCTCCGCAAGGGGTCAAACCAGCACATCTCGAAGAAAAAGTACGAGCTATTTCTCAATAACTCATTGTCTGAACGTCGTAGCGACTCGGGCATTTCACACATAGTCAAGGGGAGACAGCCACGCACCCACACCAACTTTCAGCACGTTTCGAGCAAGCGGCGCCGAGTTATTCACCCAAAGGTGATTAGGGTTAGGGCTGAAATTAGGGTTAGGGTTAGGGTTAGGGTTGCAATTAGGGTTAGGGTTGCAGCCAGGGCCAGGGTTAGGGTTGGGGAATGAAGCCCATTGGAGATTGAAGATTTTCTTGAATAACTTTTGTTCTGAAGGTCATAGAGACTTGGAAGTTGGTTCGAGCTTAACTAATGTGGGGATGCCCGATCCATTGGTACCATCCCCGAGCGTCTACGACCTCTGCAAGGGGTCAAACCAGCACATCTCGAAGAAAAAGTACGAGCTATTTCTCAATAACTCATTGTCTGAACGTCGTAGCGACTCGGGCATTTCACACATAGTCAAGGGGAGACAGCCACGCACCCACACCAACTTTCAGCACGTTTCGAGCAAGCGGCGCCGAGTTATTCACCCAAAGGTGATTAGGGTTAGGGCTGAAATTAGGGTTAGGGTTAGGGTTAGGGTTGCAATTAGGGTTAGGGTTGCAGCCAGGGCCAGGGTTAGGGTTGGGGAATGAAGCCCATTGGAGATTGAAGATTTTCTTGAATAACTTTTGTTCTGAAGGTCATAGAGACTTGGAAGTTGGTTCGAGCTGAACTAATGTGGGGATGCCCGATCCATTGGTACCATCCCCGAGCGTCTACGACCTCCGCAAGGGGTCAAACCAGCACATCTCGAAGAAAAAGTACGAGCTATTTCTCAATAACTCATTGTCTGAACGTCGTAGCGACTCGGGCATTTCACACATAGTCAAGGGGAGACAGCCACGCACCCACACCAACTTTCAGCACGTTTCGAGCAAGCGGCGCCGAGTTATTCACCCAAAGGTCATTAGGGTTAGGGCTGAAATTAGGGTTAGGGTTAGGGTTAGGGTTGCAATTAGGGTTAGGGTTGCAGCCAGGGCCAGGGTTAGGGTTGGGGAATGAAGCCCATTGGAGATTGAAGATTTTCTTGAATAACTTTTGTTCTGAAGGTCATAGAGACTTGGAAGTTGGTTCGAGCTGAACTAATGTGGGGATGCCCGATCCATTGGTACCATCCCCGAGCGTCTACGACCTCCGCAAGGGGTCAAACCAGCACATCTCGAAGAAAAAGTACGAGCTATTTCTCAATAACTCATTGTCTGAACGTCGTAGCGACTCGGGCATTTCACACATAGTCAAGGGGAGACAGCCACGCACCCACACCAACTTTCAGCACGTTTCGAGCAAGCGGCGCCGAGTTATTCACCCAAAGGTGATTAGGGTTAGGGCTGAAATTAGGGTTAGGGTTAGGGTTAGGGTTGCAATTAGGGTTAGGGTTGCAGCCAGGGCCAGGGTTAGGGTTGGGGAATGAAGCCCATTGGAGATTGAAGATTTTCTTGAATAACTTTTGTTCTGAAGGTCATAGAGACTTGGAAGTTGGTTCGAGCTTAACTAATGTGGGGATGCCCGATCCATTGGTACCATCCCCGAGCGTCTACGACCTCCGCAAGGGGTCAAACCAGCACATCTCGAAGAAAAAGTACGAGCTATTTCTCAATAACTCATTGTCTGAACGTCGTAGCGACTCGGGCATTTCACACATAGTCAAGGGGAGACAGCCACGCACCCACACCAACTTTCAGCACGTTTCGAGCAAGCGGCGCCGAGTTATTCACCCAAAGGTGATTAGGGTTAGGGCTGAAATTAGGGTTAGGGTTAGGGTTAGGGTTGCAATTAGGGTTAGGGTTGCAGCCAGGGCCAGGGTTAGGGTTGGGGAATGAAGCCCATTGGAGATTGAAGATTTTCTTGAATAACTTTTGTTCTGAAGGTCATAGAGACTTGGAAGTTGGTTCGAGCTGAACTAATGTGGGGATGCCCGATCCATTGGTACCATCCCCGAGCGTCTACGACCTCCGCAAGGGGTCAAACCAGCACATCTCGAAGAAAAAGTACGAGCTATTTCTCAATAACTCATTGTCTGAACGTCGTAGCGACTCGGGCATTTCACACATAGTCAAGGGGAGACAGCCACGCACCCACACCAACTTTCAGCACGTTTCGAGCAAGCGGCGCCGAGTTATTCACCCAAAGGTCATTAGGGTTAGGGCTGAAATTAGGGTTAGGGTTAGGGTTAGGGTTGCAATTAGGGTTAGGGTTGCAGCCAGGGCCAGGGTTAGGGTTGGGGAATGAAGCCCATTGGAGATTGAAGATTTTCTTGAATAACTTTTGTTCTGAAGGTCATAGAGACTTGGAAGTTGGTTCGAGCTGAACTAATGTGGGGATGCCCGATCCATTGGTACCATCCCCGAGCGTCTACGACCTCCGCAAGGGGTCAAACCAGCACATCTCGAAGAAAAAGTACGAGCTATTTCTCAATAACTCATTGTCTGAACGTCGTAGCGACTCGGGCATTTCACACATAGTCAAGGGGAGACAGCCACGCACCCACACCAACTTTCAGCACGTTTCGAGCAAGCGGCGCCGAGTTATTCACCCAAAGGTGATTAGGGTTAGGGCTGAAATTAGGGTTAGGGTTAGGGTTAGGGTTGCAATTAGGGTTAGGGTTGCAGCCAGGGCCAGGGTTAGGGTTGGGGAATGAAGCCCATTGGAGATTGAAGATTTTCTTGAATAACTTTTGTTCTGAAGGTCATAGAGACTTGGAAGTTGGTTCGAGCTGAACTAATGTGGGGATGCCCGATCCATTGGTACCATCCCCGAGCGTCTACGACCTCCGCAAGGGGTCAAACCAGCACATCTCGAAGAAAAAGTACGAGCTATTTCTCAATAACTCATTGTCTGAACGTCGTAGCGACTCGGGCATTTCACACATAGTCAAGGGGAGACAGCCACGCACCCACACCAACTTTCAGCACGTTTCGAGCAAGCGGCGCCGAGTTATTCACCCAAAGGTGATTAGGGTTAGGGCTGAAATTAGGGTTAGGGTTAGGGTTAGGGTTGCAATTAGGGTTAGGGTTGCAGCCAGGGCCAGGGTTAGGGTTGGGGAATGAAGCCCATTGGAGATTGAAGATTTTCTTGAATAACTTTTGTTCTGAAGGTCATAGAGACTTGGAAGTTGGTTCGAGCTGAACTAATGTGGGGATGCCCGATCCATTGGTACCATCCCCGAGCGTCTACGACCTCCGCAAGGGGTCAAACCAGCACATCTCGAAGAAAAAGTACGAGCTATTTCTCAATAACTCATTGTCTGAACGTCGTAGCGACTCGGGCATTTCACACATAGTCAAGGGGAGACAGCCACGCACCCACACCAACTTTCAGCACGTTTCGAGCAAGCGGCGCCGAGTTATTCACCCAAAGGTGATTAGGGTTAGGGCTGAAATTAGGGTTAGGGTTAGGGTTAGGGTTGCAATTAGGGTTAGGGTTGCAGCCAGGGCCAGGGTTAGGGTTGGGGAATGAAGCCCATTGGAGATTGAAGATTTTCTTGAATAACTTTTGTTCTGAAGGTCATAGAGACTTGGAAGTTGGTTCGAGCTTAACTAATGTGGGGATGCCCGATCCATTGGTACCATCCCCGAGCGTCTACGACCTCCGCAAGGGGTCAAACCAGCACATCTCGAAGAAAAAGTACGAGCTATTTCTCAATAACTCATTGTCTGAACGTCGTAGCGACTCGGGCATTTCACACATAGTCAAGGGGAGACAGCCACGCACCCACACCAACTTTCAGCACGTTTCGAGCAAGCGGCGCCGAGTTATTCACCCAAAGGTCATTAGGGTTAGGGCTGAAATTAGGGTTAGGGTTAGGGTTAGGGTTGCAATTAGGGTTAGGGTTGCAGCCAGGGCCAGGGTTAGGGTTGGGGAATGAAGCCCATTGGAGATTGAAGATTTTCTTGAATAACTTTTGTTCTGAAGGTCATAGAGACTTGGAAGTTGGTTCGAGCTGAACTAATGTGGGGATGCCCGATCCATTGGTACCATCCCCGAGCGTCTACGACCTCCGCAAGGGGTCAAACCAGCACATCTCGAAGAAAAAGTACGAGCTATTTCTCAATAACTCATTGTCTGAACGTCGTAGCGACTCGGGCATTTCACACATAGTCAAGGGGAGACAGCCACGCACCCACACCAACTTTCAGCACGTTTCGAGCAAGCGGCGCCGAGTTATTCACCCAAAGGTCATTAGGGTTAGGGCTGAAATTAGGGTTAGGGTTAGGGTTAGGGTTGCAATTAGGGTTAGGGTTGCAGCCAGGGCCAGGGTTAGGGTTGGGGAATGAAGCCGATTGGAGATTGAAGATTTTCTTGAATAACTTTTGTTCTGAAGGTCATAGAGACTTGGAAGTTGGTTCGAGCTGAACTAATGTGGGGATGCCCGATCCATTGGTACCATCCCCGAGCGTCTACGACCTCCGCAAGGGGTCAAACCAGCACATCTCGAAGAAAAAGTACGAGCTATTTCTCAATAACTCATTGTCTGAACGTCGTAGTGACTCGGGCATTTCACACATAGTCAAGGGGAGACAGCCAAGCACCCACACCAACTTTCAGCACGTTTCGAGCAAGCGGCGCCGAGTTATTCACCCAAAGGTGATTAGGGTTAGGGCTGAAATTAGGGTTAGGGTTAGGGTTAGGGTTGCAATTAGGGTTAGGGTTGCAGCCAGGGCCAGGGTTAGGGTTGGGGAATGAAGCCCATTGGAGATTGAAGATTTTCTTGAATAACTTTTGTTCTGAAGGTCATAGAGACTTGGAAGTTGGTTCGAGCTGAACTAATGTGGGGATGCCCGATCCATTGGTACCATCCCCGAGCGTCTACGACCTCCGCAAGGGGTCAAACCAGCACATCTCGAAGAAAAAGTACGAGCTATTTCTCAATAACTCATTGTCTGAACGTCGTAGCGACTCGGGCATTTCACACATAGTCAAGGGGAGACAGCCACGCACCCACACCAACTTTCAGCACGTTTCGAGCAAGCGGCGCCGAGTTATTCACCCAAAGGTGATTAGGGTTAGGGCTGAAATTAGGGTTAGGGTTAGGGTTAGGGTTGCAATTAGGGTTAGGGTTGCAGCCAGGGCCAGGGTTAGGGTTGGGGAATGAAGCCCATTGGAGATTGAAGATTTTCTTGAATAACTTTTGTTCTGAAGGTCATAGAGACTTGGAAGTTGGTTCGAGCTGAACTAATGTGGGGATGCCCGATGCATTGGTACCATCCCCGAGCGTCTACGACCTCCGCAAGGGGTCAAACCAGCACATCTCGAAGAAAAAGTACGAGCTATTTCTCAATAACTCATTGTCTGAACGTCGTAGCGACTCGGGCATTTCACACATAGTCAAGGGGAGACAGCCACGCACCCACACCAACTTTCAGCACGTTTCGAGCAAGCGGCGCCGAGTTATTCACCCAAAGGTGATTAGGGTTAGGGCTGAAATTAGGGTTAGGGTTAGGGTTAGGGTTGCAATTAGGGTTAGGGTTGCAGCCAGGGCCAGGGTTAGGGTTGGGGAATGAAGCCCATTGGAGATTGAAGATTTTCTTGAATAACTTTTGTTCTGAAGGTCATAGAGACTTGGAAGTTGGTTCGAGCTGAACTAATGTGGGGATGCCCGATCCATTGGTACCATCCCCGAGCGTCTACGACCTCCGCAAGGGGTCAAACCAGCACATCTCGAAGAAAAAGTACGAGCTATTTCTCAATAACTCATTGTCTGAACGTCGTAGCGACTCGGGCATTTCACACATAGTCAAGGGGAGACAGCCACGCACCCACACCAACTTTCAGCACGTTTCGAGCAAGCGGCGCCGAGTTATTCACCCAAAGGTGATTAGGGTTAGGGCTGAAATTAGGGTTAGGGTTAGGGTTAGGGTTGCAATTAGGGTTAGGGTTGCAGCCAGGGCCAGGGTTAGGGTTGGGGAATGAAGCCCATTGGAGATTGAAGATTTTCTTGAATAACTTTTGTTCTGAAGGTCATAGAGACTTGGAAGTTGGTTCGAGCTGAACTAATGTGGGGATGCCCGATCCATTGGTACCATCCCCGAGCGTCTACGACCTCCGCAAGGGGTCAAACCAGCACATCTCGAAGAAAAAGTACGAGCTATTTCTCAATAACTCATTGTCTGAACGTCGTAGCGACTCGGGCATTTCACACATAGTCAAGGGGAGACAGCCACGCACCCACACCAACTTTCAGCACGTTTCGAGCAAGCGGCGCCGAGTTATTCACCCAAAGGTCATTAGGGTTAGGGCTGAAATTAGGGTTAGGGTTAGGGTTAGGGTTGCAATTAGGGTTAGGGTTGCAGCCAGGGCCAGGGTTAGGGTTGGGGAATGAAGCCCATTGGAGATTGAAGATTTTCTTGAATAACTTTTGTTCTGAAGGTCATAGAGACTTGGAAGTTGGTTCGAGCTGAACTAATGTGGGGATGCCCGATCCATTGGTACCATCCCCGAGCGTCTACGACCTCCGCAAGGGGTCAAACCAGCACATCTCGAAGAAAAAGTACGAGCTATTTCTCAATAACTCATTGTCTGAACGTCGTAGCGACTCGGGCATTTCACACATAGTCAAGGGGAGACAGCCACGCACCCACACCAACTTTCAGCACGTTTCGAGCAAGCGGCGCCGAGTTATTCACCCAAAGGTCATTAGGGTTAGGGCTGAAATTAGGGTTAGGGTTAGGGTTAGGGTTGCAATTAGGGTTAGGGTTGCAGCCAGGGCCAGGGTTAGGGTTGGGGAATGAAGCCCATTGGAGATTGAAGATTTTCTTGAATAACTTTTGTTCTGAAGGTCATAGAGACTTGGAAGTTGGTTCGAGCTGAACTAATGTGGGGATGCCCGATCCATTGGTACCATCCCCGAGCGTCTACGACCTCCGCAAGGGGTCAAACCAGCACATCTCGAAGAAAAAGTACGAGCTATTTCTCAATAACTCATTGTCTGAACGTCGTAGCGACTCGGGCATTTCACACATAGTCAAGGGGAGACAGCCACGCACCCACACCAACTTTCAGCACGTTTCGAGCAAGCGGCGCCGAGTTATTCACCCAAAGGTGATTAGGGTTAGGGTTAGGGTTAGGGTTGCAATTAGGGTTAGGGTTGCAGCCAGGGCCAGGGTTAGGGTTGGGGAATGAAGCCCATTGGAGATTGAAGATTTTCTTGAATAACTTTTGTTCTGAAGGTCATAGAGACTTGGAAGTTGGTTCGAGCTGAACTAATGTGGGGATGCCCGATCCATTGGTACCATCCCCGAGCGTCTACGACCTCCGCAAGGGGTCAAACCAGCACATCTCGAAGAAAAAGTACGAGCTATTTCTCAATAACTCATTGTCTGAACGTCGTAGCGACTCGGGCATTTCACACATAGTCAAGGGGAGACAGCCACGCACCCACACCAACTTTCAGCACGTTTCGAGCAAGCGGCGCCGAGTTATTCACCCAAAGGTCATTAGGGTTAGGGCTGAAATTAGGGTTAGGGTTAGGGTTAGGGTTGCAATTAGGGTTAGGGTTGCAGCCAGGGCCAGGGTTAGGGTTGGGGAATGAAGCCCATTGGAGATTGAAGATTTTCTTGAATAACTTTTGTTCTGAAGGTCATAGAGACTTGGAAGTTGGTTCGAGCTGAACTAATGTGGGGATGCCCGATCCATTGGTACCATCCCCGAGCGTCTACGACCTCCGCAAGGGGTCAAACCAGCACATCTCGAAGAAAAAGTACGAGCTATTTCTCAATAACTCATTGTCTGAACGTCGTAGCGACTCGGGCATTTCACACATAGTCAAGGGGAGACAGCCACGCACCCACACCAACTTTCAGCACGTTTCGAGCAAGCGGCGCCGAGTTATTCACCCAAAGGTCATTAGGGTTAGGGCTGAAATTAGGGTTAGGGTTAGGGTTAGGGTTGCAATTAGGGTTAGGATTGCAGCCAGGGCCAGGGTTAGGGTTGGGGAATGAAGCCCATTGGAGATTGAAGATTTTCTTGAATAACTTTTGTTCTGAAGGTCATAGAGACTTGGAAGTTGGTTCGAGCTGAACTAATGTGGGGATGCCCGATCCATTGGTACCATCCCCGAGCGTCTACGACCTCCGCAAGGGGTCAAACCAGCACATCTCGAAGAAAAAGTACGAGCTATTTCTCAATAACTCATTGTCTGAACGTCGTAGCGACTCGGGCATTTCACACATAGTCAAGGGGAGACAGCCACGCACCCACACCAACTTTCAGCACGTTTCGAGCAAGCGGCGCCGAGTTATTCACCCAAAGGTGATTAGGGTTAGGGCTGAAATTAGGGTTAGGGTTAGGGTTAGGGTTGCAATTAGGGTTAGGGTTGCAGCCAGGGCCAGGGTTAGGGTTGGGGAATGAAGCCCATTGGAGATTGAAGATTTTCTTGAATAACTTTTGTTCTGAAGGTCATAGAGACTTGGAAGTTGGTTCGAGCTGAACTAATGTGGGGATGCCCGATCCATTGGTACCATCCCCGAGCGTCTACGACCTCCGCAAGGGGTCAAACCAGCACATCTCGAAGAAAAAGTACGAGCTATTTCTCAATAACTCATTGTCTGAACGTCGTAGCGACTCGGGCATTTCACACATAGTCAAGGGGAGACAGCCACGCACCCACACCAACTTTCAGCACGTTTCGAGCAAGCGGCGCCGAGTTATTCACCCAAAGGTCATTAGGGTTAGGGCTGAAATTAGGGTTAGGGTTAGGGTTAGGGTTGCAATTAGGGTTAGGGTTGCAGCCAGGGCCAGGGTTAGGGTTGGGGAATGAAGCCCATTGGAGATTGAAGATTTTCTTGAATAACTTTTGTTCTGAAGGTCATAGAGACTTGGAAGTTGGTTCGAGCTGAACTAATGTGGGGATGCCCGATCCATTGGTACCATCCCCGAGCGTCTACGACCTCCGCAAGGGGTCAAACCAGCACATCTCGAAGAAAAAGTACGAGCTATTTCTCAATAACTCATTGTCTGAACGTCGTAGCGACTCGGGCATTTCACACATAGTCAAGGGGAGACAGCCACGCACCCACACCAACTTTCAGCACGTTTCGAGCAAGCGGCGCCGAGTTATTCACCCAAAGGTGATTAGGGTTAGGGCTGAAATTAGGGTTAGGGTTAGGGTTAGGGTTGCAATTAGGGTTAGGGTTGCAGCCAGGGCCAGGGTTAGGGTTGGGGAATGAAGCCCATTGGAGATTGAAGATTTTCTTGAATAACTTTTGTTCTGAAGGTCATAGAGACTTGGAAGTTGGTTCGAGCTGAACTAATGTGGGGATGCCCGATCCATTGGTACCATCCCCGAGCGTCTATGACCTCCGCAAGGGGTCAAACCAGCACATCTCGAAGAAAAAGTACGAGCTATTTCTCAATAACTCATTGTCTGAACGTCGTAGCGACTCGGGCATTTCACACATAGTCAAGGGGAGACAGCCACGCACCCACACCAACTTTCAGCACGTTTCGAGCAAGCGGCGCCGAGTTATTCACCCAAAGGTGATTAGGGTTAGGGCTGAAATTAGGGTTAGGGTTAGGGTTAGGGTTGCAATTAGGGTTAGGGTTGCAGCCAGGGCCAGGGTTAGGGTTGGGGAATGAAGCCCATTGGAGATTGAAGATTTTCTTGAATAACTTTTGTTCTGAAGGTCATAGAGACTTGGAAGTTGGTTCGAGCTGAACTAATGTGGGGATGCCCGATCCATTGGTACCATCCCCGAGCGTCTACGACCTCCGCAAGGGGTCAAACCAGCACATCTCGAAGAAAAAGTACGAGCTATTTCTCAATAACTCATTGTCTGAACGTCGTAGCGACTCGGGCATTTCACACATAGTCAAGGGGAGACAGCCACGCACCCACACCAACTTTCAGCACGTTTCGAGCAAGCGGCGCCGAGTTATTCACCCAAAGGTGATTAGGGTTAGGGCTGAAATTAGGGTTAGGGTTAGGGTTAGGGTTGCAATTAGGGTTAGGGTTGCAGCCAGGGCCAGGGTTAGGGTTGGGGAATGAAGCCCATTGGAGATTGAAGATTTTCTTGAATAACTTTTGTTCTGAAGGTCATAGAGACTTGGAAGTTGGTTCGAGCTGAACTAATGTGGGGATGCCCGATCCATTGGTACCATCCCCGAGCGTCTACGACCTCCGCAAGGGGTCAAACCAGCACATCTCGAAGAAAAAGTACGAGCTATTTCTCAATAACTCATTGTCTGAACGTCGTAGCGACTCGGGCATTTCACACATAGTCAAGGGGAGACAGCCACGCACCCACACCAACTTTCAGCACGTTTCGAGCAAGCGGCGCCGAGTTATTCACCCAAAGGTGATTAGGGTTAGGGCTGAAATTAGGGTTAGGGTTAGGGTTAGGGTTGCAATTAGGGTTAGGGTTGCAGCCAGGGCCAGGGTTAGGGTTGGGGAATGAAGCCCATTGGAGATTGAAGATTTTCTTGAATAACTTTTGTTCTGAAGGTCATAGAGACTTGGAAGTTGGTTCGAGCTGAACTAATGTGGGGATGCCCGATCCATTGGTACCATCCCCGAGCGTCTACGACCTCCGCAAGGGGTCAAACCAGCACATCTCGAAGAAAAAGTACGAGCTATTTCTCAATAACTCATTGTCTGAACGTCGTAGCGACTCGGGCATTTCACACATAGTCAAGGGGAGACAGCCACGCACCCACACCAACTTTCAGCACGTTTCGAGCAAGCGGCGCCGAGTTATTCACCCAAAGGTGATTAGGGTTAGGGCTGAAATTAGGGTTAGGGTTAGGGTTAGGGTTGCAATTAGGGTTAGGGTTGCAGCCAGGGCCAGGGTTAGGGTTGGGGAATGAAGCCCATTGGAGATTGAAGATTTTCTTGAATAACTTTTGTTCTGAAGGTCATAGAGACTTGGAAGTTGGTTCGAGCTTAACTAATGTGGGGATGCCCGATCCATTGGTACCATCCCCGAGCGTCTACGACCTCCGCAAGGGGTCAAACCAGCACATCTCGAAGAAAAAGTACGAGCTATTTCTCAATAACTCATTGTCTGAACGTCGTAGCGACTCGGGCATTTCACACATAGTCAAGGGGAGACAGCCACGCACCCACACCAACTTTCAGCACGTTTCGAGCAAGCGGCGCCGAGTTATTCACCCAAAGGTGATTAGGGTTAGGGCTGAAATTAGGGTTAGGGTTAGGGTTAGGGTTGCAATTAGGGTTAGGGTTGCAGCCAGGGCCAGGGTTAGGGTTGGGGAATGAAGCCCATTGGAGATTGAAGATTTTCTTGAATAACTTTTGTTCTGAAGGTCATAGAGACTTGGAAGTTGGTTCGAGCTGAACTAATGTGGGGATGCCCGATCCATTGGTACCATCCCCGAGCGTCTACGACCTCCGCAAGGGGTCAAACCAGCACATCTCGAAGAAAAAGTACGAGCTATTTCTCAATAACTCATTGTCTGAACGTCGTAGCGACTCGGGCATTTCACACATAGTCAAGGGGAGACAGCCACGCACCCACACCAACTTTCAGCACGTTTCGAGCAAGCGGCGCCGAGTTATTCACCCAAAGGTCATTAGGGTTAGGGCTGAAATTAGGGTTAGGGTTAGGGTTAGGGTTGCAATTAGGGTTAGGGTTGCAGCCAGGGCCAGGGTTAGGGTTGGGGAATGAAGCCCATTGGAGATTGAAGATTTTCTTGAATAACTTTTGTTCTGAAGGTCATAGAGACTTGGAAGTTGGTTCGAGCTGAACTAATGTGGGGATGCCCGATCCATTGGTACCATCCCCGAGCGTCTACGACCTCCGCAAGGGGTCAAACCAGCACATCTCGAAGAAAAAGTACGAGCTATTTCTCAATAACTCATTGTCTGAACGTCGTAGCGACTCGGGCATTTCACACATAGTCAAGGGGAGACAGCCACGCACCCACACCAACTTTCAGCACGTTTCGAGCAAGCGGCGCCGAGTTATTCACCCAAAGGTGATTAGGGTTAGGGCTGAAATTAGGGTTAGGGTTAGGGTTAGGGTTGCAATTAGGGTTAGGGTTGCAGCCAGGGCCAGGGTTAGGGTTGGGGAATGAAGCCCATTGGAGATTGAAGATTTTCTTGAATAACTTTTGTTCTGAAGGTCATAGAGACTTGGAAGTTGGTTCGAGCTGAACTAATGTGGGGATGCCCGATCCATTGGTACCATCCCCGAGCGTCTACGACCTCCGCAAGGGGTCAAACCAGCACATCTCGAAGAAAAAGTACGAGCTATTTCTCAATAACTCATTGTCTGAACGTCGTAGCGACTCGGGCATTTCACACATAGTCAAGGGGAGACAGCCACGCACCCACACCAACTTTCAGCACGTTTCGAGCAAGCGGCGCCGAGTTATTCACCCAAAGGTGATTAGGGTTAGGGCTGAAATTAGGGTTAGGGTTAGGGTTAGGGTTGCAATTAGGGTTAGGGTTGCAGCCAGGGCCAGGGTTAGGGTTGGGGAATGAAGCCCATTGGAGATTGAAGATTTTCTTGAATAACTTTTGTTCTGAAGGTCATAGAGACTTGGAAGTTGGTTCGAGCTGAACTAATGTGGGGATGCCCGATCCATTGGTACCATCCCCGAGCGTCTACGACCTCCGCAAGGGGTCAAACCAGCACATCTCGAAGAAAAAGTACGAGCTATTTCTCAATAACTCATTGTCTGAACGTCGTAGCGACTCGGGCATTTCACACATAGTCAAGGGGAGACAGCCACGCACCCACACCAACTTTCAGCACGTTTCGAGCAAGCGGCGCCGAGTTATTCACCCAAAGGTGATTAGGGTTAGGGCTGAAATTAGGGTTAGGGTTAGGGTTAGGGTTGCAATTAGGGTTAGGGTTGCAGCCAGGGCCAGGGTTAGGGTTGGGGAATGAAGCCCATTGGAGATTGAAGATTTTCTTGAATAACTTTTGTTCTGAAGGTCATAGAGACTTGGAAGTTGGTTCGAGCTGAACTAATGTGGGGATGCCCGATCCATTGGTACCATCCCCGAGCGTCTACGACCTCCGCAAGGGGTCAAACCAGCACATCTCGAAGAAAAAGTACGAGCTATTTCTCAATAACTCATTGTCTGAACGTCGTAGCGACTCGGGCATTTCACACATAGTCAAGGGGAGACAGCCACGCACCCACACCAACTTTCAGCACGTTTCGAGCAAGCGGCGCCGAGTTATTCACCCAAAGGTGATTAGGGTTAGGGCTGAAATTAGGGTTAGGGTTAGGGTTAGGGTTGCAATTAGGGTTAGGGTTGCAGCCAGGGCCAGGGTTAGGGTTGGGGAATGAAGCCCATTGGAGATTGAAGATTTTCTTGAATAACTTTTGTTCTGAAGGTCATAGAGACTTGGAAGTTGGTTCGAGCTGAACTAATGTGGGGATGCCCGATCCATTGGTACCATCCCCGAGCGTCTACGACCTCCGCAAGGGGTCAAACCAGCACATCTCGAAGAAAAAGTACGAGCTATTTCTCAATAACTCATTGTCTGAACGTCGTAGCGACTCGGGCATTTCACACATAGTCAAGGGGAGACAGCCACGCACCCACACCAACTTTCAGCACGTTTCGAGCAAGCGGCGCCGAGTTATTCACCCAAAGGTGATTAGGGTTAGGGCTGAAATTAGGGTTAGGGTTAGGGTTAGGGTTGCAATTAGGGTTAGGGTTGCAGCCAGGGCCAGGGTTAGGGTTGGGGAATGAAGCCCATTGGAGATTGAAGATTTTCTTGAATAACTTTTGTTCTGAAGGTCATAGAGACTTGGAAGTTGGTTCGAGCTTAACTAATGTGGGGATGCCCGATCCATTGGTACCATCCCCGAGCGTCTACGACCTCCGCAAGGGGTCAAACCAGCACATCTCGAAGAAAAAGTACGAGCTATTTCTCAATAACTCATTGTCTGAACGTCGTAGCGACTCGGGCATTTCACACATAGTCAAGGGGAGACAGCCACGCACCCACACCAACTTTCAGCACGTTTCGAGCAAGCGGCGCCGAGTTATTCACCCAAAGGTCATTAGGGTTAGGGCTGAAATTAGGGTTAGGGTTAGGGTTAGGGTTGCAATTAGGGTTAGGGTTGCAGCCAGGGCCAGGGTTAGGGTTGGGGAATGAAGCCCATTGGAGATTGAAGATTTTCTTGAATAACTTTTGTTCTGAAGGTCATAGAGACTTGGAAGTTGGTTCGAGCTGAACTAATGTGGGGATGCCCGATCCATTGGTACCATCCCCGAGCGTCTACGACCTCCGCAAGGGGTCAAACCAGCACATCTCGAAGAAAAAGTACGAGCTATTTCTCAATAACTCATTGTCTGAACGTCGTAGCGACTCGGGCATTTCACACATAGTCAAGGGGAGACAGCCACGCACCCACACCAACTTTCAGCACGTTTCGAGCAAGCGGCGCCGAGTTATTCACCCAAAGGTCATTAGGGTTAGGGCTGAAATTAGGGTTAGGGTTAGGGTTAGGGTTGCAATTAGGGTTAGGGTTGCAGCCAGGGCCAGGGTTAGGGTTGGGGAATGAAGCCGATTGGAGATTGAAGATTTTCTTGAATAACTTTTGTTCTGAAGGTCATAGAGACTTGGAAGTTGGTTCGAGCTGAACTAATGTGGGGTTGCCCGATCCATTGGTACCATCCCCGAGCGTCTACGACCTCCGCAAGGGGTCAAACCAGCACATCTCGAAGAAAAAGTACGAGCTATTTCTCAATAACTCATTGTCTGAACGTCGTAGTGACTCGGGCATTTCACACATAGTCAAGGGGAGACAGCCACGCACCCACACCAACTTTCAGCACGTTTCGAGCAAGCGGCGCCGAGTTATTCACCCAAAGGTGATTAGGGTTAGGGCTGAAATTAGGGTTAGGGTTAGGGTTAGGGTTGCAATTAGGGTTAGGGTTGCAGCCAGGGCCAGGGTTAGGGTTGGGGAATGAAGCCCATTGGAGATTGAAGATTTTCTTGAATAACTTTTGTTCTGAAGGTCATAGAGACTTGGAAGTTGGTTCGAGCTGAACTAATGTGGGGATGCCCGATCCATTGGTACCATCCCCGAGCGTCTACGACCTCCGCAAGGGGTCAAACCAGCACATCTCGAAGAAAAAGTACGAGCTATTTCTCAATAACTCATTGTCTGAACGTCGTAGCGACTCGGGCATTTCACACATAGTCAAGGGGAGACAGCCACGCACCCACACCAACTTTCAGCACGTTTCGAGCAAGCGGCGCCGAGTTATTCACCCAAAGGTGATTAGGGTTAGGGCTGAAATTAGGGTTAGGGTTAGGGTTAGGGTTGCAATTAGGGTTAGGGTTGCAGCCAGGGCCAGGGTTAGGGTTGGGGAATGAAGCCCATTGGAGATTGAAGATTTTCTTGAATAACTTTTGTTCTGAAGGTCATAGAGACTTGGAAGTTGGTTCGAGCTGAACTAATGTGGGGATGCCCGATCCATTGGTACCATCCCCGAGCGTCTACGACCTCCGCAAGGGGTCAAACCAGCACATCTCGAAGAAAAAGTACGAGCTATTTCTCAATAACTCATTGTCTGAACGTCGTAGCGACTCGGGCATTTCACACATAGTCAAGGGGAGACAGCCACGCACCCACACCAACTTTCAGCACGTTTCGAGCAAGCGGCGCCGAGTTATTCACCCAAAGGTGATTAGGGTTAGGGCTGAAATTAGGGTTAGGGTTAGGGTTAGGGTTGCAATTAGGGTTAGGGTTGCAGCCAGGGCCAGGGTTAGGGTTGGGGAATGAAGCCCATTGGAGATTGAAGATTTTCTTGAATAACTTTTGTTCTGAAGGTCATAGAGACTTGGAAGTTGGTTCGAGCTGAACTAATGTGGGGATGCCCGATCCATTGGTACCATCCCCGAGCGTCTACGACCTCCGCAAGGGGTCAAACCAGCACATCTCGAAGAAAAAGTACGAGCTATTTCTCAATAACTCATTGTCTGAACGTCGTAGCGACTCGGGCATTTCACACATAGTCAAGGGGAGACAGCCACGCACCCACACCAACTTTCAGCACGTTTCGAGCAAGCGGCGCCGAGTTATTCACCCAAAGGTGATTAGGGTTAGGGCTGAAATTAGGGTTAGGGTTAGGGTTAGGGTTGCAATTAGGGTTAGGGTTGCAGCCAGGGCCAGGGTTAGGGTTGGGGAATGAAGCCCATTGGAGATTGAAGATTTTCTTGAATAACTTTTGTTCTGAAGGTCATAGAGACTTGGAAGTTGGTTCGAGCTGAACTAATGTGGGGATGCCCGATCCATTGGTACCATCCCCGAGCGTCTACGACCTCCGCAAGGGGTCAAACCAGCACATCTCGAAGAAAAAGTACGAGCTATTTCTCAATAACTCATTGTCTGAACGTCGTAGCGACTCGGGCATTTCACACATAGTCAAGGGGAGACAGCCACGCACCCACACCAACTTTCAGCACGTTTCGAGCAAGCGGCGCCGAGTTATTCACCCAAAGGTGATTAGGGTTAGGGCTGAAATTAGGGTTAGGGTTAGGGTTAGGGTTGCAATTAGGGTTAGGGTTGCAGCCAGGGCCAGGGTTAGGGTTGGGGAATGAAGCCCATTGGAGATTGAAGATTTTCTTGAATAACTTTTGTTCTGAAGGTCATAGAGACTTGGAAGTTGGTTCGAGCTGAACTAATGTGGGGATGCCCGATCCATTGGTACCATCCCCGAGCGTCTACGACCTCCGCAAGGGGTCAAACCAGCACATCTCGAAGAAAAAGTACGAGCTATTTCTCAATAACTCATTGTCTGAACGTCGTAGCGACTCGGGCATTTCACACATAGTCAAGGGGAGACAGCCACGCACCCACACCAACTTTCAGCACGTTTCGAGCAAGCGGCGCCGAGTTATTCACCCAAAGGTCATTAGGGTTAGGGCTGAAATTAGGGTTAGGGTTAGGGTTAGGGTTGCAATTAGGGTTAGGGTTGCAGCCAGGGCCAGGGTTAGGGTTGGGGAATGAAGCCCATTGGAGATTGAAGATTTTCTTGAATAACTTTTGTTCTGAAGGTCATAGAGACTTGGAAGTTGGTTCGAGCTGAACTAATGTGGGGATGCCCGATCCATTGGTACCATCCCCGAGCGTCTACGACCTCCGCAAGGGGTCAAACCAGCACATCTCGAAGAAAAAGTACGAGCTATTTCTCAATAACTCATTGTCTGAACGTCGTAGCGACTCGGGCATTTCACACATAGTCAAGGGGAGACAGCCACGCACCCACACCAACTTTCAGCACGTTTCGAGCAAGCGGCGCCGAGTTATTCACCCAAAGGTCATTAGGGTTAGGGCTGAAATTAGGGTTAGGGTTAGGGTTAGGGTTGCAATTAGGGTTAGGGTTGCAGCCAGGGCCAGGGTTAGGGTTGGGGAATGAAGCCCATTGGAGATTGAAGATTTTCTTGAATAACTTTTGTTCTGAAGGTCATAGAGACTTGGAAGTTGGTTCGAGCTGAACTAATGTGGGGATGCCCGATCCATTGGTACCATCCCCGAGCGTCTACGACCTCCGCAAGGGGTCAAACCAGCACATCTCGAAGAAAAAGTACGAGCTATTTCTCAATAACTCATTGTCTGAACGTCGTAGCGACTCGGGCATTTCACACATAGTCAAGGGGAGACAGCCACGCACCCACACCAACTTTCAGCACGTTTCGAGCAAGCGGCGCCGAGTTATTCACCCAAAGGTCATTAGGGTTAGGGCTGAAATTAGGGTTAGGGTTAGGGTTAGGGTTGCAATTAGGGTTAGGGTTGCAGCCAGGGCCAGGGTTAGGGTTGGGGAATGAAGCCCATTGGAGATTGAAGATTTTCTTGAATAACTTTTGTTCTGAAGGTCATAGAGACTTGGAAGTTGGTTCGAGCTGAACTAATGTGGGGATGCCCGATCCATTGGTACCATCCCCGAGCGTCTACGACCTCCGCAAGGGGTCAAACCAGCACATCTCGAAGAAAAAGTACGAGCTATTTCTCAATAACTCATTGTCTGAACGTCGTAGCGACTCGGGCATTTCACACATAGTCAAGGGGAGACAGCCACGCACCCACACCAACTTTCAGCACGTTTCGAGCAAGCGGCGCCGAGTTATTCACCCAAAGGTCATTAGGGTTAGGGCTGAAATTAGGGTTAGGGTTAGGGTTAGGGTTGCAATTAGGGTTAGGGTTGCAGCCAGGGCCAGGGTTAGGGTTGGGGAATGAAGCCCATTGGAGATTGAAGATTTTCTTGAATAACTTTTGTTCTGAAGGTCATAGAGACTTGGAAGTTGGTTCGAGCTGAACTAATGTGGGGATGCCCGATCCATTGGTACCATCCCCGAGCGTCTACGACCTCCGCAAGGGGTCAAACCAGCACATCTCGAAGAAAAAGTACGAGCTATTTCTCAATAACTCATTGTCTGAACGTCGTAGCGACTCGGGCATTTCACACATAGTCAAGGGGAGACAGCCACGCACCCACACCAACTTTCAGCACGTTTCGAGCAAGCGGCGCCGAGTTATTCACCCAAAGGTCATTAGGGTTAGGGCTGAAATTAGGGTTAGGGTTAGGGTTAGGGTTGCAATTAGGGTTAGGGTTGCAGCCAGGGCCAGGGTTAGGGTTGGGGAATGAAGCCCATTGGAGATTGAAGATTTTCTTGAATAACTTTTGTTCTGAAGGTCATAGAGACTTGGAAGTTGGTTCGAGCTGAACTAATGTGGGGATGCCCGATCCATTGGTACCATCCCCGAGCGTCTACGACCTCCGCAGGGGTCAAACCAGCACATCTCGAAGAAAAAGTACGAGCTATTTCTCAATAACTCATTGTCTGAACGTCGTAGCGACTCGGGCATTTCACACATAGTCAAGGGGAGACAGCCACGCACCCACACCAACTTTCAGCACGTTTCGAGCAAGCGGCGCCGAGTTATTCACCCAAAGGTGATTAGGGTTAGGGCTGAAATTAGGGTTAGGGTTAGGGTTAGGGTTGCAATTAGGGTTAGGGTTGCAGCCAGGGCCAGGGTTAGGGTTGGGGAATGAAGCCCATTGGAGATTGAAGATTTTCTTGAATAACTTTTGTTCTGAAGGTCATAGAGACTTGGAAGTTGGTTCGAGCTGAACTAATGTGGGGATGCCCGATCCATTGGTACCATCCCCGAGCGTCTACGACCTCCGCAAGGGGTCAAACCAGCACATCTCGAAGAAAAAGTACGAGCTATTTCTCAATAACTCATTGTCTGAACGTCGTAGCGACTCGGGCATTTCACACATAGTCAAGGGGAGACAGCCACGCACCCACACCAACTTTCAGCACGTTTCGAGCAAGCGGCGCCGAGTTATTCACCCAAAGGTCATTAGGGTTAGGGCTGAAATTAGGGTTAGGGTTAGGGTTAGGGTTGCAATTAGGGTTAGGGTTGCAGCCAGGGCCAGGGTTAGGGTTGGGGAATGAAGCCCATTGGAGATTGAAGATTTTCTTGAATAACTTTTGTTCTGAAGGTCATAGAGACTTGGAAGTTGGTTCGAGCTGAACTAATGTGGGGATGCCCGATCCATTGGTACCATCCCCGAGCGTCTACGACCTCCGCAAGGGGTCAAACCAGCACATCTCGAAGAAAAAGTACGAGCTATTTCTCAATAACTCATTGTCTGAACGTCGTAGCGACTCGGGCATTTCACACATAGTCAAGGGGAGACAGCCACGCACCCACACCAACTTTCAGCACGTTTCGAGCAAGCGGCGCCGAGTTATTCACCCAAAGGTCATTAGGGTTAGGGCTGAAATTAGGGTTAGGGTTAGGGTTAGGGTTGCAATTAGGGTTAGGGTTGCAGCCAGGGCCAGGGTTAGGGTTGGGGAATGAAGCCCATTGGAGATTGAAGATTTTCTTGAATAACTTTTGTTCTGAAGGTCATAGAGACTTGGAAGTTGGTTCGAGCTGAACTAATGTGGGGATGCCCGATCCATTGGTACCATCCCCGAGCGTCTACGACCTCCGCAGGGGTCAAACCAGCACATCTCGAAGAAAAAGTACGAGCTATTTCTCAATAACTCATTGTCTGAACGTCGTAGCGACTCGGGCATTTCACACATAGTCAAGGGGAGACAGCCACGCACCCACACCAACTTTCAGCACGTTTCGAGCAAGCGGCGCCGAGTTATTCACCCAAAGGTGATTAGGGTTAGGGCTGAAATTAGGGTTAGGGTTAGGGTTAGGGTTGCAATTAGGGTTAGGGTTGCAGCCAGGGCCAGGGTTAGGGTTGGGGAATGAAGCCCATTGGAGATTGAAGATTTTCTTGAATAACTTTTGTTCTGAAGGTCATAGAGACTTGGAAGTTGGTTCGAGCTGAACTAATGTGGGGATGCCCGATCCATTGGTACCATCCCCGAGCGTCTACGACCTCCGCAAGGGGTCAAACCAGCACATCTCGAAGAAAAAGTACGAGCTATTTCTCAATAACTCATTGTCTGAACGTCGTAGCGACTCGGGCATTTCACACATAGTCAAGGGGAGACAGCCACGCACCCACACCAACTTTCAGCACGTTTCGAGCAAGCGGCGCCGAGTTATTCACCCAAAGGTCATTAGGGTTAGGGCTGAAATTAGGGTTAGGGTTAGGGTTAGGGTTGCAATTAGGGTTAGGGTTGCAGCCAGGGCCAGGGTTAGGGTTGGGGAATGAAGCCCATTGGAGATTGAAGATTTTCTTGAATAACTTTTGTTCTGAAGGTCATAGAGACTTGGAAGTTGGTTCGAGCTGAACTAATGTGGGGATGCCCGATCCATTGGTACCATCCCCGAGCGTCTACGACCTCCGCAGGGGTCAAACCAGCACATCTCGAAGAAAAAGTACGAGCTATTTCTCAATAACTCATTGTCTGAACGTCGTAGCGACTCGGGCATTTCACACATAGTCAAGGGGAGACAGCCACGCACCCACACCAACTTTCAGCACGTTTCGAGCAAGCGGCGCCGAGTTATTCACCCAAAGGTGATTAGGGTTAGGGCTGAAATTAGGGTTAGGGTTAGGGTTAGGGTTGCAATTAGGGTTAGGGTTGCAGCCAGGGCCAGGGTTAGGGTTGGGGAATGAAGCCCATTGGAGATTGAAGATTTTCTTGAATAACTTTTGTTCTGAAGGTCATAGAGACTTGGAAGTTGGTTCGAGCTGAACTAATGTGGGGATGCCCGATCCATTGGTACCATCCCCGAGCGTCTACGACCTCCGCAAGGGGTCAAACCAGCACATCTCGAAGAAAAAGTACGAGCTATTTCTCAATAACTCATTGTCTGAACGTCGTAGCGACTCGGGCATTTCACACATAGTCAAGGGGAGACAGCCACGCACCCACACCAACTTTCAGCACGTTTCGAGCAAGCGGCGCCGAGTTATTCACCCAAAGGTCATTAGGGTTAGGGCTGAAATTAGGGTTAGGGTTAGGGTTAGGGTTGCAATTAGGGTTAGGGTTGCAGCCAGGGCCAGGGTTAGGGTTGGGGAATGAAGCCCATTGGAGATTGAAGATTTTCTTGAATAACTTTTGTTCTGAAGGTCATAGAGACTTGGAAGTTGGTTCGAGCTGAACTAATGTGGGGATGCCCGATCCATTGGTACCATCCCCGAGCGTCTACGACCTCCGCAAGGGGTCAAACCAGCACATCTCGAAGAAAAAGTACGAGCTATTTCTCAATAACTCATTGTCTGAACGTCGTAGCGACTCGGGCATTTCACACATAGTCAAGGGGAGACAGCCACGCACCCACACCAACTTTCAGCACGTTTCGAGCAAGCGGCGCCGAGTTATTCACCCAAAGGTGATTAGGGTTAGGGC
The DNA here is from genome assembly GCF_024713975.1 of Paralichthys olivaceus. NCBI lineage: Eukaryota > Metazoa > Chordata > Actinopteri > Pleuronectiformes > Paralichthyidae > Paralichthys > Paralichthys olivaceus. The sequence continues at coordinate 95,667 of NC_091109.1, read as the reverse complement.
TGAAATTAGGGTTAGGGTTAGGGTTAGGGTTGCAATTAGGGTTAGGGTTGCAGCCAGGGCCAGGGTTAGGGTTGGGGAATGAAGCCCATTGGAGATTGAAGATTTTCTTGAATAACTTTTGTTCTGAAGGTCATAGAGACTTGGAAGTTGGTTCGAGCTGAACTAATGTGGGGATGCCCGATCCATTGGTACCATCCCCGAGCGTCTACGACCTCCGCAAGGGGTCAAACCAGCACATCTCGAAGAAAAAGTACGAGCTATTTCTCAATAACTCATTGTCTGAACGTCGTAGCGACTCGGGCATTTCACACATAGTCAAGGGGAGACAGCCACGCACCCACACCAACTTTCAGCACGTTTCGAGCAAGCGGCGCCGAGTTATTCACCCAAAGGTCATTAGGGTTAGGGCTGAAATTAGGGTTAGGGTTAGGGTTAGGGTTGCAATTAGGGTTAGGGTTGCAGCCAGGGCCAGGGTTAGGGTTGGGGAATGAAGCCCATTGGAGATTGAAGATTTTCTTGAATAACTTTTGTTCTGAAGGTCATAGAGACTTGGAAGTTGGTTCGAGCTGAACTAATGTGGGGATGCCCGATCCATTGGTACCATCCCCGAGCGTCTACGACCTCCGCAAGGGGTCAAACCAGCACATCTCGAAGAAAAAGTACGAGCTATTTCTCAATAACTCATTGTCTGAACGTCGTAGCGACTCGGGCATTTCACACATAGTCAAGGGGAGACAGCCACGCACCCACACCAACTTTCAGCACGTTTCGAGCAAGCGGCGCCGAGTTATTCACCCAAAGGTGATTAGGGTTAGGGCTGAAATTAGGGTTAGGGTTAGGGTTAGGGTTGCAATTAGGGTTAGGGTTGCAGCCAGGGCCAGGGTTAGGGTTGGGGAATGAAGCCCATTGGAGATTGAAGATTTTCTTGAATAACTTTTGTTCTGAAGGTCATAGAGACTTGGAAGTTGGTTCGAGCTGAACTAATGTGGGGATGCCCGATCCATTGGTACCATCCCCGAGCGTCTACGACCTCCGCAAGGGGTCAAACCAGCACATCTCGAAGAAAAAGTACGAGCTATTTCTCAATAACTCATTGTCTGAACGTCGTAGCGACTCGGGCATTTCACACATAGTCAAGGGGAGACAGCCACGCACCCACACCAACTTTCAGCACGTTTCGAGCAAGCGGCGCCGAGTTATTCACCCAAAGGTCATTAGGGTTAGGGCTGAAATTAGGGTTAGGGTTAGGGTTAGGGTTGCAATTAGGGTTAGGGTTGCAGCCAGGGCCAGGGTTAGGGTTGGGGAATGAAGCCCATTGGAGATTGAAGATTTTCTTGAATAACTTTTGTTCTGAAGGTCATAGAGACTTGGAAGTTGGTTCGAGCTGAACTAATGTGGGGATGCCCGATCCATTGGTACCATCCCCGAGCGTCTACGACCTCCGCAAGGGGTCAAACCAGCACATCTCGAAGAAAAAGTACGAGCTATTTCTCAATAACTCATTGTCTGAACGTCGTAGCGACTCGGGCATTTCACACATAGTCAAGGGGAGACAGCCACGCACCCACACCAACTTTCAGCACGTTTCGAGCAAGCGGCGCCGAGTTATTCACCCAAAGGTCATTAGGGTTAGGGCTGAAATTAGGGTTAGGGTTAGGGTTAGGGTTGCAATTAGGGTTAGGGTTGCAGCCAGGGCCAGGGTTAGGGTTGGGGAATGAAGCCCATTGGAGATTGAAGATTTTCTTGAATAACTTTTGTTCTGAAGGTCATAGAGACTTGGAAGTTGGTTCGAGCTGAACTAATGTGGGGATGCCCGATCCATTGGTACCATCCCCGAGCGTCTACGACCTCCGCAAGGGGTCAAACCAGCACATCTCGAAGAAAAAGTACGAGCTATTTCTCAATAACTCATTGTCTGAACGTCGTAGCGACTCGGGCATTTCACACATAGTCAAGGGGAGACAGCCACGCACCCACACCAACTTTCAGCACGTTTCGAGCAAGCGGCGCCGAGTTATTCACCCAAAGGTCATTAGGGTTAGGGCTGAAATTAGGGTTAGGGTTAGGGTTAGGGTTGCAATTAGGGTTAGGGTTGCAGCCAGGGCCAGGGTTAGGGTTGGGGAATGAAGCCCATTGGAGATTGAAGATTTTCTTGAATAACTTTTGTTCTGAAGGTCATAGAGACTTGGAAGTTGGTTCGAGCTGAACTAATGTGGGGATGCCCGATCCATTGGTACCATCCCCGAGCGTCTACGACCTCCGCAGGGGTCAAACCAGCACATCTCGAAGAAAAAGTACGAGCTATTTCTCAATAACTCATTGTCTGAACGTCGTAGCGACTCGGGCATTTCACACATAGTCAAGGGGAGACAGCCACGCACCCACACCAACTTTCAGCACGTTTCGAGCAAGCGGCGCCGAGTTATTCACCCAAAGGTGATTAGGGTTAGGGCTGAAATTAGGGTTAGGGTTAGGGTTAGGGTTGCAATTAGGGTTAGGGTTGCAGCCAGGGCCAGGGTTAGGGTTGGGGAATGAAGCCCATTGGAGATTGAAGATTTTCTTGAATAACTTTTGTTCTGAAGGTCATAGAGACTTGGAAGTTGGTTCGAGCTGAACTAATGTGGGGATGCCCGATCCATTGGTACCATCCCCGAGCGTCTACGACCTCCGCAAGGGGTCAAACCAGCACATCTCGAAGAAAAAGTACGAGCTATTTCTCAATAACTCATTGTCTGAACGTCGTAGCGACTCGGGCATTTCACACATAGTCAAGGGGAGACAGCCACGCACCCACACCAACTTTCAGCACGTTTCGAGCAAGCGGCGCCGAGTTATTCACCCAAAGGTCATTAGGGTTAGGGCTGAAATTAGGGTTAGGGTTAGGGTTAGGGTTGCAATTAGGGTTAGGGTTGCAGCCAGGGCCAGGGTTAGGGTTGGGGAATGAAGCCCATTGGAGATTGAAGATTTTCTTGAATAACTTTTGTTCTGAAGGTCATAGAGACTTGGAAGTTGGTTCGAGCTGAACTAATGTGGGGATGCCCGATCCATTGGTACCATCCCCGAGCGTCTACGACCTCCGCAAGGGGTCAAACCAGCACATCTCGAAGAAAAAGTACGAGCTATTTCTCAATAACTCATTGTCTGAACGTCGTAGCGACTCGGGCATTTCACACATAGTCAAGGGGAGACAGCCACGCACCCACACCAACTTTCAGCACGTTTCGAGCAAGCGGCGCCGAGTTATTCACCCAAAGGTCATTAGGGTTAGGGCTGAAATTAGGGTTAGGGTTAGGGTTAGGGTTGCAATTAGGGTTAGGGTTGCAGCCAGGGCCAGGGTTAGGGTTGGGGAATGAAGCCCATTGGAGATTGAAGATTTTCTTGAATAACTTTTGTTCTGAAGGTCATAGAGACTTGGAAGTTGGTTCGAGCTGAACTAATGTGGGGATGCCCGATCCATTGGTACCATCCCCGAGCGTCTACGACCTCCGCAAGGGGTCAAACCAGCACATCTCGAAGAAAAAGTACGAGCTATTTCTCAATAACTCATTGTCTGAACGTCGTAGCGACTCGGGCATTTCACACATAGTCAAGGGGAGACAGCCACGCACCCACACCAACTTTCAGCACGTTTCGAGCAAGCGGCGCCGAGTTATTCACCCAAAGGTCATTAGGGTTAGGGCTGAAATTAGGGTTAGGGTTAGGGTTAGGGTTGCAATTAGGGTTAGGGTTGCAGCCAGGGCCAGGGTTAGGGTTGGGGAATGAAGCCCATTGGAGATTGAAGATTTTCTTGAATAACTTTTGTTCTGAAGGTCATAGAGACTTGGAAGTTGGTTCGAGCTGAACTAATGTGGGGATGCCCGATCCATTGGTACCATCCCCGAGCGTCTACGACCTCCGCAAGGGGTCAAACCAGCACATCTCGAAGAAAAAGTACGAGCTATTTCTCAATAACTCATTGTCTGAACGTCGTAGCGACTCGGGCATTTCACACATAGTCAAGGGGAGACAGCCACGCACCCACACCAACTTTCAGCACGTTTCGAGCAAGCGGCGCCGAGTTATTCACCCAAAGGTCATTAGGGTTAGGGCTGAAATTAGGGTTAGGGTTAGGGTTAGGGTTGCAATTAGGGTTAGGGTTGCAGCCAGGGCCAGGGTTAGGGTTGGGGAATGAAGCCCATTGGAGATTGAAGATTTTCTTGAATAACTTTTGTTCTGAAGGTCATAGAGACTTGGAAGTTGGTTCGAGCTGAACTAATGTGGGGATGCCCGATCCATTGGTACCATCCCCGAGCGTCTACGACCTCCGCAAGGGGTCAAACCAGCACATCTCGAAGAAAAAGTACGAGCTATTTCTCAATAACTCATTGTCTGAATGTCGTAGCGACTCGGGCATTTCACACATAGTCAAGGGGAGACAGCCACGCACCCACACCAACTTTCAGCACGTTTCGAGCAAGCGGCGCCGAGTTATTCACCCAAAGGTCATTAGGGTTAGGGCTGAAATTAGGGTTAGGGTTAGGGTTAGGGTTGCAATTAGGGTTAGGGTTGCAGCCAGGGCCAGGGTTAGGGTTGGGGAATGAAGCCCATTGGAGATTGAAGATTTTCTTGAATAACTTTTGTTCTGAAGGTCATAGAGACTTGGAAGTTGGTTCGAGCTGAACTAATGTGGGGATGCCCGATCCATTGGTACCATCCCCGAGTGTCTACGACCTCCGCAAGGGGTCAAACCAGCACATCTCGAAGAAAAAGTACGAGCTATTTCTCAATAACTCATTGTCTGAACGTCGTAGCGACTCGGGCATTTCACACATAGTCAAGGGGAGACAGCCACGCACCCACACCAACTTTCAGCACGTTTCGAGCAAGCGGCGCCGAGTTATTCACCCAAAGGTCATTAGGGTTAGGGCTGAAATTAGGGTTAGGGTTAGGGTTAGGGTTGCAATTAGGGTTAGGGTTGCAGCCAGGGCCAGGGTTAGGGTTGGGGAATGAAGCCCATTGGAGATTGAAGATTTTCTTGAATAACTTTTGTTCTGAAGGTCATAGAGACTTGGAAGTTGGTTCGAGCTGAACTAATGTGGGGATGCCCGATCCATTGGTACCATCCCCGAGCGTCTACGACCTCCGCAAGGGGTCAAACCAGCACATCTCGAAGAAAAAGTACGAGCTATTTCTCAATAACTCATTGTCTGAACGTCGTAGCGACTCGGGCATTTCACACATAGTCAAGGGGAGACAGCCACGCACCCACACCAACTTTCAGCACGTTTCGAGCAAGCGGCGCCGAGTTATTCACCCAAAGGTCATTAGGGTTAGGGCTGAAATTAGGGTTAGGGTTAGGGTTAGGGTTGCAATTAGGGTTAGGGTTGCAGCCAGGGCCAGGGTTAGGGTTGGGGAATGAAGCCCATTGGAGATTGAAGATTTTCTTGAATAACTTTTGTTCTGAAGGTCATAGAGACTTGGAAGTTGGTTCGAGCTGAACTAATGTGGGGATGCCCGATCCATTGGTACCATCCCCGAGCGTCTACGACCTCCGCAGGGGTCAAACCAGCACATCTCGAAGAAAAAGTACGAGCTATTTCTCAATAACTCATTGTCTGAACGTCGTAGCGACTCGGGCATTTCACACATAGTCAAGGGGAGACAGCCACGCACCCACACCAACTTTCAGCACGTTTCGAGCAAGCGGCGCCGAGTTATTCACCCAAAGGTGATTAGGGTTAGGGCTGAAATTAGGGTTAGGGTTAGGGTTAGGGTTGCAATTAGGGTTAGGGTTGCAGCCAGGGCCAGGGTTAGGGTTGGGGAATGAAGCCCATTGGAGATTGAAGATTTTCTTGAATAACTTTTGTTCTGAAGGTCATAGAGACTTGGAAGTTGGTTCGAGCTGAACTAATGTGGGGATGCCCGATCCATTGGTACCATCCCCGAGCGTCTACGACCTCCGCAAGGGGTCAAACCAGCACATCTCGAAGAAAAAGTACGAGCTATTTCTCAATAACTCATTGTCTGAACGTCGTAGCGACTCGGGCATTTCACACATAGTCAAGGGGAGACAGCCACGCACCCACACCAACTTTCAGCACGTTTCGAGCAAGCGGCGCCGAGTTATTCACCCAAAGGTCATTAGGGTTAGGGCTGAAATTAGGGTTAGGGTTAGGGTTAGGGTTGCAATTAGGGTTAGGGTTGCAGCCAGGGCCAGGGTTAGGGTTGGGGAATGAAGCCCATTGGAGATTGAAGATTTTCTTGAATAACTTTTGTTCTGAAGGTCATAGAGACTTGGAAGTTGGTTCGAGCTGAACTAATGTGGGGATGCCCGATCCATTGGTACCATCCCCGAGCGTCTACGACCTCCGCAAGGGGTCAAACCAGCACATCTCGAAGAAAAAGTACGAGCTATTTCTCAATAACTCATTGTCTGAACGTCGTAGCGACTCGGGCATTTCACACATAGTCAAGGGGAGACAGCCACGCACCCACACCAACTTTCAGCACGTTTCGAGCAAGCGGCGCCGAGTTATTCACCCAAAGGTCATTAGGGTTAGGGCTGAAATTAGGGTTAGGGTTAGGGTTAGGGTTGCAATTAGGGTTAGGGTTGCAGCCAGGGCCAGGGTTAGGGTTGGGGAATGAAGCCCATTGGAGATTGAAGATTTTCTTGAATAACTTTTGTTCTGAAGGTCATAGAGACTTGGAAGTTGGTTCGAGCTGAACTAATGTGGGGATGCCCGATCCATTGGTACCATCCCCGAGCGTCTACGACCTCCGCAGGGGTCAAACCAGCACATCTCGAAGAAAAAGTACGAGCTATTTCTCAATAACTCATTGTCTGAACGTCGTAGCGACTCGGGCATTTCACACATAGTCAAGGGGAGACAGCCACGCACCCACACCAACTTTCAGCACGTTTCGAGCAAGCGGCGCCGAGTTATTCACCCAAAGGTGATTAGGGTTAGGGCTGAAATTAGGGTTAGGGTTAGGGTTAGGGTTGCAATTAGGGTTAGGGTTGCAGCCAGGGCCAGGGTTAGGGTTGGGGAATGAAGCCCATTGGAGATTGAAGATTTTCTTGAATAACTTTTGTTCTGAAGGTCATAGAGACTTGGAAGTTGGTTCGAGCTGAACTAATGTGGGGATGCCCGATCCATTGGTACCATCCCCGAGCGTCTACGACCTCCGCAAGGGGTCAAACCAGCACATCTCGAAGAAAAAGTACGAGCTATTTCTCAATAACTCATTGTCTGAACGTCGTAGCGACTCGGGCATTTCACACATAGTCAAGGGGAGACAGCCACGCACCCACACCAACTTTCAGCACGTTTCGAGCAAGCGGCGCCGAGTTATTCACCCAAAGGTCATTAGGGTTAGGGCTGAAATTAGGGTTAGGGTTAGGGTTAGGGTTGCAATTAGGGTTAGGGTTGCAGCCAGGGCCAGGGTTAGGGTTGGGGAATGAAGCCCATTGGAGATTGAAGATTTTCTTGAATAACTTTTGTTCTGAAGGTCATAGAGACTTGGAAGTTGGTTCGAGCTGAACTAATGTGGGGATGCCCGATCCATTGGTACCATCCCCGAGCGTCTACGACCTCCGCAAGGGGTCAAACCAGCACATCTCGAAGAAAAAGTACGAGCTATTTCTCAATAACTCATTGTCTGAACGTCGTAGCGACTCGGGCATTTCACACATAGTCAAGGGGAGACAGCCACGCACCCACACCAACTTTCAGCACGTTTCGAGCAAGCGGCGCCGAGTTATTCACCCAAAGGTCATTAGGGTTAGGGCTGAAATTAGGGTTAGGGTTAGGGTTAGGGTTGCAATTAGGGTTAGGGTTGCAGCCAGGGCCAGGGTTAGGGTTGGGGAATGAAGCCCATTGGAGATTGAAGATTTTCTTGAATAACTTTTGTTCTGAAGGTCATAGAGACTTGGAAGTTGGTTCGAGCTGAACTAATGTGGGGATGCCCGATCCATTGGTACCATCCCCGAGCGTCTACGACCTCCGCAAGGGGTCAAACCAGCACATCTCGAAGAAAAAGTACGAGCTATTTCTCAATAACTCATTGTCTGAACGTCGTAGCGACTCGGGCATTTCACACATAGTCAAGGGGAGACAGCCACGCACCCACACCAACTTTCAGCACGTTTCGAGCAAGCGGCGCCGAGTTATTCACCCAAAGGTCATTAGGGTTAGGGCTGAAATTAGGGTTAGGGTTAGGGTTAGGGTTGCAATTAGGGTTAGGGTTGCAGCCAGGGCCAGGGTTAGGGTTGGGGAATGAAGCCCATTGGAGATTGAAGATTTTCTTGAATAACTTTTGTTCTGAAGGTCATAGAGACTTGGAAGTTGGTTCGAGCTGAACTAATGTGGGGATGCCCGATCCATTGGTACCATCCCCGAGCGTCTACGACCTCCGCAAGGGGTCAAACCAGCACATCTCGAAGAAAAAGTACGAGCTATTTCTCAATAACTCATTGTCTGAACGTCGTAGCGACTCGGGCATTTCACACATAGTCAAGGGGAGACAGCCACGCACCCACACCAACTTTCAGCACGTTTCGAGCAAGCGGCGCCGAGTTATTCACCCAAAGGTCATTAGGGTTAGGGCTGAAATTAGGGTTAGGGTTAGGGTTAGGGTTGCAATTAGGGTTAGGGTTGCAGCCAGGGCCAGGGTTAGGGTTGGGGAATGAAGCCCATTGGAGATTGAAGATTTTCTTGAATAACTTTTGTTCTGAAGGTCATAGAGACTTGGAAGTTGGTTCGAGCTGAACTAATGTGGGGATGCCCGATCCATTGGTACCATCCCCGAGCGTCTACGACCTCCGCAAGGGGTCAAACCAGCACATCTCGAAGAAAAAGTACGAGCTATTTCTCAATAACTCATTGTCTGAACGTCGTAGCGACTCGGGCATTTCACACATAGTCAAGGGGAGACAGCCACGCACCCACACCAACTTTCAGCACGTTTCGAGCAAGCGGCGCCGAGTTATTCACCCAAAGGTCATTAGGGTTAGGGCTGAAATTAGGGTTAGGGTTAGGGTTAGGGTTGCAATTAGGGTTAGGGTTGCAGCCAGGGCCAGGGTTAGGGTTGGGGAATGAAGCCCATTGGAGATTGAAGATTTTCTTGAATAACTTTTGTTCTGAAGGTCATAGAGACTTGGAAGTTGGTTCGAGCTGAACTAATGTGGGGATGCCCGATCCATTGGTACCATCCCCGAGCGTCTACGACCTCCGCAAGGGGTCAAACCAGCACATCTCGAAGAAAAAGTACGAGCTATTTCTCAATAACTCATTGTCTGAACGTCGTAGCGACTCGGGCATTTCACACATAGTCAAGGGGAGACAGCCACGCACCCACACCAACTTTCAGCACGTTTCGAGCAAGCGGCGCCGAGTTATTCACCCAAAGGTCATTAGGGTTAGGGCTGAAATTAGGGTTAGGGTTAGGGTTGCAATTAGGGTTAGGATTGCAGCCAGGGCCAGGGTTAGGGTTGGGGAATGAAGCCCATTGGAGATTGAAGATTTTCTTGAATAACTTTTGTTCTGAAGGTCATAGAGACTTGGAAGTTGGTTCGAGCTGAACTAATGTGGGGATGCCCGATCCATTGGTACCATCCCCGAGCGTCTACGACCTCCGCAAGGGGTCAAACCAGCACATCTCGAAGAAAAAGTACGAGCTATTTCTCAATAACTCATTGTCTGAACGTCGTAGCGACTCGGGCATTTCACACATAGTCAAGGGGAGACAGCCACGCACCCACACCAACTTTCAGCACGTTTCGAGCAAGCGGCGCCGAGTTATTCACCCAAAGGTCATTAGGGTTAGGGCTGAAATTAGGGTTAGGGTTAGGGTTGCAATTAGGGTTAGGATTGCAGCCAGGGCCAGGGTTAGGGTTGGGGAATGAAGCCCATTGGAGATTGAAGATTTTCTTGAATAACTTTTGTTCTGAAGGTCATAGAGACTTGGAAGTTGGTTCGAGCTGAACTAATGTGGGGATGCCCGATCCATTGGTACCATCCCCGAGCGTCTACGACCTCCGCAAGGGGTCAAACCAGCACATCTCGAAGAAAAAGTACGAGCTATTTCTCAATAACTCATTGTCTGAACGTCGTAGCGACTCGGGCATTTCACACATAGTCAAGGGGAGACAGCCACGCACCCACACCAACTTTCAGCACGTTTCGAGCAAGCGGCGCCGAGTTATTCACCCAAAGGTGATTAGGGTTAGGGCTGAAATTAGGGTTAGGGTTAGGGTTAGGGTTGCAATTAGGGTTAGGGTTGCAGCCAGGGCCAGGGTTAGGGTTGGGGAATGAAGCCCATTGGAGATTGAAGATTTTCTTGAATAACTTTTGTTCTGAAGGTCATAGAGACTTGGAAGTTGGTTCGAGCTGAACTAATGTGGGGATGCCCGATCCATTGGTACCATCCCCGAGCGTCTACGACCTCCGCAAGGGGTCAAACCAGCACATCTCGAAGAAAAAGTACGAGCTATTTCTCAATAAGTCATTGTCTGAACGTCGTAGCGAATCGGGCATTTCACACATAGTCAAGGGGAGACAGCCACGCACCCACACCAACTTTCAGCACGTTTCGAGCAAGCGGCGCCGAGTTATTCACCCAAAGGTCATTAGGGTTAGGGCTGAAATTAGGGTTAGGGTTAGGGTTAGGGTTGCAATTAGGGTTAGGGTTGCAGCCAGGGCCAGGGTTAGGGTTGGGGAATGAAGCCCATTGGAGATTGAAGATTTTCTTGAATAACTTTTGTTCTGAAGGTCATAGAGACTTGGAAGTTGGTTCGAGCTGAACTAATGTGGGGATGCCCGATCCATTGGTACCATCCCCGAGCGTCTACGACCTCCGCAAGGGGTCAAACCAGCACATCTCGAAGAAAAAGTACGAGCTATTTCTCAATAACTCATTGTCTGAACGTCGTAGCGACTCGGGCATTTCACACATAGTCAAGGGGAGACAGCCACGCACCCACACCAACTTTCAGCACGTTTCGAGCAAGCGGCGCCGAGTTATTCACCCAAAGGTCATTAGGGTTAGGGCTGAAATTAGGGTTAGGGTTAGGGTTAGGGTTGCAATTAGGGTTAGGATTGCAGCCAGGGCCAGGGTTAGGGTTGGGGAATGAAGCCCATTGGAGATTGAAGATTTTCTTGAATAACTTTTGTTCTGAAGGTCATAGAGACTTGGAAGTTGGTTCGAGCTGAACTAATGTGGGGATGCCCGATCCATTGGTACCATCCCCGAGCGTCTACGACCTCCGCAAGGGGTCAAACCAGCACATCTCGAAGAAAAAGTACGAGCTATTTCTCAATAACTCATTGTCTGAACGTCGTAGCGACTCGGGCATTTCACACATAGTCAAGGGGAGACAGCCACGCACCCACACCAACTTTCAGCACGTTTCGAGCAAGCGGCGCCGAGTTATTCACCCAAAGGTGATTAGGGTTAGGGCTGAAATTAGGGTTAGGGTTAGGGTTAGGGTTGCAATTAGGGTTAGGGTTGCAGCCAGGGCCAGGGTTAGGGTTGGGGAATGAAGCCCATTGGAGATTGAAGATTTTCTTGAATAACTTTTGTTCTGAAGGTCATAGAGACTTGGAAGTTGGTTCGAGCTGAACTAATGTGGGGATGCCCGATCCATTGGTACCATCCCGAGCGTCTACGACCTCCGCAAGGGGTCAAACCAGCACATCTCGAAGAAAAAGTACGAGCTATTTCTCAATAACTCATTGTCTGAACGTCGTAGCGACTCGGGCATTTCACACATAGTCAAGGGGAGACAGCCACGCACCCACACCAACTTTCAGCACGTTTCGAGCAAGCGGCGCCGAGTTATTCACCCAAAGGTCATTAGGGTTAGGGCTGAAATTAGGGTTAGGGTTAGGGTTAGGGTTGCAATTAGGGTTAGGGTTGCAGCCAGGGCCAGGGTTAGGGTTGGGGAATGAAGCCCATTGGAGATTGAAGATTTTCTTGAATAACTTTTGTTCTGAAGGTCATAGAGACTTGGAAGTTGGTTCGAGCTGAACTAATGTGGGGATGCCCGATCCATTGGTACCATCCCCGAGCGTCTACGACCTCCGCAAGGGGTCAAACCAGCACATCTCGAAGAAAAAGTACGAGCTATTTCTCAATAAGTCATTGTCTGAACGTCGTAGCGACTCGGGCATTTCACACATAGTCAAGGGGAGACAGCCACGCACCCACACCAACTTTCAGCACGTTTCGAGCAAGCGGCGCCGAGTTATTCACCCAAAGGTCATTAGGGTTAGGGCTGAAATTAGGGTTAGGGTTAGGGTTAGGGTTGCAATTAGGGTTAGGGTTGCAGCCAGGGCCAGGGTTAGGGTTGGGGAATGAAGCCCATTGGAGATTGAAGATTTTCTTGAATAACTTTTGTTCTGAAGGTCATAGAGACTTGGAAGTTGGTTCGAGCTGAACTAATGTGGGGATGCCCGATCCATTGGTACCATCCCCGAGCGTCTACGACCTCCGCAAGGGGTCAAACCAGCACATCTCGAAGAAAAAGTACGAGCTATTTCTCAATAAGTCATTGTCTGAACGTCGTAGCGACTCGGGCATTTCACACATAGTCAAGGGGAGACAGCCACGCACCCACACCAACTTTCAGCACGTTTCGAGCAAGCGGCGCCGAGTTATTCACCCAAAGGTCATTAGGGTTAGGGCTGAAATTAGGGTTAGGGTTAGGGTTAGGGTTGCAATTAGGGTTAGGGTTGCAGCCAGGGCCAGGGTTAGGGTTGGGGAATGAAGCCCATTGGAGATTGAAGATTTTCTTGAATAACTTTTGTTCTGAAGGTCATAGAGACTTGGAAGTTGGTTCGAGCTGAACTAATGTGGGGATGCCCGATCCATTGGTACCATCCCCGAGCGTCTACGACCTCCGCAAGGGGTCAAACCAGCACATCTCGAAGAAAAAGTACGAGCTATTTCTCAATAACTCATTGTCTGAACGTCGTAGCGACTCGGGCATTTCACACATAGTCAAGGGGAGACAGCCACGCACCCACACCAACTTTCAGCACGTTTCGAGCAAGCGGCGCCGAGTTATTCACCCAAAGGTCATTAGGGTTAGGGCTGAAATTAGGGTTAGGGTTAGGGTTAGGGTTGCAATTAGGGTTAGGGTTGCAGCCAGGGCCAGGGTTAGGGTTGGGGAATGAAGCCCATTGGAGATTGAAGATTTTCTTGAATAACTTTTGTTCTGAAGGTCATAGAGACTTGGAAGTTGGTTCGAGCTGAACTAATGTGGGGATGCCCGATCCATTGGTACCATCCCCGAGCGTCTACGACCTCCGCAAGGGGTCAAACCAGCACATCTCGAAGAAAAAGTACGAGCTATTTCTCAATAACTCATTGTCTGAACGTCGTAGCGACTCGGGCATTTCACACATAGTCAAGGGGAGACAGCCACGCACCCACACCAACTTTCAGCACGTTTCGAGCAAGCGGCGCCGAGTTATTCACCCAAAGGTCATTAGGGTTAGGGCTGAAATTAGGGTTAGGGTTAGGGTTAGGGTTGCAATTAGGGTTAGGGTTGCAGCCAGGGCCAGGGTTAGGGTTGGGGAATGAAGCCCATTGGAGATTGAAGATTTTCTTGAATAACTTTTGTTCTGAAGGTCATAGAGACTTGGAAGTTGGTTCGAGCTGAACTAATGTGGGGATGCCCGATCCATTGGTACCATCCCCGAGCGTCTACGACCTCCGCAAGGGGTCAAACCAGCACATCTCGAAGAAAAAGTACGAGCTATTTCTCAATAACTCATTGTCTGAACGTCGTAGCGACTCGGGCATTTCACACATAGTCAAGGGGAGACAGCCACGCACCCACACCAACTTTCAGCACGTTTCGAGCAAGCGGCGCCGAGTTATTCACCCAAAGGTGATTAGGGTTAGGGCTGAAATTAGGGTTAGGGTTAGGGTTAGGGTTGCAATTAGGGTTAGGGTTGCAGCCAGGGCCAGGGTTAGGGTTGGGGAATGAAGCCCATTGGAGATTGAAGATTTTCTTGAATAACTTTTGTTCTGAAGGTCATAGAGACTTGGAAGTTGGTTCGAGCTGAACTAATGTGGGGATGCCCGATCCATTGGTACCATCCCCGAGCGTCTACGACCTCCGCAAGGGGTCAAACCAGCACATCTCGAAGAAAAAGTACGAGCTATTTCTCAATAACTCATTGTCTGAACGTCGTAGCGACTCGGGCATTTCACACATAGTCAAGGGGAGACAGCCACGCACCCACACCAACTTTCAGCACGTTTCGAGCAAGCGGCGCCGAGTTATTCACCCAAAGGTCATTAGGGTTAGGGCTGAAATTAGGGTTAGGGTTAGGGTTAGGGTTGCAATTAGGGTTAGGGTTGCAGCCAGGGCCAGGGTTAGGGTTGGGGAATGAAGCCCATTGGAGATTGAAGATTTTCTTGAATAACTTTTGTTCTGAAGGTCATAGAGACTTGGAAGTTGGTTCGAGCTGAACTAATGTGGGGATGCCCGATCCATTGGTACCATCCCCGAGCGTCTACGACCTCCGCAAGGGGTCAAACCAGCACATCTCGAAGAAAAAGTACGAGCTATTTCTCAATAACTCATTGTCTGAACGTCGTAGCGACTCGGGCATTTCACACATAGTCAAGGGGAGACAGCCACGCACCCACACCAACTTTCAGCACGTTTCGAGCAAGCGGCGCCGAGTTATTCACCCAAAGGTCATTAGGGTTAGGGCTGAAATTAGGGTTAGGGTTAGGGTTAGGGTTGCAATTAGGGTTAGGGTTGCAGCCAGGGCCAGGGTTAGGGTTGGGGAATGAAGCCCATTGGAGATTGAAGATTTTCTTGAATAACTTTTGTTCTGAAGGTCATAGAGACTTGGAAGTTGGTTCGAGCTGAACTAATGTGGGGATGCCCGATCCATTGGTACCATCCCCGAGCGTCTACGACCTCCGCAAGGGGTCAAACCAGCACATCTCGAAGAAAAAGTACGAGCTATTTCTCAATAACTCATTGTCTGAACGTCGTAGCGACTCGGGCATTTCACACATAGTCAAGGGGAGACAGCCACGCACCCACACCAACTTTCAGCACGTTTCGAGCAAGCGGCGCCGAGTTATTCACCCAAAGGTGATTAGGGTTAGGGCTGAAATTAGGGTTAGGGTTAGGGTTAGGGTTGCAATTAGGGTTAGGGTTGCAGCCAGGGCCAGGGTTAGGGTTGGGGAATGAAGCCCATTGGAGATTGAAGATTTTCTTGAATAACTTTTGTTCTGAAGGTCATAGAGACTTGGAAGTTGGTTCGAGCTGAACTAATGTGGGGATGCCCGATCCATTGGTACCATCCCCGAGCGTCTACGACCTCCGCAAGGGGTCAAACCAGCACATCTCGAAGAAAAAGTACGAGCTATTTCTCAATAACTCATTGTCTGAACGTCGTAGCGACTCGGGCATTTCACACATAGTCAAGGGGAGACAGCCACGCACCCACACCAACTTTCAGCACGTTTCGAGCAAGCGGCGCCGAGTTATTCACCCAAAGGTCATTAGGGTTAGGGCTGAAATTAGGGTTAGGGTTAGGGTTAGGGTTGCAATTAGGGTTAGGGTTGCAGCCAGGGCCAGGGTTAGGGTTGGGGAATGAAGCCCATTGGAGATTGAAGATTTTCTTGAATAACTTTTGTTCTGAAGGTCATAGAGACTTGGAAGTTGGTTCGAGCTGAACTAATGTGGGGATGCCCGATCCATTGGTACCATCCCCGAGCGTCTACGACCTCCGCAAGGGGTCAAACCAGCACATCTCGAAGAAAAAGTACGAGCTATTTCTCAATAACTCATTGTCTGAACGTCGTAGCGACTCGGGCATTTCACACATAGTCAAGGGGAGACAGCCACGCACCCACACCAACTTTCAGCACGTTTCGAGCAAGCGGCGCCGAGTTATTCACCCAAAGGTCATTAGGGTTAGGGCTGAAATTAGGGTTAGGGTTAGGGTTAGGGTTGCAATTAGGGTTAGGGTTGCAGCCAGGGCCAGGGTTAGGGTTGGGGAATGAAGCCCATTGGAGATTGAAGATTTTCTTGAATAACTTTTGTTCTGAAGGTCATAGAGACTTGGAAGTTGGTTCGAGCTGAACTAATGTGGGGATGCCCGATCCATTGGTACCATCCCCGAGCGTCTACGACCTCCGCAAGGGGTCAAACCAGCACATCTCGAAGAAAAAGTACGAGCTATTTCTCAATAACTCATTGTCTGAACGTCGTAGCGACTCGGGCATTTCACACATAGTCAAGGGGAGACAGCCACGCACCCACACCAACTTTCAGCACGTTTCGAGCAAGCGGCGCCGAGTTATTCACCCAAAGGTCATTAGGGTTAGGGCTGAAATTAGGGTTAGGGTTAGGGTTAGGGTTGCAATTAGGGTTAGGGTTGCAGCCAGGGCCAGGGTTAGGGTTGGGGAATGAAGCCCATTGGAGATTGAAGATTTTCTTGAATAACTTTTGTTCTGAAGGTCATAGAGACTTGGAAGTTGGTTCGAGCTTAACTAATGTGGGGATGCCCGATCCATTGGTACCATCCCCGAGCGTCTACGACCTCCGCAAGGGGTCAAACCAGCACATCTCGAAGAAAAAGTACGAGCTATTTCTCAATAACTCATTGTCTGAACGTCGTAGCGACTCGGGCATTTCACACATAGTCAAGGGGAGACAGCCACGCACCCACACCAACTTTCAGCACGTTTCGAGCAAGCGGCGCCGAGTTATTCACCCAAAGGTCATTAGGGTTAGGGCTGAAATTAGGGTTAGGGTTAGGGTTAGGGTTGCAATTAGGGTTAGGGTTGCAGCCAGGGCCAGGGTTAGGGTTGGGGAATGAAGCCCATTGGAGATTGAAGATTTTCTTGAATAACTTTTGTTCTGAAGGTCATAGAGACTTGGAAGTTGGTTCGAGCTGAACTAATGTGGGGATGCCCGATCCATTGGTACCATCCCCGAGCGTCTACGACCTCCGCAAGGGGTCAAACCAGCACATCTCGAAGAAAAAGTACGAGCTATTTCTCAATAACTCATTGTCTGAACGTCGTAGCGACTCGGGCATTTCACACATAGTCAAGGGGAGACAGCCACGCACCCACACCAACTTTCAGCACGTTTCGAGCAAGCGGCGCCGAGTTATTCACCCAAAGGTGATTAGGGTTAGGGCTGAAATTAGGGTTAGGGTTAGGGTTAGGGTTGCAATTAGGGTTAGGGTTGCAGCCAGGGCCAGGGTTAGGGTTGGGGAATGAAGCCCATTGGAGATTGAAGATTTTCTTGAATAACTTTTGTTCTGAAGGTCATAGAGACTTGGAAGTTGGTTCGAGCTGAACTAATGTGGGGATGCCCGATCCATTGGTACCATCCCCGAGCGTCTACGACCTCCGCAAGGGGTCAAACCAGCACATCTCGAAGAAAAAGTACGAGCTATTTCTCAATAACTCATTGTCTGAACGTCGTAGCGACTCGGGCATTTCACACATAGTCAAGGGGAGACAGCCACGCACCCACACCAACTTTCAGCACGTTTCGAGCAAGCGGCGCCGAGTTATTCACCCAAAGGTGATTAGGGTTAGGGCTGAAATTAGGGTTAGGGTTAGGGTTAGGGTTGCAATTAGGGTTAGGGTTGCAGCCAGGGCCAGGGTTAGGGTTGGGGAATGAAGCCCATTGGAGATTGAAGATTTTCTTGAATAACTTTTGTTCTGAAGGTCATAGAGACTTGGAAGTTGGTTCGAGCTGAACTAATGTGGGGATGCCCGATCCATTGGTACCATCCCCGAGCGTCTACGACCTCCGCAAGGGGTCAAACCAGCACATCTCGAAGAAAAAGTACGAGCTATTTCTCAATAACTCATTGTCTGAACGTCGTAGCGACTCGGGCATTTCACACATAGTCAAGGGGAGACAGCCACGCACCCACACCAACTTTCAGCACGTTTCGAGCAAGCGGCGCCGAGTTATTCACCCAAAGGTGATTAGGGTTAGGGCTGAAATTAGGGTTAGGGTTAGGGTTAGGGTTGCAATTAGGGTTAGGGTTGCAGCCAGGGCCAGGGTTAGGGTTGGGGAATGAAGCCCATTGGAGATTGAAGATTTTCTTGAATAACTTTTGTTCTGAAGGTCATAGAGACTTGGAAGTTGGTTCGAGCTGAACTAATGTGGGGATGCCCGATCCATTGGTACCATCCCCGAGCGTCTACGACCTCCGCAAGGGGTCAAACCAGCACATCTCGAAGAAAAAGTACGAGCTATTTCTCAATAACTCATTGTCTGAACGTCGTAGCGACTCGGGCATTTCACACATAGTCAAGGGGAGACAGCCACGCACCCACACCAACTTTCAGCACGTTTCGAGCAAGCGGCGCCGAGTTATTCACCCAAAGGTGATTAGGGTTAGGGCTGAAATTAGGGTTAGGGTTAGGGTTAGGGTTGCAATTAGGGTTAGGGTTGCAGCCAGGGCCAGGGTTAGGGTTGGGGAATGAAGCCCATTGGAGATTGAAGATTTTCTTGAATAACTTTTGTTCTGAAGGTCATAGAGACTTGGAAGTTGGTTCGAGCTGAACTAATGTGGGGATGCCCGATCCATTGGTACCATCCCCGAGCGTCTACGACCTCCGCAAGGGGTCAAACCAGCACATCTCGAAGAAAAAGTACGAGCTATTTCTCAATAACTCATTGTCTGAACGTCGTAGCGACTCGGGCATTTCACACATAGTCAAGGGGAGACAGCCACGCACCCACACCAACTTTCAGCACGTTTCGAGCAAGCGGCGCCGAGTTATTCACCCAAAGGTCATTAGGGTTAGGGCTGAAATTAGGGTTAGGGTTAGGGTTAGGGTTGCAATTAGGGTTAGGGTTGCAGCCAGGGCCAGGGTTAGGGTTGGGGAATGAAGCCCATTGGAGATTGAAGATTTTCTTGAATAACTTTTGTTCTGAAGGTCATAGAGACTTGGAAGTTGGTTCGAGCTGAACTAATGTGGGGATGCCCGATCCATTGGTACCATCCCCGAGCGTCTACGACCTCCGCAAGGGGTCAAACCAGCACATCTCGAAGAAAAAGTACGAGCTATTTCTCAATAACTCATTGTCTGAACGTCGTAGCGACTCGGGCATTTCACACATAGTCAAGGGGAGACAGCCACGCACCCACACCAACTTTCAGCACGTTTCGAGCAAGCGGCGCCGAGTTATTCACCCAAAGGTCATTAGGGTTAGGGCTGAAATTAGGGTTAGGGTTAGGGTTAGGGTTGCAATTAGGGTTAGGGTTGCAGCCAGGGCCAGGGTTAGGGTTGGGGAATGAAGCCCATTGGAGATTGAAGATTTTCTTGAATAACTTTTGTTCTGAAGGTCATAGAGACTTGGAAGTTGGTTCGAGCTGAACTAATGTGGGGATGCCCGATCCATTGGTACCATCCCCGAGCGTCTACGACCTCCGCAAGGGGTCAAACCAGCACATCTCGAAGAAAAAGTACGAGCTATTTCTCAATAACTCATTGTCTGAACGTCGTAGCGACTCGGGCATTTCACACATAGTCAAGGGGAGACAGCCACGCACCCACACCAACTTTCAGCACGTTTCGAGCAAGCGGCGCCGAGTTATTCACCCAAAGGTCATTAGGGTTAGGGCTGAAATTAGGGTTAGGGTTAGGGTTAGGGTTGCAATTAGGGTTAGGGTTGCAGCCAGGGCCAGGGTTAGGGTTGGGGAATGAAGCCCATTGGAGATTGAAGATTTTCTTGAATAACTTTTGTTCTGAAGGTCATAGAGACTTGGAAGTTGGTTCGAGCTGAACTAATGTGGGGATGCCCGATCCATTGGTACCATCCCCGAGCGTCTACGACCTCCGCAAGGGGTCAAACCAGCACATCTCGAAGAAAAAGTACGAGCTATTTCTCAATAACTCATTGTCTGAACGTCGTAGCGACTCGGGCATTTCACACATAGTCAAGGGGAGACAGCCACGCACCCACACCAACTTTCAGCACGTTTCGAGCAAGCGGCGCCGAGTTATTCACCCAAAGGTCATTAGGGTTAGGGCTGAAATTAGGGTTAGGGTTAGGGTTAGGGTTGCAATTAGGGTTAGGGTTGCAGCCAGGGCCAGGGTTAGGGTTGGGGAATGAAGCCCATTGGAGATTGAAGATTTTCTTGAATAACTTTTGTTCTGAAGGTCATAGAGACTTGGAAGTTGGTTCGAGCTGAACTAATGTGGGGATGCCCGATCCATTGGTACCATCCCCGAGCGTCTACGACCTCCGCAAGGGGTCAAACCAGCACATCTCGAAGAAAAAGTACGAGCTATTTCTCAATAACTCATTGTCTGAACGTCGTAGCGACTCGGGCATTTCACACATAGTCAAGGGGAGACAGCCACGCACCCACACCAACTTTCAGCACGTTTCGAGCAAGCGGCGCCGAGTTATTCACCCAAAGGTCATTAGGGTTAGGGCTGAAATTAGGGTTAGGGTTAGGGTTAGGGTTGCAATTAGGGTTAGGGTTGCAGCCAGGGCCAGGGTTAGGGTTGGGGAATGAAGCCCATTGGAGATTGAAGATTTTCTTGAATAACTTTTGTTCTGAAGGTCATAGAGACTTGGAAGTTGGTTCGAGCTGAACTAATGTGGGGATGCCCGATCCATTGGTACCATCCCCGAGCGTCTACGACCTCCGCAAGGGGTCAAACCAGCACATCTCGAAGAAAAAGTACGAGCTATTTCTCAATAACTCATTGTCTGAACGTCGTAGCGACTCGGGCATTTCACACATAGTCAAGGGGAGACAGCCACGCACCCACACCAACTTTCAGCACGTTTCGAGCAAGCGGCGCCGAGTTATTCACCCAAAGGTCATTAGGGTTAGGGCTGAAATTAGGGTTAGGGTTAGGGTTAGGGTTGCAATTAGGGTTAGGGTTGCAGCCAGGGCCAGGGTTAGGGTTGGGGAATGAAGCCCATTGGAGATTGAAGATTTTCTTGAATAACTTTTGTTCTGAAGGTCATAGAGACTTGGAAGTTGGTTCGAGCTGAACTAATGTGGGGATGCCCGATCCATTGGTACCATCCCCGAGCGTCTACGACCTCCGCAAGGGGTCAAACCAGCACATCTCGAAGAAAAAGTACGAGCTATTTCTCAATAACTCATTGTCTGAACGTCGTAGCGACTCGGGCATTTCACACATAGTCAAGGGGAGACAGCCACGCACCCACACCAACTTTCAGCACGTTTCGAGCAAGCGGCGCCGAGTTATTCACCCAAAGGTCATTAGGGTTAGGGCTGAAATTAGGGTTAGGGTTAGGGTTAGGGTTGCAATTAGGGTTAGGGTTGCAGCCAGGGCCAGGGTTAGGGTTGGGGAATGAAGCCCATTGGAGATTGAAGATTTTCTTGAATAACTTTTGTTCTGAAGGTCATAGAGACTTGGAAGTTGGTTCGAGCTGAACTAATGTGGGGATGCCCGATCCATTGGTACCATCCCCGAGCGTCTACGACCTCCGCAAGGGGTCAAACCAGCACATCTCGAAGAAAAAGTACGAGCTATTTCTCAATAACTCATTGTCTGAACGTCGTAGCGACTCGGGCATTTCACACATAGTCAAGGGGAGACAGCCACGCACCCACACCAACTTTCAGCACGTTTCGAGCAAGCGGCGCCGAGTTATTCACCCAAAGGTCATTAGGGTTAGGGCTGAAATTAGGGTTAGGGTTAGGGTTAGGGTTGCAATTAGGGTTAGGGTTGCAGCCAGGGCCAGGGTTAGGGTTGGGGAATGAAGCCCATTGGAGATTGAAGATTTTCTTGAATAACTTTTGTTCTGAAGGTCATAGAGACTTGGAAGTTGGTTCGAGCTGAACTAATGTGGGGATGCCCGATCCATTGGTACCATCCCCGAGCGTCTACGACCTCCGCAAGGGGTCAAACCAGCACATCTCGAAGAAAAAGTACGAGCTATTTCTCAATAACTCATTGTCTGAACGTCGTAGCGACTCGGGCATTTCACACATAGTCAAGGGGAGACAGCCACGCACCCACACCAACTTTCAGCACGTTTCGAGCAAGCGGCGCCGAGTTATTCACCCAAAGGTCATTAGGGTTAGGGCTGAAATTAGGGTTAGGGTTAGGGTTGCAATTAGGGTTAGGATTGCAGCCAGGGCCAGGGTTAGGGTTGGGGAATGAAGCCCATTGGAGATTGAAGATTTTCTTGAATAACTTTTGTTCTGAAGGTCATAGAGACTTGGAAGTTGGTTCGAGCTGAACTAATGTGGGGATGCCCGATCCATTGGTACCATCCCCGAGCGTCTACGACCTCCGCAAGGGGTCAAACCAGCACATCTCGAAGAAAAAGTACGAGCTATTTCTCAATAACTCATTGTCTGAACGTCGTAGCGACTCGGGCATTTCACACATAGTCAAGGGGAGACAGCCACGCACCCACACCAACTTTCAGCACGTTTCGAGCAAGCGGCGCCGAGTTATTCACCCAAAGGTCATTAGGGTTAGGGCTGAAATTAGGGTTAGGGTTAGGGTTGCAATTAGGGTTAGGATTGCAGCCAGGGCCAGGGTTAGGGTTGGGGAATGAAGCCCATTGGAGATTGAAGATTTTCTTGAATAACTTTTGTTCTGAAGGTCATAGAGACTTGGAAGTTGGTTCGAGCTGAACTAATGTGGGGATGCCCGATCCATTGGTACCATCCCCGAGCGTCTACGACCTCCGCAAGGGGTCAAACCAGCACATCTCGAAGAAAAAGTACGAGCTATTTCTCAATAACTCATTGTCTGAACGTCGTAGCGACTCGGGCATTTCACACATAGTCAAGGGGAGACAGCCACGCACCCACACCAACTTTCAGCACGTTTCGAGCAAGCGGCGCCGAGTTATTCACCCAAAGGTCATTAGGGTTAGGGCTGAAATTAGGGTTAGGGTTAGGGTTAGGGTTGCAATTAGGGTTAGGGTTGCAGCCAGGGCCAGGGTTAGGGTTGGGGAATGAAGCCCATTGGAGATTGAAGATTTTCTTGAATAACTTTTGTTCTGAAGGTCATAGAGACTTGGAAGTTGGTTCGAGCTGAACTAATGTGGGGATGCCCGATCCATTGGTACCATCCCCGAGCGTCTACGACCTCCGCAAGGGGTCAAACCAGCACATCTCGAAGAAAAAGTACGAGCTATTTCTCAATAACTCATTGTCTGAACGTCGTAGCGACTCGGGCATTTCACACATAGTCAAGGGGAGACAGCCACGCACCCACACCAACTTTCAGCACGTTTCGAGCAAGCGGCGCCGAGTTATTCACCCAAAGGTCATTAGGGTTAGGGCTGAAATTAGGGTTAGGGTTAGGGTTAGGGTTGCAATTAGGGTTAGGATTGCAGCCAGGGCCAGGGTTAGGGTTGGGGAATGAAGCCCATTGGAGATTGAAGATTTTCTTGAATAACTTTTGTTCTGAAGGTCATAGAGACTTGGAAGTTGGTTCGAGCTGAACTAATGTGGGGATGCCCGATCCATTGGTACCATCCCCGAGCGTCTACGACCTCCGCAAGGGGTCAAACCAGCACATCTCGAAGAAAAAGTACGAGCTATTTCTCAATAACTCATTGTCTGAACGTCGTAGCGACTCGGGCATTTCACACATAGTCAAGGGGAGACAGCCACGCACCCACACCAACTTTCAGCACGTTTCGAGCAAGCGGCGCCGAGTTATTCACCCAAAGGTGATTAGGGTTAGGGCTGAAATTAGGGTTAGGGTTAGGGTTAGGGTTGCAATTAGGGTTAGGGTTGCAGCCAGGGCCAGGGTTAGGGTTGGGGAATGAAGCCCATTGGAGATTGAAGATTTTCTTGAATAACTTTTGTTCTGAAGGTCATAGAGACTTGGAAGTTGGTTCGAGCTGAACTAATGTGGGGATGCCCGATCCATTGGTACCATCCCCGAGCGTCTACGACCTCCGCAAGGGGTCAAACCAGCACATCTCGAAGAAAAAGTACGAGCTATTTCTCAATAACTCATTGTCTGAACGTCGTAGCGACTCGGGCATTTCACACATAGTCAAGGGGAGACAGCCACGCACCCACACCAACTTTCAGCACGTTTCGAGCAAGCGGCGCCGAGTTATTCACCCAAAGGTGATTAGGGTTAGGGCTGAAATTAGGGTTAGGGTTAGGGTTAGGGTTGCAATTAGGGTTAGGGTTGCAGCCAGGGCCAGGGTTAGGGTTGGGGAATGAAGCCCATTGGAGATTGAAGATTTTCTTGAATAACTTTTGTTCTGAAGGTCATAGAGACTTGGAAGTTGGTTCGAGCTGAACTAATGTGGGGATGCCCGATCCATTGGTACCATCCCCGAGCGTCTACGACCTCCGCAAGGGGTCAAACCAGCACATCTCGAAGAAAAAGTACGAGCTATTTCTCAATAACTCATTGTCTGAACGTCGTAGCGACTCGGGCATTTCACACATAGTCAAGGGGAGACAGCCACGCACCCACACCAACTTTCAGCACGTTTCGAGCAAGCGGCGCCGAGTTATTCACCCAAAGGTCATTAGGGTTAGGGCTGAAATTAGGGTTAGGGTTAGGGTTGCAATTAGGGTTAGGATTGCAGCCAGGGCCAGGGTTAGGGTTGGGGAATGAAGCCCATTGGAGATTGAAGATTTTCTTGAATAACTTTTGTTCTGAAGGTCATAGAGACTTGGAAGTTGGTTCGAGCTGAACTAATGTGGGGATGCCCGATCCATTGGTACCATCCCCGAGCATCTACGACCTCCGCAAGGGGTCAAACCAGCACATCTCGAAGAAAAAGTACGAGCTATTTCTCAATAACTCATTGTCTGAACGTCGTAGCGACTCGGGCATTTCACACATAGTCAAGGGGAGACAGCCACGCACCCACACCAACTTTCAGCACGTTTCGAGCAAGCGGCGCCGAGTTATTCACCCAAAGGTCATTAGGGTTAGGGCTGAAATTAGGGTTAGGGTTAGGGTTGCAATTAGGGTTAGGATTGCAGCCAGGGCCAGGGTTAGGGTTGGGGAATGAAGCCCATTGGAGATTGAAGATTTTCTTGAATAACTTTTGTTCTGAAGGTCATAGAGACTTGGAAGTTGGTTCGAGCTGAACTAATGTGGGGATGCCCGATCCATTGGTACCATCCCCGAGCGTCTACGACCTCCGCAAGGGGTCAAACCAGCACATCTCGAAGAAAAAGTACGAGCTATTTCTCAATAACTCATTGTCTGAACGTCGTAGCGACTCGGGCATTTCACACATAGTCAAGGGGAGACAGCCACGCACCCACACCAACTTTCAGCACGTTTCGAGCAAGCGGCGCCGAGTTATTCACCCAAAGGTCATTAGGGTTAGGGCTGAAATTAGGGTTAGGGTTAGGGTTAGGGTTGCAATTAGGGTTAGGGTTGCAGCCAGGGCCAGGGTTAGGGTTGGGGAATGAAGCCCATTGGAGATTGAAGATTTTCTTGAATAACTTTTGTTCTGAAGGTCATAGAGACTTGGAAGTTGGTTCGAGCTGAACTAATGTGGGGATGCCCGATCCATTGGTACCATCCCCGAGCGTCTACGACCTCCGCAAGGGGTCAAACCAGCACATCTCGAAGAAAAAGTACGAGCTATTTCTCAATAACTCATTGTCTGAACGTCGTAGCGACTCGGGCATTTCACACATAGTCAAGGGGAGACAGCCACGCACCCACACCAACTTTCAGCACGTTTCGAGCAAGCGGCGCCGAGTTATTCACCCAAAGGTCATTAGGGTTAGGGCTGAAATTAGGGTTAGGGTTAGGGTTAGGGTTGCAATTAGGGTTAGGATTGCAGCCAGGGCCAGGGTTAGGGTTGGGGAATGAAGCCCATTGGAGATTGAAGATTTTCTTGAATAACTTTTGTTCTGAAGGTCATAGAGACTTGGAAGTTGGTTCGAGCTGAACTAATGTGGGGATGCCCGATCCATTGGTACCATCCCCGAGCGTCTACGACCTCCGCAAGGGGTCAAACCAGCACATCTCGAAGAAAAAGTACGAGCTATTTCTCAATAACTCATTGTCTGAACGTCGTAGCGACTCGGGCATTTCACACATAGTCAAGGGGAGACAGCCACGCACCCACACCAACTTTCAGCACGTTTCGAGCAAGCGGCGCCGAGTTATTCACCCAAAGGTGATTAGGGTTAGGGCTGAAATTAGGGTTAGGGTTAGGGTTAGGGTTGCAATTAGGGTTAGGGTTGCAGCCAGGGCCAGGGTTAGGGTTGGGGAATGAAGCCCATTGGAGATTGAAGATTTTCTTGAATAACTTTTGTTCTGAAGGTCATAGAGACTTGGAAGTTGGTTCGAGCTGAACTAATGTGGGGATGCCCGATCCATTGGTACCATCCCCGAGCGTCTACGACCTCCGCAAGGGGTCAAACCAGCACATCTCGAAGAAAAAGTACGAGCTATTTCTCAATAACTCATTGTCTGAACGTCGTAGCGACTCGGGCATTTCACACATAGTCAAGGGGAGACAGCCACGCACCCACACCAACTTTCAGCACGTTTCGAGCAAGCGGCGCCGAGTTATTCACCCAAAGGTGATTAGGGTTAGGGCTGAAATTAGGGTTAGGGTTAGGGTTAGGGTTGCAATTAGGGTTAGGGTTGCAGCCAGGGCCAGGGTTAGGGTTGGGGAATGAAGCCCATTGGAGATTGAAGATTTTCTTGAATAACTTTTGTTCTGAAGGTCATAGAGACTTGGAAGTTGGTTCGAGCTGAACTAATGTGGGGATGCCCGATCCATTGGTACCATCCCCGAGCGTCTACGACCTCCGCAAGGGGTCAAACCAGCACATCTCGAAGAAAAAGTACGAGCTATTTCTCAATAACTCATTGTCTGAACGTCGTAGCGACTCGGGCATTTCACACATAGTCAAGGGGAGACAGCCACGCACCCACACCAACTTTCAGCACGTTTCGAGCAAGCGGCGCCGAGTTATTCACCCAAAGGTCATTAGGGTTAGGGCTGAAATTAGGGTTAGGGTTAGGGTTAGGGTTGCAATTAGGGTTAGGGTTGCAGCCAGGGCCAGGGTTAGGGTTGGGGAATGAAGCCCATTGGAGATTGAAGATTTTCTTGAATAACTTTTGTTCTGAAGGTCATAGAGACTTGGAAGTTGGTTCGAGCTGAACTAATGTGGGGATGCCCGATCCATTGGTACCATCCCCGAGCGTCTACGACCTCCGCAAGGGGTCAAACCAGCACATCTCGAAGAAAAAGTACGAGCTATTTCTCAATAACTCATTGTCTGAACGTCGTAGCGACTCGGGCATTTCACACATAGTCAAGGGGAGACAGCCACGCACCCACACCAACTTTCAGCACGTTTCGAGCAAGCGGCGCCGAGTTATTCACCCAAAGGTCATTAGGGTTAGGGCTGAAATTAGGGTTAGGGTTAGGGTTAGGGTTGCAATTAGGGTTAGGGTTGCAGCCAGGGCCAGGGTTAGGGTTGGGGAATGAAGCCCATTGGAGATTGAAGATTTTCTTGAATAACTTTTGTTCTGAAGGTCATAGAGACTTGGAAGTTGGTTCGAGCTGAACTAATGTGGGGATGCCCGATCCATTGGTACCATCCCCGAGCGTCTACGACCTCCGCAAGGGGTCAAACCAGCACATCTCGAAGAAAAAGTACGAGCTATTTCTCAATAACTCATTGTCTGAACGTCGTAGCGACTCGGGCATTTCACACATAGTCAAGGGGAGACAGCCACGCACCCACACCAACTTTCAGCACGTTTCGAGCAAGCGGCGCCGAGTTATTCACCCAAAGGTCATTAGGGTTAGGGCTGAAATTAGGGTTAGGGTTAGGGTTAGGGTTGCAATTAGGGTTAGGGTTGCAGCCAGGGCCAGGGTTAGGGTTGGGGAATGAAGCCCATTGGAGATTGAAGATTTTCTTGAATAACTTTTGTTCTGAAGGTCATAGAGACTTGGAAGTTGGTTCGAGCTGAACTAATGTGGGGATGCCCGATCCATTGGTACCATCCCCGAGCGTCTACGACCTCCGCAAGGGGTCAAACCAGCACATCTCGAAGAAAAAGTACGAGCTATTTCTCAATAACTCATTGTCTGAACGTCGTAGCGACTCGGGCATTTCACACATAGTCAAGGGGAGACAGCCACGCACCCACACCAACTTTCAGCACGTTTCGAGCAAGCGGCGCCGAGTTATTCACCCAAAGGTCATTAGGGTTAGGGCTGAAATTAGGGTTAGGGTTAGGGTTAGGGTTGCAATTAGGGTTAGGATTGCAGCCAGGGCCAGGGTTAGGGTTGGGGAATGAAGCCCATTGGAGATTGAAGATTTTCTTGAATAACTTTTGTTCTGAAGGTCATAGAGACTTGGAAGTTGGTTCGAGCTGAACTAATGTGGGGATGCCCGATCCATTGGTACCATCCCCGAGCGTCTACGACCTCCGCAAGGGGTCAAACCAGCACATCTCGAAGAAAAAGTACGAGCTATTTCTCAATAACTCATTGTCTGAACGTCGTAGCGACTCGGGCATTTCACACATAGTCAAGGGGAGACAGCCACGCACCCACACCAACTTTCAGCACGTTTCGAGCAAGCGGCGCCGAGTTATTCACCCAAAGGTCATTAGGGTTAGGGCTGAAATTAGGGTTAGGGTTAGGGTTAGGGTTGCAATTAGGGTTAGGGTTGCAGCCAGGGCCAGGGTTAGGGTTGGGGAATGAAGCCCATTGGAGATTGAAGATTTTCTTGAATAACTTTTGTTCTGAAGGTCATAGAGACTTGGAAGTTGGTTCGAGCTGAACTAATGTGGGGATGCCCGATCCATTGGTACCATCCCCGAGCGTCTACGACCTCCGCAAGGGGTCAAACCAGCACATCTCGAAGAAAAAGTACGAGCTATTTCTCAATAACTCATTGTCTGAACGTCGTAGCGACTCGGGCATTTCACACATAGTCAAGGGGAGACAGCCACGCACCCACACCAACTTTCAGCACGTTTCGAGCAAGCGGCGCCGAGTTATTCACCCAAAGGTCATTAGGGTTAGGGCTGAAATTAGGGTTAGGGTTAGGGTTAGGGTTGCAATTAGGGTTAGGGTTGCAGCCAGGGCCAGGGTTAGGGTTGGGGAATGAAGCCCATTGGAGATTGAAGATTTTCTTGAATAACTTTTGTTCTGAAGGTCATAGAGACTTGGAAGTTGGTTCGAGCTGAACTAATGTGGGGATGCCCGATCCATTGGTACCATCCCCGAGCGTCTACGACCTCCGCAAGGGGTCAAACCAGCACATCTCGAAGAAAAAGTACGAGCTATTTCTCAATAACTCATTGTCTGAACGTCGTAGCGACTCGGGCATTTCACACATAGTCAAGGGGAGACAGCCACGCACCCACACCAACTTTCAGCACGTTTCGAGCAAGCGGCGCCGAGTTATTCACCCAAAGGTGATTAGGGTTAGGGCTGAAATTAGGGTTAGGGTTAGGGTTAGGGTTGCAATTAGGGTTAGGGTTGCAGCCAGGGCCAGGGTTAGGGTTGGGGAATGAAGCCCATTGGAGATTGAAGATTTTCTTGAATAACTTTTGTTCTGAAGGTCATAGAGACTTGGAAGTTGGTTCGAGCTGAACTAATGTGGGGATGCCCGATCCATTGGTACCATCCCCGAGCGTCTACGACCTCCGCAAGGGGTCAAACCAGCACATCTCGAAGAAAAAGTACGAGCTATTTCTCAATAACTCATTGTCTGAACGTCGTAGCGACTCGGGCATTTCACACATAGTCAAGGGGAGACAGCCACGCACCCACACCAACTTTCAGCACGTTTCGAGCAAGCGGCGCCGAGTTATTCACCCAAAGGTGATTAGGGTTAGGGCTGAAATTAGGGTTAGGGTTAGGGTTAGGGTTGCAATTAGGGTTAGGGTTGCAGCCAGGGCCAGGGTTAGGGTTGGGGAATGAAGCCCATTGGAGATTGAAGATTTTCTTGAATAACTTTTGTTCTGAAGGTCATAGAGACTTGGAAGTTGGTTCGAGCTGAACTAATGTGGGGATGCCCGATCCATTGGTACCATCCCCGAGCGTCTACGACCTCCGCAAGGGGTCAAACCAGCACATCTCGAAGAAAAAGTACGAGCTATTTCTCAATAAGTCATTGTCTGAACGTCGTAGCGACTCGGGCATTTCACACATAGTCAAGGGGAGACAGCCACGCACCCACACCAACTTTCAGCACGTTTCGAGCAAGCGGCGCCGAGTTATTCACCCAAAGGTCATTAGGGTTAGGGCTGAAATTAGGGTTAGGGTTAGGGTTAGGGTTGCAATTAGGGTTAGGATTGCAGCCAGGGCCAGGGTTAGGGTTGGGGAATGAAGCCCATTGGAGATTGAAGATTTTCTTGAATAACTTTTGTTCTGAAGGTCATAGAGACTTGGAAGTTGGTTCGAGCTGAACTAATGTGGGGATGCCCGATCCATTGGTACCATCCCCGAGCGTCTACGACCTCCGCAAGGGGTCAAACCAGCACATCTCGAAGAAAAAGTACGAGCTATTTCTCAATAACTCATTGTCTGAACGTCGTAGCGACTCGGGCATTTCACACATAGTCAAGGGGAGACAGCCACGCACCCACACCAACTTTCAGCACGTTTCGAGCAAGCGGCGCCGAGTTATTCACCCAAAGGTGATTAGGGTTAGGGCTGAAATTAGGGTTAGGGTTAGGGTTAGGGTTGCAATTAGGGTTAGGGTTGCAGCCAGGGCCAGGGTTAGGGTTGGGGAATGAAGCCCATTGGAGATTGAAGATTTTCTTGAATAACTTTTGTTCTGAAGGTCATAGAGACTTGGAAGTTGGTTCGAGCTGAACTAATGTGGGGATGCCCGATCCATTGGTACCATCCCCGAGCGTCTACGACCTCCGCAAGGGGTCAAACCAGCACATCTCGAAGAAAAAGTACGAGCTATTTCTCAATAACTCATTGTCTGAACGTCGTAGCGACTCGGGCATTTCACACATAGTCAAGGGGAGACAGCCACGCACCCACACCAACTTTCAGCACGTTTCGAGCAAGCGGCGCCGAGTTATTCACCCAAAGGTCATTAGGGTTAGGGCTGAAATTAGGGTTAGGGTTAGGGTTAGGGTTGCAATTAGGGTTAGGGTTGCAGCCAGGGCCAGGGTTAGGGTTGGGGAATGAAGCCCATTGGAGATTGAAGATTTTCTTGAATAACTTTTGTTCTGAAGGTCATAGAGACTTGGAAGTTGGTTCGAGCTTAACTAATGTGGGGATGCCCGATCCATTGGTACCATCCCCGAGCGTCTACGACCTCCGCAAGGGGTCAAACCAGCACATCTCGAAGAAAAAGTACGAGCTATTTCTCAATAACTCATTGTCTGAACGTCGTAGCGACTCGGGCATTTCACACATAGTCAAGGGGAGACAGCCACGCACCCACACCAACTTTCAGCACGTTTCGAGCAAGCGGCGCCGAGTTATTCACCCAAAGGTCATTAGGGTTAGGGCTGAAATTAGGGTTAGGGTTAGGGTTAGGGTTGCAATTAGGGTTAGGGTTGCAGCCAGGGCCAGGGTTAGGGTTGGGGAATGAAGCCCATTGGAGATTGAAGATTTTCTTGAATAACTTTTGTTCTGAAGGTCATAGAGACTTGGAAGTTGGTTCGAGCTGAACTAATGTGGGGATGCCCGATCCATTGGTACCATCCCCGAGCGTCTACGACCTCCGCAAGGGGTCAAACCAGCACATCTCGAAGAAAAAGTACGAGCTATTTCTCAATAACTCATTGTCTGAACGTCGTAGCGACTCGGGCATTTCACACATAGTCAAGGGGAGACAGCCACGCACCCACACCAACTTTCAGCACGTTTCGAGCAAGCGGCGCCGAGTTATTCACCCAAAGGTGATTAGGGTTAGGGCTGAAATTAGGGTTAGGGTTAGGGTTAGGGTTGCAATTAGGGTTAGGGTTGCAGCCAGGGCCAGGGTTAGGGTTGGGGAATGAAGCCCATTGGAGATTGAAGATTTTCTTGAATAACTTTTGTTCTGAAGGTCATAGAGACTTGGAAGTTGGTTCGAGCTGAACTAATGTGGGGATGCCCGATCCATTGGTACCATCCCCGAGCGTCTACGACCTCCGCAAGGGGTCAAACCAGCACATCTCGAAGAAAAAGTACGAGCTATTTCTCAATAACTCATTGTCTGAACGTCGTAGCGACTCGGGCATTTCACACATAGTCAAGGGGAGACAGCCACGCACCCACACCAACTTTCAGCACGTTTCGAGCAAGCGGCGCCGAGTTATTCACCCAAAGGTGATTAGGGTTAGGGCTGAAATTAGGGTTAGGGTTAGGGTTAGGGTTGCAATTAGGGTTAGGGTTGCAGCCAGGGCCAGGGTTAGGGTTGGGGAATGAAGCCCATTGGAGATTGAAGATTTTCTTGAATAACTTTTGTTCTGAAGGTCATAGAGACTTGGAAGTTGGTTCGAGCTGAACTAATGTGGGGATGCCCGATCCATTGGTACCATCCCCGAGCGTCTACGACCTCCGCAAGGGGTCAAACCAGCACATCTCGAAGAAAAAGTACGAGCTATTTCTCAATAACTCATTGTCTGAACGTCGTAGCGACTCGGGCATTTCACACATAGTCAAGGGGAGACAGCCACGCACCCACACCAACTTTCAGCACGTTTCGAGCAAGCGGCGCCGAGTTATTCACCCAAAGGTCATTAGGGTTAGGGCTGAAATTAGGGTTAGGGTTAGGGTTAGGGTTGCAATTAGGGTTAGGATTGCAGCCAGGGCCAGGGTTAGGGTTGGGGAATGAAGCCCATTGGAGATTGAAGATTTTCTTGAATAACTTTTGTTCTGAAGGTCATAGAGACTTGGAAGTTGGTTCGAGCTGAACTAATGTGGGGATGTCCGATCCATTGGTACCATCCCCGAGCGTCTACGACCTCCGCAAGGGGTCAAACCAGCACATCTCGAAGAAAAAGTACGAGCTATTTCTCAATAACTCATTGTCTGAACGTCGTAGCGACTCGGGCATTTCACACATAGTCAAGGGGAGACAGCCACGCACCCACACCAACTTTCAGCACGTTTCGAGCAAGCGGCGCCGAGTTATTCACCCAAAGGTGATTAGGGTTAGGGCTGAAATTAGGGTTAGGGTTAGGGTTAGGGTTGCAATTAGGGTTAGGGTTGCAGCCAGGGCCAGGGTTAGGGTTGGGGAATGAAGCCCATTGGAGATTGAAGATTTTCTTGAATAACTTTTGTTCTGAAGGTCATAGAGACTTGGAAGTTGGTTCGAGCTGAACTAATGTGGGGATGCCCGATCCATTGGTACCATCCCCGAGCGTCTACGACCTCCGCAAGGGGTCAAACCAGCACATCTCGAAGAAAAAGTACGAGCTATTTCTCAATAACTCATTGTCTGAACGTCGTAGCGACTCGGGCATTTCACACATAGTCAAGGGGAGACAGCCACGCACCCACACCAACTTTCAGCACGTTTCGAGCAAGCGGCGCCGAGTTATTCACCCAAAGGTGATTAGGGTTAGGGCTGAAATTAGGGTTAGGGTTAGGGTTAGGGTTGCAATTAGGGTTAGGGTTGCAGCCAGGGCCAGGGTTAGGGTTGGGGAATGAAGCCCATTGGAGATTGAAGATTTTCTTGAATAACTTTTGTTCTGAAGGTCATAGAGACTTGGAAGTTGGTTCGAGCTGAACTAATGTGGGGATGCCCGATCCATTGGTACCATCCCCGAGCGTCTACGACCTCCGCAAGGGGTCAAACCAGCACATCTCGAAGAAAAAGTACGAGCTATTTCTCAATAAGTCATTGTCTGAACGTCGTAGCGACTCGGGCATTTCACACATAGTCAAGGGGAGACAGCCACGCACCCACACCAACTTTCAGCACGTTTCGAGCAAGCGGCGCCGAGTTATTCACCCAAAGGTCATTAGGGTTAGGGCTGAAATTAGGGTTAGGGTTAGGGTTAGGGTTGCAATTAGGGTTAGGATTGCAGCCAGGGCCAGGGTTAGGGTTGGGGAATGAAGCCCATTGGAGATTGAAGATTTTCTTGAATAACTTTTGTTCTGAAGGTCATAGAGACTTGGAAGTTGGTTCGAGCTGAACTAATGTGGGGATGCCCGATCCATTGGTACCATCCCCGAGCGTCTACGACCTCCGCAAGGGGTCAAACCAGCACATCTCGAAGAAAAAGTACGAGCTATTTCTCAATAACTCATTGTCTGAACGTCGTAGCGACTCGGGCATTTCACACATAGTCAAGGGGAGACAGCCACGCACCCACACCAACTTTCAGCACGTTTCGAGCAAGCGGCGCCGAGTTATTCACCCAAAGGTGATTAGGGTTAGGGCTGAAATTAGGGTTAGGGTTAGGGTTAGGGTTGCAATTAGGGTTAGGGTTGCAGCCAGGGCCAGGGTTAGGGTTGGGGAATGAAGCCCATTGGAGATTGAAGATTTTCTTGAATAACTTTTGTTCTGAAGGTCATAGAGACTTGGAAGTTGGTTCGAGCTGAACTAATGTGGGGATGCCCGATCCATTGGTACCATCCCCGAGCGTCTACGACCTCCGCAAGGGGTCAAACCAGCACATCTCGAAGAAAAAGTACGAGCTATTTCTCAATAACTCATTGTCTGAACGTCGTAGCGACTCGGGCATTTCACACATAGTCAAGGGGAGACAGCCACGCACCCACACCAACTTTCAGCACGTTTCGAGCAAGCGGCGCCGAGTTATTCACCCAAAGGTCATTAGGGTTAGGGCTGAAATTAGGGTTAGGGTTAGGGTTAGGGTTGCAATTAGGGTTAGGGTTGCAGCCAGGGCCAGGGTTAGGGTTGGGGAATGAAGCCCATTGGAGATTGAAGATTTTCTTGAATAACTTTTGTTCTGAAGGTCATAGAGACTTGGAAGTTGGTTCGAGCTGAACTAATGTGGGGATGCCCGATCCATTGGTACCATCCCCGAGCGTCTACGACCTCCGCAAGGGGTCAAACCAGCACATCTCGAAGAAAAAGTACGAGCTATTTCTCAATAACTCATTGTCTGAACGTCGTAGCGACTCGGGCATTTCACACATAGTCAAGGGGAGACAGCCACGCACCCACACCAACTTTCAGCACGTTTCGAGCAAGCGGCGCCGAGTTATTCACCCAAAGGTCATTAGGGTTAGGGCTGAAATTAGGGTTAGGGTTAGGGTTAGGGTTGCAATTAGGGTTAGGGTTGCAGCCAGGGCCAGGGTTAGGGTTGGGGAATGAAGCCCATTGGAGATTGAAGATTTTCTTGAATAACTTTTGTTCTGAAGGTCATAGAGACTTGGAAGTTGGTTCGAGCTGAACTAATGTGGGGATGCCCGATCCATTGGTACCATCCCCGAGCGTCTACGACCTCCGCAAGGGGTCAAACCAGCACATCTCGAAGAAAAAGTACGAGCTATTTCTCAATAACTCATTGTCTGAACGTCGTAGCGACTCGGGCATTTCACACATAGTCAAGGGGAGACAGCCACGCACCCACACCAACTTTCAGCACGTTTCGAGCAAGCGGCGCCGAGTTATTCACCCAAAGGTCATTAGGGTTAGGGCTGAAATTAGGGTTAGGGTTAGGGTTAGGGTTGCAATTAGGGTTAGGGTTGCAGCCAGGGCCAGGGTTAGGGTTGGGGAATGAAGCCCATTGGAGATTGAAGATTTTCTTGAATAACTTTTGTTCTGAAGGTCATAGAGACTTGGAAGTTGGTTCGAGCTGAACTAATGTGGGGATGCCCGATCCATTGGTACCATCCCCGAGCGTCTACGACCTCCGCAAGGGGTCAAACCAGCACATCTCGAAGAAAAAGTACGAGCTATTTCTCAATAACTCATTGTCTGAACGTCGTAGCGACTCGGGCATTTCACACATAGTCAAGGGGAGACAGCCACGCACCCACACCAACTTTCAGCACGTTTCGAGCAAGCGGCGCCGAGTTATTCACCCAAAGGTGATTAGGGTTAGGGCTGAAATTAGGGTTAGGGTTAGGGTTAGGGTTGCAATTAGGGTTAGGGTTGCAGCCAGGGCCAGGGTTAGGGTTGGGGAATGAAGCCCATTGGAGATTGAAGATTTTCTTGAATAACTTTTGTTCTGAAGGTCATAGAGACTTGGAAGTTGGTTCGAGCTGAACTAATGTGGGGATGCCCGATCCATTGGTACCATCCCCGAGCGTCTACGACCTCCGCAAGGGGTCAAACCAGCACATCTCGAAGAAAAAGTACGAGCTATTTCTCAATAACTCATTGTCTGAACGTCGTAGCGACTCGGGCATTTCACACATAGTCAAGGGGAGACAGCCACGCACCCACACCAACTTTCAGCACGTTTCGAGCAAGCGGCGCCGAGTTATTCACCCAAAGGTGATTAGGGTTAGGGCTGAAATTAGGGTTAGGGTTAGGGTTAGGGTTGCAATTAGGGTTAGGGTTGCAGCCAGGGCCAGGGTTAGGGTTGGGGAATGAAGCCCATTGGAGATTGAAGATTTTCTTGAATAACTTTTGTTCTGAAGGTCATAGAGACTTGGAAGTTGGTTCGAGCTGAACTAATGTGGGGATGCCCGATCCATTGGTACCATCCCCGAGCGTCTACGACCTCCGCAAGGGGTCAAACCAGCACATCTCGAAGAAAAAGTACGAGCTATTTCTCAATAACTCATTGTCTGAACGTCGTAGCGACTCGGGCATTTCACACATAGTCAAGGGGAGACAGCCACGCACCCACACCAACTTTCAGCACGTTTCGAGCAAGCGGCGCCGAGTTATTCACCCAAAGGTGATTAGGGTTAGGGCTGAAATTAGGGTTAGGGTTAGGGTTAGGGTTGCAATTAGGGTTAGGGTTGCAGCCAGGGCCAGGGTTAGGGTTGGGGAATGAAGCCCATTGGAGATTGAAGATTTTCTTGAATAACTTTTGTTCTGAAGGTCATAGAGACTTGGAAGTTGGTTCGAGCTGAACTAATGTGGGGATGCCCGATCCATTGGTACCATCCCCGAGCGTCTACGACCTCCGCAAGGGGTCAAACCAGCACATCTCGAAGAAAAAGTACGAGCTATTTCTCAATAACTCATTGTCTGAACGTCGTAGCGACTCGGGCATTTCACACATAGTCAAGGGGAGACAGCCACGCACCCACACCAACTTTCAGCACGTTTCGAGCAAGCGGCGCCGAGTTATTCACCCAAAGGTCATTAGGGTTAGGGCTGAAATTAGGGTTAGGGTTAGGGTTAGGGTTGCAATTAGGGTTAGGGTTGCAGCCAGGGCCAGGGTTAGGGTTGGGGAATGAAGCCCATTGGAGATTGAAGATTTTCTTGAATAACTTTTGTTCTGAAGGTCATAGAGACTTGGAAGTTGGTTCGAGCTGAACTAATGTGGGGATGCCCGATCCATTGGTACCATCCCCGAGCGTCTACGACCTCCGCAAGGGGTCAAACCAGCACATCTCGAAGAAAAAGTACGAGCTATTTCTCAATAACTCATTGTCTGAACGTCGTAGCGACTCGGGCATTTCACACATAGTCAAGGGGAGACAGCCACGCACCCACACCAACTTTCAGCACGTTTCGAGCAAGCGGCGCCGAGTTATTCACCCAAAGGTCATTAGGGTTAGGGCTGAAATTAGGGTTAGGGTTAGGGTTAGGGTTGCAATTAGGGTTAGGGTTGCAGCCAGGGCCAGGGTTAGGGTTGGGGAATGAAGCCCATTGGAGATTGAAGATTTTCTTGAATAACTTTTGTTCTGAAGGTCATAGAGACTTGGAAGTTGGTTCGAGCTGAACTAATGTGGGGATGCCCGATCCATTGGTACCATCCCCGAGCGTCTACGACCTCCGCAAGGGGTCAAACCAGCACATCTCGAAGAAAAAGTACGAGCTA
This sequence comes from Paralichthys olivaceus, assembly GCF_024713975.1. Taxonomy (NCBI): domain Eukaryota; kingdom Metazoa; phylum Chordata; class Actinopteri; order Pleuronectiformes; family Paralichthyidae; genus Paralichthys; species Paralichthys olivaceus. Next base: position 57,819 of record NC_091109.1, on the reverse strand, counting down.
TTTCTCAATAACTCATTGTCTGAACGTCGTAGCGACTCGGGCATTTCACACATAGTCAAGGGGAGACAGCCACGCACCCACACCAACTTTCAGCACGTTTCGAGCAAGCGGCGCCGAGTTATTCACCCAAAGGTCATTAGGGTTAGGGCTGAAATTAGGGTTAGGGTTAGGGTTAGGGTTGCAATTAGGGTTAGGGTTGCAGCCAGGGCCAGGGTTAGGGTTGGGGAATGAAGCCCATTGGAGATTGAAGATTTTCTTGAATAACTTTTGTTCTGAAGGTCATAGAGACTTGGAAGTTGGTTCGAGCTGAACTAATGTGGGGATGCCCGATCCATTGGTACCATCCCCGAGCGTCTACGACCTCCGCAAGGGGTCAAACCAGCACATCTCGAAGAAAAAGTACGAGCTATTTCTCAATAACTCATTGTCTGAACGTCGTAGCGACTCGGGCATTTCACACATAGTCAAGGGGAGACAGCCACGCACCCACACCAACTTTCAGCACGTTTCGAGCAAGCGGCGCCGAGTTATTCACCCAAAGGTCATTAGGGTTAGGGCTGAAATTAGGGTTAGGGTTAGGGTTAGGGTTGCAATTAGGGTTAGGGTTGCAGCCAGGGCCAGGGTTAGGGTTGGGGAATGAAGCCCATTGGAGATTGAAGATTTTCTTGAATAACTTTTGTTCTGAAGGTCATAGAGACTTGGAAGTTGGTTCGAGCTGAACTAATGTGGGGATGCCCGATCCATTGGTACCATCCCCGAGCGTCTACGACCTCCGCAAGGGGTCAAACCAGCACATCTCGAAGAAAAAGTACGAGCTATTTCTCAATAACTCATTGTCTGAACGTCGTAGCGACTCGGGCATTTCACACATAGTCAAGGGGAGACAGCCACGCACCCACACCAACTTTCAGCACGTTTCGAGCAAGCGGCGCCGAGTTATTCACCCAAAGGTGATTAGGGTTAGGGCTGAAATTAGGGTTAGGGTTAGGGTTAGGGTTGCAATTAGGGTTAGGGTTGCAGCCAGGGCCAGGGTTAGGGTTGGGGAATGAAGCCCATTGGAGATTGAAGATTTTCTTGAATAACTTTTGTTCTGAAGGTCATAGAGACTTGGAAGTTGGTTCGAGCTGAACTAATGTGGGGATGCCCGATCCATTGGTACCATCCCCGAGCGTCTACGACCTCCGCAAGGGGTCAAACCAGCACATCTCGAAGAAAAAGTACGAGCTATTTCTCAATAACTCATTGTCTGAACGTCGTAGCGACTCGGGCATTTCACACATAGTCAAGGGGAGACAGCCACGCACCCACACCAACTTTCAGCACGTTTCGAGCAAGCGGCGCCGAGTTATTCACCCAAAGGTCATTAGGGTTAGGGCTGAAATTAGGGTTAGGGTTAGGGTTAGGGTTGCAATTAGGGTTAGGGTTGCAGCCAGGGCCAGGGTTAGGGTTGGGGAATGAAGCCCATTGGAGATTGAAGATTTTCTTGAATAACTTTTGTTCTGAAGGTCATAGAGACTTGGAAGTTGGTTCGAGCTGAACTAATGTGGGGATGCCCGATCCATTGGTACCATCCCCGAGCGTCTACGACCTCCGCAAGGGGTCAAACCAGCACATCTCGAAGAAAAAGTACGAGCTATTTCTCAATAACTCATTGTCTGAACGTCGTAGCGACTCGGGCATTTCACACATAGTCAAGGGGAGACAGCCACGCACCCACACCAACTTTCAGCACGTTTCGAGCAAGCGGCGCCGAGTTATTCACCCAAAGGTGATTAGGGTTAGGGCTGAAATTAGGGTTAGGGTTAGGGTTAGGGTTGCAATTAGGGTTAGGGTTGCAGCCAGGGCCAGGGTTAGGGTTGGGGAATGAAGCCCATTGGAGATTGAAGATTTTCTTGAATAACTTTTGTTCTGAAGGTCATAGAGACTTGGAAGTTGGTTCGAGCTGAACTAATGTGGGGATGCCCGATCCATTGGTACCATCCCCGAGCGTCTACGACCTCCGCAAGGGGTCAAACCAGCACATCTCGAAGAAAAAGTACGAGCTATTTCTCAATAACTCATTGTCTGAACGTCGTAGCGACTCGGGCATTTCACACATAGTCAAGGGGAGACAGCCACGCACCCACACCAACTTTCAGCACGTTTCGAGCAAGCGGCGCCGAGTTATTCACCCAAAGGTCATTAGGGTTAGGGCTGAAATTAGGGTTAGGGTTAGGGTTAGGGTTGCAATTAGGGTTAGGGTTGCAGCCAGGGCCAGGGTTAGGGTTGGGGAATGAAGCCCATTGGAGATTGAAGATTTTCTTGAATAACTTTTGTTCTGAAGGTCATAGAGACTTGGAAGTTGGTTCGAGCTGAACTAATGTGGGGATGCCCGATCCATTGGTACCATCCCCGAGCGTCTACGACCTCCGCAAGGGGTCAAACCAGCACATCTCGAAGAAAAAGTACGAGCTATTTCTCAATAACTCATTGTCTGAACGTCGTAGCGACTCGGGCATTTCACACATAGTCAAGGGGAGACAGCCACGCACCCACACCAACTTTCAGCACGTTTCGAGCAAGCGGCGCCGAGTTATTCACCCAAAGGTCATTAGGGTTAGGGCTGAAATTAGGGTTAGGGTTAGGGTTAGGGTTGCAATTAGGGTTAGGGTTGCAGCCAGGGCCAGGGTTAGGGTTGGGGAATGAAGCCCATTGGAGATTGAAGATTTTCTTGAATAACTTTTGTTCTGAAGGTCATAGAGACTTGGAAGTTGGTTCGAGCTGAACTAATGTGGGGATGCCCGATCCATTGGTACCATCCCCGAGCGTCTACGACCTCCGCAAGGGGTCAAACCAGCACATCTCGAAGAAAAAGTACGAGCTATTTCTCAATAACTCATTGTCTGAACGTCGTAGCGACTCGGGCATTTCACACATAGTCAAGGGGAGACAGCCACGCACCCACACCAACTTTCAGCACGTTTCGAGCAAGCGGCGCCGAGTTATTCACCCAAAGGTCATTAGGGTTAGGGCTGAAATTAGGGTTAGGGTTAGGGTTAGGGTTGCAATTAGGGTTAGGGTTGCAGCCAGGGCCAGGGTTAGGGTTGGGGAATGAAGCCCATTGGAGATTGAAGATTTTCTTGAATAACTTTTGTTCTGAAGGTCATAGAGACTTGGAAGTTGGTTCGAGCTGAACTAATGTGGGGATGCCCGATCCATTGGTACCATCCCCGAGCGTCTACGACCTCCGCAAGGGGTCAAACCAGCACATCTCGAAGAAAAAGTACGAGCTATTTCTCAATAACTCATTGTCTGAACGTCGTAGCGACTCGGGCATTTCACACATAGTCAAGGGGAGACAGCCACGCACCCACACCAACTTTCAGCACGTTTCGAGCAAGCGGCGCCGAGTTATTCACCCAAAGGTCATTAGGGTTAGGGCTGAAATTAGGGTTAGGGTTAGGGTTGCAATTAGGGTTAGGATTGCAGCCAGGGCCAGGGTTAGGGTTGGGGAATGAAGCCCATTGGAGATTGAAGATTTTCTTGAATAACTTTTGTTCTGAAGGTCATAGAGACTTGGAAGTTGGTTCGAGCTGAACTAATGTGGGGATGCCCGATCCATTGGTACCATCCCCGAGCGTCTACGACCTCCGCAAGGGGTCAAACCAGCACATCTCGAAGAAAAAGTACGAGCTATTTCTCAATAACTCATTGTCTGAACGTCGTAGCGACTCGGGCATTTCACACATAGTCAAGGGGAGACAGCCACGCACCCACACCAACTTTCAGCACGTTTCGAGCAAGCGGCGCCGAGTTATTCACCCAAAGGTGATTAGGGTTAGGGCTGAAATTAGGGTTAGGGTTAGGGTTAGGGTTGCAATTAGGGTTAGGGTTGCAGCCAGGGCCAGGGTTAGGGTTGGGGAATGAAGCCCATTGGAGATTGAAGATTTTCTTGAATAACTTTTGTTCTGAAGGTCATAGAGACTTGGAAGTTGGTTCGAGCTGAACTAATGTGGGGATGCCCGATCCATTGGTACCATCCCCGAGCGTCTACGACCTCCGCAAGGGGTCAAACCAGCACATCTCGAAGAAAAAGTACGAGCTATTTCTCAATAACTCATTGTCTGAACGTCGTAGCGACTCGGGCATTTCACACATAGTCAAGGGGAGACAGCCACGCACCCACACCAACTTTCAGCACGTTTCGAGCAAGCGGCGCCGAGTTATTCACCCAAAGGTCATTAGGGTTAGGGCTGAAATTAGGGTTAGGGTTAGGGTTAGGGTTGCAATTAGGGTTAGGGTTGCAGCCAGGGCCAGGGTTAGGGTTGGGGAATGAAGCCCATTGGAGATTGAAGATTTTCTTGAATAACTTTTGTTCTGAAGGTCATAGAGACTTGGAAGTTGGTTCGAGCTGAACTAATGTGGGGATGCCCGATCCATTGGTACCATCCCGAGCGTCTACGACCTCCGCAAGGGGTCAAACCAGCACATCTCGAAGAAAAAGTACGAGCTATTTCTCAATAACTCATTGTCTGAACGTCGTAGCGACTCGGGCATTTCACACATAGTCAAGGGGAGACAGCCACGCACCCACACCAACTTTCAGCACGTTTCGAGCAAGCGGCGCCGAGTTATTCACCCAAAGGTCATTAGGGTTAGGGCTGAAATTAGGGTTAGGGTTAGGGTTAGGGTTGCAATTAGGGTTAGGGTTGCAGCCAGGGCCAGGGTTAGGGTTGGGGAATGAAGCCCATTGGAGATTGAAGATTTTCTTGAATAACTTTTGTTCTGAAGGTCATAGAGACTTGGAAGTTGGTTCGAGCTGAACTAATGTGGGGATGCCCGATCCATTGGTACCATCCCCGAGCGTCTACGACCTCCGCAAGGGGTCAAACCAGCACATCTCGAAGAAAAAGTACGAGCTATTTCTCAATAACTCATTGTCTGAACGTCGTAGCGACTCGGGCATTTCACACATAGTCAAGGGGAGACAGCCACGCACCCACACCAACTTTCAGCACGTTTCGAGCAAGCGGCGCCGAGTTATTCACCCAAAGGTCATTAGGGTTAGGGCTGAAATTAGGGTTAGGGTTAGGGTTGCAATTAGGGTTAGGATTGCAGCCAGGGCCAGGGTTAGGGTTGGGGAATGAAGCCCATTGGAGATTGAAGATTTTCTTGAATAACTTTTGTTCTGAAGGTCATAGAGACTTGGAAGTTGGTTCGAGCTGAACTAATGTGGGGATGCCCGATCCATTGGTACCATCCCCGAGCGTCTACGACCTCCGCAAGGGGTCAAACCAGCACATCTCGAAGAAAAAGTACGAGCTATTTCTCAATAACTCATTGTCTGAACGTCGTAGCGACTCGGGCATTTCACACATAGTCAAGGGGAGACAGCCACGCACCCACACCAACTTTCAGCACGTTTCGAGCAAGCGGCGCCGAGTTATTCACCCAAAGGTCATTAGGGTTAGGGCTGAAATTAGGGTTAGGGTTAGGGTTAGGGTTGCAATTAGGGTTAGGGTTGCAGCCAGGGCCAGGGTTAGGGTTGGGGAATGAAGCCCATTGGAGATTGAAGATTTTCTTGAATAACTTTTGTTCTGAAGGTCATAGAGACTTGGAAGTTGGTTCGAGCTGAACTAATGTGGGGATGCCCGATCCATTGGTACCATCCCCGAGCGTCTACGACCTCCGCAAGGGGTCAAACCAGCACATCTCGAAGAAAAAGTACGAGCTATTTCTCAATAACTCATTGTCTGAACGTCGTAGCGACTCGGGCATTTCACACATAGTCAAGGGGAGACAGCCACGCACCCACACCAACTTTCAGCACGTTTCGAGCAAGCGGCGCCGAGTTATTCACCCAAAGGTGATTAGGGTTAGGGCTGAAATTAGGGTTAGGGTTAGGGTTAGGGTTGCAATTAGGGTTAGGGTTGCAGCCAGGGCCAGGGTTAGGGTTGGGGAATGAAGCCCATTGGAGATTGAAGATTTTCTTGAATAACTTTTGTTCTGAAGGTCATAGAGACTTGGAAGTTGGTTCGAGCTGAACTAATGTGGGGATGCCCGATCCATTGGTACCATCCCCGAGCGTCTACGACCTCCGCAAGGGGTCAAACCAGCACATCTCGAAGAAAAAGTACGAGCTATTTCTCAATAACTCATTGTCTGAACGTCGTAGCGACTCGGGCATTTCACACATAGTCAAGGGGAGACAGCCACGCACCCACACCAACTTTCAGCACGTTTCGAGCAAGCGGCGCCGAGTTATTCACCCAAAGGTCATTAGGGTTAGGGCTGAAATTAGGGTTAGGGTTAGGGTTAGGGTTGCAATTAGGGTTAGGGTTGCAGCCAGGGCCAGGGTTAGGGTTGGGGAATGAAGCCCATTGGAGATTGAAGATTTTCTTGAATAACTTTTGTTCTGAAGGTCATAGAGACTTGGAAGTTGGTTCGAGCTGAACTAATGTGGGGATGCCCGATCCATTGGTACCATCCCCGAGCGTCTACGACCTCCGCAAGGGGTCAAACCAGCACATCTCGAAGAAAAAGTACGAGCTATTTCTCAATAACTCATTGTCTGAACGTCGTAGCGACTCGGGCATTTCACACATAGTCAAGGGGAGACAGCCACGCACCCACACCAACTTTCAGCACGTTTCGAGCAAGCGGCGCCGAGTTATTCACCCAAAGGTCATTAGGGTTAGGGCTGAAATTAGGGTTAGGGTTAGGGTTAGGGTTGCAATTAGGGTTAGGGTTGCAGCCAGGGCCAGGGTTAGGGTTGGGGAATGAAGCCCATTGGAGATTGAAGATTTTCTTGAATAACTTTTGTTCTGAAGGTCATAGAGACTTGGAAGTTGGTTCGAGCTGAACTAATGTGGGGATGCCCGATCCATTGGTACCATCCCCGAGCGTCTACGACCTCCGCAAGGGGTCAAACCAGCACATCTCGAAGAAAAAGTACGAGCTATTTCTCAATAACTCATTGTCTGAACGTCGTAGCGACTCGGGCATTTCACACATAGTCAAGGGGAGACAGCCACGCACCCACACCAACTTTCAGCACGTTTCGAGCAAGCGGCGCCGAGTTATTCACCCAAAGGTCATTAGGGTTAGGGCTGAAATTAGGGTTAGGGTTAGGGTTGCAATTAGGGTTAGGATTGCAGCCAGGGCCAGGGTTAGGGTTGGGGAATGAAGCCCATTGGAGATTGAAGATTTTCTTGAATAACTTTTGTTCTGAAGGTCATAGAGACTTGGAAGTTGGTTCGAGCTGAACTAATGTGGGGATGCCCGATCCATTGGTACCATCCCCGAGCGTCTACGACCTCCGCAAGGGGTCAAACCAGCACATCTCGAAGAAAAAGTACGAGCTATTTCTCAATAACTCATTGTCTGAACGTCGTAGCGACTCGGGCATTTCACACATAGTCAAGGGGAGACAGCCACGCACCCACACCAACTTTCAGCACGTTTCGAGCAAGCGGCGCCGAGTTATTCACCCAAAGGTCATTAGGGTTAGGGCTGAAATTAGGGTTAGGGTTAGGGTTAGGGTTGCAATTAGGGTTAGGGTTGCAGCCAGGGCCAGGGTTAGGGTTGGGGAATGAAGCCCATTGGAGATTGAAGATTTTCTTGAATAACTTTTGTTCTGAAGGTCATAGAGACTTGGAAGTTGGTTCGAGCTGAACTAATGTGGGGATGCCCGATCCATTGGTACCATCCCCGAGCGTCTACGACCTCCGCAAGGGGTCAAACCAGCACATCTCGAAGAAAAAGTACGAGCTATTTCTCAATAACTCATTGTCTGAACGTCGTAGCGACTCGGGCATTTCACACATAGTCAAGGGGAGACAGCCACGCACCCACACCAACTTTCAGCACGTTTCGAGCAAGCGGCGCCGAGTTATTCACCCAAAGGTCATTAGGGTTAGGGCTGAAATTAGGGTTAGGGTTAGGGTTAGGGTTGCAATTAGGGTTAGGGTTGCAGCCAGGGCCAGGGTTAGGGTTGGGGAATGAAGCCCATTGGAGATTGAAGATTTTCTTGAATAACTTTTGTTCTGAAGGTCATAGAGACTTGGAAGTTGGTTCGAGCTGAACTAATGTGGGGATGCCCGATCCATTGGTACCATCCCGAGCGTCTACGACCTCCGCAAGGGGTCAAACCAGCACATCTCGAAGAAAAAGTACGAGCTATTTCTCAATAACTCATTGTCTGAACGTCGTAGCGACTCGGGCATTTCACACATAGTCAAGGGGAGACAGCCACGCACCCACACCAACTTTCAGCACGTTTCGAGCAAGCGGCGCCGAGTTATTCACCCAAAGGTCATTAGGGTTAGGGCTGAAATTAGGGTTAGGGTTAGGGTTAGGGTTGCAATTAGGGTTAGGGTTGCAGCCAGGGCCAGGGTTAGGGTTGGGGAATGAAGCCCATTGGAGATTGAAGATTTTCTTGAATAACTTTTGTTCTGAAGGTCATAGAGACTTGGAAGTTGGTTCGAGCTGAACTAATGTGGGGATGCCCGATCCATTGGTACCATCCCCGAGCGTCTACGACCTCCGCAAGGGGTCAAACCAGCACATCTCGAAGAAAAAGTACGAGCTATTTCTCAATAACTCATTGTCTGAACGTCGTAGCGACTCGGGCATTTCACACATAGTCAAGGGGAGACAGCCACGCACCCACACCAACTTTCAGCACGTTTCGAGCAAGCGGCGCCGAGTTATTCACCCAAAGGTCATTAGGGTTAGGGCTGAAATTAGGGTTAGGGTTAGGGTTAGGGTTGCAATTAGGGTTAGGGTTGCAGCCAGGGCCAGGGTTAGGGTTGGGGAATGAAGCCCATTGGAGATTGAAGATTTTCTTGAATAACTTTTGTTCTGAAGGTCATAGAGACTTGGAAGTTGGTTCGAGCTGAACTAATGTGGGGATGCCCGATCCATTGGTACCATCCCCGAGCGTCTACGACCTCCGCAAGGGGTCAAACCAGCACATCTCGAAGAAAAAGTACGAGCTATTTCTCAATAACTCATTGTCTGAACGTCGTAGCGACTCGGGCATTTCACACATAGTCAAGGGGAGACAGCCACGCACCCACACCAACTTTCAGCACGTTTCGAGCAAGCGGCGCCGAGTTATTCACCCAAAGGTGATTAGGGTTAGGGCTGAAATTAGGGTTAGGGTTAGGGTTAGGGTTGCAATTAGGGTTAGGGTTGCAGCCAGGGCCAGGGTTAGGGTTGGGGAATGAAGCCCATTGGAGATTGAAGATTTTCTTGAATAACTTTTGTTCTGAAGGTCATAGAGACTTGGAAGTTGGTTCGAGCTGAACTAATGTGGGGATGCCCGATCCATTGGTACCATCCCCGAGCGTCTACGACCTCCGCAAGGGGTCAAACCAGCACATCTCGAAGAAAAAGTACGAGCTATTTCTCAATAACTCATTGTCTGAACGTCGTAGCGACTCGGGCATTTCACACATAGTCAAGGGGAGACAGCCACGCACCCACACCAACTTTCAGCACGTTTCGAGCAAGCGGCGCCGAGTTATTCACCCAAAGGTCATTAGGGTTAGGGCTGAAATTAGGGTTAGGGTTAGGGTTAGGGTTGCAATTAGGGTTAGGGTTGCAGCCAGGGCCAGGGTTAGGGTTGGGGAATGAAGCCCATTGGAGATTGAAGATTTTCTTGAATAACTTTTGTTCTGAAGGTCATAGAGACTTGGAAGTTGGTTCGAGCTGAACTAATGTGGGGATGCCCGATCCATTGGTACCATCCCCGAGCGTCTACGACCTCCGCAAGGGGTCAAACCAGCACATCTCGAAGAAAAAGTACGAGCTATTTCTCAATAACTCATTGTCTGAACGTCGTAGCGACTCGGGCATTTCACACATAGTCAAGGGGAGACAGCCACGCACCCACACCAACTTTCAGCACGTTTCGAGCAAGCGGCGCCGAGTTATTCACCCAAAGGTCATTAGGGTTAGGGCTGAAATTAGGGTTAGGGTTAGGGTTAGGGTTGCAATTAGGGTTAGGGTTGCAGCCAGGGCCAGGGTTAGGGTTGGGGAATGAAGCCCATTGGAGATTGAAGATTTTCTTGAATAACTTTTGTTCTGAAGGTCATAGAGACTTGGAAGTTGGTTCGAGCTGAACTAATGTGGGGATGCCCGATCCATTGGTACCATCCCCGAGCGTCTACGACCTCCGCAAGGGGTCAAACCAGCACATCTCGAAGAAAAAGTACGAGCTATTTCTCAATAACTCATTGTCTGAACGTCGTAGCGACTCGGGCATTTCACACATAGTCAAGGGGAGACAGCCACGCACCCACACCAACTTTCAGCACGTTTCGAGCAAGCGGCGCCGAGTTATTCACCCAAAGGTCATTAGGGTTAGGGCTGAAATTAGGGTTAGGGTTAGGGTTGCAATTAGGGTTAGGATTGCAGCCAGGGCCAGGGTTAGGGTTGGGGAATGAAGCCCATTGGAGATTGAAGATTTTCTTGAATAACTTTTGTTCTGAAGGTCATAGAGACTTGGAAGTTGGTTCGAGCTGAACTAATGTGGGGATGCCCGATCCATTGGTACCATCCCCGAGCGTCTACGACCTCCGCAAGGGGTCAAACCAGCACATCTCGAAGAAAAAGTACGAGCTATTTCTCAATAACTCATTGTCTGAACGTCGTAGCGACTCGGGCATTTCACACATAGTCAAGGGGAGACAGCCACGCACCCACACCAACTTTCAGCACGTTTCGAGCAAGCGGCGCCGAGTTATTCACCCAAAGGTGATTAGGGTTAGGGCTGAAATTAGGGTTAGGGTTAGGGTTAGGGTTGCAATTAGGGTTAGGGTTGCAGCCAGGGCCAGGGTTAGGGTTGGGGAATGAAGCCCATTGGAGATTGAAGATTTTCTTGAATAACTTTTGTTCTGAAGGTCATAGAGACTTGGAAGTTGGTTCGAGCTGAACTAATGTGGGGATGCCCGATCCATTGGTACCATCCCCGAGCGTCTACGACCTCCGCAAGGGGTCAAACCAGCACATCTCGAAGAAAAAGTACGAGCTATTTCTCAATAACTCATTGTCTGAACGTCGTAGCGACTCGGGCATTTCACACATAGTCAAGGGGAGACAGCCACGCACCCACACCAACTTTCAGCACGTTTCGAGCAAGCGGCGCCGAGTTATTCACCCAAAGGTCATTAGGGTTAGGGCTGAAATTAGGGTTAGGGTTAGGGTTAGGGTTGCAATTAGGGTTAGGGTTGCAGCCAGGGCCAGGGTTAGGGTTGGGGAATGAAGCCCATTGGAGATTGAAGATTTTCTTGAATAACTTTTGTTCTGAAGGTCATAGAGACTTGGAAGTTGGTTCGAGCTGAACTAATGTGGGGATGCCCGATCCATTGGTACCATCCCGAGCGTCTACGACCTCCGCAAGGGGTCAAACCAGCACATCTCGAAGAAAAAGTACGAGCTATTTCTCAATAACTCATTGTCTGAACGTCGTAGCGACTCGGGCATTTCACACATAGTCAAGGGGAGACAGCCACGCACCCACACCAACTTTCAGCACGTTTCGAGCAAGCGGCGCCGAGTTATTCACCCAAAGGTCATTAGGGTTAGGGCTGAAATTAGGGTTAGGGTTAGGGTTAGGGTTGCAATTAGGGTTAGGGTTGCAGCCAGGGCCAGGGTTAGGGTTGGGGAATGAAGCCCATTGGAGATTGAAGATTTTCTTGAATAACTTTTGTTCTGAAGGTCATAGAGACTTGGAAGTTGGTTCGAGCTGAACTAATGTGGGGATGCCCGATCCATTGGTACCATCCCCGAGCGTCTACGACCTCCGCAAGGGGTCAAACCAGCACATCTCGAAGAAAAAGTACGAGCTATTTCTCAATAACTCATTGTCTGAACGTCGTAGCGACTCGGGCATTTCACACATAGTCAAGGGGAGACAGCCACGCACCCACACCAACTTTCAGCACGTTTCGAGCAAGCGGCGCCGAGTTATTCACCCAAAGGTCATTAGGGTTAGGGCTGAAATTAGGGTTAGGGTTAGGGTTGCAATTAGGGTTAGGATTGCAGCCAGGGCCAGGGTTAGGGTTGGGGAATGAAGCCCATTGGAGATTGAAGATTTTCTTGAATAACTTTTGTTCTGAAGGTCATAGAGACTTGGAAGTTGGTTCGAGCTGAACTAATGTGGGGATGCCCGATCCATTGGTACCATCCCCGAGCGTCTACGACCTCCGCAAGGGGTCAAACCAGCACATCTCGAAGAAAAAGTACGAGCTATTTCTCAATAACTCATTGTCTGAACGTCGTAGCGACTCGGGCATTTCACACATAGTCAAGGGGAGACAGCCACGCACCCACACCAACTTTCAGCACGTTTCGAGCAAGCGGCGCCGAGTTATTCACCCAAAGGTCATTAGGGTTAGGGCTGAAATTAGGGTTAGGGTTAGGGTTAGGGTTGCAATTAGGGTTAGGGTTGCAGCCAGGGCCAGGGTTAGGGTTGGGGAATGAAGCCCATTGGAGATTGAAGATTTTCTTGAATAACTTTTGTTCTGAAGGTCATAGAGACTTGGAAGTTGGTTCGAGCTGAACTAATGTGGGGATGCCCGATCCATTGGTACCATCCCCGAGCGTCTACGACCTCCGCAAGGGGTCAAACCAGCACATCTCGAAGAAAAAGTACGAGCTATTTCTCAATAACTCATTGTCTGAACGTCGTAGCGACTCGGGCATTTCACACATAGTCAAGGGGAGACAGCCACGCACCCACACCAACTTTCAGCACGTTTCGAGCAAGCGGCGCCGAGTTATTCACCCAAAGGTGATTAGGGTTAGGGCTGAAATTAGGGTTAGGGTTAGGGTTAGGGTTGCAATTAGGGTTAGGGTTGCAGCCAGGGCCAGGGTTAGGGTTGGGGAATGAAGCCCATTGGAGATTGAAGATTTTCTTGAATAACTTTTGTTCTGAAGGTCATAGAGACTTGGAAGTTGGTTCGAGCTGAACTAATGTGGGGATGCCCGATCCATTGGTACCATCCCCGAGCGTCTACGACCTCCGCAAGGGGTCAAACCAGCACATCTCGAAGAAAAAGTACGAGCTATTTCTCAATAACTCATTGTCTGAACGTCGTAGCGACTCGGGCATTTCACACATAGTCAAGGGGAGACAGCCACGCACCCACACCAACTTTCAGCACGTTTCGAGCAAGCGGCGCCGAGTTATTCACCCAAAGGTCATTAGGGTTAGGGCTGAAATTAGGGTTAGGGTTAGGGTTAGGGTTGCAATTAGGGTTAGGGTTGCAGCCAGGGCCAGGGTTAGGGTTGGGGAATGAAGCCCATTGGAGATTGAAGATTTTCTTGAATAACTTTTGTTCTGAAGGTCATAGAGACTTGGAAGTTGGTTCGAGCTGAACTAATGTGGGGATGCCCGATCCATTGGTACCATCCCCGAGCGTCTACGACCTCCGCAAGGGGTCAAACCAGCACATCTCGAAGAAAAAGTACGAGCTATTTCTCAATAACTCATTGTCTGAACGTCGTAGCGACTCGGGCATTTCACACATAGTCAAGGGGAGACAGCCACGCACCCACACCAACTTTCAGCACGTTTCGAGCAAGCGGCGCCGAGTTATTCACCCAAAGGTCATTAGGGTTAGGGCTGAAATTAGGGTTAGGGTTAGGGTTAGGGTTGCAATTAGGGTTAGGGTTGCAGCCAGGGCCAGGGTTAGGGTTGGGGAATGAAGCCCATTGGAGATTGAAGATTTTCTTGAATAACTTTTGTTCTGAAGGTCATAGAGACTTGGAAGTTGGTTCGAGCTGAACTAATGTGGGGATGCCCGATCCATTGGTACCATCCCCGAGCGTCTACGACCTCCGCAAGGGGTCAAACCAGCACATCTCGAAGAAAAAGTACGAGCTATTTCTCAATAACTCATTGTCTGAACGTCGTAGCGACTCGGGCATTTCACACATAGTCAAGGGGAGACAGCCACGCACCCACACCAACTTTCAGCACGTTTCGAGCAAGCGGCGCCGAGTTATTCACCCAAAGGTCATTAGGGTTAGGGCTGAAATTAGGGTTAGGGTTAGGGTTGCAATTAGGGTTAGGATTGCAGCCAGGGCCAGGGTTAGGGTTGGGGAATGAAGCCCATTGGAGATTGAAGATTTTCTTGAATAACTTTTGTTCTGAAGGTCATAGAGACTTGGAAGTTGGTTCGAGCTGAACTAATGTGGGGATGCCCGATCCATTGGTACCATCCCCGAGCGTCTACGACCTCCGCAAGGGGTCAAACCAGCACATCTCGAAGAAAAAGTACGAGCTATTTCTCAATAACTCATTGTCTGAACGTCGTAGCGACTCGGGCATTTCACACATAGTCAAGGGGAGACAGCCACGCACCCACACCAACTTTCAGCACGTTTCGAGCAAGCGGCGCCGAGTTATTCACCCAAAGGTGATTAGGGTTAGGGCTGAAATTAGGGTTAGGGTTAGGGTTAGGGTTGCAATTAGGGTTAGGGTTGCAGCCAGGGCCAGGGTTAGGGTTGGGGAATGAAGCCCATTGGAGATTGAAGATTTTCTTGAATAACTTTTGTTCTGAAGGTCATAGAGACTTGGAAGTTGGTTCGAGCTGAACTAATGTGGGGATGCCCGATCCATTGGTACCATCCCCGAGCGTCTACGACCTCCGCAAGGGGTCAAACCAGCACATCTCGAAGAAAAAGTACGAGCTATTTCTCAATAACTCATTGTCTGAACGTCGTAGCGACTCGGGCATTTCACACATAGTCAAGGGGAGACAGCCACGCACCCACACCAACTTTCAGCACGTTTCGAGCAAGCGGCGCCGAGTTATTCACCCAAAGGTCATTAGGGTTAGGGCTGAAATTAGGGTTAGGGTTAGGGTTAGGGTTGCAATTAGGGTTAGGGTTGCAGCCAGGGCCAGGGTTAGGGTTGGGGAATGAAGCCCATTGGAGATTGAAGATTTTCTTGAATAACTTTTGTTCTGAAGGTCATAGAGACTTGGAAGTTGGTTCGAGCTGAACTAATGTGGGGATGCCCGATCCATTGGTACCATCCCGAGCGTCTACGACCTCCGCAAGGGGTCAAACCAGCACATCTCGAAGAAAAAGTACGAGCTATTTCTCAATAACTCATTGTCTGAACGTCGTAGCGACTCGGGCATTTCACACATAGTCAAGGGGAGACAGCCACGCACCCACACCAACTTTCAGCACGTTTCGAGCAAGCGGCGCCGAGTTATTCACCCAAAGGTCATTAGGGTTAGGGCTGAAATTAGGGTTAGGGTTAGGGTTAGGGTTGCAATTAGGGTTAGGGTTGCAGCCAGGGCCAGGGTTAGGGTTGGGGAATGAAGCCCATTGGAGATTGAAGATTTTCTTGAATAACTTTTGTTCTGAAGGTCATAGAGACTTGGAAGTTGGTTCGAGCTGAACTAATGTGGGGATGCCCGATCCATTGGTACCATCCCCGAGCGTCTACGACCTCCGCAAGGGGTCAAACCAGCACATCTCGAAGAAAAAGTACGAGCTATTTCTCAATAACTCATTGTCTGAACGTCGTAGCGACTCGGGCATTTCACACACAGTCAAGGGGAGACAGCCACGCACCCACACCAACTTTCAGCACGTTTCGAGCAAGCGGCGCCGAGTTATTCACCCAAAGGTCATTAGGGTTAGGGCTGAAATTAGGGTTAGGGTTAGGGTTAGGGTTGCAATTAGGGTTAGGGTTGCAGCCAGGGCCAGGGTTAGGGTTGGGGAATGAAGCCCATTGGAGATTGAAGATTTTCTTGAATAACTTTTGTTCTGAAGGTCATAGAGACTTGGAAGTTGGTTCGAGCTGAACTAATGTGGG
This sequence comes from Paralichthys olivaceus, assembly GCF_024713975.1. Lineage (NCBI taxonomy): Eukaryota > Metazoa > Chordata > Actinopteri > Pleuronectiformes > Paralichthyidae > Paralichthys > Paralichthys olivaceus. Next base: position 41,996 of record NC_091109.1, on the reverse strand, counting down.
GATGCCCGATCCATTGGTACCATCCCCGAGCGTCTACGACCTCCGCAAGGGGTCAAACCAGCACATCTCGAAGAAAAAGTACGAGCTATTTCTCAATAACTCATTGTCTGAACGTCGTAGCGACTCGGGCATTTCACACACAGTCAAGGGGAGACAGCCACGCACCCACACCAACTTTCAGCACGTTTCGAGCAAGCGGCGCCGAGTTATTCACCCAAAGGTGATTAGGGTTAGGGCTGAAATTAGGGTTAGGGTTAGGGTTAGGGTTGCAATTAGGGTTAGGGTTGCAGCCAGGGCCAGGGTTAGGGTTGGGGAATGAAGCCCATTGGAGATTGAAGATTTTCTTGAATAACTTTTGTTCTGAAGGTCATAGAGACTTGGAAGTTGGTTCGAGCTGAACTAATGTGGGGATGCCCGATCCATTGGTACCATCCCCGAGCGTCTACGACCTCCGCAAGGGGTCAAACCAGCACATCTCGAAGAAAAAGTACGAGCTATTTCTCAATAACTCATTGTCTGAACGTCGTAGCGACTCGGGCATTTCACACATAGTCAAGGGGAGACAGCCACGCACCCACACCAACTTTCAGCACGTTTCGAGCAAGCGGCGCCGAGTTATTCACCCAAAGGTCATTAGGGTTAGGGCTGAAATTAGGGTTAGGGTTAGGGTTAGGGTTGCAATTAGGGTTAGGATTGCAGCCAGGGCCAGGGTTAGGGTTGGGGAATGAAGCCCATTGGAGATTGAAGATTTTCTTGAATAACTTTTGTTCTGAAGGTCATAGAGACTTGGAAGTTGGTTCGAGCTGAACTAATGTGGGGATGCCCGATCCATTGGTACCATCCCCGAGCGTCTACGACCTCCGCAAGGGGTCAAACCAGCACATCTCGAAGAAAAAGTACGAGCTATTTCTCAATAACTCATTGTCTGAACGTCGTAGCGACTCGGGCATTTCACACATAGTCAAGGGGAGACAGCCACGCACCCACACCAACTTTCAGCACGTTTCGAGCAAGCGGCGCCGAGTTATTCACCCAAAGGTGATTAGGGTTAGGGCTGAAATTAGGGTTAGGGTTAGGGTTGCAATTAGGGTTAGGGTTGCAGCCAGGGCCAGGGTTAGGGTTGGGGAATGAAGCCCATTGGAGATTGAAGATTTTCTTGAATAACTTTTGTTCTGAAGGTCATAGAGACTTGGAAGTTGGTTCGAGCTGAACTAATGTGGGGATGCCCGATCCATTGGTACCATCCCCGAGCGTCTACGACCTCCGCAAGGGGTCAAACCAGCACATCTCGAAGAAAAAGTACGAGCTATTTCTCAATAACTCATTGTCTGAACGTCGTAGCGACTCGGGCATTTCACACATAGTCAAGGGGAGACAGCCACGCACCCACACCAACTTTCAGCACGTTTCGAGCAAGCGGCGCCGAGTTATTCACCCAAAGGTCATTAGGGTTAGGGCTGAAATTAGGGTTAGGGTTAGGGTTAGGGTTGCAATTAGGGTTAGGGTTGCAGCCAGGGCCAGGGTTAGGGTTGGGGAATGAAGCCCATTGGAGATTGAAGATTTTCTTGAATAACTTTTGTTCTGAAGGTCATAGAGACTTGGAAGTTGGTTCGAGCTGAACTAATGTGGGGATGCCCGATCCATTGGTACCATCCCCGAGCGTCTACGACCTCCGCAAGGGGTCAAACCAGCACATCTCGAAGAAAAAGTACGAGCTATTTCTCAATAACTCATTGTCTGAACGTCGTAGCGACTCGGGCATTTCACACATAGTCAAGGGGAGACAGCCACGCACCCACACCAACTTTCAGCACGTTTCGAGCAAGCGGCGCCGAGTTATTCACCCAAAGGTGATTAGGGTTAGGGCTGAAATTAGGGTTAGGGTTAGGGTTAGGGTTGCAATTAGGGTTAGGGTTGCAGCCAGGGCCAGGGTTAGGGTTGGGGAATGAAGCCCATTGGAGATTGAAGATTTTCTTGAATAACTTTTGTTCTGAAGGTCATAGAGACTTGGAAGTTGGTTCGAGCTGAACTAATGTGGGGATGCCCGATCCATTGGTACCATCCCGAGCGTCTACGACCTCCGCAAGGGGTCAAACCAGCACATCTCGAAGAAAAAGTACGAGCTATTTCTCAATAACTCATTGTCTGAACGTCGTAGCGACTCGGGCATTTCACACATAGTCAAGGGGAGACAGCCACGCACCCACACCAACTTTCAGCACGTTTCGAGCAAGCGGCGCCGAGTTATTCACCCAAAGGTCATTAGGGTTAGGGCTGAAATTAGGGTTAGGGTTAGGGTTAGGGTTGCAATTAGGGTTAGGGTTGCAGCCAGGGCCAGGGTTAGGGTTGGGGAATGAAGCCCATTGGAGATTGAAGATTTTCTTGAATAACTTTTGTTCTGAAGGTCATAGAGACTTGGAAGTTGGTTCGAGCTGAACTAATGTGGGGATGCCCGATCCATTGGTACCATCCCCGAGCGTCTACGACCTCCGCAAGGGGTCAAACCAGCACATCTCGAAGAAAAAGTACGAGCTATTTCTCAATAACTCATTGTCTGAACGTCGTAGCGACTCGGGCATTTCACACACAGTCAAGGGGAGACAGCCACGCACCCACACCAACTTTCAGCACGTTTCGAGCAAGCGGCGCCGAGTTATTCACCCAAAGGTCATTAGGGTTAGGGCTGAAATTAGGGTTAGGGTTAGGGTTAGGGTTGCAATTAGGGTTAGGGTTGCAGCCAGGGCCAGGGTTAGGGTTGGGGAATGAAGCCCATTGGAGATTGAAGATTTTCTTGAATAACTTTTGTTCTGAAGGTCATAGAGACTTGGAAGTTGGTTCGAGCTGAACTAATGTGGGGATGCCCGATCCATTGGTACCATCCCCGAGCGTCTACGACCTCCGCAAGGGGTCAAACCAGCACATCTCGAAGAAAAAGTACGAGCTATTTCTCAATAACTCATTGTCTGAACGTCGTAGCGACTCGGGCATTTCACACACAGTCAAGGGGAGACAGCCACGCACCCACACCAACTTTCAGCACGTTTCGAGCAAGCGGCGCCGAGTTATTCACCCAAAGGTGATTAGGGTTAGGGCTGAAATTAGGGTTAGGGTTAGGGTTAGGGTTGCAATTAGGGTTAGGGTTGCAGCCAGGGCCAGGGTTAGGGTTGGGGAATGAAGCCCATTGGAGATTGAAGATTTTCTTGAATAACTTTTGTTCTGAAGGTCATAGAGACTTGGAAGTTGGTTCGAGCTGAACTAATGTGGGGATGCCCGATCCATTGGTACCATCCCCGAGCGTCTACGACCTCCGCAAGGGGTCAAACCAGCACATCTCGAAGAAAAAGTACGAGCTATTTCTCAATAAGTCATTGTCTGAACGTCGTAGCGACTCGGGCATTTCACACATAGTCAAGGGGAGACAGCCACGCACCCACACCAACTTTCAGCACGTTTCGAGCAAGCGGCGCCGAGTTATTCACCCAAAGGTCATTAGGGTTAGGGCTGAAATTAGGGTTAGGGTTAGGGTTAGGGTTGCAATTAGGGTTAGGGTTGCAGCCAGGGCCAGGGTTAGGGTTGGGGAATGAAGCCCATTGGAGATTGAAGATTTTCTTGAATAACTTTTGTTCTGAAGGTCATAGAGACTTGGAAGTTGGTTCGAGCTGAACTAATGTGGGGATGCCCGATCCATTGGTACCATCCCCGAGCGTCTACGACCTCCGCAAGGGGTCAAACCAGCACATCTCGAAGAAAAAGTACGAGCTATTTCTCAATAAGTCATTGTCTGAACGTCGTAGCGACTCGGGCATTTCACACATAGTCAAGGGGAGACAGCCACGCACCCACACCAACTTTCAGCACGTTTCGAGCAAGCGGCGCCGAGTTATTCACCCAAAGGTCATTAGGGTTAGGGCTGAAATTAGGGTTAGGGTTAGGGTTAGGGTTGCAATTAGGGTTAGGGTTGCAGCCAGGGCCAGGGTTAGGGTTGGGGAATGAAGCCCATTGGAGATTGAAGATTTTCTTGAATAACTTTTGTTCTGAAGGTCATAGAGACTTGGAAGTTGGTTCGAGCTGAACTAATGTGGGGATGCCCGATCCATTGGTACCATCCCCGAGCGTCTACGACCTCCGCAAGGGGTCAAACCAGCACATCTCGAAGAAAAAGTACGAGCTATTTCTCAATAAGTCATTGTCTGAACGTCGTAGCGACTCGGGCATTTCACACATAGTCAAGGGGAGACAGCCACGCACCCACACCAACTTTCAGCACGTTTCAAGCAAGCGGCGCCGAGTTATTCACCCAAAGGTCATTAGGGTTAGGGTTAGGGTTGCAATTAGGGTTAGGGTTGCAGCCAGGGCCAGGGTTAGGGTTGGGGAATGAAGCCCATTGGAGATTGAAGATTTTCTTGAATAACTTTTGTTCTGAAGGTCATAGAGACTTGGAAGTTGGTTCGAGCTGAACTAATGTGGGGATGCCCGATCCATTGGTACCATCCCCGAGCGTCTACGACCTCCGCAAGGGGTCAAACCAGCACATCTCGAAGAAAAAGTACGAGCTATTTCTCAATAACTCATTGTCTGAACGTCGTAGCGACTCGGGCATTTCACACACAGTCAAGGGGAGACAGCCACGCACCCACACCAACTTTCAGCACGTTTCGAGCAAGCGGCGCCGAGTTATTCACCCAAAGGTGATTAGGGTTAGGGCTGAAATTAGGGTTAGGGTTAGGGTTAGGGTTGCAATTAGGGTTAGGGTTGCAGCCAGGGCCAGGGTTAGGGTTGGGGAATGAAGCCCATTGGAGATTGAAGATTTTCTTGAATAACTTTTGTTCTGAAGGTCATAGAGACTTGGAAGTTGGTTCGAGCTGAACTAATGTGGGGATGCCCGATCCATTGGTACCATCCCCGAGCGTCTACGACCTCCGCAAGGGGTCAAACCAGCACATCTCGAAGAAAAAGTACGAGCTATTTCTCAATAAGTCATTGTCTGAACGTCGTAGCGACTCGGGCATTTCACACATAGTCAAGGGGAGACAGCCACGCACCCACACCAACTTTCAGCACGTTTCGAGCAAGCGGCGCCGAGTTATTCACCCAAAGGTCATTAGGGTTAGGGCTGAAATTAGGGTTAGGGTTAGGGTTAGGGTTGCAATTAGGGTTAGGGTTGCAGCCAGGGCCAGGGTTAGGGTTGGGGAATGAAGCCCATTGGAGATTGAAGATTTTCTTGAATAACTTTTGTTCTGAAGGTCATAGAGACTTGGAAGTTGGTTCGAGCTGAACTAATGTGGGGATGCCCGATCCATTGGTACCATCCCCGAGCGTCTACGACCTCCGCAAGGGGTCAAACCAGCACATCTCGAAGAAAAAGTACGAGCTATTTCTCAATAACTCATTGTCTGAACGTCGTAGCGACTCGGGCATTTCACACATAGTCAAGGGGAGACAGCCACGCACCCACACCAACTTTCAGCACGTTTCGAGCAAGCGGCGCCGAGTTATTCACCCAAAGGTCATTAGGGTTAGGGCTGAAATTAGGGTTAGGGTTAGGGTTAGGGTTGCAATTAGGGTTAGGGTTGCAGCCAGGGCCAGGGTTAGGGTTGGGGAATGAAGCCCATTGGAGATTGAAGATTTTCTTGAATAACTTTTGTTCTGAAGGTCATAGAGACTTGGAAGTTGGTTCGAGCTGAACTAATGTGGGGATGCCCGATCCATTGGTACCATCCCCGAGCGTCTACGACCTCCGCAAGGGGTCAAACCAGCACATCTCGAAGAAAAAGTACGAGCTATTTCTCAATAAGTCATTGTCTGAACGTCGTAGCGACTCGGGCATTTCACACATAGTCAAGGGGAGACAGCCACGCACCCACACCAACTTTCAGCACGTTTCGAGCAAGCGGCGCCGAGTTATTCACCCAAAGGTGATTAGGGTTAGGGCTGAAATTAGGGTTAGGGTTAGGGTTAGGGTTGCAATTAGGGTTAGGGTTGCAGCCAGGGCCAGGGTTAGGGTTGGGGAATGAAGCCCATTGGAGATTGAAGATTTTCTTGAATAACTTTTGTTCTGAAGGTCATAGAGACTTGGAAGTTGGTTCGAGCTGAACTAATGTGGGGATGCCCGATCCATTGGTACCATCCCCGAGCGTCTACGACCTCCGCAAGGGGTCAAACCAGCACATCTCGAAGAAAAAGTACGAGCTATTTCTCAATAAGTCATTGTCTGAACGTCGTAGCGACTCGGGCATTTCACACATAGTCAAGGGGAGACAGCCACGCACCCACACCAACTTTCAGCACGTTTCGAGCAAGCGGCGCCGAGTTATTCACCCAAAGGTGATTAGGGTTAGGGCTGAAATTAGGGTTAGGGTTAGGGTTAGGGTTGCAATTAGGGTTAGGGTTGCAGCCAGGGCCAGGGTTAGGGTTGGGGAATGAAGCCCATTGGAGATTGAAGATTTTCTTGAATAACTTTTGTTCTGAAGGTCATAGAGACTTGGAAGTTGGTTCGAGCTGAACTAATGTGGGGATGCCCGATCCATTGGTACCATCCCGAGCGTCTACGACCTCCGCAAGGGGTCAAACCAGCACATCTCGAAGAAAAAGTACGAGCTATTTCTCAATAACTCATTGTCTGAACGTCGTAGCGACTCGGGCATTTCACACATAGTCAAGGGGAGACAGCCACGCACCCACACCAACTTTCAGCACGTTTCGAGCAAGCGGCGCCGAGTTATTCACCCAAAGGTCATTAGGGTTAGGGCTGAAATTAGGGTTAGGGTTAGGGTTAGGGTTGCAATTAGGGTTAGGGTTGCAGCCAGGGCCAGGGTTAGGGTTGGGGAATGAAGCCCATTGGAGATTGAAGATTTTCTTGAATAACTTTTGTTCTGAAGGTCATAGAGACTTGGAAGTTGGTTCGAGCTGAACTAATGTGGGGATGCCCGATCCATTGGTACCATCCCCGAGCGTCTACGACCTCCGCAAGGGGTCAAACCAGCACATCTCGAAGAAAAAGTACGAGCTATTTCTCAATAACTCATTGTCTGAACGTCGTAGCGACTCGGGCATTTCACACACAGTCAAGGGGAGACAGCCACGCACCCACACCAACTTTCAGCACGTTTCGAGCAAGCGGCGCCGAGTTATTCACCCAAAGGTCATTAGGGTTAGGGCTGAAATTAGGGTTAGGGTTAGGGTTAGGGTTGCAATTAGGGTTAGGGTTGCAGCCAGGGCCAGGGTTAGGGTTGGGGAATGAAGCCCATTGGAGATTGAAGATTTTCTTGAATAACTTTTGTTCTGAAGGTCATAGAGACTTGGAAGTTGGTTCGAGCTGAACTAATGTGGGGATGCCCGATCCATTGGTACCATCCCCGAGCGTCTACGACCTCCGCAAGGGGTCAAACCAGCACATCTCGAAGAAAAAGTACGAGCTATTTCTCAATAACTCATTGTCTGAACGTCGTAGCGACTCGGGCATTTCACACACAGTCAAGGGGAGACAGCCACGCACCCACACCAACTTTCAGCACGTTTCGAGCAAGCGGCGCCGAGTTATTCACCCAAAGGTGATTAGGGTTAGGGCTGAAATTAGGGTTAGGGTTAGGGTTAGGGTTGCAATTAGGGTTAGGGTTGCAGCCAGGGCCAGGGTTAGGGTTGGGGAATGAAGCCCATTGGAGATTGAAGATTTTCTTGAATAACTTTTGTTCTGAAGGTCATAGAGACTTGGAAGTTGGTTCGAGCTGAACTAATGTGGGGATGCCCGATCCATTGGTACCATCCCCGAGCGTCTACGACCTCCGCAAGGGGTCAAACCAGCACATCTCGAAGAAAAAGTACGAGCTATTTCTCAATAAGTCATTGTCTGAACGTCGTAGCGACTCGGGCATTTCACACATAGTCAAGGGGAGACAGCCACGCACCCACACCAACTTTCAGCACGTTTCGAGCAAGCGGCGCCGAGTTATTCACCCAAAGGTCATTAGGGTTAGGGCTGAAATTAGGGTTAGGGTTAGGGTTAGGGTTGCAATTAGGGTTAGGGTTGCAGCCAGGGCCAGGGTTAGGGTTGGGGAATGAAGCCCATTGGAGATTGAAGATTTTCTTGAATAACTTTTGTTCTGAAGGTCATAGAGACTTGGAAGTTGGTTCGAGCTGAACTAATGTGGGGATGCCCGATCCATTGGTACCATCCCCGAGCGTCTACGACCTCCGCAAGGGGTCAAACCAGCACATCTCGAAGAAAAAGTACGAGCTATTTCTCAATAAGTCATTGTCTGAACGTCGTAGCGACTCGGGCATTTCACACATAGTCAAGGGGAGACAGCCACGCACCCACACCAACTTTCAGCACGTTTCGAGCAAGCGGCGCCGAGTTATTCACCCAAAGGTCATTAGGGTTAGGGCTGAAATTAGGGTTAGGGTTAGGGTTAGGGTTGCAATTAGGGTTAGGGTTGCAGCCAGGGCCAGGGTTAGGGTTGGGGAATGAAGCCCATTGGAGATTGAAGATTTTCTTGAATAACTTTTGTTCTGAAGGTCATAGAGACTTGGAAGTTGGTTCGAGCTGAACTAATGTGGGGATGCCCGATCCATTGGTACCATCCCCGAGCGTCTACGACCTCCGCAAGGGGTCAAACCAGCACATCTCGAAGAAAAAGTACGAGCTATTTCTCAATAAGTCATTGTCTGAACGTCGTAGCGACTCGGGCATTTCACACATAGTCAAGGGGAGACAGCCACGCACCCACACCAACTTTCAGCACGTTTCAAGCAAGCGGCGCCGAGTTATTCACCCAAAGGTCATTAGGGTTAGGGCTGAAATTAGGGTTAGGGTTAGGGTTAGGGTTGCAATTAGGGTTAGGGTTGCAGCCAGGGCCAGGGTTAGGGTTGGGGAATGAAGCCCATTGGAGATTGAAGATTTTCTTGAATAACTTTTGTTCTGAAGGTCATAGAGACTTGGAAGTTGGTTCGAGCTGAACTAATGTGGGGATGCCCGATCCATTGGTACCATCCCCGAGCGTCTACGACCTCCGCAAGGGGTCAAACCAGCACATCTCGAAGAAAAAGTACGAGCTATTTCTCAATAACTCATTGTCTGAACGTCGTAGCGACTCGGGCATTTCACACACAGTCAAGGGGAGACAGCCACGCACCCACACCAACTTTCAGCACGTTTCGAGCAAGCGGCGCCGAGTTATTCACCCAAAGGTGATTAGGGTTAGGGCTGAAATTAGGGTTAGGGTTAGGGTTAGGGTTGCAATTAGGGTTAGGGTTGCAGCCAGGGCCAGGGTTAGGGTTGGGGAATGAAGCCCATTGGAGATTGAAGATTTTCTTGAATAACTTTTGTTCTGAAGGTCATAGAGACTTGGAAGTTGGTTCGAGCTGAACTAATGTGGGGATGCCCGATCCATTGGTACCATCCCCGAGCGTCTACGACCTCCGCAAGGGGTCAAACCAGCACATCTCGAAGAAAAAGTACGAGCTATTTCTCAATAAGTCATTGTCTGAACGTCGTAGCGACTCGGGCATTTCACACATAGTCAAGGGGAGACAGCCACGCACCCACACCAACTTTCAGCACGTTTCGAGCAAGCGGCGCCGAGTTATTCACCCAAAGGTCATTAGGGTTAGGGCTGAAATTAGGGTTAGGGTTAGGGTTAGGGTTGCAATTAGGGTTAGGGTTGCAGCCAGGGCCAGGGTTAGGGTTGGGGAATGAAGCCCATTGGAGATTGAAGATTTTCTTGAATAACTTTTGTTCTGAAGGTCATAGAGACTTGGAAGTTGGTTCGAGCTGAACTAATGTGGGGATGCCCGATCCATTGGTACCATCCCCGAGCGTCTACGACCTCCGCAAGGGGTCAAACCAGCACATCTCGAAGAAAAAGTACGAGCTATTTCTCAATAACTCATTGTCTGAACGTCGTAGCGACTCGGGCATTTCACACATAGTCAAGGGGAGACAGCCACGCACCCACACCAACTTTCAGCACGTTTCGAGCAAGCGGCGCCGAGTTATTCACCCAAAGGTCATTAGGGTTAGGGCTGAAATTAGGGTTAGGGTTAGGGTTAGGGTTGCAATTAGGGTTAGGGTTGCAGCCAGGGCCAGGGTTAGGGTTGGGGAATGAAGCCCATTGGAGATTGAAGATTTTCTTGAATAACTTTTGTTCTGAAGGTCATAGAGACTTGGAAGTTGGTTCGAGCTGAACTAATGTGGGGATGCCCGATCCATTGGTACCATCCCCGAGCGTCTACGACCTCCGCAAGGGGTCAAACCAGCACATCTCGAAGAAAAAGTACGAGCTATTTCTCAATAACTCATTGTCTGAACGTCGTAGCGACTCGGGCATTTCACACATAGTCAAGGGGAGACAGCCACGCACCCACACCAACTTTCAGCACGTTTCGAGCAAGCGGCGCCGAGTTATTCACCCAAAGGTCATTAGGGTTAGGGCTGAAATTAGGGTTAGGGTTAGGGTTAGGGTTGCAATTAGGGTTAGGGTTGCAGCCAGGGCCAGGGTTAGGGTTGGGGAATGAAGCCCATTGGAGATTGAAGATTTTCTTGAATAACTTTTGTTCTGAAGGTCATAGAGACTTGGAAGTTGGTTCGAGCTGAACTAATGTGGGGATGCCCGATCCATTGGTACCATCCCCGAGCGTCTACGACCTCCGCAAGGGGTCAAACCAGCACATCTCGAAGAAAAAGTACGAGCTATTTCTCAATAACTCATTGTCTGAACGTCGTAGCGACTCGGGCATTTCACACATAGTCAAGGGGAGACAGCCACGCACCCACACCAACTTTCAGCACGTTTCGAGCAAGCGGCGCCGAGTTATTCACCCAAAGGTGATTAGGGTTAGGGCTGAAATTAGGGTTAGGGTTAGGGTTAGGGTTGCAATTAGGGTTAGGGTTGCAGCCAGGGCCAGGGTTAGGGTTGGGGAATGAAGCCCATTGGAGATTGAAGATTTTCTTGAATAACTTTTGTTCTGAAGGTCATAGAGACTTGGAAGTTGGTTCGAGCTGAACTAATGTGGGGATGCCCGATCCATTGGTACCATCCCCGAGCGTCTACGACCTCCGCAAGGGGTCAAACCAGCACATCTCGAAGAAAAAGTACGAGCTATTTCTCAATAACTCATTGTCTGAACGTCGTAGCGACTCGGGCATTTCACACATAGTCAAGGGGAGACAGCCACGCACCCACACCAACTTTCAGCACGTTTCGAGCAAGCGGCGCCGAGTTATTCACCCAAAGGTGATTAGGGTTAGGGCTGAAATTAGGGTTAGGGTTAGGGTTAGGGTTGCAATTAGGGTTAGGGTTGCAGCCAGGGCCAGGGTTAGGGTTGGGGAATGAAGCCCATTGGAGATTGAAGATTTTCTTGAATAACTTTTGTTCTGAAGGTCATAGAGACTTGGAAGTTGGTTCGAGCTGAACTAATGTGGGGATGCCCGATCCATTGGTACCATCCCCGAGCGTCTACGACCTCCGCAAGGGGTCAAACCAGCACATCTCGAAGAAAAAGTACGAGCTATTTCTCAATAACTCATTGTCTGAACGTCGTAGCGACTCGGGCATTTCACACATAGTCAAGGGGAGACAGCCACGCACCCACACCAACTTTCAGCACGTTTCGAGCAAGCGGCGCCGAGTTATTCACCCAAAGGTGATTAGGGTTAGGGCTGAAATTAGGGTTAGGGTTAGGGTTAGGGTTGCAATTAGGGTTAGGGTTGCAGCCAGGGCCAGGGTTAGGGTTGGGGAATGAAGCCCATTGGAGATTGAAGATTTTCTTGAATAACTTTTGTTCTGAAGGTCATAGAGACTTGGAAGTTGGTTCGAGCTGAACTAATGTGGGGATGCCCGATCCATTGGTACCATCCCCGAGCGTCTACGACCTCCGCAAGGGGTCAAACCAGCACATCTCGAAGAAAAAGTACGAGCTATTTCTCAATAACTCATTGTCTGAACGTCGTAGCGACTCGGGCATTTCACACATAGTCAAGGGGAGACAGCCACGCACCCACACCAACTTTCAGCACGTTTCGAGCAAGCGGCGCCGAGTTATTCACCCAAAGGTCATTAGGGTTAGGGCTGAAATTAGGGTTAGGGTTAGGGTTAGGGTTGCAATTAGGGTTAGGGTTGCAGCCAGGGCCAGGGTTAGGGTTGGGGAATGAAGCCCATTGGAGATTGAAGATTTTCTTGAATAACTTTTGTTCTGAAGGTCATAGAGACTTGGAAGTTGGTTCGAGCTGAACTAATGTGGGGATGCCCGATCCATTGGTACCATCCCCGAGCGTCTACGACCTCCGCAAGGGGTCAAACCAGCACATCTCGAAGAAAAAGTACGAGCTATTTCTCAATAACTCATTGTCTGAACGTCGTAGCGACTCGGGCATTTCACACATAGTCAAGGGGAGACAGCCACGCACCCACACCAACTTTCAGCACGTTTCGAGCAAGCGGCGCCGAGTTATTCACCCAAAGGTCATTAGGGTTAGGGCTGAAATTAGGGTTAGGGTTAGGGTTAGGGTTGCAATTAGGGTTAGGGTTGCAGCCAGGGCCAGGGTTAGGGTTGGGGAATGAAGCCCATTGGAGATTGAAGATTTTCTTGAATAACTTTTGTTCTGAAGGTCATAGAGACTTGGAAGTTGGTTCGAGCTGAACTAATGTGGGGATGCCCGATCCATTGGTACCATCCCCGAGCGTCTACGACCTCCGCAAGGGGTCAAACCAGCACATCTCGAAGAAAAAGTACGAGCTATTTCTCAATAACTCATTGTCTGAACGTCGTAGCGACTCGGGCATTTCACACATAGTCAAGGGGAGACAGCCACGCACCCACACCAACTTTCAGCACGTTTCGAGCAAGCGGCGCCGAGTTATTCACCCAAAGGTCATTAGGGTTAGGGCTGAAATTAGGGTTAGGGTTAGGGTTAGGGTTGCAATTAGGGTTAGGGTTGCAGCCAGGGCCAGGGTTAGGGTTGGGGAATGAAGCCCATTGGAGATTGAAGATTTTCTTGAATAACTTTTGTTCTGAAGGTCATAGAGACTTGGAAGTTGGTTCGAGCTGAACTAATGTGGGGATGCCCGATCCATTGGTACCATCCCCGAGCGTCTACGACCTCCGCAAGGGGTCAAACCAGCACATCTCGAAGAAAAAGTACGAGCTATTTCTCAATAACTCATTGTCTGAACGTCGTAGCGACTCGGGCATTTCACACATAGTCAAGGGGAGACAGCCACGCACCCACACCAACTTTCAGCACGTTTCGAGCAAGCGGCGCCGAGTTATTCACCCAAAGGTGATTAGGGTTAGGGCTGAAATTAGGGTTAGGGTTAGGGTTAGGGTTGCAATTAGGGTTAGGGTTGCAGCCAGGGCCAGGGTTAGGGTTGGGGAATGAAGCCCATTGGAGATTGAAGATTTTCTTGAATAACTTTTGTTCTGAAGGTCATAGAGACTTGGAAGTTGGTTCGAGCTGAACTAATGTGGGGATGCCCGATCCATTGGTACCATCCCCGAGCGTCTACGACCTCCGCAAGGGGTCAAACCAGCACATCTCGAAGAAAAAGTACGAGCTATTTCTCAATAACTCATTGTCTGAACGTCGTAGCGACTCGGGCATTTCACACATAGTCAAGGGGAGACAGCCACGCACCCACACCAACTTTCAGCACGTTTCGAGCAAGCGGCGCCGAGTTATTCACCCAAAGGTGATTAGGGTTAGGGCTGAAATTAGGGTTAGGGTTAGGGTTAGGGTTGCAATTAGGGTTAGGGTTGCAGCCAGGGCCAGGGTTAGGGTTGGGGAATGAAGCCCATTGGAGATTGAAGATTTTCTTGAATAACTTTTGTTCTGAAGGTCATAGAGACTTGGAAGTTGGTTCGAGCTGAACTAATGTGGGGATGCCCGATCCATTGGTACCATCCCCGAGCGTCTACGACCTCCGCAAGGGGTCAAACCAGCACATCTCGAAGAAAAAGTACGAGCTATTTCTCAATAACTCATTGTCTGAACGTCGTAGCGACTCGGGCATTTCACACATAGTCAAGGGGAGACAGCCACGCACCCACACCAACTTTCAGCACGTTTCGAGCAAGCGGCGCCGAGTTATTCACCCAAAGGTCATTAGGGTTAGGGCTGAAATTAGGGTTAGGGTTAGGGTTAGGGTTGCAATTAGGGTTAGGGTTGCAGCCAGGGCCAGGGTTAGGGTTGGGGAATGAAGCCCATTGGAGATTGAAGATTTTCTTGAATAACTTTTGTTCTGAAGGTCATAGAGACTTGGAAGTTGGTTCGAGCTGAACTAATGTGGGGATGCCCGATCCATTGGTACCATCCCCGAGCGTCTACGACCTCCGCAAGGGGTCAAACCAGCACATCTCGAAGAAAAAGTACGAGCTATTTCTCAATAACTCATTGTCTGAACGTCGTAGCGACTCGGGCATTTCACACATAGTCAAGGGGAGACAGCCACGCACCCACACCAACTTTCAGCACGTTTCGAGCAAGCGGCGCCGAGTTATTCACCCAAAGGTCATTAGGGTTAGGGCTGAAATTAGGGTTAGGGTTAGGGTTAGGGTTGCAATTAGGGTTAGGGTTGCAGCCAGGGCCAGGGTTAGGGTTGGGGAATGAAGCCCATTGGAGATTGAAGATTTTCTTGAATAACTTTTGTTCTGAAGGTCATAGAGACTTGGAAGTTGGTTCGAGCTGAACTAATGTGGGGATGCCCGATCCATTGGTACCATCCCCGAGCGTCTACGACCTCCGCAAGGGGTCAAACCAGCACATCTCGAAGAAAAAGTACGAGCTATTTCTCAATAACTCATTGTCTGAACGTCGTAGCGACTCGGGCATTTCACACATAGTCAAGGGGAGACAGCCACGCACCCACACCAACTTTCAGCACGTTTCGAGCAAGCGGCGCCGAGTTATTCACCCAAAGGTCATTAGGGTTAGGGCTGAAATTAGGGTTAGGGTTAGGGTTAGGGTTGCAATTAGGGTTAGGGTTGCAGCCAGGGCCAGGGTTAGGGTTGGGGAATGAAGCCCATTGGAGATTGAAGATTTTCTTGAATAACTTTTGTTCTGAAGGTCATAGAGACTTGGAAGTTGGTTCGAGCTGAACTAATGTGGGGATGCCCGATCCATTGGTACCATCCCCGAGCGTCTACGACCTCCGCAAGGGGTCAAACCAGCACATCTCGAAGAAAAAGTACGAGCTATTTCTCAATAACTCATTGTCTGAACGTCGTAGCGACTCGGGCATTTCACACATAGTCAAGGGGAGACAGCCACGCACCCACACCAACTTTCAGCACGTTTCGAGCAAGCGGCGCCGAGTTATTCACCCAAAGGTCATTAGGGTTAGGGCTGAAATTAGGGTTAGGGTTAGGGTTAGGGTTGCAATTAGGGTTAGGGTTGCAGCCAGGGCCAGGGTTAGGGTTGGGGAATGAAGCCCATTGGAGATTGAAGATTTTCTTGAATAACTTTTGTTCTGAAGGTCATAGAGACTTGGAAGTTGGTTCGAGCTGAACTAATGTGGGGATGCCCGATCCATTGGTACCATCCCCGAGCGTCTACGACCTCCGCAAGGGGTCAAACCAGCACATCTCGAAGAAAAAGTACGAGCTATTTCTCAATAACTCATTGTCTGAACGTCGTAGCGACTCGGGCATTTCACACATAGTCAAGGGGAGACAGCCACGCACCCACACCAACTTTCAGCACGTTTCGAGCAAGCGGCGCCGAGTTATTCACCCAAAGGTCATTAGGGTTAGGGCTGAAATTAGGGTTAGGGTTAGGGTTAGGGTTGCAATTAGGGTTAGGGTTGCAGCCAGGGCCAGGGTTAGGGTTGGGGAATGAAGCCCATTGGAGATTGAAGATTTTCTTGAATAACTTTTGTTCTGAAGGTCATAGAGACTTGGAAGTTGGTTCGAGCTGAACTAATGTGGGGATGCCCGATCCATTGGTACCATCCCCGAGCGTCTACGACCTCCGCAAGGGGTCAAACCAGCACATCTCGAAGAAAAAGTACGAGCTATTTCTCAATAACTCATTGTCTGAACGTCGTAGCGACTCGGGCATTTCACACATAGTCAAGGGGAGACAGCCACGCACCCACACCAACTTTCAGCACGTTTCGAGCAAGCGGCGCCGAGTTATTCACCCAAAGGTCATTAGGGTTAGGGCTGAAATTAGGGTTAGGGTTAGGGTTAGGGTTGCAATTAGGGTTAGGGTTGCAGCCAGGGCCAGGGTTAGGGTTGGGGAATGAAGCCCATTGGAGATTGAAGATTTTCTTGAATAACTTTTGTTCTGAAGGTCATAGAGACTTGGAAGTTGGTTCGAGCTGAACTAATGTGGGGATGCCCGATCCATTGGTACCATCCCCGAGCGTCTACGACCTCCGCAAGGGGTCAAACCAGCACATCTCGAAGAAAAAGTACGAGCTATTTCTCAATAACTCATTGTCTGAACGTCGTAGCGACTCGGGCATTTCACACATAGTCAAGGGGAGACAGCCACGCACCCACACCAACTTTCAGCACGTTTCGAGCAAGCGGCGCCAAGTTATTCACCCAAAGGTCATTAGGGTTAGGGCTGAAATTAGGGTTAGGGTTAGGGTTAGGGTTGCAATTAGGGTTAGGGTTGCAGCCAGGGCCAGGGTTAGGGTTGGGGAATGAAGCCCATTGGAGATTGAAGATTTTCTTGAATAACTTTTGTTCTGAAGGTCATAGAGACTTGGAAGTTGGTTCGAGCTGAACTAATGTGGGGATGCCCGATCCATTGGTACCATCCCCGAGCGTCTACGACCTCCGCAAGGGGTCAAACCAGCACATCTCGAAGAAAAAGTACGAGCTATTTCTCAATAACTCATTGTCTGAACGTCGTAGCGACTCGGGCATTTCACACATAGTCAAGGGGAGACAGCCACGCACCCACACCAACTTTCAGCACGTTTCGAGCAAGCGGCGCCGAGTTATTCACCCAAAGGTCATTAGGGTTAGGGCTGAAATTAGGGTTAGGGTTAGGGTTAGGGTTGCAATTAGGGTTAGGGTTGCAGCCAGGGCCAGGGTTAGGGTTGGGGAATGAAGCCCATTGGAGATTGAAGATTTTCTTGAATAACTTTTGTTCTGAAGGTCATAGAGACTTGGAAGTTGGTTCGAGCTGAACTAATGTGGGGATGCCCGATCCATTGGTACCATCCCCGAGCGTCTACGACCTCCGCAAGGGGTCAAACCAGCACATCTCGAAGAAAAAGTACGAGCTATTTCTCAATAACTCATTGTCTGAACGTCGTAGCGACTCGGGCATTTCACACATAGTCAAGGGGAGACAGCCACGCACCCACACCAACTTTCAGCACGTTTCGAGCAAGCGGCGCCGAGTTATTCACCCAAAGGTGATTAGGGTTAGGGCTGAAATTAGGGTTAGGGTTAGGGTTAGGGTTGCAATTAGGGTTAGGGTTGCAGCCAGGGCCAGGGTTAGGGTTGGGGAATGAAGCCCATTGGAGATTGAAGATTTTCTTGAATAACTTTTGTTCTGAAGGTCATAGAGACTTGGAAGTTGGTTCGAGCTGAACTAATGTGGGGATGCCCGATCCATTGGTACCATCCCCGAGCGTCTACGACCTCCGCAAGGGGTCAAACCAGCACATCTCGAAGAAAAAGTACGAGCTATTTCTCAATAACTCATTGTCTGAACGTCGTAGCGACTCGGGCATTTCACACATAGTCAAGGGGAGACAGCCACGCACCCACACCAACTTTCAGCACGTTTCGAGCAAGCGGCGCCGAGTTATTCACCCAAAGGTCATTAGGGTTAGGGCTGAAATTAGGGTTAGGGTTAGGGTTAGGGTTGCAATTAGGGTTAGGGTTGCAGCCAGGGCCAGGGTTAGGGTTGGGGAATGAAGCCCATTGGAGATTGAAGATTTTCTTGAATAACTTTTGTTCTGAAGGTCATAGAGACTTGGAAGTTGGTTCGAGCTGAACTAATGTGGGGATGCCCGATCCATTGGTACCATCCCCGAGCGTCTACGACCTCCGCAAGGGGTCAAACCAGCACATCTCGAAGAAAAAGTACGAGCTATTTCTCAATAACTCATTGTCTGAACGTCGTAGCGACTCGGGCATTTCACACATAGTCAAGGGGAGACAGCCACGCACCCACACCAACTTTCAGCACGTTTCGAGCAAGCGGCGCCGAGTTATTCACCCAAAGTTGATTAGGGTTAGGGCTGAAATTAGGGTTAGGGTTAGGGTTAGGGTTGCAATTAGGGTTAGGGTTGCAGCCAGGGCCAGGGTTAGGGTTGGGGAATGAAGCCCATTGGAGATTGAAGATTTTCTTGAATAACTTTTGTTCTGAAGGTCATAGAGACTTGGAAGTTGGTTCGAGCTGAACTAATGTGGGGATGCCCGATCCATTGGTACCATCCCCGAGCGTCTACGACCTCCGCAAGGGGTCAAACCAGCACATCTCGAAGAAAAAGTACGAGCTATTTCTCAATAACTCATTGTCTGAACGTCGTAGCGACTCGGGCATTTCACACATAGTCAAGGGGAGACAGCCACGCACCCACACCAACTTTCAGCACGTTTCGAGCAAGCGGCGCCGAGTTATTCACCCAAAGGTGATTAGGGTTAGGGCTGAAATTAGGGTTAGGGTTAGGGTTAGGGTTGCAATTAGGGTTAGGGTTGCAGCCAGGGCCAGGGTTAGGGTTGGGGAATGAAGCCCATTGGAGATTGAAGATTTTCTTGAATAACTTTTGTTCTGAAGGTCATAGAGACTTGGAAGTTGGTTCGAGCTGAACTAATGTGGGGATGCCCGATCCATTGGTACCATCCCCGAGCGTCTACGACCTCCGCAAGGGGTCAAACCAGCACATCTCGAAGAAAAAGTACGAGCTATTTCTCAATAACTCATTGTCTGAACGTCGTAGCGACTCGGGCATTTCACACATAGTCAAGGGGAGACAGCCACGCACCCACACCAACTTTCAGCACGTTTCGAGCAAGCGGCGCCGAGTTATTCACCCAAAGGTGATTAGGGTTAGGGCTGAAATTAGGGTTAGGGTTAGGGTTAGGGTTGCAATTAGGGTTAGGGTTGCAGCCAGGGCCAGGGTTAGGGTTGGGGAATGAAGCCCATTGGAGATTGAAGATTTTCTTGAATAACTTTTGTTCTGAAGGTCATAGAGACTTGGAAGTTGGTTCGAGCTGAACTAATGTGGGGATGCCCGATCCATTGGTACCATCCCCGAGCGTCTACGACCTCCGCAAGGGGTCAAACCAGCACATCTCGAAGAAAAAGTACGAGCTATTTCTCAATAACTCATTGTCTGAACGTCGTAGCGACTCGGGCATTTCACACATAGTCAAGGGGAGACAGCCACGCACCCACACCAACTTTCAGCACGTTTCGAGCAAGCGGCGCCGAGTTATTCACCCAAAGGTGATTAGGGTTAGGGCTGAAATTAGGGTTAGGGTTAGGGTTAGGGTTGCAATTAGGGTTAGGGTTGCAGCCAGGGCCAGGGTTAGGGTTGGGGAATGAAGCCCATTGGAGATTGAAGATTTTCTTGAATAACTTTTGTTCTGAAGGTCATAGAGACTTGGAAGTTGGTTCGAGCTGAACTAATGTGGGGATGCCCGATCCATTGGTACCATCCCCGAGCGTCTACGACCTCCGCAAGGGGTCAAACCAGCACATCTCGAAGAAAAAGTACGAGCTATTTCTCAATAACTCATTGTCTGAACGTCGTAGCGACTCGGGCATTTCACACATAGTCAAGGGGAGACAGCCACGCACCCACACCAACTTTCAGCACGTTTCGAGCAAGCGGCGCCGAGTTATTCACCCAAAGGTCATTAGGGTTAGGGCTGAAATTAGGGTTAGGGTTAGGGTTAGGGTTGCAATTAGGGTTAGGGTTGCAGCCAGGGCCAGGGTTAGGGTTGGGGAATGAAGCCCATTGGAGATTGAAGATTTTCTTGAATAACTTTTGTTCTGAAGGTCATAGAGACTTGGAAGTTGGTTCGAGCTGAACTAATGTGGGGATGCCCGATCCATTGGTACCATCCCCGAGCGTCTACGACCTCCGCAAGGGGTCAAACCAGCACATCTCGAAGAAAAAGTACGAGCTATTTCTCAATAACTCATTGTCTGAACGTCGTAGCGACTCGGGCATTTCACACACAGTCAAGGGGAGACAGCCACGCACCCACACCAACTTTCAGCACGTTTCGAGCAAGCGGCGCCGAGTTATTCACCCAAAGGTGATTAGGGTTAGGGCTGAAATTAGGGTTAGGGTTAGGGTTAGGGTTGCAATTAGGGTTAGGGTTGCAGCCAGGGCCAGGGTTAGGGTTGGGGAATGAAGCCCATTGGAGATTGAAGATTTTCTTGAATAACTTTTGTTCTGAAGGTCATAGAGACTTGGAAGTTGGTTCGAGCTGAACTAATGTGGGGATGCCCGATCCATTGGTACCATCCCCGAGCGTCTACGACCTCCGCAAGGGGTCAAACCAGCACATCTCGAAGAAAAAGTACGAGCTATTTCTCAATAACTCATTGTCTGAACGTCGTAGCGACTCGGGCATTTCACACACAGTCAAGGGGAGACAGCCACGCACCCACACCAACTTTCAGCACGTTTCGAGCAAGCGGCGCCGAGTTATTCACCCAAAGGTGATTAGGGTTAGGGCTGAAATTAGGGTTAGGGTTAGGGTTAGGGTTGCAATTAGGGTTAGGGTTGCAGCCAGGGCCAGGGTTAGGGTTGGGGAATGAAGCCCATTGGAGATTGAAGATTTTCTTGAATAACTTTTGTTCTGAAGGTCATAGAGACTTGGAAGTTGGTTCGAGCTGAACTAATGTGGGGATGCCCGATCCATTGGTACCATCCCCGAGCGTCTACGACCTCCGCAAGGGGTCAAACCAGCACATCTCGAAGAAAAAGTACGAGCTATTTCTCAATAACTCATTGTCTGAACGTCGTAGCGACTCGGGCATTTCACACACAGTCAAGGGGAGACAGCCACGCACCCACACCAACTTTCAGCACGTTTCGAGCAAGCGGCGCCGAGTTATTCACCCAAAGGTGATTAGGGTTAGGGCTGAAATTAGGGTTAGGGTTAGGGTTAGGGTTGCAATTAGGGTTAGGGTTGCAGCCAGGGCCAGGGTTAGGGTTGGGGAATGAAGCCCATTGGAGATTGAAGATTTTCTTGAATAACTTTTGTTCTGAAGGTCATAGAGACTTGGAAGTTGGTTCGAGCTGAACTAATGTGGGGATGCCCGATCCATTGGTACCATCCCCGAGCGTCTACGACCTCCGCAAGGGGTCAAACCAGCACATCTCGAAGAAAAAGTACGAGCTATTTCTCAATAACTCATTGTCTGAACGTCGTAGCGACTCGGGCATTTCACACACAGTCAAGGGGAGACAGCCACGCACCCACACCAACTTTCAGCACGTTTCGAGCAAGCGGCGCCGAGTTATTCACCCAAAGGTGATTAGGGTTAGGGCTGAAATTAGGGTTAGGGTTAGGGTTAGGGTTGCAATTAGGGTTAGGGTTGCAGCCAGGGCCAGGGTTAGGGTTGGGGAATGAAGCCCATTGGAGATTGAAGATTTTCTTGAATAACTTTTGTTCTGAAGGTCATAGAGACTTGGAAGTTGGTTCGAGCTGAACTAATGTGGGGATGCCCGATCCATTGGTACCATCCCCGAGCGTCTACGACCTCCGCAAGGGGTCAAACCAGCACATCTCGAAGAAAAAGTACGAGCTATTTCTCAATAACTCATTGTCTGAACGTCGTAGCGACTCGGGCATTTCACACACAGTCAAGGGGAGACAGCCACGCACCCACACCAACTTTCAGCACGTTTCGAGCAAGCGGCGCCGAGTTATTCACCCAAAGGTGATTAGGGTTAGGGCTGAAATTAGGGTTAGGGTTAGGGTTAGGGTTGCAATTAGGGTTAGGGTTGCAGCCAGGGCCAGGGTTAGGGTTGGGGAATGAAGCCCATTGGAGATTGAAGATTTTCTTGAATAACTTTTGTTCTGAAGGTCATAGAGACTTGGAAGTTGGTTCGAGCTGAACTAATGTGGGGATGCCCGATCCATTGGTACCATCCCCGAGCGTCTACGACCTCCGCAAGGGGTCAAACCAGCACATCTCGAAGAAAAAGTACGAGCTATTTCTCAATAACTCATTGTCTGAACGTCGTAGCGACTCGGGCATTTCACACACAGTCAAGGGGAGACAGCCACGCACCCACACCAACTTTCAGCACGTTTCGAGCAAGCGGCGCCGAGTTATTCACCCAAAGGTGATTAGGGTTAGGGCTGAAATTAGGGTTAGGGTTAGGGTTAGGGTTGCAATTAGGGTTAGGGTTGCAGCCAGGGCCAGGGTTAGGGTTGGGGAATGAAGCCCATTGGAGATTGAAGATTTTCTTGAATAACTTTTGTTCTGAAGGTCATAGAGACTTGGAAGTTGGTTCGAGCTGAACTAATGTGGGGATGCCCGATCCATTGGTACCATCCCCGAGCGTCTACGACCTCCGCAAGGGGTCAAACCAGCACATCTCGAAGAAAAAGTACGAGCTATTTCTCAATAACTCATTGTCTGAACGTCGTAGCGACTCGGGCATTTCACACACAGTCAAGGGGAGACAGCCACGCACCCACACCAACTTTCAGCACGTTTCGAGCAAGCGGCGCCGAGTTATTCACCCAAAGGTGATTAGGGTTAGGGCTGAAATTAGGGTTAGGGTTAGGGTTAGGGTTGCAATTAGGGTTAGGGTTGCAGCCAGGGCCAGGGTTAGGGTTGGGGAATGAAGCCCATTGGAGATTGAAGATTTTCTTGAATAACTTTTGTTCTGAAGGTCATAGAGACTTGGAAGTTGGTTCGAGCTGAACTAATGTGGGGATGCCCGATCCATTGGTACCATCCCCGAGCGTCTACGACCTCCGCAAGGGGTCAAACCAGCACATCTCGAAGAAAAAGTACGAGCTATTTCTCAATAACTCATTGTCTGAACGTCGTAGCGACTCGGGCATTTCACACACAGTCAAGGGGAGACAGCCACGCACCCACACCAACTTTCAGCACGTTTCGAGCAAGCGGCGCCGAGTTATTCACCCAAAGGTGATTAGGGTTAGGGCTGAAATTAGGGTTAGGGTTAGGGTTAGGGTTGCAATTAGGGTTAGGGTTGCAGCCAGGGCCAGGGTTAGGGTTGGGGAATGAAGCCCATTGGAGATTGAAGATTTTCTTGAATAACTTTTGTTCTGAAGGTCATAGAGACTTGGAAGTTGGTTCGAGCTGAACTAATGTGGGGATGCCCGATCCATTGGTACCATCCCCGAGCGTCTACGACCTCCGCAAGGGGTCAAACCAGCACATCTCGAAGAAAAAGTACGAGCTATTTCTCAATAACTCATTGTCTGAACGTCGTAGCGACTCGGGCATTTCACACACAGTCAAGGGGAGACAGCCACGCACCCACACCAACTTTCAGCACGTTTCGAGCAAGCGGCGCCGAGTTATTCACCCAAAGGTGATTAGGGTTAGGGCTGAAATTAGGGTTAGGGTTAGGGTTAGGGTTGCAATTAGGGTTAGGGTTGCAGCCAGGGCCAGGGTTAGGGTTGGGGAATGAAGCCCATTGGAGATTGAAGATTTTCTTGAATAACTTTTGTTCTGAAGGTCATAGAGACTTGGAAGTTGGTTCGAGCTGAACTAATGTGGGGATGCCCGATCCATTGGTACCATCCCCGAGCGTCTACGACCTCCGCAAGGGGTCAAACCAGCACATCTCGAAGAAAAAGTACGAGCTATTTCTCAATAACTCATTGTCTGAACGTCGTAGCGACTCGGGCATTTCACACACAGTCAAGGGGAGACAGCCACGCACCCACACCAACTTTCAGCACGTTTCGAGCAAGCGGCGCCGAGTTATTCACCCAAAGGTGATTAGGGTTAGGGCTGAAATTAGGGTTAGGGTTAGGGTTAGGGTTGCAATTAGGGTTAGGGTTGCAGCCAGGGCCAGGGTTAGGGTTGGGGAATGAAGCCCATTGGAGATTGAAGATTTTCTTGAATAACTTTTGTTCTGAAGGTCATAGAGACTTGGAAGTTGGTTCGAGCTGAACTAATGTGGGGATGCCCGATCCATTGGTACCATCCCCGAGCGTCTACGACCTCCGCAAGGGGTCAAACCAGCACATCTCGAAGAAAAAGTACGAGCTATTTCTCAATAACTCATTGTCTGAACGTCGTAGCGACTCGGGCATTTCACACACAGTCAAGGGGAGACAGCCACGCACCCACACCAACTTTCAGCACGTTTCGAGCAAGCGGCGCCGAGTTATTCACCCAAAGGTGATTAGGGTTAGGGCTGAAATTAGGGTTAGGGTTAGGGTTAGGGTTGCAATTAGGGTTAGGGTTGCAGCCAGGGCCAGGGTTAGGGTTGGGGAATGAAGCCCATTGGAGATTGAAGATTTTCTTGAATAACTTTTGTTCTGAAGGTCATAGAGACTTGGAAGTTGGTTCGAGCTGAACTAATGTGGGGATGCCCGATCCATTGGTACCATCCCCGAGCGTCTACGACCTCCGCAAGGGGTCAAACCAGCACATCTCGAAGAAAAAGTACGAGCTATTTCTCAATAACTCATTGTCTGAACGTCGTAGCGACTCGGGCATTTCACACACAGTCAAGGGGAGACAGCCACGCACCCACACCAACTTTCAGCACGTTTCGAGCAAGCGGCGCCGAGTTATTCACCCAAAGGTGATTAGGGTTAGGGCTGAAATTAGGGTTAGGGTTAGGGTTAGGGTTGCAATTAGGGTTAGGGTTGCAGCCAGGGCCAGGGTTAGGGTTGGGGAATGAAGCCCATTGGAGATTGAAGATTTTCTTGAATAACTTTTGTTCTGAAGGTCATAGAGACTTGGAAGTTGGTTCGAGCTGAACTAATGTGGGGATGCCCGATCCATTGGTACCATCCCCGAGCGTCTACGACCTCCGCAAGGGGTCAAACCAGCACATCTCGAAGAAAAAGTACGAGCTATTTCTCAATAACTCATTGTCTGAACGTCGTAGCGACTCGGGCATTTCACACACAGTCAAGGGGAGACAGCCACGCACCCACACCAACTTTCAGCACGTTTCGAGCAAGCGGCGCCGAGTTATTCACCCAAAGGTGATTAGGGTTAGGGCTGAAATTAGGGTTAGGGTTAGGGTTAGGGTTGCAATTAGGGTTAGGGTTGCAGCCAGGGCCAGGGTTAGGGTTGGGGAATGAAGCCCATTGGAGATTGAAGATTTTCTTGAATAACTTTTGTTCTGAAGGTCATAGAGACTTGGAAGTTGGTTCGAGCTGAACTAATGTGGGGATGCCCGATCCATTGGTACCATCCCCGAGCGTCTACGACCTCCGCAAGGGGTCAAACCAGCACATCTCGAAGAAAAAGTACGAGCTATTTCTCAATAACTCATTGTCTGAACGTCGTAGCGACTCGGGCATTTCACACACAGTCAAGGGGAGACAGCCACGCACCCACACCAACTTTCAGCACGTTTCGAGCAAGCGGCGCCGAGTTATTCACCCAAAGGTGATTAGGGTTAGGGCTGAAATTAGGGTTAGGGTTAGGGTTAGGGTTGCAATTAGGGTTAGGGTTGCAGCCAGGGCCAGGGTTAGGGTTGGGGAATGAAGCCCATTGGAGATTGAAGATTTTCTTGAATAACTTTTGTTCTGAAGGTCATAGAGACTTGGAAGTTGGTTCGAGCTGAACTAATGTGGGGATGCCCGATCCATTGGTACCATCCCCGAGCGTCTACGACCTCCGCAAGGGGTCAAACCAGCACATCTCGAAGAAAAAGTACGAGCTATTTCTCAATAACTCATTGTCTGAACGTCGTAGCGACTCGGGCATTTCACACACAGTCAAGGGGAGACAGCCACGCACCCACACCAACTTTCAGCACGTTTCGAGCAAGCGGCGCCGAGTTATTCACCCAAAGGTGATTAGGGTTAGGGCTGAAATTAGGGTTAGGGTTAGGGTTAGGGTTGCAATTAGGGTTAGGGTTGCAGCCAGGGCCAGGGTTAGGGTTGGGGAATGAAGCCCATTGGAGATTGAAGATTTTCTTGAATAACTTTTGTTCTGAAGGTCATAGAGACTTGGAAGTTGGTTCGAGCTGAACTAATGTGGGGATGCCCGATCCATTGGTACCATCCCCGAGCGTCTACGACCTCCGCAAGGGGTCAAACCAGCACATCTCGAAGAAAAAGTACGAGCTATTTCTCAATAACTCATTGTCTGAACGTCGTAGCGACTCGGGCATTTCACACACAGTCAAGGGGAGACAGCCACGCACCCACACCAACTTTCAGCACGTTTCGAGCAAGCGGCGCCGAGTTATTCACCCAAAGGTGATTAGGGTTAGGGCTGAAATTAGGGTTAGGGTTAGGGTTAGGGTTGCAATTAGGGTTAGGGTTGCAGCCAGGGCCAGGGTTAGGGTTGGGGAATGAAGCCCATTGGAGATTGAAGATTTTCTTGAATAACTTTTGTTCTGAAGGTCATAGAGACTTGGAAGTTGGTTCGAGCTGAACTAATGTGGGGATGCCCGATCCATTGGTACCATCCCCGAGCGTCTACGACCTCCGCAAGGGGTCAAACCAGCACATCTCGAAGAAAAAGTACGAGCTATTTCTCAATAACTCATTGTCTGAACGTCGTAGCGACTCGGGCATTTCACACACAGTCAAGGGGAGACAGCCACGCACCCACACCAACTTTCAGCACGTTTCGAGCAAGCGGCGCCGAGTTATTCACCCAAAGGTGATTAGGGTTAGGGCTGAAATTAGGGTTAGGGTTAGGGTTAGGGTTGCAATTAGGGTTAGGGTTGCAGCCAGGGCCAGGGTTAGGGTTGGGGAATGAAGCCCATTGGAGATTGAAGATTTTCTTGAATAACTTTTGTTCTGAAGGTCATAGAGACTTGGAAGTTGGTTCGAGCTGAACTAATGTGGGGATGCCCGATCCATTGGTACCATCCCCGAGCGTCTACGACCTCCGCAAGGGGTCAAACCAGCACATCTCGAAGAAAAAGTACGAGCTATTTCTCAATAACTCATTGTCTGAACGTCGTAGCGACTCGGGCATTTCACACACAGTCAAGGGGAGACAGCCACGCACCCACACCAACTTTCAGCACGTTTCGAGCAAGCGGCGCCGAGTTATTCACCCAAAGGTGATTAGGGTTAGGGCTGAAATTAGGGTTAGGGTTAGGGTTAGGGTTGCAATTAGGGTTAGGGTTGCAGCCAGGGCCAGGGTTAGGGTTGGGGAATGAAGCCCATTGGAGATTGAAGATTTTCTTGAATAACTTTTGTTCTGAAGGTCATAGAGACTTGGAAGTTGGTTCGAGCTGAACTAATGTGGGGATGCCCGATCCATTGGTACCATCCCCGAGCGTCTACGACCTCCGCAAGGGGTCAAACCAGCACATCTCGAAGAAAAAGTACGAGCTATTTCTCAATAACTCATTGTCTGAACGTCGTAGCGACTCGGGCATTTCACACACAGTCAAGGGGAGACAGCCACGCACCCACACCAACTTTCAGCACGTTTCGAGCAAGCGGCGCCGAGTTATTCACCCAAAGGTGATTAGGGTTAGGGCTGAAATTAGGGTTAGGGTTAGGGTTAGGGTTGCAATTAGGGTTAGGGTTGCAGCCAGGGCCAGGGTTAGGGTTGGGGAATGAAGCCCATTGGAGATTGAAGATTTTCTTGAATAACTTTTGTTCTGAAGGTCATAGAGACTTGGAAGTTGGTTCGAGCTGAACTAATGTGGGGATGCCCGATCCATTGGTACCATCCCCGAGCGTCTACGACCTCCGCAAGGGGTCAAACCAGCACATCTCGAAGAAAAAGTACGAGCTATTTCTCAATAACTCATTGTCTGAACGTCGTAGCGACTCGGGCATTTCACACACAGTCAAGGGGAGACAGCCACGCACCCACACCAACTTTCAGCACGTTTCGAGCAAGCGGCACCGAGTTATTCACCCAAAGGTGATTAGGGTTAGGGCTGAAATTAGGGTTAGGGTTAGGGTTAGGGTTGCAATTAGGGTTAGGGTTGCAGCCAGGGCCAGGGTTAGGGTTGGGGAATGAAGCCCATTGGAGATTGAAGATTTTCTTGAATAACTTTTGTTCTGAAGGTCATAGAGACTTGGAAGTTGG
Organism: Paralichthys olivaceus; assembly: GCF_024713975.1. Taxonomy (NCBI): domain Eukaryota; kingdom Metazoa; phylum Chordata; class Actinopteri; order Pleuronectiformes; family Paralichthyidae; genus Paralichthys; species Paralichthys olivaceus. The sequence continues at coordinate 13,828 of NC_091109.1, read as the reverse complement.
TTCGAGCTGAACTAATGTGGGGATGCCCGATCCATTGGTACCATCCCCGAGCGTCTACGACCTCCGCAAGGGGTCAAACCAGCACATCTCGAAGAAAAAGTACGAGCTATTTCTCAATAACTCATTGTCTGAACGTCGTAGCGACTCGGGCATTTCACACACAGTCAAGGGGAGACAGCCACGCACCCACACCAACTTTCAGCACGTTTCGAGCAAGCGGCGCCGAGTTATTCACCCAAAGGTGATTAGGGTTAGGGCTGAAATTAGGGTTAGGGTTAGGGTTAGGGTTGCAATTAGGGTTAGGGTTGCAGCCAGGGCCAGGGTTAGGGTTGGGGAATGAAGCCCATTGGAGATTGAAGATTTTCTTGAATAACTTTTGTTCTGAAGGTCATAGAGACTTGGAAGTTGGTTCGAGCTGAACTAATGTGGGGATGCCCGATCCATTGGTACCATCCCCGAGCGTCTACGACCTCCGCAAGGGGTCAAACCAGCACATCTCGAAGAAAAAGTACGAGCTATTTCTCAATAACTCATTGTCTGAACGTCGTAGCGACTCGGGCATTTCACACACAGTCAAGGGGAGACAGCCACGCACCCACACCAACTTTCAGCACGTTTCGAGCAAGCGGCGCCGAGTTATTCACCCAAAGGTGATTAGGGTTAGGGCTGAAATTAGGGTTAGGGTTAGGGTTAGGGTTGCAATTAGGGTTAGGGTTGCAGCCAGGGCCAGGGTTAGGGTTGGGGAATGAAGCCCATTGGAGATTGAAGATTTTCTTGAATAACTTTTGTTCTGAAGGTCATAGAGACTTGGAAGTTGGTTCGAGCTGAACTAATGTGGGGATGCCCGATCCATTGGTACCATCCCCGAGCGTCTACGACCTCCGCAAGGGGTCAAACCAGCACATCTCGAAGAAAAAGTACGAGCTATTTCTCAATAACTCATTGTCTGAACGTCGTAGCGACTCGGGCATTTCACACACAGTCAAGGGGAGACAGCCACGCACCCACACCAACTTTCAGCACGTTTCGAGCAAGCGGCGCCGAGTTATTCACCCAAAGGTGATTAGGGTTAGGGCTGAAATTAGGGTTAGGGTTAGGGTTAGGGTTGCAATTAGGGTTAGGGTTGCAGCCAGGGCCAGGGTTAGGGTTGGGGAATGAAGCCCATTGGAGATTGAAGATTTTCTTGAATAACTTTTGTTCTGAAGGTCATAGAGACTTGGAAGTTGGTTCGAGCTGAACTAATGTGGGGATGCCCGATCCATTGGTACCATCCCCGAGCGTCTACGACCTCCGCAAGGGGTCAAACCAGCACATCTCGAAGAAAAAGTACGAGCTATTTCTCAATAACTCATTGTCTGAACGTCGTAGCGACTCGGGCATTTCACACACAGTCAAGGGGAGACAGCCACGCACCCACACCAACTTTCAGCACGTTTCGAGCAAGCGGCGCCGAGTTATTCACCCAAAGGTGATTAGGGTTAGGGCTGAAATTAGGGTTAGGGTTAGGGTTAGGGTTGCAATTAGGGTTAGGGTTGCAGCCAGGGCCAGGGTTAGGGTTGGGGAATGAAGCCCATTGGAGATTGAAGATTTTCTTGAATAACTTTTGTTCTGAAGGTCATAGAGACTTGGAAGTTGGTTCGAGCTGAACTAATGTGGGGATGCCCGATCCATTGGTACCATCCCCGAGCGTCTACGACCTCCGCAAGGGGTCAAACCAGCACATCTCGAAGAAAAAGTACGAGCTATTTCTCAATAACTCATTGTCTGAACGTCGTAGCGACTCGGGCATTTCACACACAGTCAAGGGGAGACAGCCACGCACCCACACCAACTTTCAGCACGTTTCGAGCAAGCGGCGCCGAGTTATTCACCCAAAGGTGATTAGGGTTAGGGCTGAAATTAGGGTTAGGGTTAGGGTTAGGGTTGCAATTAGGGTTAGGGTTGCAGCCAGGGCCAGGGTTAGGGTTGGGGAATGAAGCCCATTGGAGATTGAAGATTTTCTTGAATAACTTTTGTTCTGAAGGTCATAGAGACTTGGAAGTTGGTTCGAGCTGAACTAATGTGGGGATGCCCGATCCATTGGTACCATCCCCGAGCGTCTACGACCTCCGCAAGGGGTCAAACCAGCACATCTCGAAGAAAAAGTACGAGCTATTTCTCAATAACTCATTGTCTGAACGTCGTAGCGACTCGGGCATTTCACACACAGTCAAGGGGAGACAGCCACGCACCCACACCAACTTTCAGCACGTTTCGAGCAAGCGGCGCCGAGTTATTCACCCAAAGGTGATTAGGGTTAGGGCTGAAATTAGGGTTAGGGTTAGGGTTAGGGTTGCAATTAGGGTTAGGGTTGCAGCCAGGGCCAGGGTTAGGGTTGGGGAATGAAGCCCATTGGAGATTGAAGATTTTCTTGAATAACTTTTGTTCTGAAGGTCATAGAGACTTGGAAGTTGGTTCGAGCTGAACTAATGTGGGGATGCCCGATCCATTGGTACCATCCCCGAGCGTCTACGACCTCCGCAAGGGGTCAAACCAGCACATCTCGAAGAAAAAGTACGAGCTATTTCTCAATAACTCATTGTCTGAACGTCGTAGCGACTCGGGCATTTCACACACAGTCAAGGGGAGACAGCCACGCACCCACACCAACTTTCAGCACGTTTCGAGCAAGCGGCGCCGAGTTATTCACCCAAAGGTGATTAGGGTTAGGGCTGAAATTAGGGTTAGGGTTAGGGTTAGGGTTGCAATTAGGGTTAGGGTTGCAGCCAGGGCCAGGGTTAGGGTTGGGGAATGAAGCCCATTGGAGATTGAAGATTTTCTTGAATAACTTTTGTTCTGAAGGTCATAGAGACTTGGAAGTTGGTTCGAGCTGAACTAATGTGGGGATGCCCGATCCATTGGTACCATCCCCGAGCGTCTACGACCTCCGCAAGGGGTCAAACCAGCACATCTCGAAGAAAAAGTACGAGCTATTTCTCAATAACTCATTGTCTGAACGTCGTAGCGACTCGGGCATTTCACACACAGTCAAGGGGAGACAGCCACGCACCCACACCAACTTTCAGCACGTTTCGAGCAAGCGGCGCCGAGTTATTCACCCAAAGGTGATTAGGGTTAGGGCTGAAATTAGGGTTAGGGTTAGGGTTAGGGTTGCAATTAGGGTTAGGGTTGCAGCCAGGGCCAGGGTTAGGGTTGGGGAATGAAGCCCATTGGAGATTGAAGATTTTCTTGAATAACTTTTGTTCTGAAGGTCATAGAGACTTGGAAGTTGGTTCGAGCTGAACTAATGTGGGGATGCCCGATCCATTGGTACCATCCCCGAGCGTCTACGACCTCCGCAAGGGGTCAAACCAGCACATCTCGAAGAAAAAGTACGAGCTATTTCTCAATAACTCATTGTCTGAACGTCGTAGCGACTCGGGCATTTCACACACAGTCAAGGGGAGACAGCCACGCACCCACACCAACTTTCAGCACGTTTCGAGCAAGCGGCGCCGAGTTATTCACCCAAAGGTGATTAGGGTTAGGGCTGAAATTAGGGTTAGGGTTAGGGTTAGGGTTGCAATTAGGGTTAGGGTTGCAGCCAGGGCCAGGGTTAGGGTTGGGGAATGAAGCCCATTGGAGATTGAAGATTTTCTTGAATAACTTTTGTTCTGAAGGTCATAGAGACTTGGAAGTTGGTTCGAGCTGAACTAATGTGGGGATGCCCGATCCATTGGTACCATCCCCGAGCGTCTACGACCTCCGCAAGGGGTCAAACCAGCACATCTCGAAGAAAAAGTACGAGCTATTTCTCAATAACTCATTGTCTGAACGTCGTAGCGACTCGGGCATTTCACACACAGTCAAGGGGAGACAGCCACGCACCCACACCAACTTTCAGCACGTTTCGAGCAAGCGGCGCCGAGTTATTCACCCAAAGGTGATTAGGGTTAGGGCTGAAATTAGGGTTAGGGTTAGGGTTAGGGTTGCAATTAGGGTTAGGGTTGCAGCCAGGGCCAGGGTTAGGGTTGGGGAATGAAGCCCATTGGAGATTGAAGATTTTCTTGAATAACTTTTGTTCTGAAGGTCATAGAGACTTGGAAGTTGGTTCGAGCTGAACTAATGTGGGGATGCCCGATCCATTGGTACCATCCCCGAGCGTCTACGACCTCCGCAAGGGGTCAAACCAGCACATCTCGAAGAAAAAGTACGAGCTATTTCTCAATAACTCATTGTCTGAACGTCGTAGCGACTCGGGCATTTCACACACAGTCAAGGGGAGACAGCCACGCACCCACACCAACTTTCAGCACGTTTCGAGCAAGCGGCGCCGAGTTATTCACCCAAAGGTGATTAGGGTTAGGGCTGAAATTAGGGTTAGGGTTAGGGTTAGGGTTGCAATTAGGGTTAGGGTTGCAGCCAGGGCCAGGGTTAGGGTTGGGGAATGAAGCCCATTGGAGATTGAAGATTTTCTTGAATAACTTTTGTTCTGAAGGTCATAGAGACTTGGAAGTTGGTTCGAGCTGAACTAATGTGGGGATGCCCGATCCATTGGTACCATCCCCGAGCGTCTACGACCTCCGCAAGGGGTCAAACCAGCACATCTCGAAGAAAAAGTACGAGCTATTTCTCAATAACTCATTGTCTGAACGTCGTAGCGACTCGGGCATTTCACACACAGTCAAGGGGAGACAGCCACGCACCCACACCAACTTTCAGCACGTTTCGAGCAAGCGGCGCCGAGTTATTCACCCAAAGGTGATTAGGGTTAGGGCTGAAATTAGGGTTAGGGTTAGGGTTAGGGTTGCAATTAGGGTTAGGGTTGCAGCCAGGGCCAGGGTTAGGGTTGGGGAATGAAGCCCATTGGAGATTGAAGATTTTCTTGAATAACTTTTGTTCTGAAGGTCATAGAGACTTGGAAGTTGGTTCGAGCTGAACTAATGTGGGGATGCCCGATCCATTGGTACCATCCCCGAGCGTCTACGACCTCCGCAAGGGGTCAAACCAGCACATCTCGAAGAAAAAGTACGAGCTATTTCTCAATAACTCATTGTCTGAACGTCGTAGCGACTCGGGCATTTCACACACAGTCAAGGGGAGACAGCCACGCACCCACACCAACTTTCAGCACGTTTCGAGCAAGCGGCGCCGAGTTATTCACCCAAAGGTGATTAGGGTTAGGGCTGAAATTAGGGTTAGGGTTAGGGTTAGGGTTGCAATTAGGGTTAGGGTTGCAGCCAGGGCCAGGGTTAGGGTTGGGGAATGAAGCCCATTGGAGATTGAAGATTTTCTTGAATAACTTTTGTTCTGAAGGTCATAGAGACTTGGAAGTTGGTTCGAGCTGAACTAATGTGGGGATGCCCGATCCATTGGTACCATCCCCGAGCGTCTACGACCTCCGCAAGGGGTCAAACCAGCACATCTCGAAGAAAAAGTACGAGCTATTTCTCAATAACTCATTGTCTGAACGTCGTAGCGACTCGGGCATTTCACACACAGTCAAGGGGAGACAGCCACGCACCCACACCAACTTTCAGCACGTTTCGAGCAAGCGGCGCCGAGTTATTCACCCAAAGGTGATTAGGGTTAGGGCTGAAATTAGGGTTAGGGTTAGGGTTAGGGTTGCAATTAGGGTTAGGGTTGCAGCCAGGGCCAGGGTTAGGGTTGGGGAATGAAGCCCATTGGAGATTGAAGATTTTCTTGAATAACTTTTGTTCTGAAGGTCATAGAGACTTGGAAGTTGGTTCGAGCTGAACTAATGTGGGGATGCCCGATCCATTGGTACCATCCCCGAGCGTCTACGACCTCCGCAAGGGGTCAAACCAGCACATCTCGAAGAAAAAGTACGAGCTATTTCTCAATAACTCATTGTCTGAACGTCGTAGCGACTCGGGCATTTCACACACAGTCAAGGGGAGACAGCCACGCACCCACACCAACTTTCAGCACGTTTCGAGCAAGCGGCGCCGAGTTATTCACCCAAAGGTGATTAGGGTTAGGGCTGAAATTAGGGTTAGGGTTAGGGTTAGGGTTGCAATTAGGGTTAGGGTTGCAGCCAGGGCCAGGGTTAGGGTTGGGGAATGAAGCCCATTGGAGATTGAAGATTTTCTTGAATAACTTTTGTTCTGAAGGTCATAGAGACTTGGAAGTTGGTTCGAGCTGAACTAATGTGGGGATGCCCGATCCATTGGTACCATCCCCGAGCGTCTACGACCTCCGCAAGGGGTCAAACCAGCACATCTCGAAGAAAAAGTACGAGCTATTTCTCAATAACTCATTGTCTGAACGTCGTAGCGACTCGGGCATTTCACACACAGTCAAGGGGAGACAGCCACGCACCCACACCAACTTTCAGCACGTTTCGAGCAAGCGGCGCCGAGTTATTCACCCAAAGGTGATTAGGGTTAGGGCTGAAATTAGGGTTAGGGTTAGGGTTAGGGTTGCAATTAGGGTTAGGGTTGCAGCCAGGGCCAGGGTTAGGGTTGGGGAATGAAGCCCATTGGAGATTGAAGATTTTCTTGAATAACTTTTGTTCTGAAGGTCATAGAGACTTGGAAGTTGGTTCGAGCTGAACTAATGTGGGGATGCCCGATCCATTGGTACCATCCCCGAGCGTCTACGACCTCCGCAAGGGGTCAAACCAGCACATCTCGAAGAAAAAGTACGAGCTATTTCTCAATAACTCATTGTCTGAACGTCGTAGCGACTCGGGCATTTCACACACAGTCAAGGGGAGACAGCCACGCACCCACACCAACTTTCAGCACGTTTCGAGCAAGCGGCGCCGAGTTATTCACCCAAAGGTGATTAGGGTTAGGGCTGAAATTAGGGTTAGGGTTAGGGTTAGGGTTGCAATTAGGGTTAGGGTTGCAGCCAGGGCCAGGGTTAGGGTTGGGGAATGAAGCCCATTGGAGATTGAAGATTTTCTTGAATAACTTTTGTTCTGAAGGTCATAGAGACTTGGAAGTTGGTTCGAGCTGAACTAATGTGGGGATGCCCGATCCATTGGTACCATCCCCGAGCGTCTACGACCTCCGCAAGGGGTCAAACCAGCACATCTCGAAGAAAAAGTACGAGCTATTTCTCAATAACTCATTGTCTGAACGTCGTAGCGACTCGGGCATTTCACACACAGTCAAGGGGAGACAGCCACGCACCCACACCAACTTTCAGCACGTTTCGAGCAAGCGGCGCCGAGTTATTCACCCAAAGGTGATTAGGGTTAGGGCTGAAATTAGGGTTAGGGTTAGGGTTAGGGTTGCAATTAGGGTTAGGGTTGCAGCCAGGGCCAGGGTTAGGGTTGGGGAATGAAGCCCATTGGAGATTGAAGATTTTCTTGAATAACTTTTGTTCTGAAGGTCATAGAGACTTGGAAGTTGGTTCGAGCTGAACTAATGTGGGGATGCCCGATCCATTGGTACCATCCCCGAGCGTCTACGACCTCCGCAAGGGGTCAAACCAGCACATCTCGAAGAAAAAGTACGAGCTATTTCTCAATAACTCATTGTCTGAACGTCGTAGCGACTCGGGCATTTCACACACAGTCAAGGGGAGACAGCCACGCACCCACACCAACTTTCAGCACGTTTCGAGCAAGCGGCGCCGAGTTATTCACCCAAAGGTGATTAGGGTTAGGGCTGAAATTAGGGTTAGGGTTAGGGTTAGGGTTGCAATTAGGGTTAGGGTTGCAGCCAGGGCCAGGGTTAGGGTTGGGGAATGAAGCCCATTGGAGATTGAAGATTTTCTTGAATAACTTTTGTTCTGAAGGTCATAGAGACTTGGAAGTTGGTTCGAGCTGAACTAATGTGGGGATGCCCGATCCATTGGTACCATCCCCGAGCGTCTACGACCTCCGCAAGGGGTCAAACCAGCACATCTCGAAGAAAAAGTACGAGCTATTTCTCAATAACTCATTGTCTGAACGTCGTAGCGACTCGGGCATTTCACACACAGTCAAGGGGAGACAGCCACGCACCCACACCAACTTTCAGCACGTTTCGAGCAAGCGGCGCCGAGTTATTCACCCAAAGGTGATTAGGGTTAGGGCTGAAATTAGGGTTAGGGTTAGGGTTAGGGTTGCAATTAGGGTTAGGGTTGCAGCCAGGGCCAGGGTTAGGGTTGGGGAATGAAGCCCATTGGAGATTGAAGATTTTCTTGAATAACTTTTGTTCTGAAGGTCATAGAGACTTGGAAGTTGGTTCGAGCTGAACTAATGTGGGGATGCCCGATCCATTGGTACCATCCCCGAGCGTCTACGACCTCCGCAAGGGGTCAAACCAGCACATCTCGAAGAAAAAGTACGAGCTATTTCTCAATAACTCATTGTCTGAACGTCGTAGCGACTCGGGCATTTCACACACAGTCAAGGGGAGACAGCCACGCACCCACACCAACTTTCAGCACGTTTCGAGCAAGCGGCGCCGAGTTATTCACCCAAAGGTGATTAGGGTTAGGGCTGAAATTAGGGTTAGGGTTAGGGTTAGGGTTGCAATTAGGGTTAGGGTTGCAGCCAGGGCCAGGGTTAGGGTTGGGGAATGAAGCCCATTGGAGATTGAAGATTTTCTTGAATAACTTTTGTTCTGAAGGTCATAGAGACTTGGAAGTTGGTTCGAGCTGAACTAATGTGGGGATGCCCGATCCATTGGTACCATCCCCGAGCGTCTACGACCTCCGCAAGGGGTCAAACCAGCACATCTCGAAGAAAAAGTACGAGCTATTTCTCAATAACTCATTGTCTGAACGTCGTAGCGACTCGGGCATTTCACACACAGTCAAGGGGAGACAGCCACGCACCCACACCAACTTTCAGCACGTTTCGAGCAAGCGGCGCCGAGTTATTCACCCAAAGGTGATTAGGGTTAGGGCTGAAATTAGGGTTAGGGTTAGGGTTAGGGTTGCAATTAGGGTTAGGGTTGCAGCCAGGGCCAGGGTTAGGGTTGGGGAATGAAGCCCATTGGAGATTGAAGATTTTCTTGAATAACTTTTGTTCTGAAGGTCATAGAGACTTGGAAGTTGGTTCGAGCTGAACTAATGTGGGGATGCCCGATCCATTGGTACCATCCCCGAGCGTCTACGACCTCCGCAAGGGGTCAAACCAGCACATCTCGAAGAAAAAGTACGAGCTATTTCTCAATAACTCATTGTCTGAACGTCGTAGCGACTCGGGCATTTCACACACAGTCAAGGGGAGACAGCCACGCACCCACACCAACTTTCAGCACGTTTCGAGCAAGCGGCGCCGAGTTATTCACCCAAAGGTGATTAGGGTTAGGGCTGAAATTAGGGTTAGGGTTAGGGTTAGGGTTGCAATTAGGGTTAGGGTTGCAGCCAGGGCCAGGGTTAGGGTTGGGGAATGAAGCCCATTGGAGATTGAAGATTTTCTTGAATAACTTTTGTTCTGAAGGTCATAGAGACTTGGAAGTTGGTTCGAGCTGAACTAATGTGGGGATGCCCGATCCATTGGTACCATCCCCGAGCGTCTACGACCTCCGCAAGGGGTCAAACCAGCACATCTCGAAGAAAAAGTACGAGCTATTTCTCAATAACTCATTGTCTGAACGTCGTAGCGACTCGGGCATTTCACACACAGTCAAGGGGAGACAGCCACGCACCCACACCAACTTTCAGCACGTTTCGAGCAAGCGGCGCCGAGTTATTCACCCAAAGGTGATTAGGGTTAGGGCTGAAATTAGGGTTAGGGTTAGGGTTAGGGTTGCAATTAGGGTTAGGGTTGCAGCCAGGGCCAGGGTTAGGGTTGGGGAATGAAGCCCATTGGAGATTGAAGATTTTCTTGAATAACTTTTGTTCTGAAGGTCATAGAGACTTGGAAGTTGGTTCGAGCTGAACTAATGTGGGGATGCCCGATCCATTGGTACCATCCCCGAGCGTCTACGACCTCCGCAAGGGGTCAAACCAGCACATCTCGAAGAAAAAGTACGAGCTATTTCTCAATAACTCATTGTCTGAACGTCGTAGCGACTCGGGCATTTCACACACAGTCAAGGGGAGACAGCCACGCACCCACACCAACTTTCAGCACGTTTCGAGCAAGCGGCGCCGAGTTATTCACCCAAAGGTGATTAGGGTTAGGGCTGAAATTAGGGTTAGGGTTAGGGTTAGGGTTGCAATTAGGGTTAGGGTTGCAGCCAGGGCCAGGGTTAGGGTTGGGGAATGAAGCCCATTGGAGATTGAAGATTTTCTTGAATAACTTTTGTTCTGAAGGTCATAGAGACTTGGAAGTTGGTTCGAGCTGAACTAATGTGGGGATGCCCGATCCATTGGTACCATCCCCGAGCGTCTACGACCTCCGCAAGGGGTCAAACCAGCACATCTCGAAGAAAAAGTACGAGCTATTTCTCAATAACTCATTGTCTGAACGTCGTAGCGACTCGGGCATTTCACACACAGTCAAGGGGAGACAGCCACGCACCCACACCAACTTTCAGCACGTTTCGAGCAAGCGGCGCCGAGTTATTCACCCAAAGGTGATTAGGGTTAGGGCTGAAATTAGGGTTAGGGTTAGGGTTAGGGTTGCAATTAGGGTTAGGGTTGCAGCCAGGGCCAGGGTTAGGGTTGGGGAATGAAGCCCATTGGAGATTGAAGATTTTCTTGAATAACTTTTGTTCTGAAGGTCATAGAGACTTGGAAGTTGGTTCGAGCTGAACTAATGTGGGGATGCCCGATCCATTGGTACCATCCCCGAGCGTCTACGACCTCCGCAAGGGGTCAAACCAGCACATCTCGAAGAAAAAGTACGAGCTATTTCTCAATAACTCATTGTCTGAACGTCGTAGCGACTCGGGCATTTCACACACAGTCAAGGGGAGACAGCCACGCACCCACACCAACTTTCAGCACGTTTCGAGCAAGCGGCGCCGAGTTATTCACCCAAAGGTGATTAGGGTTAGGGCTGAAATTAGGGTTAGGGTTAGGGTTAGGGTTGCAATTAGGGTTAGGGTTGCAGCCAGGGCCAGGGTTAGGGTTGGGGAATGAAGCCCATTGGAGATTGAAGATTTTCTTGAATAACTTTTGTTCTGAAGGTCATAGAGACTTGGAAGTTGGTTCGAGCTGAACTAATGTGGGGATGCCCGATCCATTGGTACCATCCCCGAGCGTCTACGACCTCCGCAAGGGGTCAAACCAGCACATCTCGAAGAAAAAGTACGAGCTATTTCTCAATAACTCATTGTCTGAACGTCGTAGCGACTCGGGCATTTCACACACAGTCAAGGGGAGACAGCCACGCACCCACACCAACTTTCAGCACGTTTCGAGCAAGCGGCGCCGAGTTATTCACCCAAAGGTGATTAGGGTTAGGGCTGAAATTAGGGTTAGGGTTAGGGTTAGGGTTGCAATTAGGGTTAGGGTTGCAGCCAGGGCCAGGGTTAGGGTTGGGGAATGAAGCCCATTGGAGATTGAAGATTTTCTTGAATAACTTTTGTTCTGAAGGTCATAGAGACTTGGAAGTTGGTTCGAGCTGAACTAATGTGGGGATGCCCGATCCATTGGTACCATCCCCGAGCGTCTACGACCTCCGCAAGGGGTCAAACCAGCACATCTCGAAGAAAAAGTACGAGCTATTTCTCAATAACTCATTGTCTGAACGTCGTAGCGACTCGGGCATTTCACACACAGTCAAGGGGAGACAGCCACGCACCCACACCAACTTTCAGCACGTTTCGAGCAAGCGGCGCCGAGTTATTCACCCAAAGGTGATTAGGGTTAGGGCTGAAATTAGGGTTAGGGTTAGGGTTAGGGTTGCAATTAGGGTTAGGGTTGCAGCCAGGGCCAGGGTTAGGGTTGGGGAATGAAGCCCATTGGAGATTGAAGATTTTCTTGAATAACTTTTGTTCTGAAGGTCATAGAGACTTGGAAGTTGGTTCGAGCTGAACTAATGTGGGGATGCCCGATCCATTGGTACCATCCCCGAGCGTCTACGACCTCCGCAAGGGGTCAAACCAGCACATCTCGAAGAAAAAGTACGAGCTATTTCTCAATAACTCATTGTCTGAACGCCGTAGCGACTCGGGCATTTCACACACAGTCAAGGGGAGACAGCCACGCACCCACACCAACTTTCAGCACGTTTCGAGCAAGCGGCGCCGAGTTATTCACCCAAAGGTGATTAGGGTTAGGGCTGAAATTAGGGTTAGGGTTAGGGTTAGGGTTGCAATTAGGGTTAGGGTTGCAGCCAGGGCCAGGGTTAGGGTTGGGGAATGAAGCCCATTGGAGATTGAAGATTTTCTTGAATAACTTTTGTTCTGAAGGTCATAGAGACTTGGAAGTTGGTTCGAGCTGAACTAATGTGGGGATGCCCGATCCATTGGTACCATCCCCGAGCGTCTACGACCTCCGCAAGGGGTCAAACCAGCACATCTCGAAGAAAAAGTACGAGCTATTTCTCAATAACTCATTGTCTGAACGTCGTAGCGACTCGGGCATTTCACACACAGTCAAGGGGAGACAGCCACGCACCCACACCAACTTTCAGCACGTTTCGAGCAAGCGGCGCCGAGTTATTCACCCAAAGGTGATTAGGGTTAGGGCTGAAATTAGGGTTAGGGTTAGGGTTAGGGTTGCAATTAGGGTTAGGGTTGCAGCCAGGGCCAGGGTTAGGGTTGGGGAATGAAGCCCATTGGAGATTGAAGATTTTCTTGAATAACTTTTGTTCTGAAGGTCATAGAGACTTGGAAGTTGGTTCGAGCTGAACTAATGTGGGGATGCCCGATCCATTGGTACCATCCCCGAGCGTCTACGACCTCCGCAAGGGGTCAAACCAGCACATCTCGAAGAAAAAGTACGAGCTATTTCTCAATAACTCATTGTCTGAACGTCGTAGCGACTCGGGCATTTCACACACAGTCAAGGGGAGACAGCCACGCACCCACACCAACTTTCAGCACGTTTCGAGCAAGCGGCGCCGAGTTATTCACCCAAAGGTGATTAGGGTTAGGGCTGAAATTAGGGTTAGGGTTAGGGTTAGGGTTGCAATTAGGGTTAGGGTTGCAGCCAGGGCCAGGGTTAGGGTTGGGGAATGAAGCCCATTGGAGATTGAAGATTTTCTTGAATAACTTTTGTTCTGAAGGTCATAGAGACTTGGAAGTTGGTTCGAGCTGAACTAATGTGGGGATGCCCGATCCATTGGTACCATCCCCGAGCGTCTACGACCTCCGCAAGGGGTCAAACCAGCACATCTCGAAGAAAAAGTACGAGCTATTTCTCAATAACTCATTGTCTGAACGTCGTAGCGACTCGGGCATTTCACACACAGTCAAGGGGAGACAGCCACGCACCCACACCAACTTTCAGCACGTTTCGAGCAAGCGGCGCCGAGTTATTCACCCAAAGGTGATTAGGGTTAGGGCTGAAATTAGGGTTAGGGTTAGGGTTAGGGTTGCAATTAGGGTTAGGGTTGCAGCCAGGGCCAGGGTTAGGGTTGGGGAATGAAGCCCATTGGAGATTGAAGATTTTCTTGAATAACTTTTGTTCTGAAGGTCATAGAGACTTGGAAGTTGGTTCGAGCTGAACTAATGTGGGGATGCCCGATCCATTGGTACCATCCCCGAGCGTCTACGACCTCCGCAAGGGGTCAAACCAGCACATCTCGAAGAAAAAGTACGAGCTATTTCTCAATAACTCATTGTCTGAACGTCGTAGCGACTCGGGCATTTCACACACAGTCAAGGGGAGACAGCCACGCACCCACACCAACTTTCAGCACGTTTCGAGCAAGCGGCGCCGAGTTATTCACACCAAAGGTGATTAGGGTTAGGGCTGAAATTAGGGTTAGGGTTAGGGTTAGGGTTGCAATTAGGGTTAGGGTTGCAGCCAGGGCCAGGGTTAGGGT